>NC_092725.1:42329044-43529044 GCF_047496885.1 Scyliorhinus torazame
ATAGTCTTGATCACCGATTGCACCTTCTCACACAACCCATGTCTGCTAAAAGTCCCAAGTCCAACCTCCATCCCCAACCTCCGCTCCTGCCTCGAGCTCAGTCCAACCTCCAGCCAATGCGGTGCAATGGTCAGAAATCACGATTCCCGCATACTCCGCCCCCACCACCCCAACCAACACCGCTGCGGCTCACCACACACAAAAATCAATTCTGGAGTATATATATCTTGTATGCATGCGGGTTCCTAAACCTCCACTGATTCATCATTCAGGGGCTGGGTTTAGCTCACTGGGCTAAATCGCTGGCTTTTAAAGCAGATTCCCGTACCAGCCCCCCCCGAACAGGCGCCGGAATGTGGCGACTAGGGACTTTTCACAGTAACTTCATTGAAGCCTACTTGTGACAATAAGCGATTTTCATTTCATTTTCATTTCATTTCTCATCCTTCCTATAAACCCTCCAAGTCCCTTCGCCATCTCAACCTTCCCATTGATTTGGGGCTTGACTGATCCATCTGCAGCTCCAGTACGCAATTGTAATCACTCCCCATGATCAACTGATGCATGTCCAGGTCTGAAATTGCTCCCAGCAATCCCTGCACAAATCCTACTTTGTTCTCCAACTCGGTGCATAAACAATCACGAGCACCACTGGGCGTCCCATTGAACCCCGCCTTGACCCCGCCTCCTATCACGCATCTCCCCCTGGATCCCGCACTTCCTTAGCCACTACAAACCCCATCCTTTTTGCTCAGCAGGATGGTGACTTTGAATTGAACCCCAAGTGGAATACCTGAACCGCCCATCCCTTTCTCAATCTAACCTGATCCTTCATCCGCAGGTGTGTTATCCTGTAGAAAGACTACCCCCTGCCTTCAAGCTCTCTCCTTGGTCTGTGCAGACGACATTGTGGACCCCACCCCCCCCACACAAACAAAGACGTATCCAAAACCACAGGTCGTCACCTCCAAAAAAAAAAAAGAGAAAGAAATGGTGGGGGGGGAGCAGTTGCCTCTTTACAAATTTATTGCCCCTCCACAACCAATCACAACAAAATCATCCCACCTGAGAAGAAAAACCCCTCCTGTCCCCACACTACCTGCATCTTCTGAACTCTGTTGTTCCCGCTCCTCCGTCTTCCATCAATATTTAATTCTCCAGTTTATGGTCTCTTGGCTTCCTCTGGGGTTTCGAAATACTACTTCCGGCCTTCAAAAGTCATCCACAGTTTCGCCCGTGGGTATAGACACCCCAAACTTGATCTGCCTTCGGTAATGAACTGCTTTTGCTTTTGCTCTGCTGAACCCGGTGCTGTTTTTGTTCTTTGTTCTAATTCCACTAAGTTCCTCCACCTCCTGATTTGCAGCTATTACTGGAATGATTTTTATGTCTTCGATAGTGAAGAAGAATCAAAATATTTGTTAATTTCAGCTGCCACTTCTTTATTGCTAGATTCACTCGGGAGGATTTAAATTAGTATGGCAGGGGGGTGAATGTGAGCTTAGAAGGTGTAATAACTGAAGAGGAAATAGAGAACTAAAATAAAAGAACAACATCACTCTCAACCAGAGCAAATATGGTGATGAGTGGGGGAAAAGGGAGGTGGTCAATGCAGGATTGAGGGTGTTGTACCTAATTGCGCGCAGCATACGAAACAAGCTAAATGAGCTTGTTGCGCACATTGAAATTGGTAGGTATGATGTTGTGGGCATCACATGAGACGTGGCTGCAAGGGGGTCAGGGCTGGGACCTAAATATCCAAGCATATGTGTCCAATTGAAAGGACAGGCAGATGGGCAAAGGGGGTGGGGTTGCATTGTCAGTAAGGAATGAAGTTAAATCGATAGCAAGAAGTGACATAGGATCAGAAGGCAATAGAATCTCTGTGGGTAGAGTTGAGGAATCGTAAAGGTAAAAAGACCCTGATGGGAGTTATGTACAGTCCCCCTAGCAGTAGTCCGGATGTGGGGCAGAAAATAAATCAGGAGATAGAAAAGGCAATGTTACAATAATCTTGGGAGACTTCAATATGCACGTGGACTGGGAAAATCAGCTTGGTAGTGGATCCCAAGAAAAGGAATTTGTAGAATGTCGAGATTTTTTTTGGAGCAGCTTGTGACAGAGCCTACTAGGGAACAGTCAATTCTGGATTTGGTGATGTGTAATGAGGCTCACTTGATTAGGGAACTTAAAGGTGAAGGAACCCTTGGGGAGCAGTGACCACAATATGATAGAATTTACCCCTGCAGTTTGAGAGGAAGAAATCAGATGTAACCGTATTACAATTACATAAGGGGTAACTGCAAAGACATGAGGGAGGGGCTGGCTTGAGTTGATTGGAACAGGAGCGTAGCAGGGAAGACAGTGGAACAGCAATGGCAGGAGTTTTTGGGGGGTTATTCAGGAGGCACAACAGAAATTTATCCCAAGGAGGAGGAAACATGCTCAGGGGAGGACAAGGCATCCATGGCTGACAAAGGAAGCCAAGGACAGCATAAAAGCTAAAGAAAAAGCATACAAAGTGGCGAGACTTAGTGGGAAGCCAGAGGATTGGGAAGCCTTCAAAAGCGAGCAGAGGACAACTAAAAATGCAATATGGGGGGAGAAGATGAAGTACGAATGCAAGCTAGTTTGTAATATAAAGGAAGATAGGAAGAGTATTTTTTCCAATATATAAATGGTAAGAGAGAGGCAAAAATAGACATTGGACCACTGGAAAATGTGTCTATGGAAGTAATAATAGGAAACAAAGAAATCGTATACGTGTTGCATCAGTCTTCATGATGGAAGGCACCAGTGGGATGCCAGAGCTCCAGGAGAACCGGGGTGCTGAGGTGAGTGCAGTGACCATTACTAAGGAGAAGGTTCTGGGGAAACTGAAAAGGTTTGAAGGTGGATAGATTACCTGGACCGGATGGACTACACCCCAGGGTTCTAAAAGCGGTACCTCAGGAGATTGTTGAGGCATTGGTGGTGATCTTTCAGGAACCACTGGAGGCAGGAAGGGTCCCAGAGGACTGGAAATTGGCTAATGTAACACCACTGTTTAAGAAGGGTGGGAGGCAGAAGATGGGAAATTATAGGCTGGTTAGCTTGACTTCGGTCATTGGTAAGATTTTAGAGTCCATTATTAAAGATGAGATTGCGGCGTAATTGGAAGTGCATGATAAAATAGGACTGAGTCAGCACGGCTTCGTGAAGAGGAGGTCATGTCCGACAAAGAGTTCTTTGAGGAGGTAACAAGGAAGTTAGACAAAGTAGAACCAGTGGGCCTGATTTATTTAGATTTCCAGAAGGCCTTTGACGAGGTGCCGCATAGGAGACTGTTAAATAAGTTACGAGCCCATGGTGTTAAGGGTAGGATGCTGGCATGGATAGAGGATTGGCTGACTGGCAGAAGTCAGAGAGTGGGGATAAAAGGGTCTTTTTCAGGATGGCAACCAGTGACTAGTGGTCTGCCTCAGGGGTCGGTGCTGGGGCCACAACTTTTCACAATATACATTAATGATCTGGAAGAAGAAACTGAGGCACTCTTGCTAAGTTTGCAGATTATACAAAGATCTGTAGAGGGGCAGGTAGTATTGAGGAAGCAGGCGGGCTGCAGAAGGACTTGGACAGGCTAGGAGAGTGGGCAAAGAAGTGGCAGATTGAATACAATGTGGAAAAGTGTGAGGTTATGCTCTTTGGAAGGAGAAATGGAGGCAAAGACTATTTTCTAAATGGGAAGATGCTTAGGAAATCGGAAGCACAAAGGGACTTGGGAGTCCTTGTTCACAATTCTCTTAAGTTAATGTGCAGGTTCAGTCGGCAGTTAGGAAGGCAAATGCAATGTTAGCATTCATGTCGAGAAGTCCAGGGATGTATTTCTGAGGCTATGTAAGGCCCTGGTCAGACCCCCATTTGGAGTATTGTGAGCAGTTTTGGGCCCCGTATCGAAGGAAGGGTGTGCTGGCCTTGGAAAGGGTCCAGAGGAGGTTCACAAGAATGATCCCTGGAATGAAGAGCTTGTCGTATGAGTAAAGGTTGAGGACTCTGGGTCTGTACTCGTTGGAGTTTAGAAGGGTGAGGGGTGATCTTATTGAAACTGACAAGATACAGGCCTGGATAGAGTGGACCTGGAGAGGATGTCTCCACTTGTAGGAAAAACTAGAAGCAGAGGACACGCTCAGACTAAAGGGACAATCCTTTAAAACAAAGATGAGGAGGAATTTCTTCAGCCAGAGGGTGGTGAATCTGTGGAACTCTTGCCGCAGAAGGCTGTGGAGGTCAAATCACTGAGTGTCTTTAAGACAGAGATAGACAGGCTTTTGATCAATAAGGGGATCAGGGGTTATGGGGATGTGAAAAATATGACTTCATGGGCCGAGTCGTCTAATTCTGCTCCTCGGTCTTCTGGTCTTATTATCTACTATTAACGTCCCATTCTCTCTCTAGATGACCAACACCCTTTTTTCCCCCTTTTTAAATACCTGTAGGGATGCTTGCTATCCGTTTTAGATTTCTAGCTAGCTTCCTCTGGTACTATAAATTTAGTTCTCCTGATTAACCTTTATTCTCTGCCATTCTTTATATTCTGGTCAATGACCTCACCATTCAAATACTTATTCTGAAATATCCCCATAAATGTTTGCCGCTGCTTCTCTATTGATATATCCCCTAGCTTTGTGTTCCAGTTTGCGTCAGCTAGCTCAGCTTTCATGCCCACATAATTGCCCCCTATTTAAGTTTAAAATGCTAGTCTTAAGCCCACTCTTCCATCTTTCAAACCGGATGTAAAATTCAATGATATTGTGATCTCTGTTATCTTGGGGTGACCTCACTTGGAGGTCATTAATTAATCCTGTCACATTACACAATACCAAGTCTAATACAAACTCTTTGGTTATCGAACAAAGAACAGTACAGCACAGGAACAGGCCCTTTGGCTCGCCAAGCCTGCGTCGATCATAATGCCTGTCTAAACTGAAACATTTTGCACTTCCGGGGTCTGTTTCCCTCTATTCCCGTTCTATGGGATTCGTTAAGATTTCTCTTTAACACCGCTATCGTATCTGCTTCCACCATCTTCCCTGGCAATGTGCTCCAGGCACACTCCACCACCTATGTAAAAAAAAAAAAACCCACACATCTCTAAACTTTCCCCCTCACACCTTAAACAGCACGGGCAGCACGGTAGCACAAGTGATTAGCACTGTGGCTTCACAGCGCCAGGGTCCCAGGTTCGATTCCCCGCTGGGTCACTGTCTGTGCGGAGTTTGCACGTTCTCCCCGTGTCCGCGTGGGTTTCCTCCGGGTGCTCCGGTTTCCTCCCACAGTCCAAAGACGTGCAGGTTAGGTGGATTGGCCATGCTAAATTACCCGTAGTGTCCATAAGGGTCGGGAGGGGTTATTGGGTGGAAGTGAGGGATTAATGTGGGTCGGTGCAGACTCGATGGGCCGAATGGCCTCCTTCTGCACTGTATGTTCTATGTAATCTATGTAAACCTATGTCCCCATGTAATTGACTTTTCCACCCTGGGAAAAAGCGCCTCTGTCCATGCCACTCATTTGTAATCCTCTTATCAGGTCAACCCTCAACCTCCGTTCCACTGAAACTATGAGTTTATCCAACCTCTCATAGCTAATACTCTCCAGACCAGGCAATATCCTGTTATACTCTTCTGTATCCTCTCCAAAGCATCTACAACCCTCTGGTAGTGTGGCGACCAGAATTATATGAGATATTGTATGCAACGTGCTGTGTCCTCTTGTCCCTGACCCTCATTTCTCTTTTTCTCTTTTGTCTCTACTCTGAGATATACCACATCTTTCCACATTGATCCATTGCCTCCACTCTATGGTTTACAACCCTCTATGGCCCTAGTTCTGCAGTTCTTAAGAACATTGTTCCCAGTTCGGGTACAGAACATCCAAACGGTACAGATTTCGCTTTTCCCAGTACTGGTGCCAGTGCCCCACGAATCAGAACCCACTTCTCCCACACTAGTCTTTGAGCTATGCATTCATGTCTAATTTTTACACACAACAAAGTTGGCACCCAGGTTGATAGGGTGGTGAAGAAGGCCTATGGAGTGTTGGCCTTTATTGGAAGAGGGATTGAGTTCCGGAGTCAGGAGGTCATGTTGCAGCTGTACAGAACTCTGGTACGGCCGCATTTGGAGTATTGCGTACAGTTCTGGTCACCGCATTATAGGAAGGACGTGGAGGCTTTGGAACGGGTGCAGAGGAGATTTACCAGGATGTTGCCTGGTATGGAGGGAAAATCTTATGAGGAAAGGCTGATGGACTTGAGGTTGTTTTCGTTAGAGAGAAGAAGGTTAAGAGGAGACTTAATAGAGGCATACAAAATGATCAGAGGGTTAGATAGGGTGGACAGTGAGAGCCTTCTCCCGCGGATGGAAATGGCTAGCACGATGGGACATAGCCTTAAACTGAGGGGTAATAGATATAGGACAGAGGTCAGGGGTAGGTTCTTTACGCAAAGAGTAGTGAGGCCGTGGAATGCCCTACCTGCTACAGTAGTGAACTCGCCAACATTAAGGGCATTTAAAAGTTTATTGGATAAACATATGGATGATAATGGTATAGTGTAGGTTAGATGGCTTTTGTTTCGGTGCAACATCGTGGGCCGAAGGGCCTGTACTGCGCTGTATTGTTCTATGTTCTATGTTCTATAACTCTGGTAATGATCCAGAGATTAAAACTGCCGAGGTTCTGCTTACTAAGTTAGTGCCGAGCTCCTCACACGCTATGCAGAACTTCTTTCGTAGTTCTCGCTATGTCTTTGATACCCATATGAACCAAAGTCATGCCCTGGGTAGATGTCCTGATCCCAGGCACCCGGCAGGCAACACCGCTATTTGGGCTCTCACTCTTTGCTGCAGCGGAAACTGTTAACGCTGTCCCCACTATCACTGCAGTCCTTTTTGCCCCCTCCCCCCACGGTCCCTTCTTGAATGGCTTCCTGTACCACGTTGCAATGGTGAGTTTGCTCATCCACCCTGTAGTCCCTGTCCACATCTGAAACATAGCTCCTAGCAACAACATGGGGAGCTAGCAACCTCCAAGGACTGAGTTCTGGGAAACTTTGCTAATTTTATGAAGCAACGCTAAATTCCCCTCCATCTCGATTTTCAAATTTGCCGATGACACCACCGTAGTGGGTCGGATTTCAAACAATGACAAGACAGAGTGCAGGAATGGGATAGAGAATCTGGTGAACTGGTGCGGCGCCAATAATCTCTCCCTCAATGTCAACAAAACATGTCATCGACTTCAGGAAGTGTAGAGGCGAACGTGCCCCTGTCTACATTAATGGGAACGAAGTAGAAAGGGTCGAGAGCTTCAAATTTATAGGTGTCCAGATCACCAACAACCTGTCCTGGTCCCCCCCATGCCGACACATTAGTGAAGAAAACCCACCAACGACTACTTTCTCAGAAGACAAAGGAAATATGGCATGTCAGCTACATCTCTCACCAACTTTTACAGATGCACCATTGAAAGCATTCTTTCTGGCTGTATCACAGCTTGGTATGGTTCCTGCTCTGCCCAAGACAACAAAAGGTCGTCAATGTAGCCCAGTCCCATCACTCAAACCAGACTCCCATCTATTTACTCTGTCTACAATTCCCGCTGCCTTGGAAAGGCAACCGACATAATTAAGGACCCAACACACCCTGGACATACTGTCTTCCACCTTCTGTCAGGAAAAAGAACAAAAGTTGAGATTACGTACCAACCGACTCAAGAACAGCTTCTTCCCTACTGCCATCAGACTTTTGAATGGATCTACCTCGTATTAAGTTGATCTTTTCTCTACACGCTAGTTATGACTGTAACATTACATTCTGTCGTGTCTCCTTCCTTCCCCATGTATGGTAGGTGTTGTCTGTACAGCATGCAAGAAACAATACTTTTCACTGTATACTAATACATGTGACAATTGTCATGGGAATGTCACTTTAAGAAATGTTTGTCTTAAGTGGCTGCAGTGATGTCATTGTGTGGGTGGAGTTGGGCTCTGGCTCTGCTTTTTGCTTTCGTTTTGAGCTGGAAGCTGTTTGTGGCCCTGAGTTTTACTTTCGGTTTTCAGTTGGGGAGCTGCATCCAAACCAAGAAGGTGTATTTTGGTCTCTGCATGCTAAAGAATGTTTCCAGATCACGTGGTAATTTCAGAGTAATACCTGTTTCTGTAAGGAATGCAAACCTACTGTTTTTGTAGGAAAAAGGGGTGTTCTGGATGTTAGGAAAGTTACTAAGGGACTTCCGGTGGCAGCTATGAAGGAGTATGTCGCACATTTGGTGGCTCCCGCTCGGGTTGGACTTTTGGACCTTTCCCCCCGATTTTTTTACCGGACTTCATTTGAAAAACTGATGACCAAGGCAGTTGTATACTGGATTCCCACATTAGTGCATGGAGAGGAGAACTAGAAGTGCTCACAATGGCAGAAACACAAGATCAGAGAAGGCTTGGGCTGAAGCTGCACCGGGAGTAAAACGGACCTCTGGCTTGTCGACCCAGCGGTCAACCGAGCAGTTGATGCAAATTCTCCAGGAGGGCTTCGCCAAGCAGAAGCGGGACTGCTTGGACCCGATTAAGGAGTCAATTGCGCCTTAATTGCGCTAGAGCTTAGATTGGATGCCCAAGATTGGGCAATCCAGAAAGTAGAAAAGCCGCTGGCTGACCAGGAGGAACATGAAACAGCGGTGGAGTTGGAGGTGGGGGATGCTGAGAGACCAGCAGAAAAGGCTCCTGGAGAAGGTGGAGGACCTAGAGAACAGGTCCCACCGGCAGAGCTTGAGAATTGTTGGGTTCTCGGAGGAATCCGAAGGAGCCGACACTGGGGCACACATAGCAGCCATGTTCGCGAAGCTGCTGGGGGATGAGGCATTCCCACGACCCTTGGAGGTGGACAGGGCTCACAGAGCGCTTGCGAGGCAGCCGCAAATGGGAGACCCCCCCCCCGAGGGCAATGGTCATGAGATTCCACCGGTATTTGGATAAAGAGCGTATTTTACAGTGGGACAAGCAGACACTGAGCTGTAAATGGGACAACAGTATCCTACGGATCTATCAGGACCTGAGTGCGGAGGTGGCCGGGAGAAGAGTGGGGTTTAACCAGATAAGGCCGACCCTTTTCACGAAAAAGGTTAAGTTCGGGCTGTTGTATCTGACCTGCCTCTGGGTCACATACGAGGAGCAACATTTCTATTTCGAGTCGCCTGAGGAAGCGCTGGACTTCGCGAAAAGGAAAGGACTGGTATCGGACTGAGAACTTTGAACTTTGCTGCAATGTTTATGTTTTTTAAAAAAAAGTTTCTTTTTCGTTTTGCGAACGTTATTTGTAATGCCTTCTGTATTGATCTGGGGCCAGTTGCAGAGCTGAGTCAGTTTAAGTTCGCGTTTGCACTGTTGGGGAGTGGAGGTGTGTTTGTTCAGATGCTGTATCTTTTGCTTGACCTTTTCTTTGTTCAAGTGGGGTTTTTTTTCTCTGTCAGGCAATTGTGTTGGATTTGTTTTTCATTTCAATATGTATGTATGAGCGGGTGGGAAGGGAACAATAGGTGGGAGAATGTCTGGCGCCAGGGGCGAGGGCCACCAAGCTCGCTGGGCGGGCTAGCTTACGGAAGCGTAGTGGGGGGTGAGCAGATGTCAGGCTTATCAAAGGGGTTGATTTATTTTGTGCTGTTACTAGGGGGGGGGAAATGTTCTGGTGACGACGGAGGGACTTTCGCTGAGGGACTGAGGAGGTTGGGGGTGGAGGCTGCCTGGGGCGGGCCGGTGGAAGCGTGGGGTGCGGGCTGGCGACTGGCCCAAGAGAGGGGATGGCCGATGAGTGAAGGGGGGGGGGGTGGGCGATGAGCCCCCCAAACTAGACTGATCACCTGGAATGTAAGAGGGCTCAATGGGCCGGTCAAGAGGGCACACGTGTTCGCGCATTTGAGAGGACTGAAGGCGGATGTGGTAATTCTGCAGGATACGCACCTTGGAGTAGCTGACCAGATTTAGATTAAGGATTGGGTTGGACAGGTTTTTCACTCTGGACTGGATTCGAAGACTAGAGGGGTCGCGATCCTGATCAACAAGCGAGTGGTGTTTGAGGCGGGAAGAATAGTTTTGGATGTGGGAGGCCAGTACATTATGGTCAGTGGGAAACTGGAGGAGGTGCAGGTGGTACTAGTAAATGTGTATGCACCAAATTGGGACGATGTGGAGTTTATAAAGAGGATGCTGGGGAAGCTACCAGACCTGGATTTGCATAAGTTGGTCATGGGAGGGAACTTCAACACCGTTATTGACCCTGGTTTAGACCGGTCAAGCTCGAAAACGGGCAGGGTGCCAGCAATGGCTAAGGAGCTAAAAGGGTTCATGGAGCAGATGTGGGGGAGCGGGGGGGGGGGGGGGGGGGGGAGTGGATCCATGGAGATTTGGGCAGCCAAGAGTGAAGGAGTTCTCCTTCTACACACGTGCCTAAAGAGTACTCCCGGATTGATTTCTTTATTCTGAGCAGGGCTCTAGATGGGGGTGGTGGACACGGGGTACTCGGCGATCACAATTTCAGACCATGCCCCGCACTGGGTTGACCTACAGGTTAGTAAAGACAGTAACCAGCGCCCGCACTGGAGGTTAGACATGGGACTTTTAGCTGACGAGGAGGTGTGCGGGCGGTTGAGGAAATGTATTTGGAACCACCTGGAGGTCAATGACCCGGGGGAAATTTCGGCAGTGGTGGTCTGGGAGGCATTGAAGGCGGTGGTTAGAGGGGAGCTGATCGATGCGGGCCCACAGGGAAAAGGTCGACAGGGCAGAGACGGACCGACTGGTAAAGAAGATACTACAGGTCGACAGGAGGTATGCGGAGACCCCAGAGGCAGGGCTTTTAAGGGAACGGCAGAGGCTACAGGTGGAGTTTGGCTTGTTAACCACAGGGAGGGCGGTGGAGCAGCTGAGAAAGGCGAGGGGGGCAATCTATGAGCATGGAGAGAAGGCCAGCAGAATGCTTGCACAGCAGCTTAGAAAGAGGGAGGCAGCCAGGGAGATTGGGAAAGTAAAGGATGAAGATGGGAACCTTGTGGGAGTCTCAGCAGGGGTGAATAAAGCGTTTAAGGAGTTTTATAGTAGGCTGTAGGGGTTGGAACCCCCACCTGGGCTGGAGGCGATGAGGCACCTCCTAGGGGGGCTGAATTTCCCGAAGGTGGAGCTGGTAGAAGGGCTGGGGGCCCCGATTAGGATCGAAGAAATAGCGGAGGGGCTGAAGGTCATGCAATCGGGTAAAGCTCTGGTGCTAGATGGGTACCCAGTGGAGTTCTATAAAAAGTTCTCTGGGATATTGGGGCCGATGTTGATGATGACATTCAAATGAGGCAAGGGAGAGAAGGGTGCTTCCCCCGACGATGTCGCAGGCCATGATTCCGCTGATCCTGAAGCAGCACAAGGACCCGGAGCGGTGTGGGTCCTACAGGCCGATATCCCTATTGAATGTGGATGCCAAACTACTGGCCAAAATCTTGTCCTCTAGGATTTAAGACTGTGTTCCGGGCGTGATTGGGGAGGACCAGACGTGGTTTGTTAAGGGGAGGCAGTTGGTAGCCAATGTAAGAAGGTTGCGAAATGTGATCATGATGCCCCCAGAGGGTAGGGAGGTGGAGATAGTGGGCGCAATGGACGCAGAGAAGGCTTTTGATTGAGTAGAATGGGAATATCTGGGACGGTTTGGATTTGGGCGGGGCTTTATTGACTGGGTCAGGTTGCTGTATCAGGCTCCTGTGGCGAGCGTGCGGACGAATAGGACAACATCGGACTATTTTAGGCTACATCGGGGGACGAGACAGGGATGCTCCCTCGCCCCATTTTTGTTCGCGTTAGCTATAGAGCTGTTAGCAATTGCACTAAGAGCCTCAAAGGGCTGGAAGGTGCTGGTCCGGGGGCGGCGGGGGGGGGGGAGGGAGTGGAACACAGTCTTGCTTTATGCAGACGACCTGCTCCTGTATATATCGGACCCAGTAGAGGGAATGGAGGATTCTGGGGGAATTTTGCTGGTTTTTGGGGGACAAACTAAATAAGGGGAAAAGTGAGATGTTTGCGATCCAGGCAAGGGGACAGGAGAGGCGACTGGGGGAACTGCTGTTTAGAGTGGTAGGGGGAAGCTTTAGGTATCTAGGCATCCAAGTGGCACGGGAATGGGAACGGTTGCACAAACTTAACCTGGCCCGACAAGTAGATCAATGAAGGACGGTTTGCGAAGGTGGGACGCGCTCCCGTTGTCATTAGCTGGGAGGGTCAGACGGTGAAGGTGACCGCCCTTTCGAGATTCCTGTTTGTGTTCCAGAGTCTCCCCATCTTTATTCCGCGGTCCTTTTTTAAACGGTTTAATAAAGTTATCACTGGCTTTGTATGGGTGGGCAAGACCCTGCGAGTAAAAATGGGGATGCTTGAGTGGAGCCGGGGAGAGGGCGGGCTGGCGCTGCCAAACTTCAGTAACTATTATTGGGCGGCAAATATGGCCATGATTCGGGAGTGGGTGGTGGGGGGAGGGTCGGCATGGGAGCATATGGAGGCGGCCTCATGTAAGGGCACCAGCTTGGGGGTATTGATAACTGCTGTTCCTGCCGGCACGGTACTCCACCAGCCCCGTGGTGGTGGTGGTCCTGAGAGTCTGGGGGCAATGGAGGAAGCATGTGGGAGCGGAGGGGAGCATTGGTCTGGTCTCAAATTTGTAATAATCACCTGTTTGCCCCGGGAAGGATGGATGGGGCGTTTCGGAGATGGCAGAGGGCAGGAATTGAGAGGATGGGGGATATGTTTATGTAAGGGAGTTTTCCTAGCTTGAGGGAGCTGGAGGAGAAATTTGGAT
Source organism: Scyliorhinus torazame (assembly GCF_047496885.1). Classification (NCBI taxonomy): domain Eukaryota; kingdom Metazoa; phylum Chordata; class Chondrichthyes; order Carcharhiniformes; family Scyliorhinidae; genus Scyliorhinus; species Scyliorhinus torazame. Next base: position 42,341,902 of record NC_092725.1, read on the forward strand.
TGGCGAGGGGAAACTAATTTGGGTACCTGCAGGTGCGGGACTTCCTACGTAGGTAGATCTCAATCTTCCCGCTCCTACCACCAAAGGGGATACAGGATAAGGTAGTTTCCAGAATGTGGGTAAGAGAAGTGAAGGTCTCTGACATCTATAAGGAACTGATGGGGTCAGAGGACACGCAGACTGAGAAGCTGAAGCGCAAGTGGGAAGAGGAGTTAGGAGGAGAGATAGAGGATGGTCTCTGGGCGGATGCATTGAGTAGAGTCAACGCGTCCACAACATGCGCGAGGCTCGGCCTGATACAGTTTAAGGTCGTTCACCGGGCTCACATGAGAGTGGCCCAGATGAGCAGGTACTTTGGGTAAAAGATAGGTGTGCGGGGGGGCCAGCGGACCATGTCCCCATGTCCACATGTTTTGGACATGCCCAAAGCTCAGGGGATTCTGGCAGGAGTTTGCGGACATCATGTCCACGGTTTTAAAAACAAGGGTGGCACCGAGTCCGGAGGTGGCGATTTCCAGGGTGTCTGAAGACCCGGGAATCCAGGAGGAGAAAGAGGCAGATGTTCTGGCCTTTGCTTCCCTGGTAGCCCGGAGATGGATATTATTAGCTTGGAGGGACTCAAAGCCCCTGAAGTCAGAGACCTGGCTATCGGACATGGCTAGCTTTCTCTGTTTGGAGAATATCAAGTTCGCCTTGAGAGGGTCACTGTTATGATTCGCCCGGAGGTGGCAACTGTTCATAAACTTCTTTGCGGAAAATTAATCGTTAGCAGAAGGGGGGGGGGGGGTTAGTTTAGCTTAGTGTATGGGGTTAATGAAGCTGGGACCTGTACGGGAGGAAACCGGCTTTTTGCACTGTTTATAGACTCATATACATTGTTTATTTTGTTGTTGTAAAACCAAAAATACCTTAATAAATTGTTTATTAAAAAAAAGGAAAGTTACTAAGGGTTACCTATAGAGTACAGTATCTTGGGGGAGGGGGGGGTAATTTGTGTTGGTAGTTGATGACGTGTTTATTGCGTGTTTATAAAATGTTAACTGGATTCACAGAATAAACATTGTTTTGTTTAAAAATACTTGAGATCTCTTGCATGACACCTGGAAAGGCGGGCCCTTGTGCTCCTCAACCAAAATCTATTAAAAGTTGTGGGTCAGGTGAACTCCATGATATACTTTGGTGGCCCATAGCACAATAATAAATCAAATTGAAGGATTTTGACTCTTTGATCCAAATAACTATGAAACAATTTTTGTTTCCTTCTTGAGACAGGGAAAAGATGTCTTGTATAGTGGCCTTTATTATCTTCAGGTATCCAAGAGAGCTTCGCATGTAATGCCCTACTTTAATTTCCTGATGGGATGAACTCTACGGATTCTGTTCTTGACACTTTAAAGGCAGGTAGAGCTTCCTGACGAACCATATTGTGAGGTTTGTTTCAGATATTAGCATGTTATGCACGCTCATTAAAAGGCTACTTCACCGGGGTTATGTTGCATCTCCCAATTAAGTTCCTGCTAGTGAGAAATTAGGAGATTTACTTTTAGCGAGCTTCACTTCCTCGATTTTGAGGTACATGCTGCTTTAGTTGTAGAATTTACAGTGCAGAAAGAGGACTGCAGAACACCCTGCTTAAGCCCATGCCACCACCCGATCCACGTACTCCCACCTAACCTTTTGGACACTAGAGATCAATTTAGCACAGCCAATCCACCTAACCTGCGCATCTTTGGACTGGAGGAAAGCGGAGCACCCGTTGGAAACCTACGTAGACAAGGGGAGAAAGTGCAGACTCCATAGACAGTCAACCGTGGCTGGAATTGAACCCAGGACCCTGGAGCTGTGAGGCAGCAGTGCTAACCAGTGTGCCACTCGTTCGGGACTGTCCATAATTTCACATACATAGGATGCCAGTAGGGCAAGCTCTCTTTTCCCTGTTGACGTGCGTGCTCTGGTCCTCTCGCAGACTTGCTCACTGGCTATTTCCTCCATTCACATGCCCTCTTCCCCTACTTGCCCGTGTGTGCACTTGCACCTTTTATCCTCCCCCTTGTGTGTGCTCGTCAGCGCACCCTCTCCCCTTTCACCCTCATCTACGCTCTAGCCCTTGCCCACCTGCATCTCGTGCGGCCACACGTACTCCTGCGTTGCTCTTGCATTCACATTCCTGCAATGCTGTTGTCAGTTCTTGTACCTTCTGTAATACCTGATGGATTGTAACTCATGTACGTTTGGGAAGATGTATGAAAGTGCAGAGGCTCCTCGCTTTTCTCTTACACCCAGCTCACTCCTTGCACAAGCCAGCACCTGATGCTCCCCTGCAAGCTCTAACGCTCTCTCCTCGAAAGGAGTCAGGATCTAGAGCTCCACCATGCCACCGCCTGACTTTGACCCGTCGCCCCCCCCCCCCCCCCCCCCCCCCCCCCAGCCTTCGGATAGATTGTTGTGTCCCCCCCCGTCCCCCCCCAGCCTTCGGATAGATTGTTGTCCTTCTCGCCTCAACAGCATCCAACAATCGTGTGAGGGCTGCCTTTGTGGAGCTGGTGTCTTGGCTGCCATCTTTCTGGCTTGACTTGAGCAAGTTGTCTAAATGATTGAACTGCGCAGATGACCCCCGGGGGGAGTGAATCAGATGCATCATGCCACTGCCATGGCGTTTTTCACCTGGAGAATTATTCCCCCCCCCCATGCCTAATTTATGGCCCAGATCATGGGCGGCACGATGGTGCAGTGGCTAGCATTGCTGCCTGATGGTGCTGAGGACCCGGGTTCGATCCCGGTCACAGGTCACTGTCCATGTGGAGTTTGCACATTCTCCATGTGTCTGCGTGCGTCTCACCTCCACAACCCAAAGATGTGCAGGCTAGATAGATTGGCCATGCTAAACTGCCCATTAATTGGGGGAAAAATATAATTGGATACACTAAATTTAAAAAGAAAAAAAAGAAAAATGGTCAAGATCACGCCGACAGGATTCTCACCGGTTTTCCCACTGAGATTGACAATGAGTGTAATTTTGGGAAAATTCTGTTCAATATACTTATTAATCACTTGGGGAGTTGAGGTCCTTGTGGAAGACGTCTGTCACATCCTGCCAGTTAAGACTACCTGGCTGTTGCCCCTACTCTGTCTCCTGGCACTTGGCCTGTTTCCTAAGAGGTCAATAATTTGCCTTCAATACCATTAATGTTTAAAAAAATATATATGCACACCTTCTGGAAGTTGATATAAATACTCCCACAAGTCCTGAAAGACATGCTGTTAGGTAATTTGGACATTCCTGAATTTTCCCTCGGTGCACCCGAACAGGTGCCGGAATGTGGAGACTAGGGGCTTTTCACAGTAACTTCATTGCCGTGTTAATATAAGCCTATTTATGAAAGTAATAAAGATTATTATTATAACATTTCACAAACATTCTCCTGTCCACTACTTTATTTCTTTAAAAAGTGCTATCAGAATAATCAGGCATGTTCTCCCCTTTAGAAATCCATGCTGGCGCTCTGACCAGTGGAATATTTTCAAGGTGTTCAGTCACACAAGATAGATCCTGGTGATTTCCTGACAACATATGTTGGGTGAACAGCTAATTCCTTGGTTGCCTTTCTTAAATAGTGGAGTAACTGGTAGGATTGTGATGGCATTTCTTGGACATTCAAATCTTTGGAGCTTCATTTTCTGTCAATCTTGCATTACCTGGTTGTTGTAATAGTGTCCAAATCCTGTATTATCTGATTGTTGTAATGGTGTGTCAAATCCTGTATTATCTGGTTGTTGTAATCGTGTGTCCAAATCCTGTGATATCCGGTGGACTAATGCGGCGTTCCAATCGTGTATTGTGATTCTGGATAATGAGAGGATGACAAACCGTTGGGGAATAAGAATTTAACATGTGTTTGTTTATTTGTATTTCCTGGCCGTTTAAAATTCCATGTCAAGCTATCTATAAAACCTCATCAAGATAAACACAAGCCATTGCGAGAGGAAACAACAGGCATATCTGAGTCGACCTGCCAACCAATAACCACCTTTCTCTTGTAGTATAAATAGTTGTGATTGTTTGAAATTTGGTATTCTTGTGTTTGTACTGATGAGTGGCAAATAAAAAGTTTCAGCAACATGTCTGTATTTTCAGCAAGATTTAAATAATGGGATAATATTTGCTGATTTTCCCCCCCCTTGTAGCTGGGGGACACTGAGACTAGTTTAACTACCTAACAGTACCAAGCTGAAATAGCACTGGGAATGAAGCCCAGCGCTTTATACTGCCTTTGTCAATAGGGGCGGTGTGGTGGTACAGTGGTTAGCACTGCTGCCTCACGCGATTACTATTGGGCCGCCAATGTGGCAATGATACGTAAATGGACTATGGAGGGTGAGGGAGCGGCATGGAAAAGACTGGAGAGAAAGTCCTGTAAAGGGACGAGTTTAGAGGCGCTGGTGACGGCGCCGCTACCGATCTCACTTAAAAAGTTTACCACGAACCCGGTGGTGGCGGCAACATTGAATATCTGGGGACAGTGGAGGCGACAGAGAGGGGTGCGGGGAGCCCTGGTGGGGTCCCCAATCAGGAACAACCATAGGTTCACCCCAGGAAGAATGGGTGGAGGATTTCAGAGCTGGTACCAGTTGGGAATTAGGAGGGTGGGAGATTTATTTATAGATGGGACTTTTGCGAGCTTGGGAGCATTGGAGGAAAAGTATAAGTTGCCCCGGGAAAATTTCTTGAGATATATGCAGGTGAGGGTGTTTACTAGACAACAGGTGAGGGAATTTCCGTTGCTCCCGACACAGGGGATACAGGACAGGGTGCTTTCAGGGGTGTGGGTTGGAGAGGGCAAGGTGTCAGAGATTTACCGAGCGATGAGGGAAGAGGGGGAGGAGTCGGTGGGCGAACTAAAAGGAAAGTGGGAAGAAGAACTAGGGGAGGAGATAGTGGAGGGTATGTGGGCTGATGCCCTAAGCAGGGTAAATTCCTCTTCCTCATGCGCCAGGCTTAGCCTGATTCAATTTAAGGTGCTACATAGAGCACACATAACGGGAGCAAGATTGAGCAGGTTCTTTGGAGTGGAGGACAAATGTGGGAGGTGTGGCGGGAGCCCGGCAAACCACGCACATATGTTTTGGGCGTGTCCGGCACTGGAAGGGTATTGGAAGGGAGTGATGGGAGTGATTTCGCGGGTGGTGAAGGCCTGGGTCAAACCAGGCTGGGGGTTAGCTCTATTTGGAGTTGCGGAAGAGCCGGGAGTGCAGGAGGCGAAAGAGGCCTACGTTGTGGCCTTTGTGTCCCTAGTAGGATCCTACTCATGTGGAAGGAGGTGAAACCCCCCGGACTGGAGGCCTGGGTAAATGATATGGCGGGGTTCATTAAACTGGAGCAGATAAAGTTTGCCCTGAGAGGATTGGCTCAAGGGTTCACCAGGCGGTGGCAGCCATTTCTCGACTACCTAGGGGAACGTTAGAGGGAAGACAGATGACCAGCAACAGCAACCCAGGGGGAAGGGGGGGGTGGGCGTTTAGTTTAGTTTTGGTCAAAGATAAAGGGGTTTTGTTACTTCTGTATTGTTAAAAATTTCTGTATTGTTGCGTTTGCTTTGTAAGAGGGGAAAAATTGTTGTTTGGGAAAAAAATTTCAATAAAACATATTTAAAAAAAAAAAAAAAAGCACTGCTGCCTCAGAGCCAGGAATCTGGGTTTCATTCTAACTTGGGTAACTATCTGTGTGGAGTTTGCACATTCTCCCCTTGTCTGCATTCTCCCTGCAGCTGTGTAGAACCTTAGTTACGCCACACTTGGAATATAGTTTACAATTCTGATCGCCACACTGCTGTGGATGTGGAGGCTTTGGAGAGGGTACAGAAGAGGTTGACCAGGATCTTGCCTGGTATGGAGGGCATTAACTATGAGGAGAGGTTGGATAAACCTGTTTTGCTCTCACTGGAACAATGGAGGTTGAGGGGCGACATGAGTCGACATAATTCGAAGGGGTATGGACAGAGTGGATAGCCAGGACCCCCAGAGTGGATAGTCCGAAGCTTTTTCCCAGGGTGGAAGAGTTAATTACTCAGGGTTTAAAGTGTGAGGGGCAAAGTTTAGAGGAAATGAGCAAGGGAAGTTTTTTACACAGTGGATAGTGGGTGCTGGAACTTGCTTCTGAGAGAGTGGTGGAAACAGATTGAGTAGTGACATTTAAGGGACGTCTTGATAAATAGATGAATAAGATGGGAATAGAGGGATACAGACCCCAGAAATGTACAAGAATTTAGGTTAGACAGGCTTGGAGGGCTGAAGTGTTGGTTCCTGTGTTGTACTTTTCTTTGTCTCTGTTGGATTCCTCCGGGTTCTCCGGTTCCTCCCACAGTCCAAAGATGTGCAGGTTAGGTGGATTAGGGTGGGGGAAATGGGCCTAGGTAGGGTGCTCTTTCAGAGGGTTGGTGCCGATTTGATGGGCCGAATGACCTCGTAATGTAGGGATTCTATACGTAGCCCTGGGTCCATGAATGTAATTCATGGTCATTCTGCCAAAGCAAAACTCGATATTGGTTGTGCCGGTCTATTCACTCAAATGAAGATTTGGCTCGACACAAGGCAGCACCTATCTAATCTAATCTCAATTTCCAGCATTTGGTCCGGAACTTTTTATGCTACAGCGTTTCAAGTGCTCATCTAAATGCTGCTTAAATGTTGTGGGGGTTCCTGCCTCCAACACCCTTTCAGACAGTGAGTTACAGATCCAACCACCCTCTGAGTGGAAAGTTTTTCCTCAAATTCGCTCAACCTCCAGCCTCTGACTTTAAATCTGTGCCCCTGGTTATTGATCACTCTACTAAGGAGAAAATTTCTTGCTATCTATCTACCCTATCTATGTCCTTCATAATTTTGTACACCTCAATCCGGTCCCCCACTCTGCCTTCTCTGCTTGAAGGAAAACAACTTCAGCCTATTCAGCCCGTCTTTGTAGCTGATGTGCTCCATCCCAGGAAACATCCTGGTGAATCTCGTCTTCACCCACTTGTGCATTCACATCCTTCCTGAAGTGTGGCAACCAGAACTGCACACAGTACTGTAGTTGTGGCCGAATGAGCGTTTATACAACTCCATCATTACCTTCCTGCTCTTTGATTCTGTGCCTTGGCTAATAAAGGCAAGTATCCATCGGCTTTCTTCTTGCCTTATCTACCTGTCCTCCTGCCTTCAGGGATCTTTGGACGTGGAACCCAAGGTCTCTCTGGTCCTCTGTACTTCTGGTGTCCTACCGTTCATTGCGTCTTCCTTTTCCTTGCTTGTCCTTCCAAAATGCAGCACCGCCTACTTATCAGGGTTAAATTCCATTTGCCCCTGTTCTGCCCATTTGACCACACCATTTGTATCGTCTTGTAATCTTAAGGCTTTCTTCCTCAATTTAATACACCACCAATTTCCGTGTCACCTTCAAACTACCTGATCGAACCTCCCACATTCACATAACCCCTGATCCCCTTATTAATCAAGAACCTATCTATCTCTGTCTTAAAAACACTCCGTGAATTGGCCTCCACAGCCTTCTTCTGCAAAGTGTTCCACAGATTTACCACTGGTCTAAAGAAATTCCTCCTCATCTCTGTCTTAAAGGATCGTCCCTTTATTCTGAGATGGTGCCCTCTGGTTCTAGTTTTTCCTACAATTGGAAACATCCTCTCCACGTCCACTCTATCCAGGCCTCGCAGTATCTTGTAAGTTTCAATAAGATCCCCCCTCATCCTTCTAAACTCCAACGAGTACAGACCCAGAGTTGTCAAACGTTCCTCATACGACAAGTTCTTCATTCCAGGGATCATTCTTGTGAACTTCCTCTGGACCCTTTCCAAGGTCACCACATCCTTCCTTAGATACGGAGACCAAAACTGCTCACAATACTCCAAATGGGGGTCTGACCAGGGCCTTACATAGCCTCAGAAATACATCCCTGGTCTTGTATTCTAGCCCTCTTGGAATGAATGCTAACATTGCATTTGCCTTCTTAACTGCCGACTGAACCTGCACATTAACCTGAAGAGAACCGTGAACAAGGACTCCCAAATCCTTTTGTGCTTCTGATTTCCGAAGCATTTCCCCATTTAGAAAATAGTCTATGCCTAAATTCTTCCTTCCAAAGTGCATAACCTCACACTTTTCTACATTGTATTTCATTTACCACTTTATTATCCACTCTCCTAGCTTGTCCAAGTCCTTCTGCAGCCCCCTTGCTTCCTCAATATTACCTGTCCCTGTACAGATCTTTGTATCATCTGCAAACTTCGCAACAGTACCTTCAGTGCCATCTTCCAGATCATTAATGTATATTGTGAAAAGTTGTGGTCCCAGCACAGACCCCTGATCCACACCACTAGTCACCGGCTACCATCCTGAAAAAGACCCCATTATCCCCACTCTCTGCCTTCTGCCAGTCAGCCAATCCTCTATCCATGCCAGGATCTTACCCTTAATACCATGGGATTTTAACTTATTTAACAGTCTCCTATGCGGCACCTTGTCAAAGGCCTTCTGGAAATCTAAATACATTTTTAATAAAATGTTGATAAAATAACAAAGCTCTATTTCTTACATTCTCACTCCCTGAATGAATCCGTCTCTCTGCACCGTCTTAAAACTAACTACGTACCGGGTTCAATCCCTTAGCCATTGTTGTGGGATGACCAGGTGTCTAACACCCTCATCTACATACCAAATCACCTTGAAATATTCACCCAAATTTGTTAGACATGACCTGTTTTTTTTGTGTTTCAGCTGTGTAAAAGTGGAGGAGCATCAAGCTGTCGACATTGACTTGTACCATTGTCCAAACTGTGCTATGTTACATGGAGCCTCCTTGAGTGAGTATAAACCGGGAGGCATTTGCAAGAAAGAATGTTCCTTTCTAGAAGAGTCATATTAGACTCAAAACATTAACTCTGTTTCTCTTCCCACAGATGCTGCCAAACCTGCTGAGTTTTTCCAACACTTTCCAGTTTTATTTCAGATTCCCAGCATCTGCAGTATTGCTTTTATCTTTCTTTGCCGATTACCTTTTGAACCTTTTTATTTACAGAGTACTGATTTTCATTCATTCAGTGGTGGTTTCTATTTTTAAAAAATGGACAGTTCTTTGCAAGCTGGGTTTTTCAGTCCTTTCCAGGCACTGCAACCCTAAACAGGCCAGCAGATTACAGTGGGATTAGCCTGATGCCAGACATCTGTGTTGGACCTGACCTAATTCCGAAGTATTGTGGGTAAGCTACAAATATGAATAGCATCTGGATTTGACAGCCCACCGGTAAAATTCTGTCAGGTAAGCAGGTGGAAAGTGACTTTGCGAAGAGGGGAACAGTCGAGGACATTGTTTTTTGGGCAGGGATAATTTTGGAAGAAAATAGCATTATAGGGGTGAAAATGAGGTGTGGTATGAAGTCACCAAACACATGAATGCTAACAGCCAATACTCCAAGAATTCAGAGTCTAAGGCACAGTGAAGTTTATTGTTGCTGAGGGGTTTTGTGGGGAGAATAATCTAGCACCTCACACTCCTTCCCTATCCATGGAACCAACAATCTTTGTGATGTCTGAGTGACAGATTACTTGGTAGTGGTGTTAAACTTGAGGGATGTCGCTTTACGCTCTGCACATTGGTGGGATCAGTGATATAATTGTAAATAAGATGGACCCCAGTGTTTCCTTCCCCCTCATCTCGCCCCACAGATCTTTTAGGGTCGGAATGGTAACTAGCCCTACTTAAAAGAAAAGGTGAAGCAGCTGTAAATTTCCTAAACCATCAATTCTGCAGCCCGCTGACAATGGACAGTCTAAGCTGATACCCCTGAAATATATTTGAATCTTTGTGTTGGTTGAAAACCCCCTGTTCCCTTAGTGCTAGATCAACTGTCTCTGCCTCAACAGAGAACATGCCGCTGATGCATATAAATTACAGTGCAGAAGGAGGCCATTCAGCCCATCGAGTCTGCACCGGCCCTTGGAAAGAGCACCCACTTAAGCCCACACTTCCAACCTATCCCCGTAACCTAGTAAACCCACCCAACCTTTTTGGACACTTAAGGGGAATTTAGCATAGCCAATCCACTTAACCTGCACGTCTTTGGACTGTGGGAGGAAACCGGAGCACCCGGAGGAAACTCACACAGACAGGGGGAAGAACGTGCAGACTCCGCACAGACAGTGACCCAAGCCGGGTTTCGAACCTGGGACCCTGGAGCTGTGAAGCAACTGCTAACCACTGCTACCATGCTGCCCACATACGATGATTCGTTTTCTAGAATGTTCCTTTCAGTCATCTGCCGACAGTTGATATGTTAATTTTCATGTGATCTGAGGGAAAGTGTTTAGATTGGGAAAAGGTGGCTTGGCCAAAATAATAGGTTGAGCAGTCAGTTCTGACATTTGAATATCCAGCTATTCTACTGAGAAAGGTGACCCCTCACACAGATGGTTTCTCATTGGAGGGATGTTGCAGGAGTCGATGCAGATTGCAGGAGGATGACCAGTGCCGACTCCTCAGTTAATCAGTGACTGAATAAAAATGCATTCTACCAATGGAACAGTTTCAGCCACCAGTTTCTGCTTCATATCCTGTGGATGGGTTTATTTAAATCATTGGGCAGATAGCTACTAGATTGTTCAGATACCATGTGATTGGGTTTTCTAGTTGTAAGTACTCAATGGGCACTGAACCTGCAAATCTGAATTGTATCCTGCCAACACACCAGTTAGCTGAAATAACTCATTAATTGTACTATTCAGCAGGTGACCATCCTTTGGAAGTAAACGGGATCTTCCCAGCCAAATATACAAGGTTTTAAATTTAGGCTCCACTGGGTATCTCCACTGGCTTTCACTAATTTTCTTCGACACTTGATTTGGAATCATTTTTCCCTTCCTGTACTTGCTGTTTGGATTGAGGTTAGATACTCAATTAATTATGCCATACAAGTGCACATCAAGCATTCAATGCATTGCAGGGTAATTCTTCTGTTACAACCTCCATCAATGTGATTAAACCACAGAATACATATTGATACATAGAAGATAGGAGCAGGAGGAGGCCTTTTGGCCCTTCGAGCCTGCTCCGCCATTCATCGCGATCATGGCTGATCATCCAACTCAATAGCCTAATCCTGCTTTCTCCACATAGCCTTTGATCCCGTTCTACATAAGAACTAGGAGCAGGAGTAGGCCATTTGGCCCCTCGAGCCTGCTCCACCATTCAATGAGATCATGGCTGATCTTTTTTGGACTCAGCTCCACTTTCCAGCCCGAACACCATAGCCCTTAATCCCTCTATTCTTCAAAAAACTATCTATCTTTATCTTAAAAATATTTAATGAAGGGATGACCAGTGCCGACTCCTCAGTGCTGTATCTAGCCGCCTCTTGGAATATATTTAGCATCAACTACTTCCTGTGGTAATGAATTCCACAGTCTTACCACTCTTTGTGTGAAGGAATGTCTCCTTATATCTGTCCGAAATGGTTTACCCTGAATCCTCAGACTGTGACCCCGGTTCTGTTTCTATGAGATTCCCCCTCATTCTTCTGAACTCCAGCTAGAACAATACCAACCTAGTCAATCTCTCCTCATATGACAGTCCTGCCATTCCTGGAATCAGTCTGGTAAACCTTCGCTGCACTCCCTCGAGAGCAAGAACATCCTTCCTCAGACAAGGAGACCAAAACTCCACACAATACTCCAGGTGTGGCCTCACCAAGGCCCTTGATAATTGCAGCAACACATCCCTGCTTCTATGCTCAAAACCTCTCTCCATGAAGGCCAACATACCATAAGCCTTCTTTACCCCCTGCTGCACCTGCATGCTTACCTTAAGCGACTGGTGCACAAGGACACCCAGGTCCCGCTGCACACTCTTCTCTCTCAATTTACAACCATTCGGGTAGTAATCTGCCTTCCGGTTTTTGCTTCCAAAGTGAATAACCTCACACTAATCCAAATTATACTGCATCTGCCATTGATTTGCCCAACCTGTTCAGATCTTGCTGTAGGATCCCTGCATCCTCGTCACAATTCACCCTCCCACCTAACTTGGTATCATCTGCAAACTTTGAGATGTTTCATTTTGTTCCCTCATCCAAATCATTAATCTATATTGTGAATAGCTGGGGTCCCAGCACCGATCCCTGTGGTACCCCACTAGTACCTGCCAATTTGAAAAGGACCCATTAATCCCTAAATCCCTACACTTTGTTTCCTCTCTGCTAACCAGTTTTCCATCCACCTCAATACATTTTCCCCCAATCCCATGTGCTTTAATTTTGCACAATAATCTCTTGTGCGGGACTTTGTCAAACGCCTTCTGAAAGTCCAAATATACCACATCGATTGGCTCCCCCCTGTCAACTGTACTGGTTACACCTTCAAAGAATTCCAACAGATTTGTCAAGTTTGATTTTCCCTTCATAATACCATGCTGGCTCTGACTGATCCTGCCACTGCTTTCTAAATGTTCCGCTACAAAGTCCTTGATAATGGATTCAAGCATTTTCCCCACTACCGATGTTAGGCTTACTGGTCTATAATTCCCTGCTTTCTCTCTACCTCCCTTTTTGAATATCGGAGTGACGTGAGCTACCCTCCAATCTGCAGGGACAGTTCCAGAGTCTGCAGAATCCCGGAAGATGACCACCAATGCATTCACTATTTCCAGAGCCACCTCCTTAAGCACTCTGGGATGCAGATTCTCAGGCCCTGGGGATTTAACTGCCTTCATTCCCATCAATTTTCCTAGCACCATTTCTCTCCTAATGTTGATCTCCCTCAGTTCTTCCCTCTCACTAAACCTTTCATTCTCCAATATTTCTGGCATCTGATTTGTGTCCTCTTTTGTGAAGACAGAACCAAAGTATGTATTCAATTGCTCGGCCATTTCTTTGTCCCTTATTATGCATTCCCCTGTTTCTATCTGTAGGGGCCTACATTTCTCTTTACCAATCTCTTTCTGTTCACATATCTATGGAAACTCTTAGTGTCAGTCTTTATGTTTCCTGCAAGCTTCCTGTCGTACAGTACTTTCCCCTTCTTAATCAATCACTTCGTCCTTCTTTGCTGAATTCTAAACTGCTCCCAATCCTCAGACCTATTATTTTTCTTGGCCAATCTGTTTGCTTCTTCCTTGGATCGGATACGATTTATAATTTCCTTTGTAAGCCCATGGATTGGCCCCCTTACCCCCTTTGCTTTTCAGCCAGACAGGAATGAACAGTTGCTGTAGTTCACGCATTCGTTCCTTGAATGTTTGCCATTATCTATCCACTGTCATCCCTTTAAGTAACTCCCCAATCTATCAAGGCCAACTCATGCCTCATATCTTCATAGTTCCCTTTATTGAGATTCAGCACCCTAGTCTCCGAAGCAAATACTTCACTCTCCATCTTGATAAAAAAATTCTATCATGTTATGGTCGCTCATCCCCAAGGGGTCTCGTACAGCCAGATTGGCAATGATTCCCTTCTCATTACACAGTACCCAGTCTAAGATGGCCTGCTCTCCAGTTGGTTCCTCCACATATTGGTCAAGAAAACCATCCCATATACACTCCAGGAATTTCTCCTCTACAGCATTGTGGCTATTTTGATTTGCCCAATCTATGTGAAGATTAAAATCACCCATGATCACCGATATTCCCTTATTACAGCATCTCTAATTTTATATTTAATGCCATTCCCAACCTCGCCATTGTAGTTCGGCAGTCTATATATGACACCCACAAATTCTTTTTGCCCCTTGGTATTTCTCAACTCTATCCATATAGATTCCACATTGTCAGAGCTAATATCCTTTCTCGCTACTGTTAATTTCCTCTTTAACCAGCAGTGCCACGCCTGACTAGCTTGTGGCACCGGTAATAACTCTGAGATCACTATCTTTGTGGTCTGATTTCTTAACTTCCTTCCTAGCTCCCTGTATTCTGCTTTTAGGACCTGTCCATCCTAAATACTGAAAACCCTGGGACATTCCTGGTCACTGTTGCCATGTCTCCGTAATCCCAATTGTATCATATCCATTTATATCTATCTGCGCGATTAGTTCATCCACTTTATTGCAAATGCTCCATGCATTGAGGTACAGAGCCTTTAGGTTTGTCTTTTCACATTGTTTATCTTGCTCCCAATATTTTTCTCTCTTGCCCTGTTTGAATTTTGCCCTTGGTTTCTCCACCTATCACTTTTCTTATTCACTTTCCTACCTTTTTGTTTTTGTCCTTGCTCCCTTTTTCTCTGACTCATTGTATAGGTTCCCATCCCCTGGCATATTAGTTTAATCAATTCCAGTCCTGCCCAGGTGTAATCCATCCAGTTTGTACAGGTCCCACCTCCCCAGAACCGGTCCCAATGCCCCAGGAATCTGAAACCCTCCCCCTGACCCCATCTCTTCTACCACGTATTCATCCTATATATCCTGTCATTTCTTCTCTGACTAGCTTGTGGCACCAGTAGTAATCCTGAGATCATTACTTTTGAGGTCCAATTTCTTAACTTCCTTCCTAGCTCCCTGTATTCTGCTTTTAGGACCTCATCCTTTCTTTTACCTATGACATTTGTACCGATGTGTACCACAACCACTGGCTGTTCACCCTCCCCCTCCAGAAAGTCCTGTACCTGCTCCGAGACATCCATGACCCTAGCACCAGGGAGGTGACATACCACCTTGGAGTCTCGTTTACGGCCACAGAAACGCCTGTCTATTCCCCATACAATTGAATCCCCAATAAGTATTGCACTGGCATATCTATTACCCCTCCCCTCTGCAGCAGAACCCACCGTGGTGCCACAAGTTTGGCTGTTGCTGTTTTCCCCTGAGAGGCCATTCTCGTCAACAGTTTCCAAAATGTTATATCTGTTCTGGCCACAGGGGAATGGCCACAGGAGATTCCTGCCTAGCTCTCTTGCTCTGTCTGGTGGTCACCCATTCCCTCCTGCCTGCGGAGTCTGAGCCTGCGGTGTGTCCACCTCTCTATACGTGCTATCCACGATGCTCTCCGACTTGCGGATGCTGCACAGTGTCTCCAACCACCGCTCCAGCTCTGAAACTTGAGCTACCAGGAGCCGTAACTGGAGACACTTCCTGCGCACATGCTGACCCTGGCCACATGGAGCAAGAGGAGCAAACCATGCCTCGGAGCTGTCCTGCCATGATTTGTCCTTTAAATTAAACTTTTGAAAGATGTTTTTGTGTCATTATATCCCATGTCTCCCATACTATTTAATTAGCTTCTTAAAAATAAAAACTGAATATTTACCCCTTGATCTGAAATCAAATAAAAAATTGTTATTTAAATCAAATTAAAATAGTTATTTGAACCAACTTAACAATAGTAATTTAAATCAACCCTAACAATAGAAGAACCATTGTTTGCCAGCCTGCGCTTGCAGCTGCCCCTAGAGTGTGCATTGTATTGCTTCTAAACTGTACACTGACTGCTTATGTTTGAAAGAACTAAACTGGTGCTTATGTTAGGTGGAGTGTTTACTGCGTTCTGAAAATGTTGAATTGAATATTTCTTGAATGTTGGAATTGATATCTTTGGGATGTGTGAGTCAGTTCTGAGTTTTTATAGTCCAAGTTCGTCTTTGCTTCAGTTCTGCTGATATAAGTTCTGCCACGGGCCAGGAATGATTTCCTTTTAATATTTGAGTAAACTTCATCTGCTATCATGCTCTTTGAATCGCAGTGAAGAGACGGAACAACTGGCATCGACATGACTACACTGAGACTGCAGATGGTGTTAAACTGATACAGGCAGGAACACCAGTTTTCATCAGGGAGCTTCGAGCACGACATTTTCCTAGGTATGGGAAACCTTCCACAATTTTTAGTTGTTTTAATCATGTTTGTAGGGTGTTTGGTGTTAAGGTATGGCTATCTGTGAATAACCAAAAAGACTTCACCACAGTACTCCTCTCCAGTGTACCTGGTGAATCTGAAATTGGCACTGCACAAATGCGAATGAACTAGCGATCTGTTAACGGGTCCTTTATCCTGTGTGTTGCCTGCGATTCCCAGTGTTTCTCAAAGCAAAGCAACATGATATTTGCCTGTAACAGTGTTAAGCCTAGTATTAGCACGGTAATAACTAAGCCTGCTGATTCATTTTCAAGTCAAGTGTCTACAAATGTGTTTGCAAGGTTGATCCAAGTGGGGCTCAGACCTGGAACTGTTTATACATGCAGTGGGACTGCCAGGGCTAGGCAACAAGCTGACCAAGATCAAAAAGCCAGCGTCCTAGTAGTTATAAAGGTACAATTTGATTTTGGGTCTCTATTTGGCTGCAGCTCTACACTGCAGTTGACGATCTTCAATGTTCCTGAACTGACCCCCAAATGTGGAGACACCTCAATGTAGATCTGGTGTGGTGCAAATGTCAATGTGCAGCTGAAGAGGAGAGAAAAGAAAGACTTGCATTAGTATACCACCTTTCAGAAACATTGGACTTCATAAAACACTTTACTGCTGATGAAGTACTTTTAAAGTATAGTCTTAATGTAGGAAAATCTGACCGGGGGGTGGGGGGGAGAGGAAATAGAAAAGAATAGTAGAGAAATTGCATAACCAGAGAGGTTGGACCTAAAGTCAGAGAGACAGAGGTTTAATGTTTAGGAATAGGTAGCCAAACATAGGTTAGTAAGAGGGGAACTATTGTCAAGTGCGACGCGAGTGGGCCAGAAATCAAAGTTTTGGAATAATGTTTTGAAGTGGTAAAGAATAAGGGTTTGATAAGAGTTTTCAGCAGTTAGACTGAGGTATTCACAGTTGGAGGTGCAGCAATAGTGGCCTGGATGTGTGGTTTGAAGCTCGGCTCTGGGACAGATGGCGATCGGGATTTAGCGTGGCCTGGTGTGTAGAAATTAGATAAAAACAATTCTAATATTCTGTACACTCTGAGTGTAGAGAACTTTGATTCAAGTATGGTGTGTCAATTCAAGTATGGTGTGGATGAGATGCACCTCCCCAATTCCAGGCTTTGAACACCGTACAATGGCAGACAGTTTACCTGCTCTCAATTCTACCAGTAACCTTGTAACTCATGAAAGGGGTGCAGAGACAACTGCTCTTAATTCCTTTCAGTCGATACTGACTTGTGCAGTTTCCCAATGGAAGCGTTGCTGAAGTCATGATTCACCATGTGTGGAAACATGAGTGTGAATCCATGCCTGGCTGCACAGTGTCTTTGGTTGGAATATGACGTTTCCCTGTTGTCCCACTATTAGTGGAGGATATTTAGCTGCTGGTTCTGGTGAGCTCCATAATGCCCCATATGTCTGTTTCTAACAGTGCCAGTGAAATCATCATCAAGATGCATGGGGTCCAGCTAACGCTAAAGTACCTGGAAAAGCACGGGTTTGAATTCCCCATCATGGTGTCCAAGATAGATGGACTTGGAATTGCTCTTCCACCGAGCACCTTTTCTGTCCGGGATGTGCAAGAGTATGTGGGTAAGAGATGGCTGCACCAGTATTAACATGCAATACAGCCACAAGCACAGTTCAACAATGCTGAAAGTCTGCAGTGTAACCTCCTGATCCTGGATGTTGGAGGTCGGGGGTGGGGAATAGATGGAACATCTCAAAATGTTGCATCCGAAGTGCAACAGAGGCCAGCCAATGTCAACTAGTTGCCACCCATAGACCTGCAATAGAACATAGAACATTACAGCGCAGTACAGGCCCATCGGCCCTCGATGTTGCGCCGACTTGTAAAACCACTCTAAAGCCCGTCTACACTATTCCCTTATCGTCCATATGTCAATCCAAAGACCATTTGAATGCCCTTAGTGTTGGCGAGTCCACTACTGTTGCAGGCAGGGCATTCTATGCCCGTACTACTCTCTGAGTAAAGAACCTACCTCTGACATTGGTCCTATATCTATCTCCCCTCAATTTAAAGCTATGTCCCCTCGTGCTAGACATCACCAACCGAGGAAAAAGGCTCTCACTGTCCACCCTATCTAATCCTCTGATCATCTTGTATGCCTCAATTAAGTCACCTCTTAACCTTCTTCTCTCTCATGAAAACGGCCTCAAGTCCCTCAGCCTCTCCTCATAAGATCTTCCCTCCATACCAGGCAACATTCTGGTAAATCTCCTCTGCACCCTTTCCAATGCTTCCACATCCTTCCTATAATGATGCGACCAGAATTGCACGCAATACTCCAAATGCGGCCGCACCAGAGTTTTGTACAGCTGCAACATGACCTCATGGCTCCGAAACTCAATCCCTCTACCAATAAAAGCTAACAGACCGTACGCCTTCTTAACAACCCTCTCAACCTGGGTGGCAACTTTCAGGGATCTATGTACATGGACACCGAGATCTCTCTGCTCATCCACACTGCCAAGAATCTTACCATTAACCCAGTACTCTCTCTTCCTGTTATTCCTTCCAAAATTAAGCACCTCACACTTTTCTGCATTAAACTCCATTTGCCACCTCTCAGCCCAGCACTGCAGCTTATCTATGTCCCTCTGTAACTTGTAACATCCTTCCGCACTGTCCACAACTCCACCGACTTTAGTGTCATCTGCAAATTTACTCACCCATCCTTCTACGCCCTCCTCCAGGTCAATTATAAAAATGATAAACCGCAGTGGCCCCAAAACAGATCCTTGTGGTACACCACTAGTAACTGGACTCCAGTCTGAACATTTCCCATCAACCACCACCCTTTGTCTTCCAGCTTGCCAATTTCTGATCCAAACTGCTAAATCACCCTGAATCCCATGCCTCTGTATTTTCTGCAGTAGCCTACCGTGGGGAACCTTAGCAAACGCAATATTCCCCTTCAAGTACTTCCTCATTCTCTTTTGGAAGCTTTCACTAAATCTGCTTCCCCATTCTTTTATTCCAGATGATCATAACCTCTCATTTCTCATCTGGTCCTTTTGACAATCACCTTTAAATCGGAGTCTTTTGGTTACCAACCTTCCCACTGGAAACAATTACTCCCTATTTACTCTACGACTCCTCATAATTTTAAATTAAATCATCCACTAGCCTCCTCTGCTCTTTAAGGAGAACCTCAATTTCTCTAAGCATCTATAAAACTGAAGCCCCTCATCTCTAATACCACTCTACTAAGTCTTCTCAACACCCTCCAAGACTTTTGCATAACAATATTCGTCAGGAACTGAAGAATCTAGATGGGTGCTGGATGTTTGAGGGTAAATCAACATCTGGCATGTGGGAGGCTTTTGAATGTCAGTTGATAGGAATTCAGGACTGCATGTTCCTGTGAGGATGAATAATAAGTGTGGCAAGTTTCAGGAACCTTGGATAACGAGTGATGTTATGAACCTAGTCCAAAAGAAAAAGGAAACATTTGTAAGGCCTAGAAGTCTGGGAACAGTCGAAGTCCATGAGGAATATATGGAAAGTAGGAAGGAACTTAAGCAAAGAGTCAGGAGGACTAAAAGTCATTGGCCAGCAGTATTAAGGAAAATCTCAAGGTTTTTATACATATATGAAGAGCAAGAGGGTAGCCAGGGAAAGGCTAGCCCACTCAAGGACAGGGGAGGGAGAGGGAATGTATGTGTGGGACCAATGGAAATGGGCGAGGTACTGAATGAGTATTCACCAAGGAGAAGGACTTGGTGGATGAAGAGTCTGGGGAAGGGTGTGTAGATAGTCTGAGTCACATTGAGATCAAAAAGGAGGAAGGTTGGGCATTTTGAAAAACATTGAGGTAGATACGTCCACTGGACATGATGGGATATACCCCAGAATACTGAAGGAGGCAAGGGAGGAAGTTGCTGGGGCCTTGATAGGAATATTTATATCCCCACTAGCTACAGGGGAGATCCCAGAGGATTGGAGAGTAGCCAATGTTGTTCCTTTGTTTAGGATGGGTAGCGAGGATAATCCAGGCAATCACAGGCCGGTGAGCCTAACGTCAGTGGTAGGGAAATTATTGGAGAGGATTCTTTGAGACAGGATTTACTCCTATTTGGAATCAAATGGACGTATTAGTGAGAGGCAGCATGGTTTTGTGAAGGGAGGTTGTGTCTCAATAACTTGGATCAAGCTTTTTGAGGAATGACGAAGATGATTGATGAAGGTAGGGCAGTGGATGTTGTCTACTTGTGAACTTCAGTAAGGCAAGGTCGCTCATGGCAGATTGGTACAGAAGATGAAGTTAAATGGGATCAGAGCTGAGCTGGCAAGATGGATACAGAAATAGCTCAGTCATAGAAGACAGAGCAATGAAAGGGTTATTTTCTGAATGGAGGGCTGTGACTAGTGGTGCTCCGCAGGGATCAGTGCTGGGACCTTTGTTGTTTGTAATATATATAAATGATTTGAGGAAAATGTAACTGGTCTGATTAGTAAGTTTGCGAACGACACAAAGGTTGGTGGAATTGCAGATAGCGATGAGGACTGTCAGGATATAGATCCGTTTGAGACTTGGGCGGAGAGATGGCAGATGGAGTTTAATCCGGACACGTGAGGTAATGCATTTTAGAAGGTCTAATACAAGTGGGAAATATACAGTAAATGACAGAGCCCTTAAACGTATTGACAGGCAGAGGGACCTGGATGTACCAGGTCCACAGGTCACTGAAAGTGGCAACGTAGGTGGAGAAGGAAGTCAGGAAGGCATTTGGCATGCTTGCCTTCATCGGCTGGAGTATTGAGGTATAAAAATTGGCAAGCCATGCTGCAGCTATATCAAAACTTATTTAGGCCACACTTTGGACTATAGTGTTCAATTCTGGTTGCCACGATACCAGAAGGATGTGGAGGCTTTGGAGAGAGTACTGAAGAGGTTTATCAGGATGTTGCCTGGTATGGAGGGCATTAGCTATGAGGAGAGGTTGGACAAATTTGGTGTGTTCTCACTGGAACAGTGGGGGTTGAGGGGCGACCTGATAGAGGTCTACAAATTTATGACGGACACGGACAGAGTGGATAATCAGAAGCTTTTTGTCAGGGTGGAAGAGTCCGTTACTAGGGGACATAGTTTTAAGGTGCACGGGGCAAAGTTTAAAGGAGATGTGCAAGGGAAGTACAGATGATAGTGGGTGCCTGGAATTCACTACTGGAGGAGGTGGTGGAAGCAGGTGCGATAGTGACGATTAAGGGGCATCTTGACAAATACATTAATAGGATAGGAATAGAGGGATATGTAAAATGTAAAAGCTTTTCGGTTAGATGTGAAGCATGGTCAGCTTAGCAGGCCGATGGGCCTGTTGCTGTGCTGTACTTCGTTCTTTGTTCTTTCTGGTGTGGTTTCTAGAATTTAATGCATTACTCCCGCTGAGTAATAAAATCCTTGCTTTTGTGCTGTTTATAAAGCCAACAGTTCCACTGTTTTTGATTTAAAACTACTGTCTCAATTTGTGCTGCCACCTTCAAATGTCTGTGTGCATGTATCCTTTGATTATTCTGTACCTGCATCCACTTTAATCTGTGTATCATATTTGTACCTGAGCTGATTTTCCAACCCCCCTGATTGTCATGGACCATATTTTAGTCTCCTTGGTATCTTTCAGGCTTCATTTGTCTTAATTCATTCCCAGTTTATTGTTACACAAACTGTTTTTCTCACATCTTATACTGCACAAAATCTTGTCCATGAATCACCCTTCATCTTACCAATTTCGCAAATTGCCTCCAAAACCTTGCCTAAAATTTCTCTTCCAGTCCCACATTGGTATTGCCTCTGTCTCCCAACTCCCATCAACAGCACAACTTTCAGCAAATGCACTCTTAAACTGTGGAATTAGAATCATAGATCAGAGAATCGTAGAATTTACTGTGCAGAAGGAGGCCATTCGGCCCATCGAGAGCACACCAGTTAAGCCCACGCCTTCACCCTAGCCCCATAACCCAGTAACTTCACCTCAATCTTTGAACACTAAAGGGCAATTTAGCACGGCTAATCCATCTAATTGGCATATCTTTGGACTGTGGGAGGAAACCGAAGCACCCGGAGGAAACCCACACAGACCAGTGGGGATGGTGTGGGTGTGGGGGGGGTTGCCCGAAGCCGAAATTGAACCCGGGTCCCTGGAGTTGCGACAGAGGCAGCAGTGCTAATCACTGTGCCACCGTCGCCATCCCTTTGAGAGTCCTCAGCTATTTAACCCTTACCACCTCTTCCAACTCAGTCAGCCGTTTATCCACTTCTCTTTGGGCTGTGTGATCAGCCACTGCTCCGATTCATTGGTCATTGGCTGATCACTGCCTCTCCAGTTCCTCTCGCGAAACTCCGTAAAGTATTTTGCTGTATCTACAGTATAGGCTGTTATTTGAGCTGTTTCACGGCTACAGTTGGGTGAAGGACTATCCTTCGCTAAGTAACATGGCTTCCAGATATATCTGAATATTATTTTTTAATCTCAAGGTGGTGAAAAGATGATTGATGTGATCGATGTGGCTCGGCAAGCTGATTGTAAGATGAAACTGCAGGAGTTTGTAGAATATTACACTGCCCTCCATCGAACAAAAGTATTAAATATCATTAGCCTGGAATTTTCTGATACAAAGTAAGTTGCTTGTGGATGGATATTTGTACATGTAGCTGTATAGTGTTAGCATTTGCAATGTAAAGAACCTTGAACAGTTTGTGAACATGTGGCTGTGGCTGTTTTCTGTGCCAATAGATGCACATTTATTTATACAGCGCCTTCCATTTTCTTGCGGCATCCTAAAGTGCTTCAAGGCCCATGAAATATTTCTGAAGTGTAGACATTTTGTTTTTGGCAAATGGAACAGGCAATTTTCAGACAGTCCCACAGGCATGAATGGACATTGTGAGAAATTGCCAAAAGTGATGGTCCTTTACACCTGTGATTACAACCAAAAGCAGCGCACTAGTTTTCACACGTCCACTGCCGACATCCAGCTCTAGCTCAATACCACCTTTTGGCGATTCCTCTGTTTCTAAATTATCAGATTGCTAAATTACCTGATATCCAGTGTTGAATGAGCAGAAATTTCCTCCAGTTATATTTTAGAAGGACTTTAGGTCCCTGCTCCAAACTCTTCTCCAAACTCTGTTCCTTGTTTCTGACTCCTTCCCTCTGTCGAGCAACAGTCTGAGTAAGCCAAACTGTTCGTAACCTTTGTTATTTTTGACCCTGAGATTAACTCTGACCTCATTTGTGTAATCACTAAGACTGCCCATTTCCACCTCCATACCATCACCCAAATTTGCCCAGTCTCTGCTTATTCATCCCTTTTATCGTCTTGACTTAACTATTAAAATAATAATCTTTATTGTCACAAGTAGGCATACATAACACTGCAATGAAGTTACTGTGAAAAGCCCCTGGCTGGTCTCTTACTTTCTACTCTCTGTAAACTTTGTGGTCATCCAAAACTCTGTTGACCATGCCTTAAATTGCACCAAGTCCTGTTCCCTATCTCTCCTGTGAATACATCTCAGACAGACAACGTCGTAAGAACATAACAAAGATATAGGAGCAGGACAAGGCCATTTGGCACCTTGAGCCTGCTCCAAAGTAGATTCATGACTGATCTGATTGTGGCCTTCACTTCACTTTTGTGCCTGTCCCCCATAATCCTTGGATCCACTATAGATTAAAGATCTGTCCAACTCGACCTTGAGCCGAAACATTCAACGACCCAGCCTCTACTGCTCGCTGGAAAATCCCAAACACTAATGACCTTATGAGAGAGGAAATTCCTCCTAATTTCAGTCTTAAATGGATGACCCTTTATTTTGAAACACTGTCCCCTAGATCTAGATTCAACCAGGAAAGAAAAATCTTCAGCACATACCTGTTAAGCTTAAGGGTCAGTAGGCCCAACTTGCACAATTTCCCTTCATATGCCAACTCCTTGATCCCAATAATCTACCTGGCCTTTGGATTGAGATGCTTGGGAGGGGATTGAAGAACTCCTGGGCCCTACTTTCAAAGAATAAAAAACATTGTGGCACAGGAACAGGCCCTTCGGCCCACCTATTCTGTGCCAATCCAGATTCCTTATTTAGACCTACTACTTATTACCCAAACGATCTGTATCCCTCCATTCCCCGGCCCGTTCATGTGTCAATCAAAATTCATCTTAAACGTTGCTATCGTGCCTGCCTCCACTGGCAATGTGTTCCAGGTACTTACCACCACCTGCCTGAAAAACCTTCCCAGCACGTTTCCCTAAACTTTCCCCCTCTCACCTTGAACGGTGCCCCTGGGAAAAAGCTTCTGACTATTCACTCTGTCTATACCTCTTGTAATTTTGTAGACCTCAGTCACGTCTCCCCTTGGCCTCCCTCTTTCCAACAAAAACAATCAGAGTTTATTCTATCTCTCCTCATAGCTAACGCCCTCCAGACCAGGTAACATCCTGGTAAACCTTCTTTGCACACTCTCCAAAGCATCCTGGTCCTTCTGGTAGTGTGATCCCTCTGTATGTCGATGCTCCTGAGGGTTCTGCCATTTACTGTATAATTCACACCTGAATTTGATCTTCTAAAATGCATCACCTCGCATTTACATAGAACATACAGTGCAGAAGGAGGCCATTCGGTCCATTGAGTCTGCACCGACCCACTTAAACCCTCACTTCCACCCTATTCCGGTAACCCCAAAACCCCTCCTAACCTTTGTGGACACTAAGGGCAATTTAGCATGACCAATCCACCTGACCTGCACGTCTTTGGACTGTGGGAGGAAACCGGAGGAAACCCACGCAGACACTGGGAGAACGTGCAGACTCCAAACAGACAGTGACCCAGTGGGGAATCGAACCTGGGACCCTGGCGCTGTGAAGCCACAATGCTATCCACTTGTGCTACCGTGCTGCCCGTATTTGTCCGGATTGAATTCAATCTGTCATATCTCTGCCCTACTCTCAAATTTATCTATATTATATTGTATTCTCTGACAGTTCCCTTCATTGTCTGCAACTCCACCCATCTTGGTGTCATCTGAAAATTTGCTAATCAGCCCATCAACATTTTCCTCCAGCTCATGTATGTATGTATGTATGTATATATTATATTATAAACCAGTGGTCCCAGCACTGATTCATTTTTTTCTTAAAAAAATTAAAAAAAAAAAAAAAAAATTCTCCTCCATTTTCACATTTTCTCCCACATTTACATCCATCAACAATAAACAATAATCAGCAAAATATGTCAGTCCCCATAATAACAACGATCCCATCTACCCACCAACCCCCAAACCTCAACCCGCATGTTTACATAAACAAATGACAAAAAGGAATCGGGGATTACCCGTAGTCACCCTTAATCTTTTACAGCTTCTACCCCCCCCCACCCCCCCCCCCCCCAGGTCTCCAGCTCCTCTTGTCCACTGCCTCTTGTAAAACTCCTCCCCCACCTTTGGTTCCTTTTCCCCCCCCCCCCCCCCCCCCACCACCACCACTTTCCACCCCGGCTAGACCACTCGGACCCTGTTCTGCCAGGCTCTGATGGCCGCAGCCCCTCCCCCCACCTCACTCCCGTTCGCTGGCTGGGACAAACCGGCCAGTGTGGAGACCCCCGCCCGGGTCCCTTTCCCACTTGCCCGGCCCCGGGAAAGCCCAAAGATCCCCTTTTAGCACACAAACCCCGCATATCCACCTACACCCTAAAGAACACTCATTTCGAGTGAAAGTCCCGTCCCTTCCCTTGTCCAAATATATACCACCTTGGCTCCTTTAATCTCTACACCCGTGCGCAGTGATACAAAAAAGAAGAAAATACAGTCATGAAGTTACATCGGCACATGGCCATTCCTCAATTTGTCAGTTCTGCCACAGTCCTGCTTTCGCAAACTCCTCCGCTGCTTCCGCCGTTCCAAAATAAAAGTCCCTGAGCTTGTAAGTCACCCTCAGCTTCGCTGGATATACAATGCCGAACCGCACCTTACTAATGTACAGTGCCCTCTTCACCCGGTTGAAGGCAGCCCGCCTCCTTGCCAGCTCCACCGTAAAGTCCTGGTATACACGTATACCAGATCCAGCCCACTGCACCACCCGCTTCTGCTTGGCCCAGCTCAGGACCTTCTCCTTCACCCTGTACCTACGGAAGCACAGAGTCACTGCCCTTGGCGGCTCACTCACCTTTGGTACAGGCCTCCACGACCGATGAGCCCGATCCAGTTCGTATCGGGAGGGGTCCTCCCCCTCCCCCAATAGTTTTGCCAGCATCGCGGCAAAATACTCAGTCGGCTTCGGTCCTTCAACTCCTTCGGGCAGCCCCACAATCCTCAAGTTCTGTCGCCTGGATCTATTTTCCAGGTCTTCCATTTTTCCTCGCAGATCCTTGTTAGTATCCATCACCTTCCGCATCTCTTTCCCCATCGAGGCAAGTTGATCACTGTGCTGCAATAACGTCTCCTTCACTTCCTTCAGCGCCTCCCCTTGCTCTCGCACCTCCGCCACTGCGCTCGCCACCTCCGTCCTCACCGGGGAAACCGCCTCCTCCACCAGCACACTCAAAACCTCCCTCATCTCCTTCCTCACCGTCTCCATGCATTTCGCAATCTGCGCCAACTGCTTTTCAAATTCCGCAGCCATCACCTTGGTTATTTCTTCACCCGTAAGCAGTGTGGCCTTCCCTGGTGCTCCAGCCTCCATTTTTCCTGGTGACCCCGCGGTGACCTTTCCACTCCCCGACGGACCTCCAGCTGGTTTTTTTTCGGCCGTTTTTTTGCTCACCTTCGACATTTTTCTTCGGGTTTCTTTTCTCTCCTGTGTCTTCACAGTGCCTCCTCCGTGCCTTCTCCCTGCTTCTGCCGCCTCCGTGGACCCTGGGACCGGGCTTAAAGACCCGAAAATGCCGTTCCCGAGCGGGAGCTCTCCATTGTGCGGCTGCCTCCCGCCCGCCGTCACCGGAAGTACCAGCACTGATTCATGTGCAACACCACTAGTACAGTTCTTCATTCTGGTAAAACTCCCTTCCACTGTTACTCTCTGTCTCCTGTTGCCAAGCCAGTTCTTTATCCATCTAGCTGGCACACCCACATCCCATGCAACTTTACTTTTTGTACCAGTCTGCTATGAGGGACCATGTCAAACACCTTACTAAAGTCCATGTGGACGACAACCACAATCTTTCCCTCATTAATTAATTTTGTCACCTCATTAAAAAATTCTTATCAATTTGGTGAGACAAATCTTCCCCGTCATGTTGCCTGTCACTAACAAGTCCATTCACTTCCAAATGGGAATAAATCCTGTCCCTCAGTATCGCCTCCAACAGCTTCCCCACCACTGACATCAGGCTCACCGGCCTATAATTACCTGGATTGCCCCTGCTTCCCTTCTTAAACAAAGGGACAATATTGGCTATTCTCCAGTCGTCTGGAACATCTCCTGTGGTAAAAAAGATGCAAACATATCTGTTAAGGCCCCAGCTATTTTCTCTCTTGCCTCCTACAGTAATCTGGAAAATATCCCATGTGGCCCAGGATCTTGTCTACTTGATGCATTTTAAGATATCCAACACTTCCTCCTTCATTATGCTGACAAGTCCTAGATGATTCACACACCAATCCCTAACCTCAACATCCGTCATGTTCCTCTCCTTGGAGAATACCGATGCAAAGCACTCATTAAGGATCTCTCCCACTTCCTCTGACTCCATGCGTTATGCATGTGTTCCCTCCATTGTCCTTGAGTGGGCCATTCCCTGGCTACCCTCTTGCTCCTTGTATATGTATGAAAGGTTTTCACATCGTTCCAGAATCTTGACTACATGTGTTCCTCAGTATCCCACTGGCTGTTGGGAGGCCTACAGTACAACCCCAACATTGTGATTGCACCCTTCCTATTTGTGAGCTCTACCCATAATGCCACACTGCAGGATCCCTCCAAGACATCCTCCCTCATCACAGCTGTGATATGTTCCCTAACCAGTAATGCAACTCCCCCACCCTTTCTGCTACCCACTCTGTCTCATCTGAAACATGGATATCTCAGAACGTTAAGCTGCCAGTCCTGTCCCTCCTTTAACCATGTCTCTGTAATCCTGAAATGACTACCCTAGAGGTCCTGCTTTTAAGCTTACTACCTAACTCCCTGTAATGTCCTTGCAGGACCTTATTGCTCTTTCTGCCTATGTCATCCCATTTCAGGATGTCCTATATCCGTTCAGAGACATCCACGATCCTGGCACCAGGGAGGCAACACACCATCCTGGAGTCTCTTTTGCGACCGCAGAAGTGCCTATCTGTGCCCCAGACTATTGAATCCCAAATTAGTATTGGCAGGGGATGGGAACCAAAGCAAAGGTGAATTAAATGCAGGGGAACTCGAGAGTAGGGCCAGGAAGACTCGGAGGAAGAGCAGGCAGGGTGTGGTTGCTGATCAAAGAGGGTCTGGTGGAAGTGCATTAGTTTCAATGTGGCAAATGTAACCGGTAAGGCAGATGAGTTTAGAACTTGCTTTAATACTTGGAACTATGATATTGTCATTTGTTAAGGGAAGGACAGGATTGGCAGCTAAATGTTCCAGTATACAGATGTTTCAGGCGGGATAGAGGGGGATGTAAAAGGGGTTGGGGAGTTGCACTACTGGTTAAGGAGAATATCACAGCTGTACTGACACCTCGGAGGGCTCATACAGCGAGGAAATATGGGTAGAGCGCAGGAATAGGAAGGGTGTAGTCACATTGTTGGGGGCTTACTACAGGCCTCCCAACAACCTGCAGAAGAGCGAGGAACAGATATGTAGGCCGATTTTTGCCAAGGTGTAAAAATAACAGGGTTGTTGTGGTGGGTAATTTTAACTTGCCCTATATTGACTGGAAATCTCTTAGTGCTGGGGGTGTGGATGGGGCACAGTTTGTAAGGAGCATCCAAGAGGGCTTCTTGAAACAGTACGTAGGTAGTCCAACTGGGGAAGGGGCCATACTGGACCTGGTATTGGGGAATGAGCCGGGCCAGGTGGTCGACGTTTCAGTAGGGGAGCAGTTTGGGAACAGTGACCATAATTCAGTAAGCTTTAAGGTACTGATGGATAACGATAAGTGTAGTCCTCAGGTGAAGGTGCTAAATTGGGGGAAGGCTAAATACAACCATATTAGGCAGGAACTGAAGAATGTACAAAGAACAATGAACAATACAGCACAGGATCAGGCCCTTTGGCCCTCCAAGCCTGTACCGATCATGATACCAACCTTTGCCAAAACCTTCAGCACTTCCTTGTGCCGTATCACTCTATACCCATCCTCTCCATGTTTGTCAAGATGCCTTTTGAACACCATTAAGGTATATGCTTCCACAACCTCCCCTGGCAATGCGTTCCAGGCACTTACCCCCCTCTGCGTAAAGCACCTGCCTTGCACATCTCCTCGAAATTTTCACCCCACGGACCTTAAACCTATGCCCCCTGGTGACTGACCCCTCCACCCTAGGAAAGAGTGCCTGCCAATCCACTCTATCCATGCCCCTCATACTCTTGCAGACCTCTATCAGGTCACCACTCAACCTCCGTCTTTCGAATGAAAACAGTCCGAGTCTATTCAGCCTCCACATAGCTAACACCCTCTAGACCAGGCAACGTCCTGGTAAACCTCCACACCAGAGCCTCAACATCCTCTGGTAGTGTGGCGACCAGAATTGTGCGCAATATTCCAAGTGCGGCCTTACCAAGGTTCTATAAAACTGTAGCATGACTTGACAGTTTTTATACTTGATGCCCCGTCCAATGAAGGCAAGCATTCTATATGCTTTCTTGACTACCTTGTCCACTTGTATTGCCACCTTCAAAGATTTGAGAACCTGCACGCGCAGATCTCTCTGACTTTCTATATTCCTAAGAGTTTTACCATTCAAGGTATCTTTAAAATAAAAATAATAAATGACCTTTATTGTCACAAGTAGGCTTGCATTAACACTGCAATGAAATGACGTGAAAAGCCCCTAGTCGCCACATTCCGGCACCTGTTTGGATACACGGAGAATTCAGAATTCTCAGCTGGTACAAGAATTGAACCCGTGCTGCTGACCTTGTTCTGCATCACAAAGAACAAAGAAAAGTACAGCACAGGAAACAGGCCCTTCAGCCCTCCAAGCCTGTGCCGACCATGCTGCCAGTCTTAACTAAAATCTTCTACACTTCCTGGGTCCGTATCCCTCTATTCCCATCCTATTCATGTATTTGTCAACAAAGAACAAAGAACAAAGAAATGTACAGCACAGGAACAGGCCCTTCGGCCCTCCAAGCCCGTGCCGACCATACTGCCCGACTAAACTACAATCTTCTACACTTCCTGGGTCCGTATCCTTCTATTCCCATCCTATTCATATATTTGTCAAGATGCCCCTTAAATGTCCCTATCGTCCCTGCCTCCACTACCTCCTCCGGTAGTGAGTTCCAGGCACCCACTACCCTCTGCGTAAAAAACTTGCCTCGTACATCCACTCTAAACTTTGCCCCTCTCACCTTAAACCTATGCCCCCTAGTAATTGACCCCTCTACCCTGGGGAAAAGCCTCTGACTATCCACTCTGTCTATGCCCCTCATAATTTTGTATACCTCTATCAGGTCGCCCCTCAACCTCCATCGTTCCAGTGAGAACAAACCGAGTTTATTCAATCGCTCCTCATAGCTTATGCCCTCCATACCAGGCAACATTCTGGTAAATCTCTTCTGCACCCTCTCTAAAGCCTCCACATCCTTCTGGTAGTGTGGCGACCAGAATTGAACACTATACTCCAAGTGTGGCCTAACTAAGGTTCTATACAGCTGCAACATGACTTGCCAATTCTTATACTCAATGCCCCGGCCAATGAAGGCAAGCATGCCGTATGCCTTCTTGACTACCTTCTCCACCTGTGTAGCCCCTTTCAGTGATCTGTGGACCTGTACTCCTAGATCTCTTTGACTTTCAATACTCTTGAGGGTTCTACCATTCACCGTATATTCCCTACCTGCATTAGCCCTTCCAAAATGCATTACCTCACATTTGTCCAGGTTAAACTCCATCTGCCATCTCTCCGCCCAAGTCTCCAGACAATCTAAATCCTGCTGTATCCTCAGACAGTCCTCATCGCTATCCGCAATTCCACCAACCTTTGTGTCGTCTGCAAACTTACTAATCAGACCAGTTACATTTTCCTCCAAATCATTTATATATACTACAAAGAGCAAAGGTCCCAGCACTGATCCCTGTGGAACACCACTGGTCACAGCCCTCCAATTAGAAAAGCATCCCTCCATTGCTACCCTCTGCCTTCTATGGCCTAGCCAGTTCTGTATCCACCTTGCCAGTTCACCCCTGATCCCGTGTGACTTCACCTTTTGTACTAGTCTACCATGAGGGACCTTGTCAAAGGCCTTACTGAAGTCCATATAGACAACATCTACTGCCCTACCTGCATCAATCATCTTAGTGACCTCCTCGAAAAACTCTATCAAGTTAGTGAGACACGACCTCCCCTTCACAAAACCGTGCTGCCTCTCACTAATACGTCCATTTGCTTCCAAATGGGAGTAGATCCTGTCTCGAAGAATTCTCTCCAGTAATTTCCCTACCACTGAAGTAAGGCTCACCGGCCTGTAGTTCCCGGGATTATCCCTGCCACCCTTCTTAAACAGAGGAACAACATTGGCTATTCTCCAGTCCTCCGGGACATCCCCTGAAGACAGCGAGGATCCAAAGATTTCTGTCAAGGCCTCAGCAATTTCCTCTCCAGCCTCCTTCAGTATTCTGGGGTAGATCCCATCCGGCCCTGGGGACTTATCTACCTTAATATTTTTTAAGACACCCAACACCTCGTCTTTTTGGATCACAATGTGACCCAGGCTATCTACACCCCCTTCTCCAGACTCAACATCTACCAATTCCTTCTCTTTGGTGAATACTGATGCAAAGTATTCATTTAGTACCTTGCCCATTTCCTCTGGCTCCACACATAGATTCCCTTGCCTATCCTTCAGTGGGCCAACCCTTTCCCTGGCTACCCTCTTGCTCTTTATGTAAGTGTAAAAAGCCTTGGGATTTTCCTTAACCCTATTTGCCAATGACTTTTCATGACCCCTTCTAGCCCTCCTGACTCCTTGCTTAAGTTCCTTCCTACTTTCCTTATATGCCACACAGGCTTCGTCTGTTCCCAGCCTTTTAGCCCTGACAAATGCCTCCTTTTTCTTTTTGACGAGACCTACAATATCATTCGTCATCCAAGGTTCCCGAAAATTGCCGTATTTATCTTTCTTCCTCACAGGAACATGCCTGTCCTGTATTCCTTTCAACTGACACTTGAAAGCCTCCCACATGTCAGATGTTGATTTGCCCTCAAACATCCGCCCCCAATCTATGTTCTTCAGGTCCCGCCTAATATTGTTATAATTAGCCTTCCCCCAATTTAGCACATTCATCCTCGGACCACTCTTATCCTTGTCCACCAGTACTTTAAAACTTACTGAATTGTGGTCACTGTTACCGAAATGCTCCCCTACTGAAACATCTACCACCTGGCCGGGCTCATTCCCCAATACCAGGTCCAGTACCGCCCCTTCCCTAGTTGGACTGTTTACATATTGTTTTAAGAAGCCCTCCTGGATGCTCCTTACAAACTCCGCCCCGTCTAAGCCCCTGGCACTAAGTGAGTCCCAGTCAATATTGGGGAAGTTGAAGTCTCCCATCACCACAACCCTGTTGTTTTTACTCTTTTCCAAAATCTGTCTACCTATCTGCTCCTCTATCTCCCGCTGGCTGTTGGGAGGCCTGTAGTATACCCCCAACATTGTGACTGCACCCTTCTTGTTCCTGATCTCTACCCATATAGCCTCACTGCCCTCTGAGGTGTCCTCTCGCTGTATAGCTGTGATACTCTCCTGAACAAGTAACGCAACTCCGCCTCCCCTTTTACATCCCCCTCTATCCCGCCTGAAACATCTAAATCCTGGAACGTTTAGCTGCCAATCCTGCCCTTCCCTCAACCAGGTCTCTGTAATGGCAACAACATCATAGTTCCAAGTAGTAATCCAAGCTCTAAGTTCATCTGCCTTACCCGTAATGCTCCTTGCATTAAAACATATGCACTTCAGGCCACCAGACCCGCTGTGTTCAGCAACTTCTCCCCGTCTGCTCTGCCTCAGAGCCACACTGTCCCTATTCCCTAGTTCTCCCTCAACGCTCTCACCTTCTGACCTATTGCTCCCGTGCCCACCCCCCTGCCATACTAGTTTAAACCCTCCCGTGTGACACTAGCAAATCTCGCGGCCAGGATATTTATGCCTCTCCGGTTTAGATGCAACCCGTCCATCTTATACAGGTCACACCTGCCCCGGAAGAGCTCCCAGTGGTCCAGATAACAGAAACCCTCCCTCCTACACCAGCTGTTTAGCCACGTGTTTGTCTGCTCTATCTTCCTATTTCTAGCCTCACTGGCACGTGGCACAGGGAGTAATCCCGAGATTACAACCCTCGAGGTCCTGTCTTTTAACTTTCTGCCTAGCTCCCTGAACTCCTGCTGCAGGACCTCATGCCCCTTCCTGCCTATGTCGTTAGTACCAATATGTACAACGACCTCTGCCTGTTTGCCCTCCCCCTTCAGGATTCCCTCTACCCGTTCGGAGACATCCTGGACCCTGGCACCAGGGAGGCAACATACCATCCTGGAGTCTCTTTCACGTCCACAGAAGCGCCTATCTGTGCCCCTGACTATAGAGTCCCCTATAACTATTACTCTTCTGCGCTTTGACCCTCCCTTCTGAACATCAGAGCCAGCCGTGGTGCCACTGCTCTGGCTGCTGCTGTTTTCCCCTGATAGGCTATCCCCCCCGACAGTATCCAAAGGGGTATATCTGTTCGAGAGGGGGACAACCACAGGGGATTCCTGCACTGACTGCCTGCCCTTTCTGGTGGTCACCCATTTCTCTGCCTGCACCTTGGGTGTGACCACACTTACATAACTGCGATCTATGACGCTTTCCGCCACCTGCATGCTCCTAAGTGCATCCAATTGCTGCTCCAACCGAACCATGCGGTCTGTGAGGAGCTGCAGTTGGGTGCACTTTCTGCAGATGAAGCCATCCGGGACGCTGGAAGCCTCCCGGACCTGCCACATCTCACAGTCAGAGCACAGCACCCCTCTAACTGACATTGCGTCAATTAATTAAAATTAAAATTTGTCTTTTTTTTTATAAATACTTTTTTTTTTTAATTACAAAGTTACTGTCAACTATCTGTTTCCTAGCACTAGATTTCTAATAGAAATGCGATAGCTAACTATAATATTCTCCGATCTCTGGCTTAGATATCCTCTAAATTATAATTAAGTTATTATGTTTAATTAGTTCCCAAATACTCAAAAAATTTAGGTTAGAATCCCAACCAGCCACTCAGGTCACAGCTTTTCTGTGATGTCACTTCAGTTTCCCCCCGACACACACAATTTGAAAAAAAGGTATAAAAGTAAAAATCACTTGCTTACCTTCTGAGATGTTCTCAGGTTCTCTCGCTGGCAGAGACTGCTCCTCCACCTCCAATCCTTGACCTGCACAATGCTAATAATATAATAATATAATATGGCACTTACCTTACACCAATGGGTCTTATTATTAGGTTAGAGGAGGAGGGCGGGTGGGAGACACTACACGTGTAGTGTCTCGGGTTTCCTCTCCACCAGAATTTATTGGTTGGGGGGGGGGAAAACTTGCCAGAGGTCGAACTTCCGGTTCCCGCCGAAATCCAAAGGGCTGCTCCTGTAAAGGTAAGAGCTTTTAAACTAACTACTCACCTCCCAGAAGGCCCCTGCGCACCGCTGCCGCCGAAATCCAAAGGGCTGCTCCTGTAAAGGTAAAAGCTTTTAAACTAACTACTCACCTCCCAGAAGGCCCCTGCGCACCGCTGCCGCCGAAATCCAAAGGGCTGCTCCTGTAAAGGTAAGAGCTTTTAAACTAACTACTCACCTCCCAGAAGGCCCCTGCGCACCGCTGCCGCCGAAATCCAAAGGGCTGCTCCTGTAAAGGTAAGAGCTTTTAAACTAACTACTCACCTCCCAGAAGGCCCCTGCGCACCGCTGCCGCCGAAATCCAAAGGGCTGCTCCTGTAAAGGTAAGAGCTTTTAAACTAACTACTCACCTCCCAGAAGGCCCCTGCGCACCGCTGCCGCCGAAATCCAAAGATGCCCCTTAAATGTCACTATCGTCCCTGCTTCCACCACCTCCTCCGGCAGTGAGTTCCAGGCACCCACTACCCTCTGTAAAGAACTGTCTAGCCCACTGAGCTATTCCCTTCTATGTTAGACCTACCAAAATGCATTACCTCACATTTGTCTGGATTAAATTCCCATTTGCCATTTCTCTGCCCAAGTCTCCAACCTATCTATGTCCTGCTGTATCTTCTGACAACCCTCAACACTATCTGCCACTCCACCAACCTTAGTGTCATCCACGAATTTACGAATCAGACCGGCTACATTTTCCTCAATCATTTATGAATTGGGGGCAGATGTTTGAGGGCAAATCAACATCTGGCATGTGGGAGGCTTTCTAGTGTAAGTTGATAGGAATTCAGGACTAGCATGTTCCTGTAAGGATGAAGGATAAGTTTGGCAAGTTTTGGGAACCTTGGATAACGAGAGATATTGTGAGCCGAGGCAAAAAGAAAAAGGAAGCATTTGTCAAGGCTCCGAGGCTGGGAACACACAAAGCAAGTGTAGACTACAATGAAAGTAGGAAGAAACTTAAGTAAGGGGTCAGGAGGGCTAAAAAGGGTCACAAGTCATTGGCCAGCTGGATTAATGAAAATCCCAAGGCTTTTTGTACATATGTAAAGCGCAAAAGGGTAGCCAAGGAGAGGGTTGGCCCACCCAAGTACAGGGAGGGAATCTGTGTGTCGACCCAGAGGAAATGGGCGAACGACTTGGTAGATGATGAGTCTGGGGTAGGGTCTGTAAGTAGTCTGGGTCATGTTGAGATCAAAAAAAAGTTATTGGGAGTCTTGAAAAACATTAAGGTAGACAGGTCCCCAGGGCCTGATGGGATATACCCCAGAGAGCATGGGAGGAAATTGCTGGGGCCTTGGGAGATCCTCACTGTCTACAGGGGAGTTCCCAGAGGATTGAAGAATAGCCAATGTTGTTCCTTTGTTTAAGAAGGGTAGCAAGGATAATTCGGGAAATTACAGTCTGGTGAGACTTGCGTCAGTGGTAGGGAAATTATTGGGAGAGGATTCTTTGAGACAGGATTTATTTCCATTTTGAAGCAAGTGGACATATTAGCGAGAGGCAGCATGGTTTTCTGAAGGGGAGGTCATGTCTCAATAATTTGGATTGAGTTTTTTGAGGATGCGATGAAGATAATTGAGGGTAAGGCAGTGGATGTTGTCTCCATGGACTTCAGTAAGGCCTTTGACAAAGTCCCTCATGGCAGACTGGTACAAAAGGTGAAGTCGCATGGGATCGGAGGTGAGCTGGCAAAATGGATACAGAACTGGCTTGGTCGTAGAGGGGAGCAGTAGAAGGGTGCTTTTCTGAATGGAGGGCTGTGACTAGTGGCATTTCTCAGGGATCCGTGCTGGGACCTTTACTGTTCGAGATATATATATTTACCATATATATATAGAATAGTTATATATAGATATATAGATTTGGAGGAAAATGTAACTGGTTTGATTAGTAAGTGCGGACGACACAAAGATTGGTGGAATTGTGGACAGTGATGAGGACCATCCGAGGATACAGCAGGATCTAGATCGGTTGAAGACTTGGGTGGGGAGATGTCAGATGGAGTTTAATCTGGACAAATGTGAGGTAATGCATTTTGGAAGGTCTCGTACAGGTGGGAAATATACAGTAAATGGCAGAACCCTTAAGGATATTGATAGCCAACGGCATCTGGGTGCACAGGTCACAAACTGGCAACGCAGGTGGAGAAGGAAGTTGAGAGGTATACGGCATGCTTGCCTTCATTGGCCAGGCATTGAGTTTAATAATTGGCAAGTCATGTTGCAGCTGTATAGAACCTTAGTTAGGCCACACTTGGAGTATAGTGTTCAATTCTGGTCGCCACACTACCAGAAGGATGTGGAGGCTAGTGTTCAATTGTGGTTGCTGCACTACCAGAAGGATGTGGAGGCTTTAGGGAGGGTGCAGAAGAGATTTACCAGGATGTTGCCTGATATGGAGGGCATTAGTTATGAGGAGAGGTTGAATAAACCCGGTTTGTTCTCACTGGAACGACGGAGGTTGAGGGGCGACCTGAAAGATGTCTACAAGATTTTGAGAAGCATGAACAGAGTGGATAGTCAGAAGCTTTTTCCCAGGGTGGAAGAATCAGTTACTAGTCTGTGCTGGGACCACAACCTTTCACAATGTACATTAATGATCTGGAGGAAGAAACTGAGGCACTGTTGGTAAGTTTGCAGATGATACAAAGATCTGTAGAGGGGCAGGTTGTATTGAGGAAGTAAGGAGGCTGCAGAACGATTTGGACAAGCTAGGCGAATGGGCAATGAAGTGGCAAATGAAATACAATGTGGAAATGTGTGAGGTTAAGCTCTTTGGAAGGAGAAATGGAGGCATAGACTATTTTCTAAATGGGAAATGCTTCGGAAATCAGAAACACAAAAGGGACTTGGGAGTCCTTGTTCACGATTCTCTTCAGCATTTAGGAAGGCAAATGCAATGTTAGCATTCATGCCAAGAGGGCTAGAATACAAGGCCAGGGATGTGCTTCTGAGGCTGTATGAGGCTCTGGTCAGACCCCATTTGGAGTATTGTGAGCAGTTTTGGACCCCGTATCTAAGGAAGGATGTGCTGACCTTGGAAAAGGTCCAGAGGAGGTTCACAAGAATGATCCCTGGAATGAAGAACTTGTCATATAGAACATAGAACATAGAACAATACAGCGCAGTACAGGCCCTTCGGCCCACGATGTTGCACCGAAACAAAAGCCATCTAACCTACACTATGCCATTATCATCCATATGTTTATCCAATAAACTTTTAAATGCCTTCAATGTTGGCGAGTTCACTACTGTAGCAGGTAGGGCATTCCACGGCCTCACTACTCTTTGCGTAAAGAACCTACCTCTGACCTCTGTCCTATATCTATTACCCCTCAGTTTAAAGTTATGTCCCCTCGTGCCAGCCATATCCATCCGCGGGAGAAGGCTCTCACTGTCCACCCTATCCAACCCCCTGATCATTTTGTATGCCTCTATTAAGTCTCCTCTTAACCTTCTTCTCTCCAACGAAAACAGCCTCAAGTCCATCAGCCTTTCCTCATAAGATTTTCCCTCCATACCAGGCAGCATCCTGGTAAATCTCCTCTGCACCCGCTCCAAAGCCTCCACGTCCTTCCTATAATATGGTGACCAGAACTGTACGCAATACTCCAAATGCGGCCGGACCAGAGTTCTGTACAGCTGCAACATGACCTCCCGACTCCGGAACTCAATCCCTCTACCAATAAAGGCCAACACTCCATAGGCCTTCTTCACAACCCTATCAACCTGGGTGGCAACTTTCAGGGATCTATGTACATGGACACCTAGATCCCTCTGCTCATCCACACTTTCAAGAACTTTACCATTAGCCAAATATTCCGCATTCCTGTTATTCCTTCCAAAGTGAATCACCTCACACTTCTCTACATTAAACTCCATTTGCCACCTCTCAGCCCAGCTCTGCAGCTTATCAATATCCCTCTGTAACCTGCTACATCCTTCCACACTATCGACAACACCACCGACTTTAGTATCGTCTGCAAATTTACTCACCCACCCTTCTGCGCCTTCCTCTAGGTCATTGATAAAAATGACAAACAGCAACGGCCCCAGAACAGATCCTTGTGGTACTCCACTTGTGACTGTACTCCATTCTGAACATTTCCCATCAACCACCTCCCTCTGTCTTCTTTCAGCTAGCCAATTTCTGATCCACATCTCTAAATCACCCTCAATCCCCAGCCTCCGTATTTTTTGCAATAGCTTACCGTGGGGAACCTTATCAAACGCTTTGCTGAAATCCATATACACCACATCAACTGCTCTACCCTCGTCTACCTGTTCAGTCACCTTCTCAAAGAACTCAATAAGGTTTGTGAGGCATGACCTACCCTTCACAAAGCCATGCTGACTATCCCTGATCATATTATTCCTATCTAGATGATTAGAAATCTTGTCTCTTATAATCCCCTCCAAGACTTTACCCACTACAGACGTGAGGCTCACCGGTCTATAGTTGCCGGGGTTGTCTCTGCTCCCCTTTTTGAACAAAGGGACCACATTTGCTGTCCTCCAGTCCTCTGGCACTATTCCTGTAGCCAATGATGACATAAAAATCAAAGCCAAAGGTCCAGCAATCTCTTCCCTGGCCTCCCAGAGAATCCTAGGATAAATCCCATCAGGTCCCGGGGACTTATCTATTTTCAGCCTGTCCAGAATTGCCAACACCTCTTCCCTACGTACCTCAATGCCATCTATTCTATTAGCCTGGGGCTCAGCATTCTCCTCCACAACATTATCCTTTTCCTGAGTGAATACTGACGAAAAATATTCATTTAGTATCTCGCCTATCTCTTCAGACTCCACACACAATTTCCCATCCCTGTCCTTGACTGGTCCTACTCTTTCCCTAGTCATTCGCTTATTCCCGACATACCTATAGAAAGCTTTTGGGTTTTCCTTGATCCTTCCTGCCAAATACTTCTCATGTCCCCCTCCTTGCTCGTCTTAGCTCTCTCTTTAGATCCTTCCTTGCTACCTTGTAACTATCCATCGCCCCAACCGAAACTTCACACTTCATCTTCACATAGGCCTCCTTCTTCCTCTTAACAAGAGATTCCACTTCCTTGGTAAACCACGGTTCCCTCGCTCGACGCCTTCCTCCCTGTCTGACCGGTACATACTTATCAAGAACACGCAGTAGCTGATCCTTGAACAAGCCCCACTTATCCAGTGTGCCCAACACTTGCAGCTTACTTCTCCACCTTATCCTCCCCAAGTCACGTCTAATGGCATCATAATTGCCCTTCCCCCAGCTATAACTCTTGCCCTGCGGTGTAAACTTATCCCTTTCCATCATTAACGTAAACGTCACCGAATTGTGGTCACTGTCCCCAAAGTGCTCTCCTACCTCCAAATCCAACACCTGGTCTGGTTCATTACCCAAAACCAAATCCAACGTGGCCTCGCCTCTTGTTGGCCTGTCAACATATTGTTTCAGGAAACCCTCCTGCACACACTGTACAAAAAACGACCCATCTATTGTACTCGAACTATATCTTTTCCAGTCAATATTTGGAAAGTTAAAGTCTCCCATAATAACTACCCTGTTACTTTCGCTCATATCCAGAATCATCTTCGCCATCCTTTCCTCTACATCCCTAGAACTATTAGGAGGCCTATAAAAAACTCCCAACAGGGTGACCTCTCCTTTCCTGTTTCTAACTTCAGCCCATACTACCTCGGCAGAAGAGTCCCCATCTAGCATTCTCTCCGCCACCGTAATACTGCTCTTGACTAGCAGCGCCACACCTCCCCCGCTTTTGCCTCCTTCTCTGAGCTTACTAAAACACCTAAACCCAGGAACCTGAAACATCCATTCCTGTCCCTGCTCTATCCATGTCTCCGAAATGGCCACAACATCGAAGTCCCAGGTACCAACCCATGCTGCCAGTTCCCCTACCTTGTTTCGTATACTCCTGGCATTGAAGTAGACACACTTCAAACCACCTACCTGAACACTGGCCCCCTCCTGCGACGTCAAATCTGTGCTCCTGACCTCTATACTCTCATTCTCCCTTACCCTAAAACTACACTCCAGGTTCCCATGCCCCTGCTGCATTAGTTTAAACCCCCCCCCCCCAAAGAGCACTAACAAATCTCCCCCCCCCAGGATATTTGTGCCCCTCAGGTTCAGATGTAGACCATCCTGTCTGTAGAGGTCCCACCTTCCCCAGAAAGTGCCCCAGTTATCCAGAAATCTGAATCCCTCCCGCCTGCACCATCCCTGTAGCCACGTGTTTAAATGCTCTCTCTCCCTATTCCTCATCTCACTATCACGTGGCACGGGCAACAACCCAGAGATAACAACTCTGTTTGTTCTAGTTCTGAGCTTCCATCCTAGCTCCCTGAAAGCCTGCCTGACATCCTTGCCCCTTTCCTACCTATGTCGTTAGTGCCAATGTGGACCACGACTTGGGGCTGCTCCCCCTCCCCCCTAAGGACCCGGAAAACACGATCCGAGACATCACGTACCCTTGCACCTGGGAGGCAACATACCAAACGTGAGCCTCTCACGCTCTCACAAAATCTCCTATCTGTGCCCCTGACTATAGAGTCCCCAATTACTAATGCTCTGCTCCTCTCCCCCCTTCCCTTCTGAGCAACAGGGACAGACTCCGTGCCAGAGGCCCGTACCCCATGGCTTACCCCTGGTAAGTCCCCCCCCCCCCACAAGTATCCAAAGCGGTATACTTGTTTCTCAGGGGAACGGCCGCAGGGGATCCCTGCACTGACTGCTTTTTCCCCAGTCCCTCTTACAGTTACCCACCTATCTCCAATCTTTGGTGTAACTAATTCCCTGAAGCTGCTACCCCTTCTGCCTCCCGAATGATCCGAAGTTCTTCCAACTCCAGCTCCAGTTCCCTAACTCGGTCTTGGAGGAGCTGGAGATGGCAGCACTTCCTGCAGGTAAAATCAGCAGGGACACTAACTGCATCCCTCACCTCAAACATCCTGCAGGAGGAACATTGCACTCCCTTCCCTGCCATTCCTCTAACTTTCTACCAAGATCTGGCTAACAACTAAATTAAATTTTTATAAAAAATAATAATAATATAATAAAATATGGTACTTACCTCAGACCAATGGGTTTCCTCTCCACCAGAATTTATTGGTGAGGGTCTTCCCAGACGTCCGCGGGTCGACTTCCTGTTACCGCCTAAAAAACTAATTTTAAAAAAAAAAGAAAAATTCTCAGCTCCTGCTGAAATTGACTAACCAGCCAGCTCCACTCCCGCCGAAATCGACTGGCCTGCCCCTGCAAAGAGAAGTGCTTTTAAAGGTTGACTTACCTCCCAGCAACCACTTCCGCAATGCTCCCGCTGAAACTGACTCACCAGCTGTTCTCACGCCGAAATCGACTCAAACGAGTATGAGTAGCGGTTGAGGACTCTGGGTCTGTACTCGTTGGAGTTTAGAAGGATGAGGGGGGGATCTTATTGAAACGTACAAGATACTGCGAGGCCTGGATAGAGTGCACGTGGAGAGGATGTTTTCACTTGTAGGAGAAACTAGAAGCAGAGGGCACCAGAAGGGCGATCCTTTAAAACAGTTGAGGAGGAATTTCTTCAGCCAGAGGGTGGTGAATCTGTGGAACTCTTTGCCACAGAAGGCTGTGGAGGCCAAATCACTGAGTGTTTTTCAGACAGAGACAGATAAGTTTTTGATCAATAAGGGTCTTACTAGGGGGCATAGGTTTAAAGAAGATGCACAAGGCAAGTTTTTTTTTTTTTTTTTTTACACAGAGGGTGGTGGGAGTCTGGAACTCTCTGCCGGGGGAGGTGGTGAAAGCAGGTCCGATAGTGACTTTTAAGGGGTGTCTTGACAAATGCATGAATAGGATGGGAATATTGGGATATGGTTTCCGGAAGGGTAGGGAGTTTTAATTCAGACGGGCAGAATGGTCGGTACAGGTTAGATGGCCGAAGGGCCTGTTCCTATACTGTAATTATCTTTGTTCTATGAAGCTTTGTACAGAAGGGCCAGCCATGGTGCCACCGCTCTGGCTATTTCTGCTACTGTCACCTGATGTGCTAGCCTCCTCATTAGTATCCAAAATGGCACACTTGTTAGAGAAGAGTCAGTACAGGGGACTCCTGCACTGACTGCCTGCCCTGTCTAGGAGTCGCCTATCGATCTTCCTGTACCTTGGGTATGTTCACAGCAGTGCTGGTTCAATGTCTCCCAGCTGCTGTTTCCAGAGGCTCACTGTAAAAGCCATTAATCAAGTTAAATTAGGAGACACCAGCCTCATTCAAATGTTTAAATTGTCAAACGTCCAGGGAGTGGCCTGGCTACCTTCCCGTATCCTGCCTACGAAAAGCCCAGGGGTCAGATTTTTGAAAACCTCTGACTCTGAAACCGCCTGTGCACTCCCCACCCATCCCCACCTGAAAGCCCTTGAAGGCAGAAACCCCAATCTGTGGTACTGCAATGCTTACCCCTGCTTGGGTGCTTTCCACCTTGGTTTTATCAACCTGTCATTTGTGTACGAAACATTGTCATAGAGTTGTAGAGTTTTTACAGCATTTGTGTGTAAAGTAACAAATTGTTGCCCTGAGATGTGAACCTTACAGGTTCTACTGATGCTTATTTTGATCGCACAGAGCTCATCAATTTGCTGTCTGCACCCAGTATCAAACTGCTGTTGTATTTTGTTTGCACACAGAATGTCAGACCTGGTGGAAATTCCTGATATTGTTCAGAAACTTTCATGGGTCGAG
Organism: Scyliorhinus torazame; assembly: GCF_047496885.1. Taxonomy (NCBI): domain Eukaryota; kingdom Metazoa; phylum Chordata; class Chondrichthyes; order Carcharhiniformes; family Scyliorhinidae; genus Scyliorhinus; species Scyliorhinus torazame. The sequence goes on from NC_092725.1 coordinate 42,385,315, forward strand.
AATTGCTGGCCAGAGGATTCCTTTTTTCCGAAACCCTGCGTTCAGAAGTACTGCTTGATGGGAATGGAAGATAGTTATACTGACTTTCATATTGATTTTGGAGGAACATCTGTGTGGTACCATGTACTGTGGGTAAGAAGCTCTCGTAGAAAGTTTGGCTGAGATCCTGTATTCTAACTTGCCAGTATGGCCTGAGAGTGTCAACGTCTTTGCCTCAAGTTGGGTGCACATTGGGCGGGGAGCAAGAGAGAAAGTCTGCCCCTTCAGGCGGCAGGGGGAGTCTGCCCCTTCAGGGGATTGGGGGGGTGGGGGGGGAAGAGAGAGAGTCTGCCCCATTCAGGGGGATGGGGAGAGCCTGCACCTACTGGAGTGGGGGGAGAAAGCTGGGGTGATGGGAGAGAGTGATAAGGGGGGGGGAAATGGTTAGCATCGTTGTGGTAGAGAAGGAGGTAGATTGGGAGATCCCAAAGGGGAGGGGGCAAACTGTTGGCAGACAATATGATGTGCCTTTTCTGTTTGAGAGATTCGCTTCACGCACACAAATCCTTATCCATTTCACAAAATCTTGCAGCACTGAGGAATATTCGGGCCCTCCCGCTGCATAGAGGGCCCTTCCTTCTTCGTGTTTATGGACCCTTGCTTTACAGATTGGCTTCTCCTGAGGCCCCTCCTGCCAGCTCGTTGCAAGCTACTGACTGTTCTTCCATTCTGACCAGTAAGTTGGCTGGTTTCAATATGGGCAGTAACAGGTACTGGATGGCAGAACACAAGGTTTCCGGGAAGAATGGGCACTGAGAGGATTCAGGGTTTGAATGATTCTCTCTTTGACCCAATGACTGAGGTTGTCATTAAAGCCCCATAATCTCGATTATTTTCTGCCTTTCAGGGGGAAAAATTATTTCTTTTGATAAAGCCAACCAATGCCAATCTTGCACTATATGAAAGTTGGAGCGGTTCCATCAACCAGAGTGAGACCTTCTTTGGAGACCAGGTGGACAGATGTTATAAGTGTGTACTGCAGCAGGGACAAACACTCTTCATTCCTACAGGTACATTGGAACATAAGCCTGTGCAATAGTCATATCAACACGGGCTTTCCATCTCTCCTAGTGCAACTACCTGATTGTAGCAGGCAGTTTTCATGATTGCCAGGCAAAATCTGTCCAAGCAGATTTTGGGGTTCCAGTTCCACAGGTGGAGTGAGGCCTCAGTTTTTCCCTATCCTACGGATATTGAGGGCTGGCCTCCTGCCCCTCCTGCGAGTGTTGTGAGGGACCGGTTTTCCCCTCCCTCTCCTAGTGTCGTAAAGGGCCAGACACCCCTCCCCCTCCTGCTTGCTGGGCTGCCTCTCACCTCCCCTCCCCTTCCTCACCTGGGGGACGAGCTCCTCCCACCTCCCTTCCCCCTCCTGCTTGCTGGCTGCCTCTCGCCTCCCCTTCCCCACCTGGGGGACGGGCTCCTCCCGCCTCCCTTCCCCCTCCCCCTCCTGCTTGCTGGGCTGCCTCTCGCCTTCCCTGCTCTTCCCCACCTGGGGGACGGGCTCCTCCCACCTCCCTTCCCCCTTCCCCTCTTGGTTGCCGGGCTGCCTCCCATCTCACCTCCCCTTTTCCCTCCTGAGAGAGGTGCTGCCTCCCCGCTCCCCCTCCCATGTGCTGGATGTTGATTTTCCCTCAAACAGCCTCGCCCAGTCAACACGCTCCAGGTCCTGCCTAATGCTGGTGTAATTAGCCTTCCCCCAGTCGAACACCTTCACCCGAGGGCCACTCTTGTAAGCTGAAAACTTACAGAATTATGATCACTGTTCCCGAAGTGATCTTCTACTGAAACCTCGATCACCAGGCCGGGCTCATTCCCCAGCACCAGGTCTAATTTGACCCCTTCCCGCGATGGGCTATTTACATATTGTTTCAAGAAACCCTCCTGGATGCTCCTTACAAATTCTGCTCCATCCACACCTCTTGCAGTAAGTGTGTCCCAGTCAATCTCGGGAAGTATCACCCACCATGACAACCCTATTGTTTATGCATCTTTCCAAGATCTGTCTGCATATCTGCTGCTCTATCTCCCGCTGGCTGTTAGGAGGTCTGTAGTAAACACCTCAACATGGTGACAGCACACTTCCTATTCCTGAGCTCTACCCAGATTGCCTCGCTGCCTGAACCCTCCTTCACAGCTGTGATATTCTCCTTAACCAATAATGCAACTCCCCCACCCCTTTTGCATCCCCCTCTACCCTGCCTGAAGCATCTGAATCCTGGAATGTTTAGTTGCCAATCCTCTCCTTCAACCAAGGTTCTGTAATAGCAACAACATCTTAATTCCACGTCCTAATCCAAGCTCTAAGTTCATCTATCTTACCTGAAATACTTGTTGCATTGAAACTAACGCACTTCAGCCCACTAGCCTGCTGACGTACTGCTCTGCCCCCTGCCATACTAGGCAGTTCAATCTGTTTCTCTGCCTTCCACTTTTCTTCTTACTAGCTTTTGTTTCTGTCCCCTCTTTACTACCCTCTGACTTCCTGCATTGGTTCCCAACCCCCTGCCACGCCAGTTTAAACCCTCCCCAACAGCTCTAGCAAACAACCCCTCTAGGATATTGGTTCCAGTCCTGCCGTGGTGTAGACCGTCTGATTTTTAATGTCCCACCTCTCCCAGAACCAGTCCCAATGTCCCAAAAATCTGAATCCCTCCCTCCTGCACCATCTCTCAATCCATGCATTCATCCCGTCTATCCTGTCATTCCTACTCTTGACTAGCACGTGGCACTGGTAGCAATCCAGAGAGTACTATCTTTGAGGGCCTGCTTTTTAGTTTATCTGCTAACTCGCTAAATTCAGCATGTAGGACCTCATCCCATTTTGTACCTATATCGTTGGTGCCAATATGCATCACGACAGCTGGCTGTTCACCCTCCCCCTTTGAAATGCCCTGCAGCCGCTCTGAAGCATCCAGGACCCTTGCACCTGGGAGGCAACATACATTCTGCATCCACAGAAACGCCTGTCTACTCCACTCATAATCGAATCCCCTATCACTATAGCTTTGCCATTCTTCCTCCTGCCCTCCTGTGCAGCAGAGCCAGCCACGGTGACGTGAACCTGGCTACTGTAGCCTTCCCCTGGTGAGCCATCTCCCTCAACAGTATCCAAAATGGTATACTGTTTTGGAGGGAGATGACTGCAGGGGACCCCTGCACAGCCTTTCTACTCTTCTCTGTCTGGTGGTCAGCCATTTCCTATCTCCCTCGGTACTCTTTATCTGCGATGTGACCAACTTGCTAAACGTGCTATCCATGACTTACTCAGCATTGTGGATGTTCCAAAGTGAGTCGATCTGCAGCTCCAGAGCCATCAAGTGGCCTAATGGGAACTGCAGCTGGACACACTTTTGCACATGAAGGAGCCAGGGAAAGTTGGCTTGCCCCTGAACTACATCGCGGACGAGGAGCATGATGCAGGTCTGCCATGTCTAAACCCTTGATTTAATTTACAAGCACAACGACAATGTCAAGAGAAAATAAAAACTGCCAAGACTGGCTGAGAGATGTACTGAATACAACAGATGGGTCACAAACCTCTCCACGTTAACCAGAGCCCTTCATTGTTAGCTCCCGCCACAAACTCCAGCCCTTGTCATTAATTCCATCGTGTCATGATTGTAACTTGGACTGCATCAGATCCTGTAAAACTGCTTTAACCTGAGCTGAGTTTCAAGCCCCACATCGTCTCAGCCATCAAGAACACTTAGTTCCATTTGACACCCTGCTGTTGTGGATTTCAACCCAGCTTTTCCCTCTTTCTCAGGCTGCATTCTAACCAAGTTTGTTTTCTAATTTCATCTGAATTTGCTTTGTATTATAACCTGTATTTGCCTTCTTTCTCGAGGCTGGATTCATGCTGTTCTGACCTCCAAGGATTGCATGGCTTTTGGTGGAAACTTCCTGCACAACCTCAACATTAGCACACAACTCAGGTTAGTTACCATTGCCAATGTCCTTTTCTGTGCTTGCTTCACTTTCGCACACCCAGTATCACATCAGGTAGAGTACCACTTATACGACTGCCAACATTAGTTATTGTTACTGGACGAGTAATCTAGAGACCTGGGGTCTCTAGAGCTCTGGGGACATTTCAAATCCTACAACAGTGGTGACATTTTTCAATAAATATCTGGAATTAAAAGTCCAAGGATGACCACAAAACCATTGCCAATTGTTGTAAAAACCCATCAGTTTCACCAATGTTGTTTCGGAAAGGCAATCTGCCATCATTACCTGGCCTACATGTGACTGCAGACTTACAACAATGTGGTTGACCCTTAACTGTCCTCTGAAATGCTGAGTTTTTCCTCTACTTGCTGTTTTTATTTCAGATTTCCAGTATTTTGCTTTTATATTATTGCAGTTGAGGTGTTTGAACCAGTTAGATCTTGAGAGTGTGAACAGTTGAGCAGAACCTTGCCATGTTTCAACATGTGATGTGGGTTGTGTAATTGGCCTTGATTCAGTGAATTTACACTAGGTTGGGGCAGCAGATACTATCCGTAATCAGATAGTGAGATTTTTTCTGTGCCTTAGCACTAAACAGCCAAAGTGAAAAGTACACTGATTTTGGCCAACCTTTTAAAATAAAATTATTACTGGGATGTGGGTGTCGCTGTTTGGGCAAGCGGGGACTTGGGGGTGAACGGTTCCTCGATGGACTAGACATGCCCGTCATGGGAACGATAGACCGAGGGTGTTGGAAGCACCAATAGGACTAGAAGAGGTCACGAAGAGCACACCTCCATTCAGGCAGGGAAGGCACTAGGACCCAATGGGTTCCTGGCGGTCTTCTACAAAAAAAGGCGCGCCAAAATAGGACCTACTGAGATGGGATGCACTCCCGCTCTCCCTGGCGGGGAGGGTGCAGACTATCTTAGATGAACGTATTGTCCACTTTCCACTTTCCATTCAGATCCACACTGATCTCCATCCCCAAGGACTTTGTGTGTTGAGGGAAAAATCCAAGAATCCCCAAAACAGTACTACAAAGGAGAAGCAGCGTGGGAGGCCTGGCTCTCCCAAACTTGCAATACCACCACTGGGCATCCACAGCCCAGAGAGTGTGGGGATGGGTGAAGGAACCAAACAAGCAATGGGTGAGGATGGAGGAGTCCTCCTGTACAGGAACGACCCTCGATGCCCTTGCCAAAACAGCACTCCCATCCCCGCCAGCACTTTGGAAGCAAAAACAGGAAGACACATTACTACCTGAATGGTTATAGATTGGGAGAGGGGAGTGTGCAGCAGGACCCGTGTGTCCTTGTGCAGCAGTTGCTGAAGGTAAGCATGCAGGTGCAGCAGCGAGAAGGCTAATGGTATGTTGGCCTTCATGGAGAGAGGTTTCGAGTACAGAAGCAGGGATGTGTTGCTGCAATTGTACAGTTCCCTTGTGAGGCCACACCTGGAGTATTGTGTGCAGTTTTGGTCTCCTTCTCTGAGGAAGGATGTTCTTGCTCTCGAGGGAGTGCAGCGAAGGTTTACCAGACTGATTCCAGGGATGGCAGGACTGCCATATGAGGAGAGATTGATTAGTTTGGGATTGTTCTCGCTGGAGTTCAGAAGAATGAGGGGCGTTCTCATAGAGACTTATAAATAGACTTAGAACATTTTAACAGGACTAGACAGGGTAGATGCAGGGAAGATGTTCCCAATGGTGGGCGTGTCCAGAACCAGGGGTCAAAGTCTGAGGATTCCGGGTAAACCATTTCGGACAGAGATAAGGAGACACTTCTTCACGCAAAGAGTGGTGAGCTTGTGGAATTCATTACCACAGGAAGTAGTTGATGGCTGGATATAGCACTTTGGGGGGGTGGGGGGGGGGGGAAATGGGATCAAAGGCTATGGGGAGAAAGCAGGAATAGGCTATTGAGTTGGATGATCAGCCATGATCGTAATAAATGGTGGAGCAGGCTCGAAGTGTCAAAAGGCCTTCCGCTGCTCATACCTTCTATGTATCTTTGTATCTATGTAAAGCACTGAACAAGTCCAGTGGTGGTAGCGGCCCTCAGAACCTTGAACCAGATGACGCAACACTTCAGTCTGACCGAGGTGTCCACCATGGCCTCCATCTGTGGCAACCACAGGTTTCCACCAGTTGTGCTGGATGTCACCTTTAAGAGGTGGAGACAGGACAGAGGGACACTGACGGTTAGGGACAGGGACAGACTGGTGACCTTGGAGGAACTGCTAAAGAAACTGGAACTACCCAACAGACAGGAGATCTCAGCTTTTGTAAGTGAAAAGCTTTCTCCGTAAGAAGGCGACAACGTACCCAAGGACCCCAAGAGACACTATATTGCAGGAGTTACTGCACGCGGACAGTCTGGGAAAGGGAACTGCGAGGACATATATGAACAACTTTTAGGAAGGTCACGCTCCCCACTGGCTGAAACAAGGGAAAAATGGGAAGAAGAGCTTGGGACGGAAATAGCACTACACTGAATAGAACCAACTCCACCACCACCTGCGCATGCCTCATGCAACTGGAAGTGGTGCACAGCACACCTGATGACCTGAATGAACAGGTTCTTCCCGGAGGGGAGTCCACATCTGCAGACTGGTTAGCAGACCTGTTGGAATTTCTCCACCTGGAGAAGATTAAGTTATAATGGAACCTACAAGGGAACAAGCGGTCCTAGATCTGGTCCTGTGTAATGAGGCAGGAGTGATTAATGATCTCATAGTTCGGGATCCTCTTGGAAGGAGCGACCACAATATGGTGGAATTTAAAATACAGTTGGAGAATGACAAGGTAAAATCAAACACTAGTGTTTTGTGCTTAAACAAAGGCGATTACAATGGGATGAGAGAAGAACTAGCTAAGGTAGACTGGGAGTAAAGACTTCATGTTGAAGCAGTTGAGGAACAGTGGAGAACCTTCCGAGCGATCTTTCACAGTGTTCAGAAAAGGTTCATATCGACAAAAAAGAAAGACGGTAGAAAGGGGAAAAATCGACCGTGGATATCTAAGGAGGTGAGGGAGAGTATCAAATTGAAGGAAAAAACATACAAAGTGGCAAAAATTAGTGGGAGACTAGAGGACTGGGAAGTCTTTAGGGGACAACAGAAAGCTACTAAAAAAAGCCATAAAGAAGAGTAAGGTAGACTATGAAAGTATCTGGCTCAGAACATAAAAGCAGATAGTAAAAGCTTCTACAAATATACAAGACAAAAGAGTGGCTAAGGGAAATATTGGTCCTTTGGAAGATGAGAAGGGAGATTTAATAATAGGAGACTGGGAAATGGCTGAGGAGCTGAACAGGTTTTTTGGGTCAGTCTTCACAGTGGAAGACACAAGTAACATGCCAGTGACTGATGGAAATAAAGATATGATAGGTGAGGACCTTGAGATGATTGTAATCACTAAGGAGGCAGTATTGGACAAGCTAATGGGGCTAAAGGTAGACCAGTCTCCTGGCCCTGATGGGATGCATCCCAGAGTGTTAAAAGAGATGGCTAGGGAAATTGTAAACTCACTAGTGATAATTTATCAAAATTCACTAGACCCTGGGGTGGTCCCAGAGGATTGGAAAGTAGCAAACGTGACACCACTGTTTAAAAAAGGTCGGCGGCAGAAAGCGGGTAATTATAAGCTTAACTTCGGTTGTAGGGAAAATGCTGGAATCTATCATTAAGGAGGAAATAGCGGGGCACCTGGAGGGAAATTGTCCCATTGGGCAGACTCAGCATGGGTTCACAAAGGGTAGGTCGTGTCTGACTAATTTGGTAGAATTTTTTGAGGCCGTTACCAGTGCAGTAGATAACGGCGAGCCAATGGATGTGGTATATCTGGATTTCCAGAAAGCTTTTGACAAGGTGCCACACAAAAGGTTGCTGCATAAACTGAAGATGCATGGCATTGAGGGTAAAGTGGTAGCATGGGTAGAGGATTGCTTAACTAACAGAAAGCAGAGAGTGGGGATAAATGGGTGTTTCTCTGGTTGGCAACCTGTAACTAGTGGGGTCCCTCAAGGATCAGTGTTGGGCCCGCAGTTGTTCACAATTTACAGAGACGATTTGGAGTTGGGGACCAAGTGCAATGTGTCAAAGTTTGCAGACGACACTAAGATGAGCGGTAAAGCAAAAAGTGCAGAGGATACAGGAAGTCTGCAGAAGGATTTGGATAGGTTAGGTGAATGGGCTAGGGTCTGGCAGATGGAATTCAATGTTGCCAAATGTGAGGCTATCCATTTTGGGAGGAGTAACAGCAGAATGGATTATTATTTAAACGTTAAGATGTTAAAACATTCTGCTGTGCAGAGGGACCTGGGTGTGCTGGTGCACGAGTCGTAAAAAGTTGGTGTGCAGGTGCAACAGGTGATTAAGAAGGCTAATCGAGTTTTGTCTTTCATTGCTAGAGGGGTGGCGTTTAAGACCAGGGAGGTTATGCTGCAATTGTATAAGGTGTTGGTGAGGCCGCATCTGGAGTATTGTGTTCAGTTTTGGTCTCCTTACCTGAGAAAGGACATATTGGCACTGGAGGGAGTGCAGAGGAGATTCACTAGGTTGAAACCCTTTGGATTTCGGCGGCAGCGGTGCGCAGGGGCCTTCTTGGAGGTGAGTAGTGAATTTAAAAGCACTTACCTTTACAGGAGCAGCCCTTTGGATTTCGGCGGCAGCGGTGCGCAGGGGCCTTCTGGGAGGTGAGTAGTGAATTTAAAAGCACTTACCTTTACAGGAGCAGCCCTTTGGATTTCGGCGGCAGCGGTGCGCAGGGGCCTTCTTGGAGGTGAGTAGTGAATTTAAAAGCACTTACCTTTACAGGAGCAGCCCTTTGGATTTCGGCGGCAGCGGTGCGCAGGGGCCTTCTTGGAGGTGAGTAGTGAATTTAAAAGCACTTACCTTTACAGGAGCAGCCCTTTGGATTTCGGCGGCAGCGGTGCGCAGGGGCCTTCTGGGAGGTGAGTAGTTAGTTTAAAAGCACTTACCTTTACAGGAGCAGCCCTTTGGATTTCGGCGGCAGCGGTGCGCAGGGGCCTTCTTGGAGGTGAGTAGTGAATTTAAAAGCACTTACCTTTACAGGAGCAGCCCTTTGGATTTCGGCGGCAGCGGTGCGCAGGGGCCTTCTGGGAGGTGAGTAGTGAATTTAAAAGCACTTACCTTTACAGGAGCAGCCCTTTGGATTTCGGCGGCAGCGGTGCGCAGGGGCCTTCTTGGAGGTGAGTAGTGAATTTAAAAGCACTTACCTTTACAGGAGCAGCCCTTTGGATTTCGGCGGCAGCGGTGCGCAGGGGCCTTCTGGGAGGTGAGTAGTGAATTTAAAAGCACTTACCTTTACAGGAGCAGCCCTTTGGATTTCGGCGGCAGCGGTGCGCAGGGGCCTTCTTGGAGGTGAGTAGTGAATTTAAAAGCACTTACCTTTACAGGAGCAGCCCTTTGGATTTCGGCGGGAACCGGAAGTTCGACCTCTGGCAAGCCCCCCCCCCCCCCCCAACCAATAAATTCTGGTGGAGAGGAAACCCGAGACACTACACGTGTAGTGTCTCCCACCCACCCTCCTCCTCTAACCTAATAATAAGACCCATTGGTGTAAGGTAAGTGCCATATTATATTATTATATTATTAGCATTGTGCAGGTCAAGGATTGGAGGTGGAGGAGCAGTCTCTGTCAGCGAGAGAACCTGAGAACATCTCAGAAGGTAAGCAAGTGATTTTTACTTTTATACCTGTTTTTCAAATTGTGTGTGTCGGGGGGAAACTGAAGTGACATCACAGAAAAGCTGTGACCTGAGTGGCTGGTTGGGATTCTAACCTAAATTTTTTTGAGTATTTGGGAACTAATTAAACATAATAACTTAATTATAATTTAGAGGATATCTAAGCCAGAGATCGGAGAATATTATAGTTAGCTATCGCATTTCTATTAGAAATCTAGTGCTAGGAAACAGATAGTTGACAGTAACTTTGAAATTTAAAAAAAGTATTTATAAAAAAAAAAAGACAAATTTAAATTTTAATTAATTGACGCAATGTCAGTTAGAGGGGTGCTGTGCTCTGACTGTGAGATGTGGCAGGTCCGGGAGGCTTCCAGCGTCCCGGATGGCTTCATCTGCAGAAAGTGCACCCAACTGCAGCTCCTCACAGACCGCATGGTTCGGTTGGAGCAGCAATTGGATGCACTTAGGAGCATGCAGGTGGCGGAAAGCGTCATAGATCGCAGTTATGTAAGTGTGGTCACACCCAAGGTGCAGGCAGAGAAATGGGTGACCACCAGAAAGGGCAGGCAGTCAGTGCAGGAATCCCCTGTGGTTGTCCCCCTCTCGAACAGATATACCCCTTTGGATACTGTCGGGGGGGATAGCCTATCAGGGGAAAACAGCAGCAGCCAGAGCAGTGGCACCACGGCTGGCTCTGATGTTCAGAAGGGAGGGTCAAAGCGCAGAAGAGTAATAGTTATAGGGGACTCTATAGTCAGGGGCACAGATAGGCGCTTCTGTGGACGTGAAAGAGACTCCAGGATGGTATGTTGCCTCCCTGGTGCCAGGGTCCAGGATGCCTCCGAACGAGTAGAGGGAATCCTGAAGGGGGAGGGCAAACAGGCAGAGGTCGTTGTACATATTGGTACTAACGACATAGGCAGGAAGGGGCATGAGGTCCTGCAGCAGGAGTTCAGGGAGCTAGGCAGAAAGTTAAAAGACAGGACCTCGAGGGTTGTAATCTCAGGATTACTCCCTGTGCCACGTGCCAGTGAGGCTAGAAATAGGAAGATAGAGCAGACAAACACGTGGCTAAACAGCTGGTGTAGGAGGGAGGGTTTCTGTTATCTGGACCACTGGGAGCTCTTCCGGGGCAGGTGTGACCTGTATAAGATGGACGGGTTGCATCTAAACCGGAGAGGCATAAATATCCTGGCCGCGAGGTTTGCTAGTGTCACACGGGAGGGTTTAAACTAGTATGGCAGGGGGGTGGGCACGGGAGCAATAGGTCAGAAGGTGAGAGCATTGAGGGAGAACTAGGGAATAGGGACAGTGTGGCTCTGAGGCAGCGCAGACGGGGAGAAGTTGCTGAACACAGCGGGTCTGGTGGCCTGAAGTGCATATGTTTTAATGCAAGGAGCATTACGGGTAAGGCAGATGAACTTAGAGCTTGGATTACTACTTGGAACTATGATGTTGTTGCCATTACAGAGACCTGGTTGAGGGAAGGGCAGGATTGGCAGCTAAACGTTCCAGGATTTAGATGTTTCAGGCGGGATAGAGGGGGATGTAAAAGGGGAGGCGGAGTTGCGCTACTTGTTCAGGAGAGTATCACAGCTATACAGCGAGAGGACACCTCAGAGGGCAGTGAGGCTATATGGGTAGAGATCAGGAATAAGAAGGGTGCAGTCACAATGTTGGGGGTATACTACAGGCCTCCCAACAGCCAGCGGGAGATAGAGGAGCAGATAGGTAGACAGATTTTGGAAAAGAGTAAAAACAACAGGGTTGTGGTGATGGGAGACTTCAACTTCCCCAATATTGACTGGGACTCACTTAGTGCCAGGGGCTTAGACGGGGCAGAGTTTGTAAGGAGCATCCAGGAGGGCTTCTTAAAACAATATGTAAACAGTCCAACTAGGGAAGGGGCGGTACTGGACCTGGTATTGGGGAATGAGCCCGGCCAGGTGGTAGATGTTTCAGTAGGGGAGCATTTCGGTAACAGTGACCACAATTCAGTAAGTTTTAAAGTACTGGTGGACAAGGATAAGAGTGGTCCGAGGATGAATGTGCTAAACTGGGGGAAGGCTAATTATAACAATATTAGGCGGGAACTGAAGAACATAGATTGGGGGCGGATGTTTGAGGGCAAATCAACATCTGACATGTGGGAGGCTTTCAAGTGTCAGTTGAAAGGAATACAGGACAGGCATGTTCCTGTGAGGAAGAAAGATAAATACGGCAATTTTCGGGAACCTTGGATGACGAGTGATATTGTAGGCCTCGTCAAAAAGAAAAAGGAGGCATTTGTCAGGGCTAAAAGGCTGGGAACAGACGAAGCCTGTGTGGCATATAAGGAAAGTAGGAAGGAACTTAAGCAAGGAGTCAGGAGGGCTAGAAGGGGTCATGAAAAGTCATTGGCAAATAGGGTTAAGGAAAATCCCAAGGCTTTTTACACTTACATAAAAAGCAAGAGGGTAGCCAGGGAAAGGGTTGGCCCACTGAAGGATAGGCAAGGGAATCTATGTGTGGAGCCAGAGGAAATGGGCGAGGTACTAAATGAATACTTTGCATCAGTATTCACCAAAGAGAAGGAATTGGTAGATGTTGAGTCTGGAGAAGGGGGTGTAGATAGCCTGGGTCACATTGTGATCCAAAAAGACGAGGTGTTGGGTGTCTTAAAAAATATTAAGGTAGATAAGTCCCCAGGGCCGGATGGGATCTACCCCAGAATACTGAAGGAGGCTGGAGAGGAAATTGCTGAGGCCTTGACAGAAATCTTTGGATCCTCGCTGTCTTCAGGGGATGTCCCGGAGGACTGGAGAATAGCCAATGTTGTTCCTCTGTTTAAGAAGGGTGGCAGGGATAATCCCGGGAACTACAGGCCGGTGAGCCTTACTTCAGTGGTAGGGAAATTACTGGAGAGAATTCTTCGAGACAGGATCTACTCCCATTTGGAAGCAAATGGACGTATTAGTGAGAGGCAGCACGGTTTTGTGAAGGGGAGGTCGTGTCTCACTAACTTGATAGAGCTTTTCGAGGAGGTCACTAAGATGATTGATGCAGGTAGGGCAGTAGATGTTGTCTATATGGACTTCAGTAAGGCCTTTGACAAGGTCCCTCATGGTAGACTAGTACAAAAGGTGAAGTCACACGGGATCAGGGGTGAACTGGCAAGGTGGATACAGAACTGGCTAGGCCATAGAAGGCAGAGGGTAGCAATGGAGGGATGCTTTTCTAATTGGAGGGCTGTGACCAGTGGTGTTCCACAGGGATCAGTGCTGGGACCTTTGCTCTTTGTAGTATATATAAATGATTTGGAGGAAAATGTAACTGGTCTGATTAGTAAGTTTGCAGACGACACAAAGGTTGGTGGAATTGCGGATAGCGATGAGGACTGTCTGAGGATACAGCAGGATTTAGATTGTCTGGAGACTTGGGCGGAGAGATGGCAGATGGAGTTTAACCTGGACAAATGTGAGGTAATGCATTTTGGAAGGGCTAATGCAGGTAGGGAATATACAGTGAATGGTAGAACCCTCAAGAGTATTGAAAGTCAAAGAGATCTAGGAGTACAGGTCCACAGATCACTGAAAGGGGCTACACAGGTGGAGAAGGTAGTCAAGAAGGCATACGGCATGCTTGCCTTCATTGGCCGGGGCATTGAGTATAAGAATTGGCAAGTCATGTTGCAGCTGTATAGAACCTTAGTTAGGCCACACTTGGAGTATAGTGTTCAATTCTGGTCGCCACACTACCAGAAGGATGTGGAGGCTTTAGAGAGGGTGCAGAAGAGATTTACCAGAATGTTGCCTGGTATGGAGGGCATAAGCTATGAGGAGCGATTGAATAAACTCGGTTTGTTCTCACTGGAACGAAGGAGGTTGAGGGGCGACCTGATAGAGGTATACAAAATTATGAGGGGCATAGACAGAGTGGATAGTCAGAGGCTTTTCCCCAGGGTAGAGGGGTCAATTACTAGGGGGCATAGGTTTAAGGTGAGAGGGGCAAAGTTTAGAGTAGATGTACGAGGCAAGTTTTTTACGCAGAGGGTAGTGGGTGCCTGGAACTCACTACCGGAGGAGGTAGTGGAGGCAGGGACGATAGGGACATTTAAGGGGCATCTTGACAAATATATGAATAGGATGGGAATAGAAGGATACGGACCCAGGAAGTGTAGAAGATTGTAGTTTAGTCGGGCAGTATGGTCGGCACGGGCTTGGAGGGCCGAAGGGCCTGTTCCTGTGCTGTACATTTCTTTGTTCTTTGTTCTTTGTTCTTTGATCCCAGAGTTGAGGAGATTAGATTATGATGAGAGGTTGAGTAGACTGGGACTGTACTCATTGGAGTTTAGAAGGATGCGGGGGGGATCTTATTGAGACATATAAAATTATGAAGGGAATAGATAGGATAGATGCGGACAGGTTGTTTCCACTGGCGGGTGAAAGCAGAACAAGGGGGCATTGCCTCAAAATAAGGGGAAGTAGATTTAGGATGGAGTGTAGGAGGAACTTCTTCACCCAAAGGGTTGTGAATCTCTGGAATTCCTTGCCCAGTGAAGCAGTTGAGGCTCCTTCTTTAGACGTTTTTAAGAAAAAGATAGATGCCTTTCTAAAGAATAAAAGGATTCGGGGATATGGTGTACGGGCCGGAGAGTGGAGCTGAGTCCACAAAGATCAGCCATGATCTCATTAAATGGCGGAGCAGGCTCAAGGGGCCAGATGGCCTACTCCTGTTCCTAATTCTTATGTTCTAAGTTCACCATCCGAGGGTCAGAGGATGGCTTCCACAAAGCCCATTCACCAACTTGTTCCAAGACCTGTTCGAAGCCAATTGATAGAGGAGGGGGGAAGGTGGGGGCAACACAGACTCACGGGAGCCACCGGGACCACTGGGTGCAGACTGGAATGGGAGGGGTGGAGGGAATGGGGGAGTGAGAGAGACCAGAGGAAACTAAACAGAACACCCGAAGGCCTTGTTCACCGTGGCTGGGAACTTCAACAAGGCCAACCTCGAGTGTACTGCCAAAATACCACAATAGTCCAAAATACCGGGGCCCCGCAAGGCTGCGTGCTTAGCCTCCTACTATACTCCCTGTACACACACGAATGTGGGGCAAAATTTGGTTTCAACTCCACCTACAAATTTGCTGAAGATACGACCATAGTGGGCCGGATCTCGAATAACGACTAGTCAATACAGGAGGGAGATAGAAAACCTAGTGGAGTGGTGCAGCAACAACAATCTATCCCTCAATGCCAGCAAAACTGAAGAGCTGGTCATTGACTTCAGAAAGCAAAGTACTGTACACGCCCCTGTCAGTATCAACGGGGCCGAGGTGGAGATGGTTAGCAGTTTCAAATTCCTAGGGGTGCACATCTCCAAAAATCTGTCCTGGTCCACCCACGTTAACGCCACCATCAAGAAAGCGCAATAGCGCCTATACTTCCTCAGGAAACTAAGGAAATTCGGCATGTCCGCATTAACTCACACCAATTTTTACAGATGCACCATTGAAAGCATCCTATCTGGCTGCATCTCAGCCTGGTATGGCAACTGCTCGACCCAAGACCATAAGAAACTTGTGAACACAGCCCAGTCCATCACACAAAGCTGCCACCCATGCTTTGACTCTATCTACACCTCCCACTGCCTGGGGAAAGCGGGCAGCATAATCAAAGACCCCTCCCACCCGGCTGACTCACTGTTCCAACTTCTTCCATTGGGCAGGATATACAAAAGATTCAAAAACTGCTTCCCCACTGTCACCAGACTCATAAATGACACTCTTATGGACTGACCTGATTAACACTACACCCCTGTATGCTTGACCCGATGCCGGTGTTTAAGTAGTTACATTGTGTACCTTGTGTTGCCCTATTATGTATTTGATTTTATTTCCTTTTTCTTTTCAAGTACTTAATGATCTGTTGAGCTGCTCGCCGAAAAATACTTTTCACTGTACCTCGGTACATGTGACAATAAAGAAATCCAATCCAAACAACAAGGGGGAGGCCAGAAAGCTGCCAGATGCTCTTGTTCCTCTTTCCAAACAGCAGGTTTGAATTCCTTCCAGAAAGCAATTATCTCTTAAGATATCAAGTAGTCTGAAAACAGCTTTTAAAATGAAGGCAGTGAAACACTTCCTTCAACCTGTGCAGTTCAAAGTCAGTCCAAACTCCTAAGCGAAAGTAAAATTCAGAGCCACAGCCCAGCTCCACCCACACAATGACATCACTGAAGCCATGTGATAAGACACAAACATTTCTTAAACGGACATTCCCACAACACAGAAAACTGGACATGAGTTGGACCCGGACTCCCACCGGTTCGTCACCATGAACACCCACAGGGGTTCATACGAATATACTCGTTTGGGGTCTTGTCCACATGCGGTATTTTCCAGCGTGTGATGGAGAACATCCTGTGGAGATTACCCAGGGTGGCTGTCTACTTGGACAATGTCTTCATCACTGGGTCGTCTAACCAGCAACATCTGGTGAACCTGAACCGGGCCTCTGGTAGTTTGAGCAGGCGGGCATCCGCTTCCGGTGGGAAAAATTAGTTTTTCTTGCCCCTGAGGTCACTTATTGGGGTACTGAGTGGACCAGAATGTGTTGCACCCTGTAGAGGACAAATTGCAGGTGTTGGCTCCTTCCTCGGATCAGTGAATTATTATGGGTAATTCATCCCGAACCAGGCCCCCCCCCCGTCCTCTCCACCTTTTGTTCAATAAGGGTCAACTGTGGTCAACAGCAGTCATTCAACGCGGTAAAATGGCAGCTGTCATCTTCGAAACTGCGAATTTTGACCCTGACAAGCCGCTGCTGTTGACATGTGACGCCTTATGGGGTGGACTCGGTCCTCGCTCACTACTTGGCTGATGGACCAGAGCTACCATTCACATTCCACATGCTGATTCTGAGCGCATTTTTTTATTATTTAAATTTAGAGTACTCAATTCATTTTTTCCAATTAAGGGGCAATTTAGCGTGGCCAAGCCACCTACCCTGCACATCTTCGGGTTGTGGGGGACAAAACCAATGCAAACACTGGGAGAATGTGCAAACTCCACACAGACAGTGACCCAGAGCCGGGATTGAACCTGGAACCTCGGTGTTGTAAGGCAGCAATGCTAACCACTGTGCCACCCTGCTGCCCTCTGAGTGCAAAGGAAGGGTTGGCAGTAATCTTTGGAGTCCGTAAGTTTCATCAATATGTTTACAGACATACTTTCATTTTTTTTCACCCCACAGTTGGATGCAATTTTATTCATAATTCTCTTACTCAACAAAATATGACTCAGACTCCCAGCTGAGCTTCAGGTTATACCTGCACTTTGTGAAGGATGTGGCCAGGCTACAATCACTCCATGTGAATGTCTTCTCTGGGTTCGAAACCTAGGGTCCTTTCTTCTTGCGATGATTGTGCCTGACTCCCAGGTTATCGCTCACACACTTACTACGTGGACCAATAACTGTTATTGGGCTTGTTCAAAGAAGACCGAGCTATTCCCCCAATCGCGTCCGCCAGGATCCAGCGTTGGGCCCTATTGCTGAGGGTATATGAACACTGCCCTGGCATGAAGATCCCCCACATGGATGCGTTAAGGTCCCCCCGAACTGGTGGTGGCTGCACTCCACGTTATGGACTCATGCTGGCGACGGCAGCCCGAATAAAGGGTTGGATCCAGACGAACCCATGTTTCTCCCGGTTCTGCCACATAGTGCTGTATGGGGCCCTGCACAGTGCGCTACCAGACAATGTGAGGACTTACACCTCCAAAATTCCAGAGCAAGAGTAGGAAGGCAGTGCAGGTGTCCCCTGCGGTCATCTTCCTGCAAAACAGATATACCGCTTTGGATACTGTTGAGGGAGATGGCTCACCAGGGGGAAGGCAGCAGCAGCCAGGTTAATGGCACCGTGGTTGGCTCTGCTGCGCAGCAGGGCAGGAAGAAGAATGGCAGGGCTATAGTGATAGGGGACTCCAGGATGGTATGTTGCCTCCCTGGTGCAAGGGTCAAGGATGTCTCGGAGCGGCTGCAGGACATTCTTTGGGGGGGGTGGGTGAACAGCCAGCTATCGTGGTGCACATAGGCACCAACGATTTAGGTAAAATACGAGACAGCCCTACAAGCTGAATTCAAAGGTAGTAATCTCAGGATTGCTACCAGTGTGACAAGCTCGTCAGGATAGATGGGATGAATGCGTGGCTCGAGAGATGGTGCAAGAGGGAGGGATTCAAATTCCTGGGGCATTGGAACCGGTTCTGGGGGAGGTGGGACCAGTACTAACCGGACGGTCTGCACCTGGGCAGGACTGGAACCGATGTCCTGGGGGGGGGCGATGTTTGTTCGAGCTGTTGGGGGGGATTTAAACTAATGTGGCAGGGGGATGGGAACCGATGCAGGAAGTCGGATGGTAGTAAAACAGGGACAGAAACAAAAGGCAGTAAGGGGGAAAGTGTAAGGCAGAGAAGCCATAGTCAAAAATCAAAAAGGGCGACAGTACAAGGTACAGTGACAGAGGGGAGCTCAGTGAATAGGCCCAGTAATACTAAAAGGAATAAAACGGGAAGTAAAAACATAAATGGTAAAAACATAAATGGTAAAAACATAAATGGTAAAAACATAAATGGTAAAAACATAAATGGTAAAAACATAAATGGTAAAAACATAAATGGTAAAAACATAAATGGTAAAAACATAAATGGTAAAAACATAAATGGTAAAAACATAAATGGCAGGCTGTTACGTAAAGATATGGGTTCAATGACGAGGAAAATTAGGAGAAAAGTTAAGAGGAAATATAACTTAGGAGAGGTTACTGATCGAGGTGTTAAGATTCAAACCAGACGTATAAAAGCCAACATAAGTATACTTTACCTGAATGCTCGTAGTATTCGGAATAAGGTAAATGAGTTGATGGCGCAAATCATTGTGAATGACTATGATTTAGTGGCCATTACTGAAACATGGTTAAAGGATGGTCACAACTGGGAGTTAAATATCCGAGGTATCAAACTATTCGGAAGGACAGAGTGGATAGTAAGGGAAGTGGTGTAGCTCTGTTATTTAAGGATGGCATCCAGGCAGTAGTAAAGGATGACATCGGTGCTATGGAGGATAAGGTTGAACCATTTGGGTGGAAATACGGAATAGTAAGGCTAAAAAGTCACTGATAGGAGTAGTCAATAGGCCACCAAATAGTAACATTATGGTGGGGCAAAGAAATAACTGATCCAAGTCGAAATGGTACAGCAGTTATGGGGGATTTTAATCTACATGTCGATTGGTTTAACCAGATCGGTCAAGGCAGCCTTGAGGAGGAGTTTATAGAATGTATTTGTGATAGTTTCCTAGAACAGTATGTAATGGAACCTGCGAGGGAACAAGCAGTCCTAGATCTCGTCCTGTGTAATGAGACAGGATTGATTCAGGATCTCATAGTTAGGGATCCTCTCGGAAGGAGCGATCACAATATGGTGGAATTTAAAATACAGATGGAGGGTGAGAAGGTAAAATCAAACACTAGTGTTTTGTGCTTAAACGAAGGGGATTACAATGGGATGAGAGAAGAACTAGCTAAGGTAGACTGGGAGCAAAGACTTTATGATGAAACAGTTGAGGAACGGTGGAGAACCTTCCGAGCGATTTTTTTTTCACAGTGCCCAGCAAAGGTTTATACCAATAAATAGGAAGGACAGTAGAAAGAGGGAAAATCGACCGTGGATATCTAAGGAAACAAGGGAGAGTATCAAATTGGAGGAAAAAGAATACAAAGTGGCAAAGATTAGTGGGAGATGAGAGGACTGGGAAATCTTTAGGGGGCAACAGAAAGCTACTAAAAAAGCTATAAAGACGAGTAAGGTAAATTGAGAGTAAACTTGCTCAGAATATAAAAACTGATAGTAAAAATTTCTACAAATATATAAAACAAAAAAGAGTGGCTAAGGTAAATATTGGTCCTTTAGGGGATGAGAAGGGAGATTTAATAATGGGAGATGAGGAAATGGCTGAGGAACTGAACAGGTTTTTTGGGTTGGTCTTCACAGTGGAAGACACAAATAACATAGCCTCATTTCTATCAGTCACTGGCTATGACAGGTGAGGACCTTGAGATGATTGTTATCACTGAGGAGGTAGTGATGGGCAAGCTAATGGGGCTAATGGTAGACAAGTCTCCTGGCCCTGATGGAATGCATCCCAGAATGCTAAAAGAGATGGCTAGAGAAATTGCAAATGCACTAGTGATAATTTACCAAAATTCACTGGACTCTGGGGTGGTCCCGGCGGATTGGAAATTAGCAAACGTGACACCATTGTTTAAAAAAGGTGGGAGGCAGAAAGTGGGTAATTATAGCTTAACTTCGGTAGTAGGGAAGATGCTGGAATCTGTCATCAAGGAAGAAATAGCGAGGCATCTGGATGGAAATTGTCCCATTGGGCAGACGCAGCATGGGTTCATAAAGGGCAGGGCGTACCTAACTAATTTAGTGGAATTTTTTGAGGACATTACCAGTGCGGTAGATAACGGGGAGCCAATGGATGTGGTATACCTTGATTTCCAGAAAGCCTTTGACAAGGTGCCACACAAAAGGTTGTTGCATAAGATAAAGATGCATAGCATTAAGGGTAAAACAGTAGCATGGATAGAGGATTGGTTAATTAAGAGAAAGCAAAGAGTGGGGATTAATGGGTGTTTCTCTGGTTGGCAATCAGCAGCTAGTGGTGTCACTCAGGGTTCAGTATTGGGCCCACAATTGTTCACAATTTACATAGATGATTTGGAGTTGGGGACCAAGGGCAATGTGTCCCAAGTTTGCAGACGACACTAAGATGAGTGGTAATGCAAAAAGTGCAGAGGATACCGGAAGTCTGCAGAGGGATTTGGATAGGTTAAGTGAATGGGCTAGGGTCTGGCAGATGCAATACAATGTTGATAAATGTGAGGTTATCCATTTTGGTAGGAATAACAGCAAAAGGGATTATTATTTAAATAAAATATTAAAACATGCTGCTATGCAGAGAGACCTGGGTGTGCTAGTGCATGAGTCGCAAAAAGTTGGTTTACAGGTGATTAAGAAGGCGAATGGAATTTTGTCCTTCATTGCCGGAGGGATGGAGTTTAAGACTATGGAGGTTATGCTGCAATTGTATAAGGTGTTGGTGAAGCCACACCTGGAGTATTGTGTTCAGTTTTGGTCTCCTTACTTGAGAAACGATGTACTGGCACTGGAGGGTGTGCAGAGGAGATTCACTTCCAGAGCTGAAGTGGTTGGATTACGAGGAGAGGTTGAGTAGACTGGGACTGTACTCGTTGGATTTAGAAGGATGAGGGGGGATCTTATAGAAACGTATAAGATTATGAAGGGAATAGATAGGATAGATGCCGGCCAGGTTGTTTCCACTGGCGGGTGAAAGCAGAACTAGGGGGCATAGCCTCAAAATAAGGGGAAGTAGATTTAGGACTGAGTTTAGGAGGAATGTCTTCACCCAAAGGGTTGTGAATCTATGGAATTCCTTGCCCAGTGAAGCAGCTCCTTCATTAAATGTTTTTGAGATAAAGATAGATAGTTTTTTGAAGAATAAAGGGATTAAGGGTTATGGTGTTCGGGCTGGAAAGTGGAGCTGAGTCCACAAAAGATCAGCCATGATCTCATTGAATGGCGGAGCAGGCTTGAGGGGCCAGATGGCCTACTCCTGCTCTTAGTTCTTATGTTCTTAGGTCAGTGTGGAGGATGGCACACTTTTTTCTTTTGGGTACCAGGCTGGTTGTAGGTGAAAATATTCACGAATAGACCTTTTGAGTGAGTAAAGAAGCAATTTATTAATTTTCAGAGCTCTGGGAGAAAAGGCCTTTGACTCCCATTGTCTGTGCAGCACCTTTTCTCGCCTGAGCTGAGGTCGCACTGGGTTAATATACAGAAGGAAAGCGGGATTAGTTTGCATTTGCATTTACATATACCGGATCAATTCTGTTTGCGTCACAATTCATATCATGCATCTTCAATGCCGTAAATGGCTACAAGTTAGCTCCTATAGCCTCTAATTGGCAGTTTTCCTTAACCGATCAATTCATTACATAGATAACGGTTACATAAAGTCATTGGGTTAATAGTCCAGTCACGTTGAAACATGTCCTTCCTCATTCCTTGCTCGTTTCTCAATTTGGGGCCCCTTTGTCAGTTACAAGTAGCTAAGAATACAGGCATTGGGCAAAGGTTGCCAACGGCTCATTGTCCCTCCGGATGCATCTGGTTGTGGATCACTTGTTTTGCACAAAGCTTTACTACTTCAGCAGCAGACACTGAGAATAACATAGGGTCAAGAACATTGACAGAGTCCATTTTGTATCAGGCGGCATCCATTTTGTATCTTCTGTTGTCCGTTCGGAATTCCACCTCTTCAGGCCCGTCTGTTGGTCCTTGGACATCCCGATGTCCAAAGCTGACCACATCCATCTCGATATTTCCCCGTCTGGGACGTCATGTTCGTTGATATGGGGGACAGGCACGTCGGAGGGGTTTCTTTGCGCTAGTAATTCATCGCAGACTTCCTTGTTCTGCACAGGTACGACTAGTAGGACCTGTCCCAATATTCTAGTACAACATGGCTTTACTATGCTTATAAGACAGCAAAAAAGCAAACACATAACAGCAATTATGTTCCCCATCCTCCTCCAAAAGGCCAATGGAGCCAGCCATTACACCCCCCCCAATCCAAGGCCTTGCTTAAAGTCATTGAGTTGTTTTTTTAATGCGTCAATAGCTTCCGTGATATTGTAAGACTCATCAGTTCTTGAAAGTGTGGATGAGCAGAGGGATCTAGGTGTCCATGTACATAGATCCCTGAAAGTTGCCACCCAGGTTGATTGGGTTGTGAAGAAGGCCTATGGAGTGTTGGCCTTTATTGGTAGAGGGATTGAGTTCCGGAGTCAGGAGGTCATGTTGCAGCTGTACAGAACTCTGGTACGGTCGCATTTGGAGTATTGCGTACAGTTCTGGTCACCGCATTATAGGAAGGACGTGGAGGCTTTGGAGCGGGTGCAGAGGAGATTTACCAGGATGTTGCCTGGTATGGAGGGAAAATCTTATGAGGAAAGGCTGATGGACTTGAGGTTGTTTTCGTTGGAGAGAAGAAGGTTAAGAGGAGACTTAATAGAGGCATACAAAATGATCAGGGGGTTGGATAGGGTGGACAGTGAGAGCCTTCTCCCGCGGATGGAAATGGCTGGCACGAGGGGACATAGCTTTAAACTGAGGGGTAAATAGATATAGGACAGAGGTCAGAGGTAGGTTCTTTACGCAAAGAGTAGTGAGGCCGTGGAATGCCCTACCTGCTACAGTAGTGAACTCGCCAACATTGAGGGCATTTAAAAGTTTATTGGATAAACATATGGATGATAATGGCATAGTGCAGGTTAGATGGCTTTTGTTTCGGTGCAACATCGTGGGCCGAAGGGCCTGTACTGTGCTGTATTGTTCTATGTTCTACGTTCTATGTTCTATGTAAGTGCAGTTGATGACCCACCCAGACGGCATTGAGTTCTGTCCAAAAGTTTACATTCTGGCTTCAGGGCTGAAGTTTTCCCAGGACGGTTATAATCTGTTGTCTTTCTCCCGGGGTGAATGGTTTGTAACTGGCGGTCGGGTTTGCAAGGTACCCCCTCGGCTCACGGGTGCCACATCGACCGCCTCCTATACTATCATATGGGGGCAGGGAGGTCGTCTCTGGACACGGCCCCATTTTTCCCCCCCTCATGCAATTTATACTCTTAATTCCTTTATGATTTTTGTTTGACATTTCACTTTCGTCTCTATTTCTGTCGTCTTCTGTTTTACCACGTTTACTTGTCCCGCCAATTGATGTACCACAAGTACCCCTGTTTTCTTGGTGTTGTCTTTAGTTTGTTTTGTCAACCAATCTCTCTGGAGTTCCAAAGTATGTGATACGTCCCAGCCGTCCTTCTGTATCTTTTTAATTAACGACTGTCTGTCTGTCTGATAAGAGTTTATCAGGGAGCCCGGGGACCCCCTTTTAACTTTTTCCGCAGCCATTATTAATTTACCTACCGTCCCTGTGTGATTGGAGAATGTTTATATCTAGACAGTCCCCCTATTCTTTCCTACCGAGAATACACGGACTTCGTATAGTACCCACGTACTCACGGCGAGGTTCTCAGAGGTCCGTCAGCGTCCTCCTCCGTCCCGAGAAGGTCTTGCCTCCTCGGGCGGATTCCATAACACACCCCTTTTCTCTCCGATGCCTGTTTACCTGATGAGGGCCTCACAACATCGTTCTTTAACATACCTCCATCAATCACCTCTCTCACCTGTAAACAATCTCATTTGTTAATTCTCAACGCGGCAGTATCACATTACAGTTAAACCAATTAGGTCACTTCTCTCACTCGTATGCAAAGAACAAAGAAAAATTACAGCACAGGAACAGGCCCTTCGGCCCTCCCAGCCTGCGCCGATCCAGATCCTTTATCTAAACCTGTCTTCTATTTTCCAAGGATCAACTTCCCTCTGTTCCCCGCCCATTCATATATCTGTCTAGATGCATCTTAAATGATGCTATCGTGCCCGCCTCTACCACCTCCGCTGGCACCCACCACCCTCTGCGTAAAAAACTTTCCATGCACATCTCCCTTAAACTTTCCCCCACTCACCTTGAAATCGTGACCCCTTGTAATTGACTCTTGGAAAAAGCTTGTTGCTATCCACCCTGTCCATACCTCATAATTTTGTAGACCTCAATCAGGTCCCCCCTCAACCTTCGTCTACTATTTTGGTTCTTCCATTGCCACGTCCTGATCAGTCTCTAATTTCTGGGTGGTTAAAGTTTGAACTACTCACCCCGTTCACTGACCCGAACGTCGTCTCAGTTCCATGCTGACTACGCCATAGTGTAGGTGAAAATATTCACAAATAGACCTTTTGAGTGAGTAAAGAAGCAATTTATTAATTTTCAGAGCTCTGGGAGAAAAGGCCTTTGACCCCCACGGTCTGTGCAGCACCTTTTCTCTCCTGAGCTGAGGTCGCACTGGGTTAATACAGAAGGAAAGCTGGATTAGTTTGCGTTCGCATTTACATATACCCAATTAATTCTGTTTGCGTCACAATTCATAACATGCATCTTCAATGCCGTAAATGGCTACAAGTTAGCTCCTATAGCCTCTAATTGGCAGCTTGCCTTACCCAATCAATTCATTACATAGATAATGGTTACATAAAGTCATGGGTTCAATAGTCCAGCCACGTTGAAACATGTCCTTCCTCATTCCTTGCTAGTTCCTCAATTTGGGGCCCCTTTGTCAGTTACAAGTAGCTAAGAATACAGACATTGGGCAAAGGTTGCCAACGGCTCATTGTCCCTCTGGATGCACCTGGTTGTGGATCACTTGTTTTGCACAAAGCTTTACTACTTCAGCAGCAGACACTGAGAATAACATAGGGTCAAGAACATTGACAGAGTCCATTTTGTATCAGGCGGCATCCATTTTGTATCTTCTGTCGTCCGTTCGGAATTCTACCTCTTCACTGGTCGTAACAGAACTTGCCACAGGACTTCCATAACAAACAACTGCAGTTACGTTTGGTGGTCGGGCATCGACTTGGATATTGAGAAGTTGGCCCAACAATGCAGGCCATGCCGGGAACACCAGAAAGCTCCACCAGCGGTGCCTTTGCACCCTTGGAAATGGCCGGGCTGACCATGCCAGTCCTTTTTAGGGATCAATAGTCCTGATCATTTTCGATGCTCAGAATTGGCTCGAATCAGAGGATGCAGGCAGTTACTGCAAGGGCGACTGTGGACTGCCATGTGCTACACCTTCAGCACACATGTTATCTTGGAGGTGCTGGTCTCCTTCAGTGGAGCTGCTTTCACTGGTGCGGAGTTCGAGGCATTCCTGGCTGTGTATGGGATCCGCCATGTGAGGACCCATATCACCCAGCCTCAAAAGGGCGGTCCAGACATTTAAGAGGGGAATGAAGAAGTTGACCAACAGAAACTAGGAAACCCGATTGGCCTGTTCTCTGGACCATGCCGCATACGACCACAGAGGTGGCACCGGCTGAGCTACTCATGAGTCAATGTATGTATGTCAACGCCTCCAGACGTGGTTAAGCTTGGGCATTCTGGACATCGGGAAGAAGGTTCAGCACGGTCAAGAGCAGTCCAAAGCCGTTGAGGGCCGTCGGTGTCTGCTTCACCGTTTCATTCCTGGGGATGCCATCTATGTCCAGAATTTCGGTGATGGAGCCACGTGGCTCCCGGTGATCATGCTATGCCAAACGGCGCCGGTTTCTTGCCCTGTACAGGCATTCAGCCGGGACTCTAACCGCCATGTGGACCACATCTGTGGCCGACTCCAAGAATTGCCAGCGCTTGCCACCGGCACCTAGATTAGGCAGATCCCTCAACCACAACCTCTGCTGCATCTGGTGTTCCCTCCAACTGTCGATGGTGTCATGTGAGAGTACCTTTGAGAAATGGGTGTTTGGGAAATGTACCTTTTAAGAAATGGGTGTTTATCAGTGATGTCAGAGTATGGGTGGAGCTGGGCTGTCTGTCAGCTTTTTACTTTCGTTTTAGGTTGTTTGCTGCAGGGTGTGTTTTAGTTTCGTTTTCAGTGTTGGAGCTGAAGCCAGACAAAGCAGGTGTACTGCTGTTCTCTCTGCCATGAAAAGACTGTCACTTAATCATTTGGTGAATTCAGAATTATAAGTGTTTTCAGCAGTGAATGTAAACCTGATGTGCTTCTGTTAAAAGGTGATTCCCTTTGTCTTGATGTTGTTTGGGAAATTATTAAGGGTTACTTGGTGTTGTATTCTTTGGGGGTTGTATTTGAATTGATGGTTGCTAAGATGTTCACTGTTTCAAAAAGGTTAACTTGAGTTCATAGAATAAACATTGTTTTGCTTTAAAAATTACTTTTCCATTTCTGCTATACCACACCTGTAGAGTGGGCTGTGTGCTCCCCATACCACAATCTATCATGGGTCAGGTGAACTCCATGATACACTTTGGGGTTCTCTAAACCCTGGCCCATAACAATGGCCAGGAAGCCGAGATGCCCAACGCTGTTTTCTCGGATCCTGACTCTGACTCCAACGTGGGCGTTAAACTGCAGGAAGACACAGATCTGCGGCCATCATTAACACATAACGAGTATGAACTCCCCTGGTAATTGGGGGCTGAGCTTCCCCACTCAACATTGAAGACTTACAGTATAAAATCCCCAGCCTGGACATAAGAACATAAGAACATAAGAACTAGGAGCAGGAGTAGGCCATCTGGCCCCTCGAGCCTGCTCCACCATTCAATGAGATCATGGCTGATCTTTTGTGGACTCAGCTCCACTTTCCAGCCCGAACACCATAACCCTTAATCCCTTTATTCTTCAAAAAACTATCTATCTTTATCATAAAAACATTGAATGAAGGAGCCTCTACTGCTTCACTGGGCAAAGAATTCCATAGATTCACAACCCTTTGGGTGAAGAAGTTCCTCCTAAACTCAGTCCTAAATCTACTTCCCTTTATTTTGAGGCTATGCCCCCTAGTTCTGCTTTCACCCGCCAGTGGAAATAACCTGCCCGCATCTATCCTATCTATTCCCTTCATAATTTTATATGTTTCTATAAGATCCCCCCTCATCCTTCTAAATTCCAATGAGTACAGTCCCAGTCTACTCAACCTCTCCTCGTAATCCAACCCCTTCAGCTCTGGGATTAACCTAGTGAATCTCCTCTGCACACCCTCCAGTGCCAGTATGTCCTTTCTCAAGTAGGGAGACCAAAACTGAACACAATACTCCAGGCGTGGCCTCACTAACACCTTATACAATTGCAGCAGAACCTCCCTAGTCTTAAACTCCATCCCTCTAGCAATGAAGGACAAAATTCCATTTGCCTTCTTAATCACGTGTTGCACCTGAAAACCAACTTTTTGCGACTCATGCACTAGCACACCCAGGTCTCTCTGCACAGCAGCATATTTTAATATTTTATCATTTAAATAATAATCCCTTTTGCTGTTATTCCTACCAAAATGGATAACCTCACATTTGTCAACATTGTATTCCATCTGCCAGACCCTAGCCCATTCACTTAGCCTGTCCAAATCCCTCTGCAGACTTCCAGTATCCTCTGCACTTTTTGCTTTACCACTTATCTTAGTGTCGTCTGCAAACTTGGACACATTGCCCTTGGTCCCCAACTCCAAATCATCTATGTAAATTGTGAATAGTTGTGGGCCCAACACTGATCTCTGAGGGACACCACTAGCTGCTGATTGTCAACCAGAGAAACACCCATTAATCCCCACTCTTTGCTTTCTATTAATTAACCAATCCTCTATCCATGCTACTACTTTCCCCTTAATGCCATGCATCTTTATCATATGCAACAATCTTTTGTGTGGCACCTTGTCAAAGGCTTTCTGGAAATCCAGATATACCACATCCAATGGCTCCCCGTTATCTACCGCACTGTTAATATCCTCAGAAAATTCCACTAAATTAGTTAGGCACGACCTGCCCTTTATGAACCCATGCTGCGTCTGTCCAATGGGACAATTTCCATCCAGATGCCTCGCTATTTCTTCCTTGATGATAGATTCCAGCATCTTCCCTACTACCGAAGTTAAGCTCACTGGCCTATAATTACCCGCTTTCTGCCTACCTCCTTTTTTAAACAGTGGTGTCACGTTTGCTAATTTCCAATCCGCCGGGACCACCCCAGAGTCCAGTGAATTTTGGTAAATTATCACTAGTGCATTTGCAATTTCCCTAGCCATCTCTTTTAGCACTCTGGGATGTATTCCATCAGGTCCATGAGACTTGTCTACCTTTAGCCCCATTAGCTTGCCCATCACTACCTCCTTGGTGATCACAATCCTCTCAAGGTCCTCACCTGTCATAGCCTCATTTCCATCAGTCACTGGCATGTTATTTGTGCCTTCCACTGTGAAGACCGACCCAAAAAACCTGTTCAGTTCCTCAACCATTTCCTCATCTCCCATTATTAAATCTCCCTTCTCATCCTCTAAAGGACCAATATTTACCTTAGCCACTCTTTTTTTTTTGTTTTATATATTTGTAGAAACTTTTACTATCTGTTTTTATATTCTGAGCAAGTTTACTCTCCTAATCTATCTTACTCTTCTTTATAGCTTTTTTAGTAGCTTTCTGTTGCCCCCTATAGATTTCCCAGTCCTCTAGCCTCCCACTAATCTTTGCTACTTTGCATGTTTTTTCCTTCAATTTGATTCTCTCCCTTATTTCCTTAGATATCCACGGTTGATTTTTCCCTCTTTTTACCGTACTTCCTTTTTGTTGGTATGAACCTTTGCTGAGCACTGTGAAAAATCACTTGGAAGGTTCTCCACTGTTCCTCAACTGTTTCACTATAAAGTCTTTGCTCCCAGTCTACCTTAGCTAGTTCTTCTCTCATCCCATTGTAATCTCCTTTGTTTAAGCACAAAACACTAGTGCTTGATTTTACCTTCTCACCCTCCATCTGTATTTTAAATTCCACCATATTGTGATCGCTCCTTCCGAGAGGATCCCTAACTATGAGATCATGAATCAATCCTGTCTCATTACACAGGACCAGATCTAGGACCGCTTGTTCCCTCGTAGGTTCCATTACATACTGTTCTAGGAAACTATCACGGATACATTCTATAAACTCCTCCTCAAGGCTACCTTGACCGACCTAGTTAAACCAATCAACATGTAGATTTAAATCCCCCATGATAACTGCTGTACCATTTCTACATGCATCTGTTATTTCTTTGTTTATTGCCTGGCCCACCATCATGTTACTATTTGGTGGCCTATAGATTACTCCTATCAGTGACTTTTTCGCCTTACTATTCCTGATTTCCACCCATTCCACCTATTGATATAGGTGGCGATAGGTGACCCTTCGGTGTGTGGGCGTGGATCTTTTTATTTAAAAAAAAAAAAAAAATTCCAATAAAGGGCAATTTAGCGTGGCCAAACCAACTACCCTGCACATCTTTGGGTTTTGGTGGTGAGACCCACGCAGACAAGGGGAGAATGTGAAAACTCCACACGGCCAGTGATCAAGGCCGGGATTCAACCCATGCTGCCCCTGTGCCACCCTGCCCTTGGATTCTACAGTAGCATCAGAGAAGCTGAGTTATGATCTTTATTAGTGTCACAAGTAGTATTATATTAACACTGCAATGAAGTTATTGTGAAAATTCCCTCGTCGCCACACTCTGGCACCTGTTCGGGTACACTGAGGGAGAATTCAGAATGTCCAATTCACCTAACAAGCACATCTTTCTGGACTTGTGGAAGGAAACTGGAGAACCCGGAGGAAACCCACGCAGACACGGGGAGAATATGCAGACTCCGCATATTTATGCCATGGGAGTGTCCCTTTAAGAAATGTTTTTGTCTTATCCACATGGCTTCAGTGATGTCATTGTGTTGGTGGAACTGGGCTGTGGATCTGAGTTTTTACTTTTGCTTTGAGTTTGGACTGGTTTGAACTGCACAAGTTGAAAGAAATGTCTCTCTATCTTCATTTTACAAGCTGTTTTCAGACTGCTTGATAACTTAAAAGAGATAATTGCTTTTTGGAAGGAATTCAAACCTGTTTGGAAAGAGGAACAAGAGCATCAATGACAAGTCTTATATCAGTAAGAATGCCGTGTGCTGGGCCACACCTTTGAAAACCTGTTTCTGGTTTTACTTAGATTTTGTTATTGAGTTGGAACAGTTAAGGGGGAATTCATTAAGGGTTATACTTAGATTGCTGTAGCTGTGTGGGGTCTTTGTTTGTAGTTGATAACAATTCTGTGTTTATACAAATGTTAACTAAATTCGTAGAATACAGCTTGGTTTTTGACTAAAAGTGCCTCAGATCTCTGTTGAAAAACACCTGAAAGGCAGGCTCTTGTGTGCAACATAACCAAAATCAATAAACAGTTCTCAGTCAGGTGAACTCCATAATATACTTTGGTGTTTTCTAAACTATGGCCCATAACAAGTGATCCAAGCCAGGAATCGAACCCGGGTCACTGCCGCTGTGAAGCAACAGTGCTAACCATTGCTACTGAAGACCCTTCATCAGAACTGAAAAAATGTTATTCAATCGAATCTCACAAATTTCATTATTTTGCAGCATTTTCCCATCATGCCCAATCTTGGCTGCAAGGTGTCAAGTCAACTTTTAATTTGTTAGATAATGAACTTGAAGACATGCATTGTCAGTGACTGATGGAGAGGATGTACAAAGTTAACTGATTGTTTACAGGTTTTCTTTGTGTAAGTTGAATTTGGAAGGGGCAGGAAGAGAGACCTGTTCTTATGGTTCTGACAACAGTTCACAGGAGCAACCTACATTAGTCGTACCTCAACTCTTTTGTCGACTGATTATTAAGGCGGGGCAAAGATACCTTGGACAACTTACAGGTCCTATCCCAATTGTGTACTTCCATTATCTGGGATGTCGGTAAGCTCAGTTGGATGGAGGCTGGTTTGTGATGCAGAGCAATGCCAACAGCGTGGTTTCAATTCCTGTACTAGCTGAGGTTACTGTGAAGGTCCAGTCTTCTCAACCTGGTCCCTCGCCTGAGGTGTGATGACCACCAGTTAAATCACCAGTCAGTTCTCAAAGGGGAGAGCATTCTATGGTCCTCTGGGACTGCAACTTTCATTCATTTCACTTCCATATTCAGCACTTTTGTCTTGCAAAGCGATGGCCAATATTTTTATCTGAGACCATGGTGGTGGAAGCCGCTCTGTCGTTTTCCTTAACTTGCGTAAGTTGGCCATGCTTCACCACTGGAAGGGAGGTGGTTGAGAAGACGAGCCAAGTGTTTCCACTTCATTTGTTATCCACACAGCTGTGGCCTTGGCAAACCCTGATTTCAGAATTATGGGTCAAGTTGCTAGTAAATGTTGATCCAGACATATGATGTTTCACCAGAGCTGGTCATCAGCCTGAGATTTTAACTCTGTTTCTCCATCCTTTGCTGCTTGATCTCCTGAGCTTTCAGTTTTATTTCTGATTTTTGGCATTGGCAGAATTTACTTATGTACAAGGGAAACATATTTTTTTCCTGATTTCCACCCCACCCCAGGAAGCTGAAGAGGTTACTTCAAGTCAATTTTATTCTCTTGTCATTTTTATTTCCAGGATATATGAGATGGAGAAGCGACTCAAGACTCCAGAACTTTTCAAATTTCCATATTTTGAGGCAATTTGTTGGTATGTGGCAAACAGCCTTCGGGAAACACTAAAAGGTAGAGGAACCCAATGAGAATTGAAGAACAAAATATGATATTTAATTATTTCTGTGATGCATCAAATTTTAGCACACTCTTCTACTGGTGAAATTGTGAAAGCTTTTTTGTGCCACAGCAATGGAAGTGTTTTCTCATTTCCAAACAACTGCTGTGAAATTTAGGGGAGCATTTTGGCAAGTGGTAATATCTCTGCTAGAAATTGACAATATGAGCACCTTGTTGATCTCTAAAATTCTCCCCTTAATTGAAAATTCTTGAACTGTTTGATTTATTTGGAGAGCATTAAATTTTATTGTTAGGGTTGATGAATGTACAGGATCTCTAGATTCACTTTTCATGCGGAGAAGTGTGAGATAGTATATTCTGGGAGGAGAAATATACACTAAATGGTGACATTTTATAAGGAACAGGGAGATTGATTCTGATACAGAGAACTTTAGAGAACATCTTGTTATTTATAGGATCCCAAATTCAATAGATGGGACATTGCTCAACCGACGAGAAGGATAACCAAATCAAAACAAATAATGAGTTAAGCAACAGGTTTAAGTATCTTGCTTTTGGCATCGAGAGGCTGTCTGAGAAATTCACAAAGATAATACTGGGGGAAGTGACTTTTATTGGAAATAAAGGTTAGACAAAGACCAGGTCAAATTGCATGTTATATTTGTAAGGGTTAATAGGGAGTGTGCTATGGAGTGATTGGTTGGACAGTGTGTCAGTTCTCCATCTTTTTTATTGAAACATTTTCTTACAAATGATTTAATGGTTAAAAAATAGTTGGTATTGTCTTTTGTGGCAAAATTACTTTTGAATTTTTTGATTTTGTGTTTAGAAATGAGAGAGGATCGCAGTCAGCCTCCGGAATATCTCGTGGAAGGAATCAAGGCACTAATCCCTGCACTTAAATACTGGATTCAGAAAGAGGTAACAGAGCTTTATTCAATGTACAGATTAAATAGATATAATGAAGACAAAATCCTGCATATTCTGGAATTCTGAAATACAAACAAAACTGCAGGAAATACTCCACAAAGTAGAGAGAGAAATATGTCAGGTGGTTGAACTGTCAGCATAGCAGAAGTGTTGGGTAAACTTCCAATCCTTGAGATACTGAGGGAAGTGCCAGATGATTGGAAAGTAAATGTGACACCCTTTTGTTAAAGAAAGGGTGTAAGCGACTTGTTACGACTGTAGCAGATGTTACTGTCTGAGCAAGCCAATTCCAGAGGGAAACCTGTCTTACTGATTGCAACCTTTGTCTTGTATTCTGCAAATAAGGAGAGACCTACCGATTCCAGGAACACTTTTGGAATTTTTAAAATTAAAGT
Source organism: Scyliorhinus torazame (assembly GCF_047496885.1). Lineage (NCBI taxonomy): Eukaryota > Metazoa > Chordata > Chondrichthyes > Carcharhiniformes > Scyliorhinidae > Scyliorhinus > Scyliorhinus torazame. The sequence continues at coordinate 42,418,624 of NC_092725.1, forward strand.
TCTTTTTTAATAAGTTGGCTGAAGCACCACACAAGATTAAAGTTAACAATTAAAATGGTCTTAAAACCTCCCTGAAACAATGCACTTAGTCACAACAGACAAGTAAACACCTTATTGGCGATGCTCTCTTATTGATTTGTAACCTTAATTCAATGCTAGTGAACCGTTGTCACTTTAAGAAAGTTATGCCACACAACTTCCCAACTCTTCCAATCCAAGAAAATTCAGAAACAAGACTGCTTTCTGAAACCGACTTTCTGATTTTGAGATGGCTGCTTCAGATTTTGCCTCTTTGCACAAAGCTGGTACGAGAATATGTTTCCCCTGCAGCCATCTCCGCTCAACATCTTTGCTTAAATATCCTTTTTTCCTTTCAGAATCGATTCCATTGTTCTCTCATTCTCTTTGAACTCCACTTTTCCAAAATATAAAAAAATTGGCATGTTTTCCTATTGCCCCCCTTCCCCCCCTTCGCGTCAAATAGAATTTAATAACCTATCATGCTGATGGATTAAAATCCTGAATTACATGTTGACATATTGAACTTTTAAATAAGACTTGGGTAGGGGCTGGTTTAGCACACTGGGCTAAATCGCTGGCTTTTAAGGCAGGCCAGCAGCACGGTTCAATTCCCGTATCAGCCTCCCCGAACAGGCACCGGAATGTGGCGAGTAGGAGCTTTTCACAGTAACTTCATTGAAGCCTACTTGTGACAATAAGCGATTTTCATTTCAAATGGGACATGGTGGCTGATTATGTAAATTGAGGGACTGTCTGAATTGCTTCTGTATGGATTATGCGAAGACCTTTTTTTTTTCTTTTTTTAAATTTAGAGTACCCCAATTCATTTTTTCCAATTAAGGGGCAATTTAGCAACTCCAATCCACATTTTTGGGTTGTGGGGGCGAAACCCACGCAAACTCGGGGAGAATGTGCAAAACTCCACACGGACAATGGATTATGCTAAAACCTGAGGGACAATGGAGTGTCACACTTTTCCAGATCGGGACTTAGAACATAGAACATAGAACAATACAGCGCAGTACAGGCCCTTCGGCCCACGATGTTGCACCGAAACAAAAGCCATCTAACCTACACTATACCATTATCATCCATATGTTTATCCAATAAACTTTTAAATGCCCTCAATGTTGGCGAGTTCACTACTGTAGCAGGTTGGGCATTCCACGGCCTCACCGCTCTTTGCGTAAAGAACCTACCTCTGACCTCTGTCCTATATCTATTACCCCTCAGTTTAAAGTTATGTCCCCTCGTGCCAGCCATATCCATCCGCGGGAGAAGGCTCTCACTGTCCACCCTATCCAACCCCCTGATCACATGTCAAAGGAGAAGCAACTTACTGTAATTTCCTGTGGATATAATGGAAGCTGATTATCTCTATGGTAATTATATCTTGTAAGATGCCCTGGACCTGTTTTGTGGGGGTTCTTCCCTTCCATGAATATACAGGAGACTAAGATAAAAAGCTAGCTGCAAACCTGGTCAGTGTGAACTTGTGCTGGGTGTGTGTGGAACAGAAACAAGGAAAGATGGAAAAGTCACCCCTGCTGCTCTGGCAGGTTGGAATAAAAAACCTCTCCCTCGTTCTGATTGCTGGAAGCAGGTCAAGTCCGCAAAGCCACAATTGAAAAGGGAGCAGGACAACTCCTCAGCAAACGACAGGACCAGGAATCTTGAAGTCAACTAATCAGCTGCTGAAGTTAACACGACGAGATCCACAAATCATAATTTCACTATCTACTCCTCACGGACAAATCAAATTCTGATCCACATACCTTATATTTTTGGACTCACTTCTCATTTCTAATCTGTGTGACTGTGCATTTTATTAGTTTCTATGGTTTAGTAGCCGATCAACTCTAACTCAGGAAAGCTTGGTTAAATTGGCTCCTTTTAAAACATAATGTATTTTGACGATAATAACGTATTTTGACTATGAAAAAGCTAGCTGCAAACCTGATCAGTGTGAAGGAAGAGATCCTTCTGAATTAATTTGTTGTGACCAACCTGCCATAATATCCACTCGTATATAATGAGATGCAGACAGGCAGTGATTGACACACAGGATGACCAATGAACACACACGACGCAGAACAACCAATCACCAGACAGGACCCACAGGGCATTAAGACTCTCTCTCACAGGACACAGCTACTGAGATAGAATGCACAAGTCAGTGAGCACCATCTCCATGTGGTAGAGAGCTAGTCTGGCCAAGCCAGTAGGAGGTTATCAGTTAGATCAATAGAGTGCCAATCCACAGCAGATTATGTACAGCAATCAGTAAGTTCAATAAAACCGTGTTGGACCATCTCCTGTGTCAGAAGCCTGTTTCTAGTTTCACTGCATCCAGTTGCAGTCAACGTTGAACCAACTCACTTAACACATCATAGTACCAAGGAGCTATTAATTCTAATGAACCTACCTCGAGTGAATCTGGAATGACCAGCAAGCAGCCATCCAGCGGCATGGAAAAGATCCAGCCTCCTCCGCAACTCCGGATCTCCGGCAACCTCGGCGCCAACTTCAAACAGAAATTCCTCCTGTATATCGAGGCCTTCGACCTCAAGGCAGCATCGGATGCCAGAAAGATCGCGCTGTTCCTGTCGACTGCGGGGGATCAAGCCATCCACATCTATAACTTGCTCACGTTTGCCGATGGCGAAGACAAGACGGTTCTGCTGAAATTCGACAGCCACTGCGAAATTGATGTGAATGAGAGCTTTGAACGGTACATCTTCCAACAGAGGCTTCAGGGTAAGGGTGAACCTTTCAGTCCTTGACCCATCTCCGCATCCTAGCGCAGTCATGTAATTATGACTTGACGGCTGATTCCATAATCTGGGATCAGATCGTTTTTGGGGTCTAGTCCAACTCCCTGTGGGAGCAGCTCCTCAAAATCAAACAGTTGACCCTCTCCGTCGCCATCGAAACGTGCGTTGTCCATGAGCATGCCAGAAATCGCTACTCCCGCATCAGGGCGGCAGAAACTGCAAAACTGGCCTCCCACGAGGCAGAAAGGGTGCAGGCCATCGCAAAAATGCAAGGCCTGAGCATCGAGGAGAGTGACTGTTTCGTGCACTTTTCCCGGGTCCCTACGCATGGTGGACGATGAGGCCGAAGACCCTAATGCGTATGTGCGAACGCCAACCGCAGTGCGCATGCGCGATGGCGCACAGAACGCACTGACATCAGCGTCATGACGTGTCCAAATTGTGGCTCCGCCCATTTAAAGCGGCAATGTCCAGCCAAAGGAAGGCGATGTCTACAGTGTGGAAAGCCTGGGCATTACGCGGCCTTCTGTAGGTCCGCTCCACCGAGCAACAGCCAGCGATCCCAGCTGCAGCGCAGATGTGTCCGCTGCGTACAACAAGGCATGCAGGTTTCTGATCCAGACTGCCCAACGGACCCCAATGCTGACTGCCTCGAGTCTCCATATCGGGTGGGCATCATCACCACACGCAAGCTGGCCTCCACCGCGTCTGCAAAACCGCCTTTCAATCCTGAGTGTGGATCCTGACGACGAGTGGTGTGCTGTCAGCACGGTGAACCAGTCTCGCATCCGATTACCTCGACAGCATTCGAGACCAACCTAGCATTCTTCAACCAGCCTGCCAGCTCCTTGACTACAATGGTAATGCCATAGCTGCCAGTGGATCGTGTCAGCTAGGTGTATCTCGCAAGGCAATCAAGGCGACGTGACGATTCGAGATCGTCCGGCCTGACGAGGCACCCCTGCTCGGTGCTCGCGCATGCAAACTCCTAAATCTGGTCCAGCAAGTCCATGCCATGTCCTCGACACCGCCGGTGCGACTGCCTCGCCCAATGCGAATCTCCAGGCTGAGATAGACAACATTCTCACGCAATACCACAATGTGTTTGATGGGATGGGCACGCTCCCATATCGCTACAAGATATTGCTCAAGCCGTATGCCACCCCAATCGTCCATGCACCACGCCGGGTGCCGGCTCCCCTCCAGGATCATCTGAAAATGCAGCAACGAGAGCTCCAAGACCAGGGCATCATCTCAAAAGGTCACGGAACCAGCAGACTGGGTCAGCTCCATGGTCTGCGTCAAGAAACGCTCTGGTGAACTCCGCATTTGCATTGATCCCGAAGACCTGAATCGCAACATAATGCGAGAGCACTACCCGATCCCGAAGCATGAAGAATTAACCCGTGAGATGGCTCATGCCAAATTCTTTACCAAGCTGGACGCCTCCCGCGGTTTCTGGCAGATACAGCTGGACGAGTCCAGTCGGAAGCTGTGCACGTTTAACACTAAGTTCGGCAGGTATTGCTACAACCGCATTCCTTTTGGTATCATCTCAGCTTCCGAAGTATTTCATCGCATAATCGAGCAAATGATGGAGGGCATCGAGGCGGTGCGAGTCTATGTGGACGACGTGATCATCCGGTCCACAATGCCCGAGGATCACATCGCTTGCCTCAAACAGGTTTGCCAGAGAATTCATGAAAATGGCCTCCAGCTCAACAGGGCCAAATGCTCATTTGGTCGGTTCGCTACCAAGTTTCTGGGTGACCACATTTCACAGCAGGGTGTGCAACCTGACGCTGACAAGGTGCTGGCAATCAATGCCATGAAGACCCCAGAGGATACCAAGGCGGTCCTCCGTTTCCTCGGGATGGTAAATTTTCTCGGAAAATTCATTCCCAACATGGCATCTCGTTAAAAAGTCGACAGTGTTCCAGTGGCTTCCTGCACATCAAGTGGAGTGGCTTGAGCTGAATCGAAGCTCACCACAGCCCCAGTACTTTGATCCAACCAAGGATATCAAGATATCCACAGACGCAAGCCAGGACGGCATTGGGGCGGTGCTCCTCCAGCGAGACAACTCCTCGTCCTGGGCTGCAGTGACATATGCATCCAGGGCCATGACTCCAACCGAACAACGGTATGCCCAGATCGAAAAGGAGTGCTTGGGTCTCCTGACATGACTAGGTCTGCCAAAGTTCACGGTGGAAACAGACCACAGGCCTTTAGTCCACATAATCCAGAAGGATTTAAATGACATGACAACTCGGCTGCAGCGAATTCTTCTTCGTCTCCGCCGATATGACTTCGAACTCGTCTACACACCGGGTAAGGAGCTGATCATCGCGAATGCCCTATCCCGATCCATCACTACGCCGTGTGAAGGGGGCAACTTCAATAGCTACATTGAGGCACAGGTGCAGTTGTGTACCAGCAGCCTCCCAGCCACTGTTGAACGAGCTGTCCAAAATATGCAAAGAAACTGCCAAAGATCCTCTGCTGCAGCGCATGATGCAACACCTCGCCCATGGCTGGGAAAAGGGGCAGTGCCCCAAGTTCTTCAACGTTAAGGACGAGTTAACGGTTGTTGAGGGGATCCTTCTTAAACTACATAGAATCGTCATTCCCCAAAGCATGCAAACCATGGTGCTCAGACAGATCCATGAGGGTCACCTTGGGGTCGAGAAATATCGACGCAGAGCTCGGCAGGCAGTTTACTGGCCTGGCATCAGCCAGGACATTGCCAACATGGTCCTCAACTGCACAACATGCCAGAAATTTCAACCAGCTCCGTCCAAGGAAACGCTGCAACAGCACGAGACCGTGACTTCTCCGTGGTCCAAGGTGGGATAGACCTCTTTCACGCAAATGGGCGTGATTATGTGCTCTTGGTCGACTACTTCTCCAGCTACCCGGAAGTGGTGAAACTGTCGGAACTTGCGTCCAAGTCCGTCATCAAAGCCTGCAAAGAGATGTTGCCAGGCACGGGATACCACTCACAGTAATGAGTGACAACGGTCCATGTTTCTACAGCCAAGAGTGGTCCGACTTTGCACGATCCTACCACTTCAGGCATATCACATCCAGTCCCCATTACCCGCAATCAAACGGGAAAGCCGAAAAAGGGGTCCATATTGTCAAGCGGTTGCTGTGCAAGGCTGCAGACTCAGCCTCGGATTTCAACCTGGCTCTGTTGGCATACAGGGCAACCCCTCTGTCGACTGGTTTGTCTCCAGCGCAGCTGTTCATGAACCGCAACCTGAGGACGACTGTTCCAGCCATCCATGTTCCAGAACTTGACCACCTCGGTGTGCTGCAGAAAGTGCAGCGAACCAGGGACCAGCAGAAGATCATGTATGATGCTCATGCCACGGATCTGCCTGCGCTGGCTCCAGAAGATGTTGTTCGCGTCCAGTTGCCTGAGGGAGGCTGGTCAGCCCCAGCTGTTGTCGTCAGACAGGCTGCCCCCAGGTCTTTCATTGTTCAAATGGGTGATGGCTCCATTCTGCGGCGCAACAGGAGGGCGCTGCGCAAAGTTCCCTGCCCACCACCTGACCGCACTTCTCCGCATGTCATCATACCGCCTCAGGACATCTCGCCCCACGTGGCCACCGACCTGGTAGCGATCCCGCCTGTCCACGAGGCCACTGAAATGGCAGCAATCCTGCCTGTCCAGGTGCCGGCGTCCCGCCTCCATCTCTGAGGCGATTGACAAGAATTCGGCGCCCGCAAGACTGAATCTATAGGCTTAAATCTTGTAAATTTTGTTCAGTTTGCTCTGTATCTGCATGATAGACACCTCCCCATGTACATGTTCATTCATTCACTACTTGTACATAGTCATGCATGTATATACCACCACGTTCCAAAATTTATTTTAACAAGGGGAGATGTCATAATACCCACTCATGTAGATAATGAGGTGCAGACAGACCTCTCCCTCTCTCTCTCCCTCTCCCTCTCCCTCTCCCTCTCCCTCTCCCTCTCCCTCTCCCTCTCCCTCTCCCTCTCCCTCTCCCTCTCCCTCTCCCTCTCCCTCTCCCTCTCCCTCTCCCTCTCCCTCTCCCTCTCCCTCTCCCTCTCCCTCTCCCTCTCCCTCTCCCTCTCCCTCTCCCTCTCCCTCTCCCTCTCCCTCTCCCTCTCCCTCTCCCTCTCCCTCTCCCTCTCCCTCTCCCTCTCCCTCTCCCTCTCCCTCTCCCTCTCCCTCTCCCTCTCCCTCTCTCACAGGACACAGCTACTGAGATAGTTGGACCATCTATGTCAGAAGATGTTTCTAGTTTCACTGCATCCAGTCGCAGTCAACGTTGAACCAATTCACTTAACACATCACAACCGAGAGGGTTGAATAAAGAATGTAAGCCAGTTTGTTGTTCCTCCACCTGGGGGGGTGTAATTTGTGGGTATCCCGTCCAGAATTTATTGAATTGGGCTCGTGCTGAGAGGGTAGGGATGCGGCACCTTGCTTGGGTCCCGTCATCATAAATTGGAGGCTCGTGACCGGATTTGTTACCACGGGTGGAACTAGGGAATTAGAGCAGGAAACAATTTTAAGAAACTGAAAATGGCTTTCTTGAGTCTGTGCTACAGATGTGTACAAAATGCCCACTTTTGATGCCAGTGCTCTTCTCGGAGTTTTGAGAATGCTACTTTGGGGGATTTAAATGTTTTTCTGAGTTACTAGGCACTTGGGAGTAGGGGTTCCCTCAAATGGAAGAGATGTATAATGTTGCACTGCGTGGCTGGAAAATGACATAGCGAAAGTCGGGCAAGACTATGAAAAGAAGTCGAATTGATGACAATGCAATTAGAATAGAGACAAAAAGATTTTGAAGTCAAAACTTTATAAAGGGTGGAAGTTTACCAACAAGAGAAGGGAATAGAAGGAAGCTTTCCAAAGAGAATGGAAAGAGACAAAGGAGAAAGTGTGAGCTGGAAAGGAAATAGCAGCACCCTGTAAAATAATACTCGCAAGCAGTCAGGAAAAATCGCTCGAGCCAAACAAAGCTAAAAGGGCAGGAGAATGCCAGTCAGCATCTGTACAAATACAGGGAACCCAGAATGGTTCAAAGGTCTTAAAGGGGGCAGCTGAGCCAGTAAGGGTTAGAGTACAGTTCTGGTCACCGCATTATAGGAAGGACATGGAAGCTTTGGAGCGGGTGCAGAGGAGATTTACCAGGATGTTGCCTGGTATGGAGGGAAAATCTTATGAGGAAAGGCTGATGGACTTGAGGTTGTTTTCGTTAGAGAGAAGAAGGTTAAGAGGAGACTTAATAGAGGCATACAAAATGATCAGGGGGTTAGATAGGGTGGACAGTGAGAGCCTTCTCCCGCGGATGGAAATGGCTAGCACGAGGGGACGTAGCTTTAAACTGAGGGGTAATAGATTTAGGTCAGAGGTAGGTTCTTTACGCAAAGAGTGGTGAGGCCGTGGAATGCCCTACCTGCAACAGTAGTGAACTCGCCAACATTGAGGGCATTAAAAAGTTTATTGGATAAGCATATGGATGATAATGGCATAGTGTAGGTTAGATGGCTTTTGTTTCGGTGCAACATCGTGGGCCGAAGGGCCTGTACTGCGCTGTATCGTTCTATGAGTAGCTAGGAAAGGGCTACTTGGAATCAAAGAGACAAGGAACACAGTCAAAGTCTGCAGTAGCGCAGAGAGCTGGAGTGTGTTCAGAGGCCTCCGAGAAGGTGATAGAACCAGTGAGGGTTGGAGTTAATGAACAACTTCTGGAATTTGAAAAGGCCAAGATAAGGTCTGTGAAGTTCCTCCAAAGATCCAGGTGAGACCTGTGGATTTTGAGCCAGGCAAAGAGGATGACCAGGAAATTGAGTTAGTGGGTACAACAGGGACCAGACGAGTTCTGAGACAAACAAGGGGACAGAGAGAGCTACAGTTATGCAAGTTAAAAGAACCACATTCTTGCTATTGAAGCCGTGCAGCGAAGGTTTACGAGGCTGATTCCTGGGATGGCGCGACTGTCATATGAGGAGAGACTAAGAGGGATTATATTCATTGAAGTTTAGAAGAGCGAGAGGGGATCTCATGGACAAGTATAAAATTCTAGCAGGATTAGACAGGATAGATTCAGAAAGAATTCCCAATGGTGGGGGAGCCCAGAACTAGGGGTCATATTTTGAGGATAAGGGTTGAATCTTTTAGGACTGAGGTGAGGAGAGATTTCTTAATCCAGAGAGTGGTGAATCTATCTATTCTTTGTATTCTGAAATATAATTCACTTTTCCCAGCTCCACTTTCTTGCCCACATAATTGCCCTATTTCAGTTTATAAATATACTCTTAGATTGAGTCCCTTCTCCCTAAAACTGAACAAAATTCAATTAAATGGCCATTGCTATCAAGGGGCACCTTCATTACATTTTCATTTCATTTCATTTCATTGCACAATGCCAGGTTTTGTAAAGCCTGCTCTCTGCTTGCCTCCAGAATATGCTGTTCTATCCCAAAAAGATTTAGTGAACTTCTTCAGCTACCTTTGTCCACCTGACATTTCCATTTTATATTGTTGCGTCACCCTGGGCTAGGGTGGGTTCCTGCCCCCCCTTGACCTGGAGTTATAACACAATTTAATTAACTAATAATTCTTGGAAAAATACCCAAAGTCGTTGGCCCTTAGCTGCCCAATAATTACAGTCACCAGGTTTGCGAGTTTAAACACAATCACTTTTTATTTTTAGCAAGAACTATAATGAAATGTGCATCAAATACAACCTGTTAACTACTGTCTAATTCCTAATACCCCACTTTAACTTGCCCTCACCCTCTATATATACACACATAAGACGGACATATATACACACATAAGACGGGGGAAAATTTGCGAATGCTCTTCGGAGGGGTTTAAACTAGATCGGCAGGGGGTTGGGAACCTGATTTGTAGCTCCAGTATACAGGAGGTTGAGAGTAATAAGGTCATGAGTAAGGTTTCAAGGTTGCAGGAGTGTACCGGCAGGCAGGAAAGTGGTTTAAAGCGTGTCTACTTCAACGCCAGGAGCATCCGGGATAAGGTGGGTGAACTTGCGGCATGGGTTGGTACCTGGGACTTCGATGTTGTGGCCATTTCAGAGACATGGATAGAGCAGGGACAGGATTGGTTGTTGCAGGTTCCGGGGTTTACATATTTCAGTAAGCTCAGGGAAGGTGGTAAAAGAGGGGGAGGGGTGACATTGTTAGTCAAGGACAGTATTACGGTGGCAGAAAGGACGTTTGATGAGGACTCGTCTACTGGGGTAGTATGGGCTGAGGTTAGAAACAGGAAAGGAGAGGTCACCCTGTTGGGAGTTTTCTATAGGCCTCCGAAAAGTTCCAGAGATGTAGAGGAAAGGATTGCAAAGATGATTCTAGATAGGAGCGAAAGTAACAGGGTAGTTGTTATGGGGGACTTTAACTTTCCAAATATTGACTGGAAACGCTATAGTTTGAAGACTTTAGATGGGTCCGTTTTTGTCCAATGTGTGCAGGAGGGTTTCCTGACACGGTATGTAGATAGGCCAACAAGAGGCGAGGCCACATTGGATTTGGTACTGGGTAATGAACTAGGACAGGTGTTAGATTTGGAGGTAGGTGAGCACTTTGGTGATAGTGACCACAATTCGGTTACGTTTACTTTAGCGATGGAAAGGGATAGGTATATACCACAGGGCAAGAGTTATAGCTGGGGGAAAGGCAATTATGATGCGATGAGGCAAGACGTAGGATGCATAGGTTGGGGAAGGAAACTGCAGGGGATGGGCACAATTGAAATGTGGAGCTTGTTCAAGGAACAGCTACTGCGTGTCCTTGAAAAGTATGTACCTGTCAGCAGGGAGGAAGTGGTCGAGCGAGAGAACCGTGGTTTACTAAAGTAGTTGAATCACTTGTCAAGAGAAAGAAGGAGGCTTATGTAAAGATGAGACGTGAAGGTTCAGTTAGGACGCTCGAGAGGTACAAGTTAGCTAGGAAGGACCTCAAGAGAGAGCTAAGAAGAGCCAGGAGGGGACATGAGAAGTCTTTGGCAGGTAGGTTCAAGGATAACCCTAAAGCTTTCTATAGATATGTCAGGAATAAAAGAATGACTAGGGTAAGAGTAGGGCCAGTCAAGGACAGTAGTGGGAAGTTGTGCTTGGAGTCAGAGGAGATAGGAGAGGTGCTAAATGAATATTTTTCGTCAGTATTCACACAGGAAAAAGACAATGTTGTCGAGGAGAATACTGAGATTCAGGCTACTAGACTAGAAAGGCTTGAGGTTCAAAAGGAGGAGGTGTTAGCAATTCTGGGAAGTGTGAAAATCGATAAGTCCCCTGGGCCAGATGGGATTTATCCTAGGATTCTTTGGGAAGCTAGGGAGGAGATTGCTGAGCCTTTGGCTTTGATCTTTATGTCGTCATTGCCTACAGGAATAGTGCCAGAAGACTGGAGGATAGCAAATGTCCCCTTGTTCAAGAAGGGAAGTAGAGACCACCCCGGTAACTATAGACCAGTGAGCCTTACTTCTGTTGTGGGCATAGTCTTGGCACGAGATCGGATTTATAATAATCTAGAAAGGAATAATTTGATTAGGAATAGTCAACACGGCTTTGTGAAGGGTAAGTCGTGCCTCACAAACCTTATTGAGTTCTTTGAGAAGATGACCAAACAGGTGGACGAGGATGTTGATGTGGTGTATATTGATTTCAGTAAAGCGTTGGATAAGGTTCCTCACGGTAGGCTATTGCAGAAAATGCGGAGGCATGGGATTCCGGGTGATTTAGCGGTTTGGATCAGAAATTGGCTAGCTGTAAGAAGACAAGAGGGTGGTGGTTGATGGGAAAAATTCAGCCTGGAGTTCAGTTACCAGTGGTGTACCACAAGGATATGTTTTGGGGCCGCTGCTGTTTGTCATTTTTATACATGACCTGGAGGAGGGCGTGGAAGGATGGGTGAGTAAATTTGCAGATGACACTAAAGTTGGTGTCATCCGACTTGTGGACAGTGCGTAAGGATGTTACAGGTTACAGAGGGACATAGATAAGCTGCAGAGCTGGGCTGAGAGGTGGCAAATGGAGTTTAATGCAGAAAAGTGTGAGGTGCTTAATTTTGGAAGGAGTAACAGGAATACAGAGTACTGGGCTAATGGTAAGATTCTTGGTAGTGTGGATGAGCAGAGAGATCTCGGTGTCCATGTACATAGATCCCTGAAAATTGTCACCCAGATTGAGAGGGTTGTTAAGAATGCGTATGGTGTGTTAGCTTTTATTGGTAGAGGGATTGAGTTTTGGAGCCATGAGGTCATGTTGCAGCGGTACAAAACTCTGGTGCGGCCGCATTTGGAGTATTGCGTGCAATTCTGGTCGCTGCATTATGGGAAGGATGTGGAAGCATTGGAAAGGGTGCAGAGGAGATTTACCAGAATGTTGCCTGGTATGGAAGATCTTATGAGGAAAGGCTGAGGGACTTGAGGCTGTTTTCGTTAGAGAGAAGAAGGTTAAGAGGTGAATTAATTGAGTCATAGAAGATGATCAGAGGAATGGTACGGTGCGGATGGTGATGTCTAGCACGAGGGGACATAGCTTTAAATTGAGGGGAGATAGATATAGGACAGATGTCAGAGGTAGGTTCTTTACTCGAGAGAGTAGTAAGGGCGTGGAATGCCCTGCCTGCAACAGTCGTGGACTCGCCAACACTAAGGGTATTCAAATGTTCATTGGATAGACATATGGACGATAAGGGAATAGTGTAGATGGGCTTTAGAGTGGTTTCACAGGTCGGCGCAACATCGAGGACCGAAGGGCCTGTACTGCACTGTTGTGTTCTATGTAAATACAGGGGGTGAAAATAATAAGTAAAAGAAAAGAGTCTCTGTTTCAGATGTCTGCCTTTAAGCACAACATCCTTCAAAGTAAGTTTTCAGATCCAGGTCTCTGTTTGCAACCTATAATGGTTTCACTGTAGGTTCATTCATTCATGTTCTCCATAGGTTCAGAAATACATCAACTCGCAGCCATTCTGGCGAGAGAGAGAAGAGGGGGAGCAGGTCCTTGTCCCTGTGTGTCTAGGTATCAACTCTCATCTCTGGAAATCAACCCACTCAGGCAAGATCCAATCACCACCTGTTACCGTGCAGAATTCAGCTTTATGGCCAATTCTTTGATTACCAACTGGCCAATCTAACTGATTCCCATCCCATCCCTTGGGAACCACAAAGTCCTGCATCTGCCGTCCGAAGCACTGTATTCTATGTTGCAACTTCTTGAATTCTTCATTCTCTGTGCTGCTTGACTTTAAGATACATGCCCATTAAGCATCCATGGATCAAATATGATAACGACAAAAATAAGGAAAAGGGAAATCTATCTAGAGCACTGTTTTTCAAACTTTTCTTCCGGGGACCCATTTCTACCAACCGGCCAACCTTAGGGACCCAACCTGGCTGACCTTCGCGACCCACGCCGCCCGACCTGCGCAACCCACCATTTTCTCTTGCCTTGTTTGTTGCTGACAAAAATTGAGGAAATGGTTTTGGGTCCCTTTGGCCCCAATGGTCCCTTTGTCCATTTGGCCCCCCGAACTTGGAAAAAAAATAGGCTGTGAGGCTGCGACCATATAAAATTTAAAAAAAAAAAATGCTGCCGCACTGTTCATGCGTGCCCGATCATTGGTGCGCATTTGCGCACACATGCAGTGTGGCCGCATTTTAAAAATCTGTTCCTGGCCATTTTGAAGGCCGCTGGCAGCCGGCATTATTAAAAGTCGGCTGTTGTGTGCGGATTTGCGCGATCGGGAGCGCCGCGACGGACGGCTCCGCGACCCTCCCGACACCCGCCCGCGACCCACCTGCGGTCGCGCCCCCAAGTTTGACAATGCCTGATCTAGAATAGTGAAGCAGTGGTCAAATACTGCTGCTGCTGCATATATGTAATTGTAAATATAGTTATTTCTTTTGACTCTACAAACTTGTGCTTGATTCTTTATGAGCCTCACAAAACTGGCGATGAGGATGGGATGCACAACGTCACGCACAAGGATTGAGAAGATGCGTTTGTCTTTCAGCACGCATGGCTTTCCCGAAGTGCTCGTCACGGACAACGGTACTCCTTTCACAAGTGAGGAGTTTGCGGGGATCATGAAGATGAACGGCATAGAAACATAGAATTTACAGTGCAGAAGGAGGCCATTCGGCCCATCAAGTCTACACCGGCCTTGAAAGAGCATCCTACCCAAGCCCACACCTCCACCCTTTCCCCGTAACCCAGCAACCCCACCTAACCATTGGATACTAAGGGGCAATTCAGCGTGACAAACCCACCTAAGCTGCAGATCTTTGGGCTGTGGGAGGAAACCAGAGCACCCGGAGGAAACCCACGCACACACCATATCCGCACCGTTCCGTACCACCCGGCTTCCAATGGGTTGGCCGAGCGCGCAATGCAGACGTTCAAACGGGGTCCGTTCACGGACACTAGACTGGCTCGTTTTTTGTTTTCTTACTGGACCACTCCACACGTGGTGACTGGGGTAGCGCTCGCGGAACTTCTAATGGGCCGCAGACTTTGTACCCGCCTCAGCATGGTTTTCCCGGACATTGGCGCGAAAGTAAACCGAACGGCAAGCATCGGCCGATATGGCAATTTGCGCCCGGTGATCTGGTGTTTATTTGGAATTTTGCTTGTGGTGCCCAGTGAGTTGCCAGCGTTGTCTTTTGATGAAAGTGCCCGATCGCTTACAAGGTGCAATCCCAAGGTTGTATTCAATGCAGGCATTTGGACCATGTTCGGTCCAGAAGGCCGCCTCTTCCACGGATTCCCCGCCTCTGGTGATCACTTCACCAGCTACAGTGACCGCCGGATATGGACACAGTGGAGGATTATCCTCGCGATCTTCCTCTGGTGCCGCACTCCCAACCTGCTCGAGTCGTTGCAGAACCCCATGGAGATACAGACGCTGAGATGACAGAGGATTTGGACACACAGGGTGCCTCCGAGAGGGAGTCCTCGATCCCATTGCCGCAGATGTACAGCCGTTATGCTGTTCATCTCGGAAGAGCCATTCGCCTACTCGTTATGCTCGCCCGATCCTGCGCCTCGTGCGAATGATGTCCGGCCTATGGTAAAACGAGTCCGATGCCCTCCTTCATAGAAAATAGAACAACACAGTACAGGCCCTTCGGCCCACAATGTTGTGCCAACCATTTATCCTAATCTTAAAATCAGCCTAATCTACACCCCTTCAATTTACTGCTGTCCATGTGCCTGTCCAAGAGTCGCTTAAATGTCCCAAATGACTCTGACTCCACCACCTCTGCTGACAGTGCATTCCACACACCCACCACTCTCTGAACAAAGAACCTACCTCTGACATCTCCCCTATACCTTCCTCCAATCACAAAATTATGTCCCCTCGTGACAGCCATTTCCACCCTGGGGAAATGTCTCTGGCTATCCGACAGGGTCTTCGGTGGATTCCTTGGACTTTGGGATGGAGGGATGTTATAACCTGCCTGAATGCTATTGGCTGGAGACTACTGGGTATCCCATTCCTCTTGGTGAGTATGAGCTCCCCCAATGAGGTGGGTGGAGAAATCATTAGCAGTTTCCCCTGCATAAATAGAGCTTGCCAGTGTGGTACTAGCTAAAGGAGTGAAGCAGTGGTGAAGTACTATTATTGCTGCTGTATCTATATAATTGTAAATAAAGTTATTTCTTTTGACTCAACAAACTCGTGCTGGATTCTTTGTGGCCCTCACAAATGGACCCTTACAATATGCAGATTAATATATCCCATGATTATCGCTGTTCCTTTCTGATTGCGGATTTGCGCGTTCTGGAGCGCCGCGACGGACGGCTCCGCGACCCTCCCGACACCCGCCCGTGACCCACCAAGTTTTGCCCTGAGTTTGACAATGCCTGATCTAGAGGAGTGAAGCAATGGTCAAATACTACTACTGCTGTTATTTTTCCCTTATGCTCCACCCTGGGGGGCCTGTACACAATTCCCACAGGTGACTGCTTGTCGTTTCTATTTCTCATTTCTACCCAAATAGATTCCACGTCCTGGTTTCCTGAGCTTAGAACATCTCTCCCTATTGTGCTAATGCCATCATTAAGTGACAGTCACTTCTCCTCTTCAGGTCCCAATCCATAATGTCCTGTAGCCATGTCTCCATAATGAATACCAAATCTTATTTATTTATAAGTGAACTCTCAGTTCAACTGAATTGTTTTGAATGCTACCTTTTCTTAAGCATAATTAAACCATTTTTATCGGCTTGACCTTCTTTCTAAAATAATAATATTCACAAAATATTTTTTTTAAAATCCATCCTCCAGCTACAGGCTGGTCTGTTTAACATCAATGTGTGTTTGCCGTTGGGGCGGGGGTTGAGATCTAGAAATGATAAATCAAGAGCACAGAAGAAGCGAATTGTGGTAAATAGTTGCTTTTCAGACTGAAGCATGGTAAACAGTGGTGTTCCAGAAAGGTCAGTGCAAAGGCAAGTGCTCTCTTTAATATTTATGTGTAGTCATACAAATCAACTGCAACTGGACATAAGAAGAAAGAAATGTACAGCACAGGAACAGGCCCTTCGGCCTTCCACGCCCGTGCCGACCATGCTGCCCGACTAAACTACAATCTTCTGCACTTCCTGGGTCCGTATCCCTCTATTCCCATCCTATTCATGTATTTGTCAAGATGCCCTTTTTTTTTAATAAATATTTTATTGAAAATTTTTGGTCAACCAACACAGTACATTGTGCATCCTTTACACAATATTATAACAACACAAATAACAATGACCTATTTTATAAACAAAAAATGAATAAATAATAAATAACAAAAATGAAAACTAACCCTAATTGGCAACTGCCTTATCACAAGTAACACTCTCCAAAAATATAATTTAACAGTCCAATATATAATTATCTGTCGCAACGACCTATACATATTATACAGTATATATTAACAACCCTGAGAGTCCTTCTGGTTCCTCCTCCCCCCCCCCCCCCCCCCCCTCCCCGATCCTGGGCTGCTGCTGCTGCCTTCTTTTTTCCATTCCATCTATCTTTCTGCGAGGTATTCGACGAACGGTTGCCACCGCCTGGTGAACCCTTGAGCCGACCCCCTTAGAACGAACTTAATCCGCTCTAGCTTTATAAACCCTGCCATGTCATTTATCCAGGTCTCCACCCCCGGGGGCTTGGCTTCTTTCCACATTAACAATATCCTGCGCCGGGCTACTAGGGACGCAAAGGCCAAAACATCGGCCTCTCTCGCCTCCTGCACTCCCGGCTCTTGTGCAACCCCAAATATAGCCAACCCCCAGCTTGATTCGACCCGGACCCCCACTACTTTTGAAAGCACCTTTGTCACCCCCATCCAAAACCCCTGTAGTGCCGGGCATGACCAAAACATATGGGTATGATTTGCTGGGCTTCTCGCTCACCTCGCACACCTATCCTCCACACCAAAAAATTTACTGAGCCGTGCTCCAGTCATATGCGCCCTGTGTAATACCTTAAACTGAATCAGGCTTAGCCTGGCACACGAGGACGACGAGTTTACCCTGCTTAGGGCATCTGCCCACAGCCCCTCCTCGATCTCCTCCCCCAGCTCTTCCTCCCATTTCCCTTTTAGTTCATCGACCATAGTCTCCCCTTCGTCTCTCATTTCCCTATATATATCTGACACCTTACCATCCCCTACCCATGTCTTTGAGATCACTCTGTCCTGCACCTCTTGTGTCGGGAGCTGCGGGAATTCCCTCACCTGTTGCCTCGCAAAAGCCCTCAGTTGCATATACCTGAATGCATTCCCTTGGGGCAACCCATATTTCTCGGTCAGCGCTCCCAGACTCGCGAACCTCCCATCCACAAACAGATCTTTCAGTTGCGTTATTCCTGCTCTTTGCCACATTCCATATCCCCCATCCATTCCCCCCGGGGCAAACCTATGGTTGTTTCTTATCGGGACCCCCCCCCCCAAGGCTCCAGTCTTTCCCCTATGCCGTCTCCGCTGTCCCCAAATCTTCAGTAGCCACCACCACCGGGCTTGTGGTGTAGTTCCCCGGTGAGAACGGCAATGGGGCTGTCACCATAGCCCGTAGGCTAGTCCCCCTACAGGACGCCCTCTCTAATCTCTTCCACGCCGCTCCCTCCACCTCTCCCATCCACTTACTCACCATTGAAATATTAGCGGCCCAATAATACTCACTTAGGCTCGGTAGTGCCAGCCCCCCCCTATCCCTGCTACGCTGTAAGAATCCCTTCCTCACTCTCGGGGTCTTCCCGGCCCACACAAAACCCATGATGCTCTTTTCGATCCTTTTAAAAAAAGCCTTCGTGATCACCACTGAAACACAAAGAGGAATCTCGGGAGGACCACCATCTTAACCGCCTGCACCCTCCCTGCCAGTGACAGGGATACCATATCCCATCTCTTGAAATCCTCCTCCATTTGTTCCACCAACCGCGTTAAATTTAACCTATGCAATGTGCCCCAATTCTTGGCTATCTGGATCCCCAGGTAACGAAAGTCCCTTGTTACCTTCCTCAACGGTAGGTCCTCTATTTCTCTACTCTGCTCCCCTGGATGCACCACAAACAACTCACTTTTCCCCATGTTCAATTTATACCCTGAAAAATTCCCAAACTCCCCAAGTATCCGCATTATTTCTGGCATCCCCTCCGCCGGGTCTGCCACGTATAGTAGCAAATCGTCCGCATACAAAGATACCCGGTGTTCTTCTCCTCCTGTAAGTACTCCCCTCCACTTCTTGGAACCCCTCAATGCTATCGCCAGGGGCTCAATCGCCAGTGCAAACAATAATGGGGACAGAGGGCATCCCTGCCTTGTCCCTCTATGGAGCCGAAAATATGCAGATCCCCGTCCATTCGTGACCACGCTCGCCATCGGGGCCCTATACAACAGCTGCACGCATCTAACATACCCCTCTCCAAAACCAAATCTCCTCAAAAACTCCCACAAATAATCCCAGTCCACTCTATCAAATGCTTTCTCGGCATCCATCGCCACTACTATCTCCGTTTCCCCCTCTGGTGGGGCCATCATCATTACCCCTAACAGCCTCCGTATATTCGTGTTCAGCTGTCTCCCCTTCACAAACCCAGTTTGGTCCTCGTGGACCACCCCCGGGACACATTCCTCTATTCTCATTGCCATTACCTTGGCCAGGATCTTGGCATCTACATTTAGAAGGGAAATAGGTCTATAGGACCCGCATTGTAGCGGGTCCTTTTCCTTTAAGAGAAGCGATATCGTTGCTTCAGACATAGTCGGGGGCAGTTGTCCCCTTTCCTTTGCCTCATTAAAGGTCCTCGTCAATACCGGGGCAAGCAAGTCCACATATTTTCTATAGAATTCGACTGGGAATCCATCCGGTCCCGGGGCCTTTCCCGCCTGCATGCTCCTAATTCCTTTCACCACTTCTACCTCGATCTGTGCTCCCAGTCCCACCCTTTCCTGCTCTTCCACCTTGGGAAATTCCAGCTGATCCAAGAAGCCCATCATCCTCTCTCTCCCATCCGGGGGTTGAGCTTCATATAATTTTTTATAAAATGTCTTGAACACTCCATTCACTCTCTCCGCTCCCCGCTCCATCTCTCCTTCCTCATCCCTCACTCCCCCTATTTCCCTCGCTGCTCCCCTTTTCCTCAATTGGTGTGCCAGCAACCTGCTCGCCTTCTCCCCATATTCGTACTGTACACCCTGTGCCTTCCTCCATTGTGCCTCTGCAGTGCCCGTAGTCAGCAAGTCAAATTCTACATGTAGCCTTTGCCTTTCCCTGTACAGTCCCTCCTCCGGTGCTTCCGCATATTGTCTGTCCACCCTCAAAAGTTCTTGCAGCAACCGCTCCCGTTCCTTACTCTCCTGCTTCCCTTTATGTGCCCTTATTGATATCAGCTCCCCTCTAACCACCGCCTTCAACGTCTCCCAGACCACTCCCACCTGGCCCTCCCCATTATCATTGAGTTCCAAGTACTTTTCAATGCACCCCCTCACCCTTAGACACCCCCCTCATCTGCCATTAGTCCCATGTCCATTCTCCAGGCTGGGCGCCCTCCTGTTTCCTCCCCTATCTCCAAGTCTACCCAGTGTGGAGCGTGATCCGAAATGGCTATAGCCGTATACTCCGTTCCCCTCACCTTCGGGATCAACGCCCTTCCCAGCACAAAAAAGTCTATTCGCGAGTAGACTTTATGGACATAGGAGAAAAACGAGAACTCCTTACTCCTAGGTCTGCTAAATCTCCACGGGTCTACACCTCCCATCTGCTCCATAAAATCTTTAAGTACCTTGGCTGCTGCCGGCCTCCTTCCAGTCCTGGACTTCGACCTATCCAGCCCTGGTTCCAACACCATATTAAAATCTCCCCCCCATTATCAGCTTTCCCATCTCTAGGTCCGGAATGCGTCCTAGCATCCGCCTCATAAAATTGGCATCATCCCAGTTCGGGGCATATACGTTTACCAAAACCACCGTCTCCCCCTGTACAAAGAACAAAGAAATGTACAGCACAGGAACAGGCCCTTCGGCCCTCCAAGCCCGTGCCGACCATACTGCCCGACTAAACTACAATCTTCTACACTTCCTGGGTCCGTATCCTTCTATTCCCATCCTATTCATATATTTGTCAAGATGCCCCTTAAATGTCCCTATCGTCCCTGCTTCCACTACCTCCACCGGTAGTGAGTTCCAGGCACCCACTACCCTCTGCGTAAAAAACTTGCCTCGTACATCTACTCTAAACCTTGCCCCTCTCACCTTAAACCTATGCCCCCTAGTAATTGACCCCTCTCCCCTGGGGAAAAGCCTCTGACTATCCACTCTGTCTATGCCCCTCATAATTTTGTATACCTCTATCAGGTCGCCCCTCAGCCTCCTTCGTTCCAGTGAGAACAAACCGAGTTTATTCAATCGCTCCTCATAGCTTATGCCCTCCATACCAGGCAACATTCTGGTAAATCTCTTCTGCACCCTCTCTAAAGCCTCCACATCCTTCTGGTAGTGTGGCGACCAGAATTGAACACTATACTCCAAGTGTGGCCTAACTAAGGTTCTATACAGCTGCAACATGACTTGCCAATTCTTATACTCAATGCCCCGGCCAATGAAGGCAAGCATGCCGTATGCCTTCTTGACTACCTTCTCCACCTGTGTTGCCCCTTTCAATGACCTGTGGACCTGTACTCCTAGATCTCTTTGACTTTCAATACTCTTGAGGGTTCTACCATTCACTGTATATTCCCTACCTGCATTAGACCTTCCAAAATGCATTACCTCACATTTGTCCGGATTAAACTCCATCTGCCATCTCTCCGCCCAAGTCTCCAGACAATCTAAATCCTGCTGTATCCTCAGACAGTCCTCATCGCTATCCGCAATTCCACCAACCTTTGTGTCGTCTGCAAACTTACTAATCAGACCAGTTACATTTTCCTCCAAATCATTTATATATACTACAAAGAGCAAAGGTCCCAGCACTGATCCCTGTGGAACACCACTGGTCACAGCCCTCCAATTAGAAAAGCATCCCTCCATTGCTACCCTCTGCCTTCTATGGCCTAGCCAGTTCTGTATCCACCTTGCCAGTTCACCCCTGATCCCGTGTGACTTCACCTTTTGTACTAGTCTACCATGAGGGACCTTGTCAAAGGCCTTACTGAAGTCCATATAGACAACATCTACTGCCCTACCTGCATCAATCATCTTAGTGACCTCCTCGAAAAACTCTATCAAGTTAGTGAGACACGACCTCCCCTTCACAAAACCGTGCTGCCTCTCACTAATACGTCCATTTGCTTCCAAATGGGAGTAGATCCTGGCTCGAAGAATTCTCTCCAGTAATTTCCCTACCACTGAAGTAAGGCTCCCGGGATTATCCTTGCTACCCTTCTTAAACAGAGGAACAACATTGGCTATTCTCCAGTCCTCCGGGACATCCCCTGAAGACAGCGAGGATCCAAAGATTTCTGTCAAGGCCTCAGCAATTTCCTCTCCAGCCTCCTTCAGTATTCTGGGGTAGATCCCATCAGGCCCTGGGGACTTATCTACCTTAATATTTTTTAAGACACCCAACACCTCGTCTTTTTGGATGACAATGTGACCCAGGCGATCTACACCCCCTTCTCCAGACTCAACATCTACCAATTCCTTCTCTTTGGTGAATACTGATGCAAAGTATTCATTTAGTACCTCGCCCATTTCCTCAGGCTCCACACATAGATTCCCTTGCCTATCCTTCAGTGGGCCAACCCTTTCCCTGGCTACCCTCTTGCTTTTTATGTATGTGTAAAAAGCCTTGGGATTTTCCTTAACCCTATTTGCCAATGACTTTTCATGACCCCTTCTAGCCCTCCTGACTCCTTGCTTAAGTTCCTTCCTACTTTCCTTATATGCCACACAGGCTTCGTCTGTTCCCAGCCTTTTAACCCTGACAAATGCCTCCTTTTTCTTTTTGACGAGGCCTACAATATCACTCGTCATCCAAGGTTCCCGAAAATTGCCGTATTTATCTTTCTTCCTCACAGGAACATGCCTGTCCTGTATTCCTTTCAACTGACACTTGAAAGCCTCCCACATGTCAGATGTTGATTTGCCCTCAAACATCCGCCCCCAATCTATGTTCTTCAGTTCCCGCCTAATATTGTTATAATTAGCCTTCCCCCAATTTAGCACATTCATCCTCGGACCACTCTTATCCTTGTCCACCAGTACTTTAAAACTTACTGAATTGTGGTCACTGTTACCGAAATGCTCCCCTACTGAAACATCTACCACCTGGCCGGGCTCATTCCCCAATACCAGGTCCAGTACCGCCCCTTCCCTAGTTGGACTGTTTACATATTGTTTTAAGAAGCCCTCCTGGATGCTCCTTACAAACTCCGCCCCGTCTAAGCCCCTGGCACTAAGTGAGTCCCAGTCAATATTGGGGAAGTTGAAGTCTCCCATCACCACAACCCTGTTGTTTTTACTCTTTTCCAAAATCTGTCTACCTATCTGCTCCTCTATCTCCCGCTGGCTGTTGGGAGGCCTGTAGTATACCCCCAACATTGTGACTGCACCCTTCTTATTCCTGATCTCTACCCATATAGCCTCACTGCCCTCTGAGGTGTCCTCTCGCAGTATAGCTGTGATATTCTCCCGAACAAGTAGCGCAACTCCGCCTCCCCTTTTACATCCCCCTCTATCCCGCCTGAAACATCTAAATCCTGGAACGTTTAGCTGCCAATCCTGCCCTTCCCTCAACCAGGTCTCTGTAATGGCAATAACATCATAGTTCCAAGTAGTAATCCAAGCTCTAAGTTCATCTGCCTTACCCGTAATGCTCCTTGCATTAAAACATATGCACTTCAGGCCACCAGACCCGCTGTGTTCAGCAACTTTTCCCCGTCTGCTCTGCCTCAGAGCCACACTGTCCCTATTCCCTAGTTCTCCCTCAATGCTCTCACCTTCTGACCTATTGCTCCCGTACCCACCCCCCTGCCATACTAGTTTAAACCCTCCCGTGTGACACTAGCAAACCTCGCGGCCAGGATATTTATGCCTCTCCGGTTTAGATGCAACCCGTCCATCTTATACAGGTCACACCTGCCCCGGAAGAGCTCCCAGTGGTCCAGAAAACGGAAACCCTCCCTCCTACACCAGCTGTTTAGCCACGTGTTTGTCTGCTCTATCTTCCTATTTCTAGCCTCACTGGCACGTGGCACAGGGAGTAATCCCGAGATTACAACCCTCGAGGTCCTGTCTTTTAACTTTCTGCCTAGCTCCCTGAACTCCTGCTGCAGGACCTCATGCCCCTTCCTGCCTATGTCGTTAGTACCAATATGTACAACGACCTCTGCCTGTTTGCCCTCCCCCTTCAGGATTCCCTCTACCCGTTCGGAGACATCCTGGACCCTGGCACCAGGGAGGCAACATACCATCCTGGAGTCTCTTTCACGTCCACAGAAGCGCCTATCTGTGCCCCTTACTATAGAGTCCCCTATTACTATTACTCTTCTGCGCTTTGATCCTCCCTTCTGAACATCAGAGCCAGCCGTGGTGCCACTGCTCTGGCTGCTGCTGTTTTCCCCTGATAGGCTATCCCCCCCGACAGTATCCAAAGGGGTATATCTGTTCGAGAGGGGGACAACCACAGGGGATTCCTGCACTGACTGCCTGCCCTTTCTGGTGGTCACCCATTTCTCTGCCTGCACCTTGGGTGTGACCACATTTACATAACTGCGATCTATGACGCTTTCCGCCACCTGTAGTTTGCCACTCACCATCACGTATCTGCCCCCGTTATCCGCCACTATAGTCTTTGCCTCGAACATTACCCGCTTCCCCACTAATATAGCCACCCCCCTGTTTTTCGCATCTAGCCCCGAATGGAACACCTGCCCCACCCATCCTTTGCGTAGCCTAACCTGGTCTATCAGTTTCAGGTGCGTTTCCTGGAGCATAACCACATCTGCCTTAAGTTTCTTAAGGTGTGCGAGTACCCGTGCCCTCTTTATCGGCCCGTTCAGCCCTCAAGTTCCACGTGATCAGCCGGGTTGGGGGGCTTCCTACCCCCCCCCCCTTGTCGATTAGCCATCCCCTTTTTCCAGCTGCTCACCCGGTTCCCACGCAGCTGTATCTCCCCCAGGCGGTGCCCCCCCGCCCATCCCCTCCCATACCAGCTCCCCCCTCTCCCCAGCAGCAGCAACCCAGTAATTCCCCCCTCCCCCCCCCCCCCGCGAGAGCCCCCGCTGGCGTAATTACTCCACCCCCATGTTGCTCCCAGAAGTCAGCAAACTCTGGCCGACCTCGGCTTCCCCCCGTGACCTCGGCTCGCACCGTGCGACGCCCCCTCCTTCCTGCTTCTCTATTCCCGCCATGATTATCATAGCGCGGGAACCAAGCCCGCGCTTCTCCCTTGGCCCCGCCCCCAATGGCCAACGCCCCATCTCCTCCACCTCACCCCCTCCCCCCATCACCACCTGTGGAAGAGAGAAAAGTTACCACATCACAGGATTAGTACATAAAACTCCTCTTTCCCCCCTTTTTAACCCCCCACATTCGCCCCCCACATTCGCCCCATCACTTTGTTCAAACGTTCTTTTTAATAACCCGCTCATTCCAGTTTTTCTTCCACAATAAAAGTCCACGCTTCATCCGCCGTCTCAAAGTAGTGGTGCCTCCCTCGATATGTGACCCACAGTCTTGCCGGTTGCAGCATTCCAAATTTTATCTTTTTATGAAGCACCGCCTTGGCCCGATTAAAGCTCGCCCTCCTTCTCGCCACCTCCGCACTCCAGTCTTGATAAACGCGGATCACCGCGTTCTCCCATTTACTGCTCCGAGTTTTCTTTGCCCATCTAAGGACCATTTCTCTATCCTTAAACCGGAGGAATCTCACCACTATGGCTCTGGGAATTTCTCCTGCTCTCGGTCCTCGCGCCATCACTCGGTATGCTCCCTCCACCTCCAACGGACCCGCCGGGGCCTCCGCTCCCATTAACGAGTGCAGCATCGTGCTCACATATGCCCCGACGTCCGCTCACTCCGCACCTTCAGGAAGACCAAGAATCCTCAGGTTGTTCCTCCTTGCGTTGTTCTCCAGTGCCTCCAACCTTTCCACACATCGTTTCTGATGTGCCTCATGCGTCTCCGTCTTCACCACCAGGCCCTGTATGTCGTCCTCATTCTCGGCTGCCTTTGCCTTCACGACCCGAAGCTCCCGCTCCTGGGTCTTTTGTTCCTCCTTTAGCCCTTCGATCGCCTGTAGTATCGGGGCCAACAGCTCTTTCTTCATTTCCTTTTTGAGCTCTTCCACACAGCATTTCAAGAACTCTTGTTGTTCAGGGCTCCATGTTAAACTGCCACCTTCCGACGCCATCTTGGTTTTTGCTTGCCTTCCTTGCCGCTGTTCTAAAGGATCCACTGCAATCCGGCCACTTTCTCCTCCTAAGTCGTCAAGATGCCCTTTTAAATGTCACTATCGTCCCTGCTTCCACCACCTCCTCCGGCAGCGAGTTCCAGGCACCCACTATCCTCCTGCGTTTAAAAAAAATAAAAAATAAAAAAAAAATATGTGCCTCGTACATCTACTCTAAACCTTGCCCCTCGCACCGTAAACCTATGCCCCCTAATAATTGACCCCTCTACCCCGGGGAAAAGCCGCTGACTATCCACTCTGTCTATGCCCCTCATAATTTTGTCGACCTCTATCAGGTTGCCTCTCAACCTCCGTCGCTCCAGTGAGAACAAACCGAGTTTATTCAACTGCTCCTCATAGCTAATGCCCTCCATGCCAGGCAACATCCTGGTAAATCTTTTCTACACCCTCTTTAAAGCCTCCACATCCTTCTGGTAGTGCGGCGACCAGAATTGAACACTATACTCCAAGTGTAGCCTAACTAAGGTTCTATACAGCTGCAACATGACTTGCCAATTCTTATATTCAATGCCCCGGCCAATGAAGGCAAGCATGCCATATGCCTTCTTGACTACCTTCTCCACCTGTGCTGCCCCTTTCAGTGACCTGTGGACCTGTACACCTAGATCTCTCTGACTTTCAATACTCTTGAGGGCTCTACCATTCACTGTATATTCCCTACCTGCATTAGACCTTCCAAAATGCATTACCTCACATTTGTCCGGATTAAACGCCATCTGCCATCTCTCCGCCCAAGTCTCCAAACAATCTAAATCCTGCTATATCCTCTGACAGTCCTCATCGCTATCCGCAATTCCACCAACCTTTGTGTCGTCTGCAAACTTACTAATCAGACCAGTTACATTTTCCTCCAAATCATTTATATATACTGTGAACAGCAAAGGTCCCAGCACTGATCCCTGTGGAACACCACTGGTCACAGCCCTCCAATGAGAAATGCATCCTTCCATTGCTACTCTCTGCCTTCTATGACCTAGCCAGTTCTGTATCCACCTTGCCAGCTCACCCCTGATCCCGTGTGACTTCACCTTTTGTCCCAGTCTAACATGAAGGACCTTGTCAAGGGCCTTACTGAAGTCCATATAGACAACATCCACTGCCCTACCTGCATCAGTCATCTTTGTGACCTCTTCGTAAAACTCTTATCAAGTTAGTGAGACACGACCTCCCCTTCACAAAACCATGCTGCCTCTCACTAATACGTCCATTTGCTTCCCAATGGGAGTAGATCCTGTCTCGAAGAATTCTCTGCAGTAATTTCCCTACCACTGACATAAGGCTCACCGGCCTGTAGTTCCCTGGATTATCCTTGCTACCCTTCTTAAACATTGGCTATTCTCCAGTCCTCCGGGACATCACTTGAAGACAGTGAGGATCCAAAGGTTTCTGTCAAGGCCTCAGCAATTTCCTCTCCAGCCTCCTTCAGTATTCTGGGGTAGATCCCATCAGGCCCTGGGGACTTCTCTACCTTAATATTTTTCAAGACTCCCAACACCTCGTGTTTTTGGATCTCAATGTGACCCAGGCTATCTACACACCCTTCTGCAGACTCAACATCCACCAATTCTTTCTCTTTGGTGAATACTGATGCAAAGTATTCATTTAGTACCTCACCCATTTCCTCAGGCTCCACACATAGATTCCCTTGCCTATCCTTCAGTGGGCCAAACCTTTCCCTGGCTACCCTCTTGCTTTTTATGTACGTGTAAAAATCCCAAATAGGGATTTTCCTTAACCCTATTTGCCAATGACTTTTCGTGACCCCTTCTAGCCCTCCTGACTCCTTGCTTAAGTTGAAAATAGCATGCAAGATGTGCAGACAGCTGACGAGTAAAATTTAACCGAAGTGTGATTCATTTTAGCATTGGGAGAGATAATTATGATTAAATAGCACAGTTCTAAAAAGTGTGACTTTGAATTTCGCATGCATTAATCTTTGAAGGTGTCAGGAAATATTATGTAGACAATGAAACTGGCCATTCAATCTGTCATTGTTAATGACCCCTTGCATCTATTTTGCGAGGATAATTAGGAAAGTATATGAGATCATAGATGTCCCTTTTCAGCTAATTCATATAATACTAAGAAACATCTGAAGGCACTGGATACTGCAAAGACGATGGGCCCTGACAATATTCCCACAGTAGTACTGAAGACCTTTGCTGCAGAACTAGCTGTGCCCCGAGTCAAGCTGTTCCAGTATTGTTACAACACTGGCATCTACCTGATAATGTGAAAAATTGCCCAAGTTTATCTTTCCACAAGCTACAGGACCAATCCAACCTGCCAGTTGCCGCCCCATTAGACTACTCTCTGATGGAGGGTATTGCTGACTACATATTCTCCCTGTGCCTGTGTGGGTTTCCTCCCACAAGTCCCGAAAGACGTGCTTGTTAGGTGAATTGGACATTCGAATTTCTCCCTCAGTGGTCACTCGGGTCTTTTCACAGTAACTTCATTGCAGTGTTAATGTAAGCCTACTTGTAACAACAAAGATTATTTTTTTAAAAAGCTAATGATTCGTGTTGTGTTATGTAATTTGGAATAACACAAGCTGCCACTTGATGCAATTTTGAGTAAAAGATGCTCCAGACTTTGAAATTAGTTCAATGTGTTTTATTGAACTATTAGCACAGTTCTCAATGAGTTCGACTCTCTGCTAATCTAAATGAAGTGACTCAATCTAACTGAACCAGCCTTGCTCTAAGCCACGTGCTGGGGTATGATGCTGAGGATACACCCTGTCTCACTCTGTAGATGTTGATCTGTGGAAAGAGGAGGGGCGTGAGTGCCTCATCCCTTTTATAGTGAGATACCAGCCCTGAGTGTCCTGACTGCTCATTGGTCGTGTCCTATTCTATGTGTTCATCAGCTGCATGTTTGCATATCATGACATCTCTCCTTTTTTTTCATGTTTTGTTGGCATATGAGAATGTGAATGAGTCTGTCTAACGTGACTGACGGAGGACAACAGAACAGAGCAAACAAAACAAACGTTCACGAGTCCAGTTTCTGAAGCTTGCGTCTGATCCTGGTCGACCGCCGGAGAGGTGGCGGAGGCGCCTTGACAGGCAGGATGGAAACCTGACTGGTGGCCTCGTGGTGCGAGGTATCAGGAGGTGGCAATTCAACATATGGAAATGGAGGAGAAAGTGGTTGCGGGCAGGCAACTTTGCGCATTGCCCGTCAATTCCTTCGCACGATGGAGCCATCAGCCATACGTACATTAGAACAACGACAGCTGGGGTAGACCACCCACCATCCGGTATCTTGATCCTGACTGTGTCTGCCGGGGATAGCACGGCCAGATCGGTGGCATGGGCATAGCCCTGCTTTTGACGGTCTCTGAGTTGATGCATCTTCTGCAGCACCGGGAGGTGATCCAGGTTGGACAGGTGTATGGCTGGAAGCGTCGTCCACAGGTCCCTGTGCATCAGGAGTTGAGCCGGTGACATGCCAGTGGACAATGGAGTCGCCCTGTACGTGAGCAGTGCAAGGTGTATGTCGGAAGCAGAGTCTGCGGCCTTGCAGATGAGCTGTTTCACAATGTGCACCCCTTTCTCGACTTTTCCATTGGGCTGTGGATAGTGCGGACTGGAGGTGACATGCTGGAAATTGTATGACCTGGCAAACGTGGACCATTCTCGATTGCTAAAGCATAGGCCATTGTCGCTCATGGCGGTGATTGGGATGCCATGCCTTGAGAACGTCTCCTTACAGGCTTTGATGGCGGTCCGAGAGGTGAGGTCGGGAGCTTCAGCACCTCGGGGTAATTCGAAAAATAGTCTATGATCAATACGTAGTCGCGACCATTCGCATGAAAGAGGTCTATGCCAACCTTGGACCACAGAGAGGTCACTATGTCATGCTGTTGGAGCGTCTCCTTGCTCTGTGTTGGCTGGAACCGCTGACAGATAGCACAGTTCAGGACCATGTTCGTGATGTCCTGGCTGATGCCGGGCCAGTAGACAGCCTGCTGGGCTCTGCATCTGCACTTCTCGATGCCCAGGTGACCCTCATGAATCTGGCGCAGCACCAAGCTCTGGAGACTGAGCAGAATGACGATCCTGTCCAGCTTGAGGAGGATACCATCAATCACCGTCAGGTCATCCTTCACATTGTAAGCCAGCCATTGGTGAGGTTGTGGATGATGCGCTGCAAGAGGGGGTCTTTGGCTGCCTCATCACGGATGAGAACTACCTTCTCATCTGTTGCTGGGAGAGTGCTAGCACACAGCTTCACCTGCGATTCGATGTGCTGGATGATCTCCAGCGGCTCACTGGGCGAGGTGACGGAGCGGGACAATGCATCGGCGATGATGAGCTCCTTGCCAGGTGTGTTGCAAAGTCGAAGTCATACTTCCGAAGTTTAAGCAGGATTCTCTGCAACCGAGGCGTCATGTCGTTCAGATCCTTGTGGATGATGTGGACTAGAGGCCTATGATCTGTCTCGACAGTGAATGTCGGCAGGCCATAGACATCATGAAATTTGAGGATGCCAGTGAGAAGACCCAGGCACTCCTTCTCAATCTGAGCATATCTGGTTTCAGTGGGCGTCATCGCCTTGATGCGTAGACTACTGGTGCCCAGGATGATGTGTCATCTCGTTGAAGCAACACCACACCGATGCCATCCTGGCTCGCATCTGTGGATATCTTTGTCTCCCAGTCTGGGTCGAAGAATGCCAGGACTGGTGCAGTGGCGAGCTTGGCTTTCAGCTCCAGCCACTCTGTCTGGTGTGCCGCCTTCCACTCAAAGGCAGTTGACTTTTTCACCAGGTTGCGTAGGGCCGTGGTGTGTGTGGCCATGTTTGGAATGAACTTGCCCAGAAAATTGACCATACCAAAGAAGCGCAGCACCGCCTTTTTGTCCTCCGGGACCTTCATTGCCTCGATGGCCTTGATTTTGTCTGTGTCCGGGTGCACACCATGCTGTGAGATCTGGTTGCCTAGGAACTTGAGCATCGATGTGCCAAAACAACATTTGGACTTGTTTAACTTTCGGCCTTTGGCATGTACAAGGCGGAATACCTTCTGGAGATGGGACACATATTCTTCAGGGCTCGTGGACCATATGATGATGTTGCCCACGTACACACGAACCCCTTTAATTCCATCATCTGCTCCATGATGCGATGGAATATCTCCGATGCCGAGATGATGCCAAATGACATGCAATTGTAGCAGTATCTGCCAAAAGGCGTGTTGAAGGTGCAGAGCCTTCTACTGGACTATTCCAGCTGGATTTGCCAAAATCCCTGTGATGCATCCAATTTGGTGAAGAAGCACGTGTGTGCCACTTGTGAGTTCCTCCCGCTTCGGGATGGGGTAGTGTACCCGCATTATATTCTTATTGAGATCCTTGGGATCAATGCAGATGCGCAGGTCCCCCGAAGGCTTCTTTACGCACACCATCGAGCTGTCCCAGTCAGTCGGTTCGGTGACCTTGGATATGATGCCTTTTTGCTGAAGATCCTTGAGCTGTGCCTTCAGGCGCTCTCTCAGTGGAGCAGGGACACGTTGTGGTGCGTGGACCACTGGCTTGGCATCAGGTCGTAGCAGAATCTTGTATCTATACGGCAGCGTGCCGATCCTGTTGAACACATCTGGATACTGGGCGAGGATGTCGTCGATGCTGGCCTGAAGATCCGCATGGGAGGATGTCGTGGTGTGAACCCTTTGAATGAGGTTCAGCTGCTTGCAGGCATGCGCACCTAGTCGGGATGCCCTGTCCGACTTAACAATTTCAAAGCGTTACCGTGCTTGTGTGTGTCGGTTGGATACGCGCAGATAGCAAGATCCCAGTGCCATGATGGCATTCCCGTTGTAATCCAGGAGCTTGCAGGCAGCTGGAAGGACTGTGGGGGGGCTTCTTAATGCGTCTGAAGTCTGCCTGTGAGAGGAGGTTGGCAGAGGCACCAGTGTCCAGCTTGAACTGGATGGGGCAGTGGTTGACCTTCATCACTGCTCGACATTTGTCCTCGGAATCCACAGCTAGGATTGACTGGACTTGCGATGAGTCTGATGTGGCATATTCACACGTTGTAATAATGCCCACACGGGAGCCGTTGACCAGGCATTCTTCATCTGGATCCATTGCACTGCCGGGATCAGACTCCTGTAGGCGTTGTTGCACACTCCGGATGCACCGTCGTCTGAATTGGGAGCGCTGGCTCCTGACTGGTGGTGCAGATCTGCACAGTGACCTGGCTTCCCGCAGTTTAAACAGCGTTTGCCTCTTGCAGGGCAGTGTTTCTCTAAATGGGCGGTGCCACCGTTCGAACACGTAATGACATCGGCATCCTGACGCTCCGTGCGTCGTTGCACATGCTCCGTGCAATTCTCCGACGTCTGCACCTGCGCAGTGCGGGTTTCGGCCACTTTGTTGTCCCGTTCGCATCGCACAAGCGTCAGGCTCCGGGAAGAGCGCGCAAAATGGCCGCTTTCGTCCATGTTGAGGTGCTGCACCCGGGAGATGGCCTGCACACTCCGCCTCTGCTAGTTTATCATTTTCTGCCGTTTTGTACTGGGAATAGCGATTTTCAGCATGCTCATGCACTGCATGTTTCAATCACGACTGGCAGGGTCATATGCTTGATCTTCAGTAACTGCTCTCTGAGGACCAGAGTGAACTCCAAAAACTATTTGGTCTCTGATCATGGAGTCAGTGATATCACCGAAGTTGCAGGATTGCGCTAGCAGTCTATGGTTAGTTAAATATGAGTTGAAGGATTTGTCTTTACCTTGCAATCGCTGCTTGAATATGTAGTGCTCGAAGATTTTGTTGGTGTCCACCTCACAGTGGCTGTCAAACTTGTCCATGATGGTCTGAAACTTTGCCTTGTCCTGGTCTTCGGCGAAGTGAAAGGAATTGAATATTTCCAAGGCGTGATCACCCGCTATGGTGAGGAAAAGAGCTATCTTCCGTGCATGAGACGCACCATTGAGGTCTGATGCTTCGACGGAAAGCTGAAATTTCTGCTTGAATGTCTGCCAGTTGGCACAGATTGCCGGAGGTCCTGAGCTGGTGAGGAGCCGGAATCTTTTCCATTGTGCCGGTACACATTCGCTGGTCGTCACGGATCTTGCGGAGTTGAACTATCTGGATTGGACAGACTGCTGGTATCGTGTGTTATGTAATTTGGAATAACACAAGCTGCCACTTGATGCAGTTTTGAGTAAAAGATGCTCCAGACTTTGAAGTGAGTTCAATGTGTTTTATTGAACTATTAGCACAGTTCTCAATGAGTTTGACTGCTAATCTAAATGAAGTAACTCAGTCTAACTGAACCAGCCTTGCTCTAAGCCACGTGCTGGGGTGTGATGCTGAGGATACACCCTGTCTCACTCTGTAGATGTTGGTCTGTGGAAAGAGGAGGGGTGTGAGTGCCTCATCCCTTTTTATAGTGAGATACCAGCCCTGAGTGTCCTGACTGCTCATTGGTCGTGTCCTATTCTGTGTGTTCATTAGCTGCATGTTTGCATATCATGACAATTCGAAACAAACTGTTGGACTTTAACCTGGTGTTGTAAGACTGTACTTTCCAGGAAAGAAGTAAAATAAACTGGTAGAGATGCAGCTCCCTTGGTGGATATCATTTAGTTTGGTCAAGAGCAGAAATCAACTAAGATCACTTAAGTTTTCTTTTTGAGAACATTTTGCTTTGAATGTTACTGTCATGAGTGTTGCATTAAAAATCTCTTTCAATCCATGTCTTGACTCCAGGGCTTGATAGAGCGCACGTACGAAATTCCAGATCATATCAGACCAGGGCAACTTATCAAAGAACTCAGCAAGGAAATTCGCTTTGTGGAGGTAACCCCTTCCTTTGACACCTTCCTTTGACCTCTTGGAGCATTGATCGCAATTACCACTGATGAACAAAGAAAAGTACAGCACAGGCAAAGGCCCTTCAGCCCTCCAAGCCTGCGCTGCCCATGCTGCCCTTCTGAGCTAAAACCTTCTACACTTCGGGGTCTGTATCCCTCTATTCCCATCCTACACATGTATTTGTCAAGACGCCCCTTTTTAAAAATATTTATTTATTCTCCTTTTTCGCATTTTCTCCCCAATGTACACCAACAATAATCAGTAACAAATATGTCAATCCCCATATCAATAACAACGATCCCATCCTCCCACCAAACCAAAACATTCACCCATATGTTCACACTGTGGGCAGCA
Organism: Scyliorhinus torazame; assembly: GCF_047496885.1. Taxonomy (NCBI): domain Eukaryota; kingdom Metazoa; phylum Chordata; class Chondrichthyes; order Carcharhiniformes; family Scyliorhinidae; genus Scyliorhinus; species Scyliorhinus torazame. The sequence goes on from NC_092725.1 coordinate 42,452,526, forward strand.
CGGTAGCATTGTGGATAGCACAATTGCTTCACACACAGCTCCAGGGTTCCAGGTTCGATTCCGGCTTGGGTCACTGTCTGTGCGGAGTCTGCACGTTCTCCCCGTGTGTATGTGGGTTTCCTCCGGGTGCTCCGGTTTCCTCCCACAGTCCAAAGATGTGTAGGTTAGGTGGATTGGCCATGATAAATTGCCCTTAGTGTTGGGTGGGGTACTGGGTTATGGGGATAGGGTGGAGGTGTTGACCTTGGGTAATTTCCAAGAGCCGGTGCAGACTCGATGGGCTGAATGGCCTCCTTCTGCACTGTAAATTCTATGTTAAATTATATGTTTAATGAACAGCTGACAAAAAGGAATCTGGAATACCCATTATCACCTATCGCCCCCCCCCCCCAAAAAAAAACCTGATGTTCGATGTTATCCAGTTCTTGAAAGTGCATAATGAATAATGCCCATGAATTGTGGAACCCCTCTGTCCTTCCCCTCAGTTCAAACTTAACCTTCTCAAGAGTCAAGAATTCCAACAGATCCCCCAGCCACGCCAGGGCAAAGGGTGGAGAGACTGCTCCCCAACCCAACAGGATCCGCCTTCGGGCGATCAACGAGGCGAAGGCTACAACATCTGCCTCCGCACCCGTTTCCAACCCTGGCTGGTCCGACACTCCGAATATGGCCTCCCCAGGGGCCCAGGCACAGTTTCACGTGCACCACTTCAGAAATTATCCTAAAAACCTTCCAGTAACCCTCTAGCTTGGGACAGGACCAAAACATATGAACGTGGTTAGCGGGGGCCCCCCCCTCCCGCAACGTTCACACGCATCTTCTACTCCTTCGAAGAATCGGCTCATCCTCGTGAGGTGTGCTCTGTATACCACCTTCAGGTGTATCAGCCCTAACCTCGCACACGAGGTGGAGGCATTCACTCTCCGGAGCACCTCACACCAGAACCCCACCTCCATATCCTCTCCCAACTCTTCCTCCCACTTTGCTTTGATCCCTTCCAGCGGTGCCTTCTCCTCCAAAATAGCTCCGTTGACCGCTGACACAACCCCCTTCTCCAGTCCCCCTGTCGTCAGCACCTCCTCCAGCAATGTGGAGGCCGGCTCCTCCAGGAAGTTCTGTATCTCCTTTCTAGCAAAATCTCGAACCTACATATATCTAAACATTTCCCCCTGCTCCAGCCCATACCTTGCTTCCAGCTCCTTCAATCCTGCAAACTGACCCCTAAGAAACAAATCTTTTAGTGTCTTAATCCCCTTCTCCTCCCATTTCCGAAAATTTCCATCCCATCTCCCTGGCTCCAATCTGTGGTTCCCATGAATCGGCATTTCCCTTGACCCTGCCCCCAACCCGAAGTGTTGGCGAAACTGCCTCCAAATTTACAATGAAGCTATTATTACCGGACTCTCTCAGTATTTCCCCGGGGCTATCGGGAGCGGCGCTGTTGCTAGTGCTTTCAGTCCCGAGCCCCTGCACAAACTCTCCTCCATTCTGACCCACTGGGAATCAACCTCACTTACCCAGTTCCACACCTTCTCCACATTCGCTGCCCAGTAGTAATACATCAGGTTCGGAAGACCCATATCCCCTGCCTGCCTTCCCCTCTGTAGTAGCACCTTTCTAACTCTGGCCACCTTTTCTCCCCATATGAACGACGTAATCCTTCCCTCAACCTCTCTGAAAAAAGCCTTTGGCAGGAAATTCGGCAGGCATTGAAAAATAAACAGAAATCGTGGCAACACATTCATTTTAACCGCCTGAACCCGACCCGCCAGTGACAGAGGGAGACCATCCCACCTTGCCAGATCTGCTTTCACTATTCCCACCAAATTAGAAATGTTGTACCTGCGGAGCCCCCCCCCACCCCCCCCCCCCCCCCCCACTCCCGGGCTTGTACCCCGAAAAAGACCCAAACACTCGAAGCAGCACCAATATTCCCCCTATCGACACACTTGGTTCCGACACGTATAACAGCATGTCATCGGCATATAAGGACACCCTATGCTCTAACCTCCCCCGCACTATTCCTTTCCATACCCCCGAACTTCTTAATGCGATAGCCAATAGCTCAATCGCGAGTGAAGACAGCAGGGGGGGACATAGGACATCCCTGCCTAGTCCCACGGTGGAGAGAAATGTATCTCGAGCTGATGTTGTTTGTGTGGACACTCGCCCTCGGCTCCTTGTATAGTAGCTTTACCCAATTCACAAATCTTGGTCCAATCCCAAATAGAACATAGAACATAGAACATAGAACAATACAGCGCAGTACAGGCCCTTCGGCCCACGATGTTGCACCGAAACAAAAGCCATCTAACCTACACTATGCCATTATCATCCATATGTTTATCCAATAAACTTTTAAATGCCCTCAATGTTGGCGAGTTCACTACTGTAGCAGGTAGGGCATTCCACGGCCTCACTACTCTTTGCGTAAAGAACCTACCTCTGACCTCTGTCCTATATCTATTACCCCTCAGTTTAAAGTTATGTCCCCTCGTGCCAGCCATATCCATCCAGTGAGAAGGCTCTCACTGTCCACCCTATCCAACCCCCTGATCATTTTGTATGCCTCTATTAAGTCTCCTCTTAACCTTCTTCTCTCCAACGAAAACCACCTCAAGTCCGTCAGCCTTTCCTCATAAGATTTTCCCTCCATACCAGGCAACATCCTGGTAAATCTCCTCTGCACCCGCTCCAAAGCCTCCACGTCCTTCCTATAATGCGGTGACCAGAACTGTACGCAATACTCCAAATGCGGCCGGACCAGAGTTCTGTACAGCTGCAACATGACCTCCCGACTCCGGAACTCAATCCCTCTACCAATAAAGGCCAACACTCCATAGGCCTTCTTCACAACCCTATCAACCTGGGTGGCAACTTTCAGGGATCTATGTACATGGACACCTAGATCCCTCTGCTCATCCACACTTTCAAGAACTTTACCATTAGCCAAATATTCCGCATTCCTGTTATTCCTTCCAAAGTGAATCACCTCACACTTCTCTACATTAAACTCCATTTGCCACCTCTCAGCCCAGCTCTGCAGCTTATCTATATCCCTCTGTAACCTGCTACATCCTTCCACACTATCGACAACACCACCGACTTTAGTATAGTCTGCAAATTTACTCACCCACCCTTCTGCGCCTTCCTCTAGGTCATTGATAAAAATGACAAACAGCAATGGCCCCAGAACAGATCCTTGTGGTACTCCACTTGTGACTGTACTCCATTCTGAACATTTCCCATCAACCACCACCCTCTGTCTTCTTTCAGCTAGCCAATTTCTGATCCACATCTCTAAATCACCCTCAATCCCCAGCCTCCGTATTTTTTGCAATAGCCTACCGTGGGGAACCTTATCAAACGCTTTGCTGAAATCCATATACACCACATCAACTGCTCTACCCTCATCTACCTGTTCAGTCACCTTCTCAAAGAACTCAATAAGGTTTGTGAGGCATGACCTACCCTTCACAAAGCCATGCTGACTATCCCTGATCATATTATTCCTATCTAGATGATTATAAATCTTGTCCCTTATAATCCCCTCCAAGACTTTACCCACTACAGACGTGAGGCTCACCGGTCTATAGTTGCCGGGGTTGTCTCTGCTCCCCTTTTTGAACAAAGGGACCACATTTGCTGTCCTCCAGTCCTCTGGCACTATTCCTGTAGCCAATGATGACATAAAAATCAAAGCCAAAGGTCCAGCAATCTCTTCCCTGGCCTCCCATAGAATCCTAGGATAAATCCCATCAGGTCCCGGGGACTTATCTATTTTCAGCCTGTCCAGAATTGCCAACACCTCTTCCCTACGTACCTCAATGCCATCTATTCTATTAGCCTGGGGCTCAGCATTCTCCTCAGCAACATTATCTTTTTCCTGAGTGAATACTGACGAAAAATATTCATTTAGTATCTCGCCTATCTCTTCAGACTCCACACACAATTTCCCATCCCTGTCCTTGACTGGTCTTACTCTTTCCCTAGTCATTCGCTTATTCCTGACATACCTATAGAAAGCTTTTGGGTTTTCCTTGATCCTACCTGCCAAATACTTCTCATGTCCCCTCCTTGCTCGTCTTAGCTCTCTCTTTAGATCCTTCCTCGCTACCTTGTAACTATCCATCGCCCCAACCGAAACTTCACACTTCATCTTCACATAGGCCTTCTTCTTCCTCTTAACAAGAGATTCCACTTCCTTGGTAAACCACGGTTCCCTCGCTCGACGCCTTCCTCCCTGTCTGACCGGTACATACTTATCAAGAACACGCAGTAGCTGATCCTTGAACAAGCCCCACTTATCCAGTGTGCCCAACACTTGCAGCCTACTTCTCCACCTTATCCCCCCCAAGTCACGTCTAATGGCATCATAATTGCCCTTCCCCCAGCAATAACTCTTGCCCTGCGGTGTATACTTATCCCTTTCCATCATTAACGTAAACGTCACCGAATTGTGGTCACTGTCCCCAAAGTGCTCTCCTACCTCCAAATCCAACACCTGGCCTGGTTCATTACCCAAAACCAAATCCAACGTGGCCTCGCCTCTTGTTGGCCTGTCAACATATTGTTTCAGGAAACCCTCCTGCACACACTGTACAAAAAACGACCCATCTATTGTACTCGAACTATATATTTTCCAGTCAATATTTGGAAAGTTAAAGTCTCCCATAATAACTACCCTGTTACTTTCGCTCATATCCAGAATCATCTTCGCCATCCTTTCCTCTACATCCCTAGAACTATTAGGAGGCCTATAAAAAAACTCCCAACAGGGTGACCTCTCCTTTCCTGTTTCTAACTTCAGCCCATACTACCTCGGCAGAAGAGTCCCCATCTAGCATCCTCTCCGCCACCGTAATACTGCTCTTGACTAGCAGCGCCACACCTCCCCCTCTTTTGCCTCCTTCTCTGAGCTTACTAAAACACCTAAACCCCGGAACCTGCAACATCCATTCCTGTCCCTGCTCTATCCATGTCTCCGAAATGGCCACAACATCGAAGTCCCAGGTACCAACCCACGCTGCCAGTTCCCCTACCTTGTTTCGTATACTCCTGGCATTGAAGTAGACACACTTCAAACCACCTACCTGAACGCTGGCCCCCTCCTGCGACGTCAAATCTGTGCTCCTGACCTCTATACTCTCATTCTCCCTTACCCTAAAACTACAATCCAGGTTCCCATGCCCCTGCTGCATTAGTATAAACCCCCCCAAAGAGCACTAACAAATTTCCCCCCCAGGATATTTGTGCCCCTCAGGTTCAGATGTAGACCATCCTGTCTGTAGAGGTCCCACCTTCCCCAGAAAGAGCCCCAGTTATCCAAAAATCTGAAACCCTCCCGCCTGCACCATCCCTGTAGCCACGTGTTTAAATGCTCTCTCTCCCTATTCCTCATCTCACTATCACGTGGCACGGGCAACAACCCAGAGATAACAACTCTGTTTGTTCTAGTTCTGAGCTTCCATCCGAGCTCCCTGAAAGCCTGCCTGACATCCTTGTCCCCTTTCCTACCTATGTCGTTGGTGCCAATGTGGACCACGACTTGGGGCTGCTCCCCCTCCCCCCTAAGGACCCGGAAAACACGATCCGAGACATCACGTACCCTTGCACCTGGGAGGCAACATACCAAACGTGAGTTTCTCACGCTCCCACAAAATCTCCTATCTGTGCCCCTGACTATAGAGTCCCCAATTACTAATGCTCTGCTCCTCTCCCCCCTTCCCTTCTGAGCAACAGGGATAGACTCCGTGCCAGAGGCCCGTACCCCATGGCTTACCCCTGGTAAGTCGTCCCCCCCACAAGTATCCAAAGCGGTATACTTGTTTCTCAGGGGAACGACCGCAGGGGACCCCTGCACTGACTGTTTTTTCCCAGTCCCTCTTACAGTTACCCACCTATCTCCAATCTTTGGTGTAACTAATTCCCTGAAGCTGCTATCTATGACCCCTTCTGCCTCCCGAATGATCCGAAGTTCTTCCAACTCTAGCTCCAGTTCCCTAACTCGGTCTTGGAGGAGCTGGAGATGGCAGCACTTCCTGCAGGTAAAATCAGCAGGGACACTAACTGCATCCCTCACCTCAAACATCCTGCAGGAGGAACATTGCACTCCCTTCCCTGCCATTCCTCCAACTTTCTACCAAGATCTGGCTAACAACTAAATTAAATTTTTATAAAAAATAATAATAATATAATAAAAATATGGTACTTACCTCAGACCAATGGGTTTTATTATTAGGTTAGAGGAGGAGGGTGGGTGGGAGACACTACACGTGTAGTGTCTCGGGTTTCCTCTCCACCAGAATTTATTGGTGAGGGTCTTCCCAGACGTCCGCGGGTCGACTTCCTGATCCCGCCTAAAAAACTAATTTAAAAAAAAAAAAGAAAAATTCTCAGCTCCTGCTGAAATTGACTAACCAGCCAGCTCCACTCCCGCCGAAATCGACTGGCCTGCCCCTGCAAAGAGAAGTGCTTTTAAAGGTTGACTTACCTCCCAGCAACCTCCTTCCGCAATGCTCCCGCTGAAATTGACTAACCAGCTGCTCTCACGCCGCCGAAATCGACTGGCCTGCCCCTGCAAAGAGAAGTGCTTTTAAAGGTTGACTTACCTCCCAGCAACCTCCTTCCGCAATGCTCCCGCTGAAACTGACTAACCAGCTGCTCTCACGCCGCCGAAATCGACTGGCCTGCCCCTGCAAAGAGAAGTGCTTTTAAAGGTTGACTTACCTCCCAGCAACCTCCTTCCGCAATGCTCCCGCTGAAACTGACTCACCACTCACCAGCTGTTCTCCCGCCGAAATCGACTGGCCTGCCCCTGCAAAGACAAGTGCTTTTAAAGGTTGACTTACCTCCCAGCAACCTCCTTCCGCAATGCTCCCGCTGAAACTGACTCACCACTCACCAGCTGTTCTCCCGCCGAAATCGACTGGCCTGCCCCTGCAAAGATAAGTGCTTTTAAAGGTTGACTTACCTCCCAGCAACCTCCTTCCGCAATGCTCCCGCTGAAATTGACTAACCAGCTGCTCTCACGCCGCCGAAATCGACTGGCCTGCCCCTGCAAAGAGAAGTGCTTTTAAAGGTTGATTTACCTCCCAGCAACCTCCTTCCGCAATGCTCCCGCTGAAACTGACTAACCAGCTGCTCTCACGCCGCCGAAATCGACTCGAAATAGCTCCAGAACTGCCATCAAGTACCCCCATTCTACCCAGTCGAATGCCTTCTCAGCGTCCAATGCCACAACCACCTCTGTTACCTTCTCCTCTGCCGGTGCCATAATGATGTTCCATACCCTTCTAATGTTTGAAAAGAGCTGCCTCCCTCTCACGAACCCGTCTGATCTTCACCTATCACCTTCGGGAGGCACTCCTCCAGCCTACCCGTCAGTACCTTCGCCAATATTTTTTGCGTCCACATTCAGAAGTGATATGGGTCGATACGACCCACACTCCGTTGGATCCTTATCTTTTTTTTAGCAACAGGGAGATCGATGCCTGCCCCAAGGTTTGTGGCGACACCCCCTTCCCTATCGCCTTTTCAAAGACCCCCACCATCAGGGGTGCTAGCTTATCCTTGAATATTTTATAATATTCCACCGGAAACCCATCTGGCCCTGCCACGTTCCCCGACTGCATCCTCCCAATCGCATCCTTTATCTCCTGCTGCCCTATCGCTCCTTTGAATGGAGCCCTGTCCCCCTCCCCTAACCTCCATCCCATCTTGAAATTCCTGCATCTCGCAATCTCCCCTGGGTGACTCTGACCTGTACAGCTTCTCATAAAATTCCTCAAAAACCTTGTTAATCAGATCTGGCGCCATCACCAACTTCCCTGCCCTCACCTGTACAATTTCCCTTGCCGCTGCTTCCCTCCGGAGCTGACCTTATCTCCATGTTCGTAAACTGCACCCCTTGCTCGCCTCAGTTGGTGCCCCGCCTTCCTGGTAGTCGGTTGAAGCTCGCCTGTAGTTCTTTCCTCTTTTCCAGCTTTGTTGGGTCCCCATCCTCTGCATAACTCCTATCTATCTCCAACATTTCATCTATTACTCTCTGCCGCTCCAACCTCTCCTCCTTGTCCACCCTGGCCTTAAACGAGATCACCTCCCCCCTCACCACCACCTTTAGAGCCTCCCAGACGACCGCCTTCGACACCTCACCCGTACAGTTGAAACCTACATATTCCTCAATTACCTTTTCAATTTTGTCACAGAACAGTTGGTCCCCCAAAAGTCTCGCATCTAATTTCCACCCTGGTCTCTGCGCTACCCCCTTCTCCAGCACTATATCCACCCAATGTGGAGCATGATCTGACACTGCAATTGCCGAGTATTCCGACCCCTTAACCCCAGCCAACAAAGCCTTCCCCACCATGAAAAAATCGATCCGCGAATATACCTTGTGGCCTGCTGAGGATGGCCCCAAACACCACCTTTGCGAATCTCTCATCGTCCCAATTGGGGCCATATACACTTAACAGCGCCACTAGCCTCCCCTACAACGCCCCTGTCACAATCACATATCTACCCCCCCGATCTGCAAGACGCCCCTTAAACGTCATTATCGTACCTACTTCCACCACCACCTCTGGCAGCGAGTTCCAGGAACCTACTATTGTGTGGATTAAAAAAAAAAAAAAACTTCCATCGCACATCTCTAAACTTTGCCCCTCACACCTTCAACCTATGTCCTCAAGTAATTAACTCTTCCACCCTGGGAAAAGGCTTCTGACTATCCACTCTGTCCATATCCCTCATAACTTTGTGGACTTTTATCAGGTTGCCCCTCAACCTCAGTCATTCCAGTGAGAACAAACCGAGTTTATCTAACCTCTCCTCGTAGCAAATTCCCTTCATACCAGGCAACATCCTGGTAACCCTCTTCTGTACCCTCTCCAAAGCCTCAACATCCTTCTGTTAGTGTGGCGACCAGAATTGAACACTATATTCCAAGTGCCAATTTTTATACTCCATTCCCTGTCTAATGGAAACAAGCATGTCGTATCCCTTCTTGACTACTTTCTCCACTTGCTTTGCCACTTTCAGCGACCTGTGGACCTGTACACCCAGATCCCAGTGTCTGTCAATTACTGTATATTTCCCACCTATATTAAACCTTCCAAAATGCATTACCTCACGTTTGTCTGGATCAAACACCACCTTCCATTTCTCCGCCCAAGTCTCCAACCTATCTATGTCCTGTTGTGTCCTCTGACAGTCCTCATCGCTGTCTGCAATTCCACCAACGTTTGTGTCGTCCGCAAACTTACTAATCAGACCAGTTACATTTTCCTCCAAAACTCTTAGAACATAGAACATTACACCACAGTACAGGCCCTTCGGCCCTCCATGTTGCGCCAACCTGTGAAACCACTCTAAAGTCCATCTACACTATTCCCTTATCGTCCATATGTCTATCCAATGACCATTTGAATACCCTTAGTGTTGGCGAATCCACTACTGTTGCAGGCAGGGCATTCCACGCCCTTACTACTCTATCTCCCCTCAATTTAAAGCTATGTCCCCTCGTGCTAGTCATCATCATCCGAGGAAAAAGGCTCTCACTGTCCACCCTATCCAATCCTCTGATCATCTTGTATGCCTCAATTAAGTCACCTCTTAACCTTCTCTCAAACGAAAACAGCCTCAAGTCCCTCAGCCTTTCCTCATAAGATCTTCCCTCCATACCAGGCAACATTCTGGTAAATCTCCTCTGCACCCTTTCCAATGCTTCCACATCCTTCCCATAATGCGGCGACCAGAATTGCACGCAATACTCCAAATGCGGCCGCACCAGAGTTTTGTTCAGCTGCAACATGACCTCATGGCTCCGAAACTCAATCCCTCTGCCAATAAAAGCTAACACACCGTATGCCTTCTTAACCACCCTCTCAACCTGGGTGGCAACTTTCAGGGATCTATGTACATGGACACTGAGATCTCTCTGCTCATCCACACTGCCAAGAATCTTACCATTAGCCCAGTACTCTGTCTTCCTGTTATTCCTTCCAAAATGAATCACCTCTCACTTTTCTGCATTAAACTCCATTTGCCACCTCTCAGCCCAGCACTGCAGCTTATCTATGTCCCTCTGTAACTTGTAACATCCTTCCACACTGTCCACAACTCCACCGACTTTAGTGTCATCTGCAAATTTACTCACCCATCCTTCCACGCCCTCCTCCAGGTCATGTATAAAAATGACAAACAGCAGTGGCTCCATAACAGATCCTTGTGGTACACCACTAGTAACTGGACTCCAGTCTGAACATTTCCCATCAACCACCACCCTTTGTCTTCTTCCAGCTAGCCAATTCCTGATCCAAACTGCTAAATCACCCTGAATCCCATGCTTCCGTATTTTCTGCAATAGCCTACCTATATATACTACAAACAACAAACGTCCCAGCCTTGATCCCTGTGGAACACCACTAGTCACAACCCTCTATTCAGAAAAGCACCCTTTCAATATTACTCTCTGTCTCTATGACCGAGCCAGTTCTGTATCCATCTTGCCAGCTCACCTCTTGCCAACTCCCATATGACTTCACCCTCTGTACCAGTCTGCCATGAGGGACCTTGTCAAAAGCCTTACTGAAGTCCATGTAGACAACAGCCACTGCCCTACCTTCATCAATCATCTTTGTCTCTTCCTCGAAAAACACAATCAAGTTAGTGAGACGTGACCTCGCATTCACAAAACCTTGCTACCTCCCACTAATATGCCCACCTGTTTCCAAATGGGAGTAAATCCTATTTGGAAGAATCCTTTCCAATAATTTCCCTGCCACTGACGTAAGTATTACCAGTCTGTAATTTCCTGGATTATCCTTGATACCCTTCTTATACAAAGGAATAACATTAGCAATTCTGCAGTCCTCTGGGACCTCACCTGTAGCCAGTGAGGATACAAAGATTTCTGTCAAGGCCCCAGCAATTTCCTCCCTTGCCTTCCTCGGTATCCTGGGGTAGATCCCATCAGGCCCTGAGGACGTATCCAACTTAATGTTTTTCAAGACGCCCAACACTACCTCCTTTTTGATCTCAATGTGACTTAGACTATGTACACATCCTTCCCCAGACTCATCTTCCACCAAGTCCTTCTCTTCGGTGAATATTGATGCAGAGTACTCATTCGTTACCTTGTCCATTTCTTCTGGCTCCACACATAGATTCCCTCCCCTGTCCTTCCAATCCTTTCTCTGGCTACCTTCTTGCTCTTTATATATGTATAAAAAGCCGTTGGAATTTCTTTAATTCTGTTTGCCAATGACTTTTCGTGACCCCTTTCAGCCCTCCTAACTTCTTGTTTAGGTTTATAGAACATAGAACATAGAACATGGAACGATACAGCGCAATACAGGCCCTTCGGCCCACGATGTTGCACCGAAACAAAAGCCATCTAACCTACACTATGCCATTATCATCCATATGCTTATCCAATAAACTTTTAAATGCCCTCAATGTTGGTGAGTTCACTACTGTTGCAGGTAGGGCATTCCACGGCCTCACCGCTCTTTGCGTAAAGAACCTACCTCTGACCTCTGTCCTATATCTATTACCCCTCAGTTTAAAGCTATGTCCCCTCGTGCCAGCCATTTCCGTCCGCGAGAGAAGGCTCTCACTGTCCACCCTATCTAACCCCCTGATCATTTTGTGTGCCTCTATTAAGTCTCCTCTTAACCTTCTTCTCTCTAACGAAAACAACCTCAAGTCCATCAGCCGTTCCTCATAAGATTTTCCCTCCATACCAGGCAACATCCTGGTAAATCTCCTCTGCACCCGCTCCAAAGCCTCCACGTCCTTCCTATAATGCGGTGACCAGAACTGTACGCAATACTCCAAATGCGGCCGTACCAGAGTTTTGTACAGCTGCAACATGACCTCCTGACTCCGGAACTCAATCCCTCTACCAATGAAGGCCAACACTCCATAGGCCTTCTTCACAACCCTATCAACCTGGGTGGCAACTTTCAGGGATCTATGTACATGGACACCTAGACCCCTCTGCTCATCCACACTTCCAAGAACTTTACCATTAGCCAAATATTCCGCATTCCTGTTATTCCTTCCAAAGTGAATCACCTCACACTTCTCTACATTAAACTCCATTTGCCACCTCTCAGCCCAGCTCTGCAGCTTATCTATGTCCCTCTGTAACCTGCTACATCCTTCCACACTGTCGACAACACCACCGACTTTAGTCTGCAAATTTACTCACCCACCCTTCTGCGCCAGCCATTTCCATCCGCGGGAGAAGCCTCTAGGTCATTGATAAAAATGACAAACAGCAACTGCCCCAGAACAGATCCTTGCGGTACGCCACTTGTAACTGAACTCCATTCTGAACATTTCCCATCAACCACCACCCTCTGTCTTCTTTCAGCTAGCTAATTTCTGATCCACATCTCTAACTCACCCTCAATCCCCAGCCTCCGTATTTTTTGCAATAGCCTACCGTGGGGAACCTTATCAAACGCTTTGCTGAAATCCATATACACCACATCAACTGCTCTACCCTCTTCTACCTGTTCAGTCACCTTCTCAAAGAACTCGATAAGGTTTGTGAGGCATGACCTACCCTTCACAAAGCCATGCTGACTATCCCTGATCATATTATTCCTATCTAGATGATTATAAATCTTGTCTCTTATAATCCCCTCCAAGACTTTACCCACTACAGACGTGAGGCGCACCGGTCTATAGTTGCCGGGGTTGTCTCTGCTCCCCTTTTTGAACAAAAGGACCACATTTGCTATCCTCCAGTCCTCTGGCACTATTCCTGTAGCCAATGATGACATAAAAATCAAAGCCAAAGGTCCAGCAATCTCTTCCCTGGCCTCCCAGAGAATCCTAGGATAAATCCCATCAGGCCCCGGGGACTTATCTATTTTCAGCCTGTCCAGAATTGCCAACACCTCTTCCCTACGTACCTCCATGCTATCTATTCTAATAGCCTGGGTCTCAGCCTTCTCCTCCACAACATTATCTTTTTCCTGAGTGAATACTGACGAAAAATATTCATTTAGTATCTCGCCTATCTCTTCAGACTCCACATACAACTACCTGTCCCTGTCCTTGACTGGTCCTACTCTTACACTAGTCATTCGCTTATTCCTGACATACCTATAGAAAGCTTTTGGGTTTTCCTTGATCCTACCTGCCAAATACTTCTCATGTCCCCTCCTTGCTCGTCTTATCTCTCTCTTTAGATCCTTCCTCGCTACCTTGTAACTATCCATCGCCCCAACTGAAACTTCACACTTCATCTTCACATAGGCCTTCTTCTTCCTCTTAACAAGAGATTCCACTTCTTTGGTAAACCACGGTTCCCTCGCTCTACGCCTTCCTCCCTGCCTGACCGGTACATACTTATCAAGAACACGCAGTAGCTGATCCTTGAACAAGCTCCACTTATCCAGTGTGCCCAACACTTGCAGCCTACTTCTCCAACCTGTCCCCCCCAAATCACGTCTAATGGCATCATAATTGCCCTTCCCCCAGCTATAACTCTTGCCCTGCGGTGTATACTTATCCCTTTCCATCATTAACGTAAACGTCACCGAATTGTGGTCACTGTCCCCAAAGTGCTCTCCTACCTCCAAATCCAACACCTGGCCTGGTTCATTACCCAAAACCAAATCCAACGTGGCCTCGCCTCTTGTTGGCCTGTCAACATATTGTGTCAGGAAACCCTCCTGCACACACTGTACAAAAAATGACCCATCTAATGTAGATTATCATAGATTATCATAGAATTTACAGTGCAGAAGGAGGCCATTCGGCCCATCGAGTCTGCACCGGCTCTTGGAAAGAGCACCCTACCCAAGGTCCAAACCTCCACCCTATCCCCATAACCCAGTAACCCCACCCTACACTAAGGGCAATTTTGGACACTATGGGCAATTTAGCACGGCCAATCCACCTAACCCGCACATCTTTGGACTGTGGGAGGAAACCGGAGCACCCGGAGGAAACCCACGCACACACGGGGAGGATGTGCAGACTCCGCACAGACAGTTACCCAAGCCGGAATCGAACCTGGGACCCTGGAGCTGTGAAGCATTTGTGCTATCCACAATGCTACCGTGCTGCCCGTGTACTCAAACTATATCTTTTCCAGTCAATATTTGGAAAGTTAAAGTCTCCCATAATAACTACTCTGTTACTTTCGCTCTTATCCAGGATCATCCTCACCATCCTTTCCTCTACATCCCTAGAACTATTTGGAGGCCTATAGAAACTCCCAACAGGGTGACCTCTCCTTTCCTGTTTCTAACCTCAGCCCATACTACCTCGGAAGATGAATCCCCATCTAGCATCCTCTCTGCCACCGTAATACTGCTCTTGACTAGCAGCGCCACACCTCCCCCTCTTTTGCCTCCTTCTCTGAGCTTACTAAAACACCTAAACCCCGGAACCTGCAACATCCATTCCTGTCCCTGCTCTATCCATGTCTCCGAAATGGCCACAACATCGAAGTCCCAGGTACCAACCCATGCTGCCAGTTCCCCTACCTTATTTCGTATACTCCTGGCATTGAAGTAGACACACTTCAAACCACCTACCTGAACACTGGCCCCCTCCTGCGACGTCAAATCTGTGCTCCTGACCTCTATACTCTCACTCTCCCTTACCCTAAAACTACAATCCAGTTCCCATGCCCCTGCTGCATTAGTTTAAACCCCCCCAAAGAGCACTAACAAATCCAATCCCCCCCCCCCCCCCCCCCAGGATATTTGTGCCCCTCAGGTTCAGGTGTAGACCATCCTGTCTGTAGAGGTCCCACCTTCCCCAGAAAGAGCCCCAGTTATCCAGAAATCTGAATCCCTCCCGCCTGCACCATCCCTGTAGCCACGTGTTTAATTGCTCTCTCTCCCTATTCCTCATCTCACTATCACGTGGCACGGGCAACAACCCAGAGATAACAACTCTGTTTGTTCTCGTTCTGAGCTTCCATCCTAGCTCCCTGAAATCCTGCCTGACATCCTTGTCCCCTTTCCTACCTATGTCGTTAGTGCCAATGTGGACCACGACTTGGGGCTGCTCCCCCTCCCCCTTAAGGACCCGGCAAACACGACCCGAGACATCACGTACCCTTGCACCTGGGAGGCAACATACCAAACGTGAGTCTCTCTCGCTCCCACAAAATCTCCTATCTGTGCCCCTGAGTATTGAGTCCCCAATTACCTATGCCCTCTAGTTTTAGACTCCCCTACCTTTGGGAAAAGATGTTGACTATCTACCTTATCTATGCCCCTCATTATTTTATAGACCTCTATAAGATCACCCCTAAGCCAGGAGGCTCACGCTCCAAGGAAAAAAGTCCCAGTCTATCCAGCCTCTCCTTATAACTCAAACCATCAAGTCCCGGCAACATCCTAGTAAATCTTTTCTGCACTCTTTCCAGTTTAATAATATCCTTCCTGTAATAGGGTGACCAGAACTGCGCACAGTATTCCAAGTGTGGCCGTACCAATGTCTTGTACAACTTCAACAAGATGTCCCAACTCCTGTATTCAATGTTCTGACCAATGAAACCAAGCATGCCTAATGCCTTCTTCACCACCCTGTCCACCTGCGACTCCACCTTCAAGGAGCTATGAACCTGTACTCCTAGATCTCATTGTTCTATAACTCTCCCCAACGCCATACCATTAACTGAGTAGGTCCTGGCCTGATTCGATCTGCCAAAATGCATCACCTCACATTTATCTAAATTAAACTCCATCTGCCATTCGTCGGCCCACTGGCCTAATTGATCAAGATCCCGTTGCAATCCTAGATAACCTTCTCCCCTATCCACTGTGCCACCAATCTTGGTGTCATCTGCAAACTTACTAACCATGCCTCCGAAATTCTCATCCAAATCATTAATATAAATCACAAATAACAGTGGACCCAGCACCGATCCCTGAGGCACACCACTGGTCACAGGCCTCCAGTTTGAAAAACAACCCTCTACAACCACCCTCTCTCTGCCTTCTGTCGTCCAGCCAATTTTGAATCCAATTGGCAACCTCACCCTGGATCCCGTGAGCTTTAACCTTCTGCAACAACCTACCATGCGGTACCTTGTCAAAGGCTTTGCTAAAGTCCATGTAGACAACGTCTACTGCACTGCCCTCATCTACCTTCTTGGTCACCCCCTCAAAAAACTCAATCAAATTTGTGAGACATGATTTTCCACGCACAAAGCCATGCTGACTGCCCCGAATCAGTCCTTGCCTCTCTAAATGCTTGTAGATCCTGTCTCTCAGAATACCTTCTAGCAACTTACTTACTACAGATGTTAGGCTCACCGGTCTGTAGTTCCCAGGCTTTTCCCTGCTGCCCTTCTTAAACAAGGGCACAACATTCGCCACTCTCCAATCTTCAGGCACCTCACCTGTGGCTGCCGATGATTCAAATATCTCTGTTAGGGGACCCGCAATTTCATCCCTAGCCTCCCACAACACCCTGGGATACATTTCATCAGGTCCCGGGGATTTATCTACCTTGATGCGCTTTAAGACTTCCAGCACCTCCTCCTACTTTCCTCCTATTTCTCACGGGCTTCATCTGTTCCCAGCCATCTACCCTTTACAAATGCTTCCTTTTTTTATTGGACTAGGCTCACAATATCCCATGTTATCCATCCCTATTTGGACTCCCTTACTGGCCTCCCCAAAGAGGCGCCGGAATGTGGCGACTAGGGGCTTTTCACAGTAACTTCATCGAAGCCTACTTATGACAATAAGCAATGATTATTATTATTATTTACACATTGTTTCAAGAAGCCCTCCTGTATTCTCCTTGCAAACTCTGCCCCTTGCAAGCCCCTGGCACTAAGTGAGTCCAAGTCAATGTGGGGGAAATCACCCACCACAACAACCCTATCGCTTTTACATTTTTCCAAAATCTGCCTACGTATCTGCTCCTCTATCTCCCACTGGCTGTTGGGAGGCCTGTAGTAAACCCTCAACATTGTGACTTCACTCTTCCTATTCCTAACAAATACAAATGTAAACATAACTCAGTAAATAACCCCCCCACCCTAACCAACAACCATACCCAGCCAACATGGCTTATACACCCAATTCCCCAGTTTCCCCCCCCTCCTCTCGCTGATCCCGCCTAAGCTAAACTCAACTACACTATCTCCCCCTATTGTATCTGCTAACAGTTTAGTTTTCCCTGATAAATCGATAAATGGCTGCCACCTCCAGACGAACCCTAACATTGATCTTCTTACGATGAACTTGATTTTCTCAAGCCTAAGAAACCCAGCCATGTTGCTAACCCATACCCCTGATTTTGGGGCTCTGAGTCCCTCCACGCTAATAGGATCCATCTCTGGGCTACCAAGGAGGCAAAGGCTAAAACATCATCACCTCTCCCCCTGGACGCCCGGGTCATCCAACATTCCAAAAATCGCCACCTCTGGACTCTGTGCCACCCTTGTCTTTAATACCGTGGACATGACATTGGCAAATCCCAGCCAGAATCCCCTAATAGAATTTACAGTGCAGAAGGAGGCCATTCGGCCCATCGAGTCTGCACCGGCTCTTGAAAAGAGCACCCTACCCAAGGTCAACACCTCCACCTTATCACCACAACCCAGTAATCCCACCCAACACTGAGGGCAATTTTGGACACTAAGGGTAAATTTAGCTATGGCCAATCCACCTAACCTGCACATCTTTGGACTGTGGGAGGAAACCGGAGCACCCGGAGGAAACCCATGCACACACTGGGAGGATGTGCAGACTCCGCACAGACAGTGACCCAAGCCGGAATCGAACCTGGGACCCTGGAGCTGTGAAGCAATTGTGCTATCCACAAGGCTACCGCGCTGCCCTAAGCTTCGGACATGCCCAAAACATGTGGAAATGGTTTGCGGGCCCTCCCGCACATGCCCACACCTGCCCTCCACCCCTTCAAAAAACCTGCTCATCTGGGCCACTGTCATGTGTGCCCGGTGGGATCGCCTTAAATTGTATCAGGATGAGCCTGGTGTTGACTCTGCTCAGGGCCGCAAACCCGCTTCAGGTTCCTTACCCAACTCATCTTCCCACTTGCGCTTTACCTCCCCAATCTGGGTCCTCTCCCATTCCATAAGCACTTTATAAATTTCCGAGACCTTCCCCTCCCCCACCCCCATTTTTGAAACCACCTTATCCTATATTCCCTGAAGCGATAGAAACGGAAAGGTCGAAACCTGCCTCCGTACAAAGTCCCTCGCCTGTAGATAACAAAACCCATTCCTTCCTGGCAGTTCAAACTCTTCCTCCAAACAAGGAAAACTCCCATCGATAAACAGATCCCCAAGCCTCTGAATCCCTGCTCTCTGCCACCTCCGAAACGCCCCATCCATCCTCCCCAGTACAAACCGGTGGTTCCCACAAATTGGAGCCCACACCAACGCTCCCTCCACTCCCAAATGCTTCCACCACTGCCCCCATACCTGCCTGTGTCTGACTAGCCACATTCTTTTGTTTCCCTCAGTTATTTCACCTTCGGACCAATTGCTCCAGTTCCCACACCCCCGCCAAACTTGTTTAAACCCTCCTGTGTTATACTAGCAAAGCGCGCGGCCAGGACATTTATGCTTCTACAATTTAGATGAAACCCATTAGAACATATAGAACATAGAACAATACAGCGCAGTACAGGCCCTTCGGCCCACGATGTTGCACCGAAACAAAAGCCATCCAACCTACACTATGCCATTGTCATCCATATGTTTATCCAATAAACTTTTAAATGCCCTCAATGTTGGCGAGTTCACCACTGTAGCAGGTAGGGCATTCCACGGCCTCACTACTCTTTGCGTAAAGAACCTACTTCTGACCTCTGTCCTATATCTATTACCCCTCAGTTTAAAGTTATGTCCCCTCGTGCCAGCCATATCCATCCGCGGGAGAAGGCTCTCACTGTCCACCCTATCCAACCCCCTGATCATTTTGTATGCCTCTATTAAGTCTCCTCTTAACCTTCTTCTCTCCAACGAAAACAACCTCAAGTCCATCAGCCTTTCCTCATAAGATTTTCCGTCCATACCAGGCAACATCCTGGTAAATCTCCTCTGCACCCGCTCCAAAGCCTCCACGTCCTTCCTATAATGCGGTGACCAGAACTGTACGCAATACTCCAAATGCGGCCGTACCAGAGTTCTGTACAGCTGCAACATGACCTCCCGACTCCGGAACTCAATCCCTCTACCAATAAAGGCCAACACTCCATAGGCCTTCTTCACAACCCTATCAACCTGGGTGGCAACTTTCAGGGATCTATGTACATGGACACCTAGATCCCTCTGCTCATCCACACTTTCAAGAACTTTACCATTAGCCAAATATTCCGCATTCCTGTTATTCCTTCCAAAGTGAATCACCTCACACTTCTCTACATTAAACTCCATTTGCCACCTCTCGGCCCAGCTCTGCAGCTTATCTATATCCCTCTGTAATCTGCTACATCCTTCCACACTATCGACAACACCACCGACTTTAGTATCGTCTGCAAATTTACTCACCCACCCTTCTGCGCCTTCCTCTAGGTCATTGATAAAAATGACAAACAGCAACGGCCCCAGAACAGATCCTTGTGGTACTCCACTTGTGACTGTACTCCATTCTGAACATTTCCCATCAACCACCACCCTCTGTCTTCTTTCAGCTAGCCAATTTCTGATCCACATCTCTAAATCACCCTCAATCCCCAGCCTCCGTATTTTTTGCAATAGCCTACCGTGGGGAACCTTATCAAACGCTTTGCTGAAATCCATATACACCACATCAACTGCTCTACCCTCGTCTACCTGTTCAGTCACCTTCTCAAAGAACTCAATAAGGTTTGTGAGGCATGACCTACCCTTCACAAAGCCATGCTGACTATCCCTGATCATATTATTCCTATCTAGATGATTATAAATCTTGTCTCTTATAATCCCCTCCAAGACTTTACCCACTACAGACGTGAGGCTCACCGGCCTATAGTTGCCGGGGTTCTCTCTGCTCCCCTTTTTGAACAAAGGGACCACATTTGCTGTCCTCCAGTCCTCTGGCACTATTCCTGTAGCCAATGATGACATAAAAATCAAAGCCAAAGGTCCAGCAATCTCTTCCCTGGCCTCCCATAGAATCCTAGGATAAATCCCATCAGGTCCCGGGGACTTATCTATTTTCAGCCTGTCCAGAATTGCCAACACCTCTTCCCTACGTACCTCAATGCCATCTATTCTATTAGCCTGGGGCTCAGCATTCTCCTCCACAACATTATCTTTTTCCTGAGTGAATACTGACGAAAAATATTCATTTAGTATCCCGCCTATCTCTTCAGACTCCACACACAATTTCCCATCCCTGTCCTTGACTGGTCCTACTCTTTCCCTAGTCATTCGCTTATTCCTGACATACCTATAGAAAGCTTTTGGGTTTTCCTTGATCCTTCCTGCCAAATACTTCTCATGTCCCCTCCTTGCTCGTCTTAGCTCTCTCTTTAGATCCTTCCTCGCTACCTTGTAACTATCCATCGCCCCAACCGAAACTTCACACTTCATCTTCACATAGGCCTCCTTCTTCCTCTTAACAAGAGATTCCACTTCCTTGGTAAACCACGGTTCCCTCGCTCGACGCCTTCCTCCCTGTCTGACCGGTACATACTTATCAAGAACACGCAGTAGCTGATCCTTGAACAAGCCCCACTTATCCAGTGTGCCCAACACTTGCAGCCTACTTCTCCACCTTATCCCCCCCAAGTCACGTCTAATGGCATCATAATTGCCCTTCCCCCAGCTATAACTCTTGCCCTGCGGTGTATACTTATCCCTTTCCATCATTAACGTAAACGTCACCGAATTGTGGTCACTGTCCCCAAAGTGCTCTCCTACCTCCAAATCCAACACCTGGCCTGGTTCATTACCCAAAACCAAATCCAACGTGGCCTCGCCTCTTGTTGGCCTGTCAACATATTGTTTCAGGAAACCCTCCTGCACACACTGTACAAAAAACGACCCATCTATTGTTCTCGAACTATATCTTTTCCAGTCAATATTTGGAAAGTTAAAATCTCCCATAATAACTACCCTGTTACTTTCGCTCATATCCAGAATCATCTTCGCCATCCTTTCCTCTACATCCCTAGAACTATTAGGAGGCCTATAAAAAAACTCCCAACAGGGTGACCTCTCCTTTCCTGTTTCTAACTTCAGCCCATACTACCTCGGCAGAAGAGTCCCCATCTAGCATCCTCTCCGCCACCGTAATACTGCTCTTGACTAGCAGCGCCACACCTCCCCCTCTTTTGCCTCCTTCTCTGAGCTTACTAAAACACCTAAACCCCGGAACCTGCAACATCCATTCCTGTCCCTGCTCTATCCATGTCTCCGAAATGGACACAACATCGAAGTCCCAGGTACCAACCCACGCTGCCAGTTCCCCTACCTTGTTTCGTATACTCCTGGCATTGAAGTAGACACAGTTCAAACCACCTACCTGAACACTGGCCCCCTCCTGCGATGTCAAATCTGTGCTCCTGACCTCTATACTCTCATTCTCCCTTACCCTAAAACTACAATCCAGGTTCCCATGTCCCTGCTCCATTGTTCTTGTACAGCTCCCACCTGCCCAGAAGAGATCCCAATGGTCCAGTTGGCTGAAACCCTCCTACACAAGCTAAACAGCTTGTACTGTCAGATAGGAATTTCTAGCCTCACTGGCACGTGGCACAGGGAGTTTGATTTGATTTGTAGGCAGGAAAGACACAAGGAGAAGGAATCGTCCTCTGAACATGGCCTGTGCTGAAATGTTTTCATTCAAGCTTCAGTCAGTATTGGGCGGCTGTAAATCATTGCAAGTAGATCGATTTTCCAAAAGATAGAAGCAGTTCACAATACCATTTGTGTGTGTGTGTGTGGGGGCGGGGGGGGGGGGGGGGGGGGGGGGGGGGGGGGGGGGGTGGTGAGGGGGTGCGCGCGCGTGTGCCTGCGTGCGTGTTACACATGTTGGATGAAAACTGGGCAGTTGTCTCAGAATCTTAGAATTCCTACAGAGCAGAAACAGGCCATTCGGCCCATTGATCTGCACCGACCCTCTGAAAGCCTACCACCCCCTGCCCTGTCACCCTAATCCCACCTAACCTGCATGTCTTTGGACTGTGGAGGAAACCGGAGCACCCACGCAGGAACGGGGCAAACTCCACACAGTCGCCCGAGGCTGGAATTCCTGGTGCTGTGAGGCAGCAGTGCTAACCACTGTGCCACCATGCCTCCCCGTTGTTCCATTCATCATATCTCTGCATGTCAAAGATAGCTGACTAATCTTCTCCTTTAGGCGTAATCTTTTGAAATCTTTTTTTGTGTGGTTATGCACACGCATGTTGCCTTCATTGCAAGAGGTTTCGAATATAGAAGCAGGGATGTGTTGGTGCAATTATACAGGGCCTTGGTGAGGCCACACTTGGAGTATTGTGTGCAGTTTTGGTCTCCTTCTCTGAGGAAGGATGTTCTTGCTCTCGAGGGAGTGCAGCGAAGGTTTACCAGACTGATTCCAGGGATGGCAGGACTGCCATATGAGGAGAGGTTGACTAGGTTGGGATTGTTCCAGCTGGAGTTCAGAAGAATGAGGGAGGGATCTCATCGAGACTTATAAAATTCTATCAGGACTAGACAGCGTAGATGCAGGGAAGATGTTCCCAATGGTGGGTGTGTCCAGAACCAGGGGCCACTGTCTGAGGATTCAGGGTAAACCATTTCGGACAGAGATAAGACATTTCTTCACACTAAGGAGTGGAGAGCCTGTGGAATTCATTACCACAGGAAGTAGTTGATGCCAAAACATTGAATATATTCAAGAGGCGGCTAGATATAGCACTTGGGAGAATGGAATTAAAGGCTATGGGGAGAAAGCAGGATTAGGCTATTGAGTTGGATGATCAACCATGATTGTAAAAAATGGCGGAGCAGGCTCAAAGGGCCAAACGGTCGTCTCCTGCTCCTATCTTCTATGTATGTATCTATGTAAGGCCTTTGGGACGTTGTCAGGTTGCGTACCTCATAGCTGCGCAGGTACATTGCATGCAACTGACCCCAGCACAACTTGGTTGGGTTGAACGGCCTGTTTTTCAGTCCTTTATCAATACTTCAACAAGAATCGGCACTTTGCAGGGTAAAGAAGAACCGACCTAACCCATTATCACGTCAGCCAACCGAAACTCAGCACGTCTGGGACCCAAGTGGGTGGAGAAGGGTCAGCGGTTCATTTCAATCTCTGTACGATCATAAATGGAGCTCAAACCTACGGGGAAAAACTTTTGGGTATCATTAAAATAAAAGCAAAATTAAATGATGCTGGAAATTTGAAAGAACAGAAAATGTTGGACAGACTCAGCTGGTCTAGCAGAATCTGTGGAGAGAGAAACCGTTAACGTTTTGAGTCCATATGACCTCTTCAGACTAAAGATACATGTAATACCATCCCTTAATATACCCCATTATGTTGAATTACAGTGTCTAATGTTAGTTATTTTGCATTACAGTTTCACCTTTGAAGTTGTGACTGGACTAAAAAAAAGAAATGAAACTCGTTCTTGTCACCAACTTTGATTCTTTTTTTAAAATACTTTTGCTGAACATTTTCGACATTTTACATTTTTACAACAAACCCAAAACAACACCCCTTGACAGCAACCAGATCCCCAAATTGTGAAACAAACAAACCCCACCTCTGGTGGAACCCCTCATCCGCCCCTCTCAGAGCAAGTTTCATCATCTCTAAATGCAGGAACTCCAATAGGTCCTTCAGCCACGCCGAGACACTCGAGGAAGAAGCTGACCTCCACCCGCCTGCGAGCAATTAACGAGGCAAAGGCTGAAACATTTGCCCCTGCTCCTGTCTGCAGCTCTGGCAGGTCTGACATCCCGAATATGGCCTCTAGAGGACCCGGCTCCCGTTTCATATGCAGAACCTCAGACATGGTGCTGACAAAAAGCCCCAATATCTCTTCAACTTCGGACAGGGCCAGAACATATGAACATGATTGGCTCGGCCCCTCCCACAACGCTCATAACTATCCTCCACCCCCTCAAATAGCCGGCTCATCCTTACCTTCATTAAGTGCACCCTAAACAACATTTTCAACTGAGCGCCTCCTCCAACCATGAGGATGACTGTGCCACCGGAAAGCTCGGGAAAACATTTCTTGCGAAATTCTGCACCGAAGTCGGAGCCCATAGTTTAAAAAAAATAAATTGAGAGCACCCAATTATTTTTTTTTCCAATGAAGGGGAAATTTAGCATGGCCAATCCACATACCCTGCACGTCTTTGGGTTGTGGGGTTGAAACCCACGCAGACATGGGGAGAATGTGCAAACTCCTAATGTAGAGTGACCCAGGGCCGGGATCCGAATCCGGGTACTCAGCACTGTAGTCCCAGTGCTAACCACTGCGTCACATGCTGCTCTACGTTGGAGCCCATACTTCATCCCCAGCTCCTTCAAACTTGCGAATCTCCCCACAGAAACAGATCCTTCATTTCTTTGACCCCTTTTTCCTCCCATCCCTGGAACCCCTCATCCATCTTCCCTGGCTCAAACCCATGATTCCCTCTTATTGGCATCACGGTCGACGCGGCTCTCAACTTGAAGTGTTGTCGGAATTTCCCCTAAATCTTCAGCATGGCTACCACGACAGGAGTACCGGAGTACTTCACCGGGCAAATGTTAGAAGTGCCAATGCCAGCGCCCTTTGGGAAATCAGACCATAAGACAGTGCTCCTTCTCCCGGTATACAAGCAGAAACTAATGCGGGAGAATCCAGCTAAGAAGGCCGGGCAGTGCTGGTCCGAGGAAACCGAAGAGCTCCTACGTGACTGCTTTGAGACAGTGGACTGGTCCATATTTAAGAACTCAGCGACCAACTTAAATGAGTATGCCACCACCGTCACAGACTTCATCAGCAAATGTGTGGACGACTGCGTGCCAAAGAAAGCAGTTCTTGGGAAACCATGTTCCCCAACCGGAATCCATGGCTCAATCGCGAGATCGACTCCCTACTGAAGGACAGATCTGAGGCGTTCAAGTCAGACGACCCTGACCTATAAATGAAATCCAGGTACGACCTCCGCAAAGCCATCCGAGATGCCAAGAGAGAATATCAAACCAAGCAAGAATCACAGACAGACTCTTGGCGATTGTGGCAAGGACTAAACAACATAATGGGCTACAAAGCGGAGCCGAGCAGTATCTCTGGCAGCAGCGCACTCCTCTCCGATGAACTCAATGCATTCTATGCTCGGTTTGAGCAGGTAACCACCAATCTGCTGTCGAGTGCCCCAGCAGCCCATAACTCCCCCATACCCACCATCACAGCTTCCGAAGTGAGATCGGCCTTCCTGAAAGTGAACCCTCGGAAGGCGACGGGCCTGGACGGGATCCCTGGTCGTGCACTCAGAGCCTGCGCGGACCAGCTGGCAGAGGTATTCGTGGACATCTTTAACCTGTCCCTACTCCACTCCGAGGTCCCCACCTGCTTCAAGAAGACCACCATCATACCGGTACCAAAGAAGAACCAGGCAACGTGCCTCAATGACTACCGTCCGGTGGCCCTGACTTCAGTCGTAATTAAGTGCTTCGAGAGGTTGATCATGTAGCGCATCACCTCCATACTCCCAGAACGCCTTGAACCACTGCAATTCGCATACCGTCGCAAGCGGTCC
Organism: Scyliorhinus torazame; assembly: GCF_047496885.1. Taxonomy (NCBI): domain Eukaryota; kingdom Metazoa; phylum Chordata; class Chondrichthyes; order Carcharhiniformes; family Scyliorhinidae; genus Scyliorhinus; species Scyliorhinus torazame. The sequence goes on from NC_092725.1 coordinate 42,478,216, forward strand.
ACAGCAGACTCCATTTCCCTGGCCCTACACACATCCCTCGAGCATCTCGACAACAAGGACTCCTACATTAGACTCCTATTTATTGACTTCAGCTCCGCCTTCAACACCATAATCCCAGCCAAGCTCATATCAAAGCTCCAGAACCGAGTACTTGGCTCCCCACTCTGCAACTTGATCCTCGATTTTCTCACCAACAGACCACAGTCAGTAAGAATGAACAACAACACCACCTCCACAATAGTCCTCAATACCTGGGCAAGGCTGCGTACTTAGCCCCCTATTCTTCTCCCTGTACACACACAACTGTGTGGCAAAATTTGATTTCAACTCCATCTACAAGTTTGCTGACTATACGACCATAATGGGCCGGATCTCTAATAACGACGAGTCAGAATACAGGAGGGAGATAGAGAACCTAGTGGAGTGGTGCAGCGACAACAATCTCTCCCTCAATGCCAGCAAAACTGAAGAGCTGGTCATTGACTTCAGGAAGCAAAGTACTGTACACACCCCTGTCAGCATCAACGGGGCCGAGCTGGAGATGGTTAGCAGTTTCAAATTCCTAGGGGTGCACACCTCCAAAAATCTGTCCTGGTCCACCCACGTCGACGCTACCACCAAGAAAGCACAATAGCGACTATACTTCCTAAGGAAACTAAGGAAATTCGGCATGTCCACATTAACCCATAGCAACTTTTACAGATGCACCATAGAAAGCATCCTATCTGGCTGCATCACAGCCTGGTAATGGCAACTGCTCGGCCCAGGACCGCAAGAAACTTCACAGTCGTGAAGAGGGCAGACGACAGTAGAGCGGAGATGCTGATTGGCTGTTGCGGGGGGAATTTGCATACGTCTGTTGTGCTCACCCTAACTTGAAGGTGAACCTGAGCAAGAGACCCGAGCTGTTCAAGTGAAGACGAGCAGCCAGCAGAGGGCAGTAGAGCGGAGCTGCTGATTGGCTGTTGCGGGGGGAGTTTGCATACGTCCGTTGTGCTCACCCTAACTTGAAGGTGTATCTGAGCAAGAGACCCTAGCTGTTAAAGTGAAGACGAGCAGCCAGCAGAGGGCAGTAGAGCGGAGCTGCTGATTGGCTGTTGCGGGGGAAATTTGCATACGCCTGTTGAGCTCACCCAAACCTGAAGGTGTACCTGAGCAGGAGACCCTAGCTGTTCAAGCGAAGACAAGCATCCAGTAGAGGGCAGTAGAGCGGAGATGCTGATTGGCTGTTGTGGGGTAAATTTGCATATGTCAGTTGTGCTCACCCTAACCTGAAGGTGGTTTGTGGAGGAGCTGTTGCAAGTGACTCTTAAACACGAAACACTTCTTCAGTGTTTTCCTCCTTACCCCCTCCTCTAACCAAAAAAAACCAACCGCTGTAAAGATCAAGAGGAAGGCTCGAGGGCAGGTAGAAGTAGAAAGAAGTTGAACCGTGACATCACAGCCTGCAGGTAAGGGATTGGCTGGTGACTGGTAAGTAGTTTTTATTTTATTTTCCCTCCGATGTTATCGTGTGGTGCGCAGAGGTTGCTGAGTGAGTGATTGCTGAGAAGGGAAGTGAAGAACAGGTAAGCTCTTTCCTTCTTTTTCTTTTTTATCTAGAGGGGATGGCAGGGAAGGTAGTGCAATGTTCCTCCTGCAGAATGTCTGAGGGGACGGACGCCGTCAGTGTCCCTGCTGATTTCATCTGTGGGAAGTGCACCCATCTCCAGCTCCTCAGGAACAGTGTTCGGGAACTGGAGCTGGAAGAACTTTGCATCATTCGGCAGGCAGAGGTGGTCATAGAAGCTTCAGGGATGTAGTTACGCCGAAGAATAAAGATAGATGGGTGACGGTGAGAGGGGCTGGGAGGAAGCAGTCAGTACAGGGATCCCCTGTGGTCGTTCCCCCTAGTAACAAGTATACCGCTTTGGATACTGTTGGGGAGGACGACTTACCAGGGGTAAGCCATGGGGTACAGGTCTCTGGCACAGAGTCTGTCCCTGTTGCTCAGAAGGGAAGGGGGGAGAGGAGTAGAGCATTAGTCATTGGAGACTCTGTAGTTAGGGTGACAGATAGGAGATTCTGTGGGAACGAGAGAGACTCGTGGTTGGTGTGTTGCCTCCCAGGTGCCAGGGTGTGTGATGTCTCGGATCATGTTTTCGGGATCCTTAAGGGGGAGGGGGAGCAGCCCCAAGTCGTGGTCCACGTAGGTACCAACGACATGGGTAGGAAAAGGGATAGGGATGTAAGGCAGGAATTCAGGGAGCTAGGGTGGAAACTTAGATCTAGAACAAACAGAGTTATTATCTCTGGGTTATTGCCCGTACCACGTGATAGCAAGACGAGGAATAGGGAGAGAGAGGAGTTGAACACGTGGCTACAGGGATGGTGCAGGAGGGAGGGTTTCAGATTTCTGGATACTTGGGGCTCATTCTGGGGTTGGTGGGACCTCTACAAACGGAATGGTCTACACCTGGACCAGAGGGGTACTAATATCCTGGGGGGGAAATTTGCTAATGCTCTTCGGGAGGGTTTAAACTAGTTTAGGGGCTTGGGAACCTGAATTGTAGCTCCAGTATACAGGAGGTTGAGAGTAGTGAGGTCATGAGTAAGGTTTCAAAGTTGCAGGAGTGTACCGGCAGGCAGGAAGGTGGTTTAAAGTGTGTCTTCTTCAATGCCAGGAGCGTCCGGAATAAGGTGAGTGAACTTGTGGCATGGGTTGGTACCTGGGACTTCGATATTGTGGCCATTTCGGAGACTTGGATAGAGCAGGGACAGGAATGATTGATGCAGGTCCCGGGGTTTAGATATTTCAGTAAGCTCAGGGAAGGTGGTAAAAGAGGGGGAGGGGTGGCATTGTTAGTCAAGGGCAGTATTACGGTGGCAGAAAGGACGTTTGATGAGGACGCGTCTACTGAGGTAGTATGGGCTGAGGTTAGAAACAGGAAAGGCGAGGTCATCCTGTTAGGGGTTTTCTATAGGCCTCTGAAAAGTTCCAGAGATGTAGAGGAAAGGATTGCAAAGATGATTCTGGATAGGAGCGAAAGCAACAGGGTAGTTGTTATGGGGGACTTTAACTTTTCAAATATTGACTGGAAACGCTATAGGCCGAGTACTTTAGATGGGTCCGTTTTTGTCCAATGTGTGCAGGAGGGTTTCCTGACACAGTATGTAGATAGGTCAACGAGAGGCGAGGCCATGTTGGATTTTATACTGGGTAATGAACCAGGCCAGGTGTTAGATTTGGAGGTAGGTGAGCACTTTGGTGATAGTGACCACAATTCGATTACGTTTACTTTAGTGATGGAAAGGGATAGGTTTATACCGCAGGGCAAGAGTTATATCTGGGGAAAGGCAATTATGATGCGATGAGGCAAGACTTGGGATGCATCGGATGGAGAGAAAAACTGCAGGGGATAGGCACAATGGAAATGTGGAGCTTGTTCAAGGAACAGCTACTGCGTGTCCTTGATAAGGATGTACCTGTCAGGCAGGGAGGAAGTGTGGAGCAATGGAACCGTGGTTTACTAAAGCAGTCAAAACACTTGTCAAGAGGAAGAAGGAGGCTTATGTAAAGATGAGACGTGAAGATCCAGTTAGGGCGCTCAAGAGCTAGGAAGTTAGCTCACAAGTTAGCTAGGAAGGACCTAAAGAGAGAGCTAAGAAAAGCCAGGAGGGGACATGAGAAGTCTTTAGCAGGTAGGATCAAGGATAACCCAAAAGCTTTCTACAGATATGTCAGGAATAAACGAATGACTAGGGTAAGAGTAGGGCCAGTCAAGGACAGTAGTGGGAAGTTGTGCTTGGAGTCCGAGGAGATAGGAGAGGTGCTAAATGAATATTTTTCGTCAGTATTCACACAGGAAAAAGACAATGTTGTCGAGGAGAATACTGAGATTCAGACTACTGGACTAGAAGGGCTTGAGGTTCAAAAGGAGGAGGTGTTAGCAATTCTGGAAATTCTGGAAAGTGTGAAAATAGATAAGTCCCCTGGGCCGGATGGGATTTATCCTAGGATTCTCTGGGAAGCTTGGGAGGAGATTGCTCAGCCTTTGGCTTTGATCTTTGTCTACAGGAATAGTGCCAGAAGACTGGAGGATAGCAAATGTTGTCCCGTTGTTCAAGAAGGGGAGTAGAGACAACCCAGGTTACTATTGACCAGTGAGTCTTTCTTCTGTTGTGGGCAAAATCTTGGAAAGGTTTATAAGAGATGAGATGTATAATCATCTGGAAAGGAATAATTTGATTAGAGATAGTCCACATGGTTTTGTGAAGGGTAGGTCGTGCCTCACAAACCTTATTGAGTTCTTTGAGAAGATGACCAAACAGGGTAAAGCAGTTGATGTGGTGTATATGGATTTCAGTAAAGCGTTTGATAAGGTTTCCCACGGTACGCAACTGCAGAAAATACAGAGGCATGGGATTCAGGGTGATTTAGCAGTTTGGATCAGAAATTGGCTAGCTGGAAGAAGACAAAGGGTGGTGGTTGATGGGAAATGTTCAGACTGGAGTCCAGTTACTAGTGATGTACCGCAAGGATCTGTTTTGGGGCCACTGCTGTTTGTCATTTTTATAAATGACCTGGAGGAGTGTGTAGAAGGATGGGTGAGTAAATTTGCAGATGACACTAAAGTCGGTGGAGTTGTGGACAGTGCGGAAGGATGTTACAAGTTACAAAGGGACATAGATAAGCTGCAGCGTTGGGCTGAGAGGTGGCAAATGGAGTTTAATGCATAAAAGTGAGAGGTGATTCATTTTGGAAGGAATAACAGGAAGACAGAGTACTGGGCTTATGGTAAGATTCTTGGCAGTGTGGATGAGCAGAGAGATCTCGGTGTCCATGTCCATAGATCCCTGAAAGTTGCCACCCAGGTTGAGAGGGTTGTTAATTTACATACAATATACAGTGCAGAAGGAGGCTATTCGGCCCATCGAGTCTGCACCGGCTCTTGGAAAGAGCACCCTACCCAAGGTCCACACCTCCACCCTATCCCCATAACCCAGTAACCCCACCCAACACAGTTTTGAACACTAAGGGCAATTTAACATGGCCAATCCACCTAACCTGCACATCTTTGGACTGTGGGAGGAAACCGGAGCACCCGGAGGAAACCCACGCACACACGGGGAGAACGTGCAGACCTCCGCACAGACAGTGACCCAAGCCGGGAATCGAACCTGGGACCCTGGAGCTGTGAAGCAATTGTGCTAACCACCATGCTACCGTGCTGCCCAAGGCATACGGTGTGTTAGCTTTGATTGGTAGAGGGATTGAGTTTCGGAGCCATGAGGTCATGTTGCAAATGTACAAAACTCTGGTGCGGCCGCATTTGGAGTATTGCGTGCAATTCTGGTCGCCGCATTATAGGAAGGATGTGGAAGCATTGGAAAGGGGGCAGAGGAGATTTGAGGGTCTTGATGCTGTTTTCGTTAGAGAGAAGAAGGTTAAGAGGTGACTTAATTGACTTAATAATAACACAAGATGATCAGAGGATTAGATAGGGTGGACAGTGAGAGCCTTTTTCCTCGGATGGTGATGTCTAGCACTAATGTCTAGCTTTAAATTGAGGGGAGATAGATATAGGACAGATGTCAGAGGTAGGTTCTTTACTCCGAGAGTAGTAAGGGCGTGGAATGCCCTGCCTGCAACAGTAGTGGACTCGCCAACACTAAGGGCATTCAAATGATCATTGTATAGATATGGATGATAAGGGAATAGTGTAGATGGGCTTTAGAGTGGTTTCACAGGTCGGCGCAACATCGAGGGCCAAAGGGCCTGTACTGCGCTGTAATGTTCTATGTTATAACACCGCCCAGTCCATCACACGAACCTGCCTCCCATCCATTGACTCAATTGTTATGGGCCATGGTTTAGAGAACCCCAAAGTGTATCATGGAGTTCACCTGACCCACAACTTTTAATAGATTGTGGTATGGGGAGCACACGGCCCACTCTACAGGTGTGGTGCAGCAGAAACAAAAAAGTAATTTTTAAAGCCCAACAATGTTTATTCTATGAACTCAAGTTAACCTTTTTGAAACATACAGTGAACATCTTAGCAACCATCAATTCAAATGCAACCCCCAAAGAATACAACACTAAGTAATTCTTAATAACTTCCCAAACAACATCCAGAAGACCGAAGAAACACCTTTCAACAGAAGCACATTAGGTTTACATTCACTACTGAGAACATTTATTATTCTGAATAGTCTTTTCATGACTGAGAGAACAGCAGTACACCTGCTTGGTCTGGCTTCAGCTCCAACACTGAAAACGAAACTAAAACACACCCTGCAGCAAACAGCCTAAAACGAAAATAAAAAGCTGACAGCCCAGCTCCACCCACTCTTGGAGATCACTGCAGTAAGAATATCTGACTGCAGATATTTACTTACTCACCCATTTATAAACACCCATTTTTTAAAGGTACTCTCACATGACACCATCTACACTTCCCGCTGCCTGGGGAAAGCGGGCAGCATAATCAAAGACCCCTCCCACCCGGCTTACTCACTCTTCCAACTTCTTCCATCGGGCAGGAGATACAGAAGTCTGAGAACACGCACGAACAGACTCAAAAACAGCTTCCCCGCTGTTACCAGACTCCAAAATGACCCTCTTATGGACTGACCTCATTAACACCAGTGCTTATGTAGTTACATTGTGTACCTTGTGTTGCCCTATTATGTATTTTCTTTTCTTCGCATGTACTTAATGATCTGTTGAGATGCTCGCAGAAAAATACTTTTCACTGTACCTTGTGACAATAAACAAATCCAATCCAATCTGCAGCCCCGACACGTTACAGGGTGCCACCTCCATCCGTACCCACAAAGCCCCAGTCTCCTTATTCCAGCCCCATAACTATTCATTTGCTGTCAGTAATAGTGGAACAAACGCCTCCTCTGAAGCGCCTCCTCGCTGCACCCCCTGCCACACAAATAACAAGACCAGCTTATCCACCCCTCAAAAACAAATGCCTTTGGCAAAAAGACCAGCAGACACTGGAACAAAAACATGGGGCTGGATTCTCCATTTCTGAGACTTAAGTGCCAACGGAGAATCCGTGGACTTTCATGACTGAAAGATCGGTGCCGTTCCGCTACTATTAACGGGCTAGCACCAGTGGAACACAATCAATTCTGATGATAAAATGGTACCGGATTCGCCGGGTCTGTGATTGACATTCAGGACGAGCCGCAACCGCACGTAAACAATTCTCCCCCCACACACCATCCCAGCCAAGAAGATGGCTGGAAGGAGAACCACACCACAGTTCACGACTCTGAATTGGAGACACTCCAGGACGTCGTGGAGGAGAGGCCAATGACCCTGTACCCAGGAAGGAGGCAGCCAGGCGCTGGCGTCGAACGTGTCTGGGCGCAGGTGGCAGAAGCAGTCAGTGCCGTGGCCATCCTCGGGGCTGCATGCGTCGGACCATCGAACAGTGTTGTATGTGTTCCCCGCCCAGGAAAAGGCCCACACAACCTCTGGGAGTGGGAAATGACCGGAGGTGCACCACCAGACCTGCGGCCCCGCACCATGGCCAAGTAGAGGGCCCTGGTCTGGCTGGTTGCCAGAGGAAAGGGAGGTCGCCGGGGTGGAGCGCGACCAGGGGCGAGGAAGTGAGACCCCGTTGAGTTGCGGTTGCCCATGACATTTGTCGACACCCCGCCCTCGTCCCCACGCCGCCGTCGTCCCCACGCCGCCTTCCGTCCCCCCGCCGCCCTCCGCCCCACCGCCTCCCTCCGCCCCCCCCGCCTCCCTCCGTCCCCCCCGCCTCCCTCCGTCCCCCCCGCCGCCCTCCGTCCCCCCCCGCCGCCCTCCGTCCCCCCCCGCCGCCCTCCGTCCCCCCCCGCCGCCCTCCGTCCCCCCCCGCCGCCCTCCGTCCCCCCCCGCCGCCCTCCGTCCCCCCCCGCCGCCCTCCGTCCCCCCCCGCCGCCCTCCGTCCCCCCCCGCCGCCCTCCGTCCCCCCCCGCCGCCCTCCGTCCCCCCCCGCCGCCCTCCGTCCCCCCCCGCCGCCCTCCGTCCCCCCCCGCCGCCCTCCGTCCCCCCCCGCCGCCCTCCGTCCCCCCCCGCCGCCCTCCGTCCCCCCCGCCGCCCTCCGTCCCCCCCCCGCCGCCCTCCGTCCCCCCCCGCCGCCCTCCGTCCCCCCCCGCCGCCCTCCGTCCCCCTCCGTCCCCCCCCGCCGCCCTCCGTCCCCCCCCCGCCGCCCTCCGTCCCCCCCCCGCCGCCCTCCGTCCCCCCCCGCCGCCCTCCGTCCCCCCCCGCCGCCCTCCGTCCCCCCCCGCCGCCCTCCGTCCCCCCCCGCCGCCCTCCGTCCCCCCCCGCCGCCCTCCGTCCCCCCCCCGCCGCCCTCCGTCCCCCCCCGCCGCCCTCCGTCCCCCCCCGCCGCCCTCCGTCCCCCCCCGCCGCCCTCCGTCCCCCCCCGCCGCCCTCCGTCCCCCCCCGCCGCCCTCCGTCCCCCCCCGCCGCCCTCCGTCCCCCCCCGCCGCCCTCCGTCCCCCCCCGCCGCCCTCCGTCCCCCCCCGCCGCCCTCCGTCCCCCCCCGCCGCCCTCCGTCCCCCCCCGCCGCCCTCCGTCCCCCCCCGCCGCCCTCCGTCCCCCCCCGCCGCCCTCCGTCCCCCCCCGCCGCCCTCCGTCCCCCCCCGCCGCCCTCCGTCCCCCCCCGCCGCCCTCCGTCCCCCCCCGCCGCCCTCCGTCCCCCCCCGCCGCCCTCCGTCCCCCCCCGCCGCCCTCCGTCCCCCCCCGCCGCCCTCCGTCCCCCCCCGCCGCCCTCCGTCCCCCCCCGCCGCCCTCCGTCCCCCCCCGCCGCCCTCCGTCCCCCCCCGCCGCCCTCCGTCCCCCCCCGCCGCCCTCCGTCCCCCCCCGCCGCCCTCCGTCCCCCCCCGCCGCCCTCCGTCCCCCCCCGCCGCCCTCCGTCCCCCCCCGCCGCCCTCCGTCCCCCCCCGCCGCCCTCCGTCCCCCCCCGCCGCCCTCCGTCCCCCCCCGCCGCCCTCCGTCCCCCCCCGCCGCCCTCCGTCCCCCCCCCGCCGCCCTCCGTCCCCCCCCCGCCGCCCTCCGTCCCCCCCCCGCCGCCCTCCGTCCCCCCCCGCCGCCCTCCGTCCCCCCCCGCCGCCCTCCGTCCCCCCCCGCCGCCCTCCGTCCCCCCCCGCCGCCCTCCGTCCCCCCCCGCCGCCCTCCGTCCCCCCCCCGCCGCCCTCCGTCCCCCCCCCGCCGCCCTCCGTCCCCCCCCCCGCCGCCCTCCGTCCCCCCCCCCGCCGCCCTCCGTCCCCCCCCCCGCCGCCCTCCGTCCCCCCCCCCGCCGCCCTCCGTCCCCCCCCCGCCGCCCTCCGTCCCCCCCCCGCCGCCCTCCGTCCCCCCCCGCCGCCCTCCGTCCCCCCCCGCCGCCCTCCGTCCCCCCCCGCCGCCCTCCGTCCCCCCCCGCCGCCCTCCGTCCCCCCCCGCCGCCCTCCGTCCCCCCCCGCCGCCCTCCGTCCCCCCCCGCCGCCCTCCGTCCCCCCCCGCCGCCCTCCGTCCCCCCCCGCCGCCCTCCGTCCCCCCCCGCCGCCCTCCGTCCCCCCCCGCCGCCCTCCGTCCCCCCCCGCCGCCCTCCGTCCCCCCCCGCCGCCCTCCGTCCCCCCCCGCCGCCCTCCGTCCCCCCCCGCCGCCCTCCGTCCCCCCCCGCCGCCCTCCGTCCCCCCCCGCCGCCCTCCGTCCCCCCCCGCCGCCCTCCGTCCCCCCCCGCCGCCCTCCGTCCCCCCCCGCCGCCCTCCGTCCCCCCCCGCCGCCCTCCGTCCCCCCCCGCCGCCCTCCGTCCCCCCCCGCCGCCCTCCGTCCCCCCCCGCCGCCCTCCGTCCCCCCCCGCCGCCCTCCGTCCCCCCCCGCCGCCCTCCGTCCCCCCCCGCCGCCCTCCGTCCCCCCCCGCCGCCCTCCGTCCCCCCCCGCCGCCCTCCGTCCCCCCCCGCCGCCCTCCGTCCCCCCCCGCCGCCCTCCGTCCCCCCCCGCCGCCCTCCGTCCCCCCCCGCCGCCCTCCGTCCCCCCCCGCCGCCCTCCGTCCCCCCCCGCCGCCCTCCGTCCCCCCCCGCCGCCCTCCGTCCCCCCCCGCCGCCCTCCGTCCCCCCCCGCCGCCCTCCGTCCCCCCCCGCCGCCCTCCGTCCCCCCCCGCCGCCCTCCGTCCCCCCCCGCCGCCCTCCGTCCCCCCCCGCCGCCCTCCGTCCCCCCCCGCCGCCCTCCGTCCCCCCCCGCCGCCCTCCGTCCCCCCCCGCCGCCCTCCGTCCCCCCCCGCCGCCCTCCGTCCCCCCCCGCCGCCCTCCGTCCCCCCCCGCCGCCCTCCGTCCCCCCCCGCCGCCCTCCGTCCCCCCCCGCCGCCCTCCGTCCCCCCCCGCCGCCCTCCGTCCCCCCCCGCCGCCCTCCGTCCCCCCCCGCCGCCCTCCGTCCCCCCCCGCCGCCCTCCGTCCCCCCCCGCCGCCCTCCGTCCCCCCCCGCCGCCCTCCGTCCCCCCCCGCCGCCCTCCGTCCCCCCCCGCCGCCCTCCGTCCCCCCCCGCCGCCCTCCGTCCCCCCCCGCCGCCCTCCGTCCCCCCCCGCCGCCCTCCGTCCCCCCCCGCCGCCCTCCGTCCCCCCCCGCCGCCCTCCGTCCCCCCCCGCCGCCCTCCGTCCCCCCCCGCCGCCCTCCGTCCCCCCCCGCCGCCCTCCGTCCCCCCCCGCCGCCCTCCGTCCCCCCCCGCCGCCCTCCGTCCCCCCCCGCCGCCCTCCGTCCCCCCCCGCCGCCCTCCGTCCCCCCCCGCCGCCCTCCGTCCCCCCCCGCCGCCCTCCGTCCCCCCCCGCCGCCCTCCGCCCCCCCCCGCCGCCCTCCGCCCCCCCCCGCCGCCCTCCGTCCCCCCCCGCCGCCCTCCGTCCCCCCCCGCCGCCCTCCGTCCCCCCCCGCCGCCCTCCGTCCCCCCCCGCCGCCCTCCGTCCCCCCCCGCCGCCCTCCGTCCCCCCCCGCCGCCCTCCGTCCCCCCCCGCCGCCCTCCGTCCCCCCCCGCCGCCCTCCGTCCCCCCCCGCCGCCCTCCGTCCCCCCCCGCCGCCCTCCGTCCCCCCCCGCCGCCCTCCGTCCCCCCCCGCCGCCCTCCGTCCCCCCCCGCCGCCCTCCGTCCCCCCCCGCCGCCCTCCGTCCCCCCCCGCCGCCCTCCGTCCCCCCCCGCCGCCCTCCGTCCCCCCCCGCCGCCCTCCGTCCCCCCCGCCGCCCCCGCTCCTCGCGTCCACACCCTCGCCCCGCCCCCACACCCTCGCCTCCGCCCCGCCCCCACACCCTCGCCCCCACCCCTGCCCCCACACCCTCGCCCCCACCCCTGCCCCCACACCCCTCGCCCCCACCCCCCCACACCTTGCTCCCACACACCCCCGCACCCCCCTCGCACCCGCCCCCACACCCCCTCGTCCCCATCCCCGCACCCCCCCCGTCCCCATCCCCGCACCCCCCTCGCTCCCGCACCCCCCACACGCCCCCGCCCCCACACGCCCCCACACCCCTCGCCCCTGCCCCAACACCCCCCTGGCCCCCACACCCCCCTCTTCCCCCCCCCAAGGCCACACCCTCGCGCTCGCCCCCGCCTCGCCCCCACACCGCCCCCGCCCCTCACCGCCCTTGCCCCCGCCCCACACCGCCCTCGCCCCAGCCCCGCCCCACACCGCCCTCGCCCCCGCCACCCCCCCACACCGCCCTCGCCACCCCCACCCCACACCGCCCTCGGCCCCACCCCACACTGCCCTCGCCCCTGCCCCCACCCCACCCCACCCCACACTGCCCTCGCCCCCACCCCACCCCACACCACACCGCCCTCAAATTCACGTCTAATCATGCATGTTGTCTTGTGTCTTGCAGGAGTTGCCGAAGATGCGGCGAGTCCATCTTGCGGCCCCTGCCCCCAGCCAGTGCCAGAGCCGGTGCCCCCCCCCCCCCCCCCCGGTCAGCCGAGCAGTGACGAGGAAAGCAGCTTAACATAAGCTCTCCGCCCGAGACTCGGGACACCCCGCAAGTCGGAAGTTGACAGTGAATTTCCGTCACAGCTATTTGAAACACCCTTCACCAGAGACCCTCACCTTGATTGGGTGCTTCAGTGGAGAGGCTCCTGGGACACTATCTGGTGCGCACCACACAGCTGACCCGGTACAGCAGGCGGAGGTGGGAGCGGTCGGAGGGCAGGCCGACCCAGGAACTCGCTGCCATCCAGATGGGCTTCTGAAACATGTGGTCCCACATAAATATGCAGTGTGGATGCAGTCAGAGAGCCAGGGACTACACGAGGGTATGTTGACGAGCAGCTACTGGCACAGGTGGTGGAGTCCAACTGCGTGCATGAACTGGAGGTGTTGCCGACTATGCGTGCCACCCAGGCCAACACCGCACGGGTGGTGTCCACGGTGGAGGCATTGGGGGCGACTGATTGACTATGGATCAGCATTTCCAATGTCTGGGGCATTGTGCAGGTGCTGGCCGAGGCCCGGCACATGGCTGCCATGTGCCAGAGCCAGCTGGAATTTGCAGTGGTGCTGCTCAATGTGGCCCAGTTACAGCAGGCCATGGCTGGGAATGCAGCGACCTGCCGCAGACACCGAGTGAGGTGCCCCAGTCCCAGAGGGAGATGGCCCAATCACTGGCTGAAGTGGCACAGACCCAGAAGGTGGTGGTACAGTCGCAGCGTGATGTGACGCAGTCCCAGATGGAGATGGTCCACTCCGTGTTCCATGGCTGGGAGCATGCAGACCTTGGCTGAGACCAAAGCAGGCCTCTAGGACTGGCAGTACCAGGTGGCGGTTGAGCCTTCGGGGATAGCTCCGCTCGCACAATCATCCCATGGAGAACCCGGGGGCCATCGGCACCCGAGGGAGGAGGAGAATGTGATGGGGCCCATGGCGGTGACTCTCGCACAGTTCTCTTCTCCCCCCGGTGGTGCATCTGGTGGGCAGCGGGCAGAACAGGGCGGCAAAGCGCCACCTGGGACGCCTGAGCAGTAGACGGGCCCATCCAGGCCGGGTCACCCCAGAAGACGCGCGCCAATGGGGACCCTCGTCATAGTCGGGAGCTACAGCAGGCCGCCTCCATTCTTGCTGTACCGTTTGGAGAACCACCATGATGTAGCATTAAGGACCTTAAGGCCAGAAAGTTAGACACCAGTTAAGTTGGCACGGGTGCAGGGCACAGCTTAGTCATAGGGGCTAGGGCACAGACTTGTGTATTTCTTCACAATAAACAACTGTTTACCACCGTTGCAACCTGTCTCAGTGCTTTGTCTGAGAGGTGGGCTGGCTGGGCAGGGAATGGGGGGGGGGGGGGGGGGGGGTAGAATGGTGCAGGCTCTGAGTGGCCCGTGCTTTCCCCCCCCCCCCACCCGCCATCCCAGAGAATCGGTGGGATCGTGCAATGGAATAGCCACCCCGCATGCAGGGATCACCCAGGTGGATGGTGCAACCGTGGGCATGAGTCAGATGTTGTCATACGATGTGGTGCACCAGGGCTCATTGGAGAGCGGGTCATCGTCACCCACCACCCCATGGACCAGAGTTGCTGTTATTGCCAGCCCACTGCTCCCTCTCCATAGTGCTGCAGGTATGTAACATGGAGGGGGTGCAGGCTGGGGGGGGGGGGGGGGGGGGGGGTGATGTGGTGTCCGTGCCCCTGGCCAGCCTCGCCTCCACCACCGTGGGCGTTGACCCTGACACACGTGCATCCCTGGGCCTCATGACCTGTCCATCCTCTTCCTCGTCGAACGAGGCCTTCTTCCTACTCCTACCTCAACACATTGCCCCTCTCCTGTGCGATGTTGTGAAGGATGCAGCAGGTCACCAAATGCAGGCCACGCTCTCAGTATCATACTGGAGGGCCCCTCCAGAACGGTCCAGGACCTGAACCTTCAGGAGCCAAAATACTGCTCAATCACACTCCTGGTTGCTGTATGGCCGTTGTTGTGCAGGTCTCCGCGTCAGTCTGTGGCCTCCGGATAGGTGTCATCAGCTACGGCCGCGGCAGGTGACCCCTGTCACTCAGGAGCCAACCCTCAGCCGCGGGAGGAGCCTCTCGAAAATGTCATGAATCACCGAGTGTGCCAGGATGAAGTCATCGTGCACTCTACCCAGGTATCGGGCGTAGATGTGTACGATGCGCAGCTGATTGTCACAGACCAGCTGAACGTTCATGGGTGCTACCCCTTTCGATTTGTGTAGAACAGTCTGTTTTCCACAGGTGCCCGTAGGGTGACATGCATCCCATCGATTGCCCCCTGGACCCAGTGCATCCGGTGATTGCGACGAACCCCGATCGATGCCCGGGCATCCTGTTGGGCTTGGACCACATCAAAATGTATGTATTGATCCGCCTGGGCATATAGGGCCTCTGTGACAGCGTAGATGCATCTGTGTGAGATCCCAGACAGGTCCCCACTCGGCACCTGGAAGGACCCCGTCACGTAAACGTTCAAGGCGACCGTCACCTTAATGGACACCTCCCCAGGTGTGCCATCATCAGGCAGATATGTCACACTGTCAATCTGGTCACCGGTTCATCTGGTTCGACGACATGCCAGGTCTGGCAGATCCTTGAATGTCAGGCGGTGCCAGCACTCTATCTGGTCAGCCGGACTTTTCGATGCCATGCCTGGTCTGGCAGATCCTTGAATGTCAGGCGGTGCCGGTCAGGAGGCCTCGTGTGGCATCTCCTTGGTACCCCCTCCTCCTCGGCCTGTTGGGCAGCCGGCCCTCCAGCTTGGGTGGCTGCCTCCTGCCTCTCTGCTGCATGCACTGCTGCTGTAGCTTCTCCTTCCTTTTCGAGTGGCGGTCGCTCATACGGCAGCAGGGCATCCTGCAGAGCTGCAATGACCAGCAGGGCAGCCACCATTGCTGGTTGAATCAATTGTCTGCAGGGAGTGAAAGGCCAACATGTTCGTATGGTGCGTACCCCCGTGCCCAACCAGGTTCGACAGGCCACACGGTGGCCCCGGTTGGCACTGCAGGCTCTGCCCCTGCATGTCCCTCCCCATAAATTCATTTCTACCCCGAAAATGCCCCTCACGATCCACCCTCCCCTCACGATCCACCCTCCCCTCACGATCCACCCTCCCCTCACGATCCACCCTCCCCTCACGATCCACCCTCCCCTCACGATCCACCCTCCCCTCACGATCCACCCTCCCCTCACGATCCACCCTCCCCTCACGATCCACCCTCCCCTCACGATCCACCCTCCCCTCACGATCCACCCTCCCCTCACGATCCACCCTCCCCTCACGATCCACCCTCCCCTCACGATCCACCCTCCCCTCACGATCCACCCTCCCCTCACGATCCACCCTCCCCTCACGATCCACCCTCCCCTCACGATCCACCCTCCCCTCACGATCCACCCTCCCCTCACGATCCACCCTCCCCTCACGATCCACCCTCCCCTCACGATCCACCCTCCCCTCACGATCCACCCTCCCCTCACGATCCACCCTCCCCTCACGATCCACCCTCCCCTCACGATCCACCCTCCCCTCACGATCCACCCTCCCCTCACGATCCACCCTCCCCTCACGATCCACCCTCCCCTCACGATCCACCCTCCCCTCACGATCCACCCTCCCCTCACGATCCACCCTCCCCTCACGATCCACCCTCCCCTCACGATCCACCCTCCCCTCACGATCCACCCTCCCCTCACGATCCACCCTCCCCTCACGATCCACCCCCCCTCACGATCCCACCCCCCCTCACGATCCACCCCCCCCCTCACGATCCACCCCCCCCTCACGATCCACCCCCCCCTCACGATCCACCCCCCCCTCACGATCCACCCCCCCCTCACGATCCACCCCCCCCTCACGATCCACCCCCCCCTCACGATCCACCCCCCCCTCACGATCCACCCCCCCCTCACGATCCACCCCCCCCTCACGATCCACCCCCCCCTCACGATCCACCCCCCCCTCACGATCCACCCCCCCCTCACGATCCACCCCCCCCTCACGATCCACCCCCCCCTCACGATCCACCCCCCCCTCACGATCCACCCCCCCCTCACGATCCACCCCCCCCTCACGATCCACCCCCCCCTCACGATCCACCCCCCCCTCACGATCCACCCCCCCCTCACGATCCACCCCCCCCTCACGATCCACCCCCCCCTCACGATCCACCCCCCCCTCACGATCCACCCCCCCCTCACGATCCACCCCCCCCTCACGATCCACCCCCCCCTCACGATCCACCCCCCCCTCACGATCCACCCCCCCCTCACGATCCACCCCCCCCTCACGATCCACCCCCCCCTCACGATCCACCCCCCCCTCACGATCCACCCCCCCTCACGATCCACCCCCCCCTCACGATCCACCCCCCCCTCACGATCCACCCCCCCCTCACGATCCACCCCCCCCTCACGATCCACCCCCCCCTCACGATCCACCCCCCCTCACGATCCACCCCCCCCTCACGATCCACCCCCCCCTCAAGATCCCCGTCCATAAGCCCAAATCAATGCAATACCTGAGGGCTCAATCGCCAACGCGAACAAGAGGGGAGACATGGGACACCCCTGCTTTGTTCCCTGGAATAGTGGGTAGTATTCAGACTGCGTATTATTCGTCTGCGCACATGCTGTCGGATATAACAATTTTACTCAAGCCACAAACTTAGGCCCAATTCCAAACTTTTCCAGGACCGCGAACAAATGACTCCACGCTGTCAAATGCCTTCACATCTAAAGCCGCCACCACCATCACTTCGAACTCGCTTCCCTCTGCTGGAGAAAGCACCACATTCAGCAGCCACCGCACGTTCGACGAGAGCAGCCTGCCCTCGACGAACCCCATTGACCTTCCCCCACCACCTTCGGATGACACTCCCCCAGCCTCACTGTCAACGCCTTCGCCAGTATCTTGGTATCCACATTCAGTGGTGAAGCAGACCTATATGACCCGCACTCCTTTTTAAGCAACAATGAAATAGATGCCTGCCTCATTGTCTCCGGCAACCCTCCCTTTGCCATCACATCCTCAAACATTTCCATCAACAGTGACACCAAGTTGTCCTTAAGCTTCTTATCTAACTCCACCAGGAACCCATCCGACCTGGTACCTTACCTGACTGCATCTTCCCTTTCGCTGCCTTCACCTCCTCTCCCACCTCCGGCCATTCCAGTCGCTCCAGATCCCTCATCACCGACTAATCCTCTGGTGGCTCCGACATCATAAACCCTTATAAAAGTCCTCACGCACCTTATTCACCTGCTCTGGAGCCACCACCACCCCTCCCGTTCCATCCCTTATCTGTACGATTTTCCTCCCCGTAGCATTTCGACAGAGCTGGTTCACCAGTACCTGACTGGCCTTACAATACTCATACACAAACCCCTACGCTCGCCTCAACTGCTGAACTGCCCTCCCCACACAGGAAGTCAAACTTCGCCTGCTACTCCTTCCTCCTCGCTAATAGTTCCTGATCCTCCGCATATCTTCCATCAACCTCCAAAATCTCCTCTACCAGACGCTGCTGCTCCTTCCGCCTCCCTATCCATCTTTCTCTTGGTTGAGATGACTATTCTTCAATGCCTCCTCATTTAGATCTCCTCAATAAGATCTTCTCATTTTGGTTGAACTCCAAATACTCCTCAATTACCTTCCTCATCTTTATGCAAAAATTTGGGCCCCCTCCTCCTAAAGGACCAACGAGCATAGCCGGCACCTATCTATCCTTGCGTCCAACACTATGTTCCAATTCTTTCTCACCACCCCAGTATCGACTGGTGCATATCCAGGTCTGGTCTGGCACCTAAAATCTTCCTCCCCATCCATATTGGCGAAATATTCGGTAGCCCTCCACCCCTCAGACACACCCATGATCCTCAGGTTATGTCTTCACTACCTGTTCTCCAGGTCTTCCACCATGGCTCTCAGCACTCTCTTAATCTCCGCCACCCTCCGCAGCTCCTCATGCATCGAGGTGAACTGCTCACTGCCGTGAAAGACATCATCCATCTGTTTTTCTCCCCCTGTCGGAAGTTCTCACCAACTCCACTCTCACCGGGGCGAGTATCCCACCCACACCTTCGGCGAAGCCATCATCACCGTCTGATGCTTTTTGAAATAGAAACATAGAAAATAGGTGCAGGAGTAGGCCATTCGGCCCTTCAACCCTTCACCATAGTTCAATATGATCATGACTGATCATGCAAATTCAGGATCCCACTCCCGCTTTCTCTCCATACCCTTGATCCTTTAGCCGCAAGGACTATGTCCAGCTCCCTCTTGAATATGTCCAACTGGCGCCACAGCTTTCTGTGGTAGATAATTCCACAAGTCACAACTCTCTAAGAGAAGTAGTTCTTCCTCATCTCAGTCCTGAATGGCTTATCCCTGATTCTTAGACTGTGATTCCTAGTTCTGCACGTCCCCAACATCGGGAATATTCTTCTCGCATTTCGTCTGTCCAGCCCCATCAGGATTTTATATGTTTCTATGAGATCCCCTCTCATTCTTCTGAACTCCAGTGAGTACAAGCCCAGTCGATCCAGTCTTTCTTCATATGCTAGCCCTGCCATCCTGGGAATTAGTCTGGTGAACCTTCACTGGACACCCCTAATAGCAAGAATGTCCTTCCTCAGACTAGGAGACCAAAACTGCATGCAATACTGAAGGTGTGGCCTCACCAAGGCCCTGCAGCAAGACATACTCTATACTCAAACCCTCTTTTTTTTTTTTTACAAATATTTTTATTCTCCTTTTTCACATTTATCATATTTACAACAATAAATAATTAACAATAATAACAAATACAATGGCAATCCCCTAACCCGCAATCCCCTCATCCCACCCACCCTCAAACAGATCCCAACATTTTGAATGCAAAACACCATTAAAAAGAATTATCATTAATTTTTACATTCCAACCTGATCGTTAAGAACTCCAGCAGGTCCCCTGCCACGCCGAGGCACAGGGCGGAGAAGCCAATCTCCACACCAACAGGATCCGCCTTCGGGCAATCAGCGAGGCAAAGGCTAATACACCAGCCTCCGCACCTGCTTCCAACCCCGGCCAATCCGACACCCTGAATATGGCTTCGAAGGGACCTGATTCGAGTCTCACGTGCGCCACCTTCGAGATTACCTTAAAGACTTCCCTCCAATACCCCTACAGTTTTGCCCCCCTCCCCCACAGCGTTCACAAACATCCACAAACAGGGCAGCACAGTGGTTAGCAGGGTTGCTTCACCGCTCCAGGGTCCCAGGTTCGATTCCCAGCTTGGGTCACTGTGTCTGCACGTTCTCCCTGTGCCTGCGTGGGTTTCCTCCGGATGCTCCAGTTTCCTCCCGCAGTCCAAAGATGTGCAGGTTAGGTGGATTGGCCATGCTAAAATTGCCCTTAGTGTCCAAAACAAAGGTTTGGTGGGGTTATGGGGATAGGGTGCTCTTTCCAAGGGCGGAAGACAACGCGATGGGTCGAATGGCCCCCTGCACTGTAAATTGTATGTATGTATGATCTTCCACCCCCTCCAAAAAGTTGGTTCATCCTCGCCCTTGTGAGGTGTACCGTATATTCCATCTTCAGCTGTATCAGCCTCAACCTTGCACATTAAGTTGCCGCATTCACCCTCCGTAGCACTTCACACCACAACCCCTCCTCCATGTCCTCCCCAACTCTTCCTCCCACTTTGCCTTAATCCCATCCAGTGATATCACTGAAAGGGGCAACACAGGTGGAAAAGGTAGTCAATAAGGCATGCAGCATGCTTGCCTTCATTGGCCGGGGCATTGAGTATAAGAATTGGCAAGTCATGTTGCAGCTGTATAGAACCTTAGTTAGGCCACACTTGGAGTATAGTGTTCAAATCTGGTCGCGACACTACCAGAAGGATGTGGAGGCTTTAGAGAGGGTGCAGAAGAGATTTACCAGAATGTTGCCTGGTATGGAGGGCATTAGCTATGAGGAGCGGTTGAATAAACTCGGTTTGTTCTCACTGGAATGAAGGAGGTTGAGGGGCGACCTGATAGAGGTCTACAAAATTATGAGGGGCATAGACAGAGTGGATAGTCAGAGGCTTTTCCCCGGGGTAGAGGGGTCAATTACTAGGGGGCATAGGTTTAAGGTGAGAGGGGCAAGGTTTAGAGTAGATGTACGAGGCAAGTTTTTTACGCAGAGGGTAGTGGGTTCCTGGAACTCGTTACCGGAGGAGGTGGTGGAAGCAGGGACGATAGTGACATTTAAGGGGCATCTTGACAAATACATGAATAGGATGGGAATAGAGGGATACGGACCCAGGAAGTGTAGAAGATTGTAGTTTAGTCGGGCAGCATGGTCGGCACGGGCTTGGAGGGCCGAAGGGCCTGTTCCTGTGCTGTACATTTCTTTGTTCTTTGTTTGTATATCTTCTCCCAGAATAACCCCATAAATCGCCGATACCGCCTCTCTCCAATCTCCCCGCCATCAATATCTCTTCCAACCGTGTGGGGGCCAGTGCAATCGGAAAGCTCTGTACCTCCTTCCTGGCAAAATTTCGGACCTGCATATACCTAAACATCTCACCCTGCCCAACTTCACAAACCGGCCACCCAGACACAAATCCTTTAATACCCTAACTTCCCTCTCCTCCCATCTCTGAAAATTCCCATCCCATCTCCCTAGTTCAAATCTATGGTTCCCTCAAATTGGCATTTCCCTTGACTCCGCCTATAGTGCTAGCGCAACTGCCTTCAGGTGTTGAGCGTCACCACTACCACCGGACTCCGAGTATTTCCCTAGGGCCATCGGGAGCGGTGCTATTGCCAATGCCCTCAACCCCGACCCACTGCATAGACTCTCCTCCATCCTAACCCACTGGGACCTCTCACCCCCCCCCCCCCCCCCCCCCCAAACCCAGCCCTGCACCTTCTCAGCATTCGCCGCCCAGTGATACAATACATTTGGGAGACCAACCCCTCTGATTGCCGTCCTCTCTGCAACAACACCTCCTTAATCCTCTTGCCAAATCCGCTTTACCCTCTCCACCAAACTAAAGATGTTATATCTACGGAGCTCCCCCCAACCTTGTGCCACCTGCACCCCCAGGTATCCAAAGTGGGTTACTGCCCTACGGAATGGCAGCCCCCCCCCCCCCCCCCCACCCCTGCTCCCACCCCTGGCCGGGACACCACAAAATATTTACTCAAACCCTCTTATTATGAAGGCCAGCATGCCATTAGCTTTCCTCACCGCCTGCTGCACTTGCACGCCAATCTTCAGTGACTGTTCCTCCATGATACCCATGCCTCGTTGCACTTCCCCTTTTCGTAAACTGTCACCATTCAGATAATCTGCCTTCCTGTTTTTGCCACCTAAGTGGATAACCTCATATTTACCCAAATGCTTTAAACAACCGTTTGAACTCCAGCCATCGCCTCCGTTATATTCTCCACCGTGATGGATGCGGGCCCCCCCCCACCCCAACGGGCTCTCTCCCAACATCTTTCCTCCTACTGCCGTCCCCTCACCACGTTGGCGGTGGACCTTCACTCACCGCCTTCTTCCTTGGATTCTTCTTTCTGGTTTTTGACGTTCTATAAATGCCCCAAACTTACCCACAGTTCTCATGGACAAATCTACCCCAAAAACTGGGCTTAAAGGGTGAAAAATGACTGCTGTGGCAGGAGCCACCAAACATGCGACCTCCACCTACATGCCACAACTGGAAGTTCGACCAACCTTGATTCTTAACTCTGCACTACTTGAGTTAGGTTTCAGTCTGACAACATTTGAGGTTGGTCCGCAGCTTGAAACAATAGCAAGTATCAGCTGGATAATTCTAAATTATAGGCTAGGGCTATGGACATCTGTATACCTGTGTGTATACTTGTACCTTTACATGTATGTATTGTCATGCTTAGTACAAGCATGCGGATATTGGATATTACAGACTGGAAGATCATGCTGTATGAAAGTGGTTACCACCTGTTCAGATGGAAACGCAGCTTACGGTCACCTGGGACAATGGCGACTTTACCTTACCTTTACATGACTGCGGCTTAATGAGCATTTAAACAGTAGACCACATTAGGTTCTGTTGCCAATATTTAGTTAAACATAGACCTGAAGAAGGGAACTTCACAGCCACCAGTCAAGTTTAAGCATCTAATTTCTTAAGGATGAAGCAGTCTTTTAATTTCTGAGTGCTATATTGAACAAAGGAAAATATTCGAACTCCGGTTGGGGCAGAGGTGAGAGTGAATTTACCATTGCTTTGTATCTTGGTGGTCTGAAACTAACTTTCCAAGACTTAGTTTAAAATATCCTGAACAAAACAAATCCAGCAGAGAAACATTGAAATTTCAGAAGTGGCTAAACCATCAGAGCTGAAAGTCTTCTCATGCAACCAATGCATTGTAGTTGTTCCAGATTTGAAGTCCACCTGAGAACCAGGTTGTTTGTCTACAAGAAGCTTTGCAGTTTCATGAGAATTGTTTCTTTCTAAAAAACTCCACCTAAATGGGACATAGAGATAGAGATAGAAAATAGGAGCATCATTGGATCATTGGCCTTTCAAGTCTGTTCCGCCAATCAATTTGATCATCGCTGATCCTCTATCTAAATACCCCTTGACACCTTTAGTGTCTAGAAATCTATCCATTTCTTTCTTAAATATATTCGATGACTTGGCCTCCGCAGCCCTCTGTGATAGAGAATTCCACACAATTACCTCCCTGTGAGTGAAGATGTTTCTCCTCATCGCCGTTCTAAATGACCTCACCTCTAATGAGAGACTTTAGCAAAATACACCACATTCACTGGTTCACCTTTATCTATTCTACTAGTTACATCCTCCAAAAACTCCAGTAGGTTTGCCAAATACTATCTAATACTATGTTTAATTTATTTTGTTTGCCATGGTTGGGCTGCTTTACTTGTGATCAACTTGAAGTAAGCGGGCCTGCATTAATATAGTGTGTTATTAATTTTATTTTTCTAATTACAGCTTTAACTTTTATCTAATTTTGTGAGTGATTGAGACATTCTGTTTCAAACATTTGGGGCAAGTGTACGATAAATAATATGCTTTATTCCTAAAATCACAAATGTCTCCTGCTAAATTTTATTTTTAATTCTGAATAAGATCATAGTGGTTAAAGGAAATACCTTACAAATTACAGATTGGAAGGGACCTCACAAATTGGATATATGTTTATACATGGCTTTTTGTGTGGGCACGTGGTAGTTTTACTGGTTGAATTTGGTACGTGGTGATCAGAATTAAGGCATTAGTCATGTGAGATAGTCAACAGAAGCGTATGAAGCTACAATCAGTGGAGAGAGTATTTTGGGTGATTGTGCTTTGATACACTGTGTAGAACCTTTTCTCTAAAGCATCTACATGTGTTTGCAGGAGATGAACATAGGAAACAAAACCATAAAATCTCAGGGAATCATGACCACAGTGCCAGCCACACGGGTCACTCAGGACAAGAGTTGTTCCTTCAGTGTAAGCCCGGGTAAGAGGAAATGCAGGAGGCTGAGAGACCCATCAAACAGGTTACACTCAGACTTGGACATTCTGGAGCTCCATACTCGGGCAGTGTTGAAGAAGATGGAGATGGCTCAGTGGGGTGAGGTAGGTGATCGACAGTTCTGCACTGAGTTAAGCATGAATTGCCAAAAAGCTCCTCCACCCATGTTCTTGTAAATGTGTTTCATTAACAGGACAATATGAAGATCAGTAAGACCTCACCATCATCTTTGACAGTGACTGAGCGAGGCCCCAGGGACAATAACTTGGAACTAGTGCTTTCAAAAGGAAGAATTATTAGGTATGTGTCATAATGTGGAGTTTTCAAAGGCTTTTAAGAGCTTGCATTAGCAATAGTTCCACTCCTTCATCTTCCCTATCTCCAATTGTCCTTGATATTTCTAGCTAAGAAAAACAGAGCTCTGGAAGTTTGAAGTACAAAAGAAGGTCATTGTCAACTGTATTGATCCTGCTAAAAACATTTGTCTGTTCTGTGTTTCTTTTTTAATTCCTGTTCTGCTGGCTGCCTTTAATCTACAGTCTCCTTGTAGCTGCTGCAACATTGAGACTTTTGCTTAAGCTGTAGACTTCTGGAAAATTATAACACTAGGGAGATACTGGAGTGAAAGGCTGTGAGCAGGCTCTCCTACTATGTCTGTAACAGTTTAATCCTCTGTCTGAATGGCTGGGGAAAATCCAGTCTGAGGACTCTATTCAAGATGCAGATAGAATCTCTGCACCAAGATCAGGCAAACCGAAAGGGCAGACTGGATGAAAAAATGAAATGAAATGAAAATCGCTTATTGTCACAAGTAAGCTTCAAATGAAGTTACTGTGAAAAGCCCCTAGTCGCCACATTCCGGCACCTGTTCGGGAGGCTGTTACGGGAATTGAACCGTGCTGCTGGCCTACCTTGGTCTGCTTTCAAAGCCAGCGATTTAGCCCTGTGCTAAACAGCCCCTGTAGGGTCTGTTGTAATTTCTCAGATATAACGCTCCAGTAATTTCTCCAGGAGATGCAGGCTCCATCTGATGGTCGAAAGCTAGAATTGCACAGACCTGAATCTCCTGCGTAAATCACACATCACATTCGGAGAAGATCGGCACCTACAGCAGGGAAAATTCATCACAAACCTTTTTCTTCAATTCCCATTATTTTAATCCTTCCCCTACCGTATGTTTGTCTTGTGTGTGTCTGGGTGGAAGGTGGGATGAGGTTTGGGGAATAGGTAGACTGGGAGACCATTGTTCCATTATTTCCATTATATGTTCATCTTTTAATCTTGTTGTAAAGAAACAGTTTGTTACTGTTTTAATTAAATTTGGTGCCTGTAACTCATTGGAGTAGTCAAGCGTTAAACGTCTCAGGCGGAACACAAATTATTGGTTAATTCACTTATGTTGGGATTACGAGGTCTGTGGTCTGGAACTGACTGTGCACTCGCCCAGGGTAGCATGAAAATTCTACACTAAACCAATTCACAACTAATTGCACTAACCTCTTTCCATGATTCTATACTCTGTATTGCTTCAGGTATTATCCCTAGTAAGATGAAGTGATCTGCTTCAACCATTACCTGTAACAAAGTTTCCCAACTTGCGATAATTCTGTATGAAGAGGAAGTCCACTCAACCCCTAACCTCGCTTTGTAAAAATTCTAAATTCCATGGATTCCCCAACACACATCTCCTGCCTCTGTTCATTCTATCACAATGCATTTTTAAAAAGGAGCCATTAAACATTCACTTTGCTTTTCAGCTCCAGTAGCTGAATAGATCGAGTATTTCAAACCTCTAGTTTTCCTTGATATCCTGGTGAGTCAACAGTATACTCTATGGTTTTAATGTCCATAAAATGAAAAACTCATCAAAAATCCACATACTCCGTATGTGCTGTCTTTCCTATTATAGTTAGAACATAGAATGTAACAGCGCAGTACAGGCCCTTCGGCCCTCGATGTTGCGCCGACCTGTGAAACCACTCTAAAGCCCATCTACACTATTCCCTTATTGTCCATATGTCTATCCAATGACCATTTGAATGTCCTTGGTGTTGGCGAGTCCACTACTGTTGCAGGCAGGGCATTCCACGCCCTTACTACTCTCTGAGTAAAGAACCTACCTCTGACATCTGTCTTATATCTATCTCCCCTCAATTTAAAGGTATGTCCCTTCGTGCTAGAGATTACCATCCGAGGAAAAAGGCTCTCACTGTCCACCCTATCCAATCCTCTGATCATCTTGTATGCCTCAATTAAGTCACCTCTTAACCTCCTTCTCTCTAACGAAATCAGCCTCAAGTCCCTCAGCCTTTCCTCATAAGATCTTCCCTCCATAGCAGGCAACATTCTGGTATATCTCCTCTGCACCCTTTCCAATGCTTCCACATCCTTCCTATAATGTGGCGACCAGAATTGCACGCAATACTCCAAATGCGGCCGCACCAGAGTGTTGCATAGCTGCAACATTACCTCATGGCTCCTAAACTCAATCCCTCTACCAATAAAAGCTAACACACCGTCTGCCTTCTTAACAACTCTCTCAACCTGGGTGGCAACTTTCAGGGATCTATGTACATGGACACCGAGATATCTCTGCTCATCCACACTGCCAAGTATCTTACCATTAGCCCAGTACTCAGTCTTCCTGTTAATCCTTCCAAAATGAATCACCTCACACTTTTCTGCATTAAACTCCATTTGCCACCTCTCAGCCCAGCGCTGCAGCTTATCTATGTCCCTCTGTAACTTGTAACATCCTTCCGCACTGTCCACAACTCCACCAACTTTAGTGTCATCTGCAAATTTACTCACCCATCCTTCTACGCCCTCCTCCAGGTCATTTATAAAAATGCCAAACAGCAATGGCCCCAAAACTGATCCTTGTGGTACACCACTCGTAACTGGACTCCAGTCTGAACAATTCCCATCAACCACCACCCTTTGTCTTCTTCCAGCTAGCCAATTTCTGATCCAAACTGCTAAATCACCCTGAATCCCATGCCTCCGTATTTTCTGCAGTAGCCTACCATGGGGAACCTTATTAAACGCTTTACTGAAATCCATATACATCACATTAACTGCTTTACCCCCATCCACCTGTTTGGTCACCTTCTCAAAGAACTCTATAAGGTTTGTGAGGCACGACCTACCCTTCACAAAACCGTGTTGACTATGTCTAATCAAATTATTCCTTTCCAGATGATTATGCATCCTATCTCTTATAAACCTTTCCAAGATTTTTCCCACAACAGAAGTAAGGCTCACTGGTCTATAGTTACCGGGGTTATCTCTACTCCCCTTCTTGAACAAGGGGACAACATTTGCTATCCTCCAGTCTTCTGGCACTATTCCTGTAGACAAAGATGACTTAAAGATCAAGGCCAAAGGCTCAGCAATCTCCTCCCTAGCTTCCCTGAGAATCCTAGGATAAATCCCATCCGGCCCAGGTGACTTATCTATTTTCACACTTTCCAGAATTGCTAACACCTCCTCCTTATGAACCTCAAGCCCTTCTAGTCTAATAGCCTGAATCTCAGTATTCTCCTCGACGACATTGTCTTTTTCCTGTGTGAATACTGACGAAAAATATTCATTTAGCACCTCTCCTATCTCCTCTGACTCCAAGCACAACTTCCCACTACTGTCCTTGACTGGCCCTACTCTTACCCTAGTCATTCTTTTATTCCTGACATATCTATAGAAAGCTTTAGGGTTATCCTTGATCCTACCTGCCAAAGACTTCTCATGTCCCCTCCTGGCTCTTCTGAGCTCTCTCTTTAGGTCCTTCCTAGCTAACTTGTAACTCTTGAGCGCCCTAACTGAAGTCTTACAACACCAGGTTAAAGTCCAACAGGTTTGTTTCGAATCACTAGCTTCTGGAGCACAGCTCGTTCCTCAGGTGAATGAGGGCGAGGAAGGCTAGAAAATTCTGGCCAAAAGAGTTTTCACCTGACTGACAATATATACTAACAGGTCCCACTTCATTATTTGCATTCTTATCTGAACATTGAAGAGGATTAAAGTATCTTATTCTACTGCTTGGCTATGCCGCCCCCTGCAGAGTGTTGCACAGCCAAATGAGGGTGGGGGCTGATGGTGGTCATGAAAATCCAGAGAGGAGCCAAAAATGCTGTGGACCTCCCCTATTTCTGAGTGGCCTACTGGAAATCAGGGTGCCCATGCGCCACCATGTAAGGTGACGAGATCAAAGGAGCACTGGAAAACCATCTCCCCATGCAGTGTATTCAGAGTTCAGGGAATCTTTCTCACCCCCAAAAATGTGTAAGTAAAAACACACACACACACACTCCAAATGTGTTATAAATCACTGAAACATTCTTTTTTAACCTTTCAGTCATAACAAGGATGAATTGATGGAGTTTGAACAGTGCAGCGCAGACAGTGAAACTGAAGAGGGAGAGCGATCAGATGAGCAGGGCAGTGCGCTGCATGAAGCTGAAAGTACTGATTGGGAGGATGAGAAAACAGAATCTCAAAATCCACTGAACAGTGAGTCCTTGCACCCAATCTCTGCCCTTTATTAAGATTGTACCTATGATTATAATTGTAACTATACTTGAGTAATTGATATTCAATTACGCAAATATTGTTCTCAACACAATTACGAAACATGCATTTCTAGATCTGATGCTGTGGAATGAGGATGGCCAACTGGATAAAGTGAGAATGATCATGGTATCAATGGCTAAGAGCAAGGAACAATCTAAAGTAGAACATTCAAATTGGGAGACGGCTAATTTCAATGTGATAAGAAATCTAGGCAGAATCAATTGGTGTTGGTGGGATTACATCTTGTATATGGTTTTGATCTTATTTAAGGAAGGATAAAAACACATCAGAAGCAGTTAAGAGAAAGTTCACTTGACTGATATCTGGTTTGGGAGATTGCGGGGGTGGGGTGTATGAGGAATGGTTGGACAGGCTGGACCTGTATTCATTCGAGTTTAGAACAATGAGAGGTGATCTTATTGAAATATATAACATCCTGAGGGGACTTGACAGGGTGGATGCTGAAAGGATATTTCCTTTTGTGGGAGAGACTAGAACTAGTCAGCAGCACAGTAGCACAAGTGCATAGCATTGTGGCTTCATAGCGCCAGGGTCCCAGGTCAATTCCCCCTGGGTCACTGTCTGTGCGGAGTCTGCACGTTCTCCCCGTGTCTGTGGGTTTCCTCCGGGTGCTCCGGTTTCCTCCCACAGTCCAAAGACGTGAAGGTTTGGTGGATTGGCCATGATAAATTGCCCTTAGTGACCAAAGAGGCGAGGTTATTGGATTACAGGGATAGGGTGGAAGTGGGTCGGTGCAGACTTGATGGGCCAAATGGCCTCCTTCTGCACTGTATGTTCTATGTTCTAACTAGGGGAAGCAGTTTTAAAAATAAGACCAAGATGAGAAAGAATCAGATGGGAAAAGATAGCCTCGATGAGAAGTTCATAGAATGTTTCCAGGATAGTTTCTTAGAACAGCATGTTCTGAAGCCAGCCAGAGAGCAACCTCTACAATGAGATGGGATTAATTAATGCCATAATGAGGAAAAGTGCCAGAAGACTGGAGGATAGCAAATGTTGTCCCCTTGTTCAAGAAGGGGGGTAGAGACAACCCAGGTAACTAATACCAGTGAGCCTTACTTCTGTTGTGGGCAAAATCTTGGAAAGGTTTATAAGAGATGGGATGTATAATCATCTGGAAAGGAATAATTTGATTAGGGATAGTCAACACGGTTTTGTGAAGGGTAGGTCGTGCCTCACAAACCTTATTGAGTTCTTTGAGAAGGTGACCAAACAGGTGGATGAGGGTAAAGCATTTGATGTGGTATATATGGATTTCAGTAAAGCATTTGATCAGGTTCACCACGGTAGGTTACTGCAAATACGGAGGCAAGGTGGTTTAGCAGTTTGGATCAGAAATTGGCTAGCTGGAAGAAGACAAAGGGTGGTGGTTGATGGGAAATGTTCAGACTGGAGTCCAGTTACTAGTGGTGTACCACAAGGATCTGTTGTGGGGCCACTGCTGTTTGTCATTTTTATAAATGACCTGGAGGAGGGCGTAGAAGGATTGGTGAGTAAATTTGCAGATGACACTAAAGTCGGTGGAATTGTGGACAGTGCGGAAGGATGTTACAAGTTACAGAGGGACATAGATAAGCTGCAGTGCTGGGCTGAGAGGTGGCAAATGGAGTTTAATGCAGAAAAGTGAGAGGTGATTCATTTTGGAAGGAATAACAGGAAGACAGAGTACTGGGCTAATGGTAAGATTCTTGGCAGTGTGGATGAGCAGAGAGACCTCGGTGTCCATGTACATAGATC
The DNA here is from genome assembly GCF_047496885.1 of Scyliorhinus torazame. Lineage (NCBI taxonomy): Eukaryota > Metazoa > Chordata > Chondrichthyes > Carcharhiniformes > Scyliorhinidae > Scyliorhinus > Scyliorhinus torazame. The sequence continues at coordinate 42,507,999 of NC_092725.1, forward strand.
CCTGAAAGTTGCCACCCAGTTTGAGAGGGTTGCTAAGAAGGCGTGCGGTGTGTTAGCTTTTTTTGGTAGAGGGATTGAGTTTCGGAGCCATGAGGTCATGTTGCAGCTGTACAAAACTCTGGTGCGGCCGCATTTTGGAGTATTGCGTACAATTCTGGTCGCCGCATTATAGGAAGGATGTGGAAGCATTGGAAAGGGTGCAAAGGAGATTTACCGGAATGTTGCCTGGTATGGAGGGAATATCTTGCGAGGAAAGGCTGAGGGTCTTGAGGCTGTTTTTATTAGAGAGAAGAAGGTTAAGAGATGTTTGAATTGAGGCATACAAGATGATCAGAGGATTGGATAGGGTGGACAGTGAGAGCCTTTTTCCTCGGATGGTGATGTCTCGCACTAATGTCTAGCTTTAAATTGAGGGGAGATAGATATAGGACAGATGTCAGAGGTAGGTTCTTTACTCAGGGAGTAGTAAGGGCATGGAATGCCCTGCCTGCAACAGTAGTGGACTCGCCAACACTAAGGGTATTCAAATGATCATTGGATAAACATATGGACGATAAGGGAATAGTGTAGATGGGCTTCAGAGTGGTTTCACAGGTCGGCGCAACATCGAGGGCCGAAGGGCCTGTACTGCGCTGTTTTGTTCTATGTTCTAATGGTCTCATCGTGAAGATGCCCCTTGGACCAGCGACCATAATATGGTTGAATGTTGCCTTCAGTTTGAGGGAAAGAGGAGTGCGGGCCGAGACTTTGTTTTTAAGGTGGGTCAATATTTAAGGGGAAATTTCCGAAAACACAGAATAATTACATTCCAACAAATATGAAAAGATATAAGGGTCGGACGCAACAACCGTGGTTAACTCGAAAGGTTAAAGATTGTATCAAACTTAAAGTAAAGGTATATAATTGTGCAAAGTAAGGTGGAAGGTCATAAGATTGGACAGAATATAAGGAACAGCAAAGATTGACGAGGAAAGCATTCAGGTAAGAGAGAAAGCTAGCAGAAATATTAAAATGGAAGAACAAAGAAAAGTACAGCACAGGAACAGGCCCTTCAGCCCTCCAAGCCTGTGCCGGCCATATTGCCCATCTAACCTAAAACCTTCAACACTTCCAGTATCCCTCTATTCCCATCCTATTCATGTATTTGCCAAGATGCCCCTTAAGCATTGCTATTCTACCTGCTTGCACCACCTCCCCCAGCAGCGAGTTCCAGCAGCCACTACCCTCTGTGTAAACCCCCCCCCCAAAAAAAAAAATCAACACTTGACTCGCACATCTCTAAACTTTGCCCCTCGCACATTAAACCTATATCTCCTCGTAATTGACTCTTCTCCTCTGGGGAAAAAGCTTCTGACTATCCATTCTGTCCATGCCCCCATTATTCTGTAGACTTCTAACAGGTCACCTCTCAACTGCCGTCGTTCCAGTGAGAACAAACAGAGTTTATCCAACCACTCTTCATTGCTAATGCCCTCCATACCAGGCAACATCCTGGTAAATCTCTTCTGCACCTTCTCTAAACCCGCCACATCCTTCTGGTAGTGTGGCGACCAGAATTAAACACTAAATTCCAAATATGGCCTAACTAAGGTTCTATACAGGTGAAGCAAGACTTGCCAATTTTTATACAATGTTCCGGCCGTATGCCTTCTTGACTATCTCCTCCACCTGCGTTGCCACTTTCAGTGAACTGTGGACCTCTACACCCAGATCCCTCTGTCTGTCAATGCTCTTGGGGATTCTGCCATTTACTGTATATTTCCCAACTGTATTAGACCTTCCAAAATGCCTTATCTCACATTTGTCCGGATTAAACTCCACCTGCCACCTCTCCGCCCAAGTCTCCAACCGATCTATATCCTGCTGTATCCTCATCGCTATCCGCAATTTCACCAACCTTTGTGTCATCCGGAAACTACTAATCAGACAAGTTACATTTTCCTCCAATTCATTTATATATACGACAAACAGGAAGGGTTTTGGCACTGATCCCTGTGGAACACCACTAGTCACAGCCCTCCAATCAGAAAAGCACCCTTCCACTGCTATTCTCTGTCTTCTATGACCGAGCCAGTTCTGTATCCATATTGCTGTTGTCTTGCTGCAGTTATACAGAGCCTTGGTGAGACCACACCTTGAGTATTTTGTGCAGTTTTGGTTTCCTAGTTTGAGGGTTGGTGAAATTGCGGGTAGCGATGAGGATACAGCAGGATATAGATCGGTTGGAGACTTGGGCGGAGAGATGGCAGGTGAAGTTTAATCCGGACAAATGTGAGGTAAGGCATTTTGGAAGGTCGAATACAGGTGGGAAATATACATTCTTCCTATTGAGGGTGTTCACCGAAGGTTCACCAGTAAAATTCCCGTGATGGCAGGGCTAACATATGAAGAAAGACTGGATCGACTGGGCTTGTACTCACTGGAGTTTAGAAGAATGAGAGGGGATTTCCTAGAAACATGTAAAATCCCGATGGGACTGAGCAAGCTATATGCAAGAGGAATGTTGCTGATGTTGCAGATGTCGAGAACTCGGGGTCACAATTTAAGAATAAGGGGTAAGCCATTCAGGACTGAGATGAGGAAGAACTTCTTTCAAAGAGTTGTGAAGTTGTGGAATTCTCTACCACAGAAAGCTGTTGGCCCAGTTCGCTGGTTATATTCAAGAGGGACCGAGCTGGACGAGGCCCTGGATCAAGGGGTATGGAGAGAAAGCGGGAGTGGGATACTGAATTAGCACGATCAGCAATGATCATATTAAATGGCGGTGCAGGCTCGAAGAGCCGAATGGCCTTGAGAACTCGGGGTCACAGCCGAAGAATAAGGGCTAAGTCATTAAGGACTAAGATGAGGAAGAACTTCTTTTCTCACAGTTGTGAAGTTGTGGAATTCTCTACCACAGAAAGCGTTGGATATATTCAAGAGGGAGCTGGATGTTGCCCTTGAGGCTAAAGGGATCAAGGGCTATGTAGAGAAAGCATGAGGCATGCTGGCCTTCATCGGTCAGGGCATTGAATATAAAAATTGACAAGTCAAGTTGCAGCTGTACAGGACCTTGGTTAGGCCTCATTTGGAGTATTGTGTACAATTCTGGTCGCCACATGTGGATGTGGATGCTTTGGAGAGGGTGCAGAAGCGGTTTACTAGGATGGAGGGCATTAGCTATGACGAGTGGTTTGATAAACCCGTTATGTTCTCACTGGAACGACGGAGGTTGAGAGACGACTTGATGGAGGCTACAAGATTGTGAGTGGCATGGACAGAGTGGATAGTCCGGTAAGACCATAAGACATAGGAGCAGAATTGGGCCACTCGGCCCATCGAGTCTGCTCCGCCATTCAATCATGGCTGATATTTTTCTCATCCCCATTCTCCTGCCTTCTCCCCATAACCCCTGATCCCCTTATTAATCAAGAACCTATCTATCTCTGTCTTAAAGACACTGAGTGATTTGTCCTCCACAGCCTTCTGTGGCAAAGAGTTCCACAGATTCACCACCCTCTGGCTGAAGAAATTCCTCCTCATCTGTTTTAAAGGATCGTCCCTTTAGTCTGAGATGGTGTCCTCTGGTTCCAGTTTCTCCTACAAGTGGAAACATCCTCTCCACGTCCACTCTATCCAGGCCACGCAGTACCCTGTAAGTTTTAATAAGATCCCCCCCCCCTCATCCTTCTAAACTCCAACGCGTACAGATCCAGAGCCCTCCACTGTTCCTCATACGACGAGCTGTTCATTCCAGGGATCGTTCTTGTGAACTTCCTCTGGATCCTTTCCAAGGCCAGCACATCCTTCCTTAGATACGGGGTCCAAAACTGCTCAAAATACTCAAAATGGGGTCTGACTAGAGCCTTATACTCTAGATCAGGGGGTTAGATAGGGTGGACAGTGAGAGCCTTCTCCCGCGGATGGAAATGGCTGGCACAAGGGGACATAGCTTTAAACTGAGGGGTAATAGATATAGGACAGAGGTCAGGGGTAGGTTCTTTGCGCAAAGAGTGGTGAGGCCGTGGAATGCCCTACCTGCTACAGTAGTGAACTCACCAACATTGAGGGCATTTAAAAGTTTATTGGATAAGCATATGGATGATAATAGCATAGTGTAGGTTAGATGGCTTTTGTTTCGGTGCAACATCGTGGGCCGAAGGGCCTGTACTGCGCTGTATCGTTCTATGTTATTCAGCCTCAGAAGTATATTCCTGGTCTTGTATTCTAGCCCTCTTGACATGAGGGATCTTCAAGCAGCTGTTGGATAGGTACATGGATTACGGGAAAATTATATAGTGTAGATTTATTTGTTCTTAAGGGCAGCACGGTAGCATTGTGGATAGCACAATTGCTTCACAGATCCATGGTCCCAGGTTCGATTCCAGCTTGGGTCATTGTCTGTGCGGAGTCTGCACGTCCTCCCCGTGTCTGCGTGGGTTTCCTCCGGGTGCTCCGGTTTCCTCCCACAGTCCAAAGATGTGCGGGTTAGGTGAATTGGCCAATGATAAATTGCCCTTAATGTCCAAATTGCCCTTGGTGGTGGGTGGAGGTGTTGAGTTTGGGTAGGGTGCTCTTTCCAAGAGCTGGTGCAGACTCAAGGGGCCGAATGGCCTCCTTCTGCACTGTAAATTCAATGATAATCTATGATTAATCTAGGACAAAGGTTCGGCACAACATCGTGGGCCGAAGGGCCTGTTCTGTGCTGTGTTTTCTATGTTCTATGTTCTAACATTGCATTTGCCTTCTTAACTGCCGGCTGAAGCTGCACGTTAACATTAAGAGAATCGTGAACAAGGTCTTCCAAGTCCCTTTGTGCTTCTGATTTCCGAAGCATTTCCCCATTTAAAAAATAGTCTATGCCTAAATTCCTCCTTCCAAAGAACATAACCTCACACTTTTCCACATTGTATTTCACTTGCCACTTCATTGCCCACTCTCCTAACTTGTCCAAATCCTTCTGCAGCCCACTTATAGAATCATAGAAGTTTACAGCATGGAAACAGGCCCTTCGGCCCAACCAGTCCATACAAAGAACAAAGAACAAAGAACAAAGAAATGTACAGCACAGGAACAGGCCCTTCGGCCCTCCAAGCCCGTGCCGACCATACTGCCCGACTAAACTACAATCTTCTACACTTCCTGGGTCCGTATCCTTCTATTCCCATCCTATTCATATATTTGTCAAGATGCCCCTTAAATGTCCCTATCGTCCCTGCCTCCACTACCTCCTCCGGTAGTGAGTTCCAGGCACCCACTACCCTCTGCGTAAAAAACTTGCCTCGTACATCTACTCTAAACTTTGCCCCTCTCACCTTAAACCTATGCCCCCGAGTAATTGACCCCTCTACCCTGGGGAAAAGCCTCTGACTATCCACTCTGTCTATGCCCCTCATAATTTTGTATACCTCTATCAGGTCGCCCCTCAACCTCCTTCGTTCCAGTGAGAACAAACCGAGTTTATTCAACCGCTCCTCATAGCTTATGCCCTCCATACCAGGCAACATTCTGGTAAATCTCTTCTGCACCCTCTCTAAAGCCTCCACATCCTTCTGGTAGTGTGGCGACCAGAATTGAACACTATACTCCAAGTGTGGCCTAACTAAGGTTCTATACAGCTGCAACATGACTTGCCAATTCTTATACTCAATGCCCCGGCCAATGAAGGCAAGCATGCCGTATGCCTTCTTGACTACCTTCTCCACCTGTGTAGCCCCTTTCAGTGATCTGTGGACCTGTACTCCTAGATCTCTTTGACTTTCAATACTCTTGAGGGTTCTACCATTCACTGTATATTCCCTACCTGCATTAGCCCTTCCAAAATGCATTACCTCACATTTGTCCAGGTTAAACTCCATCTGCCATCTCTCCGCCCAAGTCTCCAGACAATCTAAATCCTGCTGTATCCTCAGACAGTCCTCATCGCTATCCGCAATTCCACCAACCTTTGTGTCGTCTGCAAACTTACTAATCAGACCAGTTACATTTTCCTCCAAATCATTTATATATACTACAAAGAGCAAAGGTCCCAGCACTGATCCCTGTGGAACACCACTGGTCACAGCCCTCCAATTAGAAAAGCATCCCTCCATTGCTACCCTCTGCCTTCTATGGCCTAGCCAGTTCTGTATCCACCTTGCCAGTTCACCCCTGATCCCGTGTGACTTCACCTTTTGTACTAGTCTACCATGAGGGACCTTGTCAAAGGCCTTACTGAAGTCCATATAGACAACATCTACTGCCCTACCTGCATCAATCATCTTAGTGACCTCCTCGAAAAACTCTATCAAGTTAGTGAGACACGACCTCCCCTTCACAAAACCGTGCTGCCTCTCACTAATACGTCCATTTGCTTCCAAATGGGAGTAGATCCTGTCTCGAAGAATTCTCTCCAGTAATTTCCCTACCACTGAAGTAAGGCTCACCGGCCTGTAGTTCCCGGGATTATCCCTGCCACCCTTCTTAAACAGAGGAACAACATTGGCTATTCTCCAGTCCTCCGGGACATCCCCTGAAGACAGCGAGGATCCAAAGATTTCTGTCAAGGCCTCAGCAATTTCCTCTCCAGCCTCCTTCAGTATTCTGGGGTAGATCCCATCCGGCCCTGGGGACTTATCTACCTTAATATTTTTTAAGACACCCAACACCTCGTCTTTTTGGATCACAATGTGACCCAGGCTATCTACACCCCCTTCTCCAGACTCAACATCTACCAATTCCTTCTCTTTGGTGAATACTGATGCAAAGTATTCATTTAGTACCTCGCCCATTTCCTCTGGCTCCACACATAGATTCCCTTGCCTATCCTTCAGTGGGCCAACCCTTTCCCTGGCTACCCTCTTGCTTTTTATGTAAGTGTAAAAAGCCTTGGGATTTTCCTTAACCCTATTTGCCAATGCCTTTTCATGACCCCTTCTAGCCCTCCTGACTCCTTGCTTAAGTTCCTTCCTACTTTCCTTATATGCCACACAGGCTTCGTCTGTTCCCAGCCTTTTAGCCCTGACAAATGCCTCCTTTTTCTTTTTGACGAGGCCTACAATATCACTAGTCATCCAAGGTTCCCGAAAATTGCCGTATTTATCTTTCTTCCTCACAGGAACATGCCTGTCCTGTATTCCTTTCAACTGACACTTAAAAGCTTCCCACATGTCAGATGTTGATTTGCCCTCAAACATCCGCCCCCAATCTATGTTCTTCAGTTCCCGCCTAATATTGTTATAATTAGCCTTCCCCCAATTTAGCACATTCATCCTCGGACCACTCTTATCCTTGTCCACCAGTACTTTAAAACTTACTGAATTGTGGTCACTGTTACCGAAATGCTCCCCTACTGAAACATCTACCACCTGGCCGGGCTCATTCCCCAATACCAGGTCCAGTACCGCCCCTTCCCTAGTTGGACTGTTTACATATTGTTTTAAGAAGCCCTCCTGGATGCTCCTTACAAACTCTGCCCCGTCTAAGCCCCTGGCACTAAGTGAGTCCCAGTCAATATTGGGGAAGTTGAAGTCTCCCATCACCACAACCCTGTTGTTTTTACTCTTTTCCAAAATCTGTCTACCTATCTGCTCCTCTATCTCCCGCTGGCTGTTGGGAGGCCTGTAGTATACCCCCAACATTGTGACTGCACCCTTCTTATTCCTGATCTCTACCCATATAGCCTCACTGCCCTCTGAGGTGTCCTCTCGCTGTATAGCTGTGATACTCTCCTGAACAAGTAGCGCAACTCCGCCTCCCCTTTTACATCCCCCTCTCTCCCGCCTGAAACATCTAAATCCTGGAACGTTTAGCTGCCAATCCTGCCCTTCCCTCAACCAGGTCTCTGTAATGGCAACAACATCATAGTTCCAAGTAGTAATCCAAGCTCTAAGTTCATCTGCCTTACCCGTAATGCTCCTTGCATTAAAACATATGCACTTCAGGCCACCAGACCCGCTGTGTTCAGCAACTTCTCCCCGTCTGCGCTGCCTCAGAGCCACACTGTCCCTATTCCCTAGTTCTCCCTCAATGCTCTCACCTTCTGACCTATTGCTCCCGTGCCCACCCCCCTGCCATACTAGTTTAAACCCTCCCGTGTGACACTAGCAAACCTCGCGGCCAGGATATTTATGCCTCTCCGGTTTAGATGCAACCCGTCCATCTTATACAGGTCACACCTGCCCCGGAAGAGCTCCCAGTGGTCCAGATAACAGAAACCCTCCCTCCTACACCAGCTGTTTAGCCACGTGTTTGTCTGCTCTATCTTCCTATTTCTAGCCTCACTGGCACGTGGCACAGGGAGTAATCCGCCCAGTTTTTACCATTAAGCTAGTCCCAGTTACCCGCACTTGGCCCATAACCCTCTATACCCATCTTACCCATGTAACTATCTAAATGCTTTTTAAAAGACATCATTGTACCCGCCTCTACTACTACCTCTGGCAGCCCATTCCAGACACTCACTACCCTCTGAGTGAAGAAATTGCCCCTCTGGGCCCTTCTGAATCTCTCCCCTCTCACCTTAAACTTATGCCCTCTAGTTTTAGGCTCCCCTACCTTTGGGAAAAGATGTTGACTATCTACCTTATCTATGCCCCTCATTATTTTATAGACCTCTATAAGATCACCCCTAAGCCTCCTACGCTCCAGGGAAAAAAGTCCCAGTCTCTCCAGCCTCTCCTTATAACTCAAACCATCAAGTCCCAGCAACATCCAAGTAAATCTTTTCTGCACTCTTTCTAGTTTAATAATATCCTTTCTATAATAGGGTGACCAGAACTGCACACAGTATTCCAAGTGTGGCCGTACCACTGTCTTGTACAACTTCAACAAGACTTGCTTCCTCAATACTACCGGTCCCTCCATAGATCTTTGTATCATCTGCAAACTTAGCAACAGTGCCTTGGCAGGGGTTGTTTAGCACAGGGCTAAATTGCTGGCTTTGAAAGCAGACCAAGGCAGGCCAGCAGCATGGTTCAATTCCCGTACCAGCCTCCCCGAACAGGCACCGGAATGTGGCGACTAGGGGCTTTTCACAGTAACTTCATTTGAAGCCTACTTGTGACGATAAGTGATTTTCATTTCATTTCATTCCAGATCATTGATGTATATTGTGAAAAGGTGTGGTCCCCTGGGCACAGACCCCTGAGGCACACCACTAGTCACCGGCTGCCATCCTGAAAAATACCTCTTTATCCCACTCTCTGCCTTCTGCCAGTGAGCCAATCCTCTATCCATTCCAGGATCTTACCCTTAACACGATGGACTCTTAACTTATTCAACAATCTCCTATGCGGCACCCTGTCAAAGACCTTATGGAAATCTAAATAGATCATGTCCACTGGTTCTCCTTTGTCTAACTTCCTTGTTACTTCCTCAAAGAACTCTTAAAAGATTTGTCGGACATGACCTCTCTTTGACACGTTGTGCTGACTCAGTCCTATTTTACCATGCACTTCCAAGTACTCTGTGATCTCATCTTTAATAATGGACTCAAAAATCTTACTAATGACTGAAGTCAGGCTAACCGGCCTAAAATTTCCCATCTTCTGCCCCCCGCCCTTCTTAAACAGGGGTGTTACAATAGCCACTTTCCAGTCCTCTAGGACTCTTCCTGCCTCCAGTGATTCCTGAAAGATCACCACCAATGCCTCCACAATTTCCTCAGCTATCTCTTTTAGGACCCTGGGGTGTAGTCCATCCGGCCCAGGTGACTTATCCACCTTCAGACCTTTCAGTTTCCCCAGAACCTTCTCCTTAGTGATGGCTACTCACCTCTGCCCCTTGATTCTCCTGGAGCTCTGGCATCCACAGTTGTCTTCCACCATGAAGACTGATGACTGTTCAGTTCGCCATTTCTTTGTTTCCTGTTATTACTTCTCCAGCCACATTTTCCAGTGGTCCAATGTCTATTTTTGCCTCTCTCTTACCTTTTATATATTGAAAGAAACTCTTCCCATCGTTTTTATATTACTAGTTAGAAATACACTCCTATTTCATCTTCTCTCTCCTTATTGCTTTTTTAGGATTCACAGGATTTTTTAAAGGATTCACAATCCTCTGGCTTCCTACAAATTCTCGCCACTTTGTATGCTTTTTGTTTTGCTTTTATGCTGTCCTTGACTTCCCTCGTCAACCATGGAAGCCTTGTCCAGTCCTTAGCATGTTTCATCCTCCTTGGGATGAATTTCTGCTGTGCCTCTCGAATAACCCCCAAAAACTCCTGCCATTGCTGATCCACTGTCTTCCCTGCTAGTCTCCTTTTCCAATCAACCTCTATAGTCAGGGGCACAGATAGGCGCTTCTGTGGATGTGAAAGAGACTCCAGGATGGTATGTTGCCTCCCTGGTGCCAGGGTCCAGGATGTCTCCGAATGGGTAGAGGGAATCCTGAAGGGGGAGGGCAAACAGGCAGAGGTCGTTGTACATATTGGTACTAACGACATAGGCAGGAAGGGGCATGAGGTCCTGCAGCAGGAGTTCAGGGAGCTAGGCAGAAAGTTAAAAGACAGGACCTCGAGGGTTGTAATCTCGGGATTACTCCCTGTGCCACGTGCCAGTGAGGCTAGAAATAGGAAGATAGAGCAGATAAACACGTGGCTAAACAGCTGGTGTAGGAGGGAGGGTTTCCATTATCTGGACCACTGGGAGCTCTTCCGGGGCAGGTGTGACCTGTATAAGAAGGACGGGTTGCATCTAAACCGGAGAGGCATAAATATCCTGGCCGCGAGGTTTGCTAGTGTCACACGGGAGTGTTTAAACTAGTATGGCAGGGGGGTGGGCACGGGAGCAATAGGTCAGAAGGTGAGAGCATTGAGGGAGAACTAGGGAATAGGGACAGTGTGGCTCTGAGGCAGAGCAGACGGGGAGAAGTTGCTGAACACAGCGGGTCTGGTGGCCTGAAGTGCATATGTTTTAATGCAAGGAGCATTACGGGTAAGGCAGATGAACTTAGAGCTTGGATTAGTACTTGGAACTATGATGTTGTTGCCATTACAGAGACCTGGTTGAGGGAAGGGCAGGATTGGCAGATAAACATTCCAGGATTTAGATGTTTCAGGCGGGATAGAGGGGGATGTAAAAGGGGAGGCGGAGTTGCGCTACTTGTTCGGGAGAATATCACAGCTATACTGCGAGAGGACACCTCAGAGGGCAGTGAGGCTATATGGGTAGAGATCAGGAATAAGAAGGGTGCAGTCACAATGTTGGGGGTATACTACAGGCCTCCCAACAGCCAGCGGGAGATAGAGGAGCAGATAGGTAGACAGATTTTGGAAAAGAGTAAAAACAACAGGGTTGTGGTGATGGGAGACTTCAACTTCCCCAATATTGACTGGGACTCACTTAGTGCCAGGAGCTTAGACGGGGCGGAGTTTGTAAGGAGCATCCAGGAGGGCTTCTTAAAACAATATGTAAACAGTCCAACTAGGGAAGGGGCGGTACTGGACCTGCTATTGGGGAATGAGCCCGGCCAGGTGGTAGATGTTTCAGTAGGGGAGCATTTCGGTAACAGTGACCACAATTCAGTAAGTTTTAAAGTACTGGTGGACAAGGATAAGAGTGGTCCGAGGATGAATGTGCTAAATTGGGGGAAGGCTAATTATAACAATATTAGGCGGGAACTGAAGAACATAGATTGGGGGCGGATGTTTGAGGGCAAATCAACATCTGACGTGGGAGGCTTTTAAGTGTCAGTTGAAAGGAATACAGGACCGGCATGTTCCTGTGAGGAAGAAAGATAAATACGGCAATTTTCGGGAACCTTGGATGACGAGTGATATTGTAGGCCTCGTCAAAAAGAAAAAGGAGGCATTTGTCAGGGCTAAAAGGCTGGGAACAGACGAAGCCTGTGTGGCATATAAGGAAAGTAGGAAGGAACTTAAGCAAGGAGTCAGGAGGGCTAGAAGGGGTCACGAAAAGTCATTGGCAAATAGGGTTAAGGAAAATCCCAAGGCTTTTTACACGTACATAAAAAGCAAGAGGGTAGCCAGGGAAAGGGTTGGCCCACTGAAGGATAGGCAAGGGAATCTATGTGTGGAGCCAGAGGAAATGGGCGAGGTACTAAATGAATACTTTGCATCAGTATTCACCAAAGAGAAGGAATTGGTAGATGTGTCTGGAGAAGGGTGTAGATAGCCTGGGTCACATTGTGATCCAAAAAGACGAGGTGTTGGGTGTCTTAAAAAATATTAAGGTAGATAAGTCCCCAGGGCCTGATGGGATCTACCCCAGAATACTGAAGGAGGCTGGAGAGGAAATTGCTGAGGCCTTGACAGAAATCTTTGGATCCTCGCTGTCTTCAGGGGATGTCCCGGAGGACTGGAGAATAGCCAATGTTGTTCCTCCGTTTAAGAAGGGTAGCAAGGATAATCCCGGGAACTACAGGCCGGTGAGCCTTACTTCAGTGGTAGGGAAATTACTGGAGAGAATTCTTTGAGACAGGATCTACTCCCATTTGGAAGCAAATGGACGTATTAGTGAGAGGCAGCACGGTTTTGTGAAGGGGAGGTCGTGTCTCACTAACTTGATAAGAGTTTTTCGAGGAGGTCACTAAGATGATTGATGCAGGTAGGGCAGTAGATGTTGTCTATATGGACTTCAGTAAGGCCTTTGACAAGGTCCCTCATGGTAGACTAGTACAAAAGGTGAAGTCACACGGGATCAGGGGTGAACTGGCAAGGTGGATACAGAACTGGCTAGGCCATAGAAGGCAGAGGGTAGCAATGGAGGGATGCTTTTCTAATTGGAGGGCTGTGACCAGTGGTGTTCCACAGAGACCTTTGCTCTTTGTAGTATATATAAATGATTTGGAGGAAAATGTAACTGGTCTGATTAGTAAGTTTGCAGACGACACAAAGGTTGGTGGAATTGCGGATAGCGATGAGGACTGTCTGAGGATACAGCAGGATTTAGATTGTCTGGAGACTTGGGCGGAGAGATGGCAGATGGAGTTTAATCCGGACAAATGTGAGGTAATGCATTTTGGAAGGTCTAATGCAGGTAGGGAATATACAGTGAATGGTAGAACCCTCAAGAGTATTGAAAGTCAAAGAGATCTAGGAGTACAGGTCCACAGGTCATTGAAAGGGGCAACACAGGTGGAGAAGGTAGTCAAGAAGGCATACGGCATGCTTGCCTTCATTGGCCGGGGCATTGAGTATAAGAATTGGCAAGTCATGTTGCAGCTGTATAGAACCTTAGTTAGGCCACACTTGGAGTATAGTGTTCAATTCTGGTCGCCACACTACCAGAAGGATGTGGAGGCTTTAGAGAGGGTGCAGAAGAGATTTACCAGAATGTTGCCTGGTATGGAGGGCATAAGCTATGAGGAGCGGTTGAATAAACTCGGTTTGTTCTAACTGGAACGAAGGAGGTTGAGGGGAGACCTGAAAGAGGTATACAAAATTATGAGGGGCATAGACAGAGTGGATAGTCAGAGGCTTTTCCCCAGGGTAGGTCAATTACTAGGGGGCATAGGTTTAAGGTGAGAGGGGCAAGGTTTAGAGTAGATGTACGAGGCAAGTTTTTTACGCAGAGGGTAGTGGGTGCCTGGAACTCGCTGCCGGAGGAGGTAGTGGAAGCAGGGACGATAGGGACATTTAAGGGGCATCTTGACAAATATATGAATAGGATGGGAATAGAAGGATACGGACCCAGGAAGTGTAGAAGATTGTAGTTTAGTCGGGCAGTATGGTCGGCACGGGCTTGGAGGGCCGAAGGGCCTGTTCCTGTGCTGTACATTTCTTTGTTCTAACTCTGGCCAGCTCCTGCCTCATGACTTTGTAGTTACCCTTATTTCATTGTAATACCGATACATCTGACTCCAGCTTCTCCCTTTCAAACTGCAGGGTAAAATCTATCATATTGTGGTCACTGCTCCCCAAGGGTTCCTTTACCTTAAGATCCCTAATTAAGTCTGCCTCATTACACATCACCAAATCCAGAATTGCCTGTTCCCTAGTGGGCTCTACCACAAGCTGCTCCAAAAATACATCTCTTAAACATTCCACAAATTCCTTTCCTGATTTTACCAGTCCATGTGCATATTGAAGTTCCCCATGCTTACTGTGATTATTATTTTTTACATGCTGTCTCGATCTCCTGATTTATTTTCTGCCCCACATCCTGACTACTGCTAGGGGGCCTGTACATAACTCCCGTCAGGGTCTTTATACCGTTGCGATTCCTCAACTCTACCCACAGAGATTCTATGCATTCTGATTCTATATCGCTCCGTGCTATCGATTAAACTTCATTCCTAACTGACAATGCAACCCCGCCCCTTTGCCCATCTACCTGTCCTTTCGATAGGACACATATCCTTGTATATTTAGATCCCAGCCCTGATCCCCTTGCAGCTACGTCTCTCTGATGCCCACAACATTGTACCGGCCAATTTCAATGTGCGCAACCTTGTTTTGTAGACACGACCTCCCCTTCACAAAACCATGCTGCCTCTCCCTAATACGTCCACTTGCTTCCAAATTGGAGTATATCCTGACTCTAAGAATCCTTTCCAATAATTTCCGTACCACTGACGTATGGCTCACTGGCCTGTACTTTCCAGGATAATTCTTGCAGTCCTTCTCAAACAAAGGAACAATATTAGCTATTCTCCAGTTGTCTGGGTCCTCGCCTGTAGCCAGTGAGGATACAAAGTTCCTACCAAGGCCCCAGCAAACTCCTCCCATGCCTCCCTCAGTATTCTGGGGCTTTAGTATTCTATCCCATCAGGCCTTGGGATTTACCTACCTTCATGTTTTTCAAGTCGCCCAGCTCCTCCTTTTTGATCTCAATGTGACCCAGACTATCTTCGCACCCTTCTCCAGACTCTCATCCACCAAGTCCCTCTACTTGGTGAATACTGATGCAAAGTACTCATTCCTCGCCATTTCTTCTGGCTCCATACATAGATTCCCTCCCCTGTCCTCGAGTGGGCCAACCCTTTCCCTGGCTACCTCTTGCTCTATATATAATGTTGCTAACTTTGCCTTGGTTCAATTGCTCTGTTTTATTACCTTTGCTCTCGAGTCGCCAGGTATCTTTATGATACCACCACGAGGTTCAAGTCCGAGTAATGATCAATAATCCAAGACACCGATTAGTAAGATTTAAATCAAAGCACATTTATTATACACAGTAATCGCTACTCATGCACAAATTCTACGTCTAAGCTACTTCTACAACTAACAGGCCTATATTTAACTTTGAACTGGCCCACCAGGTCAGGGAAACAGATGGCCTTTCATTCGGGTTCTGAGCCTGCGGCATTCGAAGTTGGTACGGATTGGTAGCTAGGAGTGTCTATCTCGCAGCGAGCGTTGAGTTAAGACTTACGATTTTGATGATCACTGGAGTCACTGCACCGGTCACGGTCAATGTTGGTTCGTTGCTGGGTCACCCGGGCAGGACGAAGAGAGAAGAGCTGAAGAGAGCGATTTGAACTTGGGGCTCAATTCTTATAGTCCCCAGGGGCTTCCCGCCTTTTGGGGCGGACCCTGTACCTGGTCCCAAGTGATTGGACTTTGTCCCAATCGCTTGGTTCGATTTTCTCCAATACTGGAGCGGTGCCCTGATCGAGGGGCGGTCTTGAGGTGCTCGTTCACCTCCTTTTGTGTAGGCTCCTGCTGGCGCCGAAGAGTCTGGTTTTGCTTTGTGTCCAAATGTTGCCTATTGTTCCCGGGGATTGCTCATCAGTATGCAGACGGCTGTTGCTTTGTTATGCTGATGGTGCTGGTATCGATATTGCCTGGCCTTTCCAGAGGTAAATACACAGCAAACCTGCAGCTGCTGGCTTTTGTCTTGTTGGCTGACTTTCCCATCAGCCTTTGCCGTTCGCCATTTTGAATCGGGAGTTGGCCAATTTAAGTGGCTACATTCCCTCCTTGTGATCCTAACACGAAGCGTGAAGGATCACATAACTATGTTGCTTTCCATTCCCTGACCTGGGGGGCACTTCTTTCATGGCCTCTACACTGACCATAACTATGCAAAAAATTTTTAACTGACAATTCTAAGGGGCGCTATGTCAAACAGGGACATGCATTACAAAACAATAAACTGGGAACCTCTAACTATTCTTAATACCCTACACTCACTTAAACATTTCATTATTCTAACTTCCTCAACCATACAACAAAATCATAGCAGTTTATACACCGTTTTCCTGGCTTGGCAGTCAAGCTCAGGATCGTACAATTGCTCATGAATATTCTGAACATTTCTTTATTGACAATAAAACGCAAATGAATGCTCTTTATTATAGATCGCGGGCCGCGACAGGTAAGAGTTGGATGGAGTTCCCGGGTTGGATGGCTACCAATGCCGTGTCTCTCCTACCCGAGCGTAGCTGACCAGAGGGGGGGTTCCCAGGCAGGGCGGGTCCCAAGCCGTTTCTCCACTGCCTGAGCACCCGACAAGAACGGGCAAGAAATGTAGTCATCGTGGGGGGGCTGCTGTAGTGGTTCTTTCCTTGAACCAGAAGAGCAGTTACGAATGGGCTTCTGGTACCTGGACAAGTCTCTGCAGACAAGCTAGTCCCGCTGAACTAGTGTCTGGCAATAGTGAGTCTCTGTGGGCAAGTCCTCAAGAGGTTTCTGCTGAAAAGGCGTGGGGCCGTGAAAATGTTTTCGGTCTGACAAACACCATGTAACAACCTTACAAACAACATAAGACATGCTGCAAGTTCCATCAGAAACGACACCACTTCTCCCAAGCGGTTCCTTTAAAACATCATCTGGCCACCTCAGTTCTCGGTTGCGAACAGGGTCGCAAAGTGGTTCTTGGTTTGGGAGTCAGACTCAAGGTCGTCATCTTCTCCCGGGTGCCAAACTCTTGAGTGTATTTGGGCTGCATGGTGTGAGATGGGGTCGCTCTCGTCGTTGCGGATGAGTCGGAACGAGTTATCTCGGTGCCAATAGTTGGTGTCTAGTTGTGTGGGGACAGAATCGGGGTCGGCATGGTAGTTTGGTGGTGGGGTTTATTTAGGAAAGTGATCATGAAGGGATCACTCGGATCGTAGTCGGATTTGCTGGTGTGGGTCCTGTTGCCTGGGGATAGTAGGGAGGCGTGCTGTGGCTATCGTCCGAGTCACAGTCGCTGTCTCTGCTGCTGCAGTCTGGGCGTTCTGGGGCGGAGTGTATATTTCGGGGAAGGAGTCGAGGTCGAGTCCGTGGCTGGGCTGGACGTGGTGGGGGATGGTAGGGTTAAGTTGGCTGTGGGCGGGCGTGGTGTGCTGCGTCGAGCATGACGTGGTGTGCGTGGTTCAACTGTGTTCCATATGCCTTCAGCTGGTTGATATGGAACCACGCAGTCTTACCGTTGGGATATTTTATTTTATATACGGAAGGGCTTACTTTGTCTGCAGTGGAATACGGACCAGAGTATTTTGGTGACAGGAATGTGCTGGGGTTACATACGGAGAGCATGACTTGCTGTCCTACACTGTACTCAGTCGCATGCATTGTCTTGTCGAATAAAGCCTTGCTCTGTTTCTTCCTTGTGCCCAATTTTACTGCGGCTGCTAGCTGAGCCGTTTTAACATTTTCAACTAATTGCTGTACTGCTTTCTCGTGTGTGAGGGTCGTCACTTCGGGGCTGGTTAAGTCGAAGCCGAATAGAAATTCTGTGCCTTTCATGGGGCGTCCGGTCATGAGACTGTGTGGGGTGTAACCCGTGGAAGTAGAAATTGTGTTATGCAAAAACATCAGCGCAAAAGGGAGGACTGAGTCCCAAGTGGTGTTGTTCTGCTGGACCATTTTTCTGAGGGTGGATTTTAGGGTTTTAGGGTCCGATTCATGCGCTCCACGATACCACTCGACTGTGGGTGGTATGCTATGTGGAATTTTTGGGTGATGCCAAATATCGTGAGGACGTTCTGCATGACACGTCCCGTAAAATGGGAACCTTGGTCGGATTCAATGCTGCGGGGGAGTCCCCATCTTGTAAAGATGTGGTGGGTCAAAATCTTGGCTGTGGTTTTTGCAGTGTTTGTGCGGGCTGGGAATGTTTCCACCCATTTCGTAAATGTGTCAATTACCACAAGTACATATTTATAGCCATTCCTGCAAGGGGCAATGGTCCTATAAAATCAATCTGGAGGTTAGTCCAGGGGCCATTAACGGGTCGGGTGTGGCTGAGTTGAGCCTTTTTGGCATATCTGTCCAGATTATTCTGGGCGCAGATGGGACAATTCTCGATGTAGTGATTTACATAATCCTTTAAATTCGGCCACCAACAAAGCTGCTTGAGATGGGCTGTAGTGGGATCGATTCCCTGATGTCCATGACCGTCATGGAACAAACAAATCAGTGGATTCCTGTCCTGTTCAGGAACTACATAAAGGGTGTCTTTTAACACCACAACGTCATGTGTTTTCAGTGCATTTTTGAATCTCTCGTAGGGTGCTGGATATTTTCCGGTTACAATCTCCCTGAGATTACTGTCCTGCTTCTGGGCCTGCATTAGATCCTCGATCTTTGTCTGTGAGACCTGAACTGCACTCACTGGGGCGCCTTCGGGGGGTGTCCAACAATATCCATGCCTGGAACTTGCTTTAGCCAGTGCGTCGGCTTTCACATTTCCAGGGGGGGGAGGAACGATGGTGATGCGATTATCCCAAAAGTCCTGTTCTGGGCTCTCTCTAAAATATGACGGAGCAATGGGGCTGAGGGGAGGGGTTTCCCGTCTGCGGAAACAAATCCTCTTGCTTTCCACGGGGGCAGGAATTCCGTGAGGCTGTTGCAGACATAGAGGCTGTCCGAGTATATGTCTGCTGGGCTGGGGTAGGAATCTGGGTGTTCCACTATATACGCGATGGCCACGAGCTCTGCTGCTTGCGTGCCTAAGTGGCCTGGAAGTTTTAATGATATTTCCTCAAGGGCGCGTCACTGCGCGTCCTCGACATATATACCGCAACCTGTTATGTGCTTCCCATCCAAGACTGTGGACGATCCATCCACATAGATCTTTATGGACTCACACGTGTCTGTGTGCTGGGGGCTCTGGTTTGAACTCCCTATCTTTCTGGGGGGTGTTTTAGCAATAAAGGGGCCTGTGTTGTGTGGGGAGATAATCTCACATTCATGGGGGGTTCCGGGGTACTGTACGTTGTCGGCTAAAAAGGTGTGCGTCTTTGTCCGTTTGACAGTGATGTCCCGTCCCTGCAAGAGAAGGGTCCATCGAGCTGCTCTAATCTGGCTTACTGTGCCGCCCTTGAGTCGTCCATCCAGTAAAAGTTGGGTGGGGGTATGTTCGGTGAGAATTGTGATGGGGTTCAGTCTGGTAATATATGAAAAATACTGCACTGCCCAAAATACTGAGAGCAGGTGCCTCTCACAGGCTGAAAATCCCTGCTCCACAGCATCTAAAATTCTGGAGGCGTAAGCTACGGGCCTTAACTGGTCGTGCCGTTCCTGGAGGAGCACGGCCGAAAGGGAGCGGTCTGTGGTCGCTACCTCTATGCGTGGGTTTCCTCCGGGTGCTCCGGTTTCCTCCCACAGTCCAAAGATGTGCCGGTTAGGTGAATTGGCCAATGATAAATTGCCCTTAATGTCCAAAATTGCCCTTGGTGTTGGGTGGAGGTGTTGAGTTTGGGTAGGGTGCTCTTTCCAGGAGCCGGTGCAGACGCGAGGGGCCGAATGGCCTCCTTCTGCACTGTAAATTCAGTGATAATCTATGATTAATCTAGGACAAAGGTTCGGCACAACATCGTGGGCCGAAGGGCCTGTTAGAATCATAGAATTTACAGTGCAGGAGGAGGCCATTTGGCCCATCGAGTCTGCACCGGCTCTTGAAAAGAGCACCCTACCCAAGCCCATACCCCCACCTTATCCCCATAACCTAGTAACCCCACCCAACACTAAGGGCAATTTTGGCCACTAAGGGCAATTTATCATGGCCAATCCACCTAACCTGCACATCTTTGGACTGTGGGAGGAAACCGGAGCACCCGGAGGAAACCCACGCACACACGGGGAGAATGTGCAGACTCCGCACAGACAGTGACCCAAGCCGGGAATCGAACCTGGGACCCTGGAGCTGTGAAGCAATTGTGCTAACCACTATGCTATCGTGCTGCCCTTGTTCTGTGTTCTGTGCTGTATTTTCTATGTTCTATATAAGGGGAAAGCGGGTCTGGAACTTATAGTGCGGGGGCTGCTATGAGTGCCTGTTTTAAAGAGTCCACAGCATCCGTAGGCTGCGGAAGCCATTCCCAGGGGGCTCCTTTCTTTAGGAAGTCTGAGAAGGGTGCTGCCTTGCTGGCAAAACCGTCAATGTGGTTTCGGCAGTAGCCAACCAGTCCTAAAAACGACTGGAGGGCTGAAACGTTCTGGGAAAGCGGCAATTTAGCAATCGAGTCAATCCTTTTATGCTCGATCTCGCGTTTACCATGTGTGATAATTGTTCCCAAATATATCACCTTATCTTCCAAAATCTGGGCCTTTTTGGGGTTGACTTTACAACAGATTGAGTGTAAGAGTTCCAGGAGTTCGGACAGAAGCTCAATGTGCTCTTCCTTGGTGTCTGTCTTGTTGCTCTTAATTAGCCTTAGTTTTATTAGCTCTAATTATGTCACCTTTGCTCACAAGTCGCCAGGTATCTTTCTGATACCGCCATGTGGTTCAAGCTGTGGTTATGATTAATAAGACAGCACACCGCTTAGTAAGATTAAATTCAACGGTCATTTATTATGTACAGCAATAAATACTTACACAATAATCCTACTTTCTATATCACTACCTACCACTACTGGCCAATACTTAACTTTTAGGAATGGCCCACCAGGTCAGGGAAACGAATGGCTTTTCGAATTGGGTCTGGCCTGCGGGATTCAAAAGGCTGATACAGGTCGATGGCTAGGAGTCTCTATCGGGTAGCGATCGCTGGAGTCAAACTTGCGGTTGCTGGTCGATGGTTCTTACGAAGGTTGCGAGCAGGAGAAGAAGGGAGAGAAGGGTCGACCTGAACTTGGCCCCTATTTTTAAAGGTCCTAGGGGCCTCCCGCCTCTCGGGGCGGACCTTGACCCTGGTCCCAAGTGATTGGACTTGTTCCCACTCCCTGGGTTCAATATGCTCCAATAATGGGGCGATTCCTTGATCGGGGGGTGGTCGTTCACCTTTCTTTGTCTCGGCCAGTTCTGGCGCCGTGAGGTCTGGCCCGGCATTCAATTGCTAATATGTTGCAATTGTTCCCGGGGATAGCCGATTAAACTGCAGATGTCTGGGTTGATGTGCTGCTAATGGTCGCAGGTATCGATCTAGGCCGACTTCCCCAGAGCCGAATACGCTATTCTGTCTGCAGCTGTCCGTTTGTGCCCTGTTGGCTGTTTTTCCCATCAGCCTTTTCGGTTAGCCATTTTATATCGGGTTTTGGCCAAATTAATCGGGAATCAGCCATTTTAGGTGGCTACAAGCCGTACTTGTGATCCTAACGCGAAGCGTGAAGGATCACCTAAATTTTGTCCTTTCCGTTTGCTGACCGGGGGGGGGGACCTCCTACATGGCCACTACTCTGACCCTAGCTATGCACAAAAATGTTACCTAAACCATTCTAAGGGCGCTAGGTCAGGCAGGAGCATGAATCTACAAAATAAAAACTTGGAACCTCTAATTTTACCTGAATACACTATACTCTCCAAACATTGCATTATTCTATCTTCCTAAAACATACAACAACAATCATAACATTCAATATACTCTTTCCTGGCTTGGCAGTCAAGGTCAGGATCATACATTTTTTGTTTATGGGGGTTTTGTACATTTTTTATTTATTTACAGAAAAACGCAAGTGCATAGAACATAGAACATAGAACGATACAGCGCAGTACAGGCCCTTCGGCCCACGATGTTGCACCGAAACAAAAGCCATCTAACCTACACTATGCCACTATCATCCATGTGCTTATCCAGTAAACTTTTAAATGCCCTCAATGTTGGCGAGTTCACGACTGTTGCAGGTAGGGCATTCCAAGGCCTCACCACTCTTTGCATAAAGAACCTACCTCTGACCTCTGTCCTATATCTATTACCCCTCAGTTTAAAGCTATGTCCCCTCGTGCTAGCCATTTCCATCCGCGGGAGAAGGCTCTCACTGTCCACCCTATCTAACCCCCTGATCATTTTGTATGCCTCTATTAAGTCTCCTCTCAACCTTCTTCTCTCTAACGAAAACAACTTCAAGTCCATCAGCCTTTCCTCATAAGATTTTCCCTCCATACCAGGCAACATCCTGGTAAATGTCCTCTGTACCCGCTCCAAAGCTTCCACGTCCTTCCGAGAATGCGGTGACCAGAACTGTACGCAATACTCCAAATGCGGCCGTACCAGAGTTTTGTACAGCTGCAACATGACCTCCTGACTCCGGAACTCAATCCCTCTACCAATAAAGGCCAACACTCCATAGGCCTTCTTCA
The DNA here is from genome assembly GCF_047496885.1 of Scyliorhinus torazame. NCBI lineage: Eukaryota > Metazoa > Chordata > Chondrichthyes > Carcharhiniformes > Scyliorhinidae > Scyliorhinus > Scyliorhinus torazame. The sequence goes on from NC_092725.1 coordinate 42,530,368, forward strand.
CAACCCTATCAACCTGGGTGGCAACTTTCAGGGATCTATGTACATAGACACCTAGATCCCTCTGCTCATCCACACTTCCAAGAACTTTACCATTAGCCAAATATTCCGCATCCCTGTTATTCCTTCCAAAGTGAATCACCTCACACTTCTCTACATTAAACTCCATTTGCCACCTCTCAGCCCAGCTCTGCAGCTTATCTATGTCCCTCTGTAACCTGCTACATCCTTCCGCACTGTCGACAACACCACCGACTTTAGTGTCGTCTGCAAATTTACTCACCCACCCTTCTGCGCCCTCCTCTAGGTCGTTGATAAAAATGACAAACAGCAACGGCCCCAGAACAGATCCATGTGGTACGCCACTTGTAACTGAACTCCATTCTGAACATTTCCCATCAACCACCGCCCTCTGTCTTCTTTCAGCTAGCCAATTTCTGATCCAGTAAATTTGCAGATGATACTAAAGTCGGTGGTGTTGTCGATAGTGTGGAAGGATGTAGCAGGTTACAGAGGGATATAGATAAGCTGCAGAGCTGGGCTGAGAGGTGGCAAATGGAGTTTAATGTAGAGAAGTGTGAGGTGATTCACTTTGGAAGGAATAACAGGAATGCGGAATATTTGGCTAATGGTAAAGTTCTTGAAAGTGTGGATGAGCAGAGGGATCTAGGTGTCCATGTACATAGATCCCTGAAAGTTGCCACCCAGGTTGATAGGGTTGTGAAGAAGGCCTATGGAGTGTTGGCCTTTATTGGTAGAGGGATTGAGTTCCGGAGTCGGGAGGTCATGTTGCAGCTGTACAGAACTCTGGTACGGCCGCATTTGGAGTGTTGCGTACAGTTCTGGTCACCGCATTATAGGAAGGACGTGGAGGCTTTGGAGCGGGTGCAGAGGAGATTTACCAGGATGTTGCCTGGTATGGAGGGAAAATCTTATGAGGAAAGGCTGATGGACTTGAGGTTGTTTTCTTTGGAGAGAAGAAGGTTAAGAGGAGACTTAATAGAGCATACAAAATGATCAGGGGGTTGGATAGGGTGGACAGTGAGAGCCTTCTCCCGCGGATGGATATGGCTGGCACGAGGGGACATAACTTTAAACTGAGGGGTAATAGATATAGGACAGAGGTCAGAGGTAGGTTCTTTACGCAAAGAGTAGTGAGGCCGTGGAATGCCCTACCTGCTACAGTAGTGAACTCGCCAACATTGAGGGCATTTAAAAGTTTATTGGATAAACATATGGATGATAATGGCATAGTGTAGGTTAGATGGTTTTTGTTTCGGTGCAACATCGTGGGCCGAAGGGCCTGTACTGCGCTGTATTGTTCTATGTTCTATGTTCCATGTTCTATGTTTTCTCCAGTCCTGGAGCTTCTGGAGTTCTGTAAAACAAGCATAGTATCTAACTACCTTGGTATAATATCCGGTATGTTAGTGTGTCTGTCCTTTCTGGGGCCAATTATACCCTTATAATTGGTCACAATGTGTGACTCCCTCATTTTTTTTTCCAAAACAAATTTTAGGACACGGCACACTTCCCAGTGAGGGACCAGTGCTGATTTACCATCCCAATGTTCTAGGATGTAAATAGCATATGGCTGCAACCTAAAGGTCGCCAAAAAAAAACTTTTTTTGAAATGAAATGTCAAATGAGGTGCGTATGGGCCGCGACGGGTAAGATTTGGATGGAGTCCCCGGGTAGGACGGCTACCAATGCCGTATCTCCCCTACCCGAGCGTGTTTGACCAACGGGGGGGTCCCCAGGCAGGGCGGATCTCACGCCGTTTCTCCACTGCCTGAGCAACCGACAAAAACGGGCAACAATGTAGTCATCATGGTGGGGTTACTGCTGTGATTCTACCCTCTAATCAGAACGGGCGTCTGATACCCGAGCCAGTACCAGCTGAAAAGCTAGTTCCTCTGAACGAGCGTGTGGCCTGCTGACCAGGTATCTGCAGATAAGCTAGTTCCGCTGAACAACGCGATGGGTGTCTGTGGGAAAGAGCTCAGACGTTTCAGGTGAATGGGTGTGTGACAGTGAGAAACATTCTCCTGTCGGACGAACAACACTTAAACAAACATACGAACAACATAAAACATCCTGCAGGTTCCATCAGGAAGGACAACACTCCTCCCAAGTGTCTCCTTTAAATCATCATGTGGACACCTCAGTTCTCTGTTGCGAACAGGGTCGCAAACGGGTTGGCGGATTGGGGGTCCGACTCGAGGTCGTCCCCTTCTCCCAGGTGCCAAACTCTGGAGTGAATTAATGTTGAGAGGGCTGCGTGGTGTGAGTTGGGGTTGCTTTCGTCGTTTCGGACGAGTTGTTGTCAACGAGGTGTTGTCGCGGTGCCAATGGGTTTCGTCGAGTTGTGTGGGGACAAAGTCGGGGTCGTCCGTGTGGTTCGGTGGTCGGCGGTGTGGTTTGTTTAGGAAAGTGATCATGAAGGGATCACGAGTCGAAATCGGAGTCGCTGGGTGTGGGTCTGGTTGTATGGGGATAGTAGGAAGGCGTGCTGTGGCTATCGTCAGAGTCACAGTCGCTGTCTCTGCTGCTGCAGTCTGTTGGCGTTCCGGGGCGGAGTGTAGATGTTGGGGGTGGAGTCGGGGGCGAGTCCGTGTCTTGGCTGGACGTGTCGGGGGTTCGTCTGGTTACGTTGGCTGTGGGTGGGGTGTGGTCTGCTACGTCAAGCATGATGTGGTGGGCGTGGTTTGACTGTGTTCCATAAGCCTTTAACTGGTTTATGTGAAACCACGCCATTTGGGTGTTTGATTTTATCATTTGGGTATTTGATTTTATATACCGATGGGCTTACTTTATCCGTAATGGAGTACGGACCTGAGTATTTTGGAGACAGAAATGTGCTGGGGTTATACACAGACAACATCACTTGTTGTCCTATATCATACTCCGTTGCATGTACTGCCTTATCAAAACAGGCCTTGCTCTGTTTTCTTTCAGTGCCCAGTTTAACAGCGGCTGCTAACTGAGCCGTTTTTACATTCGGTGGAAACAGTGTTACGCAAAAACATCAGCGCAAAGGGGAGGACAGAATCCCAAGTGGTGTTGTTCTGCTGGACCATTTTTCGGAGGGTGGTTTTTAGGGTCCGATTCATGCGCTCCATTATACCACTCGACTGTGGGTGGTACGCAATGTGAAATTTTTGAGTTATGCCAAATATCGTGAGGACGTTCAGCATGACCAGGGACAGCACGGTAGCACAGTGGTTAGCACAATTGCTTCACAGCTCCAGGGTCCCAGGTTCGATTCCGGCTTGGGTCGCTGTCTGTGCGGAGTCTGCACGTTCTCCCCGTGTGTGCGTGGGTTTCATCCGGGTGCTCCGGTTTCCTCCCACAGTCCAAAGACGTGCAGGTTAGGTGGATTGGCCATGATAAATTGCCCTTAGTGTCCAAAAATTGCCCTTAGTGTTGGGTGGGGTTACTGGGTTATGGGGTTATGGGGATAGGGTGGAGGTGTTGACCTTGGGTAGGGTGCTCTTTCCAAGAGCTGGTGCAGACTCGATGGGCCGAATGGCCTCCTTCTGCACTGTAAATTCTGTAAATGACACCAGACCCGTCCAGTAAAGTGAGAACCTTGGTCCGATTCAATACTGCAGGGGAGTCCCCATCTTGTAAAGATGTGGTGGGTTAGGATTTTGGCTGTGGTTTTCGCGGTGTTGGTGCGGGCTGGAAATGCTTCCACCCACTTTGTAAAAGTGTCTATGACCACCAGAACATTTCCCATCAACCACCGCCCTCTGTCTTCTTTCAGCTAGCCAATTTCTGATCCACATCTCTAAATCACCCTCAATCCCCAGCCTCCGTATTTTCTGCAATAGCCTACCGTGGGGAACCTTATCAAACTCTTTACTGAAATCCATATACACCACATCAACTGCTCTACCCTCGTCTACCTGTTCAGTCACCTTCTCAAAGAATTCTATAAGGTTTGTGAGGCATGACCTACCCTTCACAAAGCCATGTTGACTATCCCTGATCATACTATTCCTATCTAGATGATTATAAATCTTGTCTCTTATAATTCCCTCCAAGACTTTACCCACAACAGACGTGAGGCTCACCGGTCAAAAGTTGCCTGGGTTGTCTCTACTCCCCTTTTTGAACAAAGGGACCACATTTGCTAACCTCCAGTCCTCTGACACTATTCCTGCAGCCAATGATGACATAAAAATCAAAGCCAAAGGCCCAGCAATCTCTTCCCTGGCCTCCCAGAGAATCCTAGGATAAATCCCATTAGGCCCCGGGGACTTATCTATTTTCAGCCTGTCCAGAATTGCCAACACCTCTTCCCTACGTACCTCAATGCCATCTATTCTAATAGCCTGGGTCTCCGCATTCTCCTCCACAACATTATCATTTTCCTGAGTGAATACTGACGACAAATATTCATTTAGTATCTCGCCTATCTCTTCAGACTCTACACACAACTTCCCATCTCTCTCCTTGACTGGCCCTACTCTTACCCTAGTCATTCTTTTATTCCTGACATACCTATAGAAAGCTTTTGGGTTTTCCTTGATCCTCCTTGCCAAATACGTCTCATGTCCCCTCCTTGCTCGTCTCAGCTCTCTCTTTAGATCCTTCCTCGCTACCTTGTAACTATCCATCGCCCCAACTGAAGCTTCACACCTCATCTTCACATAGGCCTCCTTCTTCCTCTTAACAAGAGATTCCACTTCTTTGGTAAACCATGGTTCCCTCGCTTGACGCCTTCCTCCCTGCCTGACCGGTACGTACTTATCCAGAACACGCAGTAGCTGTTCCTTGAACAAGCTCCACTTATCCAGTGTGCCCAACACTTGCAGCCTACTTCGCCAACCTATCCCCCCCCAAGTCATGTCTAATGGCATCATAATCGCCCTTCCCCCAGCTATAACTCTTGCCCTGCGGTGTATACTTATCTCTTTCCATCACTAACGTAAACGTCACCGAATTATGGTCACTGTCCCCAAAGTGCTCTCCTACCTCCAAATCCAACACCTGGCCTGGTTCATTACCCAAAACCAAATCCAAAGTGGCCTCGCCTCTTGTTGGCATGTCAACATATTGTGTCAGGAAACCCTCCTGCCCACATTGTACAAAAAAACGACCCATCTAATGTACTCGAACTATATCTTTTCCAGTCAATATTTGGAAAGTTAAAATCTCCCATAATAACTACCCTGTTACTTTCGCTCATATCCAGAATCATCTTCGCCATCCTTTCCTCTACATCCCTAGAACTATTAGGAGGCCTATAAAAAAACTCCCAACAGGGTGACCTCTCCTTTCCTGTTTCTAACTTCAGCCCATACTACCTCGGCAGAAGAGTCCCCATCTAGCATCCTCTCCGCCACCGTAATACTGCTCTTGACTAGCAGCGCCACACCTCCCCCTCTTTTGCCTCCTTCTCTGAGCTTACTAAAACACCTAAACCCAGGAACCTGCAACATCCATTCCTGTCCCTGCTCAATCCATGTCTCCGAAATGGCCACAACATCGAAGTCCCAGGTACCAACCCATGCTGCCAGTTCCCCTACCTTGTTTCGTATACTCCTGGCATTGAAGTAGACACACTTCAAACCACCTACCTGAACACTGGCCCCCTCCTGCGACGTCAAATCTGTGCTCCTGACCTCTCTACTCTCATTCTCCCGTACGCTAAAACTACAATCTAGGTTCCCATGCCCCTGCTGCATTAGTTTAAACCCCCCCCAAAGAGCACTAACAAATCTCCCCCCCCCCCCCCCCCCCCCCAGGATATTTGTGCCCCTCAGGTTCAGATGTAGACCATCCTGTCTGTAGAGGTCCCAACTTCCCCAGAAAGAGCCCCAGTTATCCAGAAATCTGAATCCCTCCCGCCTGCACCATCCCTGTAGCCACGTGTTTAATTGCGCTCTCTCCCTATTCCTCATCTCATTATCACGTGGCACGGGCAACAACCCAGAGATAACAACTCTGTTTGTTCTCGTTCTGAGCTTCCATCCTAGCTCCCTGAAAGCCTGCCTGACATCCTTGTCCCCTTTCCTACCTATGTCGTTAGTGCCAATGTGGGCCACGACTTGGGGCTGCTCCCCCTCCCCCTTAAGGACCCGGAAAACACGATCCGAGACATCACGTACCCTTGCACCTGGGAGGCAACATACCGAACGTGAGTCTCTCTCACTCCCACAAAATCTCCTATCTGTGTCCCTGACTATCGAGTCCCCAATTACTAATGCTCTACTCCTCTTTCCCCCCCCCCTTCCCTTCTGAGCAACAGGGACAGACTCTGTGCCAGGGGCCCGTACCCCATGGCTTACCCCTGGTAAGTCCCCCCCCCCCCCCCCCACAAGTATCCAAAGCGGTATACTTGTTACTCGGGAACGACCGCAGGGGATCCCTGCACTGACTGCTTCTTCCCAGTCCCTCTTACAGTTACCCATCTATCCAATCTTTGGTGTAACTAATTCCCTGAAGCTGCTATCTATGACCCCCTCTGCCTCCCGAATGATCCGAAGTTCATCCAACTCCAGCTCCAGTTCCCTAACTCGGTCTTGGAGGAGCTGGAGATGGCTGCACTTCCTGCAGGTAAAATCAGCAGGGACACTAACGGCATCCCTCACCTCAAATATCCTGCAGGAGGAACATTGCACTCCCTTCCCTGTCATCCCTCTAACTATCAACCAAGATCTGGCTAATAAAGTTTATTAAAAAAATAAGAAAAATAACAATATAATATGGCACTTACCTCACACCAATGGGCTTTATTATTAGGTTAGAGGAGGAGGGCGGGTGGTAGACACTACACGTGTAGTGTCTCGGGTTTCCTCTCCACCATAATTTATTGATGAGGGGGGGGAAACCTTCCCAGAAGTCGAACTTCCGGTTCCCGCCGTAAAAAATACAAAAAAAATAAAACAGCAAAGAAGAACAGAAACGGGACCAGGTAAGTGTTTCAAACTTAAATACTCACCCACCGGCAGCCCCTGGTGGGGCGAGATGATTTCACACTCATGGGGGGTTCCGGGGTACTGTAAATTGTCCGCTAAGTATGTGTGAGTCTTTGTCCGTTTGACTGTGATGTCCCGTCCTTGTAAGAGAAGGGTCCACCTAGCAGCGCGGATTTGGCTGACGGTACCGTCTTTAAGTCGTCCGTCTAGTAAAAGTTGGGTGGGGGTGTGCTCGGTCAAAATGGTGATGGGGTTCAGTCCGGTATTGTATGAAAAGTACTGGACTGCCCAGAAAACTGCGAGCAGGTGCCTCTCACAGGCTGAGAATCCCTGCTCCACAGCATCTAAAATTCGGGAGGCATAAGCCACGGGTCTTAGCTGGTCGTGCCGTTCCTGCAGGAGCACGGCTGAAAGGGTGCGGTCTGTGGTCGCTACCTCTATTGCGTAAGGGGAAAGCGGGTCTGGAACTTGTAGTGCGGGGGCGGCTATGAGTGCTTGTTTTAATGATTGCACAGCATCCGTGTGCTGTGGAAGCCACTCCCAGGGGGCTCCTTTCTTTAAGAGGTCTGAGAGGGGTGCGGCCTTGCTGGCGAAACCGTCAATGTGGTTTCGGCAGTAGCCAACCAGTCCTAAAAACGACCGGAGGGTTGAAACGTTTTGGGGAAGGGGCAATTTAGCGATCGAGTCAATTCTTTTGTGCTCGACCTCGCTTTTGCCGTGTGTGATAATAGTACCCAAATATACCACTTTTTCTTCCAATATCTGGGCCTTTTTGGGGTTTACTTTACATCCAATGGAACGTAATAATTCCAGGAGTTCGGACAGAAGCTCAATGTGCTCTTCCTTGGTGTCTGTCTGCAGTAGTAGATCATCTACATACTGTACCAGACATTCGGGGCGAGAAAATTTTGCTAGTCCATTTGCCAGCTCTCGGTGGAAAATGGAGGGGGAGTTGTGGAAGCCTTGTGGCAGGCATGTCCATGTATTGCTGCACTCGGAAAGTGAAGGCAAATTTATACTGGCACGCCTTTGCCAATGGAATGGACCAGAATCCATTACTGACGTCCAAAACCGTGAAATATCGGGCATGGAGTCCCTGTTTGAGCATGGTCTCGGGACTTGTTGCAACGGTGGGGGCTGCTGCGGGGGTGACTTTATTGAGTTCCCGATAATCAATGGTCAAGCGCCATGATCCGTCGGGCTTTCTTACTGGCCAAATCGGGGCATTATTAGTTGAGGCTACCGATTTTAGGACACCCTGCTCTAATAAGCTTTCTATGGTGGAAAGGTTGGTGGAATTGAGGATAGCGATGAGGACTGTCAGAGGATACAGCAGGATTTAGATTGTTTGGAGACTTGGGCGGAGAGATGGCAGATGGAGTTTAATCCAGACAAATGTGAGGTAATGCATTTTGGAAGGTCTAATGCAGGTAGGGAATATACAGTGAATGGTAGAACCCTCAAGAGTATTGAAAGTCAAAGAGATCTAGGAGTACAGGTCCACAGGTCACTGAAAGGGGCAACATAGGTGGAGAAGGTAGTCAAGAAGGCATACGGCATGCTTGCCTTCATTGGCCGGGGCATTGAGTATAAGAATTGGCAAGTCATGTTGCAGCTGTATAGAACCTTAGTTAGGCCACACTTGGAGTATAGTGTTCAATTCTGGTCGCCACACTACCAGAAGGATGTGGAGGCTTTAGAGAGGGTGCAGAAGAGATTTACCAGAATGTTGCCTGGTACGGAGGGCATTAGCTATGAGGAGTGGTTGAATAAACTCGGTTTGTTCTCACTAGAACGAAGGAGGTTGAGGGGCGACCTGATAGAGGTCTACAAAATTATGAGGGGCATAGACAGAGTGGATAGTCAGAGGCTTTTCCCCGGGGTAGAGGGGTCAATTACTAGGGGGCATAGGTTTAAGGTGAGAGGGGCAAGGTTTAGAGTAGATGTACGAGGCAAGTTTTTTACGCAGGGGGTAGTGGGTGCCTGGAACTCGCTACCGGAGGAGGTGGTGGAAGCAGGGACGATAGTGACATTTAAGGGGCATCTTGGCAAATACATGAATAGGATTGGAATAGAGGGATACGGACCCAGGAAGAGTAGAAGAATGTAGTTTAGTCAGGCAGCATGGTCGGCACGGGCTTGGAGGGCCGAAGGGCCTGTTCCTGTGCTGTACATTTCTTTGTTCTTTGTTTTGTTCTATAACCTTTAGGATTTCTCCCTCTGCTTCTAGGGGGAATCCGTACTGCTTTTGGGGTCTAGGGTCCCGTCCTGTTATTTGTACGGAGCCAGTCATCCGTCCACAGTCGTGCTTGTGGGTCGCGAATGCTGCCCTGTTCTTTTGCAGGACTGCCCTAACCTGTCAGTCCGTGCTGAGTGTGGTGGGGTTGAACCAAAACTCGCCTACTGCGCTAATTTTGTTCATATAGTTCCCAATGTTGAGCGTTGCGGGGGCTCTTGCGGATTTTGCCATCTTCCAGACACACTGGTTAACTGGATCAAATGAAAGATTATGGGAATTCATGAAATCGATTCCCAGAATGTGTTCTGCTGTGTGGGGCAGGTCAACTAAAACTACGGGGTGCTTGGTGGTGATGGTACCGATTTGAATGGGTACAGGGGCTGTGATGTGTCCCTGCTGTGAGTGGCCTGTAAAGCCGCTGAGGGTGATAGTGGCTGTAGTGGGCCACGTGTCCTTTTGGAACATGGTGGAGGAATTTATTGTGCTGCGGGACCCTCCTGTGTCCCAGAGATGTGTCCGTCAGGATGTCGCCAAATAATGTGTTGCTAACTTTGCCTTGGTTCAATTGCTCTGTTTTATCACCTTTTGCTCTCGAGTCGCCAGGTATCTGTATGATACCGCCACGAGGTTCAAGTCCGAGTAATGATCAATAATCCAATACACCAATTAGTAAGATTTAAATCAAAGCACATTTATTACACACACTAATCGCTACTCATGCACAAATTCTACGTCTAAGCTACTTCTACAACTAACAGGCCTATATTTAACTTTGAACTGGCCCACCAGGTCAGGGAAACAGATGGCCTTTCGTTCGGGTTCTGAGCCTGCGGCATTCGAAGTTGGTACGGATTGGTAGCTAGGAGTGTCTATCTCGTAGCGAGCGTTGAGTTAAGACTTACGATTTTGATGATCACTGGAGTCACTGCACCGGTCACGGTCAATGTTGGTTCGTTGCTGGGTCACCCGGGCAGGACGAAGAGAGAAGAGCTGAAGAGAGTGATTTGAACTTGGGGCTCAATTCTTATAGTCCCCAGGGGCTTCCCGCCTTTTGGGGCGGACCCTGTACCTGGTCCCAAGTGATTGGACTTTGTCCCAATCGCTTGGTTCGATTTTCTCCAATACTGGAGCGGTGCCCTGATCGAGGGGCGGTCTTGAGGTGCTCGTTCACCTCCTTTTGTGTAGGCTCCTGCTGGCGCCGAAGAGTCTGGTTTTGCTTTGTGTGTCCAAATGTCGATATTGTCTGGCCTTTCCAGAGATAAATACACAGCAAGCCTGCAGCTGCTAGTTTTTGTCTTGTTGGCTGACTTTCCCATCAGCCTTTGCCGTTCGCCATATTGAATCGGGAGTTGGCTAATTTAAGTGGCTACAATATGTATAAAAAGTCTTGAGATTTTCCTAAATCCTGTTTCCCAATGACATTCCGTGACCCCTTTTAGCACTCCTGACTCCTTGTTTAAGTTTCTTCCTACCTTCCTTAATATTCCTCATGGGCTTTGTCTGCTCTCCGCCTTGTAGTCCTTAAAATGCTTTCTTTTCCTAGTCTTTTGGAGTAGGCTCACAATATCCCTCGTTATCCAAAGTTGCTGAAACTTGCTGTACTTATCTTTGTTCCTCACGGGAACATGCAGGTCCTGAATTCCAATTATCAACTGACATTTGAAAACCTCCCACATGCCAGATGTTGATTGACCCTCAAACATCTGTCCCCAATCTAGATTCTTCAGTTCCTGCCTAATATTGTTATAATTAGCTTTCCCTAATTTAGCACCATCACCTGAGAGTTACTGTTATCTTTATCCAAAGCACCAGGTTAAAGTCCAACAGGTTTGTTTTGAATCATTGGCTTTCGGAGCACTGCTTCTTCCTCGGGTGAAGGAGCAGTTCTCCATTCACCTGAGGAAGGAGCAGTGCTCCGAAAGCCAGTAGAACATAGGACATAGAACATTACAGCGCAGTACAGGCCCTTCGGCCCTCGATGTTGCGCCGACCTGTGAAACCACTCTAAAGCCCATCTACACTATTCCCCTATTGTCCATATGTCTATCCAATGACCATTTGAATGTCCTTAGTGTTGATGAGTCCACTACTGTTGCAGGCAGGGCATTCCACGCCCTTGCTACTCTCTGAGTAAAGAACCTACCTCTGACATCTGTCTTATATCTATCACCCCTCAATTTAAAGGTATATCCCCTCGTGCTAGACATCACCATCCGAGGGAAAAGGCTCTCACTGTCCATCCTATCCAATCCTCTGATCATCTTGTATGCCTCAATTAAGTCACCTCTTAACCTTCTTCTCTCTAACGAAAACAGCCTCAAGTCCCTCAGCCTTTCCTCATAAGATCTTCCCTCCATACCAGGCAACATTCCGGTAAATCTGCTCTGCACCCTCTCCAATGCTTCCACATCCTTCCTATAATGCGACGACCAGAATTGCACGCAATACTCCAAATGCGGCCGCACCAGAGTTTTGTACAGCTGCAACATGACCTCATGGCTCCGAAACTCAATCCCTCTACCAATAAAAGCTAATACAGCGTACGCCTTCTTAACAACCCTCTCAACCTGGGTGGCAACTTTCAGGGATCTATGTACATGGACACCGAGATCTCTCTGCTCATCCACACTGCCAAGAATCTTACCATAAGCCCAGTACTCTGTCTTCCTGTTATTCCTTCCAAAATGAATCACCTCACACTTTTCTGCATTAAACTCCATTTGCCACCTCTCAGCCCAGCGCTGCAGCTTATCTATGTCCTCTGTAACTTGTAACATCCTTCCGCACTGTCCGCAACTCCACCGACTTTAGTGTCATCTGCAAATTTACTCACCCATTCTTCTGCGCCCTCTTCCAGGTCATTTATAAAAATGACAAACAGCAGTGTCCCCAAAACAGATCCTTGTGGTACACCACTAGTAACTGGACTCCAGTCTGAACATTTCCCATCAACCACCACCCTTTGTCTTCTTCCAGCTAGCCAATTACTGATCCAAACTGCTAAATCACCCTGAATCCCATGTCTCCGTATTTTCTGCAGTAGCCTACCGTGGGGAACCTTAGCAAACGCTTTACTGAAATCCATATACACCACATCAACTGCTTTGCCCTCATCCACCTGTTTGGTCACCTTCTCAAAGAACTCAATAAGGTTTGTGAGGCACGACCTACATTTCACAAAACCTTGTTGACTATCTCTAATCAAATTATTCCTTTCCAGATGATTATACATCCTATCTCTTATAAACCGCAACAGAAGTATGGCTCTCTGGTCTATAGTTACCAGGATTGTCTCTACTCCCCTTCTTGAACAAGGGGACAACATTTGCTATCCTCCAGTCTTCTGGCACTATTCCTGTAGACAAAGATGACATAAAGATCAAAGCCAAAGACTCAGCAATCTCCTCCCTAGCTTCCCAGAGAATCCTAGGATAAATCCCATCCAGCCCAGGGGACTTATCTATTTTCACACTTTTCAGAATTGCTAACACCTCCTCCTTATGAACCTCAAGCCCTTCTAGTCTAGTAGCTTGAATCTCAGTATTCTCCTCGACAACATTGTCTTTTTCCTGTGTGAATACTGATGAAAAATATTCATTTAGCACCTCTCCTATCTCCTCTGACTCCAAGCACAACTTCCCACTACTGTCCTTGACTGGCCCTACTCTTACCCTAGTCATTCATTTATTCCTGACATATCTATAGAAAGCTTTAGGGTTATCCTTGATCTATCTGCCAAAGACTTCTCATGTCCCCTCCTGGCTCTTCTTAGCTCTCTCTTGAGGTCCTTCCTAGCTATCTTGTAACTCTCGAGCGCCCTCACTGAACCTTCATGTCTCATCTTTACATAAGCCGCCTCCTTCCTCTTGACAAGTGTTTTGACTGCTTTAGTAAACCACGGTTCCCTTGCTGGACCACTTCCTCCCTGCCTGACAGGTACATACTTATCAAGGACATGCAGTAGCTGTTCCTTGAACAAGCTCCACATTTCCATTGTGCCTCTCCACCGATGCATCCTAAGTCATGCCTCATTGCATCATAATTGCGTTTACCCCTCTTGCCCTGCGGTATATACCTATCCCTTTCCATCACTAAAGTAAACGTAATCGAATTGTGGTCACTATCACCAAAGTGCTCACCAACCTCCAAATCTAACACCTGTCCTGGTTCATTACCCAGTACCAAATCCAATATGGCCTCGCCTCTCGTTGGCCTATCTATATACTGTGTCAGGAAACCCTCCTGCACACATTGGACAAAAATGGACCCATCTAAAGTACTCGAACTATAGTGTTTCCAGTCAATATTTGGAAAGTTAAAGTCCCCCATAACAACTACCCTGTTGCTTTCGCTACTATCCAGAATCATCTTTGCAATCCTTTCCTCTACATCTCTGGAACTTTTCGGAGGCCTATAGAAAACCCCTAACAGGGTGACCTCTCCTTTCTTGTTTCTAACCTCAGCCCATTCTACCTCAGTAGACGAGTCCTCATCAAACGTCCTTTCTGCCACTGTAATACTGTCCTTGACTAACAATGCCACCCCTCCCCCTCTTTTACCAACTTCCCTGAGCTTACTGAAATACCTAAATCCCGGCACCTGCAACAACCATTCCTGTCCCTGCTCTATCCATGTCTCCGATAGGGCCACAACATCGAAGTCATAGGTACCCATCTTATTCCGGATGCTCCTGGCATTGAAGAAGACACACTTTAAACCACCTTCCTGCCTGCCGGTACACTCCTGCAACTTTGCAACCTTACTCATGACCTCACTACTCTCAACCTCATGTATACTGGAGCTACAATTCAGGTTCCCAGCCCCTGCTGAACTAGTTTAAACCCTCCCGAAGAGCATTAGCAAATTTCCCCCCCCGGATATTGGTACCCCTCTGGTCCAGGTGTAGACCATCCTGTTTGTAGAGGTCCCACCGACCCCAGAATGAGCCCCAATTATCCAGAAATCTGAAACCCTCCCTCCTGCCCCATCCCTGTCGCCACGTGTTCAACTCCTCTCTCTCTCTCTCTCTCTCTCTATTCCTCGTCTCGCAATCACGTGGCATGGGTAACAACCCAGAGATAATAACTCTGTTTGTCCTAGATCCAAGTTTCCACCCTAGCTCCCTGAATTCCTGCCTTAAATCCCTATCCCTTTTCCTACCTATGTCGTTGGTACCTATGTGGACCGCGACTTGGGGTTGCTCCCCCTCCCCCTTAAGGAACCCGAAAACACGATCTGAGACATCACGCACCCTGGCACCTGGGAGGCAACACACCAACCGCGAGTCTCTCGTTTCCACAGAATCTTCTATCCCCCTAACTATGGAGTATCCAATGACTAATGCTCTACTCCTCTCCCCCCTTACCTTCTGAGCAACAGGACAGTCTCCGCTACCTGACCTGTACCCCATGGCTTCCCCCTGGTAAGTTTCCCCCCCCCCCCCCCCCCAACAGTATCCAAAGTGGTATACATGTTACTAAGGGGAACGACCACAGGGGATCCCTGTACTGACTGCTTCTTCCTAGCCCCTCTCACCGTCACCCATCTATCTTTATTCTTCGGAGTAACTACATCCCTGAAGCTTCTATCTATGACCACCTCTGCTTCCCGAATGATCCGACTTTCATCCAGCTCCAGTTCACTAACGCGGTTTCTGAGGAGCTGGAGATGGGTGCACTTCCCACAGATGAAATCAGCGGGGACACTGATGGCGTCCCTCACCTCAAACATTCTGCAGGAGGAACATTGCACTACCTTCCCTGCCATCCCCTCTCGATTAAAAAAAGAAAGAAAGAGCTTACCTGTTATTCAGTCCCCTTCTCAGCCAGCACTCTCTCAGCACGATAACATCTGAGGGAAAATAAAAGAAAAATTACTGACCAGTCACCAGCCAATCCCTTAGCTGCAGGCTGTGACGTCACGGTTCAACTTCTTAGCAACCATCAATTCAAGTGCAACCCCCAAAGAATACAACACTAAGTAATAAATTCCCAAACAAAATCCAGAAGACAAAAGACGCTTTTAACACCGAGATCAGGTTTAAGTTCTCTAATGAGAACAGTTACCCTTTGAAATCATCCAAATGAATACTCTAGCTTGTCGAGAGATCCATGCACATCTGCTGGCTTTCACTGCGACTCTTCTCTGAAAACGAAACTAAAACCTCACTCTTTAGCAGCCTGCTCAAAAACGAAAGTAAAGCAGACAGACAGCCCAGCTCCACCCACTCTCTGACATCACTGCAGTAATAATCACCCATTTCATAAAGGTACACCCACAACGGTTATTCTATAAAAACACCCATTTCTTAAAGGTACTCTCACATGACATTCTATGGTCAGTGTTTCCGAACTGCTTCCCAACTGAAACTTTGACCACCTGGCCAGGCTCCTTCTCCAATACCAGGTCCAGTATGGCCCCTTTCCTAGTTATTTCGAGAAGCCCTCCTGGATGTTCCTTACAAACTCTGCCCCATGCAAGCCCCTAGCACTCAGTCCCAGTCAATGTAGGGGAAGTTAAAATCACTCACCACTACAACCCTATTGCTTTTACACCTTTCTAAAATCTGCCTACATATTTGCTCCTGTTTCCCGCTGGTAACGATTAGCTGCCAATCCTGTCCTTCCCTCAACCAAATCTCTGTAATGGCAACAACATCATCGCTCCAAGTACAAATCCAAGCTCTTATATTCAGCTGCGTTGAAACAAATGCACTTCAGATCACCGCTGTGTTCAGTAACATCTCCCTGCCTGCTTTGAGTCTTACTAGCCCAATTCTTTTGTTCCCCCTCAGTTATTTCACCTTCTAACCTCTTGTTCCCACACCCCTGCACACTGGTTTAAACCCTCCCGTGTTGCACTCGCAAAACTTGATGCCAGGAAATTTATGCCCCTGCAGTTTCGATGCAATCCATCCTTCTTGTACCGGTCCCGCCTGCCCCGGAATAGATCACAATGGTCCAGATATCTGAAACCCTCCCGCCGACACCAGCTGTTTAGCCACATGTTTAGCTGTGCTACCTTCCTATTTCTAGCCTCACTGGCACGTGGCACATTAGATAGAAAGTTAAAAGACAGTAATCTCGGGATTATTCCAACTCCCGTGTCTGCGTGGGTTTCCTCCGGGTGCTCCGGTTTCCTCCCTCAAGTCCCGAAAGACGTGCTGTTAGGTAGTTTGGACATTATGAATTCTCCCTCGCTGTACCCGAACAGGCATCGGGATGTGGCTTTTCACAGTAACTTCATTGCAGTGTTAATGTAAGCCTACCTGTGACAATAAATATTATTATTATTAACTCCCTGAACTCCTGCTGCAGGACCTCGTTACTCTTCCTGCCTATGTCAAAGTAACAATATGTACCACGACCACTGTTACCTTCAGAATGCCCCGTGACTGTTCAGAGGCACCTTGGACCGAGTCTCTTCCACGTCCACAGAAGTGCCTGTCTATGCCCTTGGCTATTGAGTCCTCTATAACAATTAATCAAAAAGAAAATGCTGGAGAATCTCAGCTGGGGCCTGCCAGCATCTGTAGGGAGAGAAAAACGCTAACATTTCGAGTCCAGATGACCCTTTCTCTTTGGTTTCAGATTCCAGCATCCGCAGTAATTTGCTTTTATTCTCTAACAATTGCTCTTCTGCGCTTCGTCCCTCCCTGCTTACCAACAGAGCTAGCCGTGGTGCCTCTGCTCTGGCTCTTGCTGCTATTTTCCCCTGATAGGCCTTGAACTTGTGCCCCCTTGTAATTGTCAGTTCTGCCCTGGGAAAAAGCCTCCAACTGTTCAACTAATCTATACCACTCATAATTTTATAAACTTCTATCAGGCCGCCCCTCAGCCTCTGTCTTTCTCGGGAAAACATCCCAGTTTATTCAATCTCTCATCAAAGCTAATACTCTACCAGGCAACATCCTGGTAAACCTTATCTTTACTCTGTCGAAAGCCTCCATGTCAATCTGGATGGGTTGGTGGATTGAGTGATAAAATGGCAGATGGAATTTAACAGAGAAGTGTGAGGTCATGCATTTAGGAGGGTCGAACAGTGGTAGGGAGCACACAATAAATGGGAATATACTAACAGAGAAAGATGAAGTGAGAGATCTTGGCGTACAGGTCCCTAAAAGCAATAGTTCAAGTAAACAAGGTTGTTAAGAAAGCATATGGACTGTTCTCCTTCATTGGCAGAGGTATAGAATATAAAAGTAAGGGTATAATGTGGGAATTGTATAAAACACTGGTGAGGCCACAATTGAATTGTTTCCCTTGGTGGAGAATTTTAGAATCAGGGGACATAGATTCAAGATAAGAGGCAGAATATGTAGAGGGGACACGAGGAAAAACGTTTTTATGCAGAGGGTAGTGGGATTCTGGAATTCGCTGCCCAAGTTGGTGGTGGAGGCAGAGACCCTAAACTCTTTTAAAAGACACCTGGATCTGCACCTTCCGCGCTGTAAGCTACAGGGCTATGGACCGGGTGCAGGAAGGTGGGATTACAAAGAGCACCTGGGTGTCCTCGGGTTGGCATGGACAAGAGGGGCCAAATGGACTCATTCTGTGCTGTAACTTTTCTTAGATTTCATAGAATTTACAGTGCAGGAGACCATTCGGCCCATCGAGTCTGCACTGGCCCTTGGAAAGAGCATCCTACTTAAGCCCGTACCTCCACCCCATAACCCAGTATCCCCACCCAACCTTTTCGACACTTAAGGGGCAATTTAGTATGGCCAATCTACCTAACATGCACACATTTGAACTGTGGGAGGAAACCCGCTCAGACACTGGGAGGAAGTGTAAACTCCACACAGTCACCCGAGGCCGGAATTGAATCCGGGACCCTGGAGCTGTGAGGCAGCAGTGCCATTCTATATTTGTTTTTAATTTTCCAAAACTCGCTAGATTCGGGAAGGTCCCATTAGAGTAGAAGATAGCAAATGTAACTCCATTATTCGAAAAGGGAGCTGCTTCAGGAGTGATGGAGAGGGATGCAAAAGAGGTAGGGGAGTAGCATTACTGGTTAAGGAGAACATTATAGCCGTACTGTGGGAGGGACACCTCTAGGGCTCATATAATGAGGCAATCTGGGTAGAGCCCAGGAACAGGAAGGGCGCAATCACAACAGTGGAGGTTTATTACAGGCACCCTAACTGCCAGCAAGAGACAGAGGAGCAGATAGGCAGAGAGGTTTTGGAAAGGTGCAAAAGTAACAGGGTTGTTGTGGTAGGGGATTTTAATTTCCCCTATATTGAATGTGTTAGGGGCTTGGATGGAGCAGAGTTTGTAAGGTGTATCCAGGAAGGCTTCTTGATGCAATATGTAGATTGTCCAACTTGGGAAGGGGCAATACTGGACCTGGTATTGGGGAATGAGCCTGGACAGGTGGTTGAGGTTTCAGTAGGGGAACATTTTGGGAGTAGTGACCACAATTCCGTACGTTTTAGGGTACTTTTGGATAGTGATGAGGGCAACCATCGCGTTAAGTCCTAAACTGGGGAAAGGCAAATTAGGGTAACATTGGACAGGAATTGAAGAATTTGGATTGGATGAGGCTATTGGAGAGTAAATAAACATCGGACATGTGGGAGTTTTTCAAGCGACAGTTGATTAAGATTCAGGAACGTCACATTCCTGAGAGAATGCAGGATAAGTATGGGAAGTTTAGGGAGCCTTGGATAACGAGGGATATTGTGAACCTCGTCAAAAAGAAAAAGAGACTTTTGTACGATCTAGAAGGGTGGGGAAGAGTCGAAACCCTCGAGTATAAAGAAAGTAGGAAGGTATTTAAGGGGGAAATTAGGAGGGCTAGGAGAGGTCATCAAAAGTCCTTGGCAAGTAGGATTAAGGTGAATCCCAAAGCTTTTTATTCATATGTAAAAAGCAAGAGGGTGGCCAGGGGAAGGATTGGACCACTTAAGGACAGCGGGGGAAATCTGTGTTGAGCCAGAGGAAATGGACGAGGTACTAAATTAGTACTTTGCATCAGTGTTCAACAAAGAAAGGGATTTTGTGGAAGATGATTCTTGGGTAAGGTGTGTGAAACGTCTGGATCATGTTACCATCGAAAGGGAGGAGGTATTGGGTCTTTGAAAAGAGATTAAGGTAGATAAGTCTCCTGGGTCGGATGGGTTTTACCCTAGAATACTGAGGGAAGCAAAGGAGGAAGTTGCTGGGGCCTTTTCTGACATTTTTGTATCCTCATTGACTACAGGTAAGATCCCAGAGGACTGGAGAATAGCTAATGTGGTACCGCTGTTTAAGAAAGATAGCAGGGATAATCCTGGAAATTGTAGGCCGGTGAGCCTCACGTCGGTCATAGGTAAATTATTGGAGTGAATTCTCAGGGAAAGGATTTATACCCATTTGGAAGCAAATGAACTCATTAGGGATAGACAGTTTGGTTTTGTGAAGGGGAGGTCATGCCTCACTAACTTGATCAATTTTTTTGAGGAGGTGACAAAGGTGATTGATGAGGGAAGGATGGTGGATATTGTTCACATGGACTTCAATAAAGCCTTTGACAAGGTGCCTCATGGCAGACTGGTATAAAAGGTGAAGTCACACAGGATCAGAGGTGAGGTAGTAAGATGGATACAGAACTGGCTTGGTCACAAGACAAAGGGTAGCAGTAGAAGGGTGTTTTTCTGAATGGAAGGTTGTGACTAGTGGTGTTCCACAGGAATCGTGCTGGGGCCTCTGTTGTTGGTAGTATACATAAATGATTTGGAGGAAAATGTAGCAGGTCTGATTAGTAAGTTCACGGATGACACTAAGGTTGGTGGAGTGACAGATAGTGTTGAGGATTGTCAGAGGATACAGCAAAACATAGATAGATTAGAGACTTGGGCAGAGAAATGGCAAATGGAGTTTAACCGGAAACTGTGTGCAGTTTTGGTCTCCTTCTGAGGAAGGATGTTCTTGCTCTCGAGGGAGTGCAGCTAAGGTTTACCAGACTGATTCCAGGGATGGTGGGACTGTCATATGAGGAGAGATTGACTGGTTTGGGATTGTTCTCGTTGGAGTTCAGAAAAATGAGGGGGAATGTCATAGAGACTTATAAAATTCTAACAGGACTACACTGTAGATGCAGAGAAGATGCTGCCAATGATGGGTGTGTCCAGAACCAGGGGTCACAGTCTGAGGATTCAGGGTAAACCATTTTGGACAGGGGTAAGGAGACATTTCTTCACAGAAAGAGTGGTGAGCCTGTGGAATTCATTGCCACAAGAGGTAGTTGATGCTAAAACTTTGAATATATTCAAGAGGCGGCTAGATCTAGCACTTGGGGAGAATGGGATCAAAGGCTATGGGGAGAAAGCAGGATTAGGCTATTGAATTGGATGATCAGCCATGATCGTGAAGCATGGCGGAGAAGGCTCAAAGTGCCATAAGGCCTCCTCCTGCTCCTGTCTACTTTGTATCCATGTAAATGTGAGGTAATGTATTTTGGTAGGTCTATAAAGGGGAAATATACCATAAATGGCAAAACTCTTAGGAATATAAAAAGTCAGCGAGATCTGGGCGTGCAGGCCCACAGATCTTTGAAGGTGGCCACACAAGTGGGCAAGGTAGTCAAAGTATCCGGAACGCTTGCCTTTATTGGACGGGACATCGAGTATAAAAACTGGCAAGTCATGCTACAGTTGTGTAGAATTTGGAATATTGTAAGGCCGAACTTGGAATATTGCACACAAGTCTGGTCGCCGCACGACCAGAAGGATGTGGAGGATTTGGAGAAGGTGCAGAGGAGGTTTGCCAGGACGTTGCCTGGTCTGGAAGGTGTTAGCTATGTGGAGAGGCTGAATAGACTCGCACTGTTTTATTAGAAATACAGAGGTTGAGGGGTGACCTGATGGAGGTCTACAAGATTATGAGGGGCATGGATAAAGTGGATGGGCAGGCACTCTTTCCCAGGGTGGAGGGGTCACTCAACCAGGGGAATAGGGTTAAGGCCTGTGGGGAAAAGTTTAGAGGAGATGTGTGAGGCAGGTTTTTTACGCATAGGGTGGTGATTCCTTTTAACGCGATGCCAGGGGAGGATGTGGAAGCAGATACACTCACGACGTTCAGAAGGCATTCTGACAAACACATGGATAGGATGGGTATAGAGGGATACGGCCCAGAGAATTGCTGAGGGTTTTGGAAAAGGTGGTATCATGACCGGTACAGGCTTGGCGGGCCGAAGGGCTTGTTCCTTGGTATTTTGTTCTTTGTTAAAAGCAAGAAACTACGCGCCAACATCATAGAATCATAGAATCCCTACAGTGTAGAAGGAGGCCATTGGACCCATCGAGTCTGCACCGACTCCCCTGAAAGAGCATTCCACGCTATCCCAACAACCCCTTAACCTAATCTGCACATCTTTGGACACGGGGGAAATTTAGCATGGCCAATCCGCCTGTCCTGCACATCTTTGGACTGTGGGAGGAAATCAGAGCAGCTTGAGGAAACCCACGCAGACATGGGGAGGATGTACAAACTCCACACAGTCACCCGAAGCCAGAAATGATCCCGGGTGCCAGGTGCTGTGAGGCAGCAGTGCGAACCACTGTGCAATTCTTTGAGGAAGTAACATGTGCTGTGGATAAAGGGGAACCGGTGGATGTACTGTACCTTGATTTCCAGAAGATATTTGATGAAGTGTCACATCAAAGGTGATTATGGAAGGTGAAAGTTTGTGGAATAGAATATAACATAAAGGCATGGATAGAAGATTGGTTGGCAAACAGGAAACATAGGGTAAGTAAAAATGGGTCTTTTTCAGGTTGGCAAGAAAGATGTAACAAGGGATCAGTGCTAGGATCTTAACTGTTTTATATTTGTATAAATGACTTGGATGAAGGGATATTTGACAGATTTGCTGATGATGCAAAGAAAGGTAGGAAAATAAGTTTTGTAAAGGATATAGAGGCTACAGAAAGATACATGTACGTTAATTAAGTGGGCAAAGATCGGTCAAATGGAGTATAATGTGGGAAAATGTAAAATTGTTCATTTTAGCAGAAAGAATAAAAGAGAAGCATAATTATCTAAATGGGCAGAGCTGTGAGATGAAGAAGGATCTGGGTATCTTAGTTGTTGAATTGCAAAAGGCTGATTTGCAGGTACTGCACGTGATCAGGAAAGCGAATAGAACGTGATCAATTATTGCGAGGAGAATTAAATACAAACTTAGTGAGGTTATGCTTCAGTTATGCAAACACTAATGAGTCCACATGGATATTGTGTACAGGGGCTGGTTTAGCACAGTGGGCTAAATAGCTGGCTTGTCATGCAGAACAATGCCAGCAGTGCGGGTTAAATTCCTGTACCGGCCCCCCCGAACAGGCGCCTGAATGTGGTGACTAGGGGCTTTTCACAGTAACTTAATTGAAGCCTACTTGTGACAAGCTATTATTATTATAGCATTGGTCACGTTATTTAAGGAAGGGTGTAAATGCAGTTCAGAGAACAGTAACAAGTGACTTGATTGAACCATAGAACATGCAGTCCAGAAGGAGGCCATTCGGCCCATCGAGTCTGCACTGAAGCCCTCCCTTCCACCCTATCCCCGTAACCCAATAATCCCTCTTAACCTTTTTGGTCACTAAGGGCCAATCCACCTAACCTGCACGTCTTTGGACTGTGGGAGGAAACCGGAGCACCCGCAGGAAACCCACACAGACACAGGGAGAACGTGCAGACTCCACACAGACAGTGACCCAGCGGGGAATCGAACCTGGGACCCTGGTGCTGTGAAACCATAGTGCTATCCACTTGTGCTACCGTGGACATACAACATCCTGAGGAGTATGAAAGGGTGGATGTGGAGAGGATGGTTCTTCTTGTGGGAGAATTTAGAACTGGGGGAACACTCTTTAAAAATAATGGGCCACCCATTTAAAACTGAGATGAGAATTGTTTTTTGAGGGTTGAGAGTCTCTGGAGCTTTCTTCCTGAAAAAGTGGTGGAAACAGCGTCTTTGAATATTTTTAACAGGTGGATAGATTTGTGATAAGCAAGGGGGGTGATAAGTTATCGGGGGTGGGAGGGATGCAGATTTGAGGTTGCTATCAGACCAGCCAGGATTTTATTAAATGGCTGAGCAGGCTCGAGGGGCTGAATGGCCTACTCCTGAATTGTATGTTCAAATGTAGGAACCAAAAACTGCCAGGAAGAACAGTATCATTAATGAGTGATATTAAAGAGGAGATGCTTCAGGTACAGGCTAGCTACTTCCAATAAGTGTGAAAGGCAGGCAAACTAAAGCTGGTGATCCTTGGATGGTGAGGAAGATCGAGAGTAAGTTTCAACAAAAAATAAGCTGTATAATGCATGTCAGGTGAAATTTGTAAGCTCGAAGTAGGTCAAACAGAATACATCAAGAGGAAATGAAAACTGACAAGAGAAACTGAGAATAGAATGATGGTTGACATGAAAGGGAACCCAAAATTATTTACTGCCATATAAATAGTAAGTTGATAGGCAGATTGCGATCTATGAGGGACAAAGGGGATGATGTATGCTTAGAGGTGCAGTCGAGGCTTTTTAAAAATAAATTTAGAGTACCCAATTCAATTTTTCCAATTAAGGGGCAATTTAGCGTGGCCAATCCACCTAGCTTGCTCGTTTTTGGGTTGTGGGGCGAAACCCACGCAGACACGGGGAGAACGTGCAAACTCCACACGGACAGTGACCCAGAGCCGGGATCGAACCTGGGACCTTGGCGCTGTGAGGCCGCAGTGCTAACCCACTGCACCACCACCGTGCTACCCTCAGTCAAGGCTTATTGAGCACCTGGTCAAGGAAAGTATGAGGAAGAGGATATTGATTAAAGATCAAAATAGTAGAGGTAATCAGTGAGATAAAAATGAGCAGGTAGGATGCACTGGAAAGGATGGGCATGCTTTGAATTGGTAAACTGGCCAGGTGGCTTGCATCCGAGGTTGCTAAATGGAAGTGGGAGTGGCGATATGGGCAATTCTTGTCCTAATCTTCCCTAAGTACAGGAGAGGTGCCAGAGAATTGGAATGTGGCAAATGTGACCCCCTTCACAAACGTGACAGTCCTCGTGGCTGCAGGCCAGTTTAACATGCGTTGTGGGGAGTGAAAGTAAAGTCAGCACAGTTAAAGTTTGAGTTAATTAAGGAGAAGCAGTATGGTTTTGGAAAGGACAGATATTGTTTGCCAAATGTAATTGAATTTTCTGATGAAGTAGCAGAGAAGGTTGATGAATGCAATCATAGAATCCTTACAAAGTCTGCACTGACCCCCCCCCCCGCCCCCCCCATCTCTTTCTTTCGCCCCGAACCCTGTAACCCCACCCAGTCTTTTGGATACTAAGGGACAATTTAGCATGGCATCTACCCTGCCATATCCTTGGGCTGTGGAAGGAAGCCCCCCCCGACCAGGCTGATTACATGGAACGTCAGAGGGCTAAATGGGCCAGTCAAGAGGGTTCGCGTGTTTGCCCATTTGAGGGGGGCTGAAGGCGGACGTGGCAATGCTACAAGCGACAAACCTAAAGGTTACAGACCAGACGAGATTGAGAAAGGGGTGGGTTAGCCAAGTATTCCACTCTGGGCTGGACTCAAAGACCGGGGGGGTCGCGATCTTGATCAACAAACAAGTGGTATTCGAGGCAGGGAGAATCGTGTCAGACAAGGGGGGTAGGTACATCTTGGGAGGCTGGAGGGGGTGCGGGTTTTACGCATGAACATATATGCTCCGAATTGGGACGATGTGGAATTTATGAGGCGAGTGTTAGGCAAGATCCCAGACTTGGAGTCACATAAGAGAAAAAGCAGAAAGGCAGTGCAGGTGTCCCCTGCGGTCATCTCCCTCCAAAACAGGTATACCGTTTTGGACACTGTTGGGGGAGATGGTTCACCAGGGGAAGGCAGCAGTCGCCAGGTTCATGGCACCGTGGCTGGCTCTGCTGTACAGAAGGGCGGGAAAAAGAGTGGAAGGGCTATAGTCATAGGGGATTTAATTGTAAGGGGAGTAGATAGGCGGATCTGTCTCGAAAAAGAGACTCCCGAATGGTATGTTGCCTCTCGGGTGCACGGGTCAGGGATGTCTCAGATCGGCTGCAGAACATTCTGAAGGGGGAGGGTGAACAGCCAGTTGTCGTCGTGCATATAGACACCAATGACATAGGTAAAAAACTGGGTGAGGTCCTACAAGCAGAATTTAGGGAGTTAGGTGAAATTGTGAGACTAGCTAAGAGGAAAAAAGAAGCGTACATAAGGTCTAGGCGACTGAAGACAGACGAAGCTTTGGAAGAATATCGGGAATGTAGGACTAATCTGAAACGAGGAATCAAGAGGGCTAAAAGGGGACATGAAATATCTTTAGCAAACAGGGTTAAGGAAAATCCCAAAGCCTTTTATTCGTATATAAGGAGCAAGGGGGTAACTAGAGAAAGGGTTGGCCCACTCGAGGACAAAGGAGAAAATTATGCATGGAGTCAGAGAAAATGGGTGAGATTCTTAACGAGTACTTTGCATCGGTATTCACCGAGGAAAGGGACATGACGGGTGTCGAGGTGAGGGATAGATGTTTGATTACTCTAGGTCAAGTCGGCATAAGGAGGGAGGATGTGTTGGGTATTCTAAAAGGCATTAAGGTGGACAAGTCCCCAGGTCCAGATGGGATCTATCCCAGGTTACTGAGGGAAGTGAGAGAGGGAATAGCTGGGTCCTCAACCGATATCTTTGCAGCATCCTTGAACACGGGTGCGGTACAGGAGGACTGGAGAATTGCTAATGTTGTCCCCTTGTTTAAGAAGGGTAGCAGGGATAATTCAGATAATTATAGACCGGTGAGCCTGACATCAGTGGTAGGGAAGCTGCTGGAGAAGATACTGGGGGATAGGATCTATTCCCATTTGGAAGAAAATGGGCTTATCAGGGATAGGCAACGTGGTTTTGTGCAGGGAAGGTTATGTCTTACCAACTTAATAGAATTCTTTGAGGAAGTGACAAAGTTGATTGATGAGGGAAGGACTGTAGATGTCATATACATGGATTTCAGGAAGGCATTTAATAAGGTTCCCCATGGTAGCTGATGGAGAAAGTGAAGTCTCATGGGGTCCAGGGTGTACTAACAAGATGGATAAAGAATTGGCTGGGCAACAGGAGGCAGAGAGTAGTAGTGGAAGGGAGTTTCTCAAAATGGAGAATTGTGACCAGTGGTGTTCCACAGGGATCCATGCTGGGACCACTGTTGTTTGTGATATACATGAATGATCTGGAGGAAGGTATAGGTGGTCTGATTAGCAAGTTTGCAGATGACACTAAGATTGGTGGAGTAGCAGATAGCAGATAGTGAAGGGGACCGTCAGAGAATACAGCAGAATATAGATAGATTGGAGAGTTGGGCGGAGAAATGGCAGATGGAGCTCAATCCGGGCAAATGCGAGGTGATGCATTTCGGACGATCCAATTCAAGAGCGAACTATACGGTAAATGAAAAAGCCCTGGGGAAAATTGATGTACAGAGAGATCTGGGTGTTCAGGTCCATTGTACCCTGAAGGTGGCTGCGCAGGTCGATAGAGTGGTCAAGAAGGCATACGGCATGCTTTCCTTCATCGGAAAGGGTATTGAGTACAAGAGTTGGCAGGTCATGTTACAGTTACAGAATAAAATCTCCCATCACCACCACCCTGTTGCTCCTACATCTTTCCATAATCTGTTTCCATATTTGTACCTCTATCTCACGCTCGCTGTTGGGAGGTCTGTAGTACAGCCCCAACATTGTTCTGGCATCCTTCCTATTTCTGAGCTCTGCCCATATTGCCTCACTGCTCGAGTCCTCCATAGTGCCCTCCTTCAGCACAGCTCTGATATCCTCTCTGACCAGTAATGCAACTCCTCCACCCCTTTTACCTCCCTCTCTATCCCGCCTGAAGCATCGATATCCTGGGATATTTAGTTGCCAATCATGCCCTTTCCTCAACCAAGTCTCAGTAATAGCAATAACATCATACTCCCAGGTACTAATCCAAGCCCTAATTCATCTGCCTTACCTACTACACTTGCATTAAAAAAAATGCCCCTCAGACCACCAGTACCTTTCCGTTCATCATCTGCTCCCTGCCTACTCTTCCCCTTAGTCGCGCTGAATTCACGATCTAGTTCCTTACAGGCTTTAGTTACTACCTCCTTACTGTCCACTAACCTCCTCATTTGGTTCAGCGTTAGCAAAAGCACCCCCAAGGACATTGGTTCCAGTCCGGCCCAAGTGTAGACCATCCAATTTGTAGTAGTCCCACCTCCCCCCAGAACTGGTCCCAATGTCCCAATAATCTGAACCCCTCCCTCCTGCACCATCTCTCAAGCCACGCATTCATCCTGCCTATTCATTCATTTCTACTCTGACTACCACGTGGCACTGGTAGCAATCCTGAGATTGCTCCCTCTGAGGTCTGACTTTTTAACTTGGCTCCTAACTCCCTAAATTCTACTTGTAGGACCTCATCCCGTTTTTTACCTATATCATTGGTGCCTATATGCACCACGACAGCTGGCTGTTCACCCTCCCCCTTCAGAATGTTCTGCAGCCGATCTGAGACATCCCTGACCCGTGCACCTGGGAGGCAACATACCAATCAGGAGTCTCGTTTTTGACCACAGAACCGCCTATCTACTCCAATTACAATTGAATCCCCTCTGACCATAGCCCTTCCACTCTTTCCCGCCCTTCTGCACAGCAGAGCCAGCCACATGCCATGAACCTTGCAACTGCTGCCTTCCCCTGGTGAACCATCTCACCCAACAGTATCCAAAACGGTATACCTGTTTTGGAGGGAGATGACCGCAGGGGACACCTGCACTGCCTTCCTTCTTTTTCTCTTTTGGTCACCCATTCCCTTTCTCCCTCCGCAATCCTAATCTGTGGTGTGACCAATTCGCTAAACGTGCTATCCACGACCTCCTCAGTATCGCAGATGCTCCAAAGTGAGTCCATCCGCAGCTCCAGAGCCGTCATGCGGTCTAACAAGAGCTGCAGCCGGACACACTTCCCGCACGTGAAGGAGCCAGGGACACCAGCCATGTCCCTGAGCTCCCACATTGAGCAAGAGGGGCATAACACGGGTCTGAGATCTCCTGTCATTTTTAATCTTAAGCTTAACATAGTCCAACTATAATATTAAATAATAGATAAATGAAAAAGGAAAAAAAAGAAAAATTGTTACCAATCACACGATTAAAAAAAATAGAAATAGAAAAACCTTACCTTATCAACACACCTCAGGGAAAAGAAAAACTACTTACCAGTCACCAGCCAGTCACTTACCTGCTGGCTGTGATGTCACGGTTCAACTTCTTTCTCCTTCTACCTGCCCTCGTGTGTCCCTCTTGATCTTTACTCGGCTGGGATCCTTACAGTGATTGTTTTTAATTGTCACTTGACAACAGCTCCTCCACAAACCATCTTCTGGATACAGTGACCGCAATGCACTGATGCAAATATTCCCCGCAACAGCCAATCAGCGGCTCCGCTCTGCTGCCCTCTGCTGGCTGCTTGCCTTCATTTGAACACGGAAGGTGTCTTGCTCAGGTACACCTTCTGAATACAGTGACCGCAATGCACTGATGCAAATTTCCCCACAATAGCCACGCAGCGGCTCCGCTCTGCTGCCCTCTGCTGGATGTTTTCTTTTTTTTTTAAAATATTTTTATTAAGGTGTTTGCAAATTTTTATTGGGAATGTACCAGTTAAGCGCCATTATTTTTAAATTTCAAACCAAGCAGGTGACCTCCAGTCCACTGAATGGCTATCCCCAAAGTTATTTTTTAGTTGGAGAAGGCACAATGCCCCTTCTATCTGCAAAGAATAGAGCCATGTATTTGAATACGCTTTTAGCATGCGTAAGTGAGCAACATGATGATTCCAACAATTTTCAATTAGTTTTAGTGTAATTATTAGCACAGTCAGGATTGCTCAGCAAGCATAGTCCAATTGCAGAATCATCATCTAATGTTTTGAGTTTTGCAATGATAGGCTGGTTCGGTTGAGCTGGTTACCTGTTGTGAACAAGATTTGTGATATGGGGCAGGCATGGTAGCACAGTGGTTAGCACAGTTGCTTCACAGCTCCAGGGTCCCAGGTTTGATTCCTGGCAGAGGTCACTGTCTGTGTGGAGTCTGCACATTGGAGGTATGGGGGTGGAGGTGTGGGGAATGGGGGTGGAGGTGTGGGGATGGGGGTGGAGGTGTGGGGAATGGGGGTGGAGGTGTGGGGAATGGGGGTGGAGGTGTGGGGAATGGGGATGGAGGTGTGGGGAATGGGGATGGAGGTGTGGGGAATGGGGGTGGAGGTGTGGGGAATGGGGGTGGAGGTGTGGGGAATGGGGGTGGAGGTGTGGGGAATGGGGGTGGAGGTGTGGGGAATGGGGGTGGAGGTGTGGGGAATGGGGGTGGAGGTGTGGGGAGTGGGGGTGGAGGTGTGGGGAGTGGGGGTGGAGGTGTGGGGGGTGGAGGTGTGGGGAGTGGGGGTGGAGGTGTGGGGAGTGGGGGTGGAGGTGTGGGGAGTGGGGGTGGAGGTGTGGGGGTGGAGGTGTGAGGTGTGGGGTGTGGGGAGTGGGGGTGGAGGTGTGGGGAGTGGGGGTGGAGGTGTGGGGAGTGGGGGTGGAGGTGTGGGGAGTGGGGGTGGAGGTGTGGGGAGTGGGGGTGGAGGTGTGGGGAGTGGGGGTGGAGGTGTGGAGGTGTGGGGAGTGGGGGTGGAGGTGTGGGGAGTGGGGGTGGAGGTGTGGGGAGTGGGGGTGGAGGTGTGGGGAGTGGGGGTGGAGGTGTGGGGAGTGGGGGTGGAGGTGTGGGGAGTGGGGGTGGAGGTGTGGGGAGTGGGGGTGGAGGTGTGGGGGGTGGAGGTGTGGGGAGTGGGGGTGTGGGGAGTGGGGGTGGAGGTGTGGGGAGTGGGGATGGAGGTGTGGGGAGTGGGGGTGGAGGTGTGGGGGTGGAGGTGTGGGGAGTGGGGGTGGAGGTGTGGGGAGGGGGGTGGAGGTGTGCGGAGGGGGGTGGAGGTGTGGGGGGTGGAGGTGTGGGGAGTGGGGGTGGGGGTGTGGGGAGTGGGGGTGGAGGTGTGGGGAGTGGGGGTGGAGGTGTGGGGGGTGGAGGTGTGGGGAGTGGGGGTGGGGGTGGAGGTGTGGGGCGTGGAGGTGTGGGGCGTGGGGGTGGAGGTGTGGGGGTGGAGGTGTGGGGAGTGGGGGTGGAGGTGTGGGGAGTGGGGGTGGAGGTGTGGGGAGTGGGGGTGGAGGTGTGGGGAGTGGGGGTGGAGGTGTGGGGCGTGGGGGTGGAGGTGTGGGGCGTGGGGGTGGAGGTGTGGGGGTGGAGGTGTGGGGAGTGGGGGTGGAGGTGTGGGGAGTGGGGGTGGAGGTGTGGGGGGTGGAGGTGTGGGGAGTGGGGGTGGAGGTGTGGGGAGTGGGGGTGGAGGTGTGGGGAGTGGGGGTGGAGGTGTGGGGAGTGGGGGTGGAGGTGTGGGGAGTGGGGGTGGAGGAGTGGGTGTGGGGAGTGGGGGTGGAGGTGTGGGGAGTGGGGGTGGAGGTGTGGGGAGTGGGGGTGGAGGTGTGGGGAGTGGGGGTGGAGGTGTGGGGAGTGGGGGTGGAGGTGTGGGGAGTGGGGGTGGAGGTGTGGGGAGTGGGGGTGGAGGTGTGGGGAGTGGGGGTGGAGGTGTGGGGAGTGGGGGTGGAGGTGTGGGGAGTGGGGGTGGAGGTGTGGGGAGTGGGGGTGGAGGTGTGGGGGTGGAGGTGTGGGGGGTGGGGGTGGAGGTGTGGAGGTGTGGGGGGTGGGGGTGGAGGTGTGGGGAGTGGGGGTGGAGGTGTGGGGAGTGGGGGTGGAGGTGTGGGGGTGGAGGTGTGGGGGTGGAGGTGTGGGGGTGTGGGGGGTGGGGGGAGTGGGGGGTGGGGGTGTGGGGAATGGGGGTGGAGGGGTGGGGAATGGGGGTGGAGGGGACGGAGGGGTGGGGGGGACGGGTGGGGAGAGGGGACGGAGGGTTGGGGGGGACGGAGGGGGGGGGCGGGGGTGGGGGGGGCGGAGGGGTGGGGGTGGGGGGGGGGCGGAGGGGTGGGGGTGGGGGGGGGGCGGAGGGGTGGACTTCGGTAAGGTGCTCTTTCCAAGGGCCGGTGCAGACTCGATGGGCTGAATGGCCTCCTTCTGCACTGTAGATTCTATGATCTGCCAGTCATTGGGACGTACATACCTGGCATCACACAGGCACTGAAATTCAAAGGCCACATTACTCATTTGTGTGATCGGCAGAGTCTCTTTTGGCTTAATGGAACGCATCTGTTGAAGAAGTACTGCAGCGGTTCAAGAAGGCAACTCGCCACCACCACCTCCTGAAGTGCAACTAGGGATCGGCATTAAAAGCTGGCCTAATCAGCGAAGCCCACATCCCGTAAATGAATTGTTAAAAACTTTGTTGCTACTGTACAGTAACACTGAAGCTGCTACCTTCAACTGTTGCTAAAATATTTGAGATATGCTCTTCTTCCTTCCATGGTGATCTGAAGTCGACTGGTCACCTTCAACACATTCCTGAGTTTGTGTAATAAATGAGCATACATAGTCTGATCAGTGATGCCATTACCCTGAAGGATGGTTTCGATGTGTCCTATTGCAGCATCAAGTTTGCATGGTGAACAAATGGCTAAAGCCCAATGTAGGAGCAGGACACTCGCTAAACAATTCGATTGTGTGAAGAAGTACATTGAACCTATTTAAGATTATCAGTTGGGATTACAGCTTGGCAGGATTCCATAGAATCGTTACAGTGCAGAAGAAGGCCATTCGGCCCATCGATTCTGCACAGGCCCTCCAAAAGAGGTCCACTCTACCTTGGTCCACTCCCCTATCCTATCCTCGTAACCCCACCTCCACTCCCCTATCCTATCCTCGTAACCCCACCTCCACTCCCCTATCCTATCCTCGTAACCCCACCTCCACTCCCCTATCCTATCCTCGTAACCCCACCTCCACTCCCCTATCCTATCCTCGTAACCCCACCTCCACTCCCCTATCCTATCCTCGTAACCCCACCTAACCTGCACATCTTTGGACTGTGGGAGGAAATCCACGCAGACACTGAGAAAGTGGAAACTCCACACAGTCACCCAAGGCCACAATTGAACCCGGGTTCCTGGTGCCGTTAGACAGCAATGCTAACCAGTGTGCGACCTTCTCTTTCACATGGCCTGGTGGCATCTTTTTCCTTGGTAAAGAAAAATGCGCAGAATTCATTTAATACCTCAACCATACCTTGTGCATCCATGTGTAAATCACCATTTGGCCCCTAATCAGCCTCCTTTTATCACCTTTTTACCATCAGTATGCTGATTGAAGACTTTGGGATTCCCATTTAGTTTAGCTGCCAGTCTGTTTTCATTTCCATCTTTGCTTCTATTTTTTTACTTTTCTCCTCTACCCTGAACCTTCTATATTCAGCCCGATTCTCAGTTGTATCTTCTACATGACATTGGTCATAAAATACTTATTTACCTTAACTTCTACCTCCTTTGTCATCCAAGGAGCTCTGGATTTGTTTGCCCTACTGTTCCTTTTGAGGGCATATATATTGACTGTGCCCTTTCATCTCCTCTTTGAAGGTAGCCCATTGTTCAGCTACCATTATTCCTGCTACCTTTGTCATAGAGTCATACAGTATAGAAAGGTCCTTCAGCCCATCAAGTCTGCATTGACAAAACTACACCAATCCCATTTTCCAGCATTTTGGCTCCAATTTATTCTGCCCAGACCAGTTCTTTTCCCATTGAAGGTGGTGTTCCCTTAGTTAATTAATCTTTATCCTTTATCCTTTTTCATAATTATCCTTTTTCATAATCATCCTATGGTCTTGTGGTGGTGTGGGTAGTGTTCCTGCCTCTGAGCCAGAAGCTCCGGTTAGAGTCCCACCCCAGGACTTGATGGCCAAGATAGGTGCGTTCATTACGTAGCCAACAAGTTTGAGTACAAACCTGCAAATCCTTCCAACGCACTAATGGATGAGGCAAGAGCTGGAGAGACTCCTTGTCAGCCACGCTTGATGTGAAGTGGCGCCCGCCCCCCCCCAAGCTATAAATCCTTGGAGCTAGACTAGCGACTAGCTATGGAACAGACAAAAGTTTGCTTTGGTTCACCACAAGATGCTGGCAAAGAATTGGAATAATAACCCGAAACTTTGCGATAAAATGATCACTGTCCCTTAATGTTCTCGCACTGACGTGATCTACTTGCCGCATCTCATTCCCAAATACAAAGACTAGCAGTGCATCCTTTTGTGTTGGACTGGATGCATACAGCTGTTGAAAATTTTCCTGATCGCAATTTAGGGATGTTTACTTCTCTCCGGCCTTTACACTATCACTGCCCCACTCTACATTTGGTTAATTAATGCCCCCTTTAAACCTACTCTATAATGTTTGCATCTCTCTCATTTCCCAGCAGATTTGTTCTTTTACACCCTTCTCACCAGTTGGCGGTCTATAGACTACACCCAGCAATGTAATTTCACCCTTTTTGTTCCTCGGCTCTAGCCAAATTGATTCTGTTCTTGAATCCTCTGAGATATCCTCTTTCTCCAGGCCCAAATGGTCTCCTTAATCAATACCACCACCATCCCTCCTCTTTCTTCCTTTCTTATCTTTTCTGAATACATTTTGTCAGGAGCCAGTGTTTAAAAACTCCATAGTGTATTTTGGAGTTCACCTGTCCCAGGACGTTTTGTTGAATTTGGCTCTGATGAGCACAAGAGCCTTCACTTGAGATGATCTTCAACAGTCTTCCTAGACACTTTAATCAAAATAAGCTTTATTCTAAGAATTTACATTTATATAAACACACAAAGAACAAAGAAATGTACAGCCCGGGAACAGGCCCTTTGGCCCTCCAAGCCCGTGCCGACCATGCTGCCCGACTAAACTACAATCTTCTACACTTCCTGGGTCCGTATCCCTCTATTCCCATCCTATTCATGTATTTGTCAAGATGCCCCTTAAATGTCACTATCGTCCCTGCTTCCACCACCTCCGGTAACGTGTTCCAGGCACCCACTCCCCTCTGCGTAAAAAAACTTGCCTCGTACATCTACTCTAAACCTTGCCCCTCTCACCTTAAACCTATGCCCCCTAGTAATTGACTCCTCTACCCCGGGGAAAAGCCTCTGACTATCCACTCTGTCTATGCCCCTCATAATTTTGTAGACCTCTATCAGGTCGCCCCTCAACCTCCTTCGTTCCAGTGAGAACAAACCGAGTTTATTCAACCGCTCCTCATAGCTAATGCCCTCCATACCAGGTAACATTCTGGTAAATCTCTTCTGCACCCTCTCTAAAGCCTCCACATCCTTCTGGTAGTGTGGCGACCAGAATTGAACACTATACACCAAGTGTGGCCTAACTAAGGTTCTATACAGCTGCAACATGACTTGCCAATTCTTATACTCAATGCCCCGGCCAATGAAGGCAAGCATGCCGTATGCCTTCTTGACTACCTTCTCCACCTGTATTGCCCCTTTCAGTGACCTGTGGACATGTACTCCTAGATCTCTTTGACTTTCAATACTCTTGAGGGTTCTACCATTCACTGTATATTCCCTACCTGCATTAGACCTTCCAAAATGCATTACCTCACATTTGTCCGGATTAAACTCCATCTGCCATCTCTCCGCCCAAGTCTCCAAACAATCTAAATCCTGCTGTATCCTCTGACAGTCCTCATCGCTATCCGCAATTCCACCAACCTTTGTGTCGTCTGCAAACTTACTAATCAGACCAGTTACATTTTCCTCCAAATCATTTATATATACTGTGAACAGCAAAGGTCCCAGCACTGATCCCTGTGGAACACCACTGGTCACAGCCCTCCAATTAGAAAAGCATCCTTCCATTGATACTCTCTGCCTTCTATGACCAAGCCAGTTCTGTATCCACCTTGCCAGCTCACCCCTGATCCCGTGTGACTTCACCTTTTGTACTAGTCTACCATGAGGGACCTTATCAAAGGCCTTACTGAAGTCCATATAGACAACATCCACTGCCCTACCTTCATCAATCATCTTAGTGACCTCCTCGAAAAACTCTTATCAAGTTAGTGAGACACGACCATGCTGCCTCTCACTAATACGTCCATTTGCTTCCAAATGGGAGTAGATCCTGTCTCGAAGAATTCTCTCCAGTAATTTCCCTACCACTGAAGTAAGGCTCACCGGCCTGTAGTTCCCTGGATTATCCTTGCTATCCTTCTTAAACAGGGGAACAACATTGGCTATTCTCCAGTCCTCCGGGACATCCCCTGAAGACAGTGAGGATCCAAAGATTTCTGTCAAGGCCTCAGCAATTTCCTCTCCAGCCTCCTTCAGTATTCTGGGGTAGATCCCATCAGGCCCTGGGGACTTATCTACCTTAATATTTTTTAAGACACCCAACACCTCGTCTTTTTGGATCTCAATGTGACCCAGACTATCTACACACCCTTCTCCAGACTCAACATCTACCAATTTCTTCTCTTTGGTGAATACTGATGCAAAGTATTCATTTAGTACCTCGCCCATTTCCTCTGGCTCCACACATAGATTCCCTTGCCTATCCTTCAGTGGGCCAACCCTTTCACTGGCTACCCTCTTGCTTTTTATGTCCGTGTAAAAAGCCTTGGGATTTTCCTTAACCCTATTTGCCAATGACTTTTCGTGACCCCTTCTAGCCCTCCTGACTCCTTGCTTAAGTTCCTTCCTACTTTCCTTATATTCCACACAGGCTTCGTCTGTTCCCAGCCTTTTAGCCCTGACAAATGCCTCCTTTTTCTTTTTGACGAGGCCTACAATATCTCTCGTTATCCAAGGTTCCCGAAAATTGCCGTATTTATCCTTCTTCCTGACAGGAACATGCCGGTCCTGAATTCCTTTCAACTGACACTTGAAAGCCTCCCACATGTCAGATGTTGATTTGCCCTCAAACATCCGCCCCCAATCTAGGTTCTTCATTTCCCGCCTAATATTGTTATAATTAGCCTTCCCCCAATTTAGCACATTCATCCTAGGACCACTCTTATCCTTGTCCACCACATTAAAACTTACTGAATTGTGGTCACTGTTCCCGAAATGCTCCCCTACTGAAACATCTACCACCTGGCCGGGCTCATTCCCCAATACCAGGTCCAGTACCGCCCCTTCCCTAGTTGGACTGTCCACATATTGTTTTAAGAAGCCCTCCTGGATGCTCCTTACAAACTCCACCCCATCTACGCCCCTGGCACTAAGTGAGTCCCAGTCATTATTGGGGAAGTTGAAGTCTCCCATCACCACAACCCTGTTGTTTTTACTCTTTTCCAAAATCTGTCCACCTATCTGCTCCTCTATCTCCCGCTGGCCGTTGGGAGGCCTGTAGTAAACCCCCAACATTGTGACTGCACCCTTCTTATTCCTGATCTCTACCCATATAGCCTCACTGCCCTCTGAGGTGTCCTCCCGCAGTACAGCTGTGATATTCTCCCTAACCAGTAGCGCAACTCCGCCACCCCTCTATCCCGCCTGAAACATCTAAATCCTGGAACGTTTAGCTGCCAATCCTGCCCTTCCCTCAACCAGGTCTCTATAATGGCAACAACATCATAGTTCCAAGTACTAATCCAAGCTCTAAGTTCATCTGTCTTACCCGTAATACTTCTTGCATTAAAACATATGCACTCCAGGCCACCAGACCCGCTGTGTTCAGCAACTTCTCCCTGTCTGCTCTGCCTCAGAGCCCCACTGTCCCTATTCCCTAGTTCTCCCTCAATGCTCTCACCTTCTGACCTATTGCTCCCGTGCCCACCCCCCTGCCATATTAGTTTAAACCCTCCCATGTGACACTAGCAAACCTCGCGGCCAGGATATTTATGCCTCTCCAGTTTAGATGCAACCCGTCCTTATATAGGTCACACCTGCCCCGGAAGAGCTCCCACTGGTCCAGATAACGGAAACCCTCCCTCCTACACCAGCTGTTTAGCCACGTGTTTAGCTGCTCTATCTTCCTATTTCTAGCCTCACTGGCACGTGGCACAGGGAGTAATCCCGAGATTATAACCCTAGAGGTCCTGTCTTTTAACTTTCTGCCTAGCTCCCTGAACTCCTGCTGCAGGACCTCATCCCCTTCCTGCCTATGTCGTTAGTACCAATATGCACAACGACCTCTGCCTGTTTGCCCTCCCCCTTCAGGATGCCCTCTACCCGTTCGGAGACATCCTGCACCCTGGCACCAGGGAGGCAACATACCATCCTGGAGTCTCTTTCACGTCCACAGAAGCGCCTATCTGTGCCCCTTACTATAGAGTCCCCTATTACTATTACTCTTCTGCGCTTTGACCCTCCCTTCTGAACATCAGAGCCAGCCGTGGTGCCACTGCTCTGGCTGCTGCTGTTTTCCCCTGATAGGCTATCCCCCCCGACAGTATCCAAAGGGGTATATCTGTTCGAGAGGGGGACAACCACAGGGGATTCCTGCACTGACTGCCTGCCCTTTCTGGTGGTCACCCATTTCTCTGCCTGCACCCTGGGTGTGACCACATTTATATAACTGCGATCTATGACGCTTACCGCCACCTGCATGCTCCTAAGTGCATCCAATTGCTGCTCCAACCGAACCATGCGGTCTGTGAGGAGCTCCAGTTGGGTGCACTTTCTGCAGATGAAGCCATCCGGGACGCTGGAAGCCTCCCGGACCTGCCACATCTCACAGTCAGAGCACTGCACCCCTCTAATTGACATAGCGTCAATTAATTAAAATTAAAAGTTTTTTTTTAAATGTGTTTATATATATATTTTTAAAGTTACTGTTAACTATCTGTCTCCTAGCACTAGATTTCTAATATAAATGCGAAAGCTAAATATAGTACTCTCCGATCTCTGGCTTAGATACCCCTCTAAATTATAATTAAGTAATTATGTTTAATTAGTTACCAATGCTTAATTTTTTAAAATTTAGTGTAGATTCCCAACCAGCCACTCAGGTCACAGCTTTTCTGTTTCCCCCCGACACACACAATTTGAAAAAGGTATAAAAGTAAAAATGAGTAAAAATCACTTACTTACCTTCTTACCTTCGGAGTGTCTTAGATGTTCTCAGGTTCTCTCCCTGACAGAGACTGCTCCTCCTCCTCCGAACCACGACGGAGGTATGCAAATTTCCCTTGTAACACCAATCAGCAGCTCCGCTCTACTGCCCTCTGCTGGATGCTTGTCTTCACTCGAACAGCTAGGGTCTTTAGCTCAGGTACACCTGCAATTTAGGGTGACCACGACGGAGGTATGCAAATTTCCCTTGTAACACCAATCAGCAGCTCCGCTCTACTGCCCTCTGCTCTAGCAAAGAATGTTTATCAATTACAAACATAAAGACACTCCACAGCTACAGTAATATATGTACAACACTAATTGAATTCCCCCTTAACTGTTCCAATTCAAAAACAAGATCCCATAAACCCAAAGCCCCTTTTCGAGGGCGTGGCCCAGCACTCTGCATTCTCACTTGAATGAGACTGGCTTTCCCTGAGATTCTGACCTCGTCTCACCAGTAGGTTTAAACGTTTCCGGACAGCAAACTATATCTCATGCCAACAACAAGGTGATTTTTACTGGAACAGATATTTAAAATGAAAATAGAGAGAGACAGACCGATACACTTCTTTCCTCTGTCTGAGTCCACAGCAGCCAAATGTGAAAGCAAAACCAAAAACAGCTCCGGGCCACAGCCCAGCTCCACCCACACAATTACGTCACTGAAGCCATGTGATAAGACAAAAAACATTTTTCATAGACAACAGAACCAATCACTGCCTGTCCCCGAGAAGAACCTGGTTTCTGGGTCAGCTCATTGACCACCGGCCAAGCCAATCAATCCGGGCCACTACCAGTCGGACCAAATAGCACATCCCGCTGGAGTTTCCTGTTTTTAAATTAAAGGTTTGCTTGGTCTTAAAGGCATTAATCATCCATCGACCTAAAAATGGTAATAGTGAACAGGATAACGGAAATTAAAATGAGGAAAAGGGAACAGACTGATTAAATGGGAGGATCCTTACATAGCCCATCTCTCTTTGATTTATAGAACATAGAACAATACAGCGCAGTACAGGCCCTTCGGCCCACGATGTTGCACCGAAACAAAAGCCATCTAACCTACACTATACCATTATCATCCATATGTTTATCCAATAAACTTTTAAATGCCCTTAATGTTGGCGAGTTCACTACTGTAGCAGGTAGGGCATTCCACGGCCTCACTACTCTTTGCGTAAAGAACCTACCCCTGACCTCTGTCCTATATCTATTACCCCTCAGTTTAAGGCTATGTCCCCTCGTGCTAGCCATTTCCATCCGCGGGAGAAGGCTCTCACTGTCCACCCTATCTAACCCTCTGATCATTTTGTATGCCTCTATTAAGTCTCCTCTTAACCTTCTTCTCTCTAACGAAAACAACCTCAAGTCCATCAGCCTTTCCTCATAAGATTTTCCCTCCATACCAGGCAACATCCTGGTAAATCTCCTCTGCACCCGTTCCAAAGCCTCCACGTCCTTCCTATAATGCGGTGACCAGAACTGTACGCAATACTCCAAATGCGGCCGTACCAGAGTTCTGTACAGCTGCAACATGACCTCCTGACTCCGGAACTCAATCCCTCTACCAATAAAGGCCAACACTCCATCGGCCTTCTTCACCACCCTATCAACCTGGGTGGCAACTTTCAGGGATCTATGTACATGGACACCTAGATCCCTCTGCTCATCCACACTTTCAAGAACTTTTCCATTAGCCACATATTCCACATTCCTGTTTTTCCTTCCAAAGTGAATCACCTCACACTTCTCTACATTAAACTCCATTTGCCACCTCTCAGCCCAGCACTGCAGCTTATCTATATCCCTCTGTAACCTGCTACTTCCTTCCTCACTATCGACAACACCACCGACTTTAGTATCGTCTGCAAATTTACTCACCCACCCTTCTGCGCCTTCCTCTAGGTCATTGATAAAAATGACAAACAGCAACGGCCCCAGAACAGATCCTTGTGGTACTCCACTTGTGACAGAACTCCATTCTGAACATTTCCCATCAACCACCACCCTCTGTCTTCTTTCAGCTAGCCAATTTCTGATCCACATCTCTAAATCACCCTCAATCCCCAGCCTCCGTATTTTCTGCAATAGCCTACCGTGGGGAACCTTATCAAACGCTTTGCTGAAATCCATATACACCACATCAACTGCTCTACCCTCGTCTACCTGTTCAGTCACCTTCTCAAAGAACTCGATAAGGTTTGTGAGGCATGACCTACCCTTCACAAAGCCATGCTGACTATCCCTGATCATATTATTCCTATCTAGATGATTATAAATCTTGTCTCTTATAATGCCCTCCAAGACTTTACCCACTACAGACGTGAGGCTCACCGGTCTATAGTTGCCGGGGTTGTCTCTGCTCCCCTTTTTGAACAAAGGGACCACATTTGCTATCCTCCAGTCCTCTGGCACTATTCCTGTATCCAATGATGACATAAAAATCAAAGCCAATGGTCCAGCAATCTCTTCCCTGGCCTCCCAGAGAATCCTAGGATAAATCCCATCAGGCCCCGGGGACTTATCTATTTTCAGCCTGTCCAGAATTGCCAACACCTCTTCCCTACTTACCTCAATGCCATCTAATCTATTTACCTGGAGCTCAGCATTCTCCTCCACAACATTATCTTTTTCCTGAGTGAATACTGACGAAAAATATTCATTTAGTATCTCGCCTATCTCTTCAGACTCTACACACAACTTCCCATCCCTGTCCTTGACTGGTCCTACTCTTTCCCTAGTCATTCGCTTATTCCTGACATACCTATAGAAAGCTTTTGGGTTTTCCTTGATCCTTCCTGCCAAATACTTCTCATGTCCCCTCCTTGCTCGTCTTAGCTCTCTCTTTAGATCCTTCCTCGCTACCTTGTAACTATCCTTCGCCCCAACTGAAACTTCACACCTCATCTTCACATAGGCCTCCTTCTTCCTCTTAACAAGAGATTCCACTTCTTTGGTAAACCACGGTTCCCTCGCTCGGCACCTTCCTCCCTGCCTGACCGGTACATACTTATCAAGAACACGCAATAGCTGATCCTTGAACAAGCTCCACTTATCCAGTGTGTCCAAAACTTGCAGCCTACTTCTCCACCTTATCCCCCCCAAGTCACGTCTAATGGCATCATAATTTCCCTTCCCCCAGCTATAACTCTTGCCCTGCGGTGTATACTTATCCCTTTCCATCCTTAACGTAAACGTCACCGAATTGGGATTTCATCCCTTTCACTCTTTTACTCCGTAGGCATCAGTAATTGTACATTTCCCACATCATTTTTGTTTTGAACGAAAGCTACTTATCTTGTTTTGTCCATTAACAGTTTTGAAATTAGTCTTTCTAAATCAGCATTTTGGTTTCCGAAAAGGAGAAACCATGTTGATCTCAATCATATTATGATTGCTATTCGATAAATAAATGCTCATACACCATTAGGTTGTCAATTAAGTCTGGCTAATATCTCATTCTAACAAATCTAATATGGCTTGAGCCCTTGTTGGTATTGTTGTTGAAAGTAACCTAAATACACTCGAAAGATTTTGCTACGTTTCTGACATGTGAAAGTGCTTTATCCCAATCTATTTTAAATCCCGCATTAAAACCAGGCTGCTTTTTTTTTTTTTATTAAATATTTTACTGAAAATTTTTGGTCAACCAACACAGTACATTGTGCATCCTTTACACAATATTATAACAACACAAATAACAATGACCTATTTTATAAACAAAAAATGAATAAATAATAAATAACAAAAATGAAAACTAGCCCTAATTGGCAACTGCCTTGTCACAAGTAACACTCTCCAAAAATATAATTTAACAGTCCAATATATAATTATCTGTAGCAACGACCTATACATACTATACAGTATATATTAACAACCCTGAGAGTCCTTCTGGTTTCCCCCCCCCCCCCCCCCCCCCGATCCTGGGCTGCTGCTGCTGCCTTCTTTTTCCCATTCCGTCTATCTTTCTGCGAGGTATTCGACGAACGGTTGCCACCGCCTGGTGAACCCTTGAGCCGACCCCCTTAGGACGAACTTAATCCGCTCTAGCTTTAT
This sequence comes from Scyliorhinus torazame, assembly GCF_047496885.1. NCBI lineage: Eukaryota > Metazoa > Chordata > Chondrichthyes > Carcharhiniformes > Scyliorhinidae > Scyliorhinus > Scyliorhinus torazame. The sequence continues at coordinate 42,572,647 of NC_092725.1, forward strand.
AAACCCCGCCATGTCATTTATCCAGGTCTCCACCCCCGGGGGCTTGGCTTCTTTCCACATTAGCAATATCCTGCGCCGGGCTACTAGGGACGCAAAGGCCAAAACATCGGCCTCTCTCGCCTCCTGCACTCCCGGCTCTTGTGCAACCCCAAATATAGCCAACCCCCAGCTTGGTTCGACCCGGACTCCTACTACTTTTGAAAGCACCTTTGTCACCCCCATCCAAAACCCCTGTAGTGCCGGGCATGACCAAAACATATGGGTATGATTCGCTGGGCTTCTCGAGCACCTCGCACACCTATCCTCCACCCCAAAAAATTTACTGAGCCGTGCTCCAGTCATATGTGCCCTGTGTAATACCTTAAACTACATCAGGCTTAGCCTGGCACACGAGGACGACGCGTTTACCCTGCTTAGGGCATCTGCCCACAGCCCCTCCTCGATCTCCTCCCCCAGCTCTTCTTCCCATTTCCCTTTTAGTTCACCTACCATAGTCTCCCCTTCGTCTCTCATTTCCCTATATATATCTGACACCTTACCATCCCCCACCCATGTCTTTGAGATCACTCTGTCCTGCACCTCTTGTGTCGGGAGCTGCGGGAATTCCCTCACCTGTTGCCTCGCAAAAGCCCTCAGTTGCATATACCTGAATGCATTCCCTTGGGGCAACCCATATTTCTCGGTCAGCGCTCCCAGACTCGCGAACTTCCCATCCACAAACAGATCTTTCAGTTGCGTTATTCCTGCTCTTTGCCACATTCCATATCCCCCATCCATTCCCCCCGGGGCAAACCTATGGTTGTTTCTTATCGGGGACCCCCCCCAAGGCTCCAGTCTTTCCCCGATGCCGTCTCCACTGTCCCCAAATCTTCAGTGTAGCCACCACCACCGGGCTTGTGGTGTAGTTCCTCGGTGAGAACGGCAATGGGGCTGTCACCATAGCCTGTAGGCTAGTCCCCCTACAGGACGCCCTCTCTAATCTCTTCCGCGCCGCTCCCTCCTCCTCTCCCATCCACTTACTCACCATTGAAATATTAGCGGCCCAATAATACTCACTTAGGCTCGGTAGTGCCAGCCCCCCCATCCCTGCTACGCTGTAAGAATCCCTTCCTCACTCTCGGGGTCTTCCCGGCCCACACAAAACCCATGATGCTCTTTTCAATCCTTTTAAAAAAAAGCCTTCATGATCACCACCGGGAGGCACTGAAACACAGAGGAATCTCGGGAGGACCACCATCTTAACCGCCTGCACCCTCCCTGCCATTGACAGGGATACCATATCCCATCTCTTGAAATCCTCCTCCATCTGTTCCACCAACCGCGTTAAATTTAACCTATGCAATGTGCCCCAATTCTTAGCTATCTGGATCCCCAGGTAACGAAAGTCCCTTGTTACCTTCCTCAACGGTAGGTCCTCTATTTCTCTACTCTGCTCCCCTGGATGCACCACAAACAACTCACTTTTCCCCATGTTCAATTTATACCCTGAAAAATCCCCAAACTCCCCAAGTATCCGCATTATTTCTGGCATCCCCTCCGCCGGGTCCGCCACGTATAGTAGCAAATCGTCCGCATACAAAGATACCCGGTGCTCTTCTCCTCCCCTAAGTACTCCCCTCCACTTCCTCGAACCCCTCAACGCTATCGCCAGGGGCTCAATCGCCAGTGCAAACAATAATGGGGACAGAGGGCATCCCTGCCTTGTCCCTCTATGGAGCCGAAAATATGCAGATCCCCGTCCATTCGTGACTACGCTCGCCACTGGGGCCCTATACAACAGCTGCACCCATCTAACATACCCCTCTCCAAAACCAAATCTCCTCAACACCTCCCACAAATAATCCCACTCCACTCTATCAAATGCTTTCTCTGCATCCATCGCCACTACTATCTCCGTTTCTCCCTCTGGTGGGGCCATCATCATTACCCCTAACAACCTCCGTATATTCGTGTTCAGCTGTCTCCCCTTCACAAACCCAGTTTGGTCCTCGTGGACCACCCCCGGGACACATTCCTCTATTCTCATTGCCATTACCTTGGCCAGGACCTTGGCATCTACATTTAGGAGGGAAATAGGTCTATAGGACCCGCATTGTAGTGGGTCCTTTTCCTCCTTTAAGAGAAGTGATATCGTTGCTTCAGACATAGTCGGGGGCAGTTGTCCCCTTTCCTTTGCCTCATTAAAGGTCCTCGTCAGTACCGGGGCAAGCAAGTCCACATATTTTCTATAGAATTCAACTGGGAATCCATCCGGTCCCGGGGCCTTTCCCGCCTGCATGCTCCTAATTCCTTTCACCACTTCTTCTACCTCGATCTGTGCTCCCAGTCCCACCCTATCCTGCTCTTCCACCTTGGGAAATTCCAGCCGATCCAAGAAGCCCATCATTCTCTCCCTCCCATCCGGGGGTTGAGCTTCATATAATTTTTTATAAAATGTCTTGAACACTCCATTCACTCTCTCCACTCCCCGCTCCATCTCTCCTTCCTCGTCCCTCACTCCCCCTATTTCCCTCGCTGCTCCCCTTTTCCTCAATTGGTGTGCCAGCAACCTGCTCGCCTTCTCCCCATATTCGTACTGTACACCCTGTGCCTTCCTCCATTGTGCCTCTGCAGTGCCTGTAGTCAGCAAGTCAAATTCTACATGTAGCCTTTGCCTTTCCCTGTACAGTCCCTCCTCCGGTGCTTCCGCATATTGTCTGTCCACCCTCAAAAGTTCTTGCAGCAACCGCTCCCGTTCCTTACTCTCCTGCTTCCCTTTATGTGCCCTTATTGATATCAGCTCCCGTCTAACCACCGCCTTCAACGCCTCCCAGACCACTCCCACCTGGCCCTCCCCATTATCATTGAGTTCCAAGTACTTTTCAATGCACCCCCTCACCCTTAGACACGCCCCCTCATCTGCCATTAGTCCCATGTCCATTCTCCAGGGTGGGCGCCCTCCTGTTTCCTCCCCTATCTCCAAGTCCACCCAGTGTGGAGCGTGATCCGAAATGGCTATAGCCGTATACTCCGTTACCCTCACCTTCGGGATCAATGCCCTACCCAGCACAAAAAAGTCTATTCGCGAGTAGACTTTATGGACATAGGAGAAAAACGAGAACTCCTTACTCCTAGGTCTGCTAAATCTCCATGGGTCGACATCTCCCATCTGCTCCATAAAATCTTTAAGTACCTTGGCTGCTGCCGGCCTCCTTCCAGTCCTGGACTTCGACCTATCCAGCCCTGGTTCCAACACCGTATTAAAATCTCCCCCCATTATCAGCTTTCCCATCTCTAGGTCCGGAATGCGTCCTAGCATCCGCCTCATAAAATTGGCATCATCCCAGTTCGGGGCATATACGTTTACCAAAACCACCGTCTCCCCCTGTAGTTTGCCACTCACCATCACGTATCTGCCCCCGTTATCCGCCACTATAGTCTTTGCCTCGAACATTACCCGCTTCCCCACTAATATAGCCACCCCCCTGTTTTTCGCATCTAGCCCCGAATGGAACACCTGCCCCACCCATCCTTTGCGTAGCCTAACCTGGTCTATCAGTTTCAGGTGCGTTTCCTGTAACATAACCACATCTGCCTTAAGTTTCTTAAGGTGTGCGAGTACCCGTGCCCTCTTTATAGGCCCGTTCAGCCCTCTCACGTTCCACGTGATCAGCCGAGTTGGGGGGCTTCCTACCCCCCCCCCCCCCCCCCCCCTTGTCGATTAGCCATCACCTTTTTCCAGCTCCTCACCCGGTTCCCACGCAGCTGTATCTCCCCCAGGCGGTGCCCCCCCCTCCCATCCTCTCCCATACCAGCTCCCCCCTCTCCCCAGCAGCAGCAACCCAGTAATTCCCCCCTCCCACCCCCCCCCCGCTAGATCCCCCGCTAGCGTAATTACTCCCCCCATGTTGCTCCCAGAAGTCAGCAAACTCTGGCTGACCTCGGCTTCCCCCCGTGACCTCGGCTCGCACCGTGCGACGCCCCCTCCTTCCTGCTTCTCTATTCCCGCCATGATTATCATAGCGCGGGAACCAAGCCCGCGCTTCTCCCTTGGCCCCGCCCCCAATGGCCAACGCCCCATCTCCTCCACCTCCCCTCCTCCCCCCATCACCACCTGTGGGAGAGAGAAAAGTTACCACATCGCAGGATTAGTACATAAAACCCGTCTTTGCCCCCCACATTCGCCCCACCACTTTGTTCGAACGTTCTTTTTAATAACCCGCTCATTCCAGTTTTTCTTCCACAATAAAAGTCCACGCTTCATCCGCCGTCTCAAAGTAGTGGTGCCTCCCTCGATATGTGACCCACAGTCTTGCCGGTTGCAGCATTCCAAATTTTATCATCTTTTTATGAAGCACCGCCTTGGCCCGATTAAAGCTCGCCCTCCTTCTCGCCTTCTCCTTCTCCTCCACCTCCGCATTCCAGTCTTGATAAACGCGGATCACCACGTTCTCCCCTTTACTGCTCCGAGTTTTCTTCGCCCATCTAAGGACCATTTCTCTATCCTTAAAACGGAGGAATCTCACCACTATGGCTCTGGGAATTTCTCCTGCTCTCGGTCCTCGCGCCATCACTCGGTATGCTCCCTCCACCTCCAACGGACCCGCCGGGGCCTCCGCTCCCATTAACGAGTGCAGCATCGTGCTCACATATGCCCCGACGTCCGCTCCCTCCACACCTTCAGGAAGACCAAGAATCCTCAGGTTGTTCCTCCTTGCGTTGTTTTCCAGTGCCTCCAACCTTTCCACACATCGTTTCTGATGTGCCTCCTGCGTCTCCGTCTTCACCACCAGGCCCTGTATATTGTCCTCATTCTCGGCTGCCTTTGCCTTCACGACCCGAAGCTCCCGCTCCTGGGTCTTTTGTTCCTCCTTTAGCCCTTCGATCGCCTGTAGTATCGGGGCCAACAGCTCTTTCTTCATTTCCTTTTTGATCTCTTCCACACAGCATTTCAAGAACTCTTGTTTTTCAGGGCCCCATGTTAAACTGCCACCTTCCGACGCCATCTTGGTTTTTGCTTGCCTTCCTTGCCGCTGTTCTAAAGGATCCACTGCAATCCGGCCACTCTCTCCTCCTTTTTCCATCCGTATCCAGGGGGGATTCCCTTCTGGTTTACCGCAGTGTTTTTAGCCGTCAAAATTGCCGTTGGGGCTCCTATCAAGAGCCCAAAAGTCCGTTTCACAGGGAGCTGCCGAAACGTGCGACTCAGCTGGTCATCGCCGCACCCGGAAGTCCAAAACCAGGCTCCTTTTGTTACATTATTATGTAGGGCGCAATAGAACGGCCGCACTGCGCCTGAAAAACCGCTGAACGCGCAGTGTAGCTGATAGAAGCCAGGAGACCCTGCCCGCAACCCCTCATAAGATCTAATGTTGCAAATCCCGTTCATTATGGGCAAGATGACTTTTATGCAGATCTGCATATTAAAGTGAGACAGCTAGTCTCACTTCAGTGCCGTTTTCCGAGTTACCGAAGTGTTGGGATCTATCCCATTTGCCTCCAAGACCTTGTGTGAGCGGCATTCCGTACTAATCTCCACAAATGGGGACCAGACGGAACGCCACTCATGGGGGTCTCCCAGATAATAGGAGGCCTCCAGATGCATGCTCTTTGGGCAAGGTAGCACCCTGGCATTGGTACCACCCGGACACCCTGGCACTGCCAGATTGGCACCCTGGAAGTGCCAGCCTGGCACTGCAAAGGCGCCCAGGTGACATTTTTGCACGCTGACCATCGGGCTGGGGGGTACCCTCCGTGGGTGTTGGACGGGGTGTGGGGGACCCTCCCATAGTGCTTTGGGTGGGGGGTGTCGGGGATCGCTTCGGGGGGGGGGGGGGGGGGCTCCAGAGTAGTTTCATCAAGCGGAGCTCCTCACTGCTCCTCATCCATATGTTCTCCTACAGAGGCCCCCTGTTTAACCTCTAACCTGGGTGCCGTTTTATGTGTTTCACAATGCTTTGAGTGCTGGGAAACATGCAGCTAAACATGCTCGCTATGGGACTTTGCTCCCATTTAGTTAATCCCACCCATAATCTCTGCACTTATACATTCCACCACTTCACAGCTGCCAACAAGCGGAGAATCATTGAATCTCTACTTTGCAGAAGGAGGCCATTTGACCCATCATGTCTACACCAACCTTCCGAAAGAGCACTGTACCCAGGCCCAATCCCACATTATCCCTATACCTCCACCTCGGGCTAATTTAGCATAGCCAATACACCTAATCCGCACATCTTTGAGGTGTGGGTGGAAACCACAGCACCCGGAGGAACCCACGCAGACACGGGGAGAAAGTGCAAATTCCATACAGTTCGAGGTCAGAATTGAACCTGGGTCCCTGGAGCTGTGAGTCAGCAGTTCTAACCACTGTGCCTCCATGCCGCCCCTACTTACAGCTCCCTCTAACATCTTTAATCTATTTCTTAATACTGCTCAAAAAGTCTACATGGCCTGCTTACATCTCATTATGTCCACTCTTATCACTAAAGTCTACCATTGTTCGGTGGGGAACAGAGAAGAAAGGAAAGCACAGCACAGGAACAGGCCATTCGGCCCTCCAAGCCTGTGCCGATCATGATGCCCTAACTAAAAATAAAAACTTCTGCCCTTACTCAGCAAAGGACAAAGAAAAGTACTTTCTTATAAGTTAATAAGATTTAGGAGCAGAATTAGGCCATTCAGCCCATCGAGCCTGCTCTGCCGTTCTATCATGGCTGATATGTTCCTCACAATGCTATAGACCAAGAGCTGGATTGCAAAATCAGTCAGAGCATCCCCTCCCTAGAACATATGACCGAGGAGCGGGAGTAGACAATTTAGACTCCCGAGCCTCATCACCTTCAATGTGATCATGGCTGATCCCATCCTGGCCTCAACTCCACCGTCCTGCCCGTTCTCCATAACCCTTCAATCCATTACCAACTAAAAATCTGTCCAACTCCTCTTTAAATTTACTCACTGTCCCAGCATCCACCGCACTCTGGGGTAGCAAATTCCACAGATTTGCAACCCTTTGAGAGAAGTAGTTTCTCCTCAAATCTGTTCTAAATTTGCTACCATTTAGTCTAAGGTTATGACCTCATCTTGTGGACCTAATGACCTCATGTATATAGTTCCCTGTCCTGACTGTCTTGCAGGTTTGTCTCAGTAATGGTTAGCATGTTATACCTTCAAAGTTTAATTTGTGTCTGCTAATGGTTGAACCCTCTATAGCCTCTAGTCAGTCCAGGCCCTCCGTAGTGGAATAATAATGGAATTGTACAGAACTTTGACAAGCCAGACTCTTGAATACTGGGAATAATGGTGAAAACAGGGTAGATTCAGAAAGAATGTTCCCGATGATGGGGGAGCCCAGAAAGACGGTTCATAGTTTGAGGATAAGGTGTAAACCTTTTCAGACTGAGGTGAGGATCAATATCTTCACTTAGAGAGTGGTGAATCTGGAATTCACTACCACAGAAAGTATTGCGGTCAAAACGTGTAATTTCAAGAAAGAGGTAGATAAAGCTCTTGGGTCGAAGGGATCACGAGATATGGGGGGAAGATGGGATCAAGGTATTGAACTTGATGATCAGCCATGATCATAATGAATGGCGGAGCAGGCTTGAAGGGCGAAATGGCCTCCCCCTGCTTCTATTTTCTGTGTATGTTTCTATGTAAGCTCTGCTTAGTGCTGGTCAGATTGAGTCATAGAATTTACAGTGCAGAAGGAGGCCATTCGGCCCATCGAGTCTGCACTGGCTCTTGGAAAGAGCACCCTACCCAAGCCCACCCTCCACCCTGTCCCCATAACCCAGTAACCCCACCCAACACTAAGGGCAATTTTGGACGCTAAGGGCAATTTAGCATGGCCAATCCACCTAACCGGCACATCTTTGGACTGTGGGAGGAAACCGGAGCACCCGGAGGAAACCCACGCAGACACGGGGAGAATGTGCAGACTCCGCACAGACAGCGACCCAAGCTGGAATCGAACCTGGGACCCTGGAGCTGTGAAGCAATTGTGCTAACTACTATGCTGCCCACAAACCTGGTTTCAGAGAGTAAATGAAGAGAAACCATTACAATAGCTGAAGGGTTCATAATCAGAAGGCACAGACTTAACATCACTGGTAAAAGTCAAAGTTTAAAAAAAATAAGTTTAGATTACCCAATTAATTTTTCCAATTAAGGGGCAATTTAGCGTGGCCAATTCATCTACCCTGCACACCTTTTTGGATTGTGGGAGTGAGACCCACGCAGACACAGGGAGAATGTACAAACTCCATACGGATAGTGACCTGGGGCCAGGATCGAACCCGGGTCCTTGGCGCTGAGAGGCAGCAATGCTAACCACTGCGCCATCGTGCCGCCCCTGTGAAAGTCAAAGGTGACATGAGAAAACACCTTTTTCCACAACAAGTGGGTAGAATTTCGGTGGCACCCAGAATTGAATGCGCTACTCCAGCTGAGAAAAATCTCTTGGGCGTAACATCCTAGCTTTTGTATTGCGTTTCTATTTCTAGAGCCCAGGGTCCCATATGCTTTATAAACAGTTTTGTTGATCTATCCTGTCACCTTCAAAGATTTGTGTATAAGCACCCTGATCTCTCGCTCCTTTAAAATCCTACCACTTAGCATGTATTGCCTCTTTTCTGCCTACAAAATGTAGTCACTTTGTGCTTTTCTGTGTTGAATTTCACCTGCCACGTAGCTGCCTATTCCATCAGCATGTCTTCATCCTCTTGAAGTTGAATACTTTCTTTAATATTTAGTACATTTCCAAATTTCATGCCGTGTATATATTTTAAAATTGTGCTCTGTATTTGCAAGCTGTGAAAACGATACAAGTTATTGTCCTGTGTGTTTTCGAAGATTTGGGTCCATTGACCTTCCAAACCTACTAACTTTATCACCTGAAAGAACAATGGCAACAGATGCAAGGGAACGCCACCACTTGTAATTATGTTGCTGCTCCTTCACCGTGGCCTGGTCAAACTTCCTCCCTAACAACACTGCGTGTACCAACACCACATGGATTGCAACGGTTCACAAAGGCAGTTCACCACCACCTTCACAAATGTAATTAGGGATGGACAATAAATGCTGGCCTAGCCAGCAATGCTCCCACCTCATGAATGAAAGTTAATAGTGAAAAATGAAAATCGCTTATTGTCACAAGTAGGCTTCAATGAAGTTACTGTGAAAAGCCCCTAGTCGCCTGTTCGGGGAGGCTGGCACGGGAATTGAACTGTGCTGCTGGCCTGCTTTAAAAGCCAGCGATTTAGCCCAGTGGGCATGGAATGTATCAAGATAGGAACAGAATAATGCCATCCAGTCCATTGATCAATTCCACCATTTAGTCAGAACATGGCTAGTTGATACCTCAAATCCACTTTCTGTCTTTGATTCATATCCAACAGAAATCAATCAATCTCCATCATTTCTTTGCAGAGTTCTTCGAGAGTGTGAAAACTGAACTCAGGGTTGGAATGTCCAAATCTTCTGACCTGCCTGACTCTGATAATGAGAAGAAATGCAGCACACAGGTATCTGCTCTAATCCTCTGTCCATTCATGTACCACTAGATTGTAATCAAAGACAGTGTTACACTTTGATTAACTGAATTCTGATGAGCTAGTAGCTCAAGCACTCTAGTGGAAGTTGCTGTTTTTGAGAGTTTGGCACCTGTAGTAATACCTGTTTGTGCTACATTCTTGTTAGGTGGTTAGGGAGCAGTCAACATGGTGCATTGTGCTTTAGCACTGATTTACAGTGCAATATGACAGGAGGGATATCTCAAATATACAGCACAGAAACCAGTCATTCAGCAGAACTAGTCAATGCCAGTGTCTGTGATCTACTCGTGTCTCCTTGCATCCTTAATTAAGAATCAGCAAAATCCTTCACTCCCTTCTTTCTTACATACTCATCCAGGTTCATTTAAATGCATCTATGCTATTTGCCTCACCTCAACTACTTCCTGTAATTAATTCTTATGTTCTCACCCACTCTCCGTAAAGAGGTTTCTGCTAAACTTCCTATTGAATTACTTGGTGATGATTTTATAGTGACCTTCTCACATGTGGAAGTCTTCTCTTATCTGTTCTCTCAAAATCTTTCATCGTTTTCAAGACATTTCTTGGATCACACCAAGAAGGACGGGTTACACCTGAATTGGAGGAGCACCAAAATCCTGGCTGGGAGGTTTGCTAATATGTTTCGGGTGGGTTTAAACTAATTTGGCAGGGGGGTGGGAACCAGGGCAGTAAGCCAGCAAGTGTAGAGACTGGGGATAAGCATGGTACCAGGATCAGGCTGGCTAAGAGGGTGGCTAAGTAGGCTGGGGGGGGGGGGGGGGGGGGGGGGGGGGGGGTTGAACTCAGTGGGACTGGAGGTCTGGAGTGTATCTGCTTCAATGCACAAAGTATAACAGGGAAGACTGATGAACTTAAAGCCTTGATTCACGCGCGGAACTTGGATGTGATTGCTGTAACGGAGACCTGGTTAAAAAAAGGACAGGACTGGCAGCCAAATATTCCACGATGTTGGTGTTTTAGGCGAGTCAGGGAGGAAGGTAAAAGAGGTGGAGTTGCAATACTGGTTAGGGAACATATTACAGCTGTACAGAGAGAGGACCATGGGGAAATCAAGTAACGAGGCACTGTGGGTGGAGCTCAGAAACAGGAAGGGGGCAGTCACTATAATGGGTGTGTATTACAGGCCTCCCAACAGCCCACGGGAAGTTGAGGAGCAGATATGTAAGCAGATTCTGGATAGATGTAGAAAGAATAGGGTTGTTGTAGTGGAAGACTTTAATTTTCCTCATATTGACTGGAAATCCCTTGGGGCTCGGAGTGTGGATGGTGGAGAATTTGTTAAGTGTGTCCAGGAAGGTGTTTTGGAACAATATGTCGATAGCCCGACTAGAGATGGGACCAAATTGGACCTAGTACTAGGGAACGAGCCCGGCAAGGTCATCAACGTTGTAATGGGAGAACATGTGGCGAACAGTGACCACAATTCCGTAAGCTTTTGGATACTCATGGAAAAGGACGAGTGTTGTCCTCGGGTTAAGGTGCTAAATTGGGGAAAGGCACTGATTAGGCTGGATTTGGAGGCTGTTGTTAGGGAGAGGCAGTGTGAGAGTCAATCCACATTTGGCATGTGGGAGTCTTTTAAGGAGCAGTTGATGGGAGTGCAGGACAGGCTTGTGCCAGTAAAAAGGAAGGACAGGAAAGGCAGGATTCAAGAACCATGGATGACCAGGGAAATTGAAAATATTGTCAAAAAGAAAAAAGATGCATATAGAACATAGAACAATACAGCGCAGTACAGGCCCTTCGGCCCACGGTGTTGCACCGAAACAAAAGCCATCTAACCTACACTATACCATTATCATCCATATGCTTATCCAATAAACTTTTAAATGCCCTCAATGTTGGCGAGTTCACTACTGTTGCAGGTAGGGCATTCCACGGCCTCACCACTTTTTGCCTAAAGAACCTACCTCTGACCTCTGTCCTATACCTATTACCCTTCAGTTTAAGGCTATGTCCCCTCGTGCCAGCCATTTCCATCCGTGGGAGAAGGCTCTCACTGTCCACCCTATCTAACCCCCATATGTGAGGTACAGACAACTAAAAACAGATAACGCACTTGAGGAATACAACAAAAGTAGAAAGAGCTCAGGCAGGGAGTTAGGAAGGCAAAAATGAGTCACGAAATGTCCTTGGCAGACTGGATTAAGGAGAATCCCAAGGCATTTTATACGTATATTAGGAACAGGAGGGTAGCTAGAGAAAGAGTTGGCCCCTCAAGGATAAAGGAGAGAAATTATGTATCGAACCAGAAGAACTAGATGAGGTCCTTAATGAGTATTTTGCATCGGTATTCACAAAGGAGAGGGACATGCTGATTGGTGGTGTCTCAGAGGGATGTGTAAACACTTTGTTGTTACGAGGGAGGAAGTGTTAGGTGTGTTCTAAAGCATTAAGGTAGACATCCACAGGGCCAGATATCATCTATCCCAGATTACTGAGGGGAGACAAGAGATGAAATCGCTGGGCCTCTGACAGAAATCTTTGTGTACTCATTGGCCAGAGGTGAGATCCCAGAGGGTTGGAGGATAGCCAATGTTGTACCGTTGTTTAAGAAGGGTTGCAAGGATAATCCTGGTAATTATGCCAGTGAGCTTGACGTCCGTGATAGTGAAATTGTTGGAAAAGATTCTCCAAGATAGGATCTATGCACATTTGGAAGTGAATGGTCTTATTAGCGACAGGCGGCATAGTTTTGTACGAGGAGATTGTGTCATTAATTTGATTGAATTTTTTGAGGAGGTGACAGAAATGATTGACGAGTGAAAGGCTGTGGATGTTGTCTGCATGGACTTTAGTAAAGCATTTGATGAGGTCCCTCATGGCAGGCTGGTGCAAAAGATTAGATCACATGGGGTCAGGGGTGAACTAGCTGAGGGATCAGAACTGGCATGGCCATAGAAGACAGAGTACAGTGGAAGGGGTTTTTTCCAAATGGAGGTCTGTAACTAGCGGTGTTCCACAAGGATCAGCTCTGGGATCTCTGCTCTTTGTAATATATATAAATAACTTGGAAGAAAACGTAGCAGATCTGTTTAGCAAGTTTGCGGATGATACCAAGATTGCAGGAGTTGCGGATAGTGATGTGATGAAGACTGTCAGAGAATACAACAGGATGTAGATAGGCTGCAAAATTGGGCAGAGAAATGGCAGATGGAATTTAACCCGGACAAATGCGAGGTGATGCATTTTGGGAGATCCAATTCAGGTGGGAGCTATAAAATAAATGGCAGAACCATCAGGAGCATAGAGACGCAGAGAGACCTGGTTGTGCAGGTCCACAGATCCTTAAAAGTGACAGCACAGGTGGAAATGGTGGTAAAGAAAGCATAGGACGAGGTATTGAGTATAAAAGCTCAAAAATTATGTTGCAATTATATATTGAGTGCGGCCTTAACCTGGACCTGGGATTCATGTCGCATTACATTCATCCCCCACCATCTGGCCTGCGAAATCCTACCAACTGTCCTGGCTTGATACAATTCACACCTCTTTAACCTGGGGTTACCCCATCTCTGGATCTGTAAGGATTTAATCACCTGCTAATGGTCGCATTCCAAGCATTGTTTGGCATCTTTGAATTTGTCTATATATATGTTTCTGGAACAGACCTCTTCATTCACCTGAGGAAGGAGCAGCGCTCTGAAAGCTAGTGACATCGAAACAAACCTGTTGGACTTTAACCTGGTGTTGTAAGACTTCGTACTGCAATTATATAGAACGTTGGTTAGGCCACATTTGGAATACTGTGTCCAATTCTGGTCACTGCACCACGACGTAGGGGCTTTGGAGAGAGTACAGAAAAGGTTTACCAGGATGTTGCCTGTTATGGAGGGTATTAGCTATGAGGAGAGATTGAATAAATGGATTGTTCGCCCTAGAAAGACGGAGGCTGAGGGGCGACCTGATAGAAGTTTATAAAATTATTAGGGGTATAGGTAGGGTGAACAGTTGGAGGCTTTTTCCAAGGCGGAAATGACAAGGGGCACAAATTCAAGGTGAGGGGGGAAAGGTTCAGTGGAGATGTGTGGGGGATGTTTTTTTACACGGAGGGTGGTGGTGGCCTGGAATACACTGCCAAGTGAGGTGGTTGAGGTAGATACGTTAGCGACCTTTAAGACTTACCTGGATAGGCACATGAACAGATGGGACATAGAAGGATATAAGCGGTTGGTCTAGATAGGACACGTGATCGGCGCAGGCTTGGAGGGCCGAAGGGCCTATCCCTGTGCTGTACTGTTCTTTGAATAAGTGCTCCATCTGTACATCGCTGATCCATGGTGGAACCTGTTCCCTATGGACCTGATTTAGGTTCTCCCTTAATTGCTCAATCATCCACTGCCCATACACTCTGCAAAGGGTCCGGTTCTGCTGTTGGTCATTGCCCTCTAATTTCTCTTAAATAATTTGATTTATAGTCATGGCATGTCCTTCGAACAGGGCTACCATGTGGCTGTTAGCTGCGTTCCCTGTCAGTTCTTCCTCAGCATCTTGCAGGTTGTCTTTGTTAATTGAGTCTAGAGTTTGTTTGACTTGTGGGTCAGGAGTCTGAGTTTGTTATCCAAATTAGCCAAATCCAGGAAGTTAATGGTCGAGACGCCTGCTCCGTATGCGGTGGCTGCATCATTTACCAGTCCCCTTTTCACTCTGTCCTGTCTTTCATCCATCCCTACCTTTCCTCCTAGTAGTCTACAAGTCAAGTGGAGGTATCGCCGTTTTAATTGGGGAGAGCACCGCTCTGGTATACGAGCCCCAGCTATGTCTGCCATCACGGACACCAATTTGTGGTGGATATTGTCATACAGGATTTTCCCTGTGGGTTTTTGTACCAATCCGTTTCGGGGTCTGGGGGTGGCTTCAGGATAAATAGATTGTGGGGTGTCTGGGGCTGGCTTGGGTCCTGCCATAATTTCGTATAGGGCAAAATTACCCTCTAATGAGTGTCCCAGGCCGCCTTTGTACAAGTTCCAATCCTTTTTCGGGGCTATTATCTAAACATCCAATTTCAGGACACCCATTGCTTGGAAAATTCCCACCAATCCCCTTGTACTGTGGTGCTTATATAGCAATCTGATGAGCTCCCATTGCATTTTTTTGTATATTGCCCTTTGATTGTAACACCCGAACATGATGCTTTTGTTGGGGTGTACCCATAATGTACCATCCTCACATTCCCCTGCACTAGGTGGGGCAAACCATAGATACCCTGTGTTTAGAAAGTTCGTATTGTCCTGTGGTCTGAGTGCGGCAATGAAAGTCGTGATGATGATGATTCCAGGGTTATAGAATCATAGAATTTACAGTGCAGAAGGAGGCCATTCGGCCCATCGAGTCTGCACCGGCTCTTGGAAAGAGCACCCTACTTAAGCCCACACCTCCACCCTATCCCCGTAACCCAGCAACCCCATCTAACCTAAGGTCAATTTTGCATGGCCAATCCACCTAACCTGCACATCTTTGGACCGTGGGAGGAAACCGGAGCACCCGGAGGAAACCCACGCAGACACGGGGAGAACGTGCAGACTCCGCACAGACAGTGACCCAAGTGGGAATCGAACATGGGACCCTGGTGCTGTGAAGCCATAGTGCTAACCACTATGCTACCATGCTAATTTTAAATAATTTAATAATTTTTAAAATGTAATTTGTAAAAAAAAAATTTAAAATAAAAAATAAATAAAATATGCGTTTACTCACAGCTTTTTTGGCTGAGGCGGAGTGTGGTCGGAAACTGTCTTCGACCAATCTCCATCTTTTAGCACAACCATATCTGGTTGAGGTGTGCCTTAACCAGCCGAACTTTAGGGCGGCTAGTTTTATGGACCTTCGTCCCAGGAGCACACAGGATTTTATTTTGATGCAGAGGTTCCGACTTAAAAGGGCCGAATATTAGGGCAGCCTTGTTTCATAGCAGCAACAATCGCCAATGGATGTTCTAAGTGCAAATAGCATTTGGGAGCAGCCTGAAGGAGCCTGGAAGTAAAAGGGTGAAAGAGAAAGGGTTTCGAGCGGAAGGTTGAGTTTGGAGATAGATACATTCTTCATCCCACAACCAACCGTAGAGTGTGGAGAAGAGTTGAGGAGAACACACAGTGCAGAAGGAGGCCATCCGGCCAATCGAGTCTGCACTGACCCACTTAAGCCCTCACTTCCACCCTATCCCCATAACCCAATAACCCCTCCTAACTTTTTGGTTACTAAGGGCAATTTATCATGCCAATCCACCTAACCTGCACGTCTTTGGACTGTGGGAGGAAACGGAGCACCCGGAGGAAACCCACGCAGACACAGGGAGAACGTGCAGACTCCGCACAGACAGTGGCCCAGCGGGGAATCGAACCTGGGACCTACTTTCTTTATAATCAAGGGTTTCGACTCTCCCCACCCTTCTGGACCGTACAAAAGTCTGTTTTTTTCGTTTTGATGAGGTTCACAATATTCCTCATTATTCAAGGCTCCCAAAACTTCCATACTTATCCTTCGTTCTCTCAGGAATGTGACTCCTGAATCTAAATCTAAACTGTCGCTTGAAAGGCTCCCACATGTCCGATGTTGATTTACTATCCAACAGCTGCACCCAATCCAAATTCTTCAATTCCTATCTAATGTTATCATACTTTGCCTTTCCCCAGTTTAGCACCAACGCGAGGGTTGCCCTCATCCCTGTCCAAAAGTACCCTAACACTTATGGAATTGTGGTCACTGCTCCCAAAATGTTCCTCTGCTGAAACCTCAACCACCTGTCCAGGCTCATTCCCCAATACCAGGTCCAGTACTGCCCCTTCCCTAGTTGGACTATCTACATACCAACAGATTGCGTGGAAAGAGTGGTTTCAAAACAGTCGTTGAGGAAGAAGAAGAGAAGAAGAACGGGTGTGTGTGCAGAACACAGATGATGGGGCAGGCTCCATCAGTACCTTACTTATTGGTCGGCGTCCGATTTTCATCATCTGGATACCTCGAATAATGGTGATCCACACACCTCAGAACAGTGCATGCCTCATCTGTTCTAGTGACATTCTCAGAAGAGGCTCATCCATTGAATCATCTGCTTCCCTTGCTCGCTAGACTCTCGTCTGCAGGTTCATAATATTCATTGGAGTGTTAATCGCTGGCCCTTGGTCCTCGAATCCTTCGGTTCTGATGAGTCGCTTAACATGGTAAAGTGGAGTGTTGGGACGTAGGGGGAGTATAGGACAGTTGCGGTCTGGGTTCAGGTTGGCTGAAGCAATGCTACCAGGAGAATGAGGGAGATCCAGTAAGGTGCGCCAGTCAGTCAGATCAAGCAAGTCGGTGTTCATTAAAGTCAAGCAGGTCCTCTGGATCAAGTTCAAGTTTGGTGTGAGAAGGTACGGGCGGGCAGAGAATGGGCTGTCGTCATGCTGGTTGCGTGGTTGGTCGGTTGGTGGAGCGTCGTCATCTCCCATTGCCAACGTGACATGGTGGGCGTGGTTACATTGGACACCGTAGGCTTTGAGCTGATTGATGTGGAACCAGCCAGTCTTGCCGTTAGGGAATGCTATTTTGTAAACGGAGGGGCTTACTTTATCCGAAATGGTGTAGGGACCAGCAAATGTAGGGGATAGGAAGGAGCTTGGGTTGTACAGCGAGATCATAAATTGCTGCCCGACTGTATATTGTACCGGGTGTACCTTTTTGTCAAAGTGGGCTTTACTCTTGTTGGAGGGAAGTAAAGCTCAGAGTCTGTTCTCGACCGCGTTGAGTTGTAAAAGTTGCGTTTATTCAGAATTGCTGTGTGCACACAGGAGAAGCAAGCTCTGCTGCTAGCCTTGACTCGCAAAAGTCAGCTTTGATAAGGTTCCCCATGGTAGGCTTATGCAGAAAGTAAAGGGGCATGGGATAGTGGGAAATTTGGCCAGTTGGATAACGCACTGGCTAACCGATAGAAGTCGGAGAGTGGTGGTGGATGGCAAATATTCAGCCTGGATCCCAGTTACCAGTGGCATACCGCAGGGATCAGTTCTGGGTCCTCTGCTGTTTGTGATTTTCAGTAATGACTTGGATGAGGGAGTTGAAGGGTGGGTCAGTAAATTTGCAGATGATATGAAGATTTGTGGCGTTGTGGATAGTGAGGAGGGCTGTTGTCGGCTGCAAAGAGACATAGATAGGATGCAGAGCTGGGCTGAGAAGTGGCAGATGGAGTTTAACCCTGAAAAGTGTGAGGTTGTCCATTTTGGAAGGACAAATATGAATGCGGAATACAGGGTTAACGGTAGGGTTCTTGGCAATGTGGAGGAGCAGAGAGATCTTGGGGTCTATGTTCATACATCTTTGAAAGTTGCCACTCAAGTGGATAGAGCTGTGAAGAAGGCCTATGGTGTGCTCGCGTTCATAAACAGAGGGATTGAATTTAAGAGCCGTGAGGTAATGATGCAGCTGTACAAAACCTTGGTAAGGCCACATTTGGAGTACTGTGTACAGTTCTGGTCGCCTCATTTTAGTAAGGATGTGGAAGCTTTGGAAAAGGTGCAAAGGAGATTGACCAGGATGTTGCCTGGAATGGAGAGTAGGTCTTGCGAGGAAGGGTGCTAGGCCTTTTCTCATTAGAATGGAGAAGGATGTGGGGCGACTTGATAGAGGTTTATAAGATGATCAGGGGAATAGATAGAGTAGACAGTCAGAGACTTTTTCCCCGGGTGGAACAAACCATTACAAGGGGACATAAATTTAAGGTGAATGGTGGAAGATATAGGGTGGATATCAGAGGTAGGTTCTTTACCCAGAGAGTAGTGGGGGCATAGATGGAATGCACTGCCTGTGGAAGTAGTTGCATCGGAAACATTAGGGACCTTCAAGCAGCTATTGGATAGGTACATGGATTAGGGTAACATGATATAGTGTAGATTAATTTGTTCTTAAGGGCAACACGGTAGCATTGTGGATAGCACAATTGCTTCACAGGTCCAGGGTCCCTTGTTCGATTCCGGCTTGGGTCACTGTCTGTGCGGAGTCTGCACGTCCTCCCCGTGTATGCGTGGGTTTGCTCCGGGTGCTCTGGTTTCCTCCCACAGTCCAAAGATGTGCAGGTTAGGTGGATTGGCCATGATAAATTGCCCTTAGTGTCCAAAATTGCCCTTAGTGTTGGGTGGGGTTACTGGGTTATGGGGATGGGGATAGGGTGGAGGTGTTGACCTTGGGTAGGGTGCTCTTTCCAAGAGCCGGTGCAGACTCGATGGGCCGAATGGCCTCCTTCTGCACTGTAAATTCTATGATAATCTATGATTAATCTAGGACAAAGGTTCGGCACAACATCGTGGGCCGAAGGGCCTGTTCTGTGCTGTAGTTTTGTATGTTCTGTGTTCTATAGTCAGAATTACACGCATATATATTTAAGGTTCGTTTAGATTTACAAGTAGGCATTGACGTCATTAATTCAGTCGTAACAATTGTTGCTAACTTTCCGGTTGGTTCAATTGCTCTGTTTTATTACCTTTGCTCTCGAGTTGCCAGGTATCTTTATGATACCGCCACGAGGTTCAAGTCCAAGTAATGATCAATAACTCAATACACCGATTAGTAAGATTCAAATCAAAGCACATTTATTATACACAGTAATCGCTACTCATGCACAAATTCTACGTCTAAGCTACTTCTACAACTAACAGGCCTATACTTAACTTCGGACTGGCCCACCAGGTCAGGGGAACAAATGGCCTTTCGTTCGGGTTCTGAGTCTGCGGGATTCGAAGTTGGTACGGATTGGTAGCTAGGAGCGCCTATCTCGTAGCGAGCGTTGAATTATGACTTACGGGCTTTCGGCGGTCACTGCACCGGTCACGGTCAATGTTGGTTCGTGTTGCAGGAAGAAGAGAGCGATTTGAACTTGTGGCTTAACTGTTATAGTCCCCAGGGGCTTCCCGCCTTTCGGGGCGAACCCTTACCTGGTTCTAGGTGATTGGGCTTAAGTGGGTCAGTGTAGACTCGATGGGCCGAATGGCCTCTTTCTGCACTGTTATGTTCTATGTTTATCTAATCTAATCGCAGGAAGTCGCACAGATCACCCACCCAGGCTGTTACCCCCAGTGTCGATGCCAAACGCCACTTCAGCAAATTTTCCACCGTGCAGTTAGAGATGTGAAGGCCAAGACATCGGCCTTCCTCCTCTCCATGAGCTCCAGCTTCTCTGAAAGCCCAAATATCGCCACCAAAGGGTCTGGATCCACCTCCTCCTCCACTATCCTGGCTAAAACCGTGAACACTCCCAGACCAGAATCTTCCCAATTTTCCGCAACCCCAAAACATGTGCGTGTGATTCGCTGGCCCCGCGCCCGCACTTCTCACTCATCTGCTACCCCTGAAAGAACCCACTCATTCTCTGAGTCATATGCACCCTGTGCACTGCGTTAAGCTGTATCATTTTCATCCTTGCACAAAAGGAGTTCCTGTTACCCTACGCAGTTCCTCACTCCATACTCTCCAATTGATCTCCCCTCCCAACTCTGCTTCCCATTTTCCTTGACCTTCATCACCCGCTCGTGTCCCTGCTCCCCCAGCTACTTGTATATATCCTCAATTATTTCCTCCCCTTCCATATCAGGAAGCGGCAGTCGCTCCAACAGGGTGTATCCCGGCAACCTAGGGAACCCCCTCCAGACCTTTCGGGCAAAGTCCCTAAACTGCAGATGCCTGAAGTCACTCCCCCTCAGCACTCTACCCTCTCCCTTTGTTTCTCCAGACTGGCGAACCCGTCCTCCAAATACAAATCCCTCACCTTGACCAGCCCCACTTCCCTCCACCTGCTGTATAAACTATCCATCCCCCCCCCCGGCTCAAACCCATGATTTTCGCACAGTGGCGTTCGTGTTGATTCCCAAATTTCTTTATCCATCAGTCTGGCCTCAGTAAAAGTCTAGATGGATTTGCAAGTAAAAAGAAGTTATTTTATTCAGCTTGCAAGCTACCTAGTCCACAGTGATACAGATAACATGTTGCTTTCTGCAGCCCCGGGAACTAAGTGAAGGTCCCAGACAAAGAGATCAGTACTCATACATTCAAATGGCATCAAGTTTCACATACTCAACACCCATAGGTCATCCTATGTCCCTCCTGACTTGTTTGATCTATTCTGATTGGCTCACTTTCAATCCCTTTCTCCGGCCCCTATCAATGCAGCATCACTCTCATAGACACACCTCTTCCTGCTTTTTCCATGCGGTCTAAAATCCTTTGTCTCTACTTGCCAGAATCAAAGTGGCTTATTTCTACATTACATTAACTAATATCTCTAAAGTAACTATTTTATATCACATTCGTCATTCCCTCCTTTTATCATTCCATGATAACCGAACTATCCAATCCATAGCTACGGTTCCTCATCTAAAAAGATCCGTCGCTGCATTTCCAATTCCTGTCTTCATCTGCTTCACCCTCATGGATTTTAACAGTTAAATTTTTTTTTTTGGTTAAATTTTACCCATCACATATTTAAGGATGGCCAGGCCCACAAAGATGCAGCCGATAGCTACCACTAGATACATGGCCATATTTATCAACCAGTCCTTCCAACCTCCAAATCCCCAGTTACCCCAAGAGCCAGGATCCTGCATTCTGTCCAGGTGATCCCGTATGCGATCCATAAATTTAGTGATGTTAGCGGTCAAGTCCTGAACTCCCATGATACACTTGCCCTGCACTATGGCGCATACCCCACCCTCACGGGCCAGAAGATAGTCAAGAGCATACCGGTTATGCATTGCAAACAACCGTAGCTGAGACAATTCCTTGGTTATTGCCCCGAGGGCTCCCAAGGTTTACTACCCGGGTTTTCCTCAGTTTGGCCTTTAACTAACTTAAGTGTATCTCCCGGTAACCTACGTTCTAGCTGTACTTCCCTTCTCATACGCCCCGTCCTCTCTCTAGTCCCTTTCACTTTCTCATAGCCTCTTCCTACGCTCTTCTGACAGCCTGATATTACCTTTATTGCACCACTCTTAACACATCCAAAATCGAATTTACATGTATTCCAAAAACAAGGCAATGTCCATATAATGTTCCCTTCCCATCGCCGGGACCGGTGCAACTGCTTCATGACTCCTGCATTCTCCTTAACTTTGATGACCTTCCATGAGTCGATACCATGTCCTCGTATAAGGGGGCAGCGAAGAACATCACCTTTGCAGAGGTGATGTAACCTTGTAGATTGGTTGGGGCTACACAGATACATAATATTTCCCTTTTCCATGTCCATCGCCAAGCGAAGTGAGGCCAAATATTAGACAGACGATGCGTAGCCACTCCATCATGCTCCACACCTGTAAAATAGCACTGGAGAAGGGAGGCAGGTTAGTATCCGACCTTTTACAGTAGTGGAGATGGACTCAATTTACAGTGATGTAGGTGGACCCAAGCACTTCGCCCCTCCACTTTAACTGCTGTGGGGGTGGTAAGGAGAACTTGGAAGGGCCCGTCCCATCGCGGCTCCGACCCCTTCCTAGTCCAATTTTTGACCATGACATAACTACCGGGCTGGACTGAATGTGAGCTAGGTACTGGGGGCAATGGCTGGTGAGCCGCGCGGACCTGGCCATGGAGTTCCTTGAGCACTTGCGTGAGGGCTAGAACATAGGTGGTCATCTCTTCAGTCATCTGATGAAACTGAACCAGTCTGGGAACCTGCAGGCTCCAGGGAGTTCTAAGAGGCCTGCCAAAAAGAATCTCGGCGGGAGAGAGCTGGGCCGGTCCCGCAGGTGTAACCCGCAGCTGGAAGAGGGCAACAGGGAGCAACTTAAGCCATGTCAATCCCGTGTCTGCTCTTAATGTAGCCAATTTAGTTTTGAGGGTCTGATTGTGTCTCTCAACCAACCCGGCCGCCTGCGGTCTATAAGCACAGTGTAACTGCTGGCGTATGCCCAACTGGGAGCAAAACTCCTTGTTAATTTGTCCAATAAAATGAGGCCCATTATCAGAACTTAACTGAGCTGGTATACCGTACCGGGGAATGATTTCCCTCATCAAGACTTTAACCACAGTAGCAGCTTTATTATCGATAGACGGATACGCCTCAACCCATCTGCTGAACACATCCACAATGACCAAAACATATTTATAACATTGACACATTTCCAACTCAATGAAATCCATTTGGAGCGTCTCAAAGGGACCACTGGGCAACGGGGTTTGCCCCATCCCACAAGGGATACCTTTTTTGGTGTTATATTGCTGACAAATCAAACACCGATTACTGATACTTTGGGCCAACCCCTGCATTTTAGGGTGCCACCAAGTGTCCAGCAACAAATCACTAGTCCCTCGAGCCCCACAATGAGTTGCAAAGTGTACACATTCGATGACCCATAAAGCCAGTACATCAGACATACAAGTCTGATGTGCAGGCGTGGTCCATAAAGAGGAAACAGAATCATATGTACAACCTAACCGTTTCCACATTTGTTTATCACTCTCAGGAGCGTCCTCCTGTAACCTTATGATGTCTTGGATGGTTGGCATTGACTTGTCAGAAGCAGACATATTTATAGTAGATCGTTTAGTCTGACTTAACATCTTAGGCACCATCACTTGCTGAATTTGCGCGGCTGTTCGCGCTGCACAATCTGCTCGTTCATTACCAACGTCAACTGGGGTTGTACCATTCGTGTGGGCAGCGCATTTAATAACGGAAATCTGCGCGGGCATAAGGAGGGCCTGCAGTAGGTCATTAACTAAACCCCGGTGGGATATTTGACCACACATAATCATGTCAGGTTGTTCTGACGAAATGTCACTCAAATCGCCCCTTATTGTGGTAGTTTCCTGAATCAAGGCTAAACAGTCGTGGCCAGGTGCATCTTCATGGACAGGGGGACCACTAAGAAAACAGGCTGGCTTGATAGTGGTACAGTATTTAAATGTCAGACGTGGATTGTTCAAAAGGTATATCTCATACCTATTCTGACGAGCTGCGGTATGATGCTGAGTCTGCAGTTGCCTCAGTAGTGCGATGACCGAGTGGGAGCTATACACCGTAATATCCTGTTGGAGGGTGAGAGCATGTAACGGCTGTGCGATGGCATTGATTGAACGTAAATCCTGTACGAATCGGTACTGGTCTGGTTTGGCTGGTTTAGGCACAGCAAGTATGGGGGTGTTACATTCTGATTGGCAAGGGACCAAAATACCCTATTTCAACAGCTCTTGAATTAATTTATCTATTGATGGAGCAGCTTGAGATTTCAGGGGATATTGTCGAATGGAAGGTAGCTTTACATGATCCTTAATCATCACCTTAATAGGTGTAACATTTGTCTTTCCCACTTGTGATGGGTATTCCGCCCAGACCTGTGGATTGACATATTCCAACACATCATGTCCCCTGTGATGCTGCAGTCGAGTGTTAATCGTTTCAGGGACCTCAAAATATTTTATGGTAGTGCCGTCCGGCATGACTTGAAGTGCGTAGTCTGTTGGATCCGAATGATCCACTGCCCTCCTTAACATTCGCCCCATATCCCTGGCATGGTACTGGTCATGGACCTGACGTGTAATATGAGGGCTTACCGAAGCTGACTGTGGCCATAAATGTGGTGATATTGTAACAAAATCGGCTGTACCTTATTTTCCCGTGACTGTGGCTGTAACCTTGACTGGCCATTCGGTCTCAAGTAATGGCCGGTATTTGTCCTCCAACTCCCTGTTTCGTCCAGTTCTGTCATAGGCCAGGGTAACGTGATGCAGTGACTGTTCAACGTCTAACATCCACCACTGGGGGGTGATAGAAATATAGCACTGTTGTCTCATCCTCCATGATGTAACCGTTACCCCCTCATCTCCGCATTCTAGCTGTAGCTGGAAGATACACAGTAAATCTCGGGCCAACAAGTTACAGTCCAATCCAGTAGTCACTACAACCTGATGCTCTGCAGACTTATTCTCGTAAGTGACTGTCACAGGTTCAGAAATAGGATACTCACACACCTGTCCTTGGAACCCTGACAATTGCTGCGTGTGGTCGGATAATGGTAATTTAAGTGCTGATTGCACAGAAGACATGGCTGCCCCGTCCTCTTCTTCCAGTAGACCAATGGCCCCTCAGAGGGGGCTGCGGTTGTAGAGCTATTGATTCGTTCGGTGGGCCATAAAAAGGGGGTGAGGGTCCCTGTGGGTGGGTTTGGTATCCTCCTCTTCGCTGATCCACCCACCCAAAGTCACTATATTGGGGCTCCTGCTGGTAAACTACCATTTCTGCCGCTTGTTGGGGTCGCAGATCATCCTTTTTCATTACATACTCAGTCTTAACCTTTGTAACTGAGCCTCCTTCTTGGCCTACACCCTCCTTCCAATAAAATCTGACTGCCCTTGCCATCTGGGAAGGGTCGTCCTCTGTCCAATTCATGTTATTACATTTCACAGCAGTAACCACAGAAGGTGGTAGGCAATGCATTAACACAGCACAATATTGAAGGGAATTCTGACCATTTTGATACAGCAAATCACCTGACTGCCCCCGGTAGATTTCATTAAAACGCTCCAGAAATTCCTCTGGCTCTTCAGTCTTCTTAGGTTTTAGGTCTAAGATAACAGAAAGATTTATGGGCCTTTGAAATGTGCTATTCAACGCATTCAAGATCTGTGTCCTTCTATCGTCGTCTAACGCATAGGCCTGCTGAAGTGCGGCATTACTAGCATAATTCAGGTGGTTAAGATAATTGCGGTACTCTGCTGGGGTTAAAATCTGCTGGACTAGGGCCCAGAGGTCCCTTAAATAAGCTTGATAAATTGAGATGGTAGTTCTCAAGGAATCCATGAAGGCAGCAGGACAAAGAACAAAGAAAGAACAAAGAAATGTACAGCACAGGAACAGGCCCTTCGGCCCTCCAAGCCCGTGCCGACCATGCTGCCCGGCTAAACTACAATCTTCTACACTTCCTGGGTCCGTATCCTTCTATTCCCATCCTATTCATATATTTGTCAAGATGCCCCTTAAATGTCCCTATCGTCCCTGCTTCCACTACCTCCTCCGGTAGCGAGTTCCAGGCACCCACTACCCTCTGCGTAAAAAACTTGCCTCGTACATCTACTCTAAACCTTGCCCCTCTCACCTTAAACCTATGCCCCCTAGTAATTGACCCCTCTACCCTGGGGAAAAGCCTCTGACTATCCACTCTGTCTATGCCCCTCATAATTTTGTATACCTCTATCAGGTCGCCCCTCAACCTCCTTCGTTCCAGTGAGAACAAACCGAGTTTTATCAATCGCTCCTCATAGCTAATGCCCTCCATACCAGGCAACATTCTGGTAAATCTCTTCTGCACCCTCTCTAAAGCCTCCATCCTTCTGGTAGTGTGGCGACCAGAATTGAACACTATACTCCAAGTGTGGCCTAACTAAGGTTCTATACAGCTGCAACATGACTTGCCAATTCTTATACTCAATGCCCTGGCCAATGAAGGCAAGCATGCCGTATGCCTTCTTGACTACCTTCTCCACCTGTGTTGCCCCTTTCAATGACCTGTGGACCTGTACTCCTAGATCTCTTTGACTTTCAATACTCTTGAGGGTTCTACCATTCACTGTATATTCCCTACCTGCATTAGACCTTCCAAAATGCATTACCTCACATTTGTCCGGATTAAACTCCATCTGCCATCTCTCCGCCCAAGTCTCCAGACAACCTAAATCCTGCTGTATCCTCAGACAGTCCTCATCGCTATCCGCAATTCCACCAACCTTTGTGTCGTCTGCAAACTTACTAATCAGACCAGTTACATTTTCCTCCAAATCATTTATATATACTACAAAGAGCAAAGGTCCCAGCACTGATCCCTGTGGAACACCACTGGTCACAGCCCTCCAATTAGAAAAGCATTCCTCCATTGCTACTCTCTGCCTTCTATGGCCTAGCCAGTTCTGTATCCACCTTGCCAGCTCACCCCTGATCCCGTGTGACTTCACCTTTTGTACTAGTCTACCATGAGGGACCTTGTCAAAGGCCTTACTGAAGTCCATATAGACAACATCTACTGCCCTACCTGCATCAATCATCTTAGTGACCTCCTCGAAAAACTCTATCAAGTTAGTGAGACACGACCTCCCCTTCACAAAACCGTGCTGCCTCTCACTAATACGTCCATTTGCTTCCAAATGGGAGTAGATCCTGTCTCGAAGAATTCTCTCCAGTAATTTCCCCACCACTGAAGTAAGGCTCACCGGCCTGTAGTTCCCGGGATTATCCTTGCTACCCTTCTTAAACAGAGGAACAACATTGGCTATTCTCCAGTCCTCCGGGACATCCCCTGAAGACAGCGAGGATCCAAAGATTTCTGTCAAGGCCTCAGCAATTTCCTCTCCAGCCTCCTTCAGTATTCTGGGGTAGATCCCATCAGGCCCTGGGGACTTATCTACCTTAATATTTTTTAAGACACCCAACACCTCGTCTTTTTGGATCACAATGTGACCCAGGCTATCTACACCCCCTTCTCCAGACTCAACATCTACCAATTCCTTCTCTTTGGTGAATACTGATACAAAGTATTCATTTAGTACCTCGCCCATTTCCTCTGGCTCCACACATAGATTCCCTTGCCTATCCTTCAGTGGGCCAACCCTTTCCCTGGCTACCCTCTTGCTTTTTATGTACGTGTAAAAAGCCTTGGGATTTTCCTTAACCCTATTTGCCAATGACTTTTCGTGACCCCTTCTAGCCCTCCTGACTCCTTGCTTAAGTTCCTTCCTACTTTCCTTATATGCCACACAGGCTTCGTCTGTTCCCAGCCTTTTAGCCCTGACAAATGCCTCCTTTTTCTTTTTGACGAGGCCTACAATATCACTCGTCATCCAAGGTTCCCGAAAATTGCCGTATTGATCTTTCTTCCTCACAGGAACATGCCGGTCCTGTATTCCTTTCAACTGACACTTGAAAGCCTCCCACGTCAGATGTTGATTTGCCCTCAAACATCCGCCCCCAATCTATGTTCTTCAGTTCCCGCCTAATATTATTATAATTAGCCTTCCCCCAATTTAGCATATTCATCCTCGGACCACTCTTATCCTTGTCCACCAGTACTTTAAAACTTACTGAATTGTGGTCACTGTTACCGAAATGCTCCCCTACTGAAACATCTACCACCTGGCCGGGCTCATTCCCCAATAGCAGGTCCAGTACCGCCCCTTTCCTAGTTGGACTGTTTACAAATTGTTTTAAGAAGCCCTCCTGGATGCTCCTTACAAACTCCGCCCCGTCTAAGCCCCTGGCACTAAGTGAGTCCCAGTCAATATTGGGGAAGTTGAAGTCTCCCATCACCACAACCCTGTTGTTTTTACTCTTTTTCAAAATCTGTCTACCTATCTGCTCCTCTATCTCCCGCTGGCTGTTGGGAGGCCTGTAGTATACCCCCAACATTGTGACTGCACCCTTCTTATTCCTGATCTCTACCCATATAGCCTCACTGCCCTCTGAGGTGTCCTCTCGCAGTATAGCTGTGATATTCTCCCGAACAAGTAGCGCAACTCCGCCTCCCCTTTTACATCCCCCTCTATCCCGCTTGAAACATCTAAATCCTGGAACGTTTAGCTGCCAATCCTGCCCTTCCCTCAACCAGGTCTCTGTAATGGCAATAACATCATAGTTCCAAGTACTAATCCAAGCTCTAAGTTCATCTGCCTTACCCGTAATGCTCCTTGCATTAAAACATATGCACTTCAGGCCACCAGACCCGCTGTGTTCAGCAACTTCTCCCCGTCTGCTCTGCCTCAGAGCCACACTGTCCCTATTCCCTAGTTCTCCCTCAATGCTCTCACCTTCTGACCTATTGCTCCCGGGCCCACCCCCCTGCCATACTAGTTTAAACCCTCCCGTGTGACACTAGCAAACCTCGCGGCCAGGATAGAACATAGAACATAGAACAATACAGCGCAGTACAGGCCCTTCGGCCCACGATGTTGCACCAAAACAAAAGCCATCTAACCTACACTATGCCATTATCATCCATATGTTTATCCAATAAACTTTTAAATGCCCTCAATGTTGGCGAGTTCACTACTGTAGCAGGTAGGGCATTCCACGGCCTCACTACTCTTTGCGTAAAGAACCTACCTCTGACCTCTGTCCTATATCTATTACCCCTCAGTTTAAAGTTATGTCCCCTCGTGCCAGCCATATCCATCCGCGGGAGAAGGCTCTCACTGTCCACCCTATCCAACCCCCTGATCATTTTGTATGCCTCTATTAAGTCTCCTCTTAACCTTCTTCTCTCCAACGAAAACAACCTCAAGTCCATCAGCCTTTCCTCATAAGATTTTCCCTCCATACCAGGCAACATCCTGGTAAATCTCCTCTGCACCCGCTCCAAAGCCTCCACGCCCTTCCTATAATGCGGTGACCAGAACTGTACGCATTACTCCAAATTCGGCCATACCAGAGTTCTGTACAGCTGCAACATGACCTCCCGACTCCGGAACTCAATCCCTCTACCAATAAAGGCCAACACTCCATAGGCCTTCTTCACAACCCTATCAACCTGGGTGGCAACTTTCAGGGATCTATGTACATGGACACCTAGATCCCTCTGCTCAGCCACACTTTCAAGAACTTTACCATTAGCCAAATATTCCGCATTCCTGTTATTCCTTCCAAAGTGAATCACCTCACACTTCTCTACATTAAACTCCATTTGCCACCTCTCAGCCCAGCTCTGCAGCTTATCTATATCCCTCTGTAACCTGCTACATCCTTCCACACTATCGACAACACCACCGACTTTAGTATCGTCTGCAAATTTACTCACCCACCCTTCTGCGCCTTCCTCTAGGTCATTGATAAAAATGACAAACCGCAACGGCCCCAGAACAGATCCTTGTGGTACTCCACTTGTGACTGTACTCCATTCTGAACATTTCCCATCAACCACCACCCTCTGTCTTCTTTCAGCTAGCCAATTTCTGATCCACATCTCTAAATCACCCTCAATCCCCAGCCTCCGTATTTTTTGCAATAGCCTACCGTGGGGAACCTTATCAAACGCTTTGCTGAAATCCATATACACCACATCAACTGCTCTACCCTCGTCTACCTGTTCAGTCACCTTCTCAAAGAACTCAATAAGGTTTGTGAGGCATGACCTACCCTTCACAAAGCCATGTTGACTATCCCTGATCATATTATTCCTATCTAGATGATTATAAATCTTGTCTCTTATAATCCCCTCCAAGACTTTACCCACTACAGACGTGAGGCTCACCGGCCTATAGTTGCCGGGGTTCTCTCTGCTCCCCTTTTTGAACAAAGGGACCACATTTGCTGTCCTCCAGTCCTCTGGCACTATTCCTGTAGCCAATGATGACATAAAAATCAAAGCCAAAGGTCCAGCAATCTCTTCCCTGGCCTCCCATAGAATCCTAGGATAAATCCCATCAGGTCCCGGGGACTTATCTATTTTCAGCCTGTCCAGAATTGCCAACACCTCTTCCCTACGTACCTCAATGCCATCTATTCTATTAGCCTGGGGCTCAGCATTCTCCTCCACAACATTATCTTTTTCCTGAGTGAATACTGACGAAAAATATTCATTTAGTATCTCGCCTATCTCTTCAGACTCCACACACAATTTCCCATCCCTGTCCTTGACTGGTCCTACTCTTTCCCTAGTCATTCGCTTATTCCTGACATACCTATAGAAAGCTTTTGGGTTTTCCTTGATCCTTCCTGCCAAATACTTCTCATGTCCCCTCCTTGCTCGTCTTAGCTCTCTCTTTAGATCCTTCCTCGCTACCTTGTAACTATCCATCGCCCCAACCGAAACTTCACACTTCATCTTCACATAGGCCTTCTTCTTCCTCTTAACAAGAGATTCCACTTCCTTGGTAAACCACGGTTCCCTCGCTCGACGCCTTCCTCCCTGTCTGACCGGTACATACTTATCAAGAACACGCAGTAGCTGATCCTTGAACAAGCCCCACTTATCCAGTGTGCCCAACACTTGCAGCCTACTTCTCCACCTTATCCCCCCCAAGTCACGTCTAATGGCATCATAATTGCCCTTCCCCCAGCTATAACTCTTGCCCTGCGGTGTATACTTATCCCTTTCCATCATTAACGTAAACGTCACCGAATTGTGGTCACTGTCCCCAAAGTGCTCTCCTACCTCCAAATCCAACACCTGGCCTGGTTCATTACCCAAAACCAAATCCAACGTGGCCTCGCCTCTTGTTGGCCTGTCAACATATTGTTTCAGGAAACCCTCCTGCACACACTGTACAAAAAACGACCCATCTATTGTACTCGAACTATATATTTTCCAGTCAATATTTGGAAAGTTAAAGTCTCCCATAATAACTACCCTGTTACTTTCGCTCATATCCAGAATCATCTTCGCCATCCTTTCCTCTACATCCCTAGAACTATTAGGAGGCCTATAAAAAACTCCCAACAGGGTGACCTCTCCTTTCCTGTTTCTAACTTCAGCCAATACTACCTCGGAAGAAGAGTCCCCATCTATCATCCTCTCCGCCACCGTAATACTGCTCTTGACTAGCAGCGCCACACCTCCCCCTCTTTTGCCTCCTTCTCTGAGCTTACTAAAACACCTAAACCCCGGAACCTGCAACATCCATTCCTGTCCCTGCTCTATCCATGTCTCCGAAATGGCCACAACATCGAAGTCCCAGGTACCAACCCACGCTGCCAGTTCCCCTACCTTGTTTCGTATACTCCTGGCATTGAAGTAGACACACTTCAAACCACCTACCTGAACGCTGGCCCCCTCCTGCGACGTCAAATCTGTGCTCCTGACCTCTATACTCTCATTCTCCCTTACCCTAAAACTACAATCCAGGTTCCCATGCCCCTGCTGCATTAGTTTAAACCCCCCCAAAGAGCACTAACAAATCTCCCCCCCCAGGATATTTGTGCCCCTCAGGTTCAGATGTAGACCATCCTGTCTGTAGAGGTCCCACCTTCCCCAGAAAGAGCCCCAGTTATCCAAAAATCTGAAACCCTCCCGCCTGCACCATCCCTGTAGCCACGTGTTTAAATGCTCTCTCTCTATTCCTCATCTCACTATCACGTGGCACGGGCAACAACCCAGAGATAACAACTCTGTTTGTTCTAGTTCTGAGCTTCCATCCTAGCTCCCTGAAAGCCTGCCTGACATCCTTGTCCCCTTTCCTACCTATGTCGTTGGTGCCAATGTGGACCACGACTTGGGGCTGCTCCCCCTCCCCCCTAAGGACCCGGAAAACACGATCCGAGACATCACGTACCCTTGCACCTGGGAGGCAACATACCAAACGTGAGTCTCTCACGCTCCCACAAAATCTCCTATCTGTGCCCCTGACTATAGAGTCCCCAATTAATATTTATGCCTCTCCGGTTTAGATGCAACCCGTCCTTCTTATACAGGTCACACCTGCCCCGGAAGAGCTCCCAGTGGTCCAGATAACGGAAACCCTCCCTCCTACACCAGCTGTTTAGCCACGTGCTTATCTGCTCTATCTTCCTATTTCTAGCCTCACTGGCACGTGGCACAGGGAGTAATCCCGAGATTACAACCCTCGAGGTCCTGTCTTTTAACTTTCTGCCTAGCTCCCTGAACTCCTGCTGCAGGACCTCATGCCCCTTCCTGCCTATGTCGTTAGTACCAATATGTACAACGACCTCTGCCTGTTTGCCCTCCCCCTTCAGGATGCCCTCTACCCGTTCGGAGACATCCTGGACCCTGGCACCAGGGAGGCAACATACCATCCTGGAGTCTCTTTCACGTCCACAGAAGCGCCTATCTGTGCCCCTGACTATAGAGTCCCCTATTACTATTACTCTTCTGCGCTTTGACCCTCCCTTCTGAACATCAGAGCCAGCCGTGGTGCCACTGCTCTGGCTGCTGCTGTTTTCCCCTGATAGGCTATCCCCCCCGACAGTATCCAAAGGGGTATATCTGTTCGAGAGGGGGACAACCACAGGGGATTCCTGCACTGACTGCCTGCCCTTTCTGGTGGTCACTCATTTCTCTGCCTGCACTTTGGGTGTGACCACATTTACATAACTGCGATCTATGACGCTTTCCGCCACCTGCATGCTCCTAAGTGCATCCAATTGCTGCTCCAACCGAACCATGCGGTCTGTGAGGAGCTCCAGTTGGGTGCACTTTCTGCAGATGAAGCCATCCGGGACGCTGGAAGCCTCCCGGACCTGCCACATCTCACAGTCAGAGCACAGCACCCCTCTAACTGACATTGCGTCAATTAATTAAAATTAAAATTTGTCTTTTTTTTTAATACTTTTTTTTTAAATTTCAAAGTTACTGTCAACTATCTGTTTCCTAGCACTAGATTTCTAATAGAAATGCGATAGCTAACTATAATACGCTCCGATCTCTGGCTTAGATATCCTCTAAATTATAATTAAGTTATTATGTTTAATTAGTTACCAAATACTCAAAATTTTTTTAGGAGATTTTTTCTATCTGGGATTGTAGACATAATAGCCATCATCTCACTGCGTGTCCATGGGAAGTAAACGTCTATCGTGGGGTTCGCTCCCACAGTCACTGCGTCGGGGTTTCGCATCTTCCTAATCGGTAACTGTCTCCGAATGTCACCAGGGGGCACTCTAGCTATTTCCCCTGGTTGTTCCAAGACTTCAACGTCTCTCCCTGTCACTAGGGGGAGTTCTTTCTCTTCAAAAGAAGTTGTTTCAGCTTCCTTTGTTCCCGAATCTTGTGGTTTCTCCTTAGTTTGGGGAGACTTAGGTGATATGCTTAATTGTTTCTGGTGAGCGTCAAGCCCCTCTCTCGCTGTCAGAGATCTTGTCCTAGAGCTAACTGGGCTTGTGGGACAGAGTTCCTTTTGCTCTTCCGGTTGTGAAGTTGGTAAATCAGGACCCACACTATCATCCAAAAGGGCTTGAGTTTCTGGCATATTTGAAATCTGGGGAGCAATGACTGGGTATATATTATTGTACTCTGGTGGTTCTGGAATGAGCGCAGACCATGCTATGGGTGCAGACGGAACTTTTACTGACTTTTCCAAATTATTGAATTTTTCTTCTTCTGTCAAGACCAAGCCATTGAACTACGTAGCTCATCTCTTGTGTGACCCGTGTCCTTCCTCTACTTGCGCTTTTTAAAAAAAACTTAATAATGTTTGAAAATTCAAATTGAATTACTGCAACTTGCAAGCTTAGCTCTGATCTCAACTCAGAACTAAATTTATAATTTGCTTAACACAAACTTGTACAACATTTACAACTTAATTATTTCTTTATCTTAATTTTTCTTTTAACAAGTTTTTTTTCTTTTACATATACAAGTATTAGCAAAATCAACTATCATCTCCAGATTTACACTTTTTAAAATGGTGTACATGATCTTCTTTAAGTTTCTATTAATCTCCAGATAAAATGAGATAAACCTTATTTCAAGTAAGTAAAACTTAAGATTCTGGCAATTTCAATCAATTGCTTTCGAAAATAATAACTTTTATCAAAGAGGTGGAGAAACCCACTGGTTTCCTTTAATTAATTCAAAACGTAACTTTGCTGGTGTTCACTGACTCAAAGGAAAGGTATCCGATTACACTACAGACTGGTGCTGTTATCTCAAGGCCTGAGTGAGAAGCACTGTCTGTCTTTAACTTTGCCTGCTGCTGTTAACCCTTTGAGAGACTTCTGCTTCAACCAATATGCAGCATTCCCCACAATCTCAACTAGTCCTCGGAACTGCGTTTTTCGCCAATACAGTCCAAGGAGACAATTTTAGCTTAATCAACTATATTTTTAACACACACACACATAGAGGTGAACCATTTTCAATTTCAAATGTCGCATCGACCTCCCATAACGTAACCCAACCGAATTAACTCACAAATGAAGTTGAACCATTTATATTTTAAATGTCACATCAACAGTACAGCCTACCCCAGCCGAATTAACTCACAAATGAAGTTGAACCATTTATATTTTAAATGTCACATCAACAATACAGCCTACCCCAGCCGAATTAACTTACAAATTAAGTTGAACCATTTATATTTTAAATGTCACATCAACAATACAGCCTACCCCAGCTGAATTAACTCACAAATTAAGTTGAACCATTTATATTTTAAATGTCACATCAACAATACAGCCTACCCAGCCGAATTAACTCACAAATTAAGTTGAACCATTTATATTTTAAATGTCACATCAACAATACAGCCTACCCCAGCCGAATTAACAATATGAAATCCCATCAATTAAAATGCTAATCCCCAGACTGACCTGTGAGTTCGTCGAGGCGGTCTTTCTGTGCCAACCGCGAGTGACCAGACTAATCAGACGATAAGAAGAGGGGAACAATCAATGCGCGGTCATTTTCCATTTCTACAAAAGTCGAGATGGATTTGCAAGTAAAAAGAAGTTATTTTATTCAGCTTGCAAGCTACCTAGTCCACAGTGATACAGATAACATGTTGCTTTCTGCAGCCCCAGGAACTAAGTGAAGGTCCCAGACAAAGAGATCAGTACTCATACATTCAAATGGCATCAAGTTTCACATACTCGACACCCGTAGGTCATCCTATGTCCCTCCTGACTTGTTTGATCTATTCTGATTGGCTCACTTCCAATCCCTTTCTCCGGCCCCTATCAATGCAGCATCACTCTCATAGACACACCTCTTCCTGCTTTTTCCATGCGGTCTAAAATCCTTTGTCTCTACTTGCCAGAATCAAAGTGGCTTATTTCTACATTACATTAACTAATATCTCTAAAGTAACTATTTTATATCACATTCGTCATTCGCACCAACATCCCTTCCAGCCTAAAATGCCTCCACAGGGCTAAATCGCTGACTATGAAAGCAGACCAAGGCTTCAATTCAGCAGCACGGTTCAATTCCCGTAACAGCCTCCCCGAACAGGCACCGGAATGTGGCGACTAGGGGCGTTTCACAGTAACTTCATTTGAAGCCTACTTGTGAAAATAAGCGATTTTCATTTCATTTCAACTGAATCCATATCTTCATTGTGGACTGTGGGCTCCTTGAATACCTACTCTGAACCATTGGCATCGCTGGCGTCACCATAGCCCTAAGACTAGACTCCTTACAAGATTCCCCCTCCATCCTAACCTACTCTACCTCGTCTCCTTCCCATCATAAGAACATAAGGACTAGGAGCAGGAGTAGGCCATCTGACCCCTTGAGCCTGCTCCACCATTCCATGAGATCATGGCTGATCTTTTGTGGACTCAGCTCCACTTTCCAGCCCGAACACCATAACCCTTAATCCCTTTATTCTTCAAAAAACTATCTATCTTTATCTTAAAAACATTTAATGAAGGAGCCTCTACTGCTTCACTGGGCAAGGAATTCCATAGATTCACAACCCTTTAGGTGAAGAAGTTCCTCCTAAACTCAGTCCTAAATCTACTTCCCCTTATTTTGAGGCAATGCCCCCTTGTTCTGCTTTCACCCGCCAGTGGAAACAACCTGCCCGCATCTATTCTATCTTTTCCCTTCATAATCTTATATGTTTCTATAAGATCCCCCCTCATCCTTCTAAATTCCAACGAGTACAGTCCCAGTCTACTCAACCTCTCCTCGTAATCCAACCCCTTCAGCTCTGGGATTAACCTAGTGAATCTCCTCTGCACACCCTCCAGTGCCAATACGTCCTTTCTCAAGTAAGGAGACCAAAACTGAACACACTACTCCAGGTGTGGCCTCACTAACACCTTATACAATTGCAGCATAACCTCCCTAGTCTTAAACCCCATCCCTCTAGCAATGAAGGACAACATTTCATTTGCCTTCTTAATCACCTGTTGCACCTGCAAACCAACTTTTTGCGACGCATGCACTAGCACACCCAGGTCTCTCTGCACAGCAGCATGTTTTCCTATTTTATCATTTAAATAATCCCTTTTGCTGTTATTCCTACCAAAATGGATAACCTCATATTTGTCAACATTGTATTCCATCTGCCAGACCCTAGCCCATTCACTTAGCCCAAATCCCTCTGCAGACTTCAGGTATCCTCTGCACTTTTTGCTTTACCACTTATCTTAGTGTCGTCTGCAAACCTGGACACATTGCCCTTGGTCCCCAACTCCAAATCATCTATGTAAATTGTGAACAGTTGTGGGCCCAACACTGATCCCTGAGGGACACCACTAGCTACTGATTGCCAACCAGAGAAACACCCATTTATCCCCACTCTTTGTTTTCAATTAATTAACCAATCCTCTATCCATGATACAACTTTACCCTTAATGCCATGCATCTTTATCTTATGCAGCAACCTTTTGTGTGGCACCTTGTCAATGGCTTTCTGGAAATCCAGATATACCACATACATTGGCTCCCCGTTATCGACAGCACTGTTAATATCCTCAGAAAATTCCACTAAATTAGTTAGGCACGTCCTGCCCTTTATGAACCCATGCTGCGTCTGCCCAATGGGACAATTTCCATCCAGATGCCTCGCTATTTCTTCCTTGATGATAGATTCCAGCATCTTCCCTACTACCGAAGTTAAGCTCACTGGCCTATAATTGCCCGCTTTCTGCCTACCTCCTTTTTTTAAACAGTGGTGTCACGTTTGCTAATTTCCAATCCGCCGGGACCACCCCAGAGTCTAGTGAATTTTGGTAAATTATCACTAGTGCATTTGCAATTTCCCTAGCCATCTCTTTTAGCACTCTGGGATGCATTCCATCAGGTCCAGGAGACTTGTCTACCTTTAGCCCCATTAGCTTGCCCATCACTCCCTCCTTGGTGATAACAATCCTCTCAAGGTCCTCACCTGTCATAGCCTCATTTCCATCAGTCACTGGCATGTTATTTGCGTCTTCCACTGTGAAGACCGACCCAAAAAACCTGTTCAGTTCCTCAGCCATTTCCTCATTTCCCACTATTAAATCTCCCTTCTCATCTTCTAAAGGACCAATATTTACCTTAGCCACTCTTTTTTGTTTTATATACCGCCGCCCCTCCTTGTCCACATTTGCCACCCAATGATAATGAAGCAAGTTCGGCAACGCCAACCCCCCTGCTGCCTCTGCCTCTGTAGCACGGTGCACCCCATCCTTGGCACGTTCCCCGCCCATTCAAAGTCCGAAATGATCGTGTCCGCCTTTCCGAAAAAAGGCCTTTGGTATAAAGATCGGGAGAACATGAAAGATAACCAAGAACCTTGGCAGAATATTCATTTTCACCACTTGAACCCTGCCCTCCAGCGTTAAGTGCAGTGTATCCCACCACTTAAGATCCTCCCTAGCCTCCTCCACCAGTTTCGTTAAGTTCCACTTATGGAGCCCCATCCATTCCCTCGCTATCTGAATCCCCAAATACCTAAACCTATCCCTCGCTACCGTAAATGGCATCCAAATTAGCCCCTAAATTAGCCCGCTGTGATGTATCACCCTTAATAAATTCCCCACTTTGACTGTTCTAATTTAATAACAAGATCCCATAAACCTGAAACATCTTTTGAAAGGTGTGGCCCAGAACACAGTACACATGACCTGGTCTGGATGCTCTTGTTTCCTTTCCAAAACAGCAGGTTTGAATTCCTTCCAGAAAGCAATTATTTCTTTTCAAGTTATCAAGCAGTCTGGAAACATCTTTTAAAATGAAGATAGAGAGACACTTCTTTCCAACCTTGCAATACAAAACCAGGTCAAACTCAAAGCGAAAGTAAAACTGAGCCACAGCCCAGCTCCACCCACACAATGACATCACTGAAGCCATGTGATAAGACAAAAACATTTCTTAAACGGACACAGCAGGCATTGGAAAAGACTGCAGGTGGGCAACTACATCAGCTATGGCTGCAAATGCAGCAGCCTGGGCTCTTATAAAAAAGCAAATTGCTACGGATGTTAGAATCTGAAACCAAAGAGAAAATGCTGGAAAATCTCAGCAGGTCTGGCAGCATCTGTAGGGAGAGAAAAGTGCTAACGGCCTGGGCTCCTAGGTGTCCTGGCAGTGTGAGAGCAGCTACTTCTCGTGGGAGTCCCTGTGAATCCTCGATGTATATACCGCATCCAGTTATCCTATTCCCATCCTCAGCAGTGGAGGAGCCATCTACATAAATTTTGAATGTGCCCCTTGATTGTTTGGGATCTGCTTTCTTGCTGCCTGCTCGTGGCTGTAGTGACCTGGGAATGAAGCGTCCGGTGGGGTGTTTGGCTGTTACTATCTGGCACTCGTGTAGGGTTCCTCCATAATGTAGATTGTGTGCCAAAAATGTGTGGACCTTAGTGCCTGTTACAGAGATGGCCCCGCCCAGCAGTAGTAGTGTCCAGCGCGCTGCTCGAATCTGGCTAACCGAACCGTCCCTTAGTCGCCCATCTAAGCGAAGCTGGGTCGGGGTGTGTTTTGTGAGAATTGTAATCGGGTTGAATCCCGTAATGTCGGCAAAGTACTGGACTGCCCAAAAGGCTGCAAGCAGGTGTCGCTCACAACCAGTAAAACCCTGTTCTACGGAGTCTAACACTCTGGAGGCTTATGCTAATTGGTCATGTCGCACCTGCAGGAGTACAGCTGAAATGGTCTGATCAGTGGCTTC
Source organism: Scyliorhinus torazame (assembly GCF_047496885.1). Lineage (NCBI taxonomy): Eukaryota > Metazoa > Chordata > Chondrichthyes > Carcharhiniformes > Scyliorhinidae > Scyliorhinus > Scyliorhinus torazame. Next base: position 42,611,706 of record NC_092725.1, read on the forward strand.
TACCTCTATGGCATATGGCAAGTCAGGGTCTGTAACTTGTAAAGCAGGGACTGTGGCTAGGGTGCACTTTAAATCGTTCACTGAATCTGTATGCTCTGGAGCCCATTTCCAGGGGCATTCTTTTTCAAGAGTTCTGAGAGTGGGGTGGCTTTAGTGGCAAATCCGTCAATGTGGTTCCTACAATACCCCACACATAGAACATAGAACAATACAGCGCAGTACAGGCCCTTCGGCCCACGATGTTGCACCGAAACAAAAGCCATCTAACCTACACTATGCCATTATCATCTATATGTTTATCCAATAAACGTTTAAATGCCCTCAATGTTGGCGAGTTCACTACTGTAGCAGGTAGGACATTCCACGGCCTCACTACTCTTTGTGTAAAGAACCTACCTCTGACCTCTGTCCTATATCTATTACCCCTCAGTTTAAAGCTATGTCCCCTCGTGCCAGCCATTTCCATCCGCGGGAGAAGGCTCTCACTGTCCACCCTATCCAACCCCCTGATCATTTTGTATGCCTCTATTAAGTCTCCTCTTAACCTTCTTCTCTCCAACGAAAACAACCTCAAGTCCATCAGCCTTTCCTCATAAGATTTTCCCTCCATACCAGGCAACATCCTGGTAAATCTCCTCTGCACCTGCTCCAAAGCCTCCACGTCCTTCCTACAATGCGGTGACCAGAACTGTACGCAATACTCCAAATGCGGCCATACCAGAGTTCTGTACAGCTGCAACATGACCTCCTGACTCCGGAACTCAATCCCTCTACCAATAAAGGCCAACACTCCATAGGCCTTCTTCACAACCCTATCAACCTGGGTGGCAACTTTCAGGGATCTATGTACATGGACACCTAGATCCCTCTGCTCATCCACACTTTCAAGAACTTTACCATTAGCCAAATATTCTGCATTCCTGTTATTCCTTCCAAAGTGAATCACCTCACACTTCTCTACATTAAACTCCATTTGCCACCTCTCAGCCCAGCTCTGCAGCTTATCTATATCCCTCTGTAACCTGCTACATCCTTCCACACTATCGACAACACCACCGACTTTAGTATCGTCTGCAAATTTACTCACCCACCCTTCTGCGCCTTCCTCTAGGTCATTGATACAAATGACAAACAGCAACGGCCCCAGAACAGATCCTTGTGGTACTCCACTTGTGACTGAACTCCATTCTGAACATTTCCCATCAACCACCACTCTCTGTCTTCTTTCAGCTAGCCAATTTCTGATCCACATCTCTAAATCACCCTCAATCCCCAGCCTCCGTATTTTCTGCAATAGCCTACCGTGGGGAACCTTATCAAACGCTTTGCTGAAATCCATATACACCACATCAACTGCTCTACCCTCGTCTACCTGTTCAGTCACCTTCCTAAAGATGAGCGGAGTGCACTCACATTACAGGGCAGAGGCAGTTGTAGAATGATGTCAATCCGTTTCTTCTCTATTTTCCTCTTTCCATGGGTGATGATTGTCCCTAAATAACGTACTTTTGTCTTCATTTCTTGTGCCTTCTTTGGATTGACCTTGCAACCAATAGAGTGAAGCAGTGCTAGCAGTTTGGCTAGCAGAGCCACATGTTCCTCTCTGGTGTCGGTCTGTAGTAGCAGGTCATCCACATACTGCACTAGGCAATCTCGGTGGGTAGCTGGTTGCCTGTGTCAAATGGATGGAGAATTGTGGAAACCTTGTGGGCGACACCATCCAAGTAAATTGTTGGCCTTGGAATGTGAAGGCGAACTTATACCGGCAAGCCCAGAAACATAGAAAATAGAACAGTACAGCACAGAACAGGCCATTTGGCCCTCAATGTTGTGCCGAGCATTGTCCGAAACCAAGATCAAGCGATCCCACTCCCTGTCATTCTGGTGTGCTCTATGTGCCTATCCAATAACCGCTTGAAAGTTCCTAAAGTGTCCGACTCCACTATCACAGCAGGCAGTCCATTCCACACCCGAACCACTCTCTGAGTAAAGAACCTACCTCGGATATCCCTCCTATATCTCCCACCCTGAATCTTATAGTTATGCCGTCTTGTAACAACTACATCCACCCGAGGAAGTAGTCTTTGAACGTCCGCTCTATCTATCCCCCTCATTATCTTTTCAACCTCTATTAAGACACCTCTCATCCTCCTCCGCTCCAAAGAGAAAAGCCCTAGCTCCCTCAACCTTTCCTCATAAGACCTATCCTGCAAACCAGGCAGCATCCTGGTAAATCTCCTTTGCACCCTTTCCAATGCTTCCACATCCTTCCTATAGTGAGGTGACCAGAACTGCACACAATACTCCAAATGTGGTCTCACCAGGGTCATGTATAGTTGCAGCATAACCCCGTGGCTCTTAAACTCAAGCCCCCTGTTAATAAACGCTAACACACTATAAGCCTTCTTCATGGCTCTATCCACTTGAGTCGCAACCTTCGGAGATCTGTGGACATGAACCCCAAGATCTCTCTGTCCCTCACATTCCTCAGAACCCTGCCGTTGACCCTGTAATCCGCATTCAAACTTTTTCTACCAAAATGAATTACCTCGCACTTATCAGGGTTAAACTCCATCTGCCATTTTTCGGCCCAGCTCTGCATCCTATCAATGTCTCTTTGCAGCCTACAACAGCCCTCCACCTCATCCACTACTCCACCAATATTGGTGTCACCAGCAAATTTACTGACCCACCTTTCAGCCCCCTCCTCCAAGTCATTGATAAAAATCACAAATAGCAGAGGACCCATGACTGATCCCTGTGGTACACCTCTGGTAACTGGTCTCCAGTCTGAAAATTTTCCATCCACCATCACCTATGTGATAGCCAGTTACTTATCCAATTGGCCACATTTTCCTCTATCCCACACCTCCTTACTTTCTTCGTGAGCCGACCATGGGGAACCTTATCAAACGCCTTACTAAAATCCATGTATACAACATCAACTGCTCTAGCTTCATCTACAGACTTAGTTACCTCCTCAAAGAATTCAATCAAATTTGTGAGGCAAGACTTACCCTTCACAAATCCTTGTTGACTATCCTGGATTAAGCTGCATCTTCCAAATATCATAAATCTTATCCTTCAGGACCCTTTCCATGAACTTACCGACCACCGAAGTAAGACTAACTGGCCTATAATTACCAGGGTCATTCCTGTTCCCTTTCTTGAACAGAGGAACAGCATTCACCACTCTCCAGTCCTCTGGCACTATCGCCATGGACAGTGAGGACCCAAAGATCAAAGCCAAAGGCTCTGCAATCTCATCCTTTGCCTCCCAAAGAATCCTTGGATATATCCCATCTGGCCCAGGGGACTTGTCGACCCTCAGGTTTTTCAAAATTGCTAATACATCCTTCCTCAGAACATCTACTTCCTCCAGCCTACCCGCCTGAATCACACTCTCATCCTCAAAAACATGGCCTCCCTCCTTGGTGAACACTGAAGAAAAGTATTCATTCAATGCCTCGCCTATTTCTTCTGACTACATGCACAAGGAAGATAGAGCAGCTAAACACGTGGTTAAACAGTTGGTGTAGGAGGGAGGGTTTCCGTTATCTGGACCACTGGGAGCTCTTCTGGGGCAGGTGTGACCTATGTAAGAAGGACGGGTTGCATCTAAACTGGAGAGGCATAAATATCCTGGCCGCGAGGTTTGCTAGTGTCACACGGGAGGGTTTAAACTAGTATGGCAGGGGGGTGGGCCCGGGAGCAATAGGTCAGAAGGTGAGAGCATTGAGGGAGAACTAGGGAATAGGGACAGTGGGGCTCTGAGGCAGAGCAGACGGGGATAAGTTGCTGAACACAGCGGGTCTGGTGGCCTGAAGTGCATATTTTTTAATGCAAGAAGTATTACGGGTAAGGCAGATGAACTTAGAGCTTGGATTAGTACTTGGAACTATGATGTTGTTGCCATTACAGAGACCTGGTTGAGGGAAGGGCAGGATTGGCAGCTAAACGTTCCAGGATTTAGATGTTTCAGGCGGGATAGAGGGGGATGTAAAAGGGGTGGTGGAGTTGCGCTACTGGTTAGGGAGAATATCACAGCTGTACTGCGGGAGGACACCTCAGAGGGCAGTGAGGCTATATGGGTGGAGATCAGGAATAAGAAGGGTGCAGTCACAATGTTGGGGGTTTAACTACAGGCCTCCCTGCTGCCTTGCTCTCCATTAACCATTATACTGTCCATAACTTTACCCTTCCCTTCCCCCCAACTTGCTTCCCTTCCCCCCCAAAATTTTAAAGTCCTTGTGACCAACCTATTTATGCTATTCGCTAGAACACTGGTCCCAGAATGGTTCAGGTGAAGACCGTCCCAACGGTACAGGTCCCTCCTGCCCCAGTACTGATGCCAATGCCCCATGAAATGGACTCCCTCTTTCCCGCACCACTCCTTTAGCCACGTGTTAACTTCCCTAATTTTCTCAACCCTATGCCAATTGGCACGTGGCTCGGGTAGTAATCCAGAGATTATAACCCCGGAGGACCTGTTCTTTAATTTAGTCCCTAGTGTTTGATAATCCCCAAACAGGTCCTCTTTCCTAGTCTTACCTATGTTGTTAGTCCCAACGTGGACCACAACAACTGGATCCTCCCCCTCCCTCTCCAAAATCCTTTCAAGCCGATCAGAGATGTCCCTCACCCTGGCACCGGGCAGGCAACATACCACGCGGGACTCATAATCTGGCTTACAAAGGATGCCATCAATCCCCCTACTTATAGAATCCCCTACAACTACCACTTGTCTTTTTGCTCCCCCCCCTCTTGAATGGCTTCCTGTACCACGGTGCAGTGGTCAATCAACGCATCCTCCCTACAGCCCTCTTCCTCATCCACACAGGGAGCAAGTACCTCATACCTGTTGGTCAAGGGCTGAGGCTCCTCAACTCCTAAACTCAGGATCCCCCTACCTACCTCCCTTGCAGTCACACCACTCTGTCCCTGACCACTGCCCGAATTAACAGTACTTATTCTACCGGGTGTGACTGCCTCCTGAAACAAAGCGTCCAGGTAATGTTCCCCCTCCCTGATGTGCCGCAGTGTGTGCAGCTTGGTCTCCAGCTCATCAATTCTGAGCCGAAGTTCCTTGAGCAGCCAACACTTGCTGCAGATGTGGTCACTGATCCACCAGTTCCATCATCATACAGCAACAGCACATCACCTGTCCAGCCATATTCAATTAGTTAATTAATTTAAAAAATTTTTTTTAATAGAACCTCAAGGATAAACCCGAACACCAACAAAAAAAACAGCCCTCTCTCGGCACTCACCCGAACTCAGTCACTCGCCTAAACTCAGGTGCACTCTGTTCCAATCAGCACTCCGTGAATACAGGCACTCCTGCCACACCTTTTGTACCCTGCCTGATTTCCAATGAGCCAATAGGCCCGCTCCAGGAAGTGAAGTCTCCAACTGCCACTCGACCTGTAAACTAAGCACTTTTTAATATGCACTCACCTCTCCCAGCAACCCTGCCGCCTGTGGCCTGCTCCAGGAACTGAAGTCTCTTTTAAATATGCACTCACCTCTCCCAGCAACCCTGCAGCCTTTTTTTTACTTAATTTTTACTGAATTAATCTGTAATCATTCTTTGCTGCTCTTTATATTTTTCTTAATCTTCTGACCTATCACATGTCTGTGTGCAATTATATGGGGCTGATTTTCCAGCCGCTGAAATCGCGATTGGCGATTGACCGGAGAATCACAGTTGCCGACCAAATCGGGGGCGGCGCGCTTTCGAGATGCTGCCGTACTCCAAAGCGTCATACTCTCCCAGTATGCCGCACCACGTACCGACGGTCTCAGGACATTGCCTACGGCCTGCCCCCCCGATACTCCGCCCAAGACCGGCCGAGTTCCCGACAGCGTCGGTCGCCTGTGGTCTCATCAGTTGGGAACTCGGCGTGGGGACATAACCCCAGAATCTGAGAATCCAGCCCATGATTTTTCATTAAGTTCGATACCAATTTGGTCAATCACAGACGGTGGGCCCTCTCCTTGGAATTTTTTTTTCTTGTTGGAATGTATCTATCCTTTGTATTCTGAAATATCCCCTTTAATGTCTGCAACTGAATCAATTGATCTCTCCTTTAACCTCATTTGCTAGCTCTGCTTTAAGTTGAAGAACGGCTGCCACCTCAGGGGCAGAACTTTATTTTCTCGAGACTGAGAAACCCAGCCATGTCACTAACCCAGGTCTCTGCACTCGGGGGCTTCAAGTCACTCCACATTATTAAGATCCATCTCCGGGCTACCAGGGAGGCAAAGGCCAAGACGTCGGCCTCTTTCGCCCCCTGGACTCCCAGCTTTTCCAACGCTCCAAAGCTTGCCACCTGTGGACCAGGCACCACCCATGTTTTGAGTACCGTGGACATAGCCTTAGTGAAACTCTGCCAAAACCCTCTAAGCTTCGGGCATGCCTAAAACATGTGGACATGATTTTCTGGGCTTCCTGCGCACCTCACACACCTGTCCTCTACCCCGAAAAACTTGCCTATCCTGGCCACCGTTATGTGTGCCCGTTGGACTACCTTGAACTTGCCACATGAGGATGTATTAACCCTGCTCGGGGCATCCACCCACAGACCCGCCTTTATCTCTCCCCCTAGCTCGTCTTCCCACTTGTGCTTGAGCTCCTCCACTGGTGTTTCCTCCGATTCCAAAAGTTCCTGGTAGATATCTGATACCTTCCCCTCTCCCACCCATGTACTGGAGACTACTCTGTCCTGTATCACTCACGGCGGCAGCAGCGGGAAGGCCGGAACCTGCCTTTTCAAGAAGTCCCGTACCTGCAGACACCTAAACCCATTCCCTGCTGGCAAATCAAATTTATCCTCCAAGGCTTTCAAGCTGGGGAAACTCCCATCTATAAATAGATCCCCCATCTTCCTAATTCCTGCCCTTTGCCATCTCCGGAACCCACCATCCAGCCTACCCGGTACAAACTGCTGATTATTATAGATCTGGGTCCAAACTGATGCTCCCTCCACTCTCATATCTCCTCCACTGCCCCCAGATTCTCAGATCTGCCGCCACCACCGGACTTGTGGAGTATCGGGCCGGCGAGAACGGAAGAGGTGCCGTTATCAGTGCTCCCAAACTTGTGTCTTTACATGACGCCGTCTCCACACTGCACTCCAGCAACACTTTCTTCACTCACGGATTTTACCCGCCCACACACAGCCGGAAATAACCTTATTTACCCGTTTAAAAACGGCCCTCTGGATGAAGATGGGGAGGCACTGAAAGACAAACAGAAATCTGGGGAGAACCGTCATTTTCACGGTCTGTACCCTCCCCGCCAGTGATAGCGGGAGCATTTCCCATCTCTTAAAGTCCTCTTTTATTTGTTCTATGAACCAGGATTCAAAAGCTGGTATGGACTGGTAGCTAGGAGCGCCTATCTCGTAGCGTGCGTTGACTGGAGACTTACTTGGTTGATGCGGCAGCTTGGGCAGTTCACTCTTGAGGGTTGATTTGCTGCTGAGTGACCCTGCCAAGAAGAACAATTTGAACTTTATAGTCCCCAGGGGCTTCCCGCCGTTCGGGGCGGACCCCGTACCTGGTTCCAAGTGATTGGACTACGTTCCGATCACTTGGATCGATTTCTCCAATACTGGAGCTGTTCCCTGATCGCTGGGCGGTCCCTGAGTGTCTGTTTTTCCTTCCTTTGTCTTGGCTCCTGCTGGCGCTGAGGAGTCTGGCTTGGCCTTATTCTCCTTAAATGTTTTGATTGTTCCCGGGGATCGCTCATTACTATGCAGATGACTGCTGGTTTCAGTGCTGTCTGGGCTTTTGCAAGTTCTAATACACAGGATTTCTGCACTTGCTGGTTTTTGCCTGTGTTGGCTGAATTTCCCTGCAGCCTTCGTGGATCTCCATTTTAAGTCGGGAAGTGGCCACCCCAGGTGGCTACAAGGTCATCTGCGTAAAGTGAGACATGGTGCTCCACGTCCCCTGAACCAGCCCTTTCCAGTTCCGAGAGGTTCTTAACGCCATGGCCAGTGGCTCTATGGCCAGAGCAAACAGTAACGGGGAGAGGGAACACCCTTGTCTCGTCCCTCGGTGTAGTTTAAAATACCCCGACCTCAACCGGTTCGTCGCACACTCGCTACTGGTGCCTGATAGAGCAACCGCACCCAGTCAGTGAAGCCCTCACCAAACCCAAACCTTCCCAGCACCTCCCATAAGTAATCCCACTCCACCCAATCAAAAGTCTTCTCTGCATCCATCGCAACCACCATTTCCATCTCCTCTCCTTCTGAGGGCATTGTTTAAAAGGCTTCAAACATTGGCCTTCAGTTGCCTGCCCTTTACAAATCTCGTCTGGCCTTCCCCTATCACCCCCGAGACACAATCCTCTACCCCTGTGGCCAATATCTTAGCCAGCAGTTTGGCATCTACATTCAGTACAGAAATTGGCCTGTATGACCCGCATTGCTCCAGATTCTTCTCCCGTTTCAGGATCGATGAAATCAAGGCCTGCAACATTGTTGGGGGAAGGACTCCCTTTTCTGTTGCTTCATTTACTGTCCTCACCAGCAGTGGGCTCAATATCTCCGAAAACTTATTATAGAATTCCACCGGGTAGCCATCCGGCCCTGAGGCCTTGCCCGAATGCATGCCCTCCAGCCCCTCCATTATTTCCTCAATTTCAATTGGGGCTCTCAGCCCTTCCACCAGACCCTCATCCACCCTCGGGAACCACAACTGACCCAAAAACTGCCTCATCCCCTCCAACCCAGCCGGGAGTTCTGACTCATATAATTTGCTGTAAAAGTCCTTAAACACCTTATTCACCCCCACTGGGTCCAGGACCATATTCCCGCCTCTACAGGCATCCTCCCGGTCCTGGATTTTGACCGGTCCAATTCCGGATCAATGACTGTATTAAAATCTCCCCCCATGATCAAGTTATGTGACTCCATGTCTGGCATTTTACCTAACACCCGCCTCATAAACTCCACATCGTCCCAATTCGGAGCATGTACGTTCACGAGTACCACCCGCACCCCTTCTAGCTTTCCACTCACCATTATGTATCTGCCCCCCGTGTCTGACACGATTCTCCCTGCCTCGAATGCCACCCGTTTATTGATTAAAATCGCTACCCCCCTGGTCTTTGAGTCCAGCCCTGAGTGGAATACTTGGCCAACCCACCCCTTTCTCAATCTAGTCTGGTCTATAACCTTTAGGTGTGTCTCTTGTAACATTGCCACGTCTGCCTTCAGCCCCCCTCAAATGCGCGAACACGTAAGCCATCTTGATCAGCCCTCTAATGTTCCATGTCATCAGCCTGGTCGGGGGACTTCCTGCCGTTCCCCCCCAGTCGACTAGCCATCAACCCTTTTAGGCCAGCCACCAGCTCGCGTCCCCGGCCTCCTCGAAGGGCTCCCTCGGGAATCCTCCGTCCCCGGCCTCCCATTTGTCCCCTGGTAACAGTTCCTCTCCTGTCAGCAAAGCAGCTCCTCCCCCTTGGTAACAGCACCAGAAACCCAACCCTCCATATCAAGCTCAACCTGCTCGCCCCCCACTGTGCTTCCGTGAGTCAGCTTACCTAGCTGACCTGATCAGCTCCCTGATGGCCCCAAACAGACTGTCTGCCCATTGTTCTCTCACCTCTTTCCCCCCCCCCAACTTGGGCTCCACCTGAGGAAGGAGCAGCGCTCCGAAAACTAGTGACATCGAAACAAACCTGTTGGACTTTAACCTGGTGTTGTAAGACTTCGTACTATACATATTCAAAGCATCACATTGACCAGTAAACAAACAGCAGAAAAAACAGTGGCAAAACAACCACAGAAAAAACAACCCCCCCCCCCCCCACCAGCTCCCAGTAAGACAAAGTTAACTTTAGCCATCGAAACAGCCCCTTATTGCACATAACGCTACTTATTCAAATCAGCACAAAAGTGATTGTCAACAAAACGCCATTGCAGTACTCTCCCCCAAGTATTCAGTGTCTTTAGTTCACATCCAGTCTTTTTTCCCTGATGAAAGTCAATGCATCGTCTGGTTTTCGAAGTAAAATTCCCGGTCCTCATATGTGACCCACAGACACGCTGGGTACAACATCCCGAACTTCACCCCCTTCTTAAAGAGGGCCGATTTTGCCCAATTGAACCCGGCTAACCTCTTGGCCAAATCCACGCCCAGTTCTTGATAAATGCGCAGCTCACAATTCTCCCACCTGCTGCACCGTTCTTTCTTGGCCCTCCGCAGGACGTGTTCCTTGTCCATGAATCGGTGCATATGTACCACCATTGCCCTCGGCGGCTCGTTCACTTGGGGCTTCTTCGCGAGGGCTTTGTGCGCTCTATCCATTTCCAGGGGCCGAGGGAACGGCTCGGCCCCCATCAACATCTTCAGCATATTCGTCACATAGGCCTCGCATCCGATCTCTCACTGCCCTCAGGGAGGCCGATGATTCTCAGGTTCTGCCTCCTGGACCTGTTCTCCAAGTCCTCCAGCTTCTTCTGCATTCTTTTTTGGCGGTCATTCATCATCTCCAACTTGGTCTCCAGCACGGTTAGGTATTCCTCGTACTCGGACACGTTTTTCTCCACCTCCTGGATCGCACGTCGTGGATTTCTTGATTCTGCACCACCTGATCAATCAAAGCCTTGATTGGGTCCAGCGTGTCCATCTTAAGCTTGGCGAAGCAACCTTCAAAAAATGTCACCAGCTGCTCTGTCGACCACTGTGCCATCTCCCTGCGGCCCTGCTTCTCCGCCATGCTTTGCCAGCTCTGCTTGCGTCTTTCTTGTAGAACTTTGTCTTCGTACACGGCCACCTTTGGTCCAATTCTCCACACACTGATCGGAGCGCTGTGACTAGTGATGTTCCGCAGGGATCAGTGCTGGGACCTTTGCTGTTTGTAGTATATATAAATGATTTGGAGGAAAATGTAACTGATCTGATTAGTAAGTTTGCAGACGACACAAAGGTTGGTGGAATTGCGGATAGCGATGAGGATTGTCAGAGGGTACAGCAGGATTTAGATCATTTGGAGTCTTGGGCGGAGAGATGGCAGATGGAGTTTAATCTGGACAAATGTGAGGTAATGCATTTTGGAAGGTCTAATGCAGGTCGGGAATATACAGTGAATGGTAGAACCCTCAAGAGTATTGACAGTCAGAGAGATCTGGGTGTACAGGTCCACAGGTCACTGAAAGGGGCAACACAGGTGGAGAAGGTAGTCAAGAAGGCATAAGGCATGCTTGCCTTCATTGGCCGGGGCATTGAGTATAAAAATTGTCAAGTCATGTTGCAGCTGTATAGAACCTTAGTTAGGCCACACTTGGAGTATAGTGTTCAATTCTGGTCGCCACACTACCAGAAAGATGTGGAGGCTTTAGAGAGGGTGCAGAAGAGATTTACCAGGATGTTGCCTGGTATGGAGGGCATTAGCTATGAGGAGAGGTTGAATAAACTCTGTTTGTTCTCACTGGAATGACGGAGAATGAGGGGCGACCTGATAGAGGTCCACAAAATTATGAGGGGCATAGACAGAGTGGATAGTCAGAGACTTTTCCCCCAGGGTAGAGGGGTCAATTACTAGGGGGCATAGGTGCGATGGGCAAAGTTTAGAGGAGATGTACGAGGCAAGTTTTTTTTACTCAGAGGGTAATGGGTGCCTGGAACTCGCTGCCGGAGGAAGTGGTGGAAGCAGGGACGATAGTGACTTTTAAGGGGTATCTTGACAAATACATGAATAGGATGGGAATAGAGGTCCCTAGTAGCCCGGCGCAGGATACTGTTGATGTGGAAGGAAGCCAAGCCCCCGGGTGTGGAGACCTGGATAAATGACATGGCAGTGTTTATAAAGCTGGAACGGATTAAGTTCGTCCTAAGGGGATCGGCTCAAGGGTTCACCAGGCGGTGGCAACCGTTCGCCGAATACCTCACAGAAAGATAGAGGGAATGGAAAAGAAGAAGACAGCAGCAGCAACCCAGGGGGGGGGGGGAGGAACCAGTAGGACTCTCAGGGAGGTTAGTGTATAAGTATAATATGTATAGGTTGTTGTTATAGGTAATTGTATACTGGACTGCTGAATTGTATTTTTGGAGAGTATTTATTTGGGACAAGGCAGCTGCCATTTAGTTTTGTTTTTTAATTTTGATGTTTATATATTATTTATTTTTTGTTTTTAAAAAATGGCCATTGTTATTTATATTGTTATATTACTGTGTAAAAGATACACAATGTACTGTTATGGTTGGCCAAAAATTTTGAATAAAATATATTTTTTAAAAAAAGGATGGGAATAGAGGGATACGGACCCCGGAAGTGCAGAAGGTTTTAGTTTAGACGGGCAGCATGGTCGGCACAGGCTTGGAGGGCCGAAGGGCCTGTTCCTGTGCTGTACTTTTCTTTGTTCTTTGTTTGTTCACTGGAGGGGGATTTCTCCTCACTGTCTCACTCTTCACCGATTCATCCAGTAAAATCCGGAGAAAATAGGAGAAAAAGGTCCAAAAGTCCGTCATAGGCAGGAGCTATCAAATGTGCGACCTACTCCTCCATGGCCGCCACGGGAAGTCCTTGCAGTGTCAATTCTATGATTCCATGATTCATTGCACAGTACCAGGTGTAGCATAGCCTGTTCCCTGGTTGGCAGCAGAAAGTGCTATCTGAAACATTATGGGATCGTTACCACATTCATGGTGTTCTATAAATACAAGTTATTTTTGACAAATTTGCTTTGCTGCATAACACGAGGATTCTCAGTTCTTTAGTGTCTTTCATGCGAATGCAAATTTTCATTGCAGAGAGCGGAAGCTCAGCATGAGGTATCCTGCCAGTCAGGTGGTAATGAGAAGAACGGGTTGATGATGGCGTCGGAGACTGAGAGATCTCAACAAGTTATGGATAAGCCCAGGACAAGCCTGAAGCGTTGCAAGAAGGATGCCATGGTTGAGAGGTAAGGAAAAGAATGCAGGACTTCAATTATGCAGAGAGACTAGAGAACTGAGATTGTCCTCGTACAAGCAGAGAAGGTCGATGAAAGATTTGATGGAGATTTGATAAAATAGATAATAACACAAGAACCAGTGCGGAGATGAGAAATATTTTCTGCAACGCATTATGATCTGGAATGCACTGTATTGGAATGGTGGTGAAAGCAGATTCAAGTCGATCTTTTAAAAGGGAATTGTAAAGCACATTCTGGACATTCACTGCAGGGCATATGATGGCTGAATGTTTCCTGGATCATAGGTTCCAGAAGGTGGCTATCTCTCACCTGGACAGAGTTCAGATTAGCAAGTACATAGCCATCTGGAACGATTGAAAGAGAAGGGGTGTGCAAGAATCCTCTTCTGAGTATGGGATGCTCACACCAGCATTCACTAACAGTGAAGCTAACAACACCTTGAAGCAGTGTAACCTAAAGACTCATATTGTGATGCAAAGAACTTCAGTATGGCTATCACAATGTTTAGAAACACATGATGGGGATTTGATGGTTGGGGACGGTTCGGCAGTTCTGCCTTCTTGCTAATCTGTGAAATCTAATCCGCTGTAATGAAAATGAAAATTGCTTATTGTCACAAGTAGGCTTCAAATGAAGTCACTGTGAAAAGCCCCTAGTCGCCACATTCGGCGCCTGCTCGGGGAGGCTGGTACAGGAATTGAACCCGCGCTGCTGGCTTGCCTTGGTCGGCTTTAAAAGCCAGCTATTTAGCCCAGTGTGCTAAACCGTAAGACGATCATCTTCTCGAACCTATGACCCAGGCCACCTGCTATTAGAACATAGTGCAGAAGGAGGCCATTCGGCCCATCGAGTCTGCACCGACCCACTTTAGCCCTCACACCCACCCTATCCCCGTAACCCAATAACCCCTCATAACCTTTTTTTGGACACTTATGGCAATTTAGCATGGCCAATCCACCTAACCTGCACGTCTTGGGACTATGGAAGGAAACCGGAGCACCCGGAGGACACCCACGCAGGCACAGGGAGAACGTGCAGACTCTGCACAGACAGTGACCCAGCGGGGAATCGAACCTGGGACCCTGGCGCTGTGAAGCCACATTGCTACCGTGCTGCCCATGTTGTTGATATGAGGCCTGTGTGGTATGTTGTGAGGGTGAGGGACATAGTGGAGAGATGCAGAAGTGGGGAGGGTAGAGTGGAGCCATAAGTTATGGGGCGGGATTCTCCGACGCCGAAATCACGTTTGCCAATCGGCAGGGGAATCCCTGATGGCGACGAAATCGGGGGCGGCGGCGCTTTTGCGATGCTCCATCCCCTCCAAAACAGCGTACTCGCAGAATACACCGCACGCCGAATGGGGGGCCTCAGGATGTTACATGAGGCCCTCCCCCTGATGCTCCGCCCCTTATGGGCCGAGTTCCTGATGGTGTGGGGCGCGTGTGCTATTCTTTTTCGGGAACCCGGCATGGTGGCTGCGGACTGAGTCCAGCGCTGCCACAGCCGGGTGGGAACCGATCCGTGGGGCGGGGGGACTTTGGCAGGGGCTGGGGGCACTGGTGAGGGGTGGTCCGGGGGTGGCGAGCCTGGCCAAAGGGGTGCATTATGTGGCAGGCCGGGACAGCCCGCGACCGGCACCTGTTGTACGGCATGGCTGCTGCAGGCCGCTGCCGTGCGCATGTGCGGCCATGGACCCGCCATTGTCCAGCCATATCCGCCGCCATATCCGGGGCTCTATGCTGCGTGCCTGCTAGCCCCCACCACACAGAGGATCAGTGCAACCTTTGCGCCATTTTTTCGGGCGTAAAATCCCACAGTTCACACACCGCCATCAGCACATAAGTCTCCCAAATGGAGAATCCAGCTCATAGTTTGTGTCAGAGCAAACAACATAGAGAGGAAGCAGTTGAGGTCCTTAAATGGAATTCCAAGTGCCAGGGGGCAAGCTTAAAAAACTGACCTCAAAGGTAGTAATCTCTGAATTACAGCAAGTTCAATGCACTTGAGTATAGAAATTGAAGGATTTGGCAAGTTATTGGGTGGTTAGAAAGATGACTCTGGGAGAGCTGAGGTGAGACTTCAAGGAGGTATTTGACTTTTGACGGCACCAAGGACCCCTAGCAAAATTGAAGTCAATGGGATTCTGTGAAACCTTTTGCTCTGGTCATACCTAGCACAAATTGTGGTTGTTGAAGGTCAGTCATCTCAGTCTTGGGATACAATTGCAGGAGTTCCTCAGGGTAGTGTCCTAGACTCAACCATCTTCAGCTTCATCAGTAACGTTCTTTCCATCGTTAGGTCAGAAGTGAAGATGTTCGTTCATGACCGTGCAATGTTCAGCTCCATTCGCAATTAGAATAGAATAGAATCATAGAAGTTTACAGCATGGAAACAGGCCCTTCGGCCCAACCAGTCCATGCCGCCCAGTTTTTACCATTAAGCTAGTCCCAGTTGCCCGCACTTGGCCCATAACCCTCTATACCCATCTTACCCATGTAACTATCTAAATGCTTTTTAAAAGACACAATTGTACCCGCCTCTACTACTACCTCTGACAGCCCATTCCAGACACTCACTACCCTCTGAGTGAAGAAATTGCCCTTCTGGGCCCTTCTGAATCTCTCCCCTCTCACCTTAAACCTATGCCCTCTAGTTTTAGACTCCCCTACCTTTGGGAAAAGATGTTGACTATCTACCTTATCTATGCCCCTCATTATTTTATAGACCTCTATAAGATCACCCCTAAGCCTCCTACGCTCCAGGGAAAAAAGTCCCAGTCTATCCAGCCTCTCCATATAACTCAAACCATCAAGTCCCGGCAACATCCTAGTAAATCTTTTCTGCACTCTTTCTAGTTTAATAATATCCTTTCTATAATAGGGTGACCAGAACTGCACACAGTATTCCAAGTGTGGCCGTACCAATGTCTTGTACAACTTCAACAAGACGTCCCAACTCCTGTATTCAATGTTCTGACCAATGAAACCAAGCATGCCGAATGCCTTCTTCACCACCCTGTCCACCTGCGACTCCACCTTCAAGGAGCTATGAACCTGTACTCCTAGATCTCTTTGTTCTATAACTCTCCCCAACGCCATACCATTAACTGAGTAGGTCCTGGCCTGATTCAATCTGCCAAAATGCATCACCTCACATTTATCTAAATTAAACTCCATCTGCCATTCGTCGGCCCACTGGCCTAATTGATCAAGATCCCGTTGCAATCCTAGATAACCTTCTTCACTATCCACTGTGCCACCAATCTTGGTGTCATCTGCAAACCTACTAACCATGCCTCCTAAATTCTCATCCAAATCATTAATATAAATCACAAATAATAGTGGACCCAGCACCGATCCCTGAGGCACACCACTGGTCACAGGCCTCCAGTTTGAAAAACAACCCTCTACAACCACCCTCTGCCTTCTGTCGTCCAGCCAATTTTGAATCCAATTGGCAACCTCACCCTGGATCCCGTGAGCTTTAACCTTCTGCAACAACCTACCATGCGGTACCTTGTCAAAGGCTTTGCTAAAGTCCATGTAGACAACGTCTACTGCACTGCCCTCATCTACCTTCTTTGTCACTCCCTCAAAAAACTCAATCAAATTTGTGAGACATGATTTTCCACGCACAAAGCCATGCTGACTGCCCCGAATCAGCCCTTGCCTCTCTAAATGCTTGTAGATCCTGTCTCTCAGAATACCTTCTAGCAACTTACCTACTACAGACGTTAGGCTCACCGGTCTGTAGTTCCCAGGCTTTTCCCTGCTGCCCTTCTTAAACAAGGGCACAACATTCGCCACTCTCCAATCTTCAGGCACCTCACCTGTGGCTGCCGATGATTCAAATATCTCTGTTAGGGGACCCGCAATTTCCTCCCTAGCCTCCCACAACATCCTGGGATACATTTCATCAGGTCCCAGGGATTTATCTACCTTGATGCGCTTTAAGACTTCCAGCACCTCCTCCTCTGTAATATGCACACTTCTCAAGACATCATTATTTATTTCCCTTAGTTTCCTAACATCCATGCCTTTCTCCACCGTGAATACCGATGAGAAATATTCATTCAGGATCTCACCCAACTCTTGTGGCTCTGCACATAGATGTCCTTGTTGATCGTTAAGAGGCCCTACTCTGTCCCTAGTTACTCTTTTCCCCTTTATGTATCTGTAGAATCTCTTTGGATTCTCCCTTGCATTATTTGCCAAAGCAATTTCATGTCCCCTTTTTGCCCTCCTGATTTCCCTCTTAACTCTATTTCGACAATCTCTATACTCTTCAAGGGATCCACTTGATCCCAGTTGCTTATGTACGTCATATGCCTCCTTCTTCTTTTTGACCAGAGTCTCAATATCTCGAGTCATCCAGGGTTCCCTACTTCTACCAGCCTTGCCCTTCACTCTAAAGGGAATGTGCTTACCCTGCACCCTGGTTAACACATTTTTAAAAGCCTCCCATTTACCAGCTGTCCCTTTACCTGCCAATAGTCTCCCCCAATCTACCTCTGCAAGTTCCTGTCTGATACCATCAAAATTGGCCTTGCCCCAATTAAGAATTTTAACTCTTGGGCCAGACCTATCATTCTCCATAGCTATCTTAAAACTAATGGAATTATGGTCACTTGTCCCAAAGTGATCCCTCACTAGCACTTCTGTCCCTTGCCCTTCCTTATTTCCCAAGACGAGGTCAAGTTTTGCCCCCTCTCTAGTCGGTCCATCCACATACTGAATGAGAAATTCCTCCTGAATACACTCAACAAATTTCCCTCCATCCAATTCCTTGATGTAATTTCACACCTCACCTCCAGTTCAGCCCCTTTGTCTATGCTCGGAGGAAGGGCTGGAGCATCATAGAATCCCTACAGTGCAGAAGGAGGCCAATCGCGTTTGCACCAACTCTCTGAAGAAGCACCCCACTTAGGCCCACTGATCCACCCTACCCCTGTAACCCCATGCATTGATCATGGTCAACGCACCTAACCTGCGCATCTTTGGACTGAGGGAGGAAACCAGAGCACCCGGAGGAAACCCACGCAGACATTGGATCACCCAAGGCCGGAATTGAACCTGGATACCTGACAAACCACCAAGCCGTCACGTCAGCGAGGAGGTTGTTGCTGAGTAAGTGCGACTTGCTAATGACAGCTTCCTATATTTTCACGATGATTGAGACTGGATAGATGGGGCTATCATAGTCAGGATTGGATTTGCCCTGTTTTTGGGGGGCCTAGACTTAGCTGGGCAATTTTCTAAATTGACATATGGCACGCACCCCGAGAGTTCACTCCAGCTGGTCGAACCAACAGTGTTCTCATCTGCCACGGTGCATTCTCCACCCGCAATCTGCCCCGGTGCGCCCTCCACCCGCACTCTGCCCTGGTGCGCCCTCCACCCGCACTCTGCCCCGGTGCACTCTCCACCCGCACTCTGCCCCGGTGCGCCCTCCACCCGCACTCTGCCCCGGTGCGCCCTCCACCCGCACTCTGCCCCGGTGCGCCCTCCACCCGCACTCTGCCCCGGTGCGCCCTCCACCCGCACTCTGCCCCGGTGCGCCCTCCACCCGCACTCTGCCCCGGTGCGCCCTCCACCCGCACTCTGCCCCGGTGCGCCCTCCACCCGCACTCTGCCCCGGTGCGCCCTCCACCCGCACTCTGCCCCGGTGCGCCCTCCACCCGCACTCTGCCCCGGCGCGCCCTCCACCCGCACTCTGCCCCGGTGCGGCCTCCACCCGCACTCTTCCCCGGTGCGGCCTCCACCCGCACTCTGCTCCGGTGCGCCCTCCACCACGCTCTGCCCGGTGCGCCCTCCACCGCGAGCTGTCCCGGTGCGCTCTCCACCTGCACTCTGCCCCGGTGCGCCCTCCACCCGCACGCTGCCCCGGTGCGTCCTCCACCCGCGCTCTGCCCCGGTGCGTCCTCCACCCGCACTCTGCCCCGGTGCGTCCTCCACCCGCACTCTGCCCCGGTGCGCCCTCCACCCGCACTCTGCCCCGGTGCGCCCTCCACCGCCACTCTGCCCCGGCACGCCCTCCACCCGCACTCTGCCCCGGTGCGCCCTCCACCCGCACTCTGCCCCGGCGCGCCCTCCACCCGCACTCTGCCCCGGCGCACCCTCCACCCGCACGCTGCCCTGGCGCGTCCTCCACCCGCACTCTGCCCCGGCGCGCCCTCCACCCGCACTCTGCCCCGGCGCGCCCTCCACCCGTACTCTGCCCCGGTGCGTCCTCCACCCGCACTCTGCCCCGGTGCGCCCTCCACCCGCACTCTTCCCCAGTGCGCCCTGCACCCGCACTCTTCCTCGGTGCGCCCTCCACCCGCACACTGTGCCCCGGCGCGCCCTCCACCCGCACACTGTGCCCCGGCGCGCCCTCCACCCGCACTCTGCCCTGGCGCGCCCTCCACCCGCACTCTGCCCTGGCGCGCCCTCCACCCGCACATTGACCCGGCGCGCCCTCCACCCCCACTCTGCCCCGGTGCGCCCTCGACCCGCACTCTGCCCCGGTGAGCCAGAGGAAATGGGTGAGGTACTAAATGAATACTTTGCATCAGTATTCACCAAAGAGAAGGAATTGGTGGATGTTGAGTCTGGAGATAGCCTGCGTCACATTGAGATCCAAAAAGACGAGGTGTTGGGTGTCTTGACAAAGATTAAGTGCCCAGGGCTGATGGGATTTATCCCAGAATACTGAAAGAGGCAGGAGAAGAAATTGCTGAGGCCTTGACAGAAATCCTTGGATCCTCACTGTCTTCAGGTGATGTCCCGGAGGACTGGAGAATAGCCAATGTTGTTCCCTTGTTTCAGAAGGGTAGCAAGGATAATCCAGGGAACTACAGGCCGGTTGGCCTTACGTTAGTGGTAGGGAAATTACTGGAGAGAATTCTTCGATACAGGATCTACTCCCTCCACCGCCACTCTGCCCCCGTCCGCCCTCCACCCGCACTCTGCCCCGGCGAGCCCTCCACCTGCACTCTGCCCCGGCGTGCCCTCCACCTGCACTCTGCCCCGGCGCGCCCTCCACCCCCATTCTGCCCCGGTGCGCCCTCCACCCGCACTCTGCCCCGGTGCGTCCTCCACCCGCACTCTGCCCCGGTGCGTCCTCCACCCGCACTCTGCCCTGGTGCGCTCTCCACCCCCATTCTGCCCCGGTGCGCCCTCCACCCGCACTCTGCCCCGGTGCTCCCTCCACCTGCACTCTGCCCCGGCGCGCCCGCCGCCCCACTCTGCCCCGGCGCGCCCGCCGCCCCACTCTGCCCCGGTGCGCCCTCCACCCGCACTCTGCCCCGGTGCGCCCTCCACCCGCACTCTGCGCCGGTGCGCCCTCCACCCGCACTCTGCGCCGGTGCGCCCTCCACCCGCACTCTGCGCCGGTGCGCCCTCCACCCGCACTCTGCGCCGGTGCGCCCTCCACCCGCACTCTGCGCCGGTGCGCCCTCCACCCGCACTCTGCCCCGGTGCGCCCTCCACCCGCACTCTGCGCCGGTGCGCCCTCCACCCGCACTCTGCGCCGGTGCGCCCTCCACCCGCACTCTGCGCCGGAGCGCCCTCCACCCGCACTCTGCGCCGGTGCGCCCTCCACCCGCACTCTGCGCCGGTGCGCCCTCCACCCGCACTCTGCGCCGGTGCGCCCTCCACCCGCACTCTGCGCCGGTGCGCCCTCCACCCGCACTCTGCGCCGGTGCGCCCTCCACCCGCACTCTGCGCCGGTGCGCCCTCCACCCGCACTCTGCGCCGGTGCGCCCTCCACCCGCACTCTGCGCCGGTGCGCCCTCCACCCGCACTCTGCGCCGGTGCGCCCTCCACCCGCACTCTGCGCCGGTGCGCCCTCCACCCGCACTCTGCGCCGATGCGCCCTCCACCCGCACTCTGCGCCGGTGCGCCCTCCACCCGCACTCTGCGCCGGTGCGCCCTCCACCCGCACTCTGCGCCGGTGCGCCCTCCACCCGCACTCTGCCCCGGTGCGCCCTCCACCCGCACTCTGCCCCGGTGCGCCCTCCACCCGCACTCTGCCCCGGTGCGCCCTCCACCCGCACGCTGCCCCGGTGCGTCCTCCACCCGCACGCTGCCCCGGTGCGTCCTCCACCCGCACGCTGCCCCGGTGCGTCCTCCACCCGCACGCTGCCCCGGTGCGTCCTCCACCCGCGCTCTGCCCCGGTGCGTCCTCCACCCGCGCTCTGCCCCGGTGCGTCCTCCACCCGCGCTCTGCCCCGGTGCGTCCTCCACCCGCACTCTGCCCCGGTGCGCCCTCCACCCGCACTCTGCCCCGGTGCGCCCTCCACCGCCACTCTGCCTCCGTCCGTCCTCCACCGCCACTCTGCCCCGGCGCGCCCTCCACCCGCACGCTGCCCCGGCGCGTCCTCCACCCGCACTCTGCCCCGGCGCGTCCTCCACCCGCACTCTGCCCCGGCGCGTCCTCCACCCGCACTCTGCCCCGGCGCGCCCTCCACCCGCACGCTGCCCCGGCGCGCCCTCCACCCGCACGCTGCCCCGGCGCGCCCTCCACCCGCACGCTGCCCCGGCGCGCCCTCCACCCGCACTCTGCCCCGGTGCGTCCTCCACCCTCACTCTGCCCCGGCGCGCCCTCCACCCTCACTCTGCCCCGGCGCGCCCTCCACCGCCACTCTGCCCCAGCGCGCCCTCCACCCGCACTCTGCCCGGCGCGCCCTCCACCCGCACTCTGCCCCGGCGCGCCCTCCACCCGCACTCTGCCCCGGCGTGCCCTCCACCCGCACTCTGCCCTGGCGTGCCCTCCACCCGCACTCTGCCCCGGCGTGCCCTCCACCCGCACTCTGCCCCGGCGTGCCCTCCACCCGCACTCTGCCCCGGCGTGCCCTCCACCCGCACTCTGCCCCGGTGCGCCCTCCACCCGCACTCTTCCCCGGTGCGCCCTCCACCCGCACTCTTCCCCGGTGCGCCCTGCACCCGCACTCTTCCTCGGTGCGCCCTCCACCCGCACTCTTCCTCGGTGCGCCCTCCACCCGCAAACTGCCCCGGCGCGCCCTCCACCCGCACAGTGCCCCGGCGCGCCCTCCACCCGCACACTGACCTGGCGCGCCCTCCACCCCCACTCTGCCCCGGTGAGCCAGAGGAAATGGGTGAGGTACTAAATGAATACTTTGCATCAGTATTCACCAAAGAGAAGGAATTGGTGGATGTTGAGTCTGGAGAAGAGTGTGTAGATAGCCTGGGTCACATTGAGATCCAAGAAGACGA
Organism: Scyliorhinus torazame; assembly: GCF_047496885.1. Classification (NCBI taxonomy): domain Eukaryota; kingdom Metazoa; phylum Chordata; class Chondrichthyes; order Carcharhiniformes; family Scyliorhinidae; genus Scyliorhinus; species Scyliorhinus torazame. Next base: position 42,633,853 of record NC_092725.1, read on the forward strand.
GGTGTTGGGTGTCTTGACAAAGATTAAGTGCCCAGGGCTGATGGGATTTATCCCAGAATACTGAAAGAGGCAGGAGAAGAAATTGCTGAGGCCTTGACAGAAATCCTTGGATCCTCACTGTCTTCAGGTGTTGTCCCGGAGGACTGGAGAATAGCCAATGTTGTTCCCTTGTTTCAGAAGGGTAGCAAGGATAATCCAGGGAACTACAGGCCGGTTGGCTTTACGTTAGTGGTAGGGAAATTACTGGAGAGAATTCTTCCAGACAGGATCTACTCCCTCCACCGCCACTCTGCCCCCGTCCGCCCTCCACCCGCACTCTGCCCCGGCGAGCCCTCCACCTGCACTCTGCCCCGGCGTGCCCTCCACCTGCACTCTGCCCCGGCGCGCCCTCCACCCCCATTCTGCCCCGGTGCGCCCTCCACCCGCACTCTGCCCCGGTGCGTCCTCCACCCGCACTCTGCCCTGGTGCGCTCTCCGCCCCCATTCTGCCCCGGTGCGCCCTCCACCCGCACTCTGCCCCGGTGCTCCCTCCACCTGCACTCTGCCCCGGCGCGCCCGCCGCCCCACTCTGCCCCGGCGCGCCCGCCGCCCCACTCTGACCCGGCGCGCCCGCCGCCCCACTCTGCCCCGGTGCGCCCTCCACCCGCACTCTGCCCCGGTGCGCCCTCCACCCGCACTCTGCGCCGGTGCGCCCTTCACCCGCACTCTGCGCCGGTGCGCCCTTCACCCGCACTCTGCGCCGGTGCGCCCTCCACCCGCACTCTGCGCCGGTGCGCCCTCCACCCGCACTCTGCGCCGGTGCGCCCTCCACCCGCACTCTGCGCCGGTGCGCCCTCCACCCGCACTCTGCGCCGGTGCGCCCTCCACCCGCACTCTGCCCCGGTGCGTCCTCCACCCGCACTCTGCGCCGGTGCGCCCTCCACCCGCACTCTGCGCCGGTGCGCCCTCCACCCGCACTCTGCGCCGGTGCGCCCTCCACCCGCACTCTGCGCCGGTGCGCCCTCCACCCGCACTCTGCGCCGGTGCGCCCTCCACCCGCACTCTGCGCCGGTGCGCCCTCCACCCGCACTCTGCGCCGGTGCGCCCTCCACCCGCACTCTGCGCCGGTGCGCCCTCCACCCGCACTCTGCGCCGGTGCGCCCTCCACCCGCACTCTGCGCCGGTGCGCCCTCCACCCGCACTCTGCGCCGGTGCGCCCTCCACCCGCACTCTGCGCCGGTGCGCCCTCCACCCGCACTCTGCGCCGGTGCGCCCTCCACCCGCACTCTGCGCCGGTGCGCCCTCCACCCGCACTCTGCGCCGGTGCGCCCTCCACCCGCACTCTGCGCCGGTGCGCCCTCCACCCGCACTCTGCGCCGGTGCGCCCTCCACCCGCACTCTGCGCCGGTGCGCCCTCCACCCGCACTCTGCGCCGGTGCGCCCTCCACCCGCACTCTGCGCCGGTGCGCCCTCCACCCGCACTCTGCGCCGGTGCGCCCTCCACCCGCACTCTGCGCCGGTGCGCCCTCCACCCGCACTCTGCCCCGGTGCGCCCTCCACCCGCACTCTGCCCCGGTGCGCCCTCCACCCGCACTCTGCCCCGGTGCGCCCTCCACCCGCACTCTGCCCCGGTGCGCCCTCCACCCGCACTCTGCCCCGGTGCGCCCTCCACCCGCACTCTGCCCCGGTGCGCCCTCCACCGCCACTCTGCCTCCGTCCGTCCTCCACCGGCACTCTGCCCCGGCGCGTCCTCCACCCGCACGCTGCCCCGGCGCGTCCTCCACCCGCACTCTGCCCCGGCGCGCCCTCCACCCGCACTCTGCCCCGGCGCACCCTCCACCCTCACTCTGCCCCGGCGCGCCCTCCACCCTCACTCTGCCCCGGCGCGCCCTCCACCGCCACTCTGCCCCAGCGCGCCCTCCACCCGCACTCTGCCCCGGCGTGCCCTCCACCCGCACTCTGCCCCGGCGTGCCCTCCACCCTCACTCTGCCCCGGCGCGCCCTCCACCGCCACTCTGCCCCGGCGTGCCCTCCACCCGCACTCTGCCCCGGCGTGCCCTCCACCCGCACTCTGCCCCGGCGTGCCCTCCACCCGCACTCTGCCCCGGCGTGCCCTCCACCCGCACTCTGCCCCGGCGTGCCCTCCACCCGCACTCTGCCCCGGCGGGCCCTCCACCCGCACTCTGCCCCGGCGTGCCCTCCACCCGCACTCTGCCCCGGCGTGCCCTCCACCCGCACTCTGCCCCGGCGTGCCCTCCACCCGCACTCTTCCCCGGTGCGCCCTGCACCCGCACTCTTCCTCGGTGCGCCCTCCACCCGCACTCTTCCTCGGCGCGCCCTCCACCCGCACTCTGCCCCGGCGCGCCCTCCACCCGCACACTGTGCCCCGGCGCGCCCTCCACCCGCACACTGTGCCCCGGCGCGCCCTCCACCCGCACACTGTGCCCCGGCGCGCCCTCCACCCCCACACTGACCTGGCGCGCCCTCCACCCCCACTCTGCCCCGGTGCGCCCTCCGCCCGCACTCTGCCCCGGTGAGCCAGAGGAAATGGGCGAGGTACTAAATGAATACTTTGCATCAGTATTCACCAAAGAGAAGGAATTGGTGGATGTTGAGTCTGGAGAAGAGTGTGTAGATAGCCTGGGTCACATTGAGATCCAAGAAGACGAGGTGTTGGGTGTCTTGACAAAGATTAAGTGCCCAGGGCTGATGGGATTTATCCCAGAATACTGAAAGAGGCAGGAGAAGAAATTGCTGAGGCCTTGACAGAAATCCTTGGATCCTCACTGTCTTCAGGTGTTGTCCCGGAGGACTGGAGAATAGCCAATGTTGTTCCCTTGTTTCAGAAGGGTAGCAAGGATAATCCAGGGAACTACAGGCCGGTTGGCCTTACGTTAGTGGTAGGGAAATTACTGGAGAGAATTCTTCGAGACAGGATCTACTCCCTCCACCGCCACTCTGCCCCAGCGAGCCCTCCACCCGCACTCTGCCCCGGCGAGCCCTCCACCTGCACTCTGCCCCGGCGTGACCTCCACCTGCACTCTGCCCCGGCGTGACCTCCACCTGCACTCTGCCCTGGCGCGCCCTCCACCCGCACTCTGCCCTGGCGTGCCCTCCACCCGCACTCTGCCCCGGTGCACTCTCCACCCGCACTCTGCCCCGGTGCGCCCTCCACCCGCACTCTGCCCCGGCGCGCCCTCCACCCGCACTCTGCCCCGGTGCGCCCTCCACCCGCACTCTGCCCTGGTGCGCCCTCCACCCGCACTCTGCCCCGGTGCGCCCTCCACCCGCACTCTGCCCCGGTGCGCCCTCCACCCGCACTCTGCGCCGGTGCGCCCTCCACCCGCACTCTGCGCCGGTGCGCCCTCCACCCGCACTCTGCGCCGGTGCGCCCTCCACCCGCACTCTGCGCCGGTGCGCCCTCCACCCGCACTCTGCGCCGGTGCGCCCTCCACCCGCACTCTGCGCCGGTGCGCCCTCCACCCGCACTCTGCGCCGGTGCGCCCTCCACCCGCACTCTGCGCCGGTGCGCCCTCCACCCGCACTCTGCGCCGGTGCGCCCTCCACCCGCACTCTGCGCCGGTGCGCCCTCCACCCGCACTCTGCGCCGGTGCGCCCTCCACCCGCACTCTGCGCCGGTGCGCCCTCCACCCGCACTCTGCGCCGGTGCGCCCTCCACCCGCACTCTGCGCCGGTGCGCCCTCCACCCGCACTCTGCGCCGGTGCGCCCTCCACCCGCACGCTGCGCCGGTGCGCCCTCCACCCTGGCTCTGCCCCGGTGCGTCCTCCACCCGCACTCTGCCCCGGTGCGCCCTCCACCGCCACTCTGCCTCCGTCCGTCCTCCACCGCCACTCTGCCCCGGCGCGCCCTCCACCCGCACTCTGCCCCGGTGCGCCCTCCACCCGCACTCTGCCCCGGTGCGCCCTCCTCCCGCACGCTGCCCCGGTGCGCCCTCCTCCCGCACTCTGCCCCGGTGCGCCCTCCTCCCGCACTCTGCCCCGGTGCGCCCTCCACCCGCACTCTTCCCCGGTGCGCCCTGCACCCGCACTCTTCCTCGGTGCGCCCTCCACCCGCACTCTGCCCCGGCGCGCCCTCCACCCGCACACTGTGCCCCGGCGCGCCCTCCACCCGCACACTGTGCCCCGGCGCGCCCTCCACCCGCACACTGTGCCCCGGCGCGCCCTCCACCCGCACTCTGCCCCGGCGCGCCCTCCACCCGCACTCTGCCCCGGCGCGCCCTCCACCCGCACTCTGCCCCGGCGCGCCCTCCACCCGCACTCTGCCCCGGCGCGCCCTCCACCCGCACTCTGCCCCGGCGCGCCCTCCACCCGCACTCTGCCCCGGCGCGCCCTCCACCCGCACACTGTGCCCCGGCGCGCACTCCACCCGCACATTGACCCGGCGCGCCCTCCACCCCCACTCTGTGCCCCGGCGCGCCCTCCACCCGCACACTGTGCCCCGGCGCCCCGTCCACCCGCACACTGTGCCCCGGCGCGCCCTCCACCCGCACTCTGCCCCGGCGCGCCCTCCACCCGCACACTGTGCCCTGGCGCGCACTCCACCCGCACATTGACCCGGCGCGCCCTCCACCCGCACTCTGCCCCGGTGAGCCAGAGGAAATGTGTGAGGTACTAAATGAATACTTTGCATCAGTATTCACCAAAGAGAAGGAATTGGTGGATGTTGAGTCTGGAGATCGCCTGCGTCACATTGAGATCCAAAAAGACGAGGTGTTGGGTGTCTTGACAAAGATTAAGTGCCCAGGGCTGATGGGATTTATCCCAGAATACTGAAAGAGGCAGGAGAAGAAATTGCTGAGGCCTTGACAGAAATCCTTGGATCCTCACTGTCTTCAGGTGATGTCCCGGAGGACTGGAGAATAGCCAATGTTGTTCCCTTGTTTCAGAAGGGTAGCAAGGATAATCCAGGGAACTACAGGCCGGTTGGCCTTACGTTAGTGGTAGGGGAATTACTGGAGAGAATTCTTCGAGACAGGATCTACTCCCATTTGGAAGTATTAGCGAGAGCCAAGACAGTTTTGTGAAGGGGAGGTCATGTCTCACTAACCTGAAAGAGGTGTACAAAATTATGAGGGGCATGGATAGAGTGGATGGGCAGGCACTCTTTCCCAAGGTGGAGGGGGCATAGGTTAAAGGTCAATGGGGGCATAGGTTTAAGGTCAGTGGGGCAATGTTTAGAGGAGATGAGTGAGGCAGGTTTTTTATGCAGAGGGTGGTGAGTGCCTGGAACGCATTGGCAGGGGAGGTTGTGAAAGCAGATAAATTAACGGCGTTCAAAAGCATCTTGACAAACACATGGATGGGATGGGTAGAGAGGGATACGGTACAAGGAAGTGCTGGGGGTTTGGCCAAGGTTGGTATCGTGACCGATACAGTCTTGGAGGGCCGAAGGGCCTGTTCTTGTGCTGCATTGTTCTTTGTTCTTCCTCATTCAATGTAGGACACTCAAACCCCTCCAAAAACTCCCCCATGTCTGACTTATCCTCTGGCCGTTCCTACGTATGCAATTTCTCATAGAACACCTTGAACGCCCCATTCGCCTTCTCTGGTGTGGTCACTAGTCCACCTTCCATATCCCGCACCTGAACAATCTCCCGGGATGCTGCCTGCCACCTCAACTGGCCAGCCTATAAGCGTCTAGCTTTGCCCCCACCCTATTCGTACTTCGCCCACCGAGCCCTCCGCAGCTGGTGTACCACCTTATCCGTAGTCACCAGTTTCTTCCTACTAGCCAATAGTTTTGGGGTGGAGTCCTCCGCATATTTACTATCCATCTCCAAAATTTCATCCACCAGCCACTGGCGCTGCTCCCTATCAGCCTGCACCTTGTATGCAATTATCTCTCCTCACACCAACGCCTTCCATAACACTGAGGATGAGACCTGCCCATTTTTGTTAAACCCTACATACTCATCAGTTGACCTCGCCATCCTCACAAAACCCCAGATCTGCTAACAGCCCTATATCTAAACTCCAGGGGCAGCACGGTGACACAGTGGTTAGCACTGTTTCCTCACAGCACCAGGACCCAGGTTCAATTCCGGCCTCAGGTGATTGTCTGTGTGGAGTTTGCACTTTCTCCCTGTGTCTGCATGGGTTTTCTCTGGGTGCGCCAGTTTCCCCTCAGTCCAAAAGATGTGCAGTTTAGGTGGATTGGCCATGCTAAATTGCCCCTTAGTGTCCAAAAGGTTAGGTGGGGTTACTGGGCTACGGGAATAGGGTTGTGAAGGGGGTGTCCAGCGATGGGACCTCTTAAAACTGAATAGCTGGGATACCACGAGAGTAGTTTTACATAAGTTAATTTATTAAGGATTGAGATTAATTATAGAAATTCTATAATTACTGGCAAATCATTATTAGCCATTAAACCTGTATTTTAAGACATAGCAGCGATAATCATGCAAACTTTAGCTACAAGCAGTGGCCACAATGCATGATGGGATTTAGGCTAGCTACCTTGCCCATGTTTTTGAGACACACGAGATGTGAGGTCAGTAGATTACTAGTAAACAAGTTTTTATTAGTGGCCTCCAATATCCTCTGGAACAATCCATGAAGTGAAAAGGTAGCCAATTCTAATATCCTGTCCCTCTGAAACAATCCATGGAATAAAGAGGATGCCAGTTCTGCAATCCTGTCCCGAGGATGTTAGGATGGGGAAAACAACTTAAAATGAACTTAAAACCTACATAAAACTGGCGCATCCGGAGGAAACCCATGCAGACACAGGGAGAAAGTGCAAACTCCACACAATCACCTGAGGCCGGAATTGAACCCGGGTCCCTGGTTCTGTGAGGAAACAGTGCTAACCACTGTGTCACCGTGCTGCACCTGGAGTTTAGATGTGGAGCTGTTAGCAGATCTGGGGTTTTGTGTGAGGATGGCGAGGGCAATTGATGAGTATGTAGGGTTTAACAACGTAAACAACAGATGACAGGATGAGGCTCAATCATGGGTTGATTGCACTTTTATTGGATAAAGTTTAAACGTGACATCTTCAGGGATTCGATCGAGTCCAACTGGGGTGGGTTGATTTTTTGAAATTGTATAATTGATCTGTTTTTAACAGTATTTAGTAGATATATCTTGGCAAGCATCCAGATCTCATCTCTCCTGTACACTAACTCAAGCTTGGGAAAATAAAACCGTCTTATCCAGATTGTTGTTGTGTCTGTTGCTCTCTGAGTTGAGCCTCAGAAGAACCCCACGTGAAAGCTGACTCAATACACAGGTCTTGAAAACGCTCGTACAGGCTGGGGCTTGGGCCTAGGTAGAGTGCTCTTTCTAAGGGGACGGTGCAGCCTCCTTCTGCCCTGTACAGACTATGATTCTATGATTTGGGAGCAGACTATCACAGCTCTAGGTGGCTTGTTAGCTCTTGACTTCGGCCGGAACGACTGATGTGCCCTATCCAGCTTGAAGGGCGGGGCTTTGTCCCCCTCCCCCAACAGCTCCCCCAACCGCTCCCCCAACCATGTCGACCTTCGGCCCTCCACACACTCGGGCAACCCCACGATCCGTAAATTCAGCCACTGGTATCTGTCTTCAAGGTCCTCGAGCTTTGCTCTCAGTCCCTTATTAATGTACTCCACCTTCAACAGCTCATCCTCGAGACAAGCGAGCTGGTCACTGTGCCTTGATAGTGTTGCCTCCACCTCCTTCAACATCTCACCATGCTCCCGCACCATCTCCGATGTTTTCCAACCGCCTCCTTAATCGGGGCTACCGAGTCCTCCACCGACAGCTTACGACTCTCGAGCATTTCCCTCCCATGCCACTCAAAATGTTTGCTGAACTGCTCCTCAAATTCAGTCGCCATCACTTCCACCAGCATACCCATTGTTACTGAAGCAGCCCCACCCGGAGAGCTCACCTCTGCCATCTTTCTTCCTACAGCACTCCTCACTGAACTCGACCTTGCCGGCGGACTAGCGCTCGCACCTTTCTTCAAAGTATTCCTTCTTTGGTTCTTGGACATCCTCTCGTAACCAATTTTTAATTGGTACAGCTTTCCAATTGATTTCTCCCCAAACATCAGGTGCTAAAAGGCCAAAAACTGAGGACTCTGGCAGGAGCAACCCAACATGTGACCTCCTCCTACATGTTGCCACCGAAGCCTCCATCCTAGGTTTTATTAATGGAGGCATTGAGTACAAGACTAAGATCAGGTTGAACTTGCATAAGACACTAGTTAGGCCTCATCTGGAGCATTGTGTCCAGTTCTGGGCACCATACCTGGGAGAGGATGTGAAGAGATTGGGGAGAGAACAGAGGAGATTCACAAGAATGATTCCAGGGATCCTGTAGCGATAAGGGTAGATTGAAGAATTTGGGTTGAGAGGAGACATGGTAGAGATATTCAATAACTTGAGGATTATGGACAGGGTAAATAGTGAGAAACTGTTCGCTCTCAAGAGTACATCAATAACTAGAGGCCACACATTCAAAATAATGGGCAAAAGGAATAGAAATGAAAAGCTTTTTCATCCAGAGGATGGTTGGAGTCTGGAACAAGCTTCCTGAGAGGGTGGCGGAGGCAGGTTCCAAATGGCGCCCTTCTGCACCATAAAAATTATGTGATTCTCCAGTATTCAAAAGGCAATTGGATTGGGATCTGAAAAGAAAGAACATGCAAGATTATGAGGATGAGGCAGTGGAGCGGCATTAGGTCGAATATCGTAAGCAATCTAGATATTCCAAGTCTGTTATTTCTTCTCTTATTTCTCTTTGCAACATGAGGTGCATTTCATCCAGGCCTGCTTTTCATTTTCAACGATGCACCTTAATATTTAACACCTTAATATTTCCTACCTAACTGTGTTTATCCCATCCAATGCTCTTCAATCCTAAGTCTGCTTCTGCCTTCTGGTTTGTGAAAACAGATACAAAAGATTTGTTAACAACCATGTCCAGGTGTTGGGTTTCCCCTTTTTGGAGTTGACCCAGCTCTTTCCTCACCTTTTGCTCTTTATCATATCATAGTATCATAGCATTTACAGTGCAGAAGGAGGCCATTCGGCCCATCGAGTCCGCACTGGCCCCTGGAAAGAGCACCCTACCCAAGCCCACACCCCCAACCCAAATAAGGGCAATTTATCATGGCCAATCCACCTAACCTGCACATTTTTGGGCTGTGGGAGGAAATCGGAACACCTGGAGGAAACCCACGCAGACACGGTGAGAAAGTGCAAACTGCACAGTCATCCAAGCCGGGAATCTAACATGGGACCCTGGAGCTGTGAAGCAACTGTGCTAACCACTGTACTACCTGTCCCATTGTATTTCTGAATCTTGTTCATAAAGCCAAGGACTCATACACTTTTTAACAGCCTTCTCAAGGTGGCTTGCCACCTTAAAGGCAGGTGTATTTTTACTGCCTGTCTCTGTTCCCGCAGTCTCTTGTGCCATTTAATTTATCTTGCTTCACCTCATTCTTCTCACCAGAAAGCACATCTTTGGACTAAATTTCCTCTTCTTTGTGTCTGCTATTTCATGAGTCTATGGCTTGAAATCAATTATTGTCTTCCTATTTTCAAAGTTTCAAGTTGTCTGCAAAGTTTGAAATTGAATGATAAAGCAGGCTGGTTTTGACCAGGCTTACTTCTGTTCTCATCTTCCTATTCCGAGAATAATATTTTGCTGACATCTTTTGGGTTTTGGAATTTAATCCTACACCAAAGCCCTGAATTGAAGAGATTAACCTATCTGCTTCACCACGGAAATCCTCAGCAGCCAAACCATTGTTTGAGGTTCAGTCACTTTGATTGTAGAGACAATTTGGGGAAATTTGATTACCGAGAGGAAATAATACCTCCTACACCAATTTTCCTTACTGCCTTTCAGGGAATGGTTACCATCTCCAAACACAGCAGAGACCATTCAGGATATGCTATCAATGGCGGCCTTGCAGTACTCAGACTTGCGCAACAACCGAAGAAAGAATAGCGACAGCATGGATAAAAGGAACCTTCCGAGGTCACATCAAGACATGAAAACTACTAGGAGGGGAAAAGGGGAACTAAGCCCTTGTTCCACATCATCAAAGCATGGTGGGTATTTCACATATTTGCACATGTACTCAGGAAGGTGGATGATAACAGAAGACCGTGCAGTCTTCCAGTCCTGCAACTGCCAACGGGTTTACTCATTGTTTGCACACTTTGCCGTTAGAGGACCCGCATTGCGGAGGGGCTTTTGGCCAAGAAATCCAGATATCCAGCAGAATTGTAGGCATAGTAGCACAGTTGCTTCACTGTGGCAGGGTCCCAGGTTTGATTCCCGGCTGAGGTCACTGTCTGCGGAGTCTGCACGTTCTCCCAGTGTCTTAGTGGATTTCCTCCGGGTGCTCCGGTTTCTTCCCACAAGTCCTGAAAGACGTGCTGTTAGGTGAATTGGACATTCTGAATTCTCTCTGTGTACCCGAACAGGCGGCAGAGTGTGGCAACTGGGGATTTTCACAGTAGCTTCATTGCAGTGTTAATGTAAGCCTACTTGTGACAATAATAAAGATTATTATTATACCAATTCCACTGGATGTCAGCTGAGGAATCAATGTCTGCTCTGTATCATGAATAGGAAGGTGGGGACCATGGCAGTGGGTTAGACATGGGGAGAGATGATGCTGATTGGAGTGAATAGAGATGGGAAGGGGAGGTGATGGTTGGGTGAGAAGAGGAGGTACTGATTAGGAGAGGTAGAAGTTATCAGGGAGGTACTATAAATATTGGGAGGAACAGGGCAGAATCTTCTACTTCCCCCAACAAGATAAGAGCGAGAGAAAAAAATTCCCAACGAAATTAGGTTGGAATTTTGTTCTCCAAACTTTCAAGGTGGGTTAAAAGCAAATTGTGTTTCCCACTGAGCAATGTCAAAGATCACATTTGCATTCATTGGCTTCTCATGAATGCTTATTAAAAAGCCTACTCCCAAGAACCACATTCCCTCTCCAAATTATGTTCCTTGCCTGTGGCTAATTAAACTGTTCTGTTTTACGACTGTGCACTTGGAAAACTTCGCTTTGCTTCATGCCTCCCTTTTACACTGCCACTGCTATGTATTGGGTGCCTGTAGCACAGACTACCAGGACCTGGCAAAGGAAGCAGGATCAGAAGAGTGGACTGGGACAGAGGCAGGGCTAGGGGCTCGGAGAGGGACAGAGGGGAAGGTTGAGACGGAGGCACGACAAAGGACCATGGGGAATAGGCCCTGAGTGCAAGGATTAAGATAAGACCAAGGTGAGTAAGGAATAGAGAGGAAGGGTAAAATACTTTCTGGGAGCATGCACGAGAGGCTGGAATCCACATTTTGGAGGGATGTGATAGCACTGGAAAGGGTGCAGAGGAGATTTCCCAGGATGTTGCCTGGGCTGGAGAGTTTTACTTTTGAAGTGAGATTGGATACACTTAGATTGTTTTCCTTGGAGCGGAGGAGAATGAGGGGGGACATAACTGAGATGTATAAAATTGTGAGGGGCATAGATAGAGTAGGCAGGAAGAAACGTTTCCACTTGGTGGAGAGGTCAGTGGCCAGGGGGCATAGATTTAAGGTAAGGACGGGCAGCAGGGTGGCACAGCTTTTACCACTGTTGCCTCCCCACCAAGGACTTGGGTTTGATCCCAGCCCCAGATCACTATGCATGTGGGGGAGAAAAACCTGTACCGACCATGTTGCATGTCTAACCTAAAACCTTCTACACTTCCACGGTCCGTATCCCTCTATTCCCATCCTAGTCATGTATTTGTCAAGATGCCCCTTAAACGTCACTATTGTACCTGCTTCCACCACCTCAAACGCAGCGCGTTTCAGACACCCACTACCCTCTGTGTAAAAATTAATAAAGCAATTCCCACACACATCTCCCCTAAACTTTGCCCCTCGCACCTTGAACCTATGTTTCCTCGTAACTGACTCTTCCAATCTGGGGGAAAAAGCTTCTGACTATCCACTCTGATCATTCACCTCAATTTTGTAGACTTCTCTCAGGTCGCCCCTGAACCTCCGTTGTTCCAGTGAGAACAAACAGAGTTTATTCAACTCTCCTCATAGCTTTATGCTCTCCATACCAGACAACATCCTGGGAAACCTGGCAACTCCTGAGGAGTTCTCCCAGTAAGCCAGAGAAGGCACAACCAGGAGTGAGTTTGGGAATTTGAAGCTAGGTGGGAATTGAATTGAATTGGTATGACTGTTCCTTTTTAAATTTCAGGAATTTAATTTAATCTAGAATTGTCCAGTGAAGGTTAATAAGGGGCTGCCCCACCCACTCACATAACTGGTAGTCAGTTAAGTGTCAGTCACCTTAAGCTATTTTGAGCTAAAAGTAGGCGGGGGGCAGGGGGAGTCAACTCAGGCCATTTTAAAAGAACAGCTGGTAACTCACTCCCAGTGAGTTCTCCTAGTGAGCCAGAGAAGGCACAGCCAGAGTGAGACACAGCGAAGAGTGAGTTTGGGAATTTGAAGCTAGGTGGGAATTCAAAGTTGGGTGGGGAGGAGGTGCTTTTTATCCCTGGTAAGTGACTGGGAAGTAGTTTTTCTTTTTATTTGTCTGTTTATTTATTTTATTTTCCGGGAGAGAGCGAGCCAGGGAGCAGCTTGGGAACAGGTAAGTGATATGAAAACTTACCCTCAGGTACCAGCGGCCTTCATTTCTGGGAGCGGGAGAGAGAGCCGGGGAGCAGCTTGGGAACAGCGAAGTGATAGATATTATGCTATTCTGAGTGTTCCGATTGGGGAGGGGGAACTGAAAAGTGACGTCACGGAAAAGCTGTGACCGGATTACTTAATCATAATTTAGAGGGGTATCTAAGCCAGAGACCGGAGAGTACTGTATTTAGCATTTACATTTATAGTAGCAATCTAGTGCTGGGAAACTTATAGTTAACAGTAACTTTTAAGTTTTTAAAACTTTATTTTTAATTTACTTTATTAATTAGTTAACGCAATGTCAGTCAGAGGGGTGCAGTGCTCTGACTGTGAAATGTGACAGGTCCGGGAGGCCTCCAGCGTCCTAGATGGCTACATCTGCAGAAAGTGCACCCAACTGCGGCTTCTCACAGACTGCGTGGTTCTGTTGGAGCAGCAGTTGGATGCACTTAGAAGCATGCAGGGGGAAGAAAGCATCATAGATAGCAGTTATAGTGATGTGGTCACACCCAAGGTGCAGGCAGAGAAATGGGTGACCACCAGAAGGGGCAGGCAGTCAGTGCAGGAATCCTCTGTGGTTGTCCCCCCTCTCTAACAGGTATACCATTTTAGATACTGTTGGGGGGAATAGCCTATCAGGGGAAAACAGCAGCAGCCAGAGCTATGGCACCATGGCCGGCTCTGTTGTTCAGCACGGAGGGTCAGAGCGCAGAAGAGCAATAGCCATAGGGGACTCTATAGTCAGGGGCACAGATAGGTGCTCCTGTGGATGTGAAAGAGACTCCAGGATGGCATGTTGCCTCCCTGGTGCCAGGGTCCAGGATGTCTCAGAACGGGTAGTGGGCAACCTGAAGAGGGAGGGCAAACAGGCAGAGGTCATGGTACATATTGGTACTAATGATATAGGCAGGAAGGGGGATGAAGTCCTGCAGCAGATAGGCAGAAAGTTAAAAGACAGGACCTGAAGGGTTGTAATCTCGGGATTAGTCCCTGTGTCACGTGCCAGTGAGGCTAGAAATAGGGAGATAGACCAGCTAAACATGTGGCTAAACAGCTGGTGTAGGAGGGAGGGTTTCAGTTATCTGGACCACTGGGAGCTCTTCCGGGGCAGGTGTGACCTGTATATGAAGGATGGTTTGCATCTAAACTGGAGAGGCATAAATCTCCTGGCCGCGAGGTTTGCTAGTGTCACACGGGAGGGTTTAAACTAATATGGCAGGGGGGTGGGCACGGGAGCAATAGGTCAGAAGGTGAGAGCATTGAGGGAGAACTAGGGAATAGGGACAGTGGGGCTCTGAGGCAGAGCAGACAGGGAGAAGTTGCTGAACACAGCGGGTCTGGTGGCCTGAAGTGCATATGTTTTAATGCTCTTGCATTAGTATTAGTATTACGGGTAAGGCAGATGAACTTAGAGCTTGGATTAGTACTTGGAACTATGATGTTGTTGCCATTACAGTGACCTGGTTGAGGGAAGGGCTGGATTGGCAGCTAAACGTTCCAGGATTTAGATGTTTCAGGCGGGATAGAGGGGGATGTAAAAGGGGTGGCGGAGTTGCGCTACTGGTTAGGGAGAATATCACAGCTGTACTGCGGGAGGACACCTCAGAGGGCAGTGAGGCTATATGGGTAGAGATCAGGAATAAGAAGGGTGCAGTCACAATGTTGGGGGTTTACTACAGGCCTCCCAACAGCCAGCGGGAGATAGAGGAGCAGATAGGTAGACAGATTTTGGAAAAGAGTAAAAACAACAGGGTTGTGGTGATGGGAGACTTCAACTTCCCCAATATTGACTGGGACTCACTTAGTGCCAGGGGCTTAGACGGGGCGGAGTTTGTAAGGAGCATCCAGGAGGGCTTCTTAAAACAATATGTGGACAGTCCAACTAGGGAAGGGGCGGTACTGGACCTGGTATTGGGGAATGAGCCCGGCCAGGTGGTAGATGTTTCAGTAGGGGAGCATTTTGGGAACAGTGACCACAATTCAGTAAGTTTTAAAGTGCTGGTGGACAAGGATAAGAGTGGTCCTAGGATGAATGTGCTAAATTGGGGGAAGGCTAATTATAACAATATTAGGCGGGAACTGAAGAACCTAGATTGGGGGAGGATGTTTGAGGGCAAATCAACATCTGACATGTGGGAGGCTTCCAAGTGTCAGTTGAAAGGAATTCAGGACCGGCATGTTCCTGTGAGGAAGAAGGATAAATACTGCAATTTTCGGGAACCTTGGATAACGAGAGATATTGTAGGCCTCGTCAAAAAGAAAAAGGAGGCATTTGTCAGGGCTAAAAGGCTGGGAACAGACGAAGCCTGTGTGGAATATAAGGAAAGTAGGAAGGGACTTTAGCAAGGAGTCAGGAGGGCTAGAAGGGGTCACGAAAAGTCATTGGCAAATAGGGTTAAGGAAAATCCCAAGGCTTTTTACACGTACATAAAAAACAAGAGGGTAGCCAGGGAAAGGGTTGGCCCACTGAAGGATAGGCAAGGGAATCTATGTGTGGAGCCAGATGAAATGGGTGAGGTACTAAATTGATACTTTACATCAGTATTCACCAAAGAGAAGTAATTGGTAGATGTTGAGTCTGGAGAAGGGTGTGTAGATCGCCTGGGTCACATTGAGATCCAAAAAGACGAGGTGTTGGGCATCTTAAAAAATATTAAGGTAGATAAGTCCCCAGGGCCTGATGGGATCTACCCCAGAATACTGAAGGAGGCTGGAGAGGAAATTGCTGAGGCCTTGACAGAAATCTTTGGATCCTCACTGTCTTCAGGTGATGTTCCGGAGGACTGGAGAATAGCCAATGTTGTTCCTCTGTTTAAGAAGGGTAGCAAGGCTAATCCAGGGAACTACAGGCCGGTGAGCCTTACTTCAGTAGTAGGGAAATTACTGGAGAGAATTCTTCGAGACAGGATCTACTCCCATTTGGAAGCAAATGGACGTATTAGTGAGAGGCAGCACGGTTTTGTGAAGGGGAGGTCGTGTCTCACTAACTTGATAGAGTTTTTTGAGGAGGTCACTAAGATGATTGATGCAGGTAGGGCAGTGGATGTTGTCTATTTGGACTTAAGTAAGGCCTTTGACAAGGTCCCTCATGGTAGACTAGTACAAAAGGTGAAGTCACACGGGATCAGGGGTGAGCTGGCAAGGTGGATACAGAACTGGCTAGGTCATAGAAGGCAGAGAGTATCAATGGAAGGATGCTTTTCTAATTGTAGGGCTGTGACCAGTGGTGTTCCACAGGGATCAGTGCTGGGACCTTTGCTGTTCACAGTATATATAAATGATTTGGAGGAAAATGTAACTGGTCTGATTAGTAAGTTTGCAGACGACACAAAGGTTGATGGAATTGCGGATAGCGATGAGGACTGTCAGAGGATACAGCAGGATTTAGATTGTTTGGAGACTTGGGCGGAGAGATGGCAGATGGAGTTTAATCCGGACAAATGTGAGGTAATGCATTTTGGAAGGTCTAATGCAGGTAGGGAATATACAGTGAATGGTAGAACCCTCAAGAGTATTGAAAGTCAAAGAGATCTAGGAGTACATGTCCACAGGTCACTGAAAGGGGCAACACAGGTGGAGAAGGTAGTCAAGAAGGCATACGGCATGCTTGCCTTCATTGGTCGGGGCATTGAGTATAAGAATTGGCAAGTCATGTTGCAGCTGTATAGAACCTTAGTTAGGCCACACTTGGAGTATAGTGTTCAATTCTGGTCGCCACACTACCAGAAGGATGTGGAGGCTTTAGAGAGGGTGCAGAAGACATTTACCAGAATGTTGCCTGGTATGGAGGGCATTAGCTATGAGGAGCGGTTGAATAAACTCGGTTTGTTCTCACTGGAACGAAGGAGGTTGAGGGGAGACCTGATAGAGGTATACAAAATTATGAGGGGCATAGACAGAGTGGATAGTCAGAGGCTTTTCCCCGGGGTAGAGGAGTCAATTACTAGGGGGCATAGGTTTAAGATGAGAGGGGCAAGGTTTAGAGTAGATGTACGAGTCAAGTTTTTTACACAGAGGGTAGTGGGTGCCTGGAACTCGCTACCGGAGGAGGTGGTGGAAGCAGGGACGATAGTGATATTTAAGGGGCATCTTGACAAATACATGAATAGGATGGGAATAGAGGGATACGGACCCAGGAAGTGTAGAAGATTGTAGTTTAGTCGGGCAGCATGGTCGGCACGGGCTTGGAGGGCCGAAGGGCCTGTTCCCGGGCTGTACATTTCTTTGTTCTTTGTACATGAATAGGCAGAAAACAGAGGGATACAGATCCTTAGAAAACAGTTTTCGATAGAGGATCTGGATCGGCGCAGGCTTGGAGGGCCGAAGAGCCTGGTACTGTGCTGTAATTCTTCTTTCTTCTTTGTTCTCTTTGAATTGGTTTTTGGAGCAGACAGAGCTGGGTTAGGGGTTCTCCCCTGTCCACACTCTGAGCCCTGGCTTTGTAACTCAGAAAAAGTCATTTTATAAAAAAAAAAAAGGGTTCTGCTATTTTCCCACCTGTATTAAAGCTACTATTCAGACCAGTTACATTTTCCTCCAAATCATTTACATATACTACAAACAGCAAAGGAGTTTGCACATTCTCCCTCATCTGCGTGGTTCTCACCCCCACAATCCAAAGATGTGCAGGGTAGGTGTATTGGCCATGCTAAATTGCCCCTTAATGGGAAAATAAAATTTAAATACGTTTTACGGTAAGGGGCAGGAGGTTTAGAGGGATATGAGGAAATACTTTTCTTACCCTGAAGATGGTGGGAGCTTGAACTCTCTGCCTGAAATGGTGGTGGAGGC
The DNA here is from genome assembly GCF_047496885.1 of Scyliorhinus torazame. Taxonomy (NCBI): domain Eukaryota; kingdom Metazoa; phylum Chordata; class Chondrichthyes; order Carcharhiniformes; family Scyliorhinidae; genus Scyliorhinus; species Scyliorhinus torazame. Next base: position 42,651,286 of record NC_092725.1, read on the forward strand.
AGAGACCCTCACAACATTTAAGTAATATTTTGATGTGCACTTGAGTTCCCAGGGCTTACCAGGCTACAGGCCACATGCTTGAAAATGGGATTAGAATGCGTTCGGTGTTTTTTTTTTGACCAGCACACTCATGATGGGCTGAAGGGTCTTTTCTGTGCTGTGTGACTGACCGTCTGGGAAATGAGGCCACACAGTCTGGGCCATATTAGAGGGCTCTGAATTACCTGCCGGTCTTGGTCCCAATCTTGGATGGCGGGGAGGTATCACTGGAGCAGTGATGTTTTTCCATAGATATATGTGTAAGGCAATGGTCATGTGAACCAAGTTATTTGGTCCTGGGTGTATGAGGCATGATACTGGAAAGCAGAGAGCATAGTTACATTTAGGACAGGAATTGGATCCAGTATGTTGTTGCAGGGTGGGGTGGGCTGTTGGTGGAAGATATAGGATTGATGGTCTCAGAAATTAAGGCTGCAAGTGGCCACGAAGGAGAGAAGAAGGATCAGAAAGGGCATTGGGTATCATCATAGAAAGAAACCGGGACAGGCAGTGCTAGATGGTGGTAACAGGTGGGGTTGGAGTTTCCTGGATGGCCTGGAGGAGAGCCTCCAGGACAATTTGCTGAACTGTGGGGCCAGAGGCTGTTTCCTTCTTGGGCCATTCCTGACATGCTATCTGGTGCACCTGGCCTGCAGTGAGTAAATGTTTGCCTAAACGGTGTTTAAATATGGTGCCATGACCGCTGACCCCGTGAGGTAATGGCGAGCTCCGGCCTGCACCACCAAAAGATTCACCGACTCCTCGATGCATGATTAATAAACTGCAAAGTGGAACATTGTACATTTGTCCTGCCGCCCAGTATGAATCATGCTGACTTTCCTACCCACCACTGGAGTTGCTCTTAGAATCTGAGGGCATTCAGTCCATCAGGCCTGCACTGGATTTCTGAAAGACCATTCTACCTAGCCCCACTCACCTACCTTATCCCTGGAACCTGCACATTCTTTCTTTTCAGATAGCATTCCAATTCCCTTTTGAATAACTCGATCGAACCTGCCTCCACCACCCCATCAGGAGGCTCGTTCCAATCTCAAAACATTCATTTTGCCTATTCATTTGAATGTGTCCTCTAGTTATCGATGTACTCTTGAAAGGGAACAGTTCCTCGTGATTTACCCTGTCCATATCCCTCAGGATCTTGAATCCCTCTAAGTCTCCTCTCAGCCTTCTTTTCTCCAAGGAAAACACACCCAACGTCCAATCTATCTTCATCGCTACAGTTGTTTATCCCTGGAATCATTCTTGTGATTCTTCTCGGCACTTTCTTCACATGTCTTCACATCCTTCCTGAGGTATGGTGCCCAGAACAGGACACATTGCTCCAGATGAGGCCTAACTAGTGTCTTATAAGTTCAACCTGACGACTTCCGGGTGCGGCTATGCAGAGCTAGGTCGCATATTCGGTAGCTCCCGCTTGGAACGGACTTTTGGGCTCTTTACAGGGCCCCCACAGCATTTGTTTGACATTTCGCGGTGTGGGAAGAAGACTGCAGCATTCCCCTGACTGTGTCCCCCAGGAATGTTATGTCTTTTGGTTACCAGACCCGGCAGAAACAGTAAAAGATTTGTCTGTAACTGCAGGGGAAAGAGGAGCCTCTTCCAGCATGCAGGCGGGGGAAGGGCAAGTTTAAAGCTGCAACCTGACTTGAGGGCCTCTAATAAAGGTGAATTCTAGCAGCAGAGGGAACAACTGTGAAGAGATCTACCAAGGCCATTGAAGAAGCGGGGACGAGGCTTCCGGTGGCGGCCATGGAGGAGTAGGTAGCGCATTCGGCAGCTCCCGTCTGGAACTTACTCTCAGACCTTTTTCAGGAGTTTTCAGATTTTTTGGAGCAGATTGGTGAAGCTAACACTGCCAAAAGGATTCCCTCTTGAGACTTCCGGTTGCGGCTATGCGGAGCTAAGTCGCACGTTCGGTGGCTCCCACAAAAACGGACGTTTGGGCTCTTTCCAGGGCCCCCAAGGGCACTTTTTCAACGTTTCCCGGTGTGGGAAGGAGTTAATAATAGCTCCCCGTCAGAATATGGTTTTAACTAGGAGTGGGGTGACAAAAAAGGTGGTGGTGGACCAGAAGAAGGGAGGGGAGAAGGACAAAATGGTGGCGGGCGGAGACCAGGCAGCGTGGAGGCAGTGGGCGGAGGAGCAACAGGAGGGTATCCAGCGCTGCCTCAGAGAGATTAAAACGGACATGCTAGAGCCGATGAAGGCTTCTATTGATAAGCTGCTGGAGACACAGACGGCCCAGGGGGTGGCGATCCGAGAGGCTCGACAAAAGATCTCTGACAATGAGGACGAGATCTTAGGCCTGGCGATAAAGGTGGAGGCGCACAAGGCGCTCCACAAGAAATGGCAGGAGCGGTTCGAGGAGATGGAGAATCGGTCGAGGCGGAAGAATCTGCGGATTCTGGGCCTCCCGGAGGGGCTGGAGGGGCCGGACGTGGGGGCCTATGTGGTCACCATGTTGAACTCGCTGATGGGAGCGGGGTCCTTCCAGGGGCCCCTGGAGCTGGAAGGGGCCCATAGAGTGTTGGCGAGGAGGCCCAAGGCTAACGAGCCTCCGCGGGCGGTGCTGGTGCGGTTCCATCGGTTTGTCGATCAGGAGTGTGTGCTCAGGTGGGCCAAGAAGGAGAGGAGCAGCAGGTGGGAGAACGCGGAGGTTCGGATATATCAGGACTGGAGTGCGGAGGTGGCGAAGAGGAGGGCCGGGTACAATCAAGCGAAGGCGGTGCTGCACAGGAAGGGGGTTAAGTTTGGCATGTTACAGCCGGCGCGACTGTGGGTTACCTACAAGGACCGGCACCATTATTTTGAGTCTCCGGAGGAGGCGTGGGCCTTTGTTCAGGCTGAGAAGCTGGACACAGACTGAGGGTCGGGATGGGCGATTGGGGACTGCGGTGGATATGTTATCCTATTTCTGGTTCGCGGGGGGGGGGCCTTTGCATTGTTTTGGGTTTCTTTTTCTCTGTGTTTTTCTCTTTCGGGTTGGGGACGGTGGATGGGGCGGGTTGGGCACTGTTTTGGTTGGTGGCGGGGCCTGGTAGGTGGAGAGCGCGGGCTTTTTTCCCGCGCTGAAGACTGGGGGGGGCGGGGAAGCGAGGATTGTTTCCCGCGCTTAGAACAGAGGGGGGAGGGGGAGAGCCTGTCGATGGGGAGCGGGAGAGGAGGGTGGGCCACACAATGGGAGGAGTCGAAGGGGAGGCGGGAGTGGCCGGGGTCAGCAGGAGTCAGCTGACTTGCGGAAGTGCAATGGGGGGAGTAAACCAGCTAGGATGGGTCCGAGCCGGGGGGGGGGGGGGGGGGGGAGAATCGAGTTGCTGCTGCTAAGGTCAAGGAGGAGCTGGAGCGAGTGGGTGGGGGGTGGGGGTCGAGACGGGTGTATGCTGCTGTGGGGAACGGGCCGGGTGTGGGGTGCGGGCGCGTGGCTGGCCGAGTAGGGGTCATGGCTAGTCGGCGGGGGAGGGGGGCGGGTAGCCCCCTAATCCGGCTGATAACCTGGAATGTAAGGGGACTGAATGGACCGGTTAAGCGGGCCCGCATGTTCGCGCACCTGAAGGGCTTAAGGCAGATGTTGTTATGCTCCAGGAGACACACCTGAAGGTGGCAGACCAGGTAAGACTGAGGAAAGAGTGGGTAGGTCAGGTGTTTCACTCGGGGCTAGATGCCAAAAATCGAGGGGTGGCGATCTTGGTGGGAAAGCAGGTGTCATTCGAGGCGTCGAGCATTGTGGCAGATAATGGCGGTAGGTACATAATGGTAAGTGGTAAGTTGCAGGGAGAGAGGGTGGTACTGGTCAATGCGTATGCTCCGATCTGGGACGATGCGGGTTTTATGCGGCGTATGTTGGGTCGGATCCCAGACTTGGAAGTGGGGGGCCTGATAATGGGGGGAGACTTTAACACGGTGTTGGATCTGGCACTGGATCGCTCCAGGCCTAGGACGGGTCGGAAGCCGGCGGCGGCTAGAGTGTTGAGGGGATTTATGGACCAAATGGGAGGGGTGGACCCTTGGAGATTTGCAAGGCCGGGGGCTAGGGAATTTTCATTCTTCTCACATGTCCATAAGGCTTATTCTCGAATCGACTTTTTCATTTTGAGTAGGGCACTGATAGCGAGAGTAGAGGATACCGAGTATTCGGCAATAGCCATTTCGGACCACGCCTCGCATTGGGTGGACTTGGAGATGGGGGAGGAGAGGGACCAGCGCCCGCTGTGGCGCTTGGAGGTGGGGCTGTTGGCAGACGAGGAGGTGAGCGAGCGGGTCCGAGGAAGTATAGAGAGGTACTTGGAGACCAACGACAACGGGGAGGTCCGAGTGGGGATGGTATGGGAGGCACTGAAAGCGGTGGTGAGGGGAGAGCTGATCTCCATTAGGGCCCACAAGGAGCGGAGGGCGAGGCTGGTGGGGGAGATGGTGAGGGTAGACAGGAGGTATGCGGAAGAGCCTGAGGAAGGATTGTTGAGGAAGAGGCGCAGCCTCCAGGCCGAATTCGACCTGGTGACCACCAGGAAGGCGGAGGTGCAGTGGAGGAAGGCCCAGGGGGCGGTCTACGAGTATGGGGAAAAGGCAAGCCGGATGCTGGCGCATCAGCTTCGGAAGCAGGACACAGCAAGGGAGATCGGGGGAGTTAAGGACAGAGGAGGGAGCGTGGTGCGGAGTGGGGTTGGCATCAATGGGGTCTTCAGGGACTTCTACGAGGAATTGTACCGATCCGAGCCCCCAAGGGAGGAGGGATGGATGGGCCATTTCCTGGACCAATTGAGGTTTCCAAAGGTGGAAGAGGGACTGGGGGCCCCGATTGGGCTGGGGGAGCTGATCAAAGGGATAGGAAGCATGCAGGCGGGGAAGGCACCGGGGCCAGACGGTTTCCCGGTCGAATTCTATAAAACATATATGGACCTATTGGGCCCGCTGTTAGTTAGGACCTTTAATGAGGCAAGGGAGGGGGGGGGGGCTTTACCCCCGACGATGTCCCGGGCACTGATCTCCTTGATCCTGAAGCGGGACAAGGATCCCCTGCAATGTGGGTCTTACAGACCGAATTCCTTGCTAAATGTAGATGCCAAGTGCTGGCGAAGGTCTTCGCCACGAGGATTGAGGATTGTGTGTCGCAGATCATCCATGAAGACCAGATGGGGTTTGTGAAGGGGAGACAGTTGAATGCGAATGTGCGGAGGCTTTTGAACGTTATCATGATGCCGGCGAGGGAGGGGGAGGCGGAGATAGTGGTGGCGATGGACGCTGAGAAAGCCTTCGATAGGGTAGAGTGGGGGTTCGGGTTTGGGGAGGGGTTTGTCAGGTGGGTTAGGCTGTTGTATGAGGTCCCGATGGCGAGTGTGGCCTCAAATAGGAGGAGGTCCGAGTACTTTCGGTTGCACCGAGGGACGAGACAGGGGTGTCCCCTGTCCCCCCTGCTCTTCGCACTGGCGATTGAACCCCTGGCTATGGCACTGAGAGAGTCGAGGAACTGGAGGGGGTTGGTGCAGGGTGGGGAGGAGCATAGGGTGTCGCTTTATGCGGACGACCTGCTGCTGTATGTGGCGGACCCGGTGGGAGGAATGCCAGAGGTAATGAGGATCCTTAGGGAATTCGGGGACTTTTCGGGGTACAAGCTCAATATGGGGAAGAGTGAGCTGTTCGTAGTTCAGCTAGGGGACCAGGAGAGGGGGATTGGCGAGCTCCTCTAAAAAGGCCGGAGAGGAGCTGCAGATATTTGGGGGTCCAGGTGGCCAGGAGCTGGGGGGCCCTGCATAGGCTTAACTTTACAAGGCTGGTGGAGCAAATGGAGGAGGAGTTCAAGAGGTGGGACGCGTTGCCGCTGTCCTTGGCGGGTAGGGTGCAGTCAATCAAAATGACGGTGCTCCCAAGGTTTTTGTTCCTGTTCCAGTGCCTCCCCGTGTTTATCCCGAAGGCTTTTTTCAGGCGGGTTAACAGGAGTATAATGGGGTTTGTGTGGGCGCGAGGGACTCCGAGGGTGAGAAGGGTGTTCCTGGAGCGGAGTAGAGATAGGGAGGGGCTGGCGCTGCCCAACCTCTGTGGGTACTACTGGGCCGCCAATGCGACGATGGTGCGCAAGTGGGTGATGGAGGGGGAGGGGGCTGCATGGAAGAGGCTGGAGACGGCGTCCGTGTGGGTACGAGTCTGGGGGCGCTGGCAACGGCGCCACTGCCGCTCCCTCCAAGGAGGTATACCACGAGTCCGGTGGCGGCCCTCAAAATTTGGGGGCAGTGGAGGCGGCATAGGGGGGAGGTTGGGGCCTCGGCGTGGACCCCATTACGGGGGAACCACCGGTTCACCCCAGGAAGAACAGGGGGAGGGTTTTCGGGGTGCAACTGGGCAGGGATACGAACGTTGGGGGACCTGTTTGTGGACGAAATGTTTGCGAGCTTGGGTGAGCTGGAGGAGAAGTACGGGCTCCCCCCGGAGTACACCTTCAGGTACTTAAAGGTAAGGGCATTTGCCAGACGGCAGGTGGTGGAATTCCCACGGCTACTGCCACACACAGTACAGGACAGGGTGCTCTCCGGGGGGGGGGGGGAGATCTCGGAAACTTACCAGGTGATGCAGGAGGAGGAGGAGGCCTCGGTGGTGGAGTTGAAAGGTAAGTGGGAGGAGGAGATCGAAGAGGGGACGTGGGCAGATGCCCTAGGGAGGGTGAATTCTTCCTCTTTGTGCGCGAGGCTCAGCCTCATACAGTTTAAGGTGCTGCACAGGGCACACATGACCGGGACAAGGATGAGCCGGTTCTTTGGGGGTGAGGACAGGTGTGTTAGGTGCTCAGGGAGCCCAGCAAATCACACCCGTATGTTCTGGGCATGCCCAGCACTGGAGGAATTTTGGAAGGGCGTAGTGAGGATGTTGTCGAGGGTGGTAGGATCCAGGGTCAGACTGGGCTGGGGGCTCGCAATATTTGGGGTGGCAGAGGAGCCGGGAATGCAGGAGGCGAAAGAGGCCGGAATTCTGGCCTTTGCGCCCCTGGTAGCCCGGCGAAGGATTCTCCTTCAGTGGAAAGATGCGAGGCCCCCAAGCGTGGAATCCTGGATCAGCGATATGGCAGGGTTCATTAAATTGGAGACGGTGAAATTTGCCTTGAGGGTCGCATTAGCTATGAGGAGCGGTTGAATAAACTCGGTTTGTTCTCACTGGAACGAAGGAGGTTGAGGGGAGACCTGATAGAGGTCTACAAAATGATGAGGGGCATAGACAGAGTGGATAGTCAGAGGCTTTTCCCCAGGGTAGAGGGGTCAATTACTAGGGGGCATAGGTTTAAGGTGAGAGGGGCAAGTTTAGAGTAGATGTACGAGGCAAATTTTTTACGCAGAGGGTAGTGGGTGCCTGGAACTCGCTTCCGGAGGAGGTGGGGGAAGCAGGGACGATAGTGACATTTAAGGGGCATCTTGACAAATCCATGAAAATGATGGGAATAGAGGGACCCAGGAAGTGTAGAAGATTGTAGTTTAGTCGGGCACGGGCTTGGAGGGCAATACAAGGGTTCTTCAGGCGGTGGCAACCGTTCTTAAACTTTCTGGCAGAACGATAGACATTGGTCAATGGCAGCAGCAGCTTGGGGGGGTGGGTTTACTTTATTTTTGTTTAGGGTATTTACACTGGAGGGTCTGAGGGGGTGTATACACCTGTTGTGTTAAGTCAAGGTGTTCATGTTAATTTATTATTTATGTACAGGGGGGGGAGGGGTTTGGGGGGTTGCTTTTTTAGATTGTGTTTTGTACTTAACCCTGTTGGGTTCTTTTTTCTTTCTCATTTTGTTATTGATATTTTATGAAAACCTTTAATAAAAATTATTTTATATTTTTAAAAAAATAAGTTCAACCTGACCACCTTACTCAATGCCTCTGTTAAGAAACCTTGGCTACTATCATTAACTACTCTGTCAGCATGCTCAGCCAACTTCAATGATTTATGTACATATACACTGAGGTACCTTTGTTCCTCACTAAAATAAAACAAATTACAATGCATGTTGGAAATCTGAAGTAAAAGCAATGAATGCGAGAAAAACTCAGCAGGTCTGGCAGTATCTGTGGAGAGAGAAACAGAGTTAACGGGTCCGCATGACTCTTCTTCAGAGTTAGAATCATAGAAATGATACAGCACAGAAGGGGGCCATTCGGCCCATCTTGTCCATGCTGACCCAAAGACACCGCATTCATCATCAGTTCTTCACGTTTATCAACTGTTTTGTATTCTGTTTCCTTTGGGGTCTGTTGAGGATAGCCAAAAATAGTTGGTAACAGTTGGTGCAGTCAGACAATGCAAGGCATCTGTCATTGTATGCTGAAAGTTTGCTGACTATTCTGGTTACATTTGTACCAGCTCTTTAGTCTCTGGTTTCAGCATTCCACCACTGAAGATGGCAGCACGGTAGGTTAGCACAATTGCTTCACAGCTCCAGGGTCCCAGATTTGATTCCGGCTTGGGTCACTGTCTGTGCGGAGTCTGCACGTCCTCCCTGTGTGTGCGTGGGTTTCCTCCGGGTGCTCCGGTTTCCTCCCACAGTCCAAAGATGTGCAGGTTAGGTGGATTGGCCATGATAAATTGTCCTTGGTGTCCAAAATTGCCCTTAGTGTTGGGTGGGGTTACTGGGTTATGGGGATAGGGTGGAGGTGTTGACCTTGGGTAGAGTGCTCTTTCCAAGAGCCGGTGCAGGCTCGATGGGCTGAATAGCCTCCTTCCGCACTGTAAATTCTATGATATCTATGAAGATGCTCTGTGAAACAGTGAGACAGTTCCAGTCCTTAATCTGTCCTCATGACCAGATACGAGTATCATCACCTCCTTATGTCACAACTATGACATTAATTTAATTGTTCTTTGAGTTCCTCAGTTCCTGCTTTTTCTTTCATTGAAACCTATTGTCTTGCAATTAATTCCCTCTGTTGTTGAAGTTGTTGTTGCTCCTCTTCTAGCTCATGCAGATAACTGCTGGAGCTCCTGTACAATTTTTTTTTTTTAAATTTAGAGTACCCAATACATTTTTTCCAATTAAGGGGCAATTTAGCATGGCCAATCCACCAAGCTTGCACATCTTTTGGGCTGTGGGGGCAAAGCCCACGCATACACGGGGAGAATGTGCAACCTTCACACGGACAGTGACCCAGAGCCGGAATCGAACCTGGGACCTCGGCGCCGTGAGGCAGCAGGGCTAATCCACTGTGCCACCGTGCTGCCCTAGCACCTGTACAATTTGATACTGGATCTCAGTTTTCTCCCAAATCTGCTTTCTCCCTGTGCAACCCATCACGTTATGCATAATTACTTTCATACTTCCCTATTTATTCCCACATACTATTTGATTGCAATAACTCTTTTAGATTATTTTGATTTTCCTCCAGAAAGTAACTCAATATCCGAACCCAATTTTTAAATTCCCCAACATTATTCAATTTACTTTGAGGAATGTCAAATTCAGAAATTGCCTGGATTTACCTGTTCTCCCTGAGCTACAACGACGGGCACTTCCTCTTTCTTTCCTTCTCTTTCAAACTAGCTTTTGAGCATATTAACATGGCACACTGAGTTTTTCTTCTATCTGGTGTTCTTATCAAATAAGTCACCTCACTCAATTTCCTTTCAATTTGATAAGGCCCAATAAACCTAGGTTAATGGTTCACCTACTGTTGGAACAATACCAGTACTTTCTCTCCCACGAACAAAATTACAAAATTTTAGTTTCTTGTCCACCTCTTTGTTTCATGACTATGACAATTTTAAATGTTTCCTCGCCAACTCACTAGCTCTAGTTAATTTCTCCCTAAGGTTTGGCACATAGTCTCCAGTTTTTCTTTGATCAATTTAAGTGGTCCTCTCAACTCTTGATCAAAAATCAATCAAATGGACAGTGTGCTGAGGAGGGTGGAAGGTCAACAGTGCGTTAATTAATAGGATTGGGGAAATAGTGTGCTGAGGAATGGGGTTGAGGGAAACAGTATTCTGAAGAACGGAGTCTGGCAGGGAAACAGTGTACTGAGAAACAGGGTGGGGGAAAGTCGCTGGGGAATGGGGTCCAGCTGGAAACGGTGGATGAGGAATGGGACCCAATAGGAAAACATTGGCTGAGGACGGGGTCCAACAGGGAATCGGGGTCCAACAGGGAAACGGTGTTCTGGGGAATGGGGTCCAATGGGGAAATAGGGTGACGAGGAATGGGGGATGGGCAACTGTATGCTGAGAAATGGAGCCGGGTCAACAATGAGCTGAGGAACAGGGTTGCGAGAAATAGTATGCTGAAGAACCGGACCTGTCAGGCAAAACAGTGTGCTGAGGAATGAAGTCCAACAGGGAAACAGTGGCAGAGGAACGGGGTCCAGCGGGGAAACAGTGGCAGAGGAACGGGGTCCAGCGGGGAAACAGTGGCAGAGGAACGGGGTCCAGTGGGGAAACAGTGGCAGAGGAACGGGCTCCAGCGGGGAAGCAGTGGCAGAGGAATGAAGTCCAACAGGGAAACAGTGGCAGAGGAACGGGGTCCAGTGGGGAAACAGTGGCAGAGGAACGGGCTCCAGCGGGGAAGCAGTGGCAGAGGAACGGGCTCCAGCGGGGAAACAGTGGCTGAGGAATGAAGTCCAACAGGGAAACAGTGGCAGAGGAACAGGGTCCAGCGGGGAAACAGTGGCAGAGGAATGAAGTCCAACAGGGAAACAGTGGCAGAGGAACAGGGTCCAGCGGGGAAACAGTGGCAGAGGAACGGGCTCCAGCGGGGAAACAGTGGCAGAGGAACGGGGTCCAGCGGGGAAGCAGCGTCAGAGGAACGGGGTCCAGCGGGGAAACAGTGGCAGAGGAACGGGCTCCAGCGGGGAAACAGTGGCAGAGGAACGGGCTCCAGCGGGGAAACAGTGGCAGAGGAACGGGCTCCAGCGGGGAAACAGTGGCAGAGGAACGGGCTCCAGCGGGGAAACAGTGGCAGAGGAACGGGCTCCAGCGGGGAAACAGTGGCAGAGGAACGGGCTCCAGCGGGGAAACAGTGGCAGAGGAACGGGGTCCAGCGGGGAAGCAGTGGCAGAGGAACAAGATCCAGCGGGGAAGAAGTGGCAGAGGAACAAGATCCAGCGGGGAAGCAGTCGCAGAGGAACGGGGTCTAACGGGGAAACAGTGGCAGAGGAACGGGGTCTAGCGGGGAAACAGTGGCAGAGGAACGGGCTCCAGCGGGGAAACAGTGGCAGAGGAACGGGCTCCAGCGGGGAAACAGTGGCAGAGGAACGGGGCCCAGCGGGGAAGCAGTGGCAGAGGAAAGGGGTCCAGCGGGGAAGCAGTGGCAGAGAAACGGGATCCAGGGGGAAGCAGTGGCAGAGGAACGGGGTCCAGCGAAGAAACAGTGTCTGAGTAATGAAGTCCAACAGGGAAACAGTGGCAGAGGAACGGGGCCCAGCGGGGAAGCAGTGGCAGAGGAAAGGGGTCCATCGGGGAAACAGTGGCAGAGGAACGGGCTCCAGCGGTAAAGCTGCGCGCTAAGAAACTGCGCCGGGGGTGAGGGCTAGTAGGGGGAACGGTGTAAGAGAAACGGGGAGGGGGGGGAACAGTGTGCTGATAAACGGGAGGGAGGGGGGAACAGTGTGTTAAGGAACAGACTAAGGAAACAGTATGCCGAGGAACGGTGGGGAATAAGTTGCTGAGGAACAGGATGGGGAATCAGTGTGCCGAGGAACAGGATGGGGAATCAGTGTGCCGTGGAACGGGGTGGGGAATCAGTGTGCTGAGAAAGAGGATGGGGAATAAGTTGCTGAGGAACAGGGTGGAGAATCAATGTGCTGAGGAAGTGGGTGAGTAATCAGAGCGCTGAGGAACAGGGTGGAGAATCAGTGTGCTGAGGGAGAGGGTGAGGAATCAATGTGCCGAGGAACAGGATGGGGCATAAGTTGCTGAAGAACAGGGTGGGGAATACGTTGCTGAGGAACAGGATGGGGAATCAGTTTGCCGTGGAACAGGATGGGGAATCAGTGTGCCGAGGAACAGGATGGGTAATACGTTGCTGAGGAACAGGATGGGTAATAAGTTGCTGAGGAACAGGATGGGGAATCAGTGTGGTGAGGAATCAGTGTGCCACGGAACAGGATGGGGAATCAATGTGCCGAGGAACAGGGTGGGGAATTAGTTGCTGAGGAACAGGGTGGGGAATCAGTGTGCTGAGGAATCAGTGTGCCACGGAACAGGATGGGGAATCAATGTGCCGAGGAACAGGGTTGGGAATTAGTTGCTGAGGAACAGGGTGGGGAATATGTTGCTGAGGAACAGGATGGGGAATTTGTGTGCCGAGGAACTGGGTGGGTAATAAGTTGCTGAGGAACAGGATGGGGAATCAGTGTGTTGAGGAATCAGTGTGCCGCGGAACGGGATGGGGAATCAATGTGCCGAGGAACAGGGTGGGGAATAAGTTGCTGAGGAACAGGGTGGGGAATAGTGTGCTGAAACAGTGTGGGGAATAAGTTGCTGAGGAACAGGATGGGGAATCAATGTGCTGAGGAAGTGGGTGAGTAATCAGAGCGCTGAGGAACAGGGTGGGGAATCAGTGTGCTGAGGGAGAGGGTGAGGAATCAATGTGCCGAGGAACAGGATGGGGAATAAGTTGCTGAAGAACAGGGTGGGGAATACGTTGCTGAGGAACAGGATGGGGAATCAGTTTGCCGTGGAACAGGATGGGGAATCAGTGTGCCGAGGAACAGGATGGGTAATAAGTTGCTGAGGAACAGGATGGGGAATCAGTGTGGTGAGGAATCAGTGTGCCACGGAACAGGACGGGGAATCAATGTGCCGAGGAACAGGGTTGGGAATTAGTTGCTGAGGAACAGGGTGGGGAATCAGTGTGCTGAGGAATCAGTGTGCCACGGAACAGGATGGGGAATCAATGTGCCGAGGAACAGGGTTGGGAATTAGTTGCTGAGGAACAGGGTGGGGACTAGTGTGCTGAGGAACTGGGTGGGGAATATGTTGCTGAGGAACTGGATGGGGAGTCAGTTTGCCAAGGAATAGGATGAGGAATCCGTGTGCTGAGGAACAGGATGGGTAATAAGTTGCTGAGGAACAGGATGGGGAATCAGTGTGGTGAGGAATCAGTGTGCCGCGGAACAGGGTGGGGAATCAGTGTGCCAAAGCAGGGTGGGGAATCAGTGTGCTGAGCAACAGGATGGGGAATCAGTGTGCTGAGGAAAAGGGTGGGGAATCAGTGTGCTGAGTAACAGGGTGGGGAATCAGTGTGCTGAGGAACAGGGTGGGGAATCAGTGCTGAGGAACAGGGTGAGAAATCAGTGTGCCGTGGAACAGGGTGGGGAATCAGTGTGCCGAGGAACAGGGTGGGGAATCAGTGTGCCATGGAACAGGGTGGGGAATCAGTGTGCTGATGAACAGTGCGGGGAATCAGTGTGCTGAGGAACAGGCTGGGGAATCAGTGTGCTGAGGAACAGGCTGGGGAATCAGTGCTGAGGAACAGGGTGAGAAATCAGTGTGCCGTGGAACAGGGTGGGGAATCAGTGTGCCGTGGAACAGGGTGGAGAATCAGTGTGCCATGGAACAGGGTGGGGAATCAGTGTGCTGATGAACAGTGCGGGGAATCAGTGTGCCGAGGAACATGGTGAGAAATCAGTGTGCCGTGGAACAGGGTGCGGAATCAGTGTGCCCTGGAACGGGGTGGGGAATCAATGTGCCGAGGAACAGGGTGGGGAATAAGTTGCTGAGGAACAGGGTGGGGAATAGTGTGCTGAGAAATAGTGTGGGGAATAAGTTGCTGAGGAACAGGATGGGGAATCAGTGTGCCCTGGAACGGGGTGGGGAATCAGTGTGCCAGGAACAGGGTGAGGAATCAGTGTGCTGAGGAATCAGTGTGCTGAGGAACACGGTGAGGAATCAGTGCGCTGAGGAACAGGGTGGGGAATCAGTGTGCCGAAGAACAGGGTGAGGAATCAGTGTGCCGAAGAACAGGGTGGGGAATCAGTGTGCTGAGGAACAGGGTGGGGAATCAGTATGCCGAGGAACAGGGTGGGGAATCAGTGTGCTGAGGAACAGGGTGGGGAATCAATGTGCCGAGGAACAGGATGGGGAATCAGTGAGCCGAGGAACAGGATGGGGAATCAGTGTGCCGAGGAACTGGGTGAGGAATCATTGTGCGGAGGACAGGATGGGGAATCAGTGTGCTGAGGAACAGGATGGGGAATCAGTATGCCGAGGAACAGGGTGGGGAATCAGTGTGCTGAGGAAAAGGGTGGGAAATCAGTTGGCCGAGGAACAGGGTGGGGAATCAGTGTGCCGAGGAACTGGGTGAGGAATCATTGTGCGGAGGACAGGATGGGGAATCAGTGTGCTGAGGAACAGGGTGGGGAATCAGTGTGCTGAGGAACAGGGTGGGGAATCAGTGTGCTGTGGAACAGGGTGGGAATCAGTGTGCTGAGGAACAGGATGGGGAATCAGTGTGCTGTGGAACAGGGTGGGAATCAGTGTGCTGTGGAAAAGGGTGGGGAATCAGTGTGCCGAGGAACAGGGTGGGGAATCAGCGTGATGAGGAACAGGGTGGGGAATCTGCGTCCCGAGGAAAAGGGGAAGGAATCAGTGTGCTGAGGAACAAGATGAGGAATCAGTATGCCGAGGAACTGGGTGAGGAATCAGTGTGCGGAGGACAGGATGGGGAATCGGTGTGCTGAGGAACAGGATGGGGAATCAGTATGCCGAGTAACAGGGTGGGAATCAGTGTGCTGTGGAAAAGGGTGGGGAATCAGTGTGCTGAGGAACAGGATGGGGAATCAGTATGCCGAGGAACAGGGTGGGGAATCAGTGTGCTGAGGAAAAGGGTGGGAAATCAGTTGGCCGAGGAACAGGGTGGGGAATAAGTTGCTGAGGAACAGGATGGGGAATCAGTGTGCTGAATAATAGGGTGGGGAATCAGTGTGCCGAGGAACAGAATGGGCATCAGTGTGCTGAGGAACAGGGTGGGGAATCAGTCTGCTGAGGAACAGGCTGGGGAGTCCATGTGCCGTTGAACAGGGTGGGGAATCAGTCTGCTGAGGAACAGGCTGGGGAGTCCATGTGCCGTTGAACAGGGTGGGGAATCAGTGTGTCGAGGAACAGAATGGGGAATAAGTGTGCCGTGGAACTGGGTGGGGAATCAGTGTGCCGTGGAACAGGGTGAGAAATCAGTGTCCCGAGGAACAGAATGGGGAATCAGTGTGCGTTGGAACTGGGTGGGGAATCAATGTGCCGAGGAACAGGGTGAGAAATCAGTGTGCTGTGGAACAGGGTGGGGAATCAGTTTGCCGAGGAACAGGATGGGGAATCAGTATGCCGAGGAACAGGATAGGGAATCAGTGGGCTGTGGAACAAGGTGGGAAATCAGTGTGCTGAATAATAGGGTGGGGAATCAGTGTTCCGAGGAACAGAATGGGGAATGACTGTGCTGTGCAACAGGGTGGGGAATCAGTGTGCCGAGGAACAGGGTGGGGAATCAGTGCGCTCAGGAACAGGGTGGTGAATCAGTGTGCCGAAGAACAGGGTGTGGATCAGTGCGCCGAGGAACATGATTGGGAATCAGTGTGCTGAGGAACAGGGTGGGGAATCAGTGTGCTGAGGAACAGGGTTGGGAATCAGTGTGCTGAGGAACAGGATGGGTAATAAGTGGCTGAGGAACAGGATGGGGAATCAGTTTGCCGAGGAACAGGATGGGGAATCAGTGTGCTGAGGAACAGGATGGGTAATAAGTTGCTGAGGAACAGTGTGAGGAATCAGTGTGCCGAGGAACAGGCTGGCGAATAAGTTTCTGAGGAACAGGATGGGGAATCAGTGTGCCAAGAACTGGGTGGGGAATATGTTGCTGAGGAACTGGATGGGGAGTCAGTTTGCCAAGGAATAGGATGAGGAATCAGTGTGCTGAGGAACAGGATGGGTAATAAGTTGCTGAAGAACAGGATGGGGAATCAGTGTGGTGAGGAATCAGTGTGCCGCGGAACAGGGTGGGGAATCCGTGTGCCGAGGAGCAGGGTGGGGAATCAGTGTGCTGAGCAACAGGATGGGGAATCAGTGTGCTGAGGAAAAAGGTGGGGAATCAGTGTGCTGAGTAACAGGGTGGGGAATCAGTGTGCTGAGTAACAGGGTGGGGGATCAGTGTGCTGAGGAAAAAGGTGGGGAATCAGTGTGCTGATGAACATGGTGGGGAATCAGTGTGCTGAGGAACAGGGTGGGGAATCAGTTGCCGAGGAACGGGATGAGGATCAGTGCGCCGACAAACATGATTGGGAATCAGTGTGCCGAGGAACAGGGTGGGGAATAAGTTGCTGAGGAACAGGATGGGGAATCAGTGTGCCGAGGAACAGGATGGGGAATCAGTGTGCCGTGGAACGGGGTGGGGAATCAGTGTGCTGAGAAAGAGGATGGGGAATAAGTTGCTGAGGAACAGGGTGGAGAATCAATGTGCTGAGGAAGTGGGTGAGTAATCAGAGCGCTGAGGAACAGGGTGGAGAATCAGTGTGCTGAGGGAGAGGGTGAGGAATCAATGTGCCGAGGAACAGGATGGGGAATAAGTTGCTGAAGAACAGGGTGGGAAATACGTTGCTGAGGAACAGGATGGGGAATCAGTTTGCCAAGGAATAGGATGAGGAATCAGTGTGCTGAGGAACAGGATGGGTAATAAGTTGCTGAAGAACAGGATGGGGAATCAGTGTGGTGAGGAATCAGTGTGCCGCGGAACAGGGTGGGGAATCAGTGTGCCGAGGAGCAGGGTGGGGAATCAGTGTGCTGAGCAACAGGATGGGGAATCAGTGTGCTGAGGAAAAAGGTGGGGAATCAGTGTGCTGAGTAACAGGGTGGGGAATCAGTGTGCTGAGTAACAGGGTGGGGGATCAGTGTGCTGAGGAAAAAGGTGGGGAATCAGTGTGCTGATGAACATGGTGGGGAATCAGTGTGCTGAGGAACAGGGTGGGGAATCAGTGTGCCGAGGAACGGGATGAGGATCAGTGCGCCGACAAACATGATTGGGAATCAGTGTGCCGAGGAACAGGGTGGGGAATAAGTTGCTGAGGAACAGGATGGGGAATCAGTGTGCCGAGGAACAGGATGGGGAATCAGTGTGCCGTGGAACGGGGTGGGGAATCAGTGTGCTGAGAAAGAGGATGGGGAATAAGTTGCTGAGGAACAGGGTGGAGAATCAATGTGCTGAGGAAGTGGGTGAGGAATCAATGTGCCGAGGAACAGGATGGGGAATAAGTTGCTGAGGAACAGGATGGGTAATAAGTTGCTGAGGAACAGGATGGGGAATCAGTGTGGTGAGGAATCAGTGTGCCACGGAACAGGATGGGGAATCAATGTGCCGAGGAACAGGGTGGGGAATTAGTTGCTGAGGAACAGGGTGGGGAATCAGTGTGCTGAGGAATCAGTGTGCCACGGAACAGGGTTGGGAATTAGTTGCTGAGGAACAGGGTGGGGACTAGTGTGCTGAGGAACTGGGTGGGGAATATGTTGCTGAGGAACAGGATGGGGAATTTGTGTGCCGAGGAACTGGGTGGGGAAGATGTTGCTGAGGAACTGGATGGGGAGTCAGTTTGCCAAGGAATAGGATGAGGAATCCGTGTGCTGAGGAACAGGATGGGTAATAAGTTGCTGAGGAACAGGATGGGGAATCAGTGTGTTGAGGAATCAGTGTGCCGCGGAACGGGATGGGGAATCAATGTGCCGAGGAACAGGGTGGGGAATAAGTTGCTGAGGAACAGGGTGGGGAATCAGTGTGCTGAGAAAGAGGATGGGGAATAAGTTGCTGAGGAACAGGGTGGAGAATCAATGTGCTGAGGAAGTGGGTGAGTAATCAGAGCGCTGAGGAACAGGGTGGGGAATCAGTGTGCTGAGGGAGAGGGTGAGGAATCAATGTGCCGAGGAACAGGATGGGGAATAAGTTGCTGAAGAACAGGGTGGGGAATACGTTGCTGAGGAACAGGATGGGGAATCAGTTTGCCGTGGAACAGGATGGGGAATCAGTGTGCCGAGGAACAGGATGGGTAATAAGTTGCTGAGGAACAGGATGGGGAATCAGTGTGCTGAGGAATCAGTGTGCCACGGAACAGGATGGGGAATCAATGTGCCGAGGAACAGGGTTGGGAATTAGTTGCTGAGGAACAGGGTGGGGACTAGTGTGCTGAGGAACTGGGTGGGGAATATGTTGCTGAGGAACTGGATGGGGAGTCAGTTTTCCAAAGAATAGGATGAGGAATCCGTGTGCTGAGGAACAGGATGGGTAATAAGTTGCTGAGGAACAGGATGGGGAATCAGTGTGGTGAGGAATCAGTGTGCCGCGGAACAGGGTGGGGAATCAGTGTGCCAAAGCAGGGTGGGGAATCAGTGTGCTGAGCAACAGGATGGGGAATCAGTGTGCTGAGGAAAAGGGTGGGGAATCAGTGTGCTGAGTAACAGGGTGGGGAATCAGTGTGCCGTGGAACAGGGTGGGGAATCAGTGTGCAAAGAAACAGGGTGAGAAATCAGTGTGCCGTGGAACAGGGTGGAGAATCAGTGTGCCATGGAACAGCGTGGGGAATCAGTGTGCTGATGAACAGTGCGGGGAATCAGTGTGCTGAGGAACAGGCTGGGGAATCAGTGTGCCGAGGAACATGGTGAGAAATCAGTGTGCCGTGGAACAGGGTGCGGAATCAGTGTGCCCTGGAACGGGGTGGGGAATCAATGTGCCGAGGAACAGGGTGGGGAATAAGTTGCTGAGGAACAGGGTGGGGAATAGTGTGCTGAGAAATAGTGTGGGGAATAAGTTGCTGAGGAACAGGATGGGGAATCAGTGCGCCCTGGAACGGGGTGGGGAATCAGTGTGCCAGGAACAGGGTGAGGAATCAGTGTGCTGAGGAATCAGTGTGCTGAGGAACACGGTGAGGAATCAGTGTGCCGAAGAACAGGGTGGGGAATCAGTGTGCTAAGGAACAGGCTGGGTAATCCGTGTGCCGTGGAACAGGGTGGGGAATCAGTGTGCCGAAGAACAGGATGGGGAATCAGTGTGCTGAGGAACAGGCTGGGTAATCCGTGTGCCGTGGAACAGGGTGGGGAATCAGTATGCCGTGGAACTGGGTGGGGAATCAGTGTGCTGAGGAACAGGGTGGGGAATCAGTGTGCCCGCGGAACAGGATGGGGAATAAGATGCCGAGGAACAGGATGGGGAATCTGTGTGCCGAGGAACAGGGTGGGGAATCAGTGTGCCGAGGAACAGGGTGGGGAATCAGTGTGCCGAGGAACAGGGTGAGGAAACAGTGTGCTGAGGAACAGTGTGAAGAATCAGTGTGCTGAAGAACAGGGTGAGGAATCAGTGTGCTGAGAACAGGATGGGGAATAAGTTGCTGAGGAACAGGATGGGGAATGTGTGCCGAGGAACAGGATGGGGATTCAGTGTGCTGAGGAACATGGTGGGGAATCAGTGTGCTGAATAACAGGGTGGGGAATTAGTGTGCCGAGGAACAGGGTGGAGAATGAGTGTGCCGAGGAACAAGATGGGGAATCAGTGTGCTGAGGAACAGGATGGGGAATCAGTGTGCTGAGTAACAGGGTGGGGAATCAGTGTGCCGAGGAACGGGATGAGGATCAGTGCGCCGAGAAACATGATTGGGAATCAGTGTGCCGAGGAACAGGGTGGAGAATCAGTGCGCTGAGGAACAGGGTCGGGAATCAGTCTGCTGAGGAAGAGGATGGGGAATCAGTGTGCTGAGGAACAGGGTGGGGAATCAGTGTGCTGAGGAACAGGGTGGGGAATCAGTGTGCCGAGGAACAGGGTGGGGAATCAGTGTGCTGAGGAACAGGGTGGGGAATCAGTGTGCTGAGGAACAGGCTGGGGAATAAGTTTGCCGAGGAACAGGATGGGGAATCAGTTTGCCGAGGAACAGGGTGGGGAATCAGTGTGCCGAGGAACAGGATGGGGAATCAGTGTGCTGAGGAACAGGCTTGGGAATAAGTTGCTGAGGAACAGGGTGGGGAATACGTTGCTGAGAAACAGGATGGGGAATAAGTTGATAAGGAACAGGGTGGGGAATCAGTTTGCCGAGGATCAGGGTGGGGAAGCAGTGTGCCGAGGAACAGGGTGGGCAATCAGTGTGCTGAGGAACAGGCTTGGGAATAAGTTTGCCGAGAAACAGGATGGGGAATCTGTGTGCCGAGGAACAGGGTGGGGAATCAGTGTGCCGAGGAACAGGATGGGGAATCTGTGTGCTGAGGAACAGTGTGAAGAATCAGTGTGCTGAGAACAGGATGGGGAATAAGTTGCTGAGGAACAGGATGGGGAATGTGTGCTGAGGAACATGGTGGGGAATCAGTGTGCTGAGGAACAGTGTGAGGAATCAGTGTGCTGAGGAACAGTGTGGGGAATCAGTGTGCTGAATAACAGGGTGGGGAATTTGTGTGCCAAGGAACAGGGTGGGGAATCAGTGTGCTGAGCAACAGTGTGAGGAATCAGTGTGCTGAGGAACAGTGTGGGGAATCAGTGTGCTGAATAACAGGGTGGGGAATTTGTGTGCCAAGGAACAGGGTGGGGAATCAGTGTGCTGAGCAACAGTGTGGGGAATCAGTGTGCTGAATAACAGGTTGGGGAATTTGTGTGCCCAGGAACAGGGTGGGGAATCAGTGTGCTGAGCAACAGGGTGGGGGATCAGTGTGCTGTGGAACAGGGTGGGGAATCAGTGTGCTGAGGAACAGGCTGGGTAATCCGTGTGCCGTGGAACAGGGTGGGGAATCAGTGTGCCGAGGAACAGGGTGGGGAATCAGTGTGCCGAGGAACAGGGTGGGGAATCAGTGTGCTGAATAACAGGGTGGGGAATTAGTGTGCCGAGGAACAGGGTGGGGAATCAGTGTGGTGAGGAATCAGTTTGCCGAGGAACAGGGTGGGGAATAAGTTGCTGAGGAACAGGATGGAGAATCTGTGTGCTGAGGAACTGGGTGAGGAATCTGTGTGCTGAGGAACAAGGTGGGGAATCAGTGTGCCGAGGAGCAGGGTGGGGAATCAGTGTGCTGAGCAACAGGATCCGGAATCAGTGTGCTGAGGAAAAAGGTGGGGAATCGGTGTGCTGAGTAACAGGGTGGGGAATCAGTGTGCCGAGAAACATGATTGGGAATCAGTGTGCCGAGGAACAGGGTGGGGAATCAGTGCGCTGAGCAACAGGGTGGGGAATCAGTGTTCCGAGTAAAAGGGTGGGGAATCAATGTGCCGAGGAAAAGGGTGGGGAATCAGTGTGCCGAGGAACAGGGTGGGGAATCAGTGTGCCGAGGAACAGGGTGAGAAATCAGTGTGCCGTGGAACAGGGTGGGGAATCAGTGTGCCGAGGAACAGGGTGGGGAATCAGTGTGCAAAGAAACAGGGTGAGAAATCAGTGTGCCGTGGAACAGGGTGGATAATCAGTGTGCCATGGAACAGGGTGGGGAATCAGTGTGCTGATGAACAGTGTGGGGAATCAGTGTGCTGAGGAACAGGCTGGGGAATCAGTGTGCCGAGGAACATGGTGAGAAATCAGTGTGCCGTGGAACAGGGTGCGGAATCAGTGTGCCCTGGAACGGGGTGGGGAATCAATGTGCCGTGGAACAGGGTGGGGAATAAGTTGCTGAGGAACAGGATGGGGAATCAGTGTGCCGAGGAACAGGGTGAGGAAACAGTGTGCTGAGGAACAGTGTGAAGAATCAGTGTGCTGAAGAACAGGGTGAGGAATCAGTGTGCTGAGAATAGGATGGGGAATAAGGTGCTGAGGAACAGGATGGGGAATGTGTGCCGAGGAACAGGATGGGGATTCAGTGTGCTGAGGAACATGGTGGGGAATCAGTGTGCTGAGCAACAGTGTGAGGAATCAGTGTGCTGAGGAACAGGGTGGGGGATCAGTGTGCTGTGGAACAGGGTGGGGAATCAGTGTGCTGAGGAACAGGCTGGGTAATCCGTGTGCCGTGGAACAGGGTGGGGAATTAGTGTGCCGAGGAACAGGGTGGGGAATCAGTGTGCTGAATAACAGGGTGGGGAATTAGTGTGCCGAGGAACAGGGTGGGGAATCAGTGTGGTGAGGAATCAGTTTGCCGAGGAACAGGATGCGGAATCAGTGTGCCGAGGAACAGGGTGGGGAATCAGTGTGCTGAGGAACAGGGTGGGGGATCAGTGTGCCGTGAAACTGGGTGGGGAATCAGAGTGCCGAGGAACAGGGTGGAGAATGAGTGTGCCGTGGAACAGGGTGGATAATCAGTGTGCTGATGAACATGGTGGGGAATCAGTGTGCCGAGGAACAAGATGGGGAATCAGTGTGCTGAGGAACAGGATGGGGAATCAGTGTGCTGAGTAACAGGGTGGGGAATCAGTGTGCCGAGGAACGGGATGAGGATCAGTGCGCCGAGAAACATGATTGGGAATCAGTGTGCCGAGGAACAGGGTGGAGAATCAGTGCGCTGAGGAACAGGGTCGGGAATCAGTGTGCTGAGGAAGAGGATGGGGAATCAGTGTGCTGAGGAACAGGGTGGGGAATCAGTGTGCTGAGGAACAGGGTGGGGAATCAGTGTGCCGAGGAACACGGTGGGGAATCTGTGCTGAGGAACAGGCTGGGGAATAAGTTTGCCGAGGAACAGGATGGGGAATCAGTTTGCCGAGGAACAGGGTGGGGAATCAGTGTGCCGAGGAACAGGATGGGGAATCAGTGTGCTGAGGAACAGGCTTGGGAATAAGTTGCTGAGGAACAGGGTGGGGAATACGTTGCTGAGAAACAGGATGGGGAATAAGTTGATAAGGAACAGGGTGGGGAATCAGTTTGCCGAGGATCAGGGTGGGGAAGCAGTGTGCCGAGGAACAGGGTGGGCAATCAGTGTGCTGAGGAACAGGCTTGGGAATAAGTTTGCCGAGAAACAGGATGGGGAATCTGTGTGCCGAGGAACAGGGTGGGGAATCAGTGTGCCGAGGAACAGGATGGGGAATCTGTGTGCTGAGGAACAGTGTGAAGAATCAGTGTGCTGAAGAACAGGGTGAGGAATCAGTGTGCTGAGAACAGGATGGGGAATAAGTTGCTGAGGAACAGGATGGGGAATGTGTGCCGAGGAACATGGTGGGGAATCAGTGTGCTGAGGAACAGTGTGGGGAATCAGTGTGCTGAATAACAGGGTGGGGAATTTGTGTGCCAAGGAACAGGGTGGGGAATCAGTGTGCTGAGCAACAGTGTGAGGAATCAGTGTGCTGAGGAACAGTGTGGGGAATCAGTGTGCTGAATAACAGGGTGGGGAATTTGTGTGCCAAGGAACAGGGTGGGGAATCAGTGTGCTGAGCAACAGTGTGAGGAATCAGTGTGCTGAGGAACAGGGTGGGGAATCAGTGTGCTGAATAACAGGGTGGGGAATTTGTGTGCCCAGGAACAGGGTGGGGAATCAGTGTGCTGAGGAACAGGGTGGGGGATCAGTGTGCTGTGGAACAGGGTGGGGAATCAGTGTGCTGAGGAACAGGCTGGGTAATCCGTGTGCCGTGGAACAGGGTGGGGAATCAGTGTGCCGAGGAACAGGGTGGGGAATCAGTGTGCCGAGGAACAGGGTGGGGAATCAGTGTGCTGAATAACAGGGTGGGGAATTAGTGTGCCGAGGAACAGGGTGGGGAATCAGTGTGGTGAGGAATCAGTTTGCCGAGGAACAGGATGCGGAATCAGTGTGCCGAGGAACAGGGTGGCGAATCAGTGAGCTGAGCAACAGGATGGGGAATCAGTATGCCGAGGAACAGGATGGGGAATCAGTGTGCCGAGCAACAGGGTGGGGAATCAGTGTGCTGAGGAAAAGGGTGGGGAATCGGTGTGCCGAGGAACAGGATGGGGAATCAGTGTGCCGAGGAAAGGGTGGGGAATCAGTGTGCCGAGGAACAGGGTGGGGAATCAGTGTGCCGAGGAACAGGGTCGGGAATCAGTGTGCTGAGGAACAGGGTGGGGAATCAGTGTGCCGAGGAACAGGGTGGGGAATCAGTGTGCTGTGGAACAGGGTGGGGAATCAGTGTGCCGAGGAACAGGGTGGGGAAGCAGTGTGCCGAGGAACAGGGTGGGGAATCAGTGTGCTGAGGAACAGGGTGGGGAAGCAGTGTGCTGAGGAACAGGCTTGGGAATAAGTTTGCCGAGAAACAGGATGGGGAAACAGTTTGCCGAGGAACAGGGTGAGAATCAGTGTGCCGAAGTACAGGGTGGGGAATAAGTTCCTGATGAACAGGGTGGGGAATCAGTGTGGCGGGGAATCAGTGTGCCGCGGAAAGGGATGGGGAATCAATGTGCCGAGGAACAGGGTGGGGAATAAGTTGCTGAGGAACAGGGTGGGAAATAGTGTGCTGAGAAACAGTGTGGGGAATAAGTTGCTGAGGAACCGGATGGGGAATCAGTGTGCCAGGAACGGGGTGGGGAAACAGTGTGCCAGGAACGGGGTGGGGAAAGAGTGTGCTGAGGAATCAGTGTGCTGAGGAACACGGTGAGGAATCAGTGTGCCGAGGAACAGGATGGGGAATCAGTGTGCCGAGGAACAGGGTGGGGAATCAGTGTGCTGAGGAACGGGGTGGGGAATCAGTGTGCCGATGAACGGGGTGGGGAATCAGTGTGCTGAGGAACACGGTCAGGAATCAGTGTGCCGAGGAACAGGATGGTGAGAAAGTTGCTGAGGAACAGGATGGGTAATCAGTGTGCTGAGAACAGGATGGGGAATAAGTTGCTGAGGAACAGAATGGGGAATAATTTGATAAGGTACAGGGTGGGGAATCAGTGTGCTGAGGAACAGGCTGGGTAATCCGTGTGCCGTGGAACAGGGTGGGGAATCAGTATACCGTGGAACTGGGTGGGGAATCAAGTGTGCCGAGCAACAGGGTGGGGATTCAGTGTGCTGAGGAACAGGCTGGGGAATCAGTGTGGTGAGGAATCAGTGTGCCGCGGAACAGGATGGGGAATCAGTTGCTGAGGAACAGGGTGGGGAATAAGTTGCTGAGGAACAGGATGGAGAATCTGTGTGCCGAGGAACAGGGTGAGTAATCAGTGTGCTGAGGAACAGGGTGAGGAATACGTTGCTGAGGAACAGAGTGAGGAATCAGTGTGCTGAGGAACAGGATGGGGAATCAGTGTGCTGAGGAACAGGGTGAGGAATACGTTGCTGAGGAACAGAGTGAGGAATCAGTGTGCTGAGGAACAGGATGGGGAATCAGTGTGCTGAGGAACTGGGTGAGGAATCTGTGTGCTGAGGAACAAGGTGGGGAATCGGTGTGCCGAGGAACAGGGTGGGGAATAAGTTGCTGAGGAACAGGATGGAGAATCTGTGTGCTGAGGAACTGGGTGAGGAATCTGTGTGCTGAGGAACAAGGTGGGGAATCGGTGTGCCGAGGAACAGGATGGGGAATCAGTGTGCCGAGGAACAGGCTGGGGAATCAGTGTGCTGAGCAACAGGATCCGGAATCAGTGTGCTGAGGAAAAAGGTGGGGAATCGGTGTGCTGAGTAACAGGGTGGGGAATCAGTGTGCTGAGGAACAGGGTGGGGAATCAGTGTGCCGAGAAACATGATTGGGAATCAGTGTGCCGAGGAACAGGGTGGGGAATCAGTGCGCTGAGCAACAGGGTGGGGAATCAGTGTTCCGAGTAAAAGGGTGGGGAATCAATGTGCCGAGGAAAAGGGTGGGGAATCAGTGTGCCGAGGAACAGGGTGGGGAATCAGTGTGCCGAGGAACAGGGTGAGAAATCAGTGTGCCGTGGAACGGGGTGGGGAATCAGTGTGCTGAGGAATCAGAGTGCTGAGGAACACGGTGAGGAATCAGCGTGCCGAAGAACAGGGTGGGGAATCAGTGTCCTGAGGAACAGGATGGGGAATCAGTGTGCTGAGGAACAGGATGGGTAATCCGTGTGCCGTGGAACAGGGTGGAGAATCAGTGTGCCGAGGAACAGGATGGGGAATCCGTGTGCCGTGGAACAGGGTGGGGAATCAGTATGCCGTGGAACTGGCTGTTGAATCAGTGTGCTGATGAACAGTGCGGGGAATCAGTGTGCTGAGGAACAGGGCGGGGAATCAGTGTGCTGAGGAACAGGGCGGGGAATCAGTGTGCTGAGGAACAGGATGGGGAATCAGTGTGGTGAGGAATGAGTGTGCCGCGGAACAGGATGGGGAATCAGTGTGCCGAGGAACAGGGTGGGGAATAAGTTGCTGAGGAACAGGATGGGGAATCTGTGTGCCGAGGAACAGGGTGGGGAATCAGTGTGCAGAGGAACAGTGTGAGGAATCAGTGTGCTGAGAAAAGAATGGGGAATCAGTATGCCGTGGAACAGGGTGGGGATTCAGTGTGCTGAGGAACATGGTGGGGAATCCGTGTGCTGAATAACAGGGTGGGGAATTAGTGTGCCGAGGAACAGGCTGGGGAATCAGTGTGGTGAGGAATCAGTTTGCCGAGGAACAGGATGGGGAATCAGTGTGCCGAGGAACAGGGTGGGGGATCAGTGTGCTGAGGAACAGGGTGGGGGATCAGTGTGCTGAATAACAGGGTGGGGAATTAGTGTGCCGAGGAACAGGATGGGGAATAAGTTTGCCGAGGAACACGGTGAGGAATCAGTGTGCTGAGGAACAGTGTGAGGAATCAGTGTGCTGAGGAACAGGGTGAGGAATCAGTGTGCTGAGGAACATGATTCGGAATCAGTGTGCCGAGGAACAGTGTGGGGAATCAGTGTGCCGAGGAAAAGGGTGGGGAATCAGTGTGCCGAAGAACAGAGTGGGGAATCAGTGTGCCGAGGAACAGGGTGAGAAATCAGTGTGCCGTGGAACAGGGTGGGGAATCAGTGTGCCATGGAACAGGGTGGGGAATCAGTGTGCTGAGCAACAGGATGGGTTAAAAGTTGCTGAGGAACAGGATGGGGAATCAGTGTGCTGAGGAACAGGATGGGTAATCCGTGTGCCGTGGAACAGGGTGGAGAATCAGTGTGCCGAGGAACAGGATGGGGAATCCGTGTGCCGTGGAACAGGGTGGGGAATCAGTATGCCGTGGAACTGGCTGTTGAATCAGTGTGCTGATGAACAGTGCGGGGAATCAGTGTGCTGAGGAACACGGTGAGGAATCAGTGTGCTGAGAACAGGATGGGGAATAAGTTGCTGAGGAAGAGGGTGGGGAATACGTTGCTGAGAAACAGGATGGGGAATACGTTGATAAGGAACAGGGTGGGGAATCAGAGTGCTGAGGAACTGGCTTGGGAATAAGTTTGCCGAGGAACAGGATGGGGAATCAGTGCGCCGAGAAACATGATTGGGAATCAGTGTGCCGAGGAACAGGGTGAGGAATCAGTGCGCCGAGAAACATGATTGGGAATCAGTGTGCCGAGGAACAGGGTGGGGAATCAGTGCGCTGAGCAACAGGATGGGTAATAAGTTGCTGAGGAACAGGATGGGGTATCAGTGTGGTGTGGAATCAGTTTGCCGCGGAACGGGATGGGGAATCAATGTGCCGAGGAACAGGGTGGGGAATAAGTTGCTGAGGAACAGGATGGGGAATCAGTGTGCCAGGAACAGGGTGAGGAATGAGTGTGCTGAGGAATCAGTGTGCTGAGGAACACGGTGAGGAATCAGTCTGCTGAGAACAGGATGGGGAATAAGTTGCTGAGGAACAGGATGGGGAATCAGTGTGCTGATGAACAGGGCGGGGAATCAGTGTGCTGAGGAACAAAATGGGGAATCAGTGTGGTGAGGAACAGGGTGAGGAATCAGTGTGCCATGGAACAGGGTGGGGAATCAGTGTGCTGAGGAACAGTGTGAGGAATCAGTGTGCTGAGAACAGTGTGAGGAATCAGTGTGCTGAGGAACAGGGTGGGGAATAAGTTGCTGAGGAACAGGATGGGGAATCTGTGTGCTGAGGAACAGGGTGGGGAATCAGTGTGCTGAGGAACAGGGTGAGGAATCAGTGTGCCATGGAACAGGATGGGGAATCTGTGTGCTGAGAACAGTGTGAGGAATCAGTGTGCTGAGGAACAGGGTGGGGAATCAGTGTGCTGAGGAACAGGGTGAGGAATCAGTGTGCCATGAAACAGGATGGGGAATCAGTGTGCTGAGGAACAGTGTGGTGAATCAGTGCGCCGAGGAACAGGCTGGGGAATAAGTTTCTGAGGAACAGGATGGTGAATCAGTGCGCCGAGGAACAGGCTGGGGAATAAGTTTCTGAGGAACAGGATGGGGAATCAGTGCGCTGAGGAACATGGTGGGGAATCAGTGTGCTGAATAACAGGGCGGGGAATCAGTGTGCTGAGGAACAGTGAGAGGAATCAGTGTGCTGAGGAACAGGGTGGGAAATCAGTGTGGTGAGGAATCAGTTTGCCGAGGAACAGGATGGGGAATCAGTGTGCCGAGGAACAGGGTGGGGAATCAGTGTGCTGAGGAACAGGGTGGGGGATCAGTATGCTGTGGAACAGGGTGGGGAATCAGTGTGCTGTGGAACAGGCTGGGTAATCCGTTGTCCGTGGAACAGACTGGGGAACCAGTGTGCCGTGGGACTGGGTGGGGAATCAGTATGCCGAGGAACAGGGTGAGAAATCAGTGTGCCGTGGAACAGGGTGGGGAATCTGTGTGCCGTGGAACAGGGTGAGAAATCAGTGTGCCGAGGAACAGGGTGAGAAATCAGTGTGCCGAGGAACAGGATGGGGAATCAGTGTGCTGAGCAACAGGATGGGTAATTAGTTGCTGAGGCACAGGATGGGGAATCAGTGTGCCGCGGAACGGGATGGGGAATCCATGTGCCGAGGAACAGGGTGGGGAATAAGTTGCTGAGGAACAGGGTGGGGAATAGTGTGCTGAGAAACAGTGTGGGGAATAAGTTGCTGAGGAACAGGATGGGGAATCAGTGTGCCGTGGAACGGGGTGGGAAATCAGTGTGCCAGGAACAGGGTGAGGAATCAGTGTGCTGAGGAACACGGTGAGGAATCAGTGTGCTGAGAACAGGATGGGGAATAAGTTGCTGAGGAACAGGGTGGGGAATCAGTGTGCCGAAGAACAGGGTGGGGAATCAGTATGCCGTGGAACTGGCTGGGGAATCAGTGTGCTGAGGAACAGGCTTGGGAATAAGTTAGCCGAGGAACAGGATGGGGAATCAGTTTGCCGAGGAACAGGGTGAGAATCAGTGTGCCGAGGAACAGGGTGGGGAATCAGTGTGCTGAGGAACAGGCTTGGGAATAAGTTAGCCGAGGAACAGGATGGGGAATCAGTTTGCCGAGGAACAGGGTGGGGAATAGGTTGCTGAGGAAGAGGGTGGGGAATACGTTGCTGAGTAACAGGATGGGGAATAAGTTGATAAGGAACAGGGTGGGGAATCAGAGTGCTGAGGAAAAGCGGAAGGAATTAGTGTGCCGAGGAACAGGGTGAGGAATCAGTGCGCCGAGAAACATGATTGGGAATCAATGTGCCGATGAACAGAGTGGATAATCAGTGTGCTGAGCAACAGGATGGGTAATAAGTTGCTGAGGAACAGGATGGGGAATCAGTGTGGTGAGGAACAGGGTGAAGAATCAGTGTGCTGAGGAATCAGTGTGCTGAGGAACACAGTGAGGAATCAGTGTGCTGAGAACAGGATGGGGAATAAGTTGCTGAGGAACAGGGTGGGGAATCAGTGCGCTGAGGAACAGGCTGGGTAATCCGTGTGCCTTCGAACAGGGTGGGGAATCAGTGTGCCGAGGAACAGGGTGGGGAATCAGTGTGCTGAGGAACAGGATGGGGAATCCGTGTGCCGTGGAACAGGGTGGGGAATCAGTGTGCCGTGGAACTGGCTGGGGAATCAGTGTGCTGATGAACAGGGCGGGGAATCAGTGTGCTGAGGAACAGGATGGGGAATCAGTGTGGTGAGGAATCAGTGTGCCGCGGAACAGGATGGGGAATCAGTGTGCTGAGAACAGGATGGGGAATCAAAGTGCCGAGGAAAAGCGGAAGAAATTAGTGTGCCGAGGAACAGGGTGAGGAATCAGTGCGCCGAGAAAAATGATTGGGAATCAGTGTGCCGAGGAACAGGGTGGGGAATAAGTGTGCTGATGAACAGGGTGGGGAATCAGTGTGCCGTGGAACAGGGTGGGGAATCAGTGTGCCATGGAACAGGATAGGGAATCAGTGTGCTGATGAACAGGGTGGGGAATCCGTGTGCTGACCAACAGGATGGGTAATAAGTTGCTGAGGAACAGGATGGGGAATCAGTGTGGTGAGGAATCAGTGTGCCGCGGAACAGGATGGGGAATAAGTTGCTGAGGAACTGGGTGGGGAATAGTGTGCTGAGAAACAGTGTGGGGAATAAGTTGCTGAGGAACAGGATGGGGAATCAGTGTGCCGTGGAACGGGGTGGGGAATCAGTGTGCCAGGAACAGGGTGAAGAATCAGTGTGCTCAGGAATCAGTGTGCTGAGAACAGGAAGGGGAATACGTTGCTGAGGAACAGGGTGGGGAATCAGTGCGCTGAGGAACAGGGTGGGGAATCAGTGTGCTGAGGAACAGGCTGGGTAATCCGTGTGCCTTCGAACAAGGTGAGGAATCAGTGTGCCGAGGAACAGGGTGGGGAATCCGTGTGCCCTGGAACAGGGTGGGGAATCAGTATGCCGTGGAACTGGCTGGGGAATCAGTGTGCTGATGAACAGGGCGGGGAATCAGTGTGCTGAGGAACAGGATGGGGAATCAGTGTGCCGCGGAACAGGATGGGGAATCAGTGTGCCGAGGAACAGGGTGGGGAATCAGTGTGCTGAGGAACAGGGTGGGGAATCAGTGTGCTGAGGAACAGGGTGGGGGATCAGTATGCTGTGGAACAGGGTGGGGAATCAGTGTGCTGTGGAACAGGGTGGGGAATCAGTGTGCTGAGGAACAGGCTGGGTAATCCGTGTGCCGTGGAACAGACTGGGGAACCAGTGTGCCGTGGAACTGGGTGGGGAATCAGTATGCCGAGGAACATGGTGAGAAATCAGTGTGCAGTGGAACAGGGTGGGGAATCAGTGTGCCGTGGAACAGGGTGGGGAATCAGTGTGCTGATGAACAGAGTGGGGAATCAGTGTGGTGAGGAATCAGTGTGCCGAGGAACAGAATGGGGAATCAGTATGCCGAGGAACAGGGTGAGAATCAGTGTGCCGAGGAACAGGGTGGGGAATAAGTTGCTGAGGAACAGGGTGGGGAATACGTTGCTGAGAAACAGGATGGGGAATAAGTTGACAAGGAACAGTGTGGGGAATCAGAGTGCTGAGGAAAAGCTGAAGGAATCAGTGCGCCGAGAAACATGATTGGGAATCAGTGTGCCGAGGAACAGGGTGGGGAATCAGTGCGCCGAGAAACATGATTGGGAATCAGTGTGCCCGAGGAACAGGATGGGGAATCAGTGCGCTGAGCAACAGGGTGGGGAATCAATGTGCCGAGGAAAAGGGTGGGGAATCAGTGTGCCGAGGAACAGGGTGGGGAATCAGAGTGCCGAGGAACAGGGTTTGAAATCCGTGTGCCGTGGAACAGGGTGGGGAATCAGTGTGCCATGGAACAGGGTGGGGAATCAGTGTGCTGATGAACAGGGTGGGGAATCAGTGTGCTGAGCAACAGGATGGGTAATAAGTTGCTGAGGAACAGGGTGGGGAATCAGTGTGGTGAGGAATCAGTGTGCCGCGGAACGTGGTGGGGAATCAATGTGCCGAGGAACAGGGTGGGGAATAAGTTGCTGAGGAACAGGGTGGGGACTAGTGTGCTGAGAAACAGTGTGGGGAATAAGTTCCTGAGGAACAGGATGGGGAATCAGTGTGCCGTGGAACGGGGTGGGGAATCAGTGTGCCAGGAACAGGGGGAGGAATCAGTGTGCTGAGGAATCAGTGTGCTGAGGAACACGGTGAGGAATCAGTGTGGTGAGGAATCAGTGTGCCGCGGAACAGGATGGGGAATCGGTGTGCCGAGGAACAGGGTGGGGAATCAGTTGCTGAGGAACAGGATGGGGAATCAGTGTGCTGAGGAACAGTGTGAGGAATCAGTGTGCTGAGGAACAGGGTGAGGAATCAGTGTGCTGAGAACAGGGTGAGGAATCAGTGTGCTGAGGAACAGTGTGAGGAATCAGTGTGCTGAGGAACATGGTGGGGAATCAGTGTGCCGAGGAACAGGGTGGGGAATCAGTGTGGTGAGGAATCAGTTTTGCCGAGGAACAGGATGGGGAATCAGTGTGCCGAGGAACAGGGTGGGGAATCAGTGTGCTGAGGAACAGGGTGGGGGATCAGTATGCTGTGGAACAGGGTGGGGAATTAGTGTGCTGTGGAACAGGGTGGGGAATCAGTGTGCCAAGGAACAGGCTGGGGAATAAGGTTCTGAGGAACAGGGTGGGGAATCAGTGTGGTGAGGAATCAGTGTGCTGAGGAACAGTGTGAGGAATCAGTGTGCTGAGGAACATGGTGGGGAATCAGTGTGCCGAGGAACAGGGTGGGGAATCAGTGTGGTGAGGAACAGGGTGGGGGATCAGTATGCTGTGGAACAGGGTGGGGAATCAGTTTTGCCGAGGAACAGGATGGGGAATCAGTGTGCCGAGGAACAGGGTGGGGAATCAGTGTGCTGAGGAACAGGGTGGGGGATCAGTATGCTGTGGAACAGGGTGGGGAATTAGTGTGCTGTGGAACAGGGTGGGGAATCAGTGTACTGAGGAACAGACTGGGTAATCCGTGTGCCGTGGAACAGACTGGGGAACCAGTGTGCCGTGGAACTGGGTGGGGAATCAGTATGCTGAGGAACAGGATGGGGAATCAGTGTGCCGAGGAACAGGGTGAGGAATCAGTGTGCTGAGGAACAGGCTTGGGAATAAGTTAGCCGAGGAACAGGATGGGGAATCAGTTTGCCGAGGAACAGGGTGAGAATCAGTGTGCCGAGGAACAGGGTGGGGAATAGGTTGCTGAGGAACAGGGTGGGGAATACGTTGCTGAGAAACAGGATGGGGAATAAGTTGATAAGGAACAGGGTGGGGAATCAGAGTGCTGAGGAACAGCGGAAGGAATTAGTGTGCCGAGGAACAGGGTGGGGAATCAGTGTGCTGAGGAACAGGATGGGTAATCCGTGTGCCGTGGAACAGGGTGGAGAATCAGTGTGCCGAGGAACAGGATGGGGAATCCGTGTGCCGTGGAACAGGGTGGGGAATCAGTATGCCGTGGAACTGGCTGTTGAATCAGTGTGCTGATGAACAGTGCGGGGAATCAGTGTGCTGAGGAACAGGGCGGGGAATCAGTGTGCTGAGGAACAGGATGGGGAATCAGTGTGGTGAGGAATCAGTGTGTCGCGGAACAGGATGGGGAATCAGTGTGCCGAGGAACAGGGTGGGGAATAAGTTGCTGAGGAACAGGATGGGGAATCTGTGTGCCGAGGAACAGGGTGGGGAATCAGTGTGCAGAGGAACAGTGTGAGGAATCAGTGTGCTGAGAAAAGAATGGGGAATCAGTATGCCGTGGAACAGGGTGGGGATTCAGTGTGCCGAGGAACAGGGTGTGGAATCAGTGTGCTGAGGAACATGGTGGGGAATCCGTGTGCTGAATAACAGGGTGGGGAATTAGTGTGCCGAGGAACAGGCTGGGGAATCAGTGTGGTGAGGAACAGGGTGGGGAATCTGTGTGCTGAGGAACAGGGTGGGGGATCAGTGTGCTGAATAACAGGGTGGGGAATTAGTGTGCCGAGGAACAGGATGGGGAATCAGTGTGCCGAGGAACAGGGTGGGGCATCTGGGTGCTGAGGAACAGGGTGGGGGATCAGTGTGCTGTGGAACAGGGTGGGGAATCAGTGTGCTGAGGAACAGGCTGGGTAATCCGTGTGCCGTGGAACAGGGTGGGGAACCAGTGTGCCGTGGAACAGGGTGGTGAAAAAGTGCTGAGAAACAGGATGGGGAATCAGTGAGCCAGGAACAGGGTGAGGAATCAGTGTGCTGAGGAATCAGTGTGCTGAGGAACACGGTGAGGAATCAGTGTGCTGAGGAACAGTGTGAGGAATCAGTGTGCTGAGGAACAGGGTGAGGAATCAGTGTGCTGAGAAAAGAATGGGGATTCAGTGTGCCAGGAACAGGGTGAGGAATCAGTGTGCTGAGGAACAGGGTGAGGAATCAGTGTGCTGAGGAACAGTGTGAGGAATCAGTGTGCTGAGGAACAGTGTGAGGAATCAGTGTGCTGAGGAACAGGGTGAGGAATCAGTGTGCTGAGAACAGGATGGGGAATCAGTGTGCCGAGGAACAGGGTGGGGAATTAGTGTGCCGAGGAACAGGGTGGGGAATCAGTGTGGTGAGGAATCAGTTTGCCGAGCAACAGGGTGGGGAATCTGTGTGCTGAGGAACAGGGTGGGGGATCATGTGCTGAGGAACAGGGTGGGGAATCAGTGTGCTAAGGAACAGGATGGGGAATCAGTGTGGTGAGGAATCAGTGTGCCGCGGAACAGGATGGGGAATCAGTGTGCCGAGGAACAGGGTGGGGAATAAGCTCGCTGAGGAACAGGATGGGGTATCTGTGTGCCGAGGAACACGGTGAGGAATCAGTGTGCTGAGGAACAGTGTGAGGAATCAGTGTGCTGAGGAACAGGGTGAGGAATCAGTGTGCTGAGGAACATGATTCGGAATCAGTGTGCCGAGGAACAGGGTGGGGAATCAGAGTGCTGAGGAATAGCGGAAGGAATTAGTGTGCCGAGGAACAGTGTGAGGAATCAGTGCGCCGAGAAACATGATTCGGAATCAGTGTGCCGAGGAACAGTGTGGGGAATCAGTGTGCCGAGGAAAAGGGTGGGGAATCAGTGTGCCGAAGAACAGAGTGGGGAATCAGTGTGCCGAGGAACAGGGTGAGAAATCAGTGTGCCGTGGAACAGGGTGGGGAATCAGTGTGCCATGGAACAGGGTGGGGAATCAGTGTGCTGAGCAACAGGATGGGTTAAAAGTTGCTGAGGAACAGGATGGGGAATCAGTGTGGTGAGGAATCAGTGTGCCGCGGAACGGGATGGGGAATCAATCTGCCGAGGAACAGGGTGAGGAATCAGTGTGCTGAGAACAGGATGGGGAACAAGTTGCTGAAGAACAGGGTGTGGAATCAGTGTGCTGAGGAACTGGCTTGGGAATAAGTTCGCCGAGGAACAGGATGGGGAATCAGTGTGCCGAAGAACAGGGTGGGGAATCAGTGTGCCGAGGAACAGGATGGGGAATCAGTGTGCCGAAGAGCAGGGTGGGGAATCAGTGTGCCGAGGAACAGGATGGGGAATCGGTGTGCTGAGGAACAGGCTTGGGAATAAGTTAGCCGAGGAACAGGATGGGGAATCAGTTTGCCGAGGAACAGGGTGAGAATCAGTGTGCAGAGGAACAGGGTGGGGAATAAGTTGCTGAGGAACAGGGTGGGGAATAGTGTGCTGAGAAACAGTGTGGGGAATAAGTTGCTGAGGAACAGGATGGGGAATCAGTGTGCCGTGGAACGGGGTGGGGAATCAGTGTGCCAGGAACAGGGTGGGGAATCAGTGTGCCGAGGAACAGGGTGTGGAATCAGTGTGCTGAGGAACTGGCTTGGGAATAAGTTTGCCGAGGAACAGGATGGGGAATCAGTGTGCCAGGAACAGGGTGAGGAATCAGTGTGCTGAGGAATCAGTGTGCTGAGGAACACGGTGAGGAATCAGTGTGCGGAGAACAGGATGGGGAATAAGTTGCTGAGGAAGAGGATGGGGAACACGTTGATAAGGAACAGGGTGGGGAATCAGAGTGCTGAGGAACAGCGGAAGGAATTAGTGTGCCGAGGAACAGGGTGAGAATCAGTGTGCCGAGTAACAGGGTGAGAAATCAGTGTGCCGTGGAACAGGGTGGGGAATCAGTGTGCTGATGAACAGAGTGGGGAATCAGTGTGCTGAGCAACAGGGTGGGTAATAAGTTGCTGAGGAACGGGATGGGGAATCAGTGTGGTGAGGAACAGGGTGGGGAATATGTTGCTGAGGAACAGGGTGGGGAATAAGTTGCTGAGGAACAGGATGGGGAATCAGTGTGCCAGGAACAGGGTGAGGAATCAGTGTGCTGATGAACAGAGTGGGGAATCAGTGTGCCGAGGAACAGGGTGGGGAATAAGTTGCTGAGGAACAGGGTGGGGAATAGTGTGCTGAGAAACAGTGTGGGGAATAAGTTGCTGAGGAACAGGATGGGGAATCAGTGTGCCAGGAACAGGGTGAGGAATCAGTGTGCTGAGGAACAGGGTGGGGAATCAGTGTGCTGAGGAACAGGGTGGGGAATCAGTGTGCCGAGGAACAGGGTGGGGAATCAGTGTGCTGAGGAACAGGCTGGGTAATCCGTGTGCCGTGGAACAGGGTGGAGAATCAGTGTGCCGAGGAACAGGATGGGGAATCCGTGTGCCGTGGAACAGGGTGGGTAATCAGTATGCCGTGGAACTGTCTGGTGAATCAGTGTGCTGATGAACAGTGCGGGGAATCAGTGTGCTGAGGAACAGGGCGGGGAATCAGTGTGCTGAGGAACAGGATGGGGAATCAGTGTGGTGAGGAATCAGTGTGCCGCGGAACAGGATGGGGAATCAGTGTGCCGAGGAACAGGGTGGGGAATAAGTTGCTGAGGAACAGGATGGGGAATCAGTGTGCAGAGGAACAGTGTGAGGAATCAGTGTGCTGAGAAAAGAATGGGGAATCAGTGTGCCGAGGAACAGGGTGAGGAATCAGTGTGCCGAGGAACAGGGTGAGGAATCAGTGTGCTGAGAACAGGATGGGGAATCAGTGTGCCGAGGAACAGGGTGGGGAATCTGTGTGCTGAGGAACAGGGTGGGGGATCAGTGTGCTGAATAACAGGGTGGGGAATTAGTGTGCCGAGGAACAGGATGGGGAATCAGTGTGCCGAGGAACAGGGTGGGGCATCTGGGTGCTGAGGAACGGGGTGGGGGATCAGTGTGCTGTGGAACAGGGTGGGGAATCAGTGTGCTGAGGAACAGGGTGGTGAAAAAGTGCTGAGAAACAGAATGGGGAATCAGTGTGCCAGGAACAGGGTGAGGAATCAGTGTGCTGAGGAATCAGTGTGCTGAGGAACACGGTGAGGAATCAGTGTGCTGAGGAACAGGGTGGGGAATCAGTGTGCTGAGGAACAGGGTGGGGAATCAGTGTGCTGAGGAACAGGGTGGGGAATCAGTGTGCTGAGGAACAGGGTGGGGAATCAGTGTGCTGAGGAACAGGGTGGGGAATCAGTGCGCTGAGGAACAGGGTGGGGAATCAGTGCGCTGAGGAACAGGGTGGGGAATCAGTGTGCCGAAGAACAGGGTGGGGAATCAGTGCGCCGAGGAACAGGGTGGGGAATCAGTGTGCTGAGGAACAGGGTGGGGAATCAGTGTGCTGAGGAACAGGGTGGGGAATCAGTGTGCTGAGAACAGGATGGGGAATCAGTGTGCCGAAGAACAGGGTGGGGAATCAGTGTGCTGAGGAACAGGGTGGGGAATCAGTGTGCTGAGGAACAGGGTGGGGAATCAGTGTGCTGAGGAACAGGGTGGGGAATCAGTGTGCTTTGGAACAGGGTGGGGAATCAGTGTGCTGAGGAACAGGGTGGGGAATCAGTGTGCCGAAGAACAGGTTGGGGAATCAGTGCGCTGAGGAACAGGGTGGGGAATCAGTGCGCTGAGGAACAGGGTGGGGAATCAGTGTGCTGAGGAACAGGGTGGGGAATCAGTGTGCCGAGGAACAGGGTGGGGAATCAGTGTGCCGAAGAACAGGGTGGGGAATCAGTGCGCTGAGGAACAGGGTGGGGAATCAGTGTGCTGAGGAACAGGGTGGGGAATCAGTGTGCCGAAGAACAGGGTGGGGAATCAGTTTGCCGAGGAACAGGGTGTGGAATAAGTTGATAAGGAACGGGGTGAGGAATCAGAGTGCTGAGGAAAAGCGAAGGAATTAGTGTGCCGAGAAACAGGGTGAGGAATCAGTGCGCCGAGAAACATGATTGGGAATCAGTGTGCCGAGGAACAGGGTGGGAAATCAGTGCGCTGAGCAACAGGGTGGGGAATCAATGTGCCGAGGAAAAGGGTGGGGAATCAGTGTGCCGAGGAACAGGGCGGGGAATCAGTGTGCCGAGGAACAGGGTGAGAAATCAGTGTGCCGTGGAACAGGGTGGGGAATCAGTGTGCTGAGGAACAGGGTGGGGAATCAGTGTGCTGAGGAACAGGCTGGGTAATCCGTGTGCCTTCGAACAAGGTGGGGAATCAGTGTGCCGAGGAACAGGGTGGGGAATCAGTGTGCTGAGGAACAGGATGGGGAATCCGTGTGCCGTGGAACAGGGTGGGGAATCAGTATGCCGTGGAACTGGCTGGGGAATCAGTGTGCTGATGAACAGGGCGGGGAATCAGTGTGCTGAGGAACAGGATGGGGAATCAGTGTGGTGAGGAATCAGTGTGCCGCGGAACAGGATGGGGAATCAGTGTGCCGAGGAACAGGGTGGGGAGTAAGTTGCTGAGGAACTGGCTGGGGAATCAGTGTGCTGATGAACAGGGCGGGGAATCAGTGTGCCGCGGAACAGGATGGGGAATCAGTGTACCGAGGAACAGGGTGGGGAATAAGTTGCTGAGGAACAGAATGGGGAAACTGTGTGCCGAGGAACAGGGTGGGGATTCAGTGTGCTGAGGAACAGGGTGTGGAATCAGTGTGCTGAGAACAGGATGGGGAATAAGTTGCTGAGGAACAGGGTGGGGAATCAGTGCGCTGAGGAACAGGGTGGGGAATCAGTATGCCGTGGAACTGGCTGGGGAATCAGTGTGCTGATGAACAGGGCGGGGAATCAGTGTGCTGAGGAACAGGATGGGGAATCAGTGTGGTGAGGAATCAGTGTACCGCGGAACAGGATGGGGAATCAGTGTGCCGAGGAACAGGGTGGGGAGTAAGTTGCTGAGGAACAGGGTGGGGAATCAGTGTGCTGAGGAACAGGGTGAGGAATGAGTGTGCTGAGCAACAGGATGGGTAATAAGTTGCTGAGGAACAGGATGGGGAATCAGTGTGGTGAGGAATCAGTGTGCCGCGGAACGGGATGGGGATTCAATGTGCCGAGGAACAGGGTGGGGAATAAGTTGCTGAGCAACAGGATGGGGAATCCGTGTCCCGTGGAACGGGGTGGGGAATCAGTGTGCCAGGAACAGGGTGAGGAATCGGTGTGCTGAGGAATCAGTATGCTGAGGAACACGGTGAGCAATCAGTGTGCTGAGAACAGGATGGAGAATAAGTTGCTGAGGAACAGGGTGGGGAATCAGTGCACTGAGGAACAGGGTGGGGAATCAGTGCGCTGAGGAACAGGCTGGGTAATCCGTGTGCCTTCGAACAAGGTGGGGAATCAGTGTGCCGAGGAACAGGGTCGGGAATCAGTGTGCTGAGGAACAGGGTGGGGAATCAGTGTGCTGAGGAACAGGGTGGGGAATCAGTGTGCCGAAGAACAGGGTGGGGAATCAGTGCGCTGAGGAACAGGGTGGGGAATCAGTGTGCTGAGGAACAGGGTGGGGAATCAGTGCGCTGAGGAACAGGGTGGGGAATCAGTGTGCTGAGGAACAGGGTGGGGAATCAGTGTGCTGAGAACAGGATGGGGAATCAGTGTGCCGAAGAACAGGGTGGGGAATCAGTGTGCTGAGGAACAGGGTGGGGAATCAGTGTGCTGAGGAACAGGGTGGGGAATCAGTGTGCTGAGGAACAGGGTGGGGAATCAGTGTGCTGTGGAACAGGGTGGGGAATCAGTGTGCTGAGGAACAGGGTGGGGAATCAGTGTGCCGAAGAACAGGGTGGGGAATCAGTGCGCTGAGGAACAGGATGGGGAATCAGTGTGCCAAGGAACAGGGTGGGGAATCAGTGTGCCGAAGAACAGGGTGGGGAATCAGTGTGCTGAGGAATAGGGTGGGGAATCAGTGTGCTGAGGAACAGGGTGGGGAATCAGTGTGCCGAAGAACAGGGTGGGGAATCAGTGTGCTGAGGAACAGGGTGGGGAATCAGTGTGCCGAAGAACAGGGTGGGGAATCAGTTTGCCGAGGAACAGGGTGGGGAATAAGTTGATAAGGAACAGGGTGGGGAATCAGAGTGCTGAGGAAAAGCGAAGGAATTAGTGTGCCGAGGAACAGGGTGAGGAATCAGTGCGCCGAGAAACATGATTGGGAATCAGTGTGCCGAGGAACAGGCTAGGTAATCCGTGTGCCTTCGAACAAGGTGGGGAATCAGTGTGCCGAGGAACAGGGTGGGGAATCAGTGTGCTGAGGAACAGGATGGGGAATCCGTGTGCCGTGGAACAGGGTGGGGAATCAGTATGCCGTGGAACTGGCTGGGGAATCAGTGTGCTGATGAACAGGGCGGGGAATCAGTGTGCTGAGGAACAGGATGGGGAATCAGTGTGGTGAGGAATCAGTGTGCCGAGGAACAGGGTGGGGAGTAAGTTGCTGAGGAACAGGGTGGGGAATCAGTGTGCTGAGGAACAGGGTGAGGAATGAGTGTGCTGAGCAACAGGATGGGTAATAAGTTGCTGAGGAACAGGATGGGGAATCAGTGTGGTGAGGAATCAGTGTGCCGCGGAACGGGATGGGGATTCAATGTGCCGAGGAACAGGGTGGGGAATAAGTTGCTGAGGAACAGGGTGGGGAATAGTGTGCTGAGAAACAGTGTGGGGAATAAGTTGCTGAGCAACAGGATGGGGAATCCGTGTCCCGTGGAACGGGGTGGGGAATCAGTGTGCCAGGAACAGGGTGAGGAATCGGTGTGCTGAGGAATCAGTGTGCTGAGGAACACGGTGAGCAATCAGTGTGCTGAGAACAGGATGGGGAATAAGTTGCTGAGGAACAGGGTGGGGAATCAGTGCGCTGAGGAACAGGGTGGGGAATCAGTGCGCTGAGGAACAGGCTGGGTAATCCGTGTGCCTTCGAACAAGGTGGGGAATCAGTGTGCCGAGGAACAGGGTCGGGAATCAGTGTGCTGAGGAACAGGGTGGGGAATCAGTGTGCTGAGGAACAGGGTGGGGAATCAGTGTGCCGAAGAACAGGGTGGGGAATCAGTGCGCTGAGGAACAGGGTGGGGAATCAGGGCGCTGAGGAACAGGGTGGGGAATCAGTGCGCTGAGGAACAGGCTGGGTAATCCGTGTGCCTTAGAACAAGGTGGGGAATCAGTGTGCCGAGGAACAGGATGGGGAATCAGTGTGCTGAGGAACAGGGTGGGGAATCAGTGTGCTGAGGAACAGGGTGGGGAATCAGTGCGCCGAGGAACAGGATGGGGAATCAGTGTGCCGAAGAACAGGGTGGGGAATCAGTGCGCCGAGGAACAGGGTGGGGAATCAGTGCGCTGAGGAACAGGGTGGGGAATCAGTGTGCTGAGGAACAGGGTGGGGAATCAGTGTGCCGAAGAACAGGGTGGGGAATCAGTGCGCTGAGGAACAGGGTGGGGAATCAGTGTGCTGAGGAACAGGGTGGGGAATCAGTGCGCTGAGGAACAGGGTGGGGAATCAGTGTGCTGAGGAACAGGGTGGGGAATCAGTGTGCTGAGGAACAGGGTGGGGAATCAGTGCGCTGAGGAACAGGGTGGGGAATCAGTGTGCTGAGGAACAGGGTGGGGAATCAGTGTGCCGAAGAACAGGGTGGGGAATCAGTGCGCTGAGGAACAGGGTGGGGAATCAGTGTGCTGAGGAACAGGGTGGGGAATCAGTGTGCTGAGGAACAGGGTGGGGAATCAGTGTGCTGAGAACAGGATGGGGAATCAGTGTGCCGAAGAACAGGGTGGGGAATCAGTGTGCTGAGGAACAGGGTGGGGAATCAGTGTGCTGAGGAACAGGGTGGGGAATCAGTGTGCTGAGGAACAGGGTGGGGAATCAGTGTGCTTTGGAACAGGGTGGGGAATCAGTGTGCCGAAGAACAGGTTGGGGAATCAGTGCGCTGAGGAACAGGATGGGGAATCAGTGTGCCGAGGAACAGGGTGGGGAATCAGTGTGCCGAAGAACAGGGTGGGGAATCAGTGCGCTGAGGAACAGGGTGGGGAATCAGTGTGCTGAGGAACAGGGTGGGGAATCAGTGTGCCGAAGAACAGGGTGGGGAATCAGTGCGCTGAGGAACAGGATGGGGAATCAGTGTGCCGAGGAACAGGGTGGGGAATCAGTGCGCTGAGGAACAGGATGGGGAATCAGTGTGCCGAAGAACAGGGTGGGGAATCAGTGTGCTGAGGAACAGGGTGGGGAATCAGTGTACCGAAGAACAGGGTGGGGAATCAGTTTGCCGAGGAACAGGGTGGGGAATCAGTGTGCTGAGGAACAGGGTGGGGAATCAGTGTGCTGAGGAACAGGGTGGGGAATCAGTGTGCTGAGGAACAGGGTGGGGAATCAGTGTGCTGAGGAACAGGGTGGGGAATCAGTGTGCTGAGGAACAGGCTGGGTAATCCGTGTGCCTTCGAACAAGGTGGGGAATCAGTGTGCCGAGGAACAGGGTGGGGAATCAGTGTGCTGAGGAACAGGATGGGGAATCCGTGTGCCGTGGAACAGGGTGGGGAATCAGTATGCCGTGGAACTGGCTGGGGAATCAGTGTGCTGATGAACAGTGCGGGGAATCAGTGTGCTGAGGAACAGGATGGGGAATCAGTGTGGTGAGGAATCAGTGTGCCGCGGAACAGGATGGGGAATCAGTGTGCCGAGGAACAGGGTGGGGAGTAAG
Source organism: Scyliorhinus torazame (assembly GCF_047496885.1). NCBI lineage: Eukaryota > Metazoa > Chordata > Chondrichthyes > Carcharhiniformes > Scyliorhinidae > Scyliorhinus > Scyliorhinus torazame. Next base: position 42,693,897 of record NC_092725.1, read on the forward strand.
TTGCTGAGGAACAGGGTGGGGAATCAGTGTGCTGATGAACAGGGCGGGGAATCAGTGTGCTGAGGAACAGGATGGGGAATCAGTGTGGTGAGGAATCAGTGTGCCGCGGAACAGGATGGGGAATCAGTGTGCCGAGGAACAGGGTGGGGAGTAAGTTGCTGAGGAACAGGGTGGGGAATCAGTGTGCTGAGGAACAGGGTGAGGAATGAGTGTGCTGAGCAACAGGATGGGTAATAAGTTGCTGAGGAACAGGATGGGGAATCAGTGTGGTGAGGAATCAGTGTGCCGCGGAACGGGATGGGGATTCAATGTGCCGAGGCACAGGGTGGGGAATAAGTTGCTGAGGAACAGGGTGGGGAATAGTGTGCTGAGAAACTGTGTGGGGAATAAGTTGCTGAGCAACAGGATGGGGAATCCGTGTCCCGTGGAACGGGGTGGGGAATCAGTGTGCCAGGAACAGGGTGAGGAATCGGTGTGCTGAGGAACACGGTGAGCAATCAGTGTGCTGAGAACAGGATGGGGAATAAGTTGCTGAGGAACAGGGTGGGGAATCAATGCGCTGAGGAACAGGGTGGGGAATCAGTGCGCTGAGGAACAGGCTGGGTAATCCGTGTGCCTTCGAACATGGTGGGGAATCAGTGTGCCGAGGAACAGGGTCGGGAATCAGTGTGCTGAGGAACAGGGTGGGGAATCAGTGCGCTGAGGAACAGGGTGGGGAATCAGTGTGCTGAGGAACAGGGTGGGGAATCAGTGCGCTGAGGAACAGGGTGGGGAATCAGTGTGCTGAGGAACAGGGTGGGGAATCAGTGTGCCGAAGAACAGGGTGGGGAATCAGTGCGCTGAGGAACAGGGTGGGGAATCAAGTGTGCTGAGGAACAGGGTGGGGAATCAGTGTGCTGAGGAACAGGGTGGGGAATCAAAGTGCTGAGAACAGGATGGGGAATCAGTGTGCCGAAGAACAGGGTGGGGAATCAGTATGCCGTGGAACTGGCTGGGGAATCAGTGTGCTGATGAACAGGGCGGGGAATCAGTGTGCTGAGGAACAGGGTGGGGAATCAGTGTGGCATGGAACAGGGTGGGGAATCAGTGTGCTGAGGAACAGTGTGGGGAATCAGTGTGCTGAGGAACAGGGTGGGGAATCAGTGTGCTGAGGAACAGGGTGGGGAATCAGTGTGCTGAGGAACAGGGTGGGGAATCAGTGCGCCGAGGAACAGGATGGGGAATCAGTGTGCCGAAGAACAGGGTGGGGAATCAGTGCGCCGAGGAACAGGGTGGGGAATCAGTGCGCTGAGGAACAGGGTGGGGAATCAGTGTGCTGAGGAACAGGATGGGGAATCAGTGTGCTGAGGAACAGGGTGGGGAATCAGTGTGCTGAGGAACAGGATGGGGAATCAGTGTGCTGAGGAACAGGATGGGGAATCAGTGTGCCGAGGAACAGGGTGGGGAATCAGTGTGCTGAGGAACAGGGTGGGGAATCAGTGTGCCGAAGAACAGGGTGGGGAATCAGTGTGCTGAGGAACAGGGTGGGGAATCAGTGTGCTGAGGAACAGGGTGGGGAATCAGTGTGCGGAAGAACAGGGTGAGAATCAGTGTGTCGAGGAACAGGGTGGGGAATAAGTTAGCCGAGGAACAGGATGGGGAATCAGTTTGCCGAGGAACAGGGTGAGAATCAGTGTGTCGAGGAACAGGGTGGGGAATAAGTTGCTGAGGAAGAGGGTGGGGAATACGTTGCTGAGAAACAGGATGGGGAATAAGTTGATAAGGAACAGGGTGGGGAATCAGAGCGCTGAGCAACAGGGTGGGGAATCAATGTGCCGAGGAAAAGGGTGGGGAATCAGTGTGCCGAGGAACAGGGTGGGGAATCAGTGTGCCGAGGAACAGGGTGAAAAATCAGTGTGCCGTGGAACAGGGTGGGGAATCAGTGTGCCATGGAACAGGGTGGGGAATCAGTGTGCTGATGAACAGGGTGGGGAATCAGTGTGCTGAGCAACAGGATGGGTAATAAGTTGCTGAGGAACAGGATGCGAATCAGTGTCGTGAGGAATCAGTGTGCCGCGGAACGGGATGGGGAATCAATGTGCCGAGGAACAGGGTGGGGAATAAGTTGCTGAGGAACAGGGTGGGGAATAGTGTGCTGAGAAACAGTGTGGGTAATAAGTTGCTGAGGAACAGGATGGGGAATCCGTGTGCCGTGGAACGGGGTGGGGAATCAGTGTGCCAAGAACAGGGTGAAGAATCAGTGTGCTGAGGAATCAGTGTGCTGAGAAGAGGATGGAGAATAAGTTGCTGAGGAACAGGGTGGGGAATCAGTGCACTGAGGAACAGGATGGAGAATAAGTTGCTGAGGAACAGGGTGGGGAATCAGTGCGCTGAGGAACAGGATGGGGAATCAGTATGCTGAGGAACGCTGTGAGGAATCAGTGTGCTGAGAACTGGATGGAGAATAAGTTGCTGAGGAACAGGGTGGGGAATCAGTGCGCTGAGGAACAGGATGGAGAATAAGTTGCTGAGGAACAGGGTGGGGAATCAGTGCGCTGAGGAACAGGATGGGGAATCAGTGTGCTGAGGAACGCGGTGAGGAATCAGTGTGCTGAGAACAGGATGGAGAATAAGTTGCTGAGGAACAGAGTGGGGAATCAGTGTGCTGAGGAACACGCTGGGTTATCCGTGTGCCTTCGAACAAGGTGGGGAATCAGTGTGCCGAGGAACAGGATGGGGAATCCGTGTGCCCTGGAACAGGGTGGGGAATCAGTATGCCGTGGAACTGGCTGGGGAATCAGTGTGCTGATGAACAGGGCGGGGAATCAGTGTGCTGAGGAACAGGATGGGGAATCAGTGTGGTGAGGAATCAGTGTGCCGCGGAACAGGATGGGGAATCAGTGTGCCGAGGAACAGGGTGGGGAATACGTTGCTGAGGAACAGGATGGGGAATCTGTGTGCCGAGGAACAGGGTGAGGAATCAGTGTGCTGAGGAACAGGGTGGGGATTCAGTGTGCTGAGGAACAGTGTGAGGAATCAGTGTGCTGAGGAACAGGGTGAGGAATCAGTGTGCCATGGAACAGGGTGGGGAATCAGTGTGCTGAGGAACAGGGTGAGGAATCAGTGTGCCATGGAACAGGGTGGGGAATCAGTGTGCTGAGAACAGGATGGGGAATAAATTTCTGAGGAACAGGATGGGGAATCAGTGTGCCGAGGAACAGGGTGGGGAATCAGTGTGCTGAATAACAGTGTGGGGAATTAGTGTGCCGAGGAACAGGGTGGGAAATCAGTGTGGTGAGGAATCAGTTTGCCGAGGAACAGGATGGGGAATCAGTGTGCCGAGGAACAGGGTGGGGAATCAGTGTGCTGAGGAACAGGGTGGGGGATCAGTATGCTGTGGAACAGGGTGGGGAATCAGTGTGCTGTGGAACAGGGTGGGGAATCAGTGTGCTGAGGAACAGGCTGGGTAATCCGTGTGCCGTGGAACAGACTGGGGAACCAGTGTGCCGTGGGACTGGGTGGGGAATCAGTATGCCGAGGAACAGGGTGAGAAATCAGTGTGCCGTGGAACAGGGTGGGGAATCAGTGTGCTGAGCAACAGGATGGGTAATAAGTTGCTGAGGAACAGGATGGGTAATAAGTTGCTGATGAACAGGATGGGGAATCAGTGTGCCGCGGAACGGGATGGGGAATCAATGTGCCGAGGAACAGGGTGGGGAATAAGTTGCTGAAGAACAGGGTGGGGAATAGTGTGCTGAGAAACAGTGTGGGGAATAAGTTGCTGAGGAACAGGATGGGGAATCAGTGTGCCGTGGAACGGGGTGGGGAATCAGTGTGCCAGGAACAGGGTGAGGAATCAGTGTGCTGAGGAACCAGTGTGCTGAGGAACACGGTGAGGAATCAGTGTGCTGAGAACAGGATGGGGAATAAGTTGCTGAGGAACAAGGTGGGGAATCAGTGCGCTGAGGAACAGGGTGGAGAATCAGTGTGCTGAGGAACAGGGTGGGGAATCAGTATGCCGTGGAACTGGCTGGGGAATCAGTGTGCTGAGGAACAGGCTTGGGAATAAGTTAGCCGAGGAACAGGATGGGGAATCAGTTTGCCGAGGAACAGGGTGAGAATCAGTGTGCCGAGGAACAGGGTGGGGAATAAGTTGCTGAGGAAGAGGGTGGGGAATACGTTGCTGAGAAACAGGATGTGGAATAAGTTGATAAGGAACAGGGTGGGGAATCAGAGTGCTGAGGAAAAGCGGAAGGAATTAGCGTGCCGAGGAACAGGGTGAGAAATCAGTGCGCCGAGAAACATGATTGGGAATCAGTGTGCCGATGAACAGGGTGGGGAATCAGTGTGCTGAGCAACAGGATGGGTAATAAGTTGCTGACGAACAGGATGGGGAATCAGTGTGGTGAGGAATCAGTGTGCCGCGGAACGGGATGGGGAATCAATGTGCCGAGGTACAGGGTGGGCAATAAGTTGCTGAGGAACAGGGTGGGGAATAGTGTGCTGAGAAACAGTGTGGGGAATAAGTTGCTGAGGAACAGGATGGGGAATCAGTGTGCCGTGGAATGGGGTGCGGAATCAGTGTGCCAGGAACAGGGTGAAGAATCAGTGTGCTGAGGAATCAGTGTGCTGAGAACAGGATGGGGAATAAGTTGCTGAGGAACAGGGTGGGGAATCAGTGTGCTGAGGAACAGGGTGGGGAATCAGTGTGCTCAGGAACAGGGTGAGGAATCAGTGTGCCATGGAACAGGGTGGGGAATCAGTGTGCCGAGGAACAGGGTGGGGAATCAGTGTGCTGAGGAACATGGTGGGGAATCAGTGTGCTGAGAACAGGATGGGGAATAAGTTGCTGAGGAACAGGGTGGGGAATCAGTGTGCCGAGGAACAGGGTGGGGAATCAGTGTGCTGAGGAACAGGATGGGGAATCCGTGTGCCGTGGAACAGGGTGGGGAATCAGTATGCCGTGGAACTGGCTGGGGAATCAGTGTGCTGATGAACAGGGCGGGGAATCAGTGTGCTGAGGAACAGGATGGGGAATCAGTGTGGTGAGGAATCTGTGTGCCGCGGAACAGGATGGGGAATCAGTGTGCCGAGGAACAGGGTGGGGAATAAGTTGCTGAGGAACAGGATGGGGAATCTGTGTGCCGAGGAACAGGGTGGGGAATCAGTGTGCTGAGGAACAGGGTGGGGAATCAGTGTGCTGAGGAACAGGGTGAGGAATCAGTGTGCCATGGAACAGGGTGGGGAATCAGTGTGCTGAGGAACAGTGTGAGGAATCAGTGTGCTGAGAACAGGATGGGGAATCAGTGTGCCGAGGAAAAGCGGAAGGAATTAGTGTGCCGAGGAACAGGGTGAGGAATCAGTGTGCCGAGGAACAGGGTGGGAAATCAGTGCGCTGAGCAACAGGGTGAGAAATCAGTGTGCCATGGAACAGGGTAGGGAATCAGTGTGCTGATGAACAGGGTGGGGAATCAGTGTGCTGATGAACAGGGTGGGGAATCAGTGTGCTGAGCAACAGGATGGGTAATAAGTTGCTGAGGAACAGGATGGGCAATCAGTGTGGTGAGGAATCAGTGTGCCGCGGAACGGGATGGGGAATCAATGTGCCGAGGAACAGGGTGGGGAATAAGTTGCTGAGGAACAGGATGGGGAATCAGTGTGGTGAGGAATCAGTGTGCCGTGGAACGGGGTGGGGAATCAATGTGCTGAGGAACAGGATGGGGTATCAGTGTGGTGAGGAATCAGTGTGCCGTGGAACGGGGTGGGGAATCAATGTGCCGAGGAACAGGGTGGGGAATAAGTTGCTGAGGAACAGTGTGGGGAATAGTGTGCTGAGAAACAGTGTGGGGAATAAGTTGCTGAGGAACAGGATGGGGAATCAGTGTGCCGTGGAACGGGGTGGGGAATCAGTGTGCCAGGAACAGGGTGAAGAATCAGTGTGCTGAGGAATCAGTGTGCTGAGGAACACAGTGAGGAATCAGTGTGCTGAGAACAGGATGGGGAATAAGTTGCTGAGGAACAGGGTGGGGAATCAGTGCGCTGAGGAACAGGGTGGGGAATCAGTGTGCTGAGGAACAGGCTGCGTAATCCGTGTGCCTTCGAACAAGGTGGGGAATCAGTGTGCCGAGGAACAGGGTGGGGAATCAGTGTGCTGAGGAACAGGATGGGGAATTCGTGTGCCGTGGAACAGGGTGGGGAATCGGTATGCCGTGGAACTGGCTGGGGAATCAGTGTGCTGATGAACAGGGCGGGGAATCAGTGTGGTGAGGAATCAGTGTGCCGCGGAACAGGATGGGGAATCAGTGTGCCGAGGAACAGGGTGGGGAATAAGTTGCTGAGGAACAGGATGGGGAATCTGTGTGCCGAGGAACAGGGTGGGGAATAAGTTGCTGAGGAACAGGATGGGGAATCTGTGTGCCGAGGAACAGGGTGGGGAATCAGTGCGCTGAGGAACAGGGTGGGGAATCAGTGCGCTGAGGAACAGGCTGGGTAATCCGTGTGCCTTCGAACAAGGTGGGGAATCAGTGTGCCGAGGAACAGGGTGGGGAATCAGTGTGCTGAGGAACAGGGTGGGGAATCAGTGTGCTGAGGAACAGGGTGGGGAATCAGTGTGCCGAAGAACAGGGTGGGGAATCAGTGCGCTGAGGAACAGGGTGGGGAATCAGTGCGCTGAGGAACAGGGTGGGGAATCAGTGCGCTGAGGAACAGGCTGGGTAATCCGTGTGCCTTCGAACAAGGTGGGGAATCAGTGTGCCGAGGAACAGGGTCGGGAATCAGTGTGCTGAGGAACAGGGTGGGGAATCAGTGCGCTGAGGAACAGGGTGGGGAATCAGTGTGCTGAGGAACAGGGTGGGGAATCAGTGTGCTGAGGAACAGGGTGGGGAATCAGTGCGCTGAGGAACAGGGTGGGGAATCAGTGTGCTGAGGAACAGGGTGGGGAATCAGTGTGCCGAGGAACAGGGTGGGGAATCAGTGTGCTGAGGAACAGGGTGGGGAATCAGTGTGCTGAGGAACAGGGTGGGGAATCAGTGTGCCGAAGAACAGGGTGGGGAATCAGTGCGCTGAGGAACAGGGTGGGGAATCTGTGTGCTGAGAACAGGATGGGGAATCAGTGTGCCGAAGAACAGGGTGGGGAATCAGTATGCCGTGGAACTGGCTGGGGAATCAGTGTGCTGATGAACAGGGCGGGGAATCAGTGTGCTGAGGAACAGGGTGGGGAATCAGTGTGGCATGGAACAGGGTGGGGAATCAGTGTGCTGAGGAACAGGGTGGGGTATCAGTGTGCTGAGGAACAGGGTGGGGAATCAGTGCGCTGAGGAACAGGGTAGGGAATCAGTGTGCTGAGGAACAGGGTGGGGAATCAGTGTGCCGAGGAACAGGATGGGGAATCAGTGTGCTGAGGAACAGGGTGGGGAATCAGTGTGCTGAGGAACAGGATGGGGAATCAGTGTGCTGAGGAACAGGGTGGGGAATCAGTGTGCCGAGGAACAGGATGGGGAATCAGTGTGCTGAGGAACAGGGTGGGGGAACAGGGTGGGGAATCAGTGCGCCGAGGAACAGGATGGGGAATCAGTGCGCCGAGGAACAGGGTGGGGAATCAGTGCGCCGAGGAACAGGGTGGGGAATCAGTGTGCTGAGGAACAGGCTGCGTAATCCGTGTGCCTTCGAACAAGGTGGGGAATCAGTGTGCCGAGGAACAGGGTGGGGAATCAGTGTGCTGAGGAACAGGATGGGGAATTCGTGTGCCGTGGAACAGGGTGGGGAATCGGTATGCCGTGGAACTGGCTGGGGAATCAGTGTGCTGATGAACAGGGCGGGGAATCAGTGTGGTGAGGAATCAGTGTGCCGCGGAACAGGATGGGGAATCAGTGTGCCGAGGAACAGGGTGGGGAATAAGTTGCTGAGGAACAGGATGGGGAATCTGTGTGCCGAGGAACAGGGTGGGGAATAAGTTGCTGAGGAACAGGATGGGGAATCTGTGTGCCGAGGAACAGGGTGGGGAATCAGTGCGCTGAGGAACAGGGTGGGGAATCAGTGCGCTGAGGAACAGGCTGGGTAATCCGTGTGCCTTCGAACAAGGTGGGGAATCAGTGTGCCGAGGAACATGGTCGGGAATCAGTGTGCTGAGGAACAGGGTGGGGAATCAGTGTGCTGAGGAACAGGGTGGGGAATCAGTGTGCCGAAGAACAGGGTGGGGAATCAGTGCGCTGAGGAACAGGGTGGGGAATCAGTGCGCTGAGGAACAGGGTGGGGAATCAGTGCGCTGAGGAACAGGCTGGGTAATCCGTGTGCCTTCGAACAAGGTGGGGAATCAGTGTGCCGAGGAACAGGGTCGGGAATCAGTGTGCTGAGGAACAGGGTGGGGAATCAGTGCGCTGAGGAACAGGGTGGGGAATCAGTGTGCTGAGGAACAGGGTGGGGAATCAGTGTGCTGAGGAACAGGGTGGGGAATCAGTGCGCTGAGGAACAGGGTGGGGAATCAGTGTGCTGAGGAACAGGGTGGGGAATCAGTGTGCCGAGGAACAGGGTGGGGAATCAGTGTGCTGAGGAACAGGGTGGGGAATCAGTGTGCTGAGGAACAGGGTGGGGAATCAGTGTGCCGAAGAACAGGGTGGGGAATCAGTGCGCTGAGGAACAGGGTGGGGAATCTGTGTGCTGAGAACAGGATGGGGAATCAGTGTGCCGAAGAACAGGGTGGGGAATCAGTATGCCGTGGAACTGGCTGGGGAATCAGTGTGCTGATGAACAGGGCGGGGAATCAGTGTGCTGAGGAACAGGGTGGGGAATCAGTGTGGCATGGAACAGGGTGGGGAATCAGTGTGCTGAGGAACAGGGTGGGGTATCAGTGTGCTGAGGAACAGGGTGGGGAATCAGTGCGCTGAGGAACAGGGTAGGGAATCAGTGTGCTGAGGAACAGGGTGGGGAATCAGTGTGCCGAGGAACAGGATGGGGAATCAGTGTGCTGAGGAACAGGGTGGGGAATCAGTGTGCTGAGGAACAGGATGGGGAATCAGTGTGCTGAGGAACAGGGTGGGGAATCAGTGTGCCGAGGAACAGGGTGGGGAATCAGTGTGCTGAGGAACAGGGTGGGGAATCAGTGTGCCGAAGAACAGGGTGGGGAATCAGTGCGCCGAGGAACAGGATGGGGAATCAGTGTGCCGAAGAACAGGGTGGGGAATCAGTGCGCCGAGGAACAGGGTGGGGAATCAGTGCGCTGAGGAACAGGGTGGGGAATCAGTGTGCCGAAGAACAGGGTGGGGAATCAGTGCGCTGAGGAACAGGGTGGGGAATGAGTGTGCTGAGGAACAGGGTGGGGAATCAGTGCGCTGAGGAACAGGGTGGGGAATCAGTGTGCTGAGGAACAGGGTGGGGAATCAGTGTGCTGAGGAACAGGGTGGGGAATCAGTGCGCTGAGGAACAGGGTGGGGAATCAGTGTGCCGAAGAACAGGGTGGGGAATCAGTGCGCTGAGGAACAGGGTGGGGAATCAGTGTGCTGAGGAACAGGGTGGGGAATCAGTGCGCTGAGGAACAGGGTGGGGAATCAGTGTGCTGAGGAACAGGCTGCGTAATCCGTGTGCCTTCGAACAAGGTGGGGAATCAGTGTGCCGAGGAACAGGGTGGGGAATCAGTGTGCTGAGGAACAGGATGGGGAATTCGTGTGCCGTGGAACAGGGTGGGGAATCGGTATGCCGTGGAACTGGCTGGGGAATCAGTGTGCCGCGGAACAGGATGGGGAATCAGTGTGCCGAGGAACAGGGTGGGGAATAAGTTGCTGAGGAACAGGATGGGGAATCTGTGTGCCGAGGAACAGGGTGGGGAATAAGTTGCTGAGGAACAGGATGGGGAATCTGTGTGCCGAGGAACAGGGTGGGGAATCAGTGCGCTGAGGAACAGGGTGGGGAATCAGTGCGCTGAGGAACAGGCTGGGTAATCCGTGTGCCTTCGAACAAGGTGGGGAATCAGTGTGCCGAGGAACAGGGTCGGGAATCAGTGTGCTGAGGAACAGGGTGGGGAATCAGTGTGCTGAGGAACAGGGTGGGGAATCAGTGTGCCGAAGAACAGGGTGGGGAATCAGTGCGCTGAGGAACAGGGTGGGGAATCAGTGCGCTGAGGAACAGGGTGGGGAATCAGTGCGCTGAGGAACAGGCTGGGTAATCCGTGTGCCTTCGAACAAGGTGGGGAATCAGTGTGCCGAGGAACAGGGTCGGGAATCAGTGTGCTGAGGAACAGGGTGGGGAATCAGTGCGCTGAGGAACAGGGTGGGGAATCAGTGTGCTGAGGAACAGGGTGGGGAATCAGTGTGCTGAGGAACAGGGTGGGGAATCAGTGCGCTGAGGAACAGGGTGGGGAATCAGTGTGCTGAGGAACAGGGTGGGGAATCAGTGTGCCGAGGAACAGGGTGGGGAATCAGTGTGCTGAGGAACAGGGTGGGGAATCAGTGTGCTGAGGAACAGGGTGGGGAATCAGTGTGCCGAAGAACAGGGTGGGGAATCAGTGCGCTGAGGAACAGGGTGGGGAATCTGTGTGCTGAGAACAGGATGGGGAATCAGTGTGCCGAAGAACAGGGTGGGGAATCAGTATGCCGTGGAACTGGCTGGGGAATCAGTGTGCTGATGAACAGGGCGGGGAATCAGTGTGCTGAGGAACAGGGTGGGGAATCAGTGTGGCATGGAACAGGGTGGGGAATCAGTGTGCTGAGGAACAGGGTGGGGTATCAGTGTGCTGAGGAACAGGGTGGGGAATCAGTGCGCTGAGGAACAGGGTAGGGAATCAGTGTGCTGAGGAACAGGGTGGGGAATCAGTGTGCCGAGGAACAGGATGGGGAATCAGTGTGCTGAGGAACAGGGTGGGGAATCAGTGTGCTGAGGAACAGGATGGGGAATCAGTGTGCTGAGGAACAGGGTGGGGAATCAGTGTGCCGAGGAACAGGATGGGGAATCAGTGTGCTGAGGAACAGGGTGGGGAATCAGTGTGCCGAAGAACAGGGTGGGGAATCAGTGCGCCGAGGAACAGGATGGGGAATCAGTGTGCCGAAGAACAGGGTGGGGAATCAGTGCGCCGAGGAACAGGGTGGGGAATCAGTGCGCTGAGGAACAGGGTGGGGAATCAGTGTGCCGAAGAACAGGGTGGGGAATCAGTGCGCTGAGGAACAGGGTGGGGAATCAGTGTGCTGAGGAACAGGGTGGGGAATCAGTGCGCTGAGGAACAGGGTGGGGAATCAGTGTGCTGAGGAACAGGGTGGGGAATCAGTGTGCTGAGGAACAGGGTGGGGAATCAGTGCGCTGAGGAACAGGGTGGGGAATCAGTGTGCCGAAGAACAGGGTGGGGAATCAGTGCGCTGAGGAACAGGGTGGGGAATCAGTGTGCTGAGGAACAGGGTGGGGAATCAGTGCGCTGAGGAACAGGGTGGGGAATCAGTGTGCTGAGGAACAGGGTGGGGAATCAGTGCGCTGAGGAACAGGGTGGGGAATCAGTGTGCTCAGGAACAGGGTGGGGAATCAGTGTGCTGAGGAACAGGGTGGGGAATCAGTGCGCTGAGGAACAGGGTGGGGAATCAGTGTGCTGAGGAACAGGGTGGGGAATCAGTGTGCTGAGGAACAGGGTGGGGAATCAGTGTGCTGATGAACAGGGTGGGGAATCAGTGTGCCGAAGAACAGGGTGGGGAATCAGTGCGCTGAGGAACAGCATGGGGAATCAGTGTGCCGAGGAACAGGGTGGGGAATCAGTGTGCCGAAGAACAGGGTGGGGAATCAGTGCGCTGAGGAACAGGGTGGGGAATCAGTGTGCTGAGGAACAGGGTGGGGAATCAGTGTGCCGAAGAACAGGGTGGGGAATCAGTGCGCCGAGGAACAGGGTGGGGTATCAGTGCGCTGAGGAACAGGATGGGGAATCAGTGTGCCGAAGAACAGGGTGGGGAATCAGTGTGCTGAGGAACAGGGTGGGGAATCAGTGTGCCGAAGAACAGGGTGGGGAATCAGTTTGCCGAGGAACAGGGTGGGGAATAAGTTGATAAGGAACAGGGTGGGGAATCAGAGTGCTGAGGAAAAGCGAAGGAATTAGTGTGCCGAGGAACAGGGTGAGGAATCAGTGCGCCGAGAAACATGATTGGGAATCAGTGTGCCGAGGAACAGGGTGGGAAATCAGTGCGCTGAGCAACAGGGTGGGGAATCAATGTGCCGAGGAAAAGGGTGGGGAATCAGTGTGCCGAGGAACAGGGCGGGGAATCAGTGTGCCGAGGAACAGGGTGAGAAATCAGTGTGCCGTGGAACAGGGTGGGGAATCAGTGTGCTGAGGAACAGGGTGGGGAATCAGTGTGCTGAGGAGCAGGCTGGGTAATCCGTGTGCCTTCGAACAAGGTGGGGAATCAGTGTGCCGAGGAACAGGGTGGGGAATCAGTGTGCTGAGGAACAGGATGGGGAATCCGTGTGCCGTGGAACAGGGTGGGGAATCAGTATGCCGTGGAACTGGCTGGGGAATCAGTGTGCTGATGAACAGGGCGGGGAATCAGTGTGCTGAGGAACAGGATGGGGAATCAGTGTGGTGAGGAATCAGTGTGCCGCGGAACAGGATGGGGAATCAGTGTGCCGAGGAACAGGGTGGGGAGTAAGTTGCTGAGGAACAGGGTGGGGAATCAGTGTGCTGAGGAACAGGGTGAGGAATGAGTGTGCTGAGCAACAGGATGGGTAATAAGTTGCTGAGGAACAGGATGGGGAATCAGTGTGGTGAGGAATCAGTGTGCCGCGGAACGGGATGGGGATTCAATGTGCCGAGGAACAGGGTGGGGAATAAGTTGCTGAGGAACAGGGTGGGGAGTAGTGTGCTGAGAAACAGTGTGGGAAATAAGTTGCTGAGCAACAGGATGGGGAATCCGTGTCCCGTGGAACGGGGTGGGGAATCAGTGTGCCAGGAACAGGGTGAGGAATCGGTGTGCTGAGGAATCAGTGTGCTGAGGAACACGGTGAGCAATCAGTGTGCTGAGAACAGGGTGGGGAATCAGTGCGCTGAGGAACAGGCTGGGTAATCCGTGTGCCTTCGAACAAGGTGGGGAATCAGTGTGCCGAGGAACAGGGTCGGGAATCAGTGTGCTGAGGAACAGGGTGGGGAATCAGTGTGCTGAGGAACAGGGTGGGGAATCAGTGCGCTGAGGAACAGGGTGGGGAATCAGTGCGCTGAGGAACAGGCTGGGTAATCCGTGTGCCTTCGAACAAGGTGGGGAATCAGTGTGCCGAGGAACAGGGTCGGGAATCAGTGTGCTGAGGAACAGGGTGGGGAATCAGTGTGCTGAGGAACAGGGTGGGGAATCAGTGTGCTGAGGAACAGGGTGGGGAATCAGTGCGCTGAGGAACAGGGTGGGGAATCAGTGTGCTGAGGAACAGGGTGGGGAATCAGTGTGCCGAAGAACAGGGTGGGGAATCAGTGCGCTGAGGAACAGGGTGGGGAATCAGTGTGCCGAAGAACAGGGTGGGGAATCAGTGCGCTGAGGAACAGGGTGGGGAATCAGTGTGCTGAGGAACAGGGTGGGGAATCAGTGTGCTGAGGAACAGGGTGGGGAATCAGTGCGCTGAGGAACAGGGCGGGGAATCAGTGTGCTGAGGAACAGGGTGGGGAATCAGTGTGCTGAGAACAGGGTGGGGAATCAGTGTGCTGATGAACAGGGCGGGGAATCAGTGTGCTGAGGAACAGGGTGGGGAATCAGTGTGGCATGGAACAGGGTGGGGAATCAGTGTGCTGAGGAACAGGGTGGGGAATCAGTGTGCTGAGGAACAGGGTGGGGAATCAGTGCGCTGAGGAACAGGGTGGGGAATCAGTGTGCTGAGGAACAGGGTGGGGAATCAGTGTGCCGAGGAACAGGATGGGGAATCAGTGTGCTGAGGAACAGGGTGGGGAATCAGTGTGCTGAGGAACAGGGTGGGGAATCAGTGTGCCAAAGAACAGGGTGGGGAATCAGTGCGCCGAGGAACAGGATGGGGAATCAGTGTGCCGAAGAACAGGGTGGGGAATCAGTGCGCCGAGGAACAGGGTGGGGAATCAGTGCGCCGAGGAACAGGGTGGGGAATCAGTGTGCTGAGGAACAGGGTGGGGAATCAGTGTGCTGAGGAACAGGGTGGGGAATCAGTGTGCCGAAGAACAGGGTGAGAATCAGTGTGTCGAGGAACAGGGTGGGGAATAAGTTAGCCGAGGAACAGGATGGGGAATCAGTTTGCCGAGGAACAGGGTGAGAATCAGTGTGTCGAGGAACAGGGTGGGGAATAAGTTGCTGAGGAAGAGGGTGGGGAATACGTTGCTGAGAAACAGGATGGGGAATAAGTTGATAAGAAACAGGGTGGGGAATCAGAGCGCTGAGCAACAGGGTGGGGAATCAATGTGCCGAGGAAAAGGGTGGGGAATCAGTGTGCCGAGGAACAGGGTGGGGAATCAGTGTGCCGAGGAACAGGGTGAAAAATCAGTGTGCCGTGGAACAGGGTGGGGAATCAGTGTGCCATGGAACAGGGTGGGGAATCAGTGTGCTGATGAACAGGGTGGGGAATCAGTGTGCTGAGCAACAGGATGGGTAATAAGTTGCTGAGGAACAGGATGGGGAATCAGTGTGGTGAGGAATCAGTGTGCCGCGGAACGGGATGGGGAATCAATGTGCCATGGAACAGGGTGGGGAATAAGTTGCTGAGGAACAGGGTGGGGAATCAGTGTGCTGAGAAACAGTGTGGGTAATAAATTGCTGAGGAACAGGATGGGGAATCCGTGTGCCGTGGAACGGGGTGAAGAATCAGTGTGCTGAGGAATCAGTGTGCTGAGAACAGGATGGAGAATAAGTTGCTGAGGAACAGGGTGGGGAATCAGTGCGCTGAGGAACAGGGTGTGGAATCAGTGTGCTGAGAACAGGATGGAGAATAAGTTGCTGAGGAACAGGGTGGGGAATCAGTGCGCTGAGAAACAGAGTGGGGAATCAGTGTGCCAAGAACAGGGTGAAGAATCAGTGTGCTGAGGAATCAGTGTGCTGAGAACAGGATGGAGAATAAGTTGCTGAGGAACAGGGTGGGGAATCAGTTTGCTGAGGAACAGGGTGGGGAATCAGTTTGCTGAGAACAGGATGGAGAATAAGTTGCTGAGGAACAGGGTGGGGAATCAGTGCGCTGAGGAACAGAGTGGGGAATCAGTGTGCCAAGAACAGGGTGAAGAATCAGTGTGCTGAGGAATCAGTGTGCTGAGAACAGGATGGAGAATAAGTTGCTGAGGAACAGGGTGGGGAATCAGTGCGCTGAGGAACAGGGTGTGGAATCAGTGTGCTGAGAACAGGATGGAGAATAAGTTGCTGAGGAACAGAGTGGGGAATCAGTGTGCTGAGGAACAGGCTGGGTTATCCGTGTGCCTTCGAACAAGGTGGGGAATCAGTGTGCCGAGGAACAGGATGGGGAATCCGTGTGCCCTGGAACAGGGTGGGGAATCAGTATGCCGTGGAACTGGCTGGGGAATCAGTGTGCTGATGAACAGGGCGGGGAATCAGTGTGCTGAGGAACAGGATGGGGAATCAGTGTGGTGAGGAATCAGTGTGCCGCGGAACAGGATGGGGAATCAGTGTGCCGAGGAACAGGGTGGGGAATACGTTGCTGAGGAACAGGATGGGGAATCTGTGTGCCGAGGAACAGGGTGAGGAATCAGTGTGCTGAGGAACAGGGTGGGGATTCAGTGTGCTGAGGAACAGTGTGAGGAATCAGTGTACTGAGGAACAGGGTGAGGAATCAGTGTGCCATGGAACAGGATGGGGAATAAATTTCTGAGGAACAGGATGGGGAATCAGTGTGCCGAGGAACAGGGTGGGGAATCAGTGTGCTGAGGAACATGGTGGGGAATCAGTGTGCTGAATAACAGTGTGGGGAATTAGTGTGCCGAGGAACAGGGTGGGAAATCAGTGTGGTGAGGAATCAGTTTGCCGAGGAACAGGATGGGGAATCAGTGTGCCGAGGAACAGGGTGGGGAATCAGTGTGCTGAGGAACAGGGTGGGGGATCAGTATGCTGTGGAACAGGGTGGGGAATCAGTGTGCTGTGGAACAGGGTGGGGAATCAGTGTGCTGAGGAACAGGCTGGGTAATCCGTGTGCCGTGGAACAGACTGGGGAACCAGTGTGCCGTGGGACTGGGTGGGGAATCAGTATGCCGAGGAACAGGGTGAGAAATCAGTGTGCCGTGGAACAGGGTGGGGAATCAGTGTGCTGAGCAACAGGATGGGTAATAAGTTGCTGAGGAACAGGATGGGTAATAAGTTGCTGAGGAACAGGATGGGGAATCAATGTGCCGAGGAACAGGGTGGGGAATAAGTTGCTGAAGAACAGGGTGGGGAATAGTGTGCTGAGAAACAGTGTGGGGAATAAGTTGCTGAGGAACAGGATGGGGAATCAGTGCGCTGAGGAACAGAGTGGGGAATCAGTGTGCCAAGAACAGGGTGAAGAATCAGTGTGCTGAGGAATCAGTGTGCTGAGAACAGGATGGAGAATAAGTTGCTGAGGAACAGGGTGGGGAATCAGTGCGCTGAGGAACAGGGTGTGGAATCAGTGTGCTGAGAACAGGATGGAGAATAAGTTGCTGAGGAACAGGGTGGGGAATCAGTGCGCTGAGGAATAGAGTGGGGAATCAGTGTGCTGAGGAACAGGCTGGGTTATCCGTGTGCCTTCGAACAAGGTGGGGAATCAGTGTGCCGAGGAACAGGATGGGGAATCCGTGTGCCCTGGAACAGGGTGGGGAATCAGTATGCCGTGGAACTGGCTGGGGAATCAGTGTGCTGATGAACAGGGCGGGGAATCAGTGTGCTGAGGAACAGGATGGGGAATCAGTGTGGTGAGGAATCAGTGTGCCGCGGAACAGGATGGGGAATCAGTGTGCCGAGGAACAGGGTGGGGAATACGTTGCTGAGGAACAGGATGGGGAATCTGTGTGCCGAGGAACAGGGTGAGGAATCAGTGTGCTGAGGAACAGGGTGGGGATTCAGTGTGCTGAGGAACAGTGTGAGGAATCAGTGTGCTGAGGAACAGGGTGAGGAATCAGTGTGCCATGGAACAGGGTGGGGAATCAGTGTGCTGAGGAACAGGGTGAGGAATCAGTGTGCCATGGAACAGGGTGGGGAATCAGTGTGCTGAGAACAGGATGGGGAATAAATTTCTGAGGAACAGGATGGGGAATCAGTGTGCCGAGGAACAGGGTGGGGAATCAGTGTGCTGAGGAACATGGTGGGGAATCAGCGTGCTGAATAACAGTGTGGGGAATTAGTGTGCCGAGGAACAGGGTGGGAAATCAGTGTGGTGAGGAATCAGTTTGCCGAGGAACAGGATGGGGAATCAGTGTGCCGAGGAACAGGGTGGGGAATCAGTGTGCTGAGGAACAGGGTGGGGGATCAGTATGCTGTGGAACAGGGTGGGGAATCAGTGTGCTGTGGAACAGGGTGGGGAATCAGTGTGCTGAGGAACAGGCTGGGTAATCCGTGTGCCGTGGAACAGACTGGGGAACCAGTGTGCCGTGGGACTGGGTGGGGAATCAGTATGCCGAGGAACAGGGTGAGAAATCAGTGTGCCGTGGAACAGGGTGGGGAATCAGTGTGCTGAGCAACAGGATGGGTAATAAGTTGCTGAGGAACAGGATGGGTAATAAGTTGCTGAGGAACAGGATGGGGAATCAATGTGCCGAGGAACAGGGTGGGGAATCAGTGTGCTGAGGAACACGGTGAGGAATCAGTGTGCTGAGAACAGGATGGGGAATAAGTTGCTGAGGAACAGGGTGGGGAATCAGTGCGCTGAGGAACAGGGTGGAGAATCAGTGTGCTGAGGAACAGGGTGGGGAATCAGTATGCCGTGGAACTGGCTGGGGAATCAGTGTGCTGAGGAACAGGCTTGGGAATAAGTTAGCCGAGGAACAGGATGGGGAATCAGTTTGCCGAGGAACAGGGTGAGAATCAGTGTGCCGAGGAACAGGGTGGGGAATAAGTTGCTGAGGAAGAGGGTGGGGAATACGTTGCTGAGAAACAGTGTGGGTAATAAGTTGCTGAGGAACAGGATGGGGAATCCGTGTGCCGTGGAACGGGGTGGGGAATCAGTGTGCCAAGAACAGGGTGAAGAATCAGTGTGCTGAGGAATCAGTGTGCTGAGAACAGGATGGAGAATAAGTTGCTGAGGAACAGGGTGGGGAATCAGAGTGCTGAGGAAAAGCGGAAGGAATTAGCGTGCCGAGGAACAGGGTGAGGAATCAGTGCGCCGAGAAACATGATTGGGAATCAGTGTGCCGATGAACAGGGTGGGGAATCAGTGTGGTGAGGAATCAGTGTGCCGCGGAACGGGATGGGGAATCAATGTGCCGAGGTACAGGGTGGGCAATAAGTTGCTGAGGAACAGGGTGGGGAATAGTGTGCTGAGAAACAGTGTGGGGAATAAGTTGCTGAGGAACAGGATGGGGAATCAGTGTGCCGTGGAATGGGGTGGGGAATCAGTGTGCCAGGAACAGGGTGAAGAATCAGTGTGCTGAGGAATCAGTGTGCTGAGGAACACAGTGAGGAATCAGTGTGCTGAGAACAGGATGGGGAATAAGTTGCTGAGGAACAGGGTGGGGAATCAGTGTGCTGAGGAACAGGGTGGGGAATCAGTGTGCTGAGGAACAGGGTGAGGAATCAGTGTGCCATGGAACAGGGTGGAGAATCAGTGTGCCGAGGAACAGGGTGGGGAATCAGTGTGCTGAGGAACATGGTGGGGAATCAGTGTGCTGAAGAAACAGTGTGGGGAATAAGTTGCTGAGGAACAGGATGGGGAATCAGTGTGCCGTGGAATGGGGTGGGGAATCAGTGTGCCAGGAACAGGGTGAAGAATCAGTGTGCTGAGGAATCAGTGTGCTGAGAACAGGATGGGGAATAAGTTGCTGAGGAACAGGGTGGGGAATCAGTGTGCCGAGGAACAGGATGGGGAATCCGTGTGCCGTGGAACAGGGTGCGGAATCAGTATGCCGTGGAACTGGCTGGGGAATCAGTGTGCTGATGAACAGGGCGGGGAATCAGTGTGCTGAGGAACAGGATGGGGAATCAGTGTGGTGAGGAATCAGTGTGCCGCGGAACAGGATGGGGAATCAGTGTGCCGAGGAACAGGGTGGGCAATAAGTTGCTGAGGAACAGGATGGGGAATCAGTGTGCCGAGGAACAGGGTGGGGAATCAGTGTGCTGAGGAACAGGGTGGGGAATCAGTGTGCCGAGGAACAGGGTGAGGAATCAGTGCGCCGAGAAACATGATTGGGAATCAGTGTGCCGAGGAACAGGGTGGGGAATCAGTGCGCTGAGCAACAGGGTGAGAAATCAGTGTGCCATGGAACAGGGTAGGGAATCAGTGTGCTGATGAACAGGGTGGGGAATCAGTGTGCTGATGAACAGGGTGGGGAATCAGTGTGCTGAGCAACAGAATGGGTAATAAGTTGCTGAGGAACAGGATGGGCAATCAGTGTGGTGAGGAATCAGTGTGCCGCGGAACGGGATGGGGCATCAATGTGCCGAGGAACAGGGTGGGGAATAAGTTGCTGAGGAACAGGATGGGGAATCAGTGTGGTGAGGAATCAGTGTGCCGTGGAACGGGGTGGGGAATCAATGTGCCGAGGAACAGGATGGGGTATCAGTGTGGTGAGGAATCAGTGTGCCGTGGAACGGGGTGGGGAATCAATGTGCCGAGGAACAGGGTGGGGAATAAGTTGCTGAGGAACAGTGTGGGGAATAGTGTGCTGAGAAACAGGGTGGGGAATCAGTGCGCTGAGGAACAGGGTGGAGAATCAGTGTGCTGAGGGACAGGGTGGTGAATCAGAGTGCTGAGGAACGGGGTGGGGAATCAGTGTGCTGAGGAACAGGGTGGGGAATCAGTGTGCTGAGGAATTGGGTGAGGAATCAGTGCGCCGAGGAACAGGGTGGGGAATCAATGTGCCGAGGAACAGGGTGGGGAATAAGTTGCTGAGGAACAGTGTGGGGAATAGTGTGCTGAGAAACAGTGTGGGGAATAAGTTGCTGAGGAACAGGATGGGGAATCAGTGTGCCGTGGAACGGGGTGGGGAATCAGTGTGCCAGGAACAGGGTGAAGAATCAGTGTGCTGAGGAATCAGTGTGCTGAGGAACACAGTGAGGAATCAGTGTGCTGAGAACAGGATGGGGAATAAGTTGCTGAGGAACAGGGTGGGGAATCAGTGCGCTGAGGAACAGGGTGGGTAATCCGTGTGCCTTCGAACAAGGTGGGGAATCAGTGTGCCGAGGAACAGGGTGGGGAATCGGTGTGCTGAGGAACAGGATGGGGAATTCGTGTGCCGTGGAACAGGGTGGGGAATCGGTATGCCGTGGAACTGGCTGGGGAATCAGTGTGCTGATGAACAGGGCGGGGAATCAGTGTGGTGAGGAATCAGTGTGCCGCGGAACAGGATGGGGAATCAGTGTGCCGAGGAACAGGGTGGGGAATAAGTTGCTGAGGAACAGGATGGGGATTCTGTGTGCCGAGGAACAGGGTGGGGAATCAGTGTGCTGAGGAACAGGGTGAGGAATCAGTGTGCTGAGGAACAGGGTGGGGATTCAGTGTGCTGAGGAACAGTGTGAGGAATCAGTGTGCTGAGGAACAGGGTGGGGAATCAGTGTGCTGAGGAACAGGGTGAGGAATCAGTGTGCCATGGAACAGGGTGGGGAATCAGTGTGCTGAGGAACAGTGTGAGGAATCAGTGTGCTGAGAACAGGATGGGGAATGTGTGCCGAGGAACAGGGTGGGGAATTAGTGTGCCGAGGAACAGGGTGGGGAATCAGTGTGGTGAGGAATCAGTTTGCCGAGGAACAGGATGGGGAATCAGTGTGCCGAGGAACAGGGTGGGGAATCAGTGTGCTGAGGAACAGGGTGGGGGATCAGTATGCTGTGGAACAAGGTGGGGAATCAGTGTGCTGTGGAACAGGGTGGGGAATCAGTGTGCTGAGGAACAGGCTGGGTAATCCGTGTGCCGTGAACAGTCTGGGGAACCAGTGTGCCGTGGAACTGGGTGGGGAATCAGTATGCCGAGGAACAGTGTGAGAAATCAGTGTGCCGTGGAACAGGGTGGGGAATCAGTGTGCCGTGGAACAGGGTGGGGAATAAGTTGCTGAGGAACAGGGTGGGGAATAGTGTGCTGAGAAACAGTGTGGGGAATAAGATGCTGAGGAACAGGGTGGGGAATCAGTGTGCTGATGAACAGAGTGGGGAATCAGTGTGCTGAGCAACAGGATGGGTAATAAGTTGCTGAGGAACAGGATGGGGAATCAGTGTGGTGAGAAATCAGTGTGCCGCGGAACGGGATGGGGAATCAATGTGCCGAGGAACTGGGTGGGGAATAAGTTGCTGAGGAACAGGGTGGGGAATAGTGTGCTGAGAAACAGTGTGGGTAATAAGTTGCTGAGGAACAGGATGGGGAATCCGTGTGCCGTGGAACGGGGTGGGGAATCAGTGTGCCAAGAACAGGGTGAAGAATCAGTGTGCTGAGGAATCAGTGTGCTGAGAACAGGATGGAGAATAAGTTGCTGAGGAACAGGGTGGGGAATCAGTGCGCTGAGGAACAGGATGGAGAATAAGTTGCTGAGGAACAGGGTGGGGAATCAGTGCGCTGAGGAACAGAGTGGGGAATCAGTGTGCTGAGGAACAGGCTGGGTTATCCGTGTGCCTTCGAACAAGGTGGGGAATCAGTGTGCCGAGGAACAGGATGGGGAATCCGTGTGCCCTGGAACAGGGTGGGGAATCAGTATGCCGTGGAACTGGCTGGGGAATCAGTGTGCTGATGAACAGGGCGGGGAATCAGTGTGCTGAGGAACAGGATGGGGAATCAGTGTGGTGAGGAATCAGTGTGCCGCGGAACAGGATGGGGAATCAGTGTGCCGAGGAACAGGGTGGGGAATACGTTGCTGAGGAACAGGATGGGGAATCTGTGTGCCGAGGAACAGGGTGAGGAATCAGTGTGCTGAGGAACAGGGTGGGGATTCAGTGTGCTGAGGAACAGTGTGAGGAATCAGTGTGCTGAGGAACAGGGTGAGGAATCAGTGTGCCATGGAACAGGGTGGGGAATCAGTGTGCTGAGGAACAGGGTGAGGAATCAGTGTGCCATGGAACAGGGTGGGGAATCAGTGTGCTGAGAACAGGATGGGGAATAAGTTGCTGAGGAACAGGGTGGGGAATCAGTGTGCTGAGGAACATGGTGGGGAATCAGTGTGCTGAATAACAGTGTGGGGAATTAGTGTGCCGAGGAACAGGGTGGGAAATCAGTGTGGTGAGGAATCAGTTTGCCGAGGAACAGGATGGGGAATCAGTGTGCCGAGGAACAGGGTGGGGAATCAGTGTGCTGAGGAACAGGGTGGGGGATCAGTATGCTGTGGAACAGGGTGGGGAATCAGTGTGCTGTGGAACAGGGTGGGGAATCAGTGTGCTGAGGAACAGGCTGGGTAATCCGTGTGCCGTGGAACAGACTGGGGAACCAGTGTGCCGTGGGACTGGGTGGGGAATCAGTATGCCGAGGAACAGGGTGAGAAATCAGTGTGCCGTGGAACAGGGTGGGGAATCAGTGTGCTGAGCAACAGGATGGGTAATAAGTTGCTGAGGAACAGGATGGGTAATAAGTTGCTGAGGAACAGGGTGGGGAATAGTGTGCTGAGAAACAGTGTGGGGAATAAGTTGCTGAGGAACAGGATGGGGAATCAATGTGCCGAGGAACAGGGTGGGGAATAAGTTGCTGAAGAACAGGGTGGGGAATAGTGTGCTGAGAAACAGTGTGGGGAATAAGTTGCTGAGGAACAGGATGGGGAATCAGTGTGCCGTGGAACGGGGTGGGGAATCAGTGTGCCAGGAACAGGGTGAGGAATCAGTGTGCTGAGGAACCAGTGTGCTGAGGAACACGGTGAGGAATCAGTGTGCTGAGAACAGGATGGGGAATAAGTTGCTGAGGAACAGGGTGGGGAATCAGTGCGCTGAGGAACAGGGTGGAGAATCAGTGTGCTGAGGGACAGGGTGGTGAATCAGAGTGCTGAGGAACGGGGTGGGGAATCAGTGTGCTGAGGAACAGGGTGGGGAATCAGTGTGCTGAGGAATTGGGTGAGGAATCAGTGCGCCGAGGAACAGGGTGGGGAATCAGTGTGCCGAGGAACAGGGTGGGGAATCAGTGTGCTGAGGAACAGGGTGGGGAAAAAGTTGCTGAGGAACAGGGTGAAACGGGGGAACAGTGGTTGAGGAACGGGCTCCAGCAGTAAACAGTTGCTGAGAGATGGGGCTAAAGCAGGAATCTTTGTGCTGAGGAATGGGGCCCAGTAACCATTCACATACATGTGTAGTTAGCTGATTTCGATATTTTCGATACATTCACCCTTCCTCCAAGTTGAACTTATTATCCCCTCTACTCGTGCTTTCTGTCTTTCACAGTATTTTGTGTATCCTGGCATGCCTCTCTCGTATTTCCTCTTGGTTCTGATATCCTTTCTGAGTTTGTTTGAAGCAATACAACCCACAAGGGACTCAATCCCAGCTCCTTCCAGGTGTCATCTACCCCAGAGCTAGTCCCAGGGATCTGAAGCCATCTCTCCTGCATCATCTCTCCAGCATTATCCTCCTATTTCTGTTCTCACTTTCATGTGGCACTGGTGTCCCAGGCCCAACAATCTTCAAAGAACAAAGAAAAGCACAGCACAGGAACAGGCCCTCCAAGCCTGAGCCCACCATGCTGCCCGTCTAACCTAAAACCGACACTTCTGGATCTGGATCCCTTTATTCCCATCCTATTCATGTATTTGTCACTATCGTACCTTCTTCCACCACCTCCTTTGGAGTGAGTTCCAGGAACCCACTATCCGTTGTATCAAAAAACATCCCTCGCACATCTCTAAACGTTGCCCCTCGCACCTTAAACCTATGGCCCGTAGTAATTGACTTCCACCCTGGGAAAAAGCTTCTGACTATCCACTCTGTCTGTGCCCATAATAATTTTGTAGACTTGTATCAGGTCGCCCTTGAACCTCCGTCATTCCAGTGAGAACAACCCGGGTTTATCCAACCTCCCCTCATAGTTAATGTCCTCCATACCAGGCAACATCCTGGTAAACCTCTTCTATACCCTCTCCAAAGCCTCATCATCCTTCTGATAGTGTGGCGACCAGAATTGAACACCTTAGGCTGGTTTCTCCGATTTTGAGACGAAGTGCTGACGCCGGAGTGGGAACAGTGGTGTTTTACGACAGGAAAAAGGGCGCAACAGCTGCACCGATTCAGCAACTCTAAATGGGCTAGCACCATCGCCACTTGGAATGCAAGCGGTTCCATGCAAAATGGGGCCGGATTTTCCGGGTCCGTGATTGGTGTACATGGCGCACAGAAATCCCTACTCTTTATTTCCTCTCTTTTGTAAGGGCCACGAAGAATCCAGCACGAGTTTCAAAGATACAAAGTAATAACATTTATTTACTATAACATATATACATAACAGTAGCAGTAACTTCCCTTGCTACATACTGCTTCCTGCTGGTTCCTGAACTGGCCAGCTTTATTTATACTAGGGGTTCACTAGCGGTTTCTCCGCCCCCCTCATTGGGGAAGCTCATACTGCCACAGGATTGTGGGATAGTCATTAGTCCCCAGCCAATGGTAAGTAGGCAGGTTATAACATCCCTCCCCCCCCAAAGTCCAAGGAATCCACCGAAGACCCTGGCGAAGGAGGGTGTCGGACTCGTTTGGCCGCAGGCCGCACACCATTTGCCGGATCCACACCGTTGGATCAGGCGGCGTGTAACGAGACGGAGATCGGCGCTTCCGTGATGAACGGCGCAACGGTTGTACATCCACGGCCCGTGGACCCGAGGATTCCCCCTCTGATGCATCCTGTTTCTCCATCTAGGATTCAGAGTCTGCTGCCTCCGTCATGTCAGCGTCTCTATCTCCATTCGGTCCCATAACGACCTGCGCAGGCTTCGAGTGAGGCACCAGTGGAAGATTGTGAGGGCTACCTTCCCTTGTCTCTGGTCTCTGCGGCTGTTGAAATGAGCTCCGGGGGCGGGGAATCTTTCGAGGGGATAGTCTTCTGGACCGAACGTGGTCTACATGTTTTCGCTGGAGACGACCCTGGGCTTGCACTTGGTAAGATATAGGGCCCGTTTGGCGAAAGATTACACCAGGAACCCATTGTGCACCACCAGCAAAATTCCGAACGAACACTGGGTCACCAGGCGCAAACTGCCGAATCGTCCGATGCCGAGAAAAACCCTGTCCCTGCCGTTCTTGTGTGCAGCGTACCTTTGCGCCAATGTCCGGGAAAACCATACTAAGGCGGGTGCGAAGTCTCTGGCCCATTAGAAGTTCTGCGGGAGCTACCCCAGTCACTGCATGGGGGGGTGGTCCTGTACGTAAACAAAAAGCGAGCCAGTCTCGTGTCCATTGATCCGGAAAACTGCTTCTTTCGGCCTCTTTTGAATGTCTGCACTGCCAACCCATTTGAAGCCGGGTGGTAAGGGGCAGTGCGGATATGGCGGATGCCGTTCATCTTCGTGAACCTCGCAAACTCCTCACTCGTGAATGGAGTGCCGTTATCCGTGACCAGCACCTCGGGGAGGCCATGCGTACTAAACGATAAACGCATCTTTTCAATTGTTGCGCTGGACGTTGTCCCCTGCATCTTATGCACCTCTAGCCATTTGGACTGGGCGTCAATTAGTAGAAGGAACATGGATCATTGAAAAGGGCCTGCGAAATCTGCATGCAAGCGTGCCCAAGGCCGCCCTGGCCATTCCCAGTGATGTAGGGGCGCGGCCGGCGGATGCTTCTGATGCTCCTGGCAAATGGAGCAGTTTTGGGCCACCTTCTCAATGTCGGTGTCGAGGCCTGGCCACCGGACATAACTCCGGGCCAACATTTTCATTTTGGTCACGCCTGGATGCCCATTGTGCAAGTCTGTTAGTATCAGCTCCTGGCCTTTTTCCGGGACAATCACACGTGTCCCCCACAAGAGGATGCCGTCTACCACGCTGAATTCTGACAGCTTGGAGGAAAATGCCCGCAACTCGCCTGGGAGCTGTCTATGCTGCCCACCATACAGGACTGTGTGCCGAACCTTTGACAGGACTGGCTCCGTCTGGGTCCACTCACGGATCTGTGATGCCGTGACAGGCAAGGTGTCCATAAAATTTAGGGTTGCAACCACCTCACCGGTCGTGGGGGTCGACATGGGGCCGGTCGATAAAGGCAATTGGCTCAGTGCGTCGGCATTTGCTATCTGCGTACCTGGTTTGTGCTCCAGAGAATACTCGTATGCAGCAAGCAACAAAGCCCAGCGCTGGATCTGTGCAGAAGCAATGGGCGGTATTGGCTTATCCTCTCTGAAAAGTCCCAGCAGGGGCTTATGATCAGTCACGATAGTGAAATGGCGGCCGTACACGTACTGGTGGAAGCGTTTCACCGCAAACACCACTGCCAGGCCCTCCTTCTCGATCTGCGCATACTTTTTCTCCGCTGCAGTCAATGTGCGGGAGGCGAAAGCTATCGGTCGCTCGGCCCCGTTCTCCACCTTGTGGGACAGGACGGCCCCAATACCATACGGGGATGCATCACGTGACGAGCAAAGGCTTTCCAGGATCATAGTGGGTTAGTAACCCAGACGACGACAATTGTTGCTTTACCCGCCGGAAAGCGGTTTCTTGCGGCTGACCCCAAACCCAGGTGTGATTTTTCTTTAGCAGAAGGTGCAAAGGGGCCAGCGTAGTTGCCAGATTGGGGAGGAACTTCCCATAATAGTTTACGAGACCGAGAAAAGAACGAAGATGCGAAGTGTCAGTCGGGGTGGGGGCATGTTGAATTGCACGCACCTTCTCTGCGACGGGCTGCAGACCTTCGCGGTCCACCCGATAACCGAGGTAGACTACTTCCTTTGCCTGAAACACGCACTTTGTGCGACGTAAACGGACTCCAGCCTCCGAAAAGCGTCTAAGGACAGCCTCCAGATTTTCCAAATGTTCCTGCTCCGACGTCCCTATAATCAAAACGTCATCTAGGTAGACAGCAACACATGGTAAACCTCTTAAAATGCCCTCCATAACACGTTGAAAAATAGCGCAGGCAGAGGATACTCCAAAGGGCAACCGTGTATATTCATACAGGCCCCGGTGTGTATTAATCGTTACATATGGTCGGGAGGCAGGGTCCAGCTCCAACTGCAGGTAGGCGTGACTCGTATCTAATTTTGTGAACGAGAGTCCACCTGCAAGTTTCGCGTAGAGATCCTCTATGCGAGGCATTGGATATCGGTCGAGTCGGGAAACCGTATTCACTGTAAGTTTATAGTCGCCACACAAGCGAACTGTGGCATCTGGCTTCATTACAGGTACAATTGGTGCTGCCCAGTCAGCAAAACGGACAGGCCTGATAATACCCAAACTCTCCAAACGAGTGAGCTCCCCTTCTACCTTCTCGAGCAAGGCGTAAGGCACTGGGCGCGCCCGGAAATAGCGCGGCGTGGCTCCTGGTTCAACTTGGATACGGGCTACGGCCCCTTTTATTTTCCCCAAACCAGGCTGGAATATATCTGGGTATTGTCCTAGCACCTCAGTCAACCCTTCAGAAACTGTTTGGAGGATGTGCTGCCATTGCAACCGCAAATGGCGCAACCAGTCCCGACCCAACAGGCTGGGCCCATGGTCACCATGATAAGTGGGAAACGCCCCTCCTGGCGTCCATAGACAACAGGGGTCATTGTAGTTCCTGCAATGTCTAGTGGTTCCCCCGTGTAGGTGGCCAACCTGGCCTGTGAGTCGGTTAATGTAAGGGTCTGTATACCCTGCTTGATGCGGTCGAATGTCCTCTGGGCGATCACGGAGACCGCTGCGCCAGTATCCAACTCCATCTCAAGCGGGTGGCCATTAACCCGTACTGTCACCTTAATAGGGGCCACACGGGGAGCTGCCACACAATGCATCTGCAGGCAGTCGTCCTCCATTTCCACGTCCTCAGGAGTAGTCGCCGCAGGTTCATCCACATGGAAGGTACGGCCTCTGGGCTGGTCCCAGTTACGGCTCCTGGGCTGGTCCCAGTTTCGTTCGGAACGACGGCGCCTCTGGCGCCCCAGGACCGCCGTCCGCGACGGGGTCGGCGCCTACAAGCCTGACACGGACATGGCTCCTCATCCATTGGCTCTGGAGAAGGCTCCCTTCGGGGAGGAATGTCCGACAGCCACTGGCGTCGGTCCGGACGTTGCCTCGCAGGAGTGCGGGGTGACGTTTTCGGACGGAAGGGATTGCGCCCCAAGGCATGCACTTCCATTCCCTGTAGCTCCTGTACTCCTCGCTCTGCACTCTCTCGGGACAATACTATTTGAATGGCCTGTTGAAAAGTCAATGTTGGCTCCGCTAACAACTTTCTCTGGGTGGCCGCATTGTTAATACCGCAAACCAAACGGTCGCGTAACATTTCTGACAAGGTCTCACCATAGTCACAGTACTCCGCAATCCTGCGTAGCCTGGATAGAAAATCGGCAAGGGATTCTCCAGGGGTCCTCTCAGCGGTATTAAACCGGTAACGCTGGACTATCGTGGACGGGGTTGGGTTAAAATGTTGCCCCACTATATTCACAAGTTCATCAAACGTTTTGGTGTCCGGCGCAGCTGGGTACGTAAGGCTCCTAATCACCCCAAACGTATGCGGGCCGCAGGCGGTGAGCAATACGACCACCTCGCTTTCGGTGCTATTGGTGATATTGTTTGCCCGGAAATAGTAACGCATCCGTTGTACGTACTGGTTCCAGCTTTCCAGCGCAGCATCAAAAACATCCAAACGTCCATACAGAGGCATGGCATAGTAGAAAACAACTTCCAACCTGTATCCAACAAAAATCCAGGGAGATGGCTTCAGCAGTGTAGACAGCTATTCACTTTAACCTTCGTCGTCAGTTTTGTAAGGGCCACGAAGAATCCAGCACGAGTTTTAAGGATACAAAGTAATAACATTTATTTACTATAACATATGTACATAACAGTAGCAGTAACTTCCCTTGCTACATACTCCTTCCTGCTGGTTCCTGAACTGGCCAGCTTTATTTATACTAGGAGTTTACTAGTGGTTTCTCCGCCCCCCTCATTGGGGAAGCTCATACTGCCACAGGATTGTGGGATAGTCATTAGTCCCCAGCCAATGGTAAGTAGGCAGGTTATAACACTCTCTGCCAGCCATAAGACATAGGAGCAGAATTAGGCCACTCGGCCCACCGAGTCTGCTCCACCATTCAATCGTGGATGATATTTTCTCACCCCATTCTCCTGCCTTCTCCCCATAACCCCTGATCCCCCTATTAATCAAGAACCTATCTATCTCTGTCTTGAAGACACTCTGATTTGGCCTCCACAGCCTTCTGCGGCAAAGAGTTCCACAGATTCACCACCATGAAATTCCTCTGAACTTCTGAAGAAATTCCTCCTCATCTCTGTTTTAAATGATCGTCCCTTTAGTCTGAGATGGTGTCCTCTGGTTCTAGTTTCTCCTATGAGTAGAAACATCCTCTCCATGTCCACTCTATCCAGGCCACGCTGTATCCTGTAAGTTTCAATAAGATCCCCCCTCATCCTTCTAAACTCCAAAGAGTACAGACCCAGAGTCTTCAACCGTTCCTCATACGACAAGCTCTTCATTCCAGGGATCATTCTTAATTGCCGAATGAGCCTGCACATTAACCTTAAGAGAATCGTGAACAAGGACTCCCAAGTCCCTTTGTGCTTCTGATTTCTTAAGCATTTCCCCATGGAGAAAATAGTCTATGCCTAAATTCCTCCTTCCAAAAGTGCATAACCTCACCCTTTTCCACATTGTATTTCATTTGCCACTTCATTGCCCATTCTCCAGTTTTCTATCCAACTCAATACATTTCCCCCAATCCCATCCGCTTTAATTTTGCACAATAATCTCTTGTGCAGGACTTTGTCAAATGCCTCCTGAAAGTCCAAATATACCACATCGACTGGCTACCTCTTGTCAACTGTACTGGTTACACTTTCAAAGAATTCCAACAGATTTGTCAAGCATAATTTACCCTTAATAAATCCATGCTGACTCTGACTGATCCTGCTTTCTAAATGTTCCGCTATAAAGTCCTTGATAATGAATTCAAGCATTTTCCCCACGACCGATGTTAGGCTTACTGGTCTATAATTCCCTGCTTTCTCACTACCTCCCTTTTTGAATATCGGAGTGACGTGAGCTACCCTCCAATCTGCAGGGACAGTTCCAGAGTCTATAGAATCCCGGAAGATGACCACCAATGCATCCTCTATTTCCAGAGCCACCTTCTTAAGCACTCTCGGATGCAGATTCTCAGGCCCAGGGGATTTATCCGTCTTCGATCCCATCAATTTACCCAGCACCATTTCTCTACTAATGTCGATCTCCCTCAGTTCTTATCTCTTGGCAGAGAGGAAACAAAGAGTAGAGATTAATGGGTCCTTTTCAAATTTGCAGGCAGTAACTAGTGGGGTACCACAGGGATCGGCGCTGGGACCGCAGCTATTCATAATATACATTAATGATTTGGATAAATGATTTGGAGGAGAGGTTGAGTAGACTGGGACTGTACTCGTTGGAATTTAGAAGGATGAGGGGGGATCTTATAGAAACATATAAGATTATGAAGGGAATAGATAGGATAGATGCGGGCAGGTTGTTTCCACTGGCGGGTGTGTAGAGGGTTCCATCTCTGCTACTCCACTACTGGGCCGATATCTGGGGTTTGAGTATCTGTGTGTGTCTCTCTCCAGCTAGCACTGAAACTTCAGCGGCCAGGGGATGCCGCACTGGGACACCTCCACGGGAGAGAGCACTGAATCAAGCCTGCCGTTTATCCCTAACCGGAAGCCTGAGGCTTATATCACACAGATATCCAGACCCCCACCAATGCCCAGGTGATTCTCTCTCTTGCCGGCGGTACAACACCCACCCGGTTCCTACTTCGCTGGAGTAGCTTTCCCAAGAGAGAGAATAGGACACTGCTGTTTATTACCTAACCAGCAGCCTGTCCTGAGTGAACGGGTTCGAATCGTTCAAGATGACCCTAGATTCTCGACCCCGGAATTAAGGTGAGGAATATCTTAACAATGACTTGGTCAGAGATCGCTGGTGAGAGATTGAAGAATTGAAACGACTCCAATTATCAGCAAATCGAGGTTTATTGCAAAACCCAGGTCAAAATCATCAAACAGAAGAAATTATAATAAAATCTTAAGCTCTAACACAAACTAAGTCTATTCAAGAAGTACTATAACGGACACAACGTAAAATCTTATTGTTACACAAGTTTAGCAATGGCACAAAACACAAATCAAGTCCCCTTCCCCAAAGCCTCAACCACTATCAAAGTCAAGGGAGTTTCGTAAGCTGCTGCAGGGTACTTACGGTCACAGGCTGCGAGAAGTCAAGTCAAAGGTGGAGAGGTCAAGCCAAGAGCCCCTCAATCGAAACACAGCCCCTTTTATATCCGTTTTACCTGGCTTTTTCCTGTGTTCGGCCAGCCCCTTTTGCATTGAATCCATAAGGTTTAAAGTTCCCGCTGGTCCTGCCCCCTTTGAGCCGGTCAGACCTGTCCAGATGGGAGTACCTCCCCTAGGTCCGCCTCCAGTCTGCTTTTTGAGATAATGAGGTTGAGCTCCCTTGTGAAGATTTTCAAAGTCTTCCATCTGCTCCGGAGATCGCTGCTATGTTGATTGGATTCTGCTCTGGTGGAGGCCAAGTCATTTACATCTGCATGGGGCTATGACCATCCCATTGTCCTGCTTGCAGGCAGGCCCCTTGTGTATTCCCGTGCCCCTTTGTCTGTGTTTTAATCTTATCTAGTTGTCTGGCTCCTTCTTCCTTGTAGCTCCTGGGGGGGGGGGGGGGGGGGTTTGTAAATACCTATGCCACTACTCGGCTCAGCGGACCCTTGGCTGAAAAGTGGTTACGTTCCCTTGGCTGAAAAGTGTCCAGTTTACAGTCTCTGGGTTTTATTCTTGGGCAGTCCAAAAAGGGCCGAATTGCCCGAAAACCTTACAGATGCCCCTTCGATACGTCCCTACCTGCTTGGACCGTATCGACACAGGTGAAGGGCAATCATTTCCTTTTGTGTGGACCGTAGGCCCCCCCTCAACAACATGCGAAACTTCAAGTCCCAAGACAGTTCCCTTAATCTAGGCTACCCCTAATTTCATTGAAAGGGAAAGACAAGACCATACTTAATTTAAACACACAGTAACATACACACATTTCACCGGAACCCCAAACGTAAGGGTCCCTGTACATATATCACAATCAAGTAACTGAAACCCGCGAATCCATACAATTATTTACATTTGAATCTCTTTATTTCACTAAGGATCCTCCTTTCTGGGCTGCACTTCGCTTCTTCCCGTTGAAGGCTCTTCATTTTCCTTCGTCGTCGATACCTGCAGCTGAGGTTCAGTACAACTGAGGCGACAGCATAATGTACCCCCTGGTACAACATTTTCTTTGTGGGGACAAACACTAAACCATTCTCAGGCCCCCTGGTGGTGATCGGACAGTTGTGAGGGTCGATTGGTTGGGCTGTGGGCAGGGGTCTCTTTACCTGAACCAGCAGTTCGGTAGCTTTTACAGTCATCCCTTCCCTGGGCGTTACACATCCCTGCCCACTGCGGTCAATTCATCCCGTTCCCTGGGTTCTGCCACCACCTAACAAAAGTGATCGATGCCCCTTGTGGACATGCCTTGGTAGACCCCCATAAACCAGGGCAGCACGGTAGCACAAGTGATTAGCACTGTGGCTTCACAGCGCCAGGGTCCCAGGTTCGATTCCCCGCTGGGTCACTGTCTGTGCGGAGTTTGCACGTTCTCCCCGTGTCCGCGTGGGTTTCCTCCGGGTGCTCCGGTTTCCTCCCACAGTCCAAAGACGTGCAGGTTAGGTGGATTGGCCATGCTAAATTACCCGTAGTGTCCATAAGGGTTGGGGGGGGTTGTTGGGTTGTGGGGATAAGGTGGAAGTGAGGGATTAATGTGGGTCGGTGCGGACTCGATGGGCCGAATGGCCTCCTTCTGCACTGTATGTTCTATGTAATCTATGTAAACACAAATAAATGCCCTGGTCAGAAGCCCACCACTTATCCCAGCAAACGGTGATCCTACCCGGTGACCCCGTGATGGTCCGGTAGGTGTTGTTGTCCAGGCGTTCCCAGTCCGAGGACCGATCCCTCATGTCCAGGCTCAGCTTCCTGAGTCACCACCATCTCCCCAAAGGAACGTCCCCCTTACAGGTTAAACACACCCGCCTGCCTTCAGTCACCCTAACCCGGTCAGTCGCCACCTGCATCTCCTCGCAGAGTACAGAGGCCTCTCCATAGGTGAAGCTCTGGTGGCTGGAGTACCTGGTCGAGTTCGACCCCAGCCATCCAGGCCACCTCCCCAGGTGTGAGTAGCGGGTCTGCTCTGTGGCCACCTGGTCTCCCTGTCCGGTAGTGACAAGAGGGGCTCTGCCGCCAGAGCACCCATAGACGAAGGACTCTTCTGTCTCGCCTCTGCGGAGTTCTCCCGGTCCCACCATCGCCAAGATCATCAGCAAGCTCCACATCGTCGGGTGCCCCATCTGTAAAACAGACAAAACACATCCTTGCCTCTACAGAACTACCTACCTCAAAGTGCATGGCTTCTATCCAGCGGCAGCAGCAGCTCCCGCTTTGAAGTTGGGAAATCAACATGAAATTGCCGCAGCCTGTCTGTGGTTCTGTGTCCACAGCCCGGCTCCACTAGGGTCCTAGTGCCTGCTGCTCATTCATTATATCACTGCATTATGCGCTTCTGTGATCCCACGATCCTAAATAACCCACACACCACTAAACACTAATTAGAACTAACAGGGGAAAATGCTATATACAATGCCACCCGTCTCCGGGTGGCCAAATTAAAACTGGACCCCGCTATACTGTGGCTGTTCACCTGTTTGGACCAACAGCTCGGGCCAGACCTTCCCCTCCCGGGGGTCCGGACTGCCCCTTGCCTCTCCTTCCCCAAAGGGGTTCGGGGATCCCTTTCTGCGCCCTCCGGAGACTGGGCTACCTGTGGCAGCACTGGATAATGTCCTACATCCCTCACCGTTCCCTTCTACTGGGGACCATCTTACCGGGGGCTTGGAGACCCGATTGCTCCTTCGTCCCCTGGATGGTTCCCACGCCCAAGGTGATACCTCCCTCTCCTCTGCCTCCCTAGCCTCTATACTAAGACAGGCCACCTGACCCACAGGTAATGGCTTGGGAATCGTTACTGTCCCTGGGCTGGGTGCTTGCAGCACTGTCGGTTTCTTTGGGACTGCCCTTTCGGGACAGCACCTTGTCACCGGTTGTGTGACCGTGGAGTCAGGGACCTCCCCCACCGTCGTTAATTCTACGGGGGGTTTCTCCACTACCACCCCCAGTCTTCCCCCCACCTTGCTCTTTCTTGCCCTTATGGGGTGGAACAATTTAAATTGACTGATGTGGCGTTCGCATGGGTCCCACCTTAAGGGATTTAAACTGCAAATAGCCGCTGAGGCAGCCTCCAGAATGGGACCCTGCACCTGGACCGGACCAGGATCTGGGGCTAGAACTACCACTGCGCTCCCTTTTTCCTGAGGCTGCTCCCTGGGTAGTCATACGGGTTCTTGTGGTGTGGGTGCGGGCAGGTCCTGGCCCGTTGTCATTGCCACCTGTCCCGACCCAGCTGCTAGGCTCTGCAAAAAGGCTAAAAGTTTTTTTAAATCGATGGTTTCCGGGGCAGCTGCTCCTGCCGCCGGGGTCTGACTCTCTACTACGGGAGCCCTCTCCTCCTTGCTAGGGTTCTCACACTCCCTCTTGAAATGTCCGGCCTTACCACACCCGTAGCATACCGGTTTCTTGTCGGAGGTCCGGGTGCCCTCATGCTTCCACTCTCTCTTAGGGGGTGCTGGCGCGATTTCATGCATTTTACCCTTAAGGAGCTTTTCCTCACTCCTCTCCCCATTGCGGTATGCGAGGGTGAGTTTCCTAAGGACCTCTGCCTCATTAAGGGCCGGGGTCTGCGGGTCGAACCAGTGTTCGGCTTTTGCCCTAACGTTAGGGAGACAGTTGGCTACTAGGGTCTTTAGCCAGTGGGCTGTTCTCTCCCCTAAATTCTGTCTATCATGCGGGAACCCCGCATGCCTCCACATAGACAACCCACAGCCTGTCTGCGAACATAGTGGGAGATTCCCCTGGTTGCTGCTTGGTTTCCCCCACCCTCATGAAAGGGCTCCCCAGATTCAAACCCATTGCCTCCAGCACAGCAGTCTGTGCTGCCGCCCATGTGTCAGGTCTTCCCCCATTCCCGGAGGTCACTGCCCTGCACCTAGGGTCATCAGGAGCATCCTTACCTGCTCCCCCTCGTCGCAGTCATTAATGCTGGCTGCCTGCTCCACCTCCATAAAATGAAGCGACGGATCCCCTTTCGGAGTTAGCCTGGGAACGTGGGCCACCATCCCCCTGAGCGCGGATGCCCCATGAGGAATGATAATGTCGCCCTCAACCAGTCCCCTATTTGCCAGCACCGCTGGGGGACCATACCTTCTCTGCCTGACAGGGCACATCTGCCCTACCTGGGGTTCCTGCTCCTCCGCCTCCCCGGCGTCCAGCTCTCCTGCCCCGTTGGGTAGCCCCCCTGTCCCCGGGCTAACTACCCATATAGGAGACGCCGCTATCTGGGGATACACCACTGACCCCCCTTGGACCTACCCCTGACCGGGCGGTCCGATCCCCCCCGCCGACCCGGACACAATCCCGGTGCCTCAGGAGGCGGTCTATTCCCCTTGGCCTTTGGGGAATCATCCGCTGCGAGGAGCACCTTGCCCCTTGGGAACCCCCCTGGACCTACCAGGTGTACCTGTCCCCTGACCTTGGACAAGGTCTCCTCCAACTCTGTTATCCGTGCCTGGCACGGCCCGTGAGCACAGTCCCCTACTTCCTCGCGAGCCACTCGGTACGCTGCCTGGATGTCCCGGTACTTCCCCTCCAGCTTCCTACACTGCTCTGTACTCCGAGCACAGAGTTCCTGGAGCCTCCATTCCTTTGCCTTACCCTCCACTATCTGGCAGTGGAGATATTCCTTCTCGCACCGGTTAGACTCGCTTTCCTGTAGGCTGCCCTGTTTAATTTCTGCCAATTCCTCCCGCAGTCGTTCCGCTGCGCTAGCGCTGTCCCCTGCGCTGGCCCTGACTTCTCCCAACTCCTGCTCTAATTCTTCCACCCTTCGCTCTGTTTTGGCTACCTGCTGGGACAAGCAGACCAGCCACACTGCCTTCTCCAAGTGCCTTTTGTGCGCCTTACTTTCTGTCCATGCGGCCGCCGCCATTACGGGTCGCTCCGCATTGATTAATTCTGAGAGCCAAGGTTTGGTGAGGTTGACCTTTTGCCACATATATGAGGAGATTCTCTCCTCCATTTTACTTTGTTCCCTCACCCCCTCTGCCAAGTCACATACTCCAAACCACCGGGGTCCTGCCGCGGTCGCCATTGTAGAGGGTTCCATCTCTGCTACTCCACTACTGGGCCGATATCTGGGGTTTGAGTATCTGTGTGTGTCTCTCTCCAGCTGGCACTGAAACTTCAGAGGCCAGGGGATGCCGCACTGGGACACCTCCACGGGAGAGAGCACTGAATCAAGCCTGCCGTTTATCCCTAACCGGAAGCCTGAGGCTTATATCACACAGATATCCAGACCCCCACCAATGCCCAGGTGATTCTCTCTCTTGCCGGTGGTACAACACCAACCCAGTTCCTACTTCGCTGGAGTAGCTTTCCCAAGAGAGAGAATAGGACACTGCTGTTTATTACCTAACCAGCAGCCTGTCCTGAGTGAACGGTTTCGAAGCGTTCAAGATGACCCTAGATTCTCGACCCCGGAATTAAGGTGAGGAATATCTTAACAATGACTTGGTCAGAGATCGCTGGTGAGAGATTGAAGAATTGAAACGACTCCAATTATCAGCAAATCGAGGTTTATTGCAAAACCCAGGTCAAAATCATCAAACAGAAGAAATTATAATAAAATCTTAAGCTCTAACACAAACTAAGTCTATTCAAGAAGTACTATAACGGACACAACGTAAAATCTTATTGTTACACAAGTTTAGCAATGGCACAAAACACAAATCAAGTCCCCTTCCCCAAAGCCTCAACCACTATCAAAGTCAAGGGAGTTTCGCAAGCTGCTGCAGGGTACTTACGGTCACAGGCTGCGAGAAGTCAAGTCAAAGGTGGAGAGGTCAAGCCAAGAGCCCCTCAATCGAAACACAGCCCCTTTTATATCCGTTTTACCTGGCTTTTTCCTGTGTTCGGCCAGCCCCTTTTGCATTGAATCCATAATGTTTAAAGTTCCCGCTGGTCCTGCCCCTTTTGAGCCGGTCAGACCTGTCCAGATGGGAGTACCTTCCCTAGGTCCGCCTCCAGTCTGCTTTTTGAGATAATGAGGTTGAGCTCCCTTGTGAAGATTTTCAAAGTCTTCCATCTGCTCCGGAGATCGCTGCTATGTTGATGGGGTGTTGATTGGATTCTGCTCTGGTGGAGGCCAAGTCATTTACATCTGCATGGGGCTATGGCCATCCCATTGTCCTGCTTGCAGGCAGGCCCCTTGTGTATTCCCGTGCCCCTTTGTCTGTGTTTTAATCTTATCTAGTTGTCTGGCTCCTTCTTCCTTGTAGCTCCTGGGGGGGGGGGGGGTTTGTAAATACCTATGCCACTACTCGGCTCAGCGGACCAAGCCTGCTGGGAAATTTGGTTACATTCCCTTGGCTGAAAAGTGTCCAGTTTACAGTCTCTGGGTTTTATTCTTGGGCAGTCCAAAAAGGGCCGAATTGCCCGAAAACCTTACAGGTGAAAGCAGAACTAGGGGGCATAGCCTCAAAATAAGGGGAAGTAGATTTAGGACTGAGTTTAGGAGGAACCTCTTCACCCAAAGGGTTGTGAATCTATGGAATTCCTTGCCCAGTGAAGCAGTAGAGGCTCCTTCATTAAATGTTTTTAAGATAAAGATAGATAGTTTTTTGAAGAATAAAGGGATTAAGGGTTATGCTGTTCGGGCTGGAAAGTGGAACTGAGTCCACAAAAGATCAGCCATGATCTCATTGAATGGTGGAGCAGGCTTGAGGGGCCAGATGGCCTACTCATGAAATGAAATGAAATGAAAATCGCTTATTGTCACAAGTAGGCTTCAATGAAGTTACTGTGAAAAGCCCCTAGTCGCCACATTCCGGCGCCTGTTCGGGGAGGCTGTTACGGGAATTGAACCGTGCTGCTGGCCTGCCTTGGTCTGCTTTCAAAGCCAGTGATTTAGCCCTGTGCTAAACAGCCCCTGTGCTAAACAGCTCCTGCTCCTAGTTCTTATGTTCTTATGTGCAGCAGGCAGTAAAGAAGGCTAAAGGTATGTTAGCTTTCATTGCGAGAAGCTTTGGGTATAGCAGCAGGGATGTGTTGCTGCAGAGCCTTGGTGGGGCCACACCTGGAGTATTGTGTGGAGTTTTGGTCTCCTTGTCTGAGGAAGGATGTTCTTGCTCTCGAGGGAGTGCAGCAAAAGTTTACCAGACTGATTCCAGGGATGGCGGGACTGTCATATGAGGACTGTCATATGACTCTCGCTGGAGTTCAGAAGAATGTCGGGGGAACTGATAGAGACTTATAAAATGTTAACAGGACTAGACAGTGTAGATGCAGGGAAGATGTTCCCAATGATGGGTGTGTCCAGAACCAGGGGATCACAGTCTGAGGATTTCGGACAGCAATAAGGAGACATTTCTTCACTCAAAGAATGGTGAGCCTGTGGAATTCATTACCACAGGAAGTAGTTGATGCTAAAACTTTGAATATATTCAAGAGGCGGCTGGATATAGCACTTGGGGGAGAATGGGATCAAAGACTGTGGGGTGAAAGCAGGATTAGGCTATTGAGTTGGATGATCAGCCATGATCATGTGAATGGCGGAGCAGGATCGAAGGGCCAAAAGGCCTCCTCCTGCTCCTATCTTCTATGTATCTCTGTATGTCACCTCTCCCCGCGTGTTTTTCCTCTGTGTCTTACTGCCCTATTCTCTGGTTCCCCCTCAGTTATTTCACCTACTGACCTATTGCTCCGGTTCCCAACACCCTGCTACACAAGTTTAAACCCTAGCAAACCTCATGGGCAGGATATTTATGCCCCTCCAGTTTAGATGGAACCCGCCCTCCTTGGTCCAGATATCTGAAACCCTCGCTCCTACACCAGCTGTTTGCCCACGTGTTCAGGTGAACTACCTTCCTATTTTTAGCCTCACTGGCATGTAGCACAGGGAGTAATCTAGAGATTACATACCTCAAGGTCCTGTTTTTAACTTTCTACCTAACTCCCTGAACTCCTGGTGCAGGACTTTGTCACTCTTCCTGCCTATGTCGTTGGTACCAGTATGTACCATGACCTCCTGCCCATTCAGACAAATCTGGGCCCTGGCACCAGGGAGGCAACATACTATCCTGGAGTCTCTTTCACTCCCACAGAAGTGTCTATCTGTGCCTCTGACTATGGAGTCCCCTCTTCTTCGCTTTGTCCCTCCCTGCTTAACAACAGAGCCAGCCGTGGTGTCACTGCTCTGGCTGCTGCTGCTGCTGTTTTCCCCTAATAGGCCATCTTCTCCAACAGTATCCAAAGCAATATGCTTGTTAGAGAGGGGGACAGTGACAGGGGATTCCTGCACCTTGCGTGTAACCACATCTCTACTACTGCCTATGATGCTTTCCGCCACCACCATGCTCCAACCGATCCATGTGGTCTGTGAGGAACTGCAATTCAATTTACTTCCTGCAGATGTACTTGTCCGGAATGCTGGGAGCTTCACAGACCTCCCACATCTCACAAGTGAAGCACTTTACCCCTCTAACTGCCATTTCTAGAACTAATTAATAAATTAATTTTAAAATAGTTCTTTTAGTTACAGCTATTTAGACACGGTCCCGAATATCAGCCACTCACCAACCAATCAGCTTATTGCTTTCCTGTGATGTCACTTGATTTTTTTTTTCTTGAATTCAAGTGCGCTGTTTGAACAGCTCAAGCGAAAGCTGTCCCGCGCAGGTCCGATGCTCTCTCCTCCCGAAGTTAACAGCTTCTCCCAATGGCCTTTCATCCATTGTAAGGTCAGATGTAGGGATGTTTGCTGATGGTTGCACCATGTTCAGCACCACTTGTGACTCATCAAAGACTGTAGCAGTCCGTGTCCAAATAAAACAAGCCTGAGCAGTGTTCAGATTTGTGCTGATAAGGTTTGGTGCAAGTAACGTTTGCACCACACGAGCCAGAAATGACTTTCTAGCAAGAGAGACTCTTAACTATCTCCTCTTGACATTCAGTGGCATTATCATCTGTCAACATCCTGGGTGTCACCACCCAAAATTGAACTGGACCAGCCAGATAAATACTCTGGTTGCAAGAGCAGGTCAGTGGCTAGGTATTCTGAGGCAAGTAACTCACCTAACTCTCAAAGGAATGTCCAGAGTCGACAAGGCGCAAGTCAGGAATGTGATGGAATACTCTCCACCTGTCTGGATGAGTGCAGCTCCAACAACACTCAATAAGCTTGACATCACCTGGGACAAAGCAGATGAGTCTTGCTGAGTGTAAGGTCCACCACTAAGGGGGTGGGGAGCCCGAGGACATTCATGATTGAGTTCTATATAAAGTCGGCCAGGTATGGTACCGACAATACAGACCCGGCTGGGATCAGTTGTATATGGTAAATAAACCAAAGTTGCATTTTGCCAACTCAGTTTGTACTCATTTGTGGCCTACTAAAGCTAGCTTTGCTCCCTCCCAGTAAAGAAAAGCTTTTTGAAGATAAATATGTGGCTTGTGGATCTGTTTGTAATAATAATAATCTTTAGTGTCACAAGTAGGCTTACATTAACACTGCAATGAAGTTACTGTGAAAATCCCCTAGTCGCCACATTCTGGCACCTGTTCGGGTTCACAGAGGGAGAATTCAGAATGTCTAATTCACCGAACAAGCACGTCTTTCGGGAATGGAGGAAACCGGAGCACCCAGAGGAAACCCACGCAGACATGGGGAGGATGTGCAGACTCCGCACAGACAGTGACCCAAGCCGGAATCGAACCTGGGACCCTGGCTCTGTGAATTAGTTTCTCTTCAGTCCGGATGAAATGATCAATCGAACACTAAGTTACTTCAACATATGTTTATTTCTCGGCCGGAGCTAAAACCACTATCTCTGAGAGTTACAACAGTAAGCCAAAGTCAATACATCTAGTAAAAGTTTCCTACATTTTGACACTGGTTCATTTCTGAGAACAGCCCCCTCGCATTCTGTCTGTGCTTTCAGCTCAATTATAATGATCTTTAAAGCTAGCAACCATTCCCAAGGCCGTTACTACAATTTGTCTGGTACAATAGAACAAGTGATTACAGCTTGCTACCAAAAAGCCTGTCTTGACATTCCTGCACACAAAGCTTTATCTAACATTTTGTTTTCCCATAAAGTTCCAATCCATCTTGAGCCAAACTCTCATTTATCCATCTTGAGCCAAACTCTCAGCACTGTGAAGCAACAGTGCTAACCACTGAGCTACCATGCCGTCCAAAAATTACATCCCGAGCCAGCCAGGAGTCGAACCATGAAAATTGTTGTTTGTTTTTTGAATGTTTTTAATTAATACTAACCATGGTTGGCTGCTCAGCCATGAGGCCAGCTTTGGTTCCAGTCCTTTGGGATACGGTACATTGATCTGTTCTAAGCATCCTACTTTAGACACCATCAGGGCTATCAGTGATGTTGATCTGTTGTTTGTTCTACAGTTGAGCCTAATAAGCAGGAAGCTGTTGAGGATAGCAGTGAATTGGTGAATCGTGAAGGAAGGAACTTACTTGGAACAGCAGCCAAACTATCAGAAGAGGTCAGACCCTAGTATCATGTGTGGATTTGAATGTTTGGGAATCACACTATCTTGCATAGCGAGCATCCATTTGTATTTGTGCGATTAGAAAGTGATATTTATTGGAACCACTGAACCTTTTGCTTATTGATAATTTATTTAGTTAGATACCCCGACCCAACATTTCTTCTAAACTATGCGCGCAACCTGAAAGTTCCTGCATAGCCTGTGCATAAGTCTGCCCTTTTAAATTACTCCACGTGTGCAGCTACACATAAAATATTTAAAAGCCTCCATATTGTACCTCAAAGTCAGGCAGTGAAGGATAGGAATGGAGCTCAAACTTTTAAAGCTTTTATTCACAAACACGTTTGAAACTCTTTTTGAATAAATTTAGAATACATAATTAATTTTTTCCAATTAAGGGGCAAATTAGTTTGGCCAATCCACCTACCCCGCACATAGAACATAGAACACAACAGCACAGAACAGGCCCTTTGGCCCTCGATGTTGTGTCGAGCAT
Source organism: Scyliorhinus torazame (assembly GCF_047496885.1). Taxonomy (NCBI): domain Eukaryota; kingdom Metazoa; phylum Chordata; class Chondrichthyes; order Carcharhiniformes; family Scyliorhinidae; genus Scyliorhinus; species Scyliorhinus torazame. Next base: position 42,736,305 of record NC_092725.1, read on the forward strand.
TGTCCGAAACCAAGATCAAGCTATCCCACTCCTTGTCATTCTGGTGTGCTCCATGTGCCTATCCAATAACCGCTTGAAAGTTCCTAAAGTGTCCGACTCCACTATCACAGCAGGCCGTCCATTCCTAACCACTCTCTGAGAAAAGAACCTGCCTTGGATATCCCTCCTATATCTCCCATCCGAATCTTATAGTTATGCCCCCTTGTAACAGCTACATCCACCCGGGGAAATTGTTCCTGAACGTCCACTCTATCTATCCCCCTCATTATCTTATGAACCTCTATTAAACCCTAACCCTAATCCTCCTCCGCTCCAAAGAGAAAAGCCCTAGCTCCCTCAACCTTTCCTCATAAGACCTATCCTGCAAACCAGGCAGCATCCTGGTAAATCTCCTTTGCACCCTTTCCAATGCTTCCACATCTTTCCTATAATGAGGTGACCAGAACGGCACACAATACTCCAAATGTGGTCTCACCGGGGTCATGCAGCATAACCCCGCAGCTCTTAAACTCAAGCCCCCTGTTAATAAACGCTAACACACTATAAGCCTTCTTCACGGCTCTGCCCACTTGAGTGGCAACTTTCAGAGATCTGTAGACATGAACCCCAATATCTCTCTGTTCCTCCACATTCCTCAGAACCCTGCCGTTGACCCAGTAATCCGCATTCAAATTTTTTCGCCCAAAATGAATCACCTCACACTTATCAGGATTAAACTCCATCTGCCATTTTTCGGCCCAGCTCTGCATCCTATCTATGCCTCTTTGCAGCCTAAAACACCCCTCCACCTCACCCACTACTCCACCAATCTTGGTGTCATCAGGGGCAGCACAATTGCTTCACAGCTCCAGGGTCCCAGGTTCGATTCCGGCTTGGGTCACTGTCTGTGCGGAGTCTGCACATCCTCCCCGTGTGTGCGTGTGTTTCCTCCGGGTGTTCCGTTTCCTCCCACAGTCCAAAGATGTGCAGGTTAGGTGGATTGGCCATGATAAATTGTCCTTAGTGTCCAAACTTGCCCTTACTGTTGAGTGGGGTTACTGGGTTATGGGGATCGGGTGGAGGTGTTGCCCTTGGGTAGGGTGCTCTTTCCAAGAGCCGGTGCAGTCTCGATGGGCCGAATGGCCTCCTTCTGCACTGTAAATTCTATGTTAATCAGCAAATTTACTGACCCACCCTTCAGCCCCCTCCTCCAAGTCATTGATAAAAATCACAAATAGCAGAGGACCCATCACTGATCCCTGTGGTACACCGCTGGTAACTGGTCTCCAGTCTGAAAATTTTCCATCCACCACCCTCTGTCTAGCCAGTTACTTATCCAATTGGCCAAATTTCCCTCTATCCCACACCTCCTTACTTTCTTCATGAGCCGACCATGGGGAACCTTATCAAATGCCTTACTAGAATCCATGTATACGACATCAACTGCTCTACCTTCATCTACACACTTAGTTACCTCCTTAAAGAATTCAATCAAATTTGTGAGGCAAGACTTACCCTTCACGAATCCGTGTTGACTATCCCGGATTAAGCTGCATCTTTCCAAATGGTCATAAATCCTATCCTTCAGGACCTTTTCCATTATCTTCCCGACCACCAAAGTAAGACTAACTGGCCTATAATTACCAGGGTCATTCCTATTCCCTTTCTTGAACAGAGGAACAACATTCGCCACTCTCCAGTCCTCTGGCACTATCCCCGTGGACAGCGAGGACCCAAAGATCAAAGCCAAAGGCTCTGCAATCTCATCCCTTGCCTCCCAAAGAATCCTTGGGTATATCCCATCTGGCCCGGGGGACTTGTCGACCCTCAGGTTTTTCAAAATTGCTAATACATCCTTCCTCAGAACATCTACTTCCTCCAGCCTACCCGCCCGAATCACACTCTCAACCTCAAAAACATGGCCCCTCTCCTTTGTGAACACTGAAGAAAAGTATTCATTCAACGCCTCTCCTATTTCTTCTGACTCCATGCACAAGTTCCCACTACTGTCCTTGACCGACCCTACCCTCACCCTGGTCATTCTTTGATTTCTCACATAAGAGTAAAAAGCCTTGGGGTATTCCTTGATCCGACCCACCAAGGACTTCTCATGCCCCCTCCTAGCTCTCCTGAGCCCTTTTTTCAGCTCATTACTTGCTACCTTGTAACCCTCAAGCGACCCTACTGAACCTTGTTTTCTCATCCTTACATACTCTTCCTTTTTCCTCTTGACAAGACTTTCAACTTCTTTTGTGAACCATGGTTCCCTCACACGGCCATTTCCTCCCTGCCTGACAGGGACTTGCCGATCAAGGACATGCAGTATTTGTTCCTTGAACAAGCTCCACTTTTCATTTGTGCCTTTCCCTGACAGTTTCTGTTCCCATCTTATGCTCCCTAATTCTTGCCTAATCGCATCATAATTACCCCTCCCCTAATTATAAACCTTGCCCTGACGTATGGCCCTATCCTTCTCCATTGCAATAGTGAAAGACACCGAATTGTGGTCACGATCTCCAAAGTGGTCTCCCACAAAGAAATCTAACACTTGGCCCGGTTCATTACCAAGTACCAAATCCAATGTGGCCCCCCCTCTTGTCGGCCTATCCACGTATTGTGTCAGGAAACCCTCCTGCACACATTGTACAAAAACTGCCCCATCCGAACTGTTCGACCTATAGAGGTTCCAATCAATATTTGGACAGTTAAAGTCACCTATGACAACTACCCTGAGACCTCCACACCTATCCGTAATCTGTTTTGCAATTTCTTCCTCCACATCTCTGCTACTATTGGGGGGCCTATAGAAAACTCCTAACAATGTGACCGCTCCTTTCCTATTTCTAACTTCGGCCCATATTACCACAGATGGCAGATCCCCTTCAAACTGCCTTTCTGCAGCCGTTAAACTATCCTTGATTAACAATGCTACTCCTCCACCTCTTTTACCACCTTCCCTACTCTGACTGAAACATCTATACCCCGGGACTTCCAACAACCATTCCTGTCCCTGTTCTAACCATGTCTCCGTAATGGCCACAACATCGTAGTCCCAAGTACCAACCACGCTCCAAGTTCACCTACCTTATTCCGGATGCTCCTTGCATTGAAGTAGACACACTTCAACCCACCTTTCTGTCTGCCAGTACACCCCTGCGACCTTGATACCCTCCTCAGTACCTCACTACTCTCGACACTGGCTTCTGGAACACAACTCGTTTTCCCAGCCCCCTGACAAATTAGTTTAAACCCCCCCCCCCCCCCCCGAAGAGCCGTAGCAAATTTCCCTCCCAGGATATTGGTGCCCCTCTGGTTCAGGTGCAAACCGTCCTGTCTGTACAGGTTCCACCTTAGAACATAGAACATAGAAAAATACAGCACAGAACAGGCCCTTCGGCCCACGATGTTGTGCCAAACCTTTGTCCGAGATTAATCATAGATTATCATTGAATTTACAGTGCAGAAGGAGGCCATTAGGCTCTTGGAAAGAGCACCCTACCCAAAGTCAACACCTCCACCCAACACTAAGGGCAATTTTGGACACTAAGGGCAATTTATCATGGCCAATCCACCTAACCTGCACATCTTTGGACTGTGGGAGGAAACCGGAGCACCCGGAGGAAACCCACGCAGACACGGGGAGGATGTGCAGACTCCGCACAGACAGTGGCTCAAGCCGGAATCGAACCTGGGACCCTGGAGCTGTGAAGCAATTGTGCTGTCCAGAATGCTACCGTGCTGCCCTTAGAACAAATAAATCTACACTATATAATTTTACCGTAATCCATGTACCTATCCAATAGCTGCTTGAAGGTCCCTAATGTTTCCGACTCAAGTACTTCCACAGGCAGTGCATCCCATGCCCCCACTACTCTCTGGGTAAAGAACCTACCTCTGACATCCCCCCCCCTATATCTTCCACCATTCACCTTAAATTTATGTCCCCTTGTAATGGTTTGTTCCACCCGGGGGAAAAGTCTCTGACTGTCCTACTCTATCTATTCCCCTGATCATCTTATAAACCTCTATCAAGTCGCCCCCTCATCCTTCTCCGTTCTAATGAGAAAAGGCCTAGCACCCTCAACCTTTCCTCGTAAGACCTACTCTCCATTCCAGGCAACATCCTTTGCACCTTTTCCAAAGCTTCCACATCCTTCCTAAAATGAGGCGACCAGAACTGTACACAGTACTCCAAATGTGGCCTTACCAAAGTTTTGTACAGCTGCATCATCACCTCACGGCTCTTAAATTCAATCCCTCTGTTAATGAACGCTAGCGCACCATAGGCCTTCTTCACAGCTCTAATGTGGCAACTTTCAAAGATGTATGAACATAGACCCCAAGATCTCTCTGCTCCTCCACATTGCCAAGAACTCTACCGTTAACCCTGTATTCTGCAATGGACAACCTCACACTTTTCAGGGTTAAACTCCATCTGCCACTTCTCAGCCCAGCTCTGCATCCTATCTATGTCTCTTTGCAGCCGACAACAGCCCTCCTCACTATCCACAACTCCACCAATCTTCGTATTGTCTGCAAATTTACTGACCCACCCTTCAACTCCCTCATCCAAGTCATTAATGAAAATCACAAACAGCAGAGGACCCAGAACTGATCCCTGCGGTATGCCACTGGTAACTGGGATCCAGGCTGAATATTTGCCATCCACCACCACTCTCTGACTTCTATCGGTTAGCCAGTTCGTTATCCAACTGGCCAAATTCCCACTATCCCATGCCTCCTTACTTTCTGCATAAGCCTACCATGGGGAACCTTATCAAATGCCTTACTAAAATCCATGTACACTACCATCCACTGACCAATGCTTGGTCACCTCAAAGAATTCAATAAGACTTGTAAGGCAAGACCTACCCCTCACAAATCCGTGCTGACTATCCCTAATCAAGCAGTGTCTTTCCGGATGCTCAGAAATCCTAACCTTCAGTACCCTTTCCATGACTTTGCCTACCACCGAAGTAAGACTAACTGGCCTGTAATTCCCAGGGTTATCCCTATTCCCTTTTTTGAACAGGGGCACGATATTCGCCACTCTCCAATCCCCTGGTACCACCCCTGTTGACAGTGAGGACGAAAAGATCATTGCCAACGGCTCTGCAATTTCATCTCTTGCTTCCCATAGAATCCTTGGATATATCCCGTCAGGCCCGGGGGACTTGTCTATCCTCAAGTTTATCAAAATGCCCAACACATCTTCCTTCCTCACAAGTATTTCCTCGAGCTTACCAGTCTGTTTCACACTGTCCTCTCCAACAATATGGCCCCTCTCATTTGTAAATACAGAAGAAAAGTACTCGGTCAAGACCTCTCCTATCTCTTCAGACTCAATACACAATCTCCCGCTACTGTCCTTGATCGGACCTACCCTCGCTCTAGTCATTCTCATATTTCTCACATATGTGTAAAAGGCCTTGGGGTTTTCCTTGATCCTACCCACCAAAGATTGTTCATGCCCTCTCTTAGCTCTCCTAATCCCTTTCTTCAGTTCCCTCCTGGCTATCTTGTATCCCTCCAACGCCCTGTCTGAACCTTGTTTCCTCAGCCTTACATAAGTCTCCTTTTTCCTCTTAACAAGACATTCAACCTCTCTTGTCAACCATGGTTCCCTCACTCGACCATCTCTTCCCTGCCTGACAGGGACATACATATCAAGGACACGTAGTACCTGTTCCTTGAACAAGTTCCACATTTCACTTGTGTCCTTCCCTGACAGCCTATGTTCCCAACTTATGCACTTCAATTCTTGTCTGACAACATCGTATTTACCCTTCCCCCAATGGTAAACCTTGCCCTGTTGCACGCACCTATCCCTCTCCATTACTAAAGTGAAATTCACAGAATTGTGGTCACTATCTTCAAAATGCTCCCCCACTAACAAATCTATCACTTGCCCTGGTTCATTACCAAGTACTAAATCCAATATTGCCCCTCTGGTCGGACAATCTACATACTGTGTTAGAAAAGCTTCCTGGACACATTGCACAAACACCACCCCATCCAAACTATTTGATCTCAAGAGTTTCCACTCAATGTTTGGGAAGTTAAAGTCACCCATGACTACTACCCTGTGACTTCTGCACCTTTCCAAAATCTGTTTTCCAATCTGTTCCCCAATCTGTTCTTCCACATCTCTGCTACTATTAGGGGGCCTATAGAAAACTCCTAACAAGGTGACTGCTCCTTTCCTATTTCTGACTTCAACCCATACTACCTCAGTAGGCTGATACTCCTCGAACTGCCTTTCTGCAGCTGTTATACTATCTCTAATTAACAATGCCACCCCCCCCCCCCACCTCTTTTACCACCCTCCCTAATCTTATTGAAACATCTATAACCAGGGACCTCCAACAACCATTTCTGCCCCTCTTCTATCCAAGTTTCCGTGATGGCCACCACATCGTAGTCCCAAGTACCAATCCATGCCTTAAGTTCACCCACCTTATTCCTGATACTTCTTGAGTTGAAGTATACACACTTCAACCCATCTCCGTGCCTGCAAGTACTCTCCTTTGTCAGTGTTCCCTTCCCCACTGCCTCATTACACGCTTTGGCGTCCTGAATATCGGCTACCTTAGTTGCTGGACTACAAATCCGGTTCCCAGTCCCCTGCCAAATTAGTTTAAACCCTCCCGAAGAGTACTAGAAAAACTCCCTCCCAGGATATTGGTGCCCCTCTGGTTCAGATGCAACCCGTCCTGCTTGTACAGGCCCCACCTTCCCCAGAATGTGCTCCAATTATCCAAATACCTGAAGCCCTCCCTCCTACACCATTCCTGCAGCCACGTGTTCAGCTGCACTCTCTCTCTATTCCTAGCCTCACTATCACGTGGCACCGGCAACAAACCAGAGATGACAACTCTGTCTGTCCTGGCTTTTAACTTCCAGCCTAACTCCCTAAACTCATTTATTACCTCCACACCCCTTTTCCTACCTATGTCATTGGTACCAATGTGCACCACAACTTCTGGCTGCTCCCCCTCCCCCTTAAGGATCTGAAGACACAATCCGAGACATCCCTGGCCCTGGCACACAGGAGGCAACATACCTTCCGGGAGTCTCGCTCGCGACCATAGAATCTCCTATCTATTCCCCTAACCATTGAATCTCCTACAACTATTGCTGTTCTATTCTCCCCCCTTCCCTTCTGAGCCCCAGAGCCAGACTCAGTGCCAGAGACCTGGCCGCTAGGGCCTTCTCCCGGTAGGTCATCCCCCCCCAACAGCATCCAAAACGGTATACTTGTTTTGAAGGGGAACGGCCACGAGGGATCCCTGCACTGTGTGCCTGGTTTTTTTTTTTCTTCCCCTGACTGTAACCCAGCTATTCCTGTCCTGTACCTTGGGTGTTGTTACCTCCCTGTAACTCTTCTCTATCACCCCCTCTGCCTCCGGATGATCCCCAGAATATGCTCCAATTATCCATGTACCTGAAACCCTCCCTCCTGCACCATCCCTGCAGCCACGTGTTTATCTGCACTCTCTCCCTGTGGGGAACGACCACAGAGGATCCCTGCACTGACTGCTTCCTCCCAGCCCCTCTCACCGTCACCCATCTAACTTGATTCTTCGGAGTAACTACATCCCTGAAGCTACTATCTGTGACCATCTCTACCTCCCGAATGATCCGAAGTTCATCCAGCTCCAGTTCCCTAACGCGGTTTCTGAGGAGCTGGAGATGGGTGCACTTCCCACAGGTGAAATCAGCAAGGACACTGACGGCGTCCCTCACCTCAAACATTCTGCAGGGGAACATTGCATTGCCTTCCCTGCCATCCCCTCGAGATAAAAAAAGAAAGAAAGAGCTTATCTGTTATTCACTCTACCCCTTAGGTTAAAGGAGGTAGAAGGGTGGGGGACACTACAAGTGTAGTGTCTAGGGTTTAGAAACTGCCCAACTTAAATACAGGTAAAAATAAAACACTTAACCAGCAACCATTACGTCCCACACGAGAACAGCAATCAGCTGTTATGGGCCCGCGCAAACAATTTAAATCTTTACTGCTTACCCAGCAGTCACTCTGTCCTCACTCCGACCGGATTCAGCTGGAAACTCCCAACAGTAAGTTTTTTAAAAAATTTACTCCCCTTCTCAGCAAGCACTCACTCAGCAAGCACTGCGCCCCGCACGATAAAACCGCAGGGAAAAGAAAAACTACTTACCAGCCAATCACTTACCTGCAGGCTGTGATGTCACGGTGCAACTTCTTTCTACTTCTACCTGCCCTCGAGTCTCCCTCTTGATCTTTACTCGGCTGGGATCCTTACAGTGATTGTCTTTTTTTTTGGTTAGAGGAAGATGTAGGGAGGGAAACACGGAAGAAGTGTTTCAGGTTTAACTGTCACTTGACAACAGCTCCTCCACAAACCACCTTCAAGATACGGTGACCGCAATGCACTGATGCAAATTCTCCCCGCAACAGCCAATCAGCAGCTCCGCTCTACTGCCCTCTGCTGGATCTTTGTATTGTGGGGGTGAAACCCATGCAGAAAACACTTTTGAAACCCGCAGAGCTGCAGCGATAGAGCAGAAGAATGGAGATGATTCAATTGCTTCCTGTAGAGCTAGCATAGACTCAGTGACCTGAATCTCCTCCTTTTGTGACAATGTCTATGACTGAAACCCTCAACAACCACAGCTTTAGTGAGTGCTTATTTATACTTTTTGGGGTTAAATAAATGAAACTAAATTAAACAAACTGAAAAACAAATTAAGGGAGTAGCCCTTTAAAGGGATACTGCATCAGACAAAAACAAATGTCAAAGGAAAATTAAAACATTAAATCAAAATGTGATTAAAAGTGTCATCAAACACCCCGCTCCCTACGGTGCCCACTGGGTGGAAGTTCTCTGCTTATTTATCAGGGCGCAGGGGGTGTTGATGCGCGCTACCAGCATACAGTTGAACACACAGACAGCAAAATTAACAGATTTCCTTATCTCTAAATAAAAATGGGAGTTTACATGTACATCCAAAATTTCAAATTAGATTAAATCAAAAATATTCACATTCTGTGCAAACTATTACATTGCAAGACACACTTGCACTAGTACACCCTCACAATTCCTAAATGCACCTGCAGATAGCGGAATCCATTTCCCCCCGGGCTGGTCAATCTCGTCCTCTAAGCACGGAAAGCTGCCATCAATGAACAGATCCCCTGAACGCTCGATCCCTACTCGCTGTCACCTCCGAAACCGCCCCACCTAGCCTCCCCGGCACAAATCAGTGGTTACCATAAATTGGAGCCCACACCGACGCTCCCCCCACTCCCATGTGCTTCAGTCACTGTCCCCACACCCTCAAAAGCCGCCACCATCACCGGACTTGTGGCGTACCGAGCTGGCGAGAACGTTAACAGGGCCCCAAGCACAAGTGCCCTTGCTTAATGCCGCCTCCACCTGCTCCCACACCCCACTACCCTCTTCCTGACCATAGCTATATTTGCCGCCCAACAATAATTTCTAAAATTCGGTAGGGCCAGCCCCACCTCGGCCCCGTTCCAACAGCACCTTCTTTACTCACGGGGTTTTGCCCACCCACACAAATTGACCTTCTTAAAAAAGGTTTTTGGAATAAAAATAGGGAGACACTGGAATATGAACACAAGTCTCAGGAGAACAGTCATCTTTACAGTTTGTATTCTCCCTGCCAGTGACAAACGGGAGCATATCCCACCTTCGAGAGTCCTCCTTCACCTGCTCCACTAACCGAGCCAAATTTAACTTATGTAGCTGCTCCCACCCCTGCGCCACCTGGATTCCCAAGTATCGAAAACTCCCTCCCACCACCTTTAACAACATCCCCCCCAACCTCCTCTCCTGCCTCCTCGTCTGGATCGCAAAGACCTTACTCTTGCCAATATTCAATTTATATCCCAAGAACCTGCCAAACTCCCCGAGGATCCTCATAATCTCACCAATCCCCCCCCCCCAAAAAAAAAGCGGGTCAGAAATATACAGGAGTAGATCGTCTGCGTATAACGAGACCCTGTGCTCCACCTCCCACCGCACTATCCCCCGCCAGTCCTTGACGCTCAGCGCCATCGCCAGTGGCTCTCTGGCCAAGACAAACAACAGTGGGGAGAGTGGACATCCCTGCCTCGTCCCCCAATGCAGCCTAAAATAGTCTGAATTCACTTGTTTTGTCCGCACGCCATCAGTGCCCAGTACAGCAATCGGACCCGGCCCACCAAACCCTGCCCAAATGCGAACTGGCCCAAGACCTCCCATAGATATTCCCACTCCACCTGGTCAAAGGCCTTCTCTGCATTCATGGCGACCACCACCTCCACTTTCCTACCCTCTGGGGGTATCATGATCACATTTAAGAGCCTTCTGATGTTGGCCATTAACTGCCTCCCTTTTACAAACCCCGTCTGGTTCTCTTCTATCACCCCGGCACACAATCTTCTATTCTCGAGGCCAAGATCTTGACCAGTAATTTGGCGTCCATGTTCAGAAGGGCGATTGATCTGTATCATAGAATTTACAGTGCAGAGGGAGGCCATTCGGCCCATTGAGTCTGTAACGGCCCTTGGAAAGAGCACCCTTCCTGAGCCCATACCTCCGCCCTATCCCCGTAACCTCACCTAATATTTTTTGGACACTAAGGGTAATTTATCATGGCCAATCCACCTAACCTGCACGTCTTTGGACTGTGGGAGGAAACCGGAGGACTCTGAGGAAACCCACGCACACACATGGTGAGAACGTGCAGACTCCGTACAGATAGTGACCCAAGCTGAGAATCGAACCTGGGACCCTGGAGCTGTGAAGCAACTGTGCTATCCACTATGCTACCGTGCTACCCTTTTGACCCAAGGTGTCCTGGGTCCTTCTCCCACTTCAGCATCAGGGAAATCGAAGCCTGTGAAGTTGTTGGGGGAATAACCCCTCACTCCCTAGCCTCATTAAACACCCTCATCAGCAGGGGCCCCAGCACTCCTGAAAGCTTTTTATAAAACTCTACTGGGCCCCGGGGCTTTGCCCGACTGCATTGCCTCCAGCCCGTCCACCACTTCAACAAGCCCAATTGGGGCTTCTAGACCCTTCCACCCTCGGAAACTCCATCCTTCCAAAATCAGCCTCATCTCAAGCTGGGGGTTCCGACTCGTACAACCTACAGTAAAATTCCCTGAACGCTCCGTTCACCCCACTGGGTCCAAGATCATGTTCCCCTCTCTATCTCACTCTCCCAATATCCCTAGCCGCCTCCCATTTCCTGAGCTGGTGTGCTAACATCCTACTGGCCTTCTCCCCATATTCATACACCGCTCCTCTCTCTTTTCTCAATTGCCCCACCGCCTTCCCTGTAGATAGCAACTAAAACTCCCATCTGCAGCTTCTGCCGCATCTTCAACAGCCCTGCCTCCGGGGCTTCGGAGTGCCTCCTATCCACCTGGAGAATCTCTCTAACCAGCCTGTTCATCTCTGCCTGCTCCACCTTCTCCCTATGCGCCCGTATCAAAATAAACTCCTCCCCTAACTACTGCCTTCAACCATACCATTGCTGCCGAGATCTCCCCTGTGTAATTTTCTCCACAAAATTCCGAATAGCCTCTCTCATCCGCACACACCTCCCCCTCCGCTAACAGTCCTACATCTAATCTCCAGTGCGGGCGCTGGCGACACTACAATTGCCGAGTACTCGCCATCTACCACCCCCGCCAACAGAACCCTGTCTAAAACAAAACAAACGATCCGGGAGTACACTTTGTGTACATGGGAGGGAAAAAAAAACGCCTTCGATCTTGATCGCCCAAACCTCCACGAATCCACCCCTCCCATCTGCTCCATATAGCCCTTTAGTTCCTTTGCAGCTGCTGACACCCTCCCTGTCCTTGAGCTCGACTGATCCAGCCTTGGATCCAGAACAGTGTTGAAGTCTCACCCGCCGCGAGCGCCGCCCCCCACCCCCCCACCCCCAATAATCAGCCGATGTGAGTCCAGATCGGGGAACTTCCCCAAAGCTGCCTCATGAACTCCACATCGTCCCAGTTCGGTGCATAAAGGTTCACTAATACCACCGGCATCCCCTCCAGCTTCCCACTCACCATAATATACCTACAGCCCGAATCCGCCACTATGCTTCCCACTTCAAATGACACCCGCTTGTTTATCATAATCACTACCCCTCTTGTTTTAGAGTCTAGCCCCGAATGGAATACCTGCCCAACCCATCCCCTTCCTCAGCCTCATCTGATCAACCACCCTCAGGTCTGTCTCCTGTAGCATTGCCATATACGCCTTTCAGATGTGTGAACATGCGGGCCCTCTTGACCGGCCCATTCAGCCCAGCCTGGTCGGGGGGCACAGGGCCCCCACCCCCCCCCCCCCCCACCCCATTCCTGCCTATCAACCATAACCCATCCTAGGCCAGTCTCCAGCCCGCGTCCCGCATCTCTTCAGGCACGCCCTCAGGTGCCAACGACATCAACTCTCACCCTATCACCATTCGTCAATCCCTCCCCTGTCAGCAGACTTCTACCCCCTCTCCCTCTCCCCACCCACCCATAACAAAATAACAATCCCAACCCCCATCAACAAACTTATCACCTGCTTACCCCCCAACTGCGTTTCTGTGGTCTAGCTTGCCCAGCTAGCCTGGTAGCCCCTGCCCATGGCGCCAAGCATCCTATCCCCCCACTGATTCCCCTCCTCTCTGCTCAAGCAACTTACACATACAAACAATACAGTCCCCAACAAACACAACTAAGAAAAATTCAACCAACCATCCCCCACTGAAAACACAGCAAACCTACAAAGCAAAACTGAGCTCTACGGCCCAAACATAGTACAAAAGTGGTTCATACAAACCAGAAGAAAAGAAGTTTAACAAGAGTTTCAAAAATTACGACACTCGCTCCAAATTTCAATGTCCTCCATCTCCTGCCAGTCCCTTGTCCCTGATAAAGTTCATCACCTCCTCTGGCGATCCAAAGTAAGTTCCTGGTCCTCGTACGTGACCCAAAGATGCGCTGGGCACAACATACCAAACTTCACCCCTTCTTAAAGAGGGTCGACTTCACCTTATTGAAGCTCGCCCTTCTTTTGGCCAGCTCTGCACCCAGGACCTGGTAGACACGCAGCTCGCTGCCTTCCCATGTGGTGCGCCTGGTCTGCCTGGCCCACCTTGAACCACTGTGATCCACTTTATTCCCCCACTGATTATATAGTTTGGACTCTTAGAATATTGGAGGATACTCATCCTCCAACAATTTAAACTTGCTTTCTGCAATGTCCTACAGTTCCTATTAGAACTGTAGATTTGTATCTGAATTTTTTTCCTTGGCTTCCATCCTTCACCTTTTGGCAGCCATTGTCTTAACTGCAGAAAGTTAGGTTGTGTAGGATCAAATCTGAGACAGTCATTACCGTTTTTTGTTATAAATTTAGAATACCAAATTCTTTTTTTCCAATTAAGGGGCAATTTAGCATTTCTGCCTCCGGAGAGAGTTCAGGCAGTGCCCTATTGCCCCCCCCCCCCTCATCAACACTCCGACTCCCTTCCACCCCACCACCCTCCTTTCCCCTCTCTCCCCACCACCCCCCTTCCTTGCCCTTCTGTTGGTACAGAGGCGAGGGTATCTGGTCTCTCCAGCGCAAAGGTTTGTGCTTGTACCATTTGTTTTTTGTAGAAACATATTGTGAACTGTTTTAATAATCAGAGTATCCACGCCCCACGCCCCCCCTCCCCGTACATTGGTACTGAGGGGAGGATATCCTGTTTCTCCAACACAAAATTTAGTGTTTGTACCGTTTGGCCTTACATAGAACATTGTTATAACCTGCCTGCTTACCATTGGCTGGGGACTAATGACAATCCCACAATCCTGTGGGGAGTATGAGCTTCCCCAATGAGGGGGGGGGCGGAGAAACCATTAGTAAACTCCATGTATAAATAAAGCTGGCCAGTTTGGAAGCAGCAGGAAGGAGTGTGCAGCAAGGGAAGTTGCTGCTGCTGTTATATATATATATATATCCTTAAAACTCGTGCTGGATTCTTCATGGCCCTTACAAAACTGGCGACGAGGGTTAAAGTGAATAGCTGTCGCCGGGTTGCGGCGATGCGGAGCTAAGCCGCGCGATTCAGCAGCTCCCGCGAAAACGGACTTTTGGACCCGCTAACGGAGCCCCAACGGCACTTGAAAAAAAAAAAACCCCCGTGGGGAAGGGAAGGAGAAAGTCCCCTACAGACCTGCATGGATCGGACCCGCAGCGAAACGGCGAAAAAAGCGGCCCTGGAGCAGCGGGAGAAGAAAAAGAAGGAAAAAACAAAATGGCGGTGCCCACGGACAGAGAGGAGATGAAAGAGTTCATCAAGTGCTGCTTCGAGGAGCTGCGTAAGGAGATGGTGGCGCCTATACTGGCAATGGTGGAAAGACTTGGAGCAACCCAGAAAGCCCAAGAGGTGAAGATCCAGGAGATCCAGGAAAAAGTGAGTGTGAACGACGACGAGCTCATGGGCCTGGCGGAGAGAGTGGAGCGGCACAAGGCGCTGCACAAGACGTGGGCGGGAAGACTCGAAGACCTGGAGAACAGATCAAGGAGAAACGACTTGAGGATCCTGCGTCTCCCAGAAGGAATGGAGGGGGCCGATGCCGCGGCATATGCGGGCACAATGATCGGGACGCTGATGGGTGCGGAGGCCCCCCCCCCCCCCGGGATTGCTGGAGCTGGATGGGGCGCACCGAGTGCTAGCGAGGAAGCCCAATGCAAAAGAGCCGCCAAGGGCGATGGTGGTGAGATTTCACCGGTTTACGGACAGAGAGAGGGTCCTGAAATGGGCCAAGAAGGATCGGAGCAGCAAGTGGGACAATGCGGAGATCAGAATATACCCGGACTGGAGCGCGGAGGTCGCTAGGCGGAGAGCGGGTTTCAACCGGGCCAAAGCGGTGCTCCATTGGAAAGGAGTGAAATTTGGAATGTTGCAGCCAGCGCGGCTGTGGGTTACACATAATGGCCAACACCACTACTTCGAAACGCCCAAAGAGGCGTGGACCTTTATACTAGCTGAAAAATTGGACTCTAATTGAGGGTTTGTGTGGGAGGGGGGTTTTTGAGGGTTGAAGTATGATGTTGTTGTAACATAGGGGGTCAACCACGTGCAGGAAATGCTATATGGGCTGGGGGAGAGGGACAAGGCCACGACAGGAGCTGCGCCATGGGGGGCAGGGCAGGCCAAGGAAAGCGCGGGGTTGTCTTTCCCGCGTGCGGCAAAAAAGGCGGGAAGGGGAACAAAGGAATGTACATTGATTGGGAGATTCCCACACGGGGGAGTTAAAGGGATGGCGGGGGAAGCCGGGGTCAGCAGGTGTCAGCTGACTTACGGGAGGGATATGTGGGAGCAAAAAAGCTAGGCGGGGGGGAAGGGGGGGGGAGAGGAGGGAAGGGAGGGGGAGGGTTGCTGCTGCACTGGCCGAAAGAGAACGGGACACAGAAGAGGTGGCTGGGACGGGGGCCCCCGTCTAGGGGACTGGAGAGTGAGGGAGACGCGGACAAGGGACTGGCCCAGAAAAGGAGATGGCTAGTCGGCGGGGGGGGAGTGAGAGTCCCTCCAATCCGGCTGATAACGTGGAACGTGAGGGGCCTGAATGGGCCGGTGAAGCGGGCTCGAGTGTTCGCGCACTTGAAGGGACTGAAGGCAGACGTGGCTATGCTCCAAGAGACACACCTGAAGGTGGCGGACCAGGTCAGGTTAAGAAAGGGATGGGTAGGACAGGTATTTCACTCGGGATTGGACGCAAAAAATAGAGGGGTGGCAATTCTGGTGGGAAAGCATGTGTCATTTGAGGCCAAGACTATCGTAGCGGATAATGGAGGGAGATATGCGATGGTGAGTGGTAGGTTGCAAGGGACGTGGGTGGTGTTGGTAAATGTATACGCCCCAAACTGGGATGATGCTGGATTTATGAAGCGCATGTTGGGGCGCATTCCGGACCTGGAGGTAGGAGAACTGATAATGGGAGGGGACTTCAATTCGGTGCTGGACCCAGCACTGGACCGCTCCAGATCAAGGACGGGAAGGAGGCCGGCGGCGGCCAAGGTACTTAGGGGGTTTATGGATCAGATGGGGGGAGTGGACCCATGGAGGTTTGCAAGACCGCAGGCCAGGGAATTTTCTTTTTTCTCCCACGTGCATAAGGCATACTCCCGGATAGATTTCTTTGTTCTGGGCAGGGCGCTCACCCCGAGAGTGGGGGGGACGGAGTATTCGGCCATAGCCGTTTCGGACCATGCCCCGCACTGGGTGGAACTGGAGCTGGGAGAGGAGAGGGACCAACGCCCGCTGTGGCGGGTGGATGTGGGACTACTGGGCCGATGAGGTGGTGTGTGGGAAGGTGAGGGGGTGTATTGAAAGGTACTTGGAGGCCAACGACAACGGTGAGGTGCGGGTGGGGTGGTATGGGAGGCGTTGAAGGCGGTGATTAGGGGAGAACTGATCTCCATCAGGGCTCATAGGGAGAAGATAGAGGGAATGGAAAGGGGGAGATTTTGCGAGTGGACAGGAGATACGCAGATGCCCCGGAGGAAAGATTACTTGGGGAAAGGCGACGGCTCCAGGCGGAGTTTGACCTGCTGACCACGGGCAAGGCGGAGGCACAGTGGAGGAAGGCGCAAGGGGCGACTTACGAGTACGGGGAAAAGGCTAGTCGGATGCTGGCGCACCAGCTCCGTAAGAGGGCGGCAGCGAGGGAAATAGGGGGAATCAAAGATGGAAGGGGAGCCACGGTTCGAAGTGCAACGAAAATAAATAAGGTATTCAAGGACTTCTATGAAGAGCGTACAGATCCCAGCCCCCAGGGGGGGAGAGGGGGGATGAGGCGATTCCTGGACCAGCTGGGGTTCCCTAGGGTGGAGGAGCAGGAGGCGGTTGGTTTGGGGGCACCAATTGGGTTGGAGGAGTTGAGTAAGGGTTTGGGGAGCATGCAGGCGGGGAAGGCCCCGGGGGCCGGACGGGTTCCCGGTGGAATTCTACAGAAAATATGCGGACCTGCTGGCCCCGCTACTAGTGAGGACCTTCAACGAGGCAAGAGAGGAGGGAACCCTGCCCCAGACAATGTCGGAGGCGACAATCTCCTTGATTCTAAAGCGAGACAAGGATCCACTGCAATGTGGATCGTACAGGCCGATTTCGCTCCTCAATGTGGATGCTAAGCTATTGGCGAAGGTACTGGCCACTAGGATTGAGGACTGTGTCCCAGGGGTGATTCACGAGGACCAAACGGGATTCGTAAAGGGCAGGCAGTGATAACGATGACATCGGAGGAGGGAGAGGCGGAGATAGTGGCAGCTATGGACGCGGAAAAAGCCTTTGACCGAGTAGAGTGGGAGTACCTCTGGGAGGTATTGCGCAGGTTTGGGTTCGGGGGAGGGTTTATTAGATGGGTTAAGCTCCTTTACAGCGCCCCGGTGGCGAGCGTAGTGACGAACCGGCGGAGGTCGGAGTACTTTCGGCTGTACCGAGGGACGAGACACCTGCCCCCCCTGTTGTTTGCATTGGCGATCGAACCCTTGGCCATATCACTTAGGGAGTCTCAGAAATGGAGGGGGATAGTCCGCTGGGGAGAGGAGCATCGGGTATCGCTATATGCGGATGACCTGCTGCTATACATGGCGGACCCAATGGAGGGGATGGTGGAGGTCATGCAGACCCTGAAGCAGTTTGGAGAGTTCTCGGGCTACAAGCTTAATGTAGAGAAGAGTGAGCTTTTGTATTACAGGCAGGGGACCAAGAAAGAGGGATAGGGGACCCTACCGCTGAGGAGGGCGGAGAGGAGTTTTCGGTATCTGGGGATCCAGATAGCCAGAAGTTCCCTACATAAACTGAATTTGACGAGGGTGGTGGAGCAAATGGAGGAGGATTTTAAAAGATGGGACATGCTCCCGCTCTCGTTGGCGGGTAGGGTGCATTTGGTCAAAATGGTGGTCCTTCGGGCTTCCGGTTGCGGCGATGACCAGCTAAGCCGCACGTTT
The DNA here is from genome assembly GCF_047496885.1 of Scyliorhinus torazame. NCBI lineage: Eukaryota > Metazoa > Chordata > Chondrichthyes > Carcharhiniformes > Scyliorhinidae > Scyliorhinus > Scyliorhinus torazame. The sequence continues at coordinate 42,754,277 of NC_092725.1, forward strand.
CGGCGGCTCCAGCTCGAACGGACCTTCGGGCTCTTTTAAGAGCCCCCAACGGGGAATTTTTTCGGGACGGAAGCCGGTGTGGGGTGAGACAACAGGGAGTCCCGTTCCCCCCCCCCCCCCCCCCCCCCCCCCCCGACGAAAAAGAAAAATATCGGCGGCGGCGGCCAGATCGCGAAGAATCCTCGAGGACAAGGGCAGAAGGAAAAAGGAGCAAGATGGCGGCGGAGGGAGCCCAGGCGACATGGGGGCCGGACCAAGACGAATTTTTGAGACGGTGTGTGGAGCTGCTTAAGAAGGAGGTGCTGGCCCCGATGCTACAAGCAATTGAGGGGCTTAAGGAGACACAAAAGACCCAGGAGATGGAGCTCCGCGAGGTGGAGCAGAAGGTGACGGACAACGAGGACGAGATCCTGGGTCTGGCGGTCAAAGTGCAGACGCACGAGGCGCTCCATAAAAAGTGCATTGAAAGGATTGAAGTCCTAGAAAACAGATCACGGAGAAAGAACTTTCGGATCCTGAGTCTCCCCGAGGGAGTGAAGGAGCGGACGGCGGGGCTTACGTGAGCACGATGCTACGCTCGCTAATGGGAGCTGAGGCCCCTTGGAAGTGGAAGGGGCCCATCGGGTCCCTGCGAGGAGACCAAAGGCGGGAGAACCACCTAGGGCGAATATTGTGCGATTTCATCGCTTCAGTGACAGAGAGGTGGTTCTGAGATGGGCCAAAAAGGTACGAAGTAGCAGATGGGAGAATGCGGTGGTACGGGTATACCAGGATTGGAGTGCGGAGGTGGCGAGAAGGAGGGCGAGTTTTAATCGAGCCAAGGAGGTGCTACACAAGAAGAAGGTGAAGTTCGGGATGTTGCAGCCTGGTCACGCACCAGAGAGGCATCACTACTTCGAAACGGTGGAAGAAGCATGGACCTTCATTAAAAACGAGAAACTGGATCAGAACTGAGGGACTGATGTTGGAGGGGAAACGACAATGCTGATGTATATAGAGATGTAAATTGGGGAGGGGGGGAAGAAGAGACATAGGCGGGGGATGGGGAATGGGAGTGGGGCGGCAGAGGGAGCTGCGCCACGAGGGGCGGGGCGGCTCTAGAGAATACGGGGCTTATTGTTCTTGTTCCCGCGCCAGAAAGATGATGGCGGGAAGATAGGCGCAAGGTAGATGGGAGTTCCCCACACGGGGGGGGGGGGGGGGGGGGGGGGGGGGGGTGTCGAGGAGAGAGCGGGAGAAGCCGGGGTCAGTTGAAGTCAGCTGACTTTCGGAAGCAATATGGGGGAGTAATCATGCTAGATGGGGATCTAGCGGGGGGGGGGGGATAACTGGGTTGCTGCTGCAGAGATCAAAGAGGAACTGGTAAAAGAAAAGGTGGTCGGGGCGGGAATGCGCCACATGGGGAACGGGTGGGTGCGCGGAACCAGGACGTGGGGACTGGCCTAGAGAGGGTGATGGCTAGTCGACAGGGGAGGGGGGCAGGCAGCCCCCCAGTTCGGCTGATCACGTGGAACGTGAGAGGCCTAAATGGACCGATTAAAAGGGCCCAAGTGTTCGCGCACTTGAAAGGACTGAGGGCAGACGTGGCCATGCTTCAGGAGACGCACCTGAAGGTGGCGGACCAAGTTAGGTTAAGGAAAGGATGGGTGGGACAGGTGTTCCACTCAGGGCTGGATGCAAAGAACAGAGGGGTGGCCATATTGGTGGGGAAACGGGTGTCATTCGAAGCTAGGAATATTGTAGCAGACAGCGGAGGCAGATATGTGATGGTGAGTGGCAGACTGGAGGGAATGGAGGTCGTGTTGGTTAACGTATATGCCCCGAATTGGGATGATGTGGGATTTATGAAGCAGATGCTGGGACGTATCCCGGACATCGTGTTGGACCCAGGGTTAGATAGATCTAGATCTAGGACCGGAAGAAGGCCGGCAGCGGCCAAGGTGCTTAGGGGGTTTATGGACCAAATGGGGGGAGTGGATCCGTGGCGATTTGTTAGACCGAAGGCCAGGGAGTTCTTCTTCTCCCATGTTCACAAGGTGTACTCCCGGATAGATTTCTTTGTTTTGGGAAGGTCACTGATCTCGAGGGTGGAAGGAACTGAGTACTCAGCCATAGCTGTTTCAGATCATGCCCCACATTGGGTGGACCTGGAACTAGGAGAGGAGAGGGAGCAGCGTTCACTCTGGCGACTGGATGTGGGATTACTGGTGGATGAGGGAGTCTGCGGAAGGGTGCGGGGATGTATCGAAAGGTACCTGGAGGCCAGTGACGACGGGGAGGTCCGAGTGTGCCAGGAACAGGGTGAGGAATCAGTGTGCTGAGGGATCAGTGTGCTGAGGAACACGGTGAGGAATCAGTGTGCTGAGAACAGGATGGGGAATAAGTTGCTGAGGAACAGGGTGGGGAATCAGTGCGCTGAGGAACAGGGTGGGGCAGCACTAAAGGCGGTGGTCAGAGGAGAGCTGATCTCCATCTCCACAAGGGGAAAATAGAGGCCAAGGAAAGGGAAAGACTACTGGGGGAGATTTTGAGGGTAGATAAAGAATACGCGGAGGCCCCGGATGAAGGACTATACAGGGAGAGGCGACGACTCCAGACGGAGTTCGACCTGTTGGCCACAAGGAGGGCGGAGGCACAGTGGAGGAAGGCACGGGGTGAGATATGAATATGGGGAAAAGGCGAGTCGCCTGTTGGCCCATCAGCTGCGAAAGAGGACAGCGGCGAGGGAGATAGGGGGAATTAGGGATGAAATGGGAGCTACGGTGCGGAGAGCAGGGAAGATAAACGAGGTGTTTAAGACCTTTTACGAGAGACTATATAGGTCCCAACCCCCGGAGGAAAAAGAGGAGATGCGGCAGTTTTTGGACCAATTAATGTTCCCGAGGGTGGAGGAGCAGGAGGTGGATGGCCTGGGGGCGCCGATTGGGGTGGACGAGGTTACTAAGGGGCTGGGGAACATGCAGGCAGGGAAGGCCCCGGGACCAGATGGGTTCCCGGTGGAATTCTATAGAAAATACGTGGACTTGTTGGCCCCGCTGCTGGTAAGGACCTTTAACGAGGCCAGAGAAGGGGGGACCCTACCCCCGACAATGTCAGAGGCGACGATATCGCTAATCTTGAAGTGAGATAAAGATTTGCTGCAGTGCGGGTCCTACAGGCCTATCTCACTGCTAAATGTGGACGCCAAGTTGCTAGCAAAGGTGCTGGCAACGAGGATAGAGGATTGTGTCCCGGGGGTGGTGCACGAAGACCAGACAGGGTTCGTAAAGGGGAGACAACTAAATGTCAACGTGCGACGGCTATTAGGGCTGATAATGATGCCCCCAGCAGAGGGGGAGGCAGAGATAGTGGTGGCAATGGATGCAGAGAAGGCATTTGATAGGGTGGAGTGGGAGTATCTATGGGAGGTGCTGAGGAGGTTCAGGTTCGGGGACGGGTTTGTCAGCTGGGTTAAACTCCTCTATGGGGCCCCAACGGCAAGTGTGGTCACAGGTCGGCAAATGTCGGAGTATTTTCGACTACACAGGAGAACAAGACAGGGATGCCCGTTGTCCCCATTACTGTTCGCGTTGGCAATTGAACCACTGGCCATAGCGCTGAGAGACTCCAGAAAATGGAGAGGGGTAATTAGAGGGGGAGAGGAACACCGAGTGTCACTCTACGCGGATGACCTACAGCAGTATGTGACGGACCCAGTGGGGGGGGATGACAGAGGTCATGCAGATATTGAGGGAGTTTGGAGATTTCTCGGGATATAGGCTTAACATGGGAAAGAGTGAGCTTTTTGTGATACACCCTGGGGACCAGAGTAGAGGGATAGATGGCCTACCGCTAAGGAGAGTGGAAAGAAACTTCCGATACCTGGGGATTCAGATAGCCAGGAGCTGGGGAACCTTACACAGACTCAATCTGACACGGCTGGTGGAACAAATGGAAGAGGATTTCAAAAGGTGGGACATGCAGCCGCTGTCACTGGCGGGCAGAGTGCAGGCAATTAAGATGATGGTCCTCCCGAGGTTCCTATTTGTGTTCCAATGTCTCCCTATACTGATCACTAAGGCCTTCTTTAAAAAAATAGATAGGAGCATCACGAGCTTCGTGTGGGCAGGGAAGGCCCCGAGGGTAAGGAGGGAGTTCCTACAACGTAGCAGGGACAGAGGGGGACTGGCGTTGCCGAATTTGGGCGACTACTACTGGGCCGCCAACGTGGCGATGATTCGTAAATGGATGATAGAGGGAGAGGGAGCGGCGTGGAAAAGGTTGGAGATGAAGTCCTGCAAAGGGACGAGTTTAAAAGCGCTGGTGACGGTGCCACTACCGCTCTCCCCAAAAAATGTTACCACAAACCCAGTGGTGGCGGCAACATTAAGTATCTGGGGGCAATGGAGGCGACAGAGGGGTGTGCTGGGAGCCTCGGTGTGGTCCCCGATCAGGAACAACCATAGGTTTGCCCCAGGGAGGCTGGACGGAGGATTCCAGAGCTGGCACCGGGTCGGAATCAGGAGAGTGGGAGATTTATTTGTAGACGGGACGTTTGCGAGCTTGGGAGCGCTTGAGGAAAAGTATGAGCTGCCCCGGGGAAATTTCTTTAGATATATGCAGGTGAGAGCGTTCACAAAACAACTGGTGAGGGAATTTCCGCTGCTCCCGACACAAGGGATCCAGGACAGGGTGCTTTCGGGGGTGTGGGTCGGGGAGGGCAACGTGTCAGAGATATACCGGGAGATGAGAGAAGAGGGGGAGGAGTTGGTGGGCGAACTGAAGGGAAAATGGGAAGAAGAGCTCGGGGAGGAGATTGAGGAGGGTTTGTGGGCTGATGCCCTAAGCAGGGTAAATTCCTCTTCCTCGTGTGCCAGGCTCAGCCTGATCCAATTTAAGGTGCTGCATAGAGCACACATAACGGGAGCAAGGTTGAGCAGGTTCTTCGGAGTGGAGGACAAGTGTGGGAGGTGCGGGGGAAGCCCGGCGAACCACACACATATGTTTTGGTTGTGTCCGGCACCGGAGGGGTATTGGAGGGGAGTGACGGGAGTGATCTTGAAGGTGGTGAAGGTCCATGTCAAGCCAGGCTGGGGGTTAGCTATATTTGGGGTAGCGGATGAGCCGAGAGTGCAGGAGGCGAAAGAGGCCGATATTTTGGCCTTTGCGTCCCTAGTAGCCCGGCGAAGGATTTTACTCATGTGGAAGGAAGCGAAACCCCCCGGACTGGAGACCTGGATAAACGATATGGCAGGGTTCATAAAACTAGAGCAGATGAAGTTTGCGCTGAGAGGATCGGCTCAAGGGTTCACCAGACGGTGGCAACCGTTCCTCGACTACCTAGCGGAACGTTAGAGGGAAGATAGATGGCTAGCAGCAGCAACCCAGGGGGGTGGGGGGGGGGGGAGGGAGGGGGGGTAAATTGTTTGGGTTTTTGGAGGGGGAGTGGGGGCGGGGGGGAGTATTACTTCGTGTTATTTGGTTAGTTTACCATGTTAGTTAAACAATGTTGTATTGCAGTTATCATGTTACCTTTTTTTTTTGATTTGTAAGGGAAAAAATTGTGTTTGAAAACTTTAATAAAATATATATTTTTTTTTTAAATGGTGGTCCATCCAAGGTTTTTGTTCGTGTTTCAGTGCCTCCCTATCGTGATCACCAAGGGCTTTTTCAAGAGAGTAGGTAGGAGTATTATGGGGTATGTGTGGGCAAATAAGCCCCCGAGGGTTAGGGGAGGGTTCTTGGAACGCAACAGGGACCGAGGAGGGTTGGCTTTGCCAAACCTAGAGAGTTACTACTGGGCAGCAAACGTGGCGATGATCCGCAAGTGGGTCATGGAGGGAGAGGGGGCGGCATGGAAGAGGATGGAGATGGCGTCATGTAAAGGAACGAGCCTGGGGGCATTGGTAACGGCACCGCTGCCGCTCTCGCCGACAGAATACACCACAAGCCCGGTGGTGGCGGCAACACTAAGGATCTGGGGCCCGTGGAGAAGACACAGGGGTGCAATGGGAGCATCGGTGTGGTCCCCCATCAGGGGTAACCACCGGTTTGTCCCAGGGAAGATGGACGGGGGGTTCCATGGCTGGCATCGGGCAGGGATAAGAAGAATGGGGAACCTGTTCATTGACGGGACATTTGCGAGCCAAGGGGCACTGGAGGAGAAATTTGAGTTACCCCCGGGAAATGCATTTAGATATATGCAGGTGAGGGCTTTTGTGAGGCGACAGGTGAGGGAATTTCCGTTGCTCCCGGCACAAGAAGTTCAAGATAGGGTGATCTCGGGGGCATGGGTCGGGGAGGGCAAGGTGTCAGAAATATACCAAGAGATGAAAGAAGAGGGGGAAGCGCTAGTAGAAGAATTGAAAGGTAAATGGGAGGAAGACCAGGGGGAGGAGATTGAGGAAGGGCTATGGGTGGATGCCCTGGGTAGGGTTAATACCTCCCCCTCGTGTGCCAGGCTCAGTCTGATAAAATTTAAGGTGGTTCACAGAGTGCATTTGACGAGGGCGAGGCTGAGTAGGTTCTTTGGGGTAGAGGATAGATGTGAAAGATGTTCAGGGAGCCCGGCGAACCATGTCCATATGTTTTGGTCATGCCCGGCATTGGAGGGGTTCTGGAGAGGTGTGGCGGGAGTAATATCCCAGGTGGTGAAAGTCCAGGTCAAGCCAAGCTGGGGGCTAGCAATATTTGGAGTAGTGGGTGAGCCGGAAGTGCAGGAGGCGAAAGAGGCCGGAATTCTGGCCTTTGCGTCCCTAGTAGCCCGGCCGGAAGGGTCTTGCTATTGTGGAAGGAGGCGAAGCCCCCTAGCCTGGAGGCCTGGATTAACGACATGGCGGGGTTCATAAAATTGGAGAGAATCAAGTTTGCTTTGAGAGGGTCTGCACAGGGGTTTTACAGGCGGTGGCAACCGTTCCTAGAATATCTCGCAGTGCGTTAGAAGAAGGTCGATCAGTAGCAGCAGCAACCCTGGGGGGGGGGGGGGGGGGGACGAGAGACTGTTTGAGGGGATGGACGAGCGGGAGATAGCATGGAGGGTGGGGGGAAACGGTACGCGCAGCCAAGAGCCAGTGTATAAAGCTATGTAAATATACCATCTTGCCATGTATATATCTTGCTCAGGGAGATTTTGCGTTATTTTGTTACTGGGGGGGGGGGTTACTGTTTGTAAGGGGAAACATTGTGTTGTTAAAAAACCTTAATAAAAAATATTTTTTTAAAAAGTGAATAGCTGTCTACACTGCTGAAGCCACCTCCCTGGATTTTTGTTGGATACAGGTTGGAAGTTGTTTTCTATTGTACCATGCCTCTGTACGGACGTTTGGATGTTTTTGATGCTGCGCTGGAAAGCTGGAACCAGTACACACAACAGATGCGTTACTATTTCCGGGCAAACAATATCACCGAAAACGAGCGCCAGGTGGTCATATTGCTCACCGCCTGCGGCCCGCATACGTTTGGGGTGATTACGTACCCAGCTGCGCCGGACACCAAAACGTTTGATGAACTTGTGAATATAGTGGAGCAACATTTTAACCCAACCCCGTCCACGATAGTCCAGCGTTACCGGTTTAATACCGCTGAGAGGACCCCTGGAGAATCCCTTGCCGATTTTCTATCCAGGCTACGCAGGATTGCGGAGTACTGTGACTATGGTGAGACCTTGTCAGAAATGTTACGCGACCGTTTGGTTTGCGGTATTAACAATGCGGCCACCCAGAGAAAGTTGTTAGCGGAGCCAACATTGACTTTTCAACAGGCCATTCAAATAGTATTGTCCCGAGAGAGTGCAGAACGAGAAGTGCAGGAGCTACAGGGAATGGAAGTGCATGCCTTGGGGCGCAATCCCTTCCGTCCGAAAACGTCCCCCTGCACTCCTGCGGTACCTTGGGTGAGGCGACGTCTGGACCGACGCCAGTGGTCGTCGGACATTCCTCCCCGAAGGGAGCCTTCTCCAGAACCAATGGATGAGGAGCCATGTCCGTGTCAGACTTGTAGGCGCCGACCCCGTCGCGGACGCCGGTCCTGGGGGTGCCAGAGGTGCCGTTGTTCCGAACGAAACTGGGACCAGCCCAGGGGTCGTACCTTCCATGTGGATGAACCTGCGGCGACTACTCCTGAGGACGTGGAGACGGAGGACGACTGCCTGCAGCTGCATTGTGTGGCAGCTCCCCGTGTGGCCCCCATTAAGGTGACAGTACGGGTCAATGGTCACCCGCTTGAGATGGAGTTGGACACCGGCGCAGCGGTCTCCGTGATCGCCCAGAGGACATTCGACCGCATCAAGCAGGGTATACAGACCCTTACATTAACCGACTCACAGGCCAGGTTGGCCACCTACACGGGGGGACCACTGGGCATTGCAGGAACTACAATGACCCCTGGTGTTTATGGACGCCAAGAGCGGCGTTTCCCACTTATCGTGGTGCGCGGCCATGGGCTCAGCCTGTTGGGTCGGGACTGGTTGCGCCATTTGCGGGTGCAATGGCAGCACATCCTCCAAACAGTTTCTGGAGGGTTGACTGAGGTGCTAGGACGATACCCAGATATATTCCAGCCTGGTTTGGGGAAAATAAAAGGGGCCGTAGCCCGCATCCAAATCGAACCAGTAGCCACGCCACGCTATTTCCGGGCGCGCCCAGTGCCTTACGCCTTGCTCGAGAAGGTAGAAGGGGAGCTCACTCGTTTGGAGAGTTTGGGAATGATCAGGCCCATCCGTTTTGCTGACTGGGCAGCACCAATTGTACCTGTAATGAAGCCAGATGCCACAGTTCGCTTGTGTGGCGACTATAAATTTACAGTGAATACGGCTTCCCGACTCGACCGATATCCAATGCCTCGCGTAGAGGATCTCTACGCGAAGCTTGCAGGTGGACTCTCGTTCACAAAATTAGATATGAGTCGCGCCTACCTGCAATTGGAGCTGGACCCTGCCTCCCGACCATATGTAACGATTAATACACACCGGGGCCTGTATGAATATACACGGTTGCCCTTTAGAGTATCCTCTGCCTGCACAATTTTTCAACGTGTTCTGGAGGGCATTTTGAGAGGTTTACCACGTGTTGCTGTCTACTTAGATGACGTTTTGATGACAGGGACGTCGGAGCAGGAACATTTGGAAAATCTGGAGGCTGTCCTTAGACGCTTTTCGGAGGCTGGAGTCCGTTTACGTCGCACAAAGTGCGTATTTCAGGCTAAGGAAGTAGTCTACCTAGGTTATCGGGTGGACAGCGAAGGCTTGCACCCCGTCGCAGAGAAGGTGCGTGCGATTCAACAGGCCCCCACCGCGACTGACACTTCGCATCTTCGTTCTTTTCGCGGTCTCGTAAACTATTATGGGAAGTTCCTCCCCAATCTGGCAACTACGCTGGCCCCGTTGCACCTTCTGCTAAAGAAAAATTACACCTGGGTTTGGGGTCAGCCGCAAGAAACCGGCTGGGTAAAACAACAATTGTCGTCGTCTGGGTTACTAACCCACTATGATCCTGGAAAGCTTTTGCTCGTCACATGTGACGCATCCCCATATGGTATTGGGGTCGTCCTGTCCCACAAGATGGAGAACGGGGCCGAGCGACCGATAGCTTTCGCCTCCCGCACATTGACTGCAGCGGAGAAAAGGTACGCGCAGATCGAGAAGAAGGGCCTGGCAGTGGTTTTTGCGATGAAACGCTTCCACCAGTACATGTATGGCCGCCATTTCACTATCGTGACTGATCATAAGCCTCTGCTGGGACTTTTCAGAGAGGATAAGTTAATATCGCCCATTGCTTCCGCACGGATCCAGCGCTGGGCTTTGTTGCTTGCTGCATACGAGTATTCTCTGGAGCACAAACCAGGAACGCAGATAGCAAATGCCGACGCACTGAGCCGATTGCCTTTATCGACCGGCCCCATGTCGACCCCCACGACCGGTGAGGTGGTTGCAACCCTGAATTTTATGGACACCTTGCCTGTCACTGCATCACAGATCCGTGAGTGGACCCAAACGGAGCCAATCCTGTCAAAGGTTTGGCACATTGTCCTGTATGGTGGGCAGCATAGACAGCTCCCAGGCGAGTTGCGGGCATTTTCCTCCAAGCTGTCAGAATTCAGCGTGGAAGACGGCATCCTCTTGTGGGGGACGCGTGTGATTGTCCCGGAAAAAGGCCAGGAGCTGATACTAACAGACTTGCACAATGGGCATCCAGGCGTGACCAAAATGAAAATGTTGGCCCGGAGTTATGTCTGGTGGCCAGGCCTCGACACCGACATTGAGAAGGTGGCCCAAAACTGCTCCATTTGCCAGGAGCATCAGAAGCTTCCGCCGGCCGCGCCCCTACATCACTGGGAATGGCCAGGGCGGCCTTGGGCACGCTTGCATGCAGATTTTGCAGGCCCTTTTCAAGGATCCATGTGCCTTCTATTAATTGACACCCAGTCTAAATGGCTAGAGGTGCATAAGATGCAGGGGACAATGCCCTGCGCAACAATTGAAAAAATGCGTTTGTCCTTTAGTACGCATGGCCTCCCCGAGGTGTTGGTCACAGATAACGGCACTCCATTCACGAGTGAGGAGTTTGCGAGGTTCACGAAGGTGAACGGCATACGCCATATCCGCACTGCCCCTTACCACCCGGCTTCAAATGGGTTGGCAGAGCGCGCAGTGCAGACATTCAAAAGAGGCCTAAAGAAGCAGTCTTACAGATCAATGGACACGAGACTGGCTCGCTTTTTGTTTACGTATAGGACCACCCCCCATGCGGTGACTGGGGTAGCTCCCGCAGAACTCCTAATGGGCCGGAGACTTCGCACCCGCCTTAGTATGGTTTTCGCGGACATTGGCGCAAAAGTACGCCGCACACAAGAACGGCAGGGACATGGATTTTCTCGGCATCGGCCGATTCGGCAGTTTGCGCCCGGTGACCCAGTGTTCGTTCGGAATTTTGCTGGTGGTGCCCAGTGGGTTCCTGGCGTAATCTTTCACCAAACGGGTCCTATATCTTACCAGGTGCAAGCCCAGGGTCGTCTCCAGCGCAAACATGTAGACCACGTTCGGTCCAGAAGACTATCCCCTCAAAAGATTCCCCACCCCCGGAGCTCATTTCTGCAGCCACAGAGACAAGGGAAGGTAGTCCTCACAATCTTCCACTGGTGCCTCACTCGAAGCCTGCGCAGGTCGTTACAGAACCGAATGGAGATAGAGACGCTGACATGACAGAGGCAGCAGACTCTGACTCTTAGATGGAGAGACAGGACGCATCAGAGGGGGAATCCTCAGGTCCACGGGCCGTGGATGTACAACCGTTGCGCCGTTCGTCACGGAAGCGCCGGTCTCCGTCTCGTTACACGCCGCCTGATCCAGCGCCGCGTGCAAATGGTGTCCGGCCTGCGGCAAAACGAGTCCGACTCTCTCCTTCGCCAGGGTCTTCGGTGGATTCCTTGGACTTTGGGTGGGAGGGATGTTATAACCTGCCTGCTTACCATTGGCTGGGGACTAATGACAATCCCACAATCCTGTGGGAGTATGAGCTTCCCCTATGAGGGGGGCGGAGAAACAATTAGTAAACTCCATGTATAAATAAAGCTGGCCAGTTTGGAAGCAGCTGCTCCTTCCTCAGGTGAATGAAGAGGTCTGTTCCAGAAACATATATATAGACAAATTCAAAGATGCCAAACAATGCTTGGAATGCGACCATTAGCAGGTGATTAAATCTTTACCATAATCCCTCATGGTAGACTAGTACAAAAGGTGAAGTCACACGGGATCAGGGGTGAGCTGGCAAGGTGGATACAGAACTGGCTAGGTCATAGAAGGCAGAGAGTAGCAATGGAAGGATGCTTTTCTAATTGGAGGGCTGTGACCAGTGGTGTTCCACAGGGATCAGTGCTGGGACCTTTGCTCTTTGCAGTATATATAAATGATTTGGAGGAAAATGTAACTGGTCTGATTAGTAAGTTTGCAGACGACACAAAGGTTGGTGGAATTGCAGATAGCGATGAGGACTGTCAGAGGATACAACAGGATTTAGATTGTTTGGAGACTTGGGCGGAGAGATGGCAGATGGAGTTTAATCCGGACAAATGTGAGGTAATGCATTTTGGAAGGTCTAATGCAGGTAGGGAATATGCAGTGAATGGTAGAACCCTCAAGAGTATTGAAAGTCAAAGAGATCTAGGAGTACAGGTCCACAGGTCATTGAAAGGGGCAACACAGGTGGAGAAGGTAGTTAAGAAGGCATACGGCATGCTTGCCTTCATTGAGTATAAGAATTGGCAAGTCATGTTGCAGCTGTATAGAACCTTAGTTAGGCCACACTTGGAGTATAGTGTTCAATTCTGGTCGCCACACTACCTTCTGGAGGCTTTAGAGAGGGTTTACCAGAATGTTGCCTGGTATGGAGGGCATTAGCTCTGAGGAGCGGTTGAATAAACTCGGTTTGTTCTCACTGGAACGAAAGGAGGTTGAGGGGGGACCTGATAGAGGTCTACAAAATTATGAGGGGCATAGACAGAGTGGATAGTCAGAGGCTTTTCCCCAGGGTAGAGGGGTCAATTACTAGGGGGCATAGGTTTAAGGTGAGAGGGGCAAGCTTAGAGTAGATGTACGAGGCAAATTTTTTACGCAGAGGGTAGTGGGTGCCTGGAACTCGCTACCGGAGGAGGTGGGGGAAGCAGGGACGATAGTGACATTTAAGGGGCATCTTGACAAATCCATGAAAATGATGGGAATAGAGGGATACGGACCCAGGAAGTGTAGAAGATTGTAGTTTAGTCGGGCACGGGCTTGGAGGGCCGAAGGGCCTGTTCCTGTGCTGTACATTTCTTTGTTCTTTGTTGAATGTTCCCGTCCAGTCGGGGAACACTTCAGCACTCAAGGGCATTCAGCCTCTGATCTCCGGGTAAGCGTTCTCCAAGGCGGCCTTCAGGACGCGCGACAACGCAGAATCGCCGAGCAGAAACTTATAGCCAAGTTCCGCACGCATGAGTGCGGCCTCAACCGGGACCTGGGATTCATGTCGCATTACATTCATCCCCCACCATCTGGCCTGCGAAATCCTACCAACTGTCCTGGCTTGACACAATTCACACCTCTTTAACCTGGGGTTACCCCATCTCTGGATCTGTAAAGATTTAATCACCTGCTAATGGTCGCATTCCAAGCATTGTTTGGCATCTTTGAATTTGTCTATATATATGTTTCTGGAACAGACCTCTTCATTCACCTGAGGAAGGAGCAACGCTCCGAAAGCTAGTGACATCGAAACAAACCTGTTGGACTTTAACCTGGTGTTGTAAGACTTCGTAATATATATATATATATATATATGTTATTGTAAATAAATGTTATTACTTTGTATCCTTAAAACTCGTGCTGATTCTTCGTGGCCCTTACAAAAAACATACAGTGCAGAAGGAAGCCATTTAGCCCATCGAGTCTGCACCAACCCACTTTTGCCCTCACTTCCACCCTATTCCCTTTCCCCTCCTAACCTTTTTGGTCACTAAGGGCAATTTATCATGGCTAATCCATCTAACCTGCATGTCTTTGGACTGTGGGAAGAAACCGGAGCACCTGGAGGAAACCCACGAAAACACAGGGAGAACGTGCAGACTCCACACAGACAGTGACCCAGTGGGGAATCGAACCTGGGACCCTGGCGCTGTGAAGCCACCATGCATATATTTTTTTACTGTTTTAATAAAAAGATATGGCCAATCCACCTAGCCTGCACATCTTTTGGGTTGTGGGGGCGAAACCCACGCAAGCACAGGGAGAATGTACAAACTCCACATGGATAGTGACCCAAAGCCGGAATCGAACCTGGGACCTCGGCGCTGTGAGGCAGCAGGGCTAACCCACTGTGCTGGTCATTACCTTGATCAGCATTTACTCAGAGAAAAAACTTGCCAAATTTGCACCTTCAAACCCAATACCCAGTTTAGTCTCTGTATTCATCGGCACACAAGTGAATATCCAGTAAATTCTCACCACCTGCATACAAAGAACAAAGAAATGTACAGCACAGGAACAGGCCCTTCGGCCCTTCGGCCCTCCAAGCCCGTGCCGACCATGCTGCCCGTCTAAACTACACTTCCTGGATCCGCATCCCTCTACTCCCGTCATATTCATGTATTTGTCAAGATGCCCCTTAAATGTCACTATCGTCCCTGCTTCCACCACCTCCTCCGGTAGTGAGTTCCAGGCACCCACTACCCTCTGTAAAAAAAACTTGCCTCGTACATCTACTCTAAACCTTGCCCCTCGCACCTTAAACCTATGCCAACATTCCACACAATTTAAAACCACCCACAAAACAATGTAGTACTTTGCAGCTTATTAGAATATCTTTGGGGAAAAAATTGAACTTTCTTGTAGGTCATTGTGCATTAGGCTTTGCCTAATTGAATGTTTCTGTGATAATCAGTGTTTTAGCTATTGAGGTTTTCTAAAACACCTGCCTTAATTGGAAGTTGTGTTTTACCATGTCTACTTTTGTTTGTGTAGTTCCAACCTGTGTCCAACCTTGTGTCCAACCAAGATAAAATAACGCTACCCTAACCAGATTTTCACAGATTGATCTTCATTGCTGCTGACTTGGGGGATCTCTGCTGGATCTCTACAGTGAGTAGCCCTAAACTTCGGTTCCTACAGTGGTCCCTGCCAGGCTAGAGGAGAACTGGATCAGCTGTCAATCACCAAATATTGCAAGTGACTGACAACATTGGCCAGATTCTCATATGTTGATCATGTTGGAATTTGTGAGATACCAGAGGGATCATGTGATGACGATTCGCGGCTCAGCTTCTGAAAGGGCGAGACTAATGTGGTCGGAGATTACGCAGCTAAATTAATACATGTTGAGGTCATTTTATATATTTTTCTAGGTACGGAGTAAGGAAACGAAACACCTTAGAAAAGAATGTTTATCATTGGTGAGGCAAAGCATTCAGGGAAACAAGAATTTGGTGGAAGATCGTATCATCAAAGAGAATCCAATTCCTCCAGATTCTCTGACTGTAGTGTATAGAGCAGCAGCTAATCATGTCTGGGGACAGAATAATAATGAGAGCCTGGACCCAATGCCAACATCACCATCAATGCATCCATCCAGCAAGAGGACCCTGTCCAATCCACTGCCTGTCAGCAATCAGGCAACAAAAGGTCAGTGAGCTTCATAACCCAAGAACTTCCTTGTCAGGCACAAAGAGAGACCATATCATCCTCAGCATTGCTGATCAGAGAGCGTGTTTGCCACTGGCGGGGGAAGTGGGCACCACATGTTTTGCAAGAATATTTTAATGCTGTAATGTTTGAATGATTGTAATTGTAAACTAATCATCTTAATATTGAAACCCTTTGTCAGGAAAGCGTCCAAAGAAAGGGATGGCGACTGCAAAGCAACGACTGGGAAAGATTCTGAAGCTGAACAGGAGTGGTCGCCTCTTCCTTTAGAATGACAGACCAGCAATGTACCAAAGTGGATCCTGGTCTGACTGCACATATGGCCATCCTTTGGATGGATTCTGCCTGACAAGCAATTGCACAGATGAGCACTGTTGAAGCACAGATGAGCAATAATAGTGGAGCTGGACTTGTGGAGAGAAATGACTGGAAGTATGAAACATTGACAAATGTTCTGGATTTGCGGACAGTTTTTAGAAAGTAGTATTCTGACTTTACTGAATCTTCTGTTATATAATTTATTTCTCACATTATTTGATGCATTTTAATTTGACAGCTTTGAAAGGTTTTTTTTTAAGAGATAACTATTTATTGATGAATTTGTCTGATTAACTCCAACTAAATAACAAGTTAAATATAAAATATGGAACCATTTTTCCAGCTGACATTCCTTTTTAATTATTTCACTGAAGAGCTCAATGTGATGGGCTTTTTTTTTGTCTGAAATCTACACACTTCAACTTTTTCCATTTGAACAGTTTGCTGTTGTGGGTAGCTGACTTAAAGAATTTGCTGATTTCAAAATTGAATGAATTAATATCAGCATCACCATGGTTTATCAGTCCCTTCAAATGAGGATGATGTTTACCAGGCTTCATGTGTGCCCTCACCGCTCGAACCAATCCTGCACAGGGGTCTTTGGGCAAAAAAGGATAAGGGTTTCACTGCACAGTTCTGCTCTTTCTCTTGCTTTCATCATTGCCCGATGATCAATTTCGGAATGTGCTATGCCTTGACAGACCCAGTGCAAGTTCTTCCCACTCAGCAATGTAAAAATGTCTCCTTTTCTATGAGGCCTTCAGAATATGCTTAAAACATTTTCTCTGACAACCTTGAGGTCAGGTGTCTTATTTGAATTGTGAAATGAGAAACTGATTATTTAGCTTGCCAATAGCATTCAGACCAGCAGAACTGGTTTAGTACTATCGTCACGGAGGAAGATGCAAATAACTTGCCAGAAATGCGAGGGAACCAAGGGTCTATTGAGAAGGAGGAATTGAAGGAAATTAGGATTGCTAAAAAAAATAGTGCTGGAGAAATTAATGGGCCTGATAATCTACATGCCAGGGTAGTAAAGGAGGTGGCCATGAAGAAAGTAGATGTGTTGGTTGTCATCTTCCAAATTTCTGTAGATCCTGGAACAGTCCCGGCAGATTGAAGCGTGGCAAATGTAATCCCATTTTTTTAAAAAGGAGGGAGGGAGAAAACGGGGAATAACAGACCGGTTAGACCAAGAACAAAGAGCACAGTACAGCACAGAAACAGACCTTTCAGCCCTCCAAACCTGTGCCGATCATGATGCCTGTCTGCATTTCCGGGATCCATATCTCTCTGTTCTCATCCTATTCATATATTTGTCAAGATGCTTCTTAAACGTTGCGATCATGCCTGCTTCCACCACCTCCCCCAGCAGCGAATTCCAGGCACACCCCACCCTCTGTAAAAAAAAAAAAAAAAAAATTTTAATTTTTAAATAAAGAAAAAGAAAAAATTGCCTTTCACATCTCCTTCCATCTGAAACCTATGTCCCCTAGTAATTGACTTTTCCACTCTGGGGGAAAAAGGGTTCTGAATATGCACTCTGTTCATACCATTTATAATGTTGTAAACTTCTATTAGATCGCCCCTCAACCTCCGTCGTTCCAGTCTGAGTTAGAATAAATGGTCTTTTTCAAAGTGCCAGGCAGTGACTAGTGGAGTCCGATAGGGACCAGAGCTTGGTGCCGGCTATTCACAATACACAGCAATGATTTGGATGGGGGAGCAAAGGGCGGAATCTTCCTCCTCGCAACGCCGCAAACGCAAAGCGAATCAGGCGACTCGTACGTCAGGCTAGTAGCAATAACAAAGCATGTGCCCCGTGGTGGAAAAGCAGAGCTCACCTCAAACAAAGGATACATGCACCATGGCACCCTCCCTGGCACACTGCCCCTCTCAGGATAGAAGCCTCACCAGTGACACTCAGCTAGTCCACTCGAGAGAACCAAGCCCTGCCTGCCTACTGCGCCCCTGCTCCCATCCATTCTGCCCTGGTAAGGTTGTCACGTGTGTGCCACACCCAGGATCCACATCACACTGTAGTTGAGCTCCAAGCAGATGCCCACTTCCTTCGCTCACCCCAATCTGTAGGACCAGCCTACACACAAGCCTCTGCCCACCCAATCAGAGTAGACCCCACTGGGGAGACAGAACAGGTGCTGCAGAGCCTATCGCTGACACAGGTTTCAGCAGCCTATTGAAAGGGATGGGTGGCATGGTAGCAAGGTGGTTAGCACTGTTGCTTCACGGCGCCAGGTGTCCAGGATCGACACCTGGACACTTAGGTCACTGCGGAGTCTGCACGTTCTCCCCGTGTCTGCGTGGGTTTCCTCCGGGTGCTCTGGTTTCCTCCCACAAATCCAGAAAGAACAATACAGCACAGGAACAGACCCTTTGCCCTCCAAGCCTGTGCTGACCCTGGTACCTGCCTAAACTAAAACCGTCTGCACTTACGGAGTCCGTAGCCTTCCATTCCCACCCTATTCATATATTTGTCTGGATGTCCCTTAAATGCTGCTATCGTACCTGCTCCCAATTCCTCCCCAGACAGCACATTCTATACATTTACCACCCTCTGTGTAAAACACGTGCCTCGTACATCTGTTCTAAACTTTTCCCCACGCACTTTAAACCTGTGTCCCCTAGTACTTAAACCTCCTGCCCTAGGAAAGAGCATCTGACTATCCACTCTGTCCATGCACTCATAATCTTATAAACCTCTAACAGGTCGCCTCAAAGGCGTTCCAGTGAAAACAGACTTGAGTTTATCTAACCTCTCCTCATAGCTAATGCCCTCCATACCAGGCAACATCCTAGTAAACTGCTTCAGTACCCACATCCTTTGGTAGTGTGGCGACCAGAATTGTACACAATATTCCAAATGTGGCCTAACTAAGGTCCTGTGCAGCTGCAGCATAACTTGCCAATTTTGATATTCAATGCACCGACCGATGAAGGCCAGCATGCCTTATCCACATGCATTGCTACTTTCAGTGATCAGTGAACATGCACACCCAGATCTCTCTGCCTGTCAGTACTCACAAGAGTTCTATCATTTATTAACAAAGAACAAAGAAAAGTACAGCCCTCCAACCCTGCGCCGACCATGCTGCCCGTCTAAACTAAAATCTTCTACACTTCCGGTGTCCATATCCCTCTATTCCCATCCTATTCATGTATTTTTCAAGATGCCCCTTAAACATCACTATCATCCCTGCTTCCACCACCTCCTCCGGCAGCGAGTTCCAGGCACCCACTACGCTCTGTGTAAAAAAAAAAATTGCCTCGTACATCGCTAAACCTTGCCCCTCGCAACTTAAACCTATGCCCCCTAGTAATTGACCCCTCTACCCTGGGAAAAACTCTCTGACTATCCACTCTGTCTATGCTGTAGCCACCTAAAATGGCTGATTCCCAATTAATTTGGCTAAAACCCGATATAAAATGGCTAACCGAAACCGAAATGGCTAACAGGACACAAACGGACAGCTGCAGACAGAATAGCGTATTCGGCTCTGGGGAAGTCGGCCCAGATCGATACCTGCGACCATTAGCAGCACATCAACACAGACATCTGCAGTTTCATCGGCTATCCCCGGGAACAATTGCAACATATTAGCAATTGAATGCCGGGCCAGACCTCTCGGCGCCAGCAGTGGCCGAAACAAAGGTGAACGACCACCCGCCGCTCAAGGAATCGCCCCATTATTGGAGCATATCGAACCCAGTGATTGGGAACAAGTCCAATCACTTGGGACTCAGGGTCAAGGACCGCCCTGAGAGGTGGGAAGCCCCTGGGCCCTATAAATTGAGGGGCCAAGTTCAGATCTCGCTCTCTCTCCCTTCTTCTCCTGCTCGCAACCTTCGCAAGGACATCGACCAGAAACTGTAAGTTTGACTCCAGCGATCGCTACCCGAGAGACTCCTAGCTATCAACCCGTATCAGTCTTTTGAATACCGCAGGCCAGACCCAATTCGATAAACCATTCGTTTCCCTGAGCTGGTGGGCCATCCCCAAAAGTTAAGTATTGGCCAGTAGTGGTAGGTAGTGATATAGAAAGTAGGATTATTGTGTAAGTATTTATTGCTGTACATAATAAATGACCGTTGATTTCAATCTTACTAAGCGGTGTGCTGTCTTATTAATCATAACTCGAGCTTGAACCACGTGGTGGTATCAGAAAGATACCTGGTGACTCGTGAGCAAAGGTGACATAATCAGAGCTAATAAAACTAAGGCTAATAAGAGCAACATAATTGGCGACTCCGCCGGGACCCGATATAGAAGTGGAAAACCACTCCAGGAGAACCCCAGAAATTTGAATAGAATCCAATTGGAAACAAAAACAAAAAAAAACACACGTGTTCAAGCGGTGCTGGTTAATAATTCACAATTCGGAAGTGTGTGTATGCATGCGTAACTAACAGGATTATAAGGTAAAACTGATAGATTTTGTTGCGTCAAAACTGTCGGAAGTCGGTATTTTCGGAAATTAGCGCAAGCCGTACCCGCATCTACAACACCACCTTAGCCCCCTGTTCCAAATTCGAACTAAGCAAGCAGATAAGAGAGATGGCCATGCAGGCAATGCAATGCCTCATGAACCCCGAAGAATTTGCGGTCGCACCGATCAGCAGCATTAAAGTGGGACAGTGTCCCATTTGGGAAGTGGAAATGGGAAATTTCTACAGGGCAAAGGATGGCCCGTGTGGAGCGGTTTCTGTAATAATGACAACTCGTCCCAGGAGTATAGGGCATACTTGGTGGGAGAACATGAGTGAAATTCATAAGAGCTTAGCAAAAGCGTGCAGGCCGATGGCAATCGTGTCCTGTATGGCACAATTGCGAGGCACAGAGGAGGTCGTCAGGACACTCCGGAAAGAAATAGAAGGCACACATCGTATGAGTAAAATCGATGTATGCGAGATGGAGAAAGAGAACCTGGAATTGAAAAGGCAGTTAGAAGCCAAGGACGAAGAGGTGGCTGACGCCAAACGGGGTCACCAGTCTTGTCTGGCGCATTTAAGCAGTTTTCAATCCCAGTATGAGAAGGCTTATCAGGACACGCAGCGTGCAGTCCTGGTTAAGAAAGAGACAGAGAAGCAGGTGGAGATGCTACAGAAGCAATGTAGTGATCTCAAGCAGCCTTGAGAGCGCTCCACGCTGCAACCACGGAACAAAGGCAGAGTACCATAGACCACGCGAAGTGCCGAAAGCAAATTGCAGACCTGCAATCAATGCTTTCTGTCCAAAAAGGATTCCAAGAAACCTTTGGGGTTAGAACAGGAAGACGGCACTGATTGGGAAGAATTTCAGGAGACAGCGCAGAGATATGTTCAGGGAACGTGTGTGCAGGGAAAGCCCCAAAGGAGGAAAGCACCCCCACCCCCCACACAGCAGGTAGTTCAGGCTCCCATGAACCCTGTAACAACCCACCGCACAGCCACGGCAGACGAGGCGGAAGTCCTATATTCCACCCCCCTCACAGTGACCCAATTACGGCACGTGTGTGCTAAAATCACACCGTTCCTCCCCGCTTCAGACCCACACCATTTCTTTGCCACCGTCAAACACCAGGCGACCTTGTACGGCCTGGGTGAGAAAGAGTAGGTAAAGCTCATGGTCCTCAGCTTAGACCCATCGGTTGCAGCAGCCCTTCCCGACCCACAGAACTTAGGAGGAGGCACCCTTGCAGAAATGCATACCGCGATCCTGAATGCGATCGGGTATAACCGGGGCGACCCCCTAGATGGCCTAAATAAGTGCAGACAGAAAAGGTCGGAACACCCCACAGCGTTTGCAGGACGTTTAATTTGCCGATTGGTTTCAGAACGGCTTGCATCAAAATTAACTATTTTTTGCCAGACATTCATTGTGGCAAGAAAGTGATTTTCTCGGCGAGTTAAGCATTTTGAGTAATTTGCCGATTGGTTTCAGAACGGCTTGCATCATAATTAACTATTTTTTGCAGAACATTCATTTTGGAGAGAAGGCGATTTTCTCGGCGAGTTTAGCATTTTGAGTAATTTGCCGGTTGGTTTCAGAACGGCTTTCATCAAAATTAACTATTTTTTGCCAGACATTCATTGTGGAAAAAAACTGATTTTCTCGGCGAATTAAGCATTTTGAGTAATTTGCCGGTTGGTTTCAGAACGGCTTTCATCAAAATTAACTATTTTTTGCCAGACATTCATTGTGGAAAAAAACTGATTTTCTCGGCGAATTAAGCATTTTGAGTAATTTGCCGATTGGTTTCAGAACGGCTTGCATTAAAATTTACTATTTTTTGCCAGACATTCATATTGGAAGAAAAGTGATTTTCTCGGCGAGTTAAGCATTTTGAGTAATTTGCCGATTGCTTTCAGAACGGCTTGCATCAAAATTAACTATTTTTTGCCAAACATTCAATTGGGAAAAAAATGATTTTCTCGGCGAGTTAAGCATTTTGAGTAATTTGCCGATTGGTTTCAGAACGGCTTGCATTGAAATTTACTATTTTTTGCCAAACATTCAATTGGGAAAAAAATGATTTTCTCGGCGAGTTAAGCATTTTGAGTAATTTGCCGATTGGTTTCAGAACTTCTTGCATCAAAATTAACTATTTTTTACCAGACATTCATTGTGGAAAAATACTGATTTTCTCGACGAGTTAAGCATTTTGAGTAATTTGCCGATTGGTTTCAGAACGGCTTGCATCAAAATTTACTATTTTTTGCCAAACATTCAATTGGGAAAAAAATGATTTTCTCGGCGAGTTAAGCATTTTGAGTAATTTGCCGATTGGTTTCAGAACTTCTTGCATCAAAATTAACTATTTTTTACCAGACATTCATTGTGGAAAAATACTGATTTTCTCGACGAGTTAAGCATTTTGAGTAATTTGCCGGTTGGTTTCAGAACGGCTTGCATTGAAATTAACTATTTTTTGCCAAACATGTTCGTCAATGAATGTCTGGCAAAAAATAGTTAATTTTGATGCAAGACGTTCTGAAGCCTATCGGCAAAATGCTCAACTCGCCGAGAAAATCACTTTTTTTCCCAAATGAATGTTTGGCAAAAAATAATTAATTTTGATGCAAGCCGTTCTGAAACCAACCGGCAAATTACTCAAAATGCTTAACTCGCCGAGAAATTCACTTTTTTTCCACAATGAATGTCTGGCAAAAATAGTTAATTTTTACGCAAGACGTTCTGAAACCAATGGCAAATTACTCAAAATGCTTAACGCGCCGAGAAAATCACTTTTTTCCCACAATGAATGTTTGGCAAAAAATAGTTAATTTTGATGCAAGCCATTCTGAAACCAATCGGCAAATTACTCAAATTGCTTAAGGCGCCGAGAAAATCACTTTTTTCCCACAATGAATGTCTGGCAAAAGATTTTCAGTTTCAAAATTACTCAAAATGCTTAACTCGCCGAGAAAATCACTTTCATTCCACAATGAATGTCTGGGAAAAAATAGCAAATTTCAATGCAAGCCGTTCTGGAACCAATCGGCAAATTACTCAAAATTCTTACCACTCCGAGAAAATCACTTTCCCACAATGAATGTCTGGCAACAATAGTTAATTTTGACGCAAGACGTTCTGAAACCAATCGTCAAATTACTCAAAATGGTTAACGCGCCGAGAAAATCACTTTTTTCCCACAATGAATGTTTGGCAAAAAATAGTTAATTTCAATGCAAGCCGTTCTGAAACCATTCGGCAAATTACTCAAAATGCTTAACGCGCCGAGAAAATCACTTTTTCCCCCAAATGAATGGCAAAAAATAGTAAATTTCAATGCAAGCCGTTCTGAAACCAATCGGCAAATTACTCCACAATGAATGCCTGACAAAAATAGTTAATTTTGACGCAAGACGTCCTGAAACCAATGGCAAATTACTCAAATGCTTAACGCGCCGAGAAAATCACTTTCTTTCCACAATGAATGTCTGGCAAAAAATAGTAAATTTTGATGCAAGCCGTTCTGAAACCAATCGGCAAATTACTGAAAATGCTTAACTCCCCGAGAAATTCACTTTTTTTCCACAATGAATGTCTGGCAAAAAATAGTAAATTTTAATGCAAGCCGTTCTGAAACCAACCGGCAAATGACTCAAAATGCTTAACTCGCCGAGAAAATCGGTTTTGTTCCACAATGAATGTCTGGCATAAAATAGTAAATTTTGATGCAAGCCGTTCTGAAACCAATCGGCAAATTGCTCAAAATGCTTAACTCGCCGAGAAAATCACTTTTGTTCCACAATGAATGTCTGGCAAAAAATAGTAAATTTCCAATGCAAGCCGTTCTGAAAGCAGTCGGCAAATTACTCAAAATGCTTAATTCGCCGGGAAATACACTTTTTTTGCAAAATGAACGGCTGGCAAAAAATAGTTAATTGTGATGCAAGACGTTCTGAAACCAATCGGCAAATTACTCAAAATGCTTAACTCGCCGAGAAAATCACTTTTTCCCCCAAATGAATGGCAAAAAATAGTAAATTTCAATGCAAGCCGTTCTGAAACCAATCGGCAAATTACTGAAAATGCTTAACTCCCCGAGAAATTCACTTTTTTTCCACAATGAATGTCTGGCAAAAATAGTTAATTTTTACGCAAGACGTTCTGAAACCAATGGCAAATTACTCAAAATGCTTCACGCGCCGAGAAAATTACTTTTTTCCCACAATGAATGTTTGGCAAAAAATAGTTAATTTTGATGCAAGCCGTTCTGAAACCAATCGGCAAATTACTCAAATTGCTTAACGCGCCGAGAAAATCACTTTTTTCCCACAATGAATGTCTGGCAAAAAATAGTAAATTTCCAATGCAAGCCGTTCTGAAAGCAGTCGGCAAATTACTCAAAATGCTTAATTCGCCGGGAAATACACTTTTTTTGCAAAATGAACGGCTGGCAAAAAATAGTTAATTGTGATGCAAGACGTTCTGAAACCAATCGGCAAATTACTCAAAATGCTTAACTCGCCGAGAAAATCACTTTTTCCCCCAAATGAATGGCAAAAAATAGCAAATTTCAATGCAAGCCGTTCTGAAACCAATCGGCAAATTACTGAAAATGCTTAACTCCCCGAGAAATTCACTTTTTTTCCACAATGAATGTCTGGCAAAAATAGTTAATTTTTACGCAAGACGTTCTGAAACCAATGGCAAATTACTCAAAATGCTTCACGCGCCGAGAAAATTACTTTTTTCCCACAATGAATGTTTGGCAAAAAATAGTTAATTTTGATGCAAGCCGTTCTGAAACCAATCGGCAAATTACTCAAATTGCTTAACGCGCCGAGAAAATCACTTTTTTCCCACAATGAATGTCTGGCAAAAAATTGTCAGTTTCAAAATTACTCAAAATGCTTAACTCGCCGAGAAAATCACTTTCGTTCCACAATGAATGTCTGGCAAAAAATAGTTAATTTTGATGCAAGACGTTCTGAAACCAATCGGCAAATTACTCAAAATGCTTAACGCGCCGAGAAAATCACTTTTGTTCCTCAATGAATGTTTGGCAAAAAATAGTAAATTTCAATGCACGCCTTTCTGAAACCAATCGTCAAATTACTCAAAATGCTTAACGCGCCGAGAAAATCACTTTTTTTCCACAATGAATGTCTGGCAAAAAATAGTAAATTTTAATGCAAGCCGTTCTGAAACCAACCGGCAAATTACTCAAAATGCTTAACTCGCCGAGAAAATCGGTTTTGTTCCACAATGAATGTCTGGCATAAAATAGTAAATTTTGATGCAAGCCGTTATGAAACCAATCGGCAAATTGCTCAAAATGCTTAACTCGCCGAGAAAATCAATTTTGTTCCACAATGAATGCCAGGCAAAAAATAGTTAATTGTGATGCAAGCCGTTCTGAAACCAATCGGCAAATTACTCCACAATGAATGTCTGACAAAAATAGTTAATTTTGACGCAAGACGTTCTGAAACCAATGGCAAATTACTCAAAATGCTTAACTCGCCGAGAAAATCACTTTCTTGCCACAATGAATGTCTGGCAAACAATAGTTAATTTTGATGCAAGCCGTTCCGAAACCAATCGCAAATTACTCAAAATGCTTAACGCGCCGAGAAAATCACTTTCTTTCCACAATGAATGTCTGGCAAAAAATAGTAAATTTTAATGCAAGCCGTTCTGAAACCAATCGGCAAATTACTCAAAATGCTTACACTAGCCGAGAAAATCAGTTTTTTTCCACAATCAATGTCCTGCAAAAAATAGTTAATTTTGATGCAAGACGTTCTGAAACCAATCGGCAAATTACTCAAAATTCTTAACTCGCCTGGAAAATCACTTTTTTTCCCAAATGAATGTCTGGCAAAAAATAGTAAATTTCAATGCAAGCCGTTCTGAAACCAATCGGCAAATTACTCAAAATGCTTAACGCGCCGAGAAAATCACTTTTTTTTCCACAATGAATGTCTGGCAAAAAATAGGAAATTTCCAATGCAAGCCGTTCTGAAAGCAGTCGGCAAATTACTCAAAATGCTTAATTCGCCGGGAAATACACTTTTTTTGCAAAATGAACGGCTGGCAAAAAATAGTTAATTGTGATGCAAGACGTTCTGAAACCAATCGGCAAATTACTCAAAATGCTTAACTCGCCGAGAAAATCACTTTTTCCCCCAAATGAATGACAAAAAATAGTAAATTTCAATGCAAGCCGTTCTGAAACCAATCGGCAAATTACTCCACAATGAATGTCTGACAAAAATAGTTAATTTTGACGCAAGACGTTCTGAAACCAATGGCAAATTACTCAAAATGCTTAACGCGCCGAGAAAATTACTTTTTTCCCACAATGAATGTTTGGCAAAAAATAGTTAATTTTGATGCAAGCCGTTCTGAAACCAATCGGCAAATTACTCAAATTGCTTAACGCGCCGAGAAAATCACTTTTTTCCCACAATGAATGTCTGGCAAAAAATTGTCAGTTTCAAAATTACTCAAAATGCTTAACTCGCCGAGAAAATCACTTTCGTTCCACAATGAATGTCTGGCAAAAAATAGCAAATTTCAATGCAAGCCGTTCTGGAACCAATCGGCAAATTACTCAAAATGCTTACCACTCCGAGAAAATCACTTTCCCACAATGAATGTCTGGCAACAATAGTTAATTTTGACGCAAGACGTTCTGAAACCAATCGTCAAATTACTCAAAATGCTTAACGCGCCGAGAAAATCACTTTTTTCCCCACAATGAATGTTTGGCAAAAAATAGTTAATTTCAATGCAAGCCGTTCTGAAACCAATCGGCAAATTACTGAAAATGCTTAACTCGCCGAGAAAATCACTTTTGTTCCTCAATGAATGTCTGGCAAAAAATAGTTAATTTTGATGCAAGACGTTCTGAAACCAATCGGCAAATTACTCAAAACGCTTAACGCGCCGAGAAAATCACTTTTGTTCCTCAATGAATGTCTGGCAAAAAATAGTTAATTTTGATGCAAGACGTTCTGAAACCAATCGGCAAATTACTCATAATGCTTAACTCGCCGAGAAAATTACTTTTTCCCCCAAATGAATGGCAAAAAATAGTAAATTTCAATGCAAGACGTTCTGAAACCAATGGCAAATTACTCAAAATGCTTAACTCGCCGAGAAAATCACTTTGTTTCCACAATGAATGTCTGGCAAAAAATAGTCAATTTCAATGCAAGCCGTTCTGAAACCAATCGGCAAATTACTGAAAATGCTTAACTCGCCGAGAAAATCACTTTTGTTCCTCAATGAATGTCTGGCAAAAAATAGTTAATTTTGATGCAAGACGTTCTGAAACCAATCGTCAAATTACTCAAAATGCTTAACGCGCCGAGAAAATCACTTTTGTTCCTCAATGAATGTTTGGCAAAAAATAGTAAATTTCAATGCACGCCTTTCTGAAACCAATCGTCAAATTACTCAAAATGCTTAACGCGCCGAGAAAATCACTTTTTTTCCACAATGAATGTCTGGCAAAAAATAGTAAATTTTAATGCAAGCCGTTCTGAAACCAACCGGCAAATTACTCAAAATGCTTAACTCGCCGAGAAAATCGGTTTTGTTCCACAATGAATGTCTGGCATAAAATAGTAAATTTTGATGCAAGCCGTTCTGAAACCAATCGGCAAATTGCTCAAAATGCTTAACTCGCCGAGAAAATCAATTTTGTTCCACAATGAATGCCAGGCAAAAAATAGTTAATTGTGATGCAAGCCGTTCTGAAACCAATCGGCAAATTACTCCACAATGAATGTCTGACAAAAATAGTTAATTTTGACGCAAGACGTTCTGAAACCAATGGCAAATTACTCAAAATGCTTAACTCGCCGAGAAAATCACTTTCTTGCCACAATGAATGTCTGGCAAACAATAGTTAATTTTGATGCAAGCCGTTCCGAAACCAATCGCAAATTACTCAAAATGCTTAACGCGCCGAGAAAATCACTTTCTTTCCACAATGAATGTCTGGCAAAAAATTGTAAATTTTAATGCAAGCCGTTCTGAAACCAATCGGCAAATTACTCAAAATGCTTACACTAGCCGAGAAAATCAGTTTTTTTCCACAATGTCCTGCAAAAAATAGTTAATTTTGATGCAAGACGTTCTGAAACCAATCGGCAAATTACTCAAAATGCTTAACTCGCCGAGAAAATCACTTTTTTTCCCAAATGAATGTTTGGCAAAAAATAGTTATTTTTGATGCAAGCCTTTCTGAAACCAATCGGCAAATTACTCAAAATGCTTAACGCGCCGAGAAAATCACTTTTTTTTCCACAATGAATGTCTGGCAAAAAATAGGAAATTTCAAAGCAAGCCTCTCTGAAACCAATCGGTAAATTTCTCAAAATGCATAACGCGCCGAGAAAATCACTTTTGTTCCACAATGAATGTCTGGCAAAAAATAGTAAATTTCAATGCAAGCCGTTCTGAAACCAATCGGCAAATTACTGAAAATGCTTAACTCGCCGAGAAAATTACTTTTTTCCCACAATGAATGTCTGGCAAAAAATAGTAAATTTCCAATGCAAGCCGTTCTGTAAGCAGTCGGCAAATTACTCAAAATGCTTAATTCGCCGGGAAATACACTTTTTTTGCAAAATGAACGGCTGGCAAAAAATAGTTAATTGTGATGCAAGACGTTCTGAAACCAATCGGCAAATTACTCAAAATGCTTAACTCGCCGAGAAAATCACTTTTTCCCCCAAATGAATGGCAAAAAATAGTAAATTTCAATGCAAGCCGTTCTGAAACCAATCGGCAAATTACTCCACAATGAATGTCTGACAAAAATAGTTAATTTTGACGCAAGACGTTCTGAAACCAATGGCAAATTACTCAAAATGCTTAACGCGCCGAGAAAATCACTTTCTTTCCACAATGAATGCCTGGCAAAAAAATAGTAAATTTTGATGCAAGCCGTTCTGAAACCAATCGGCAAATTACTGAAAATGCTTAACTCCCCGAGAAATTCACTTTTTTTCCACAATGAATGTCTGGCAAAAAATTGTCAGTTTCAAAATTACTCAAAATGCTTAACTCGCCGAGAAAATCACTTTCGTTCCACAATGAATGTCTGGCAAAAAATAGCAAATTTCAATGCAAGCCGTTCTGGAACCAATCGGCAAATTACTCAAAATGCTTACCACTCCGAGAAAATCACTTTCCCACAATGAATGTCTGGCAACAATAGTTAATTTTGACGCAAGACGTTCTGA
The DNA here is from genome assembly GCF_047496885.1 of Scyliorhinus torazame. Taxonomy (NCBI): domain Eukaryota; kingdom Metazoa; phylum Chordata; class Chondrichthyes; order Carcharhiniformes; family Scyliorhinidae; genus Scyliorhinus; species Scyliorhinus torazame. The sequence continues at coordinate 42,783,447 of NC_092725.1, forward strand.
AACCAATCGTCAAATTACTCAAAATGCTTAACGCGCCGAGAAAATCACTTTTTTCCCCACAATGAATGTTTGGCAAAAAATAGTTAATTTCAATGCAAGCCGTTCTGAAACCAATCGGCAAATTACTGAAAATGCTTAACTCGCCGAGAAAATCACTTTTGTTCCTCAATGAATGTCTGGCAAAAAATAGTTAATTTTGATGCAAGACGTTCTGAAACCAATCGGCAAATTACTCAAAACGCTTAACGCGCCGAGAAAATCACTTTTGTTCCTCAATGAATGTCTGGCAAAAAATAGTTAATTTTGATGCAAGACGTTCTGAAACCAATCGGCAAATTACTCATAATGCTTAACTCGCCGAGAAAATTACTTTTTCCCCCAAATGAATGGCAAAAAATAGTAAATTTCAATGCAAGACGTTCTGAAACCAATGGCAAATTACTCAAAATGCTTAACTCGCCGAGAAAATCACTTTGTTTCCACAATGAATGTCTGGCAAAAAATAGTCAATTTCAATGCAAGCCGTTCTGAAACCAATCGGCAAATTACTGAAAATGCTTAACTCGCCGAGAAAATCACTTTTGTTCCTCAATGAATGTCTGGCAAAAAATAGTTAATTTTGATGCAAGACGTTCTGAAACCAATCGGCAAATTACTCAAAATGCTTAACGCGCCGAGAAAATCACTTTTGTTCCTCAATGAATGTTTGGCAAAAAATAGTAAATTTCAATGCACGCCTTTCTGAAACCAATCGTCAAATTACTCAAAATGCTTAACGCGCCGAGAAAATCACTTTTTTTCCACAATGAATGTCTGGCAAAAAATAGTAAATTTTAATGCAAGCCGTTCTGAAACCAACCGGCAAATTACTCAAAATGCTTAACTCGCCGAGAAAATCGGTTTTGTTCCACAATGAATGTCTGGCATAAAATAGTAAATTTTGATGCAAGCCGTTCTGAAACCAATCGGCAAATTACTCCACAATGAATGTCTGACAAAAATAGTTAATTTTGACGCAAGACGTTCTGAAACCAATGGCAAATTACTCAAAATGCTTAACTCGCCGAGAAAATCACTTTCTTGCCACAATGAATGTCTGGCAAACAATAGTTAATTTTGATGCAAGCCGTTCCGAAACCAATCGCAAATTACTCAAAATGCTTAACGCGCCGAGAAAATCACTTTCTTTCCACAATGAATGTCTGGCAAAAAATTGTAAATTTTAATGCAAGCCGTTCTGAAACCAATCGGCAAATTACTCAAAATGCTTACACTAGCCGAGAAAATCAGTTTTTTTCCACAATGTCCTGCAAAAAATGGTTAATTTTGATGCAAGACGTTCTGAAACCAATCGGCAAATTACTCAAAATGCTTAACGCGCCGAGAAAATCACTTTTTTTCCCAAATGAATGTTTGGCAAAAAATAGTTATTTTTGATGCAAGCCTTTCTGAAACCAATCGGCAAATTACTCAAAATGCTTAACGCGCCGAGAAAATCACTTTTTTTTCCACAATGAATGTCTGGCAAAAAATAGGAAATTTCAAAGCAAGCCTCTCTGAAACCAATCGGTAAATTTCTCAAAATGCATAACGCGCCGAGAAAATCACTTTTGTTCCACAATGAATGTCTGGCAAAAAATAGTAAATTTCAATGCAAGCCGTTCTGAAACCAATCGGCAAATTACTGAAAATGCTTAACTCGCCGAGAAAATTACTTTTTTCCCACAATGAATGTCTGGCAAAAAATAGTAAATTTCCAATGCAAGCCGTTCTGAAAGCAGTCGGCAAATTACTCAAAATGCTTAATTCGCCGGGAAATACACTTTTTTTGCAAAATGAACGGCTGGCAAAAAATAGTTAATTGTGATGCAAGACGTTCTGAAACCAATCGGCAAATTACTCAAAATGCTTAACTCGCCGAGAAAATCACTTTTTCCCCCAAATGAATGGCAAAAAATAGTAAATTTCAATGCAAGCCGTTCTGAAACCAATCGGCAAATTACTCCACAATGAATGTCTGACAAAAATAGTTAATTTTGACGCAAGACGTTCTGAAACCAATGGCAAATTACTCAAAATGCTTAACGCGCCGAGAAAATTACTTTTTTCCCACAATGAATGTTTGGCAAAAAATAGTTAATTTTGATGCAAGCCGTTCTGAAACCAATCGGCAAATTACTCAAATTGCTTAACGCGCCGAGAAAATCACTTTTTTCCCACAATGAATGTCTGGAAAAAAATTGTCAGTTTCAAAATTACTCAAAATGCTTAACTCGCCGAGAAAATCACTTTCGTTCCACAATGAATGTCTGGCAAAAAATAGCAAATTTCAATGCAAGCCGTTCTGGAACCAATCGGCAAATTACTCAAAATGCTTACCACTCCGAGAAAATCACTTTCCCACAATGAATGTCTGGCAACAATAGTTAATTTTGACGCAAGACGTTCTGAAACCAATCGTCAAATTACTCAAAATGCTTAACGCGCCGAGAAAATCACTTTTTTCCCCACAATGAATGTTTGGCAAAAAATAGTTAATTTCAATGCAAGCCGTTCTGAAACCAATCGGCAAATTACTGAAAATGCTTAACTCGCCGAGAAAATCACTTTTGTTCCTCAATGAATGTCTGGCAAAAAATAGTTAATTTTGATGCAAGACGTTCTGAAACCAATCGGCAAATTACTCAAAACGCTTAACGCGCCGAGAAAATCACTTTTGTTCCTCAATGAATGTCTGGCAAAAAATAGTTAATTTTGATGCAAGACGTTCTGAAACCAATCGGCAAATTACTCATAATGCTTAACTCGCCGAGAAAATTACTTTTTCCCCCAAATGAATGGCAAAAAATAGTAAATTTCAATGCAAGACGTTCTGAAACCAATGGCAAATTACTCAAAATGCTTAACTCGCCGAGAAAATCACTTTGTTTCCACAATGAATGTCTGGCAAAAAATAGTCAATTTCAATGCAAGCCGTTCTGAAACCAATCGGCAAATTACTGAAAATGCTTAACTCGCCGAGAAAATCACTTTTGTTCCTCAATGAATGTCTGGCAAAAAAGTTAATTTTGATGCAAGACGTTCTGAAACCAATCGGCAAATTACTCAAAATGCTGAACGCGCCGAGAAAATCACTTTTGTTCCTCAATGAATGTTTGGCAAAAAATAGTAAATTTCAATGCACGCCTTGCTGAAACCAATCGTCAAATTACTCAAAATGCTTAACGCGCCGAGAAAATCACTTTTTTTCCACAATGAATGTCTGGCAAAAAATAGTAAATTTTAATGCAAGCCGTTCTGAAACCAATCGGCAAATTACTCAAAATGCTGAACTCGCCGAGAAAATCAATTTTGTTCCACAATGAATGCCAGGAAAAAAATAATTAATTGTGATGCAAGCCGTTCTGAAACCAATCGGCAAATTACTCCACAATGAATGTCTGACAAAAATAGTTAATTTTGACGCAAGACGTTCTGAAACCAATGGCAAATTACTCAAAATGCTTAACTCGCCGAGAAAATCACTTTCTTGCCACAATGAATGTCTGGCAAACAATAGTTAATTTTGATGCAAGCCGTTCCGAAACCAATCGCAAATTACTCAAAATGCTTAACGCGCCGAGAAAATCACTTTCTTTCCACAATGAATGTCTGGCAAAAAATAGTAAATTTTAATGCAAGCCGTTCTGAAACCAATCGGCAAATTACTCAAAATGCTTACACTAGCCGAGAAAATCAGTTTTTTTCCACAATCAATGTCCTGCAAAAAATAGTTAATTTTGATGCAAGACGTTCTGTAAGCAGTCGGCAAATTACTCAAAATGCTTAATTCGCCGGGAAATACACTTTTTTTGCAAAATGAACGGCTGGCAAAAAATAGTTAATTGTGATGCAAGACGTTCTGAAACCAATCGGCAAATTACTCAAAATGCTTAACTCGCCGAGAAAATCACTTTTTCCCCCAAATGAATGGCAAAAAATAGTAAATTTCAATGCAAGCCGTTCTGAAACCAATCGGCAAATTACTCCACAATGAATGTCTGACAAAAATAGTTAATTTTGACGCAAGACGTTCTGAAACCAATGGCAAATTACTCAAAATGCTTAACGCGCCGAGAAAATCACTTTCTTTCCACAATGAATGCCTGGCAAAAAATAGTAAATTTTGATGCAAGCCGTTCTGAAACCAATCGGCAAATTACTGAAAATGCTTAACTCCCCGAGAAATTCACTTTTTTTCCACAATGAATGTCTGGCAAAAATAGTTAATTTTTACGCAAGACGTTCTGAAACCAATGGCAAATTACTCAAAATGCTTCACGCGCCGAGAAAATCACTTTTTTCCCACAATGAATGTTTGGCAAAAAATAGTTAATTTTGATGCAAGCCGTTCTGAAACCAATCGGCAAATTACTCAAATTGCTTAACGCGCCGAGAAAATCACTTTTTTCCCACAATGAATGTCTGGCAAAAAATTGTCAGTTTCAAAATTACTCAAAATGCTTAACTCGCCGAGAAAATCACTTTCGTTCCACAATGAATGTCTGGCAAAAAATAGCAAATTTCAATGCAAGCCGTTCTGGAACCAATCGGCAAATTACTCAAAATGCTTACCACTCCGAGAAAATCACTTTCCCACAATGAATGTCTGGCAACAATAGTCAATTTCAATGCAAGCCGTTCTGAAACCAATCGGCAAATTACTCAAAATGCTTAACTCGCCGAGAAAATCACTTTCGTTCCACAATGAATGTCTGGCAAAAAATAGCTAATTTCAATGCAAGCCGTTCTGGAACCAATCGGCAAATTACTCAAAATGCTTACCACTCCGAGAAAATCACTTTCCCACAATGAATGTCTGGCAACAATAGTTAATTTTGACGCAAGACGTTCTGAAACCAATCGTCAAATTACTCAAAATGCTTAACGCGCCGAGAAAATCACTTTTTTCCCCACAATGAATGTTTGGCAAAAAATAGTTAATTTCAATGCAAGCCGTTCTGAAACCAATCGGCAAATTACTGAAAATGCTTAACTCGCCGAGAAAATCACTTTTGTTCCTCAATGAATGTCTGGCAAAAAATAGTTAATTTTGATGCAAGACGTTCTGAAACCAATCGGCAAATTACTCAAAACGCTGAACGCGCCGAGAAAATCACTTTTGTTCCTCAATGAATGTCTGGCAAAAAATAGTTAATTTTGATGCAAGACGTTCTGAAACCAATCGGCAAATTACTCATAATGCTTAACTCGCCGAGAAAATTACTTTTTCCCCCAAATGAATGGCAAAAAATAGTAAATTTCAATGCAAGACGTTCTGAAACCAATGGCAAATTACTCAAAATGCTTAACTCGCCGAGAAAATCACTTTGTTTCCACAATGAATGTCTGGCAAAAAATAGTCAATTTCAATGCAAGCCGTTCTGAAACCAATCGGCAAATTACTGAAAATGCTTAACTCGCCGAGAAAATCACTTTTGTTCCTCAATGAATGTCTGGCAAAAAATAGTTAATTTTGATGCAAGACGTTCTGAAACCAATCGGCAAATTACTCAAAATGCTGAACGCGCCGAGAAAATCACTTTTGTTCCTCAATGAATGTTTGGCAAAAAATAGTAAATTTCAATGCACGCCTTGCTGAAACCAATCGTCAAATTACTCAAAATGCTTAACGCGCCGAGAAAATCACTTTTTTTCCACAATGAATGTCTGGCAAAAAATAGTAAATTTTAATGCAAGCCGTTCTGAAACCAATCGGCAAATTACTCAAAATGCTTAACTCGCCGAGAAAATCAATTTTGTTCCACAATGAATGCCAGGAAAAAAATAGTTAATTGTGATGCAAGCCGTTCTGAAACCAATCGGCAAATTACTCCACAATGAATGTCTGACAAAAATAGTTAATTTTGACGCAAGACGTTCTGAAACCAATGGCAAATTACTCAAAATGCTTAACTCGCCGAGAAAATCACTTTCTTGCCACAATGAATGTCTGGCAAACAATAGTTAATTTTGATGCAAGCCGTTCCGAAACCAATCGCAAATTACTCAAAATGCTTAACGCGCCGAGAAAATCACTTTCTTTCCACAATGAATGTCTGGCAAAAAATAATAAATTTTAATGCAAGCCGTTCTGAAACCAATCGGCAAATTACTCAAAATGCTTACACTAGCCGAGAAAATCAGTTTTTTTCCACAATCAATGTCCTGCAAAAAATAGTTAATTTTGATGCAAGACGTTCTGAAACCAATCGGCAAATTACTCAAAATGCTTAACTCGCCTAGAAAATCACTTTTTTTCCCAAATGAATGTTTGGCAAAAAATAGTTATTTTTGATGCAAGCCTTTCTGAAACCAATCGGCAAATTACTCAAAATGCTTAACGCGCCGAGAAAATCACTTTTTTTTCCACAATGAATGTCTGGCAAAAAATAGGAAATTTCAAAGCAAGCCTCTCTGAAACCAATCGGTAAATTTCTCAAAATGCATAACGCGCCGAGAAAAACACTTTTGTTCCACAATGAATGCCTGGCAAAAAATAGTAAATTTCAATGCAAGCCGTTCTGAAACCAATCGGCAAATTACTGAAAATGCTTAACTCGCCGAGAAAATTACTTTTTTCCCACAATGAATGTCTGGCAAAAAATAGTAAATTTCCAATGCAAGCCGTTCTGTAAGCAGTCGGCAAATTACTCAAAATGCTTAATTCGCCGGGAAATACACTTTTTTTGCAAAATGAACGGCTGGCAAAAAATAGTTAATTGTGATGCAAGACGTTCTGAAACCAATCGGCAAATTACTCAAAATGCTTAACTCGCCGAGAAAATCACTTTTTCCCCCAAATGAATGGCAAAAAATAGTAAATTTCAATGCAAGCCGTTCTGAAACCAATCGGCAAATTACTCCACAATGAATGTCTGACAAAAATAGTTAATTTTGACGCAAGACGTTCTGAAACCAATGGCAAATTACTCAAAATGCTTAACGCGCCGAGAAAATCACTTTCTTTCCACAATGAATGCCTGGCAAAAAATAGTAAATTTTGATGCAAGCCGTTCTGAAACCAATCGGCAAATTACTGAAAATGCTTAACTCCCCGAGAAATTCACTTTTTTTCCACAATGAATGTCTGGCAAAAATAGTTAATTTTTACGCAAGACGTTCTGAAACCAATGGCAAATTACTCAAAATGCTTCACGCGCCGAGAAAATCACTTTTTTCCCACAATGAATGTTTGGCAAAAAATAGTTAATTTTGATGCAAGCCGTTCTGAAACCAATCGGCAAATTACTCAAATTGCTTAACGCGCCGAGAAAATCACTTTTTTCCCACAATGAATGTCTGGCAAAAAATTGTCAGTTTCAAAATTACTCAAAATGCTTAACTCGCCGAGAAAATCACTTTCGTTCCACAATGAATGTCTGGCAAAAAATAGCAAATTTCAATGCAAGCCGTTCTGGAACCAATCGGCAAATTACTCAAAATGCTTACCACTCCGAGAAAATCACTTTCCCACAATGAATGTCTGGCAACAATAGTTAACTTTGACGCAAGACGTTCTGAAACCAATCGGCAAATTACTCAAAATGCTTAACTCGCCGAGAAAATCAGTTTGTTTCCACAATGAATGTCTGGCAAAAAATAGTCAATTTCAATGCAAGCCGTTCTGAAACCAATCGGCAAATTACTCAAAATGCTTAACTCGCCGAGAAAATCACTTTCGTTCCACAATGAATGTCTGGCAAAAAATAGCAAATTTCAATGCAAGCCGTTCTGGAACCAATCGGCAAATTACTCAAAATGCTTACCACTCCGAGAAAATCACTTTCCCACAATGAATGTCTGGCAACAATGGTTAATTTTGACGCAAGACGTTCTGAAACCAATCGTCAAATTACTCAAAATGCTTAACGCGCCGAGAAAATCACTTTTTTCCCCACAATGAATGTTTGGCAAAAAATAGTTAATTTCAATGCAAGCCGTTCTGAAACCAATCGGCAAATTACTGAAAATGCTTAACTCGCCGAGAAAATCACTTTTGTTCCTCAATGAATGTCTGGCAAAAAATAGTTAATTTTGATGCAAGACGTTCTGAAACCAATCGGCAAATTACTCAAAACGCTTAACGCGCCGAGAAAATCACTTTTGTTCCTCAATGAATGTCTGGCAAAAAATAGTTAATTTTGATGCAAGACGTTCTGAAACCAATCGGCAAATTACTCATAATGCTTAACTCGCCGAGAAAATTACTTTTTCCCCCAAATGAATGGCAAAAAATAGTAAATTTCAATGCAAGACGTTCTGAAACCAATGGCAAATTACTCAAAATGCTTAACTCGCCGAGAAAATCACTTTGTTTCCACAATGAATGTCTGGCAAAAAATAGTCAATTTCAATGCAAGCCGTTCTGAAACCAATCGGCAAATTACTGAAAATGCTTAACTCGCCGAGAAAATCACTTTTGTTCCTCAATGAATGTCTGGCAAAAAATAGTTAATTTTGATGCAAGACGTTCTGAAACCAATCGGCAAATTACTCAAAATGCTTAACGCGCCGAGAAAATCACTTTTGTTCCTCAATGAATGTTTGGCAAAAAATAGTAAATTTCAATGCACGCCTTTCTGAAACCAATCGTCAAATTACTCAAAATGCTTAACGCGCCGAGAAAATCACTTTTTTTCCACAATGAATGTCTGGCAAAAAATAGTAAATTTTAATGCAAGCCGTTCTGAAACCAATCGGCAAATTACTGAAAATGCTTAACTCGCCGAGAAAATCACTTTTGTTCCTCAATGAATGTCTGGCAAAAAATAGTTAATTTTGATGCAAGACGTTCTGAAACCAATCGGCAAATTACTCAAAACGCTTAACGCGCCGAGAAAATCACTTTTGTTCCTCAATGAATGTCTGGCAAAAAATAGTTAATTTTGATGCAAGACGTTCTGAAACCAATCGGCAAATTACTCATAATGCTTAACTCGCCGAGAAAATTACTTTTTCCCCCAAATGAATGGCAAAAAATAGTAAATTTCAATGCAAGACGTTCTGAAACCAATGGCAAATTACTCAAAATGCTTAACTCGCCGAGAAAATCACTTTGTTTCCACAATGAATGTCTGGCAAAAAATAGTCAATTTCAATGCAAGCCGTTCTGAAACCAATCGGCAAATTACTGAAAATGCTTAACTCGCCGAGAAAATCACTTTTGTTCCTCAATGAATGTCTGGCAAAAAATAGTTAATTTTGATGCAAGACGTTCTGAAACCAATCGGCAAATTACTCAAAATGCTTAACGCGCCGAGAAAATCACTTTTGTTCCTCAATGAATGTTTGGCAAAAAATAGTAAATTTCAATGCACGCCTTTCTGAAACCAATCGTCAAATTACTCAAAATGCTTAACGCGCCGAGAAAATCACTTTTTTTCCACAATGAATGTCTGGCAAAAAATAGTAAATTTTAATGCAAGCCGTTCTGAAACCAACCGGCAAATTACTCAAAATGCTTAACTCGCCGAGAAAATCACTTTTGTTCCTCAATGAATGTCTGGCAAAAAATAGTTAATTTTGATGCAAGACGTTCTGAAACCAATCGGCAAATTACTCAAAACGCTTAACGCGCCGAGAAAATCACTTTTGTTCCTCAATGAATGTCTGGCAAAAAATAGTTAATTTTGATGCAAGACGTTCTGAAACCAATCGGCAAATTACTCATAATGCTTAACTCGCCGAGAAAATTACTTTTTCCCCCAAATGAATGGCAAAAAATAGTAAATTTCAATGCAAGACGTTCTGAAACCAATGGCAAATTACTCAAAATGCTTAACTCGCCGAGAAAATCACTTTGTTTCCACAATGAATGTCTGGCAAAAAATAGTCAATTTCAATGCAAGCCGTTCTGAAACCAATCGGCAAATTACTGAAAATGCTTAACTCGCCGAGAAAATCACTTTTGTTCCTCAATGAATGTCTGGCAAAAAATAGTTAATTTTGATGCAAGACGTTCTGAAACCAATCGGCAAATTACTCAAAATGCTTAACGCGCCGAGAAAATCACTTTTGTTCCTCAATGAATGTTTGGCAAAAAATAGTAAATTTCAATGCACGCCTTTCTGAAACCAATCGTCAAATTACTCAAAATGCTTAACGCGCCGAGAAAATCACTTTTTTTCCACAATGAATGTCTGGCAAAAAATAGTAAATTTTAATGCAAGCCGTTCTGAAACCAATCGGCAAATTACTGAAAATGCTTAACTCGCCGAGAAAATCACTTTTGTTCCTCAATGAATGTCTGGCAAAAAATAGTTAATTTTGATGCAAGACGTTCTGAAACCAATCGGCAAATTACTCAAAACGCTTAACGCGCCGAGAAAATCACTTTTGTTCCTCAATGAATGTCTGGCAAAAAATAGTTAATTTTGATGCAAGACGTTCTGAAACCAATCGGCAAATTACTCATAATGCTTAACTCGCCGAGAAAATTACTTTTTCCCCCAAATGAATGGCAAAAAATAGTAAATTTCAATGCAAGACGTTCTGAAACCAATGGCAAATTACTCAAAATGCTTAACTCGCCGAGAAAATCACTTTGTTTCCACAATGAATGTCTGGCAAAAAATAGTCAATTTCAATGCAAGCCGTTCTGAAACCAATCGGCAAATTACTGAAAATGCTTAACTCGCCGAGAAAATCACTTTTGTTCCTCAATGAATGTCTGGCAAAAAATAGTTAATTTTGATGCAAGACGTTCTGAAACCAATCGGCAAATTACTCAAAATGCTTAACGCGCCGAGAAAATCACTTTTGTTCCTCAATGAATGTTTGGCAAAAAATAGTAAATTTCAATGCACGCCTTTCTGAAACCAATCGTCAAATTACTCAAAATGCTTAACGCGCCGAGAAAATCACTTTTTTTCCACAATGAATGTCTGGCAAAAAATAGTAAATTTTAATGCAAGCCGTTCTGAAACCAACCGGCAAATTACTCAAAATGCTTAACTCGCCTAGAAAATCGGTTTTGTTCCACAATGAATGTCTGGCATAAAATAGTAAATTTTGATGCAAGCCGTTCTGAAACCAATCGGCAAATTGCTCAAAATGCTTAACTCGCCGAGAAAATCAATTTTGTTCCACAATGAATGCCAGGCAAAAAATAGTTAATTGTGATGCAAGCCGTTCTGAAACCAATCGGCAAATTACTCCACAATGAATGTCTGACAAAAATAGTTAATTTTGACGCAAGACGTTCTGAAACCAATGGCAAATTACTCAAAATGCTTAACTCGCCGAGAAAATCACTTTCTTGCCACAATGAATGTCTGGCAAACAATAGTTAATTTTGATGCAAGCCGTTCCGAAACCAATCGCAAATTACTCAAAATGCTTAACGCGCCGAGAAAATCACTTTCTTTCCACAATGAATGTCTGGCAAAAAATTGTAAATTTTAATGCAAGCCGTTCTGAAACCAATCGGCAAATTACTCAAAATGCTTACACTAGCCGAGAAAATCAGTTTTTTTCCACAATGTCCTGCAAAAAATAGTTAATTTTGATGCAAGACGTTCTGAAACCAATCGGCAAATTACTCAAAATGCTTTACTCGCCTAGAAAATCACTTTTTTCCCAAATGAATGTTTGGCAAAAAATAGTTATTTTTGATGCAAGCCTTTCTGAAACCAATCGGCAAATTACTCAAAATGCTTAACGCGCCGAGAAAATCACTTTTTTTTCCACAATGAATGTCTGGCAAAAAATAGGAAATTTCAAAGCAAGCCTCTCTGAAACCAATCGGTAAATTTCTCAAAATGCATAACGCGCCGAGAAAATTACTTTTTTCCCACAATGTCTGGCAAAAAATAGTAAATTTCCAATGCAAGCCGTTCTGAAAGCAGTCGGCAAATTACTCAAAATGCTTAATTCGCCGGGAAATACACTTTTTTTGCAAAATGAACGGCTGGCAAAAAATAGTTAATTGTGATGCAAGACGTTCTGAAACCAATCGGCAAATTACTCAAAATGCTTAACTCGCCGAGAAAATCACTTTTTCCCCCAAATGAATGGCAAAAAATAGTAAATTTCAATGCAAGCCGTTCTGAAACCAATCGGCAAATTACTCCACAATGAATGTCTGACAAAAATAGTTAATTTTGACGCAAGACGTTCTGAAACCAATGGCAAATTACTCAAAATGCTTAACGCGCCGAGAAAATCACTTTCTTTCCACAATGAATGCCTGGCAAAAAATAGTAAATTTTGATGCAAGCCGTTCTGAAACCAATCGGCAAATTACTGAAAATGCTTAACTCCCCGAGAAATTCACTTTTTTTCCACAATGAATGTCTGGCAAAAATAGTTAATTTTTACGCAAGACGTTCTGAAACCAATGGCAAATTACTCAAAATGCTTCACGCGCCGAGAAAATCACTTTTTTCCCACAATGAATGTTTGGCAAAAAATAGTTAATTTTGATGCAAGCCGTTCTGAAACCAATCGGCAAATTACTCAAATTGCTTAACGCGCCGAGAAAATCACTTTTTTCCCACAATGAATGTCTGGCAAAAAATTGTCAGTTTCAAAATTACTCAAAATGCTTAACTCGCCGAGAAAATCACTTTCGTTCCACAATGAATGTCTGGCAAAAAATAGCAAATTTCAATGCAAGCCGTTCTGGAACCAATCGGCAAATTACTCAAAATGCTTACCACTCCGAGAAAATCACTTTCCCACAATGAATGTCTGGCAACAATAGTCAATTTCAATGCAAGCCGTTCTGAAACCAATCGGCAAATTACTCAAAATGCTTAACTCGCCGAGAAAATCACTTTCGTTCCACAATGAATGTCTGGCAAAAAATAGCTAATTTCAATGCAAGCCGTTCTGGAACCAATCGGCAAATTACTCAAAATGCTTACCACTCCGAGAAAATCACTTTCCCACAATGAATGTCTGGCAACAATAGTTAATTTTGACGCAAGACGTTCTGAAACCAATCGTCAAATTACTCAAAATGCTTAACGCGCCGAGAAAATCACTTTTTTCCCCACAATGAATGTTTGGCAAAAAATAGTTAATTTCAATGCAAGCCGTTCTGAAACCAATCGGCAAATTACTGAAAATGCTTAACTCGCCGAGAAAATCACTTTTGTTCCTCAATGAATGTCTGGCAAAAAATAGTTAATTTTGATGCAAGACGTTCTGAAACCAATCGGCAAATTACTCAAAACGCTGAACGCGCCGAGAAAATCACTTTTGTTCCTCAATGAATGTCTGGCAAAAAATAGTTAATTTTGATGCAAGACGTTCTGAAACCAATCGGCAAATTACTCATAATGCTTAACTCGCCGAGAAAATCGGTTTTGTTCCACAATGAATGTCTGGCATAAAATAGTAAATTTTGATGCAAGCCGTTCTGAAACCAATCGGCAAATTACTCCACAATGAATGTCTGACAAAAATAGTTAATTTTGACGCAAGACGTTCTGAAACCAATGGCAAATTACTCAAAATGCTTAACTCGCCGAGAAAATCACTTTCTTGCCACAATGAATGTCTGGCAAACAATAGTTAATTTTGATGCAAGCCGTTCCGAAACCAATCGCAAATTACTCAAAATGCTTAACGCGCCGAGAAAATCACTTTCTTTCCACAATGAATGTCTGGCAAAAAATTGTAAATTTTAATGCAAGCCGTTCTGAAACCAATCGGCAAATTACTCAAAATGCTTACACTAGCCGAGAAAATCAGTTTTTTTCCACAATGTCCTGCAAAAAATAGTTAATTTTGATGCAAGACGTTCTGAAACCAATCGGCAAATTACTCAAAATGCTTAACTCGCCGAGAAAATCACTTTTTTTCCCAAATGAATGTTTGGCAAAAAATAGTTATTTTTGATGCAAGCCTTTCTGAAACCAATCGGCAAATTACTCAAAATGCTTAACGCGCCGAGAAAATCACTTTTTTTTCCACAATGAATGTCTGGCAAAAAATAGGAAATTTCAAAGCAAGCCTCTCTGAAACCAATCGGTAAATTTCTCAAAATGCATAACGCTCCGAGAAAATCACTTTTGTTCCACAATGAATGTCTGGCAAAAAATAGTAAATTTCAATGCAAGCCGTTCTGAAACCAATCGGCAAATTACTGAAAATGCTTAACTCGCCGAGAAAATTACTTTTTTCCCACAATGAATGTCTGGCAAAAAATAGTAAATTTCCAATGCAAGCCGTTCTGAAAGCAGTCGGCAAATTACTCAAAATGCTTAATTCGCCGGGAAATACACTTTTTTTGCAAAATGAACGGCTGGCAAAAAATAGTTAATTGTGATGCAAGACGTTCTGAAACCAATCGGCAAATTACTCAAAATGCTTAACTCGCCGAGAAAATCACTTTTTCCCCCAAATGAATGGCAAAAAATAGTAAATTTCAATGCAAGCCGTTCTGAAACCAATCGGCAAATTACTCCACAATGAATGTCTGACAAAAATAGTTAATTTTGACGCAAGACGTTCTGAAACCAATGGCAAATTACTCAAAATGCTTAACGCGCCGAGAAAATTACTTTTTTCCCACAATGAATGTTTGGCAAAAAATAGTTAATTTTGATGCAAGCCGTTCTGAAACCAATCGGCAAATTACTCAAATTGCTTAACGCGCCGAGAAAATCACTTTTTTCCCACAATGAATGTCTGGAAAAAAATTGTCAGTTTCAAAATTACTCAAAATGCTTAACTCGCCGAGAAAATCACTTTCGTTCCACAATGAATGTCTGGCAAAAAATAGCAAATTTCAATGCAAGCCGTTCTGGAACCAATCGGCAAATTACTCAAAATGCTTACCACTCCGAGAAAATCACTTTCCCACAATGAATGTCTGGCAACAATAGTTAATTTTGACGCAAGACGTTCTGAAACCAATCGTCAAATTACTCAAAATGCTTAACGCGCCGAGAAAATCACTTTTTTCCCCACAATGAATGTTTGGCAAAAAATAGTTAATTTCAATGCAAGCCGTTCTGAAACCAATCGGCAAATTACTGAAAATGCTTAACTCGCCGAGAAAATCACTTTTGTTCCTCAATGAATGTCTGGCAAAAAATAGTTAATTTTGATGCAAGACGTTCTGAAACCAATCGGCAAATTACTCAAAACGCTTAACGCGCCGAGAAAATCACTTTTGTTCCTCAATGAATGTCTGGCAAAAAATAGTTAATTTTGATGCAAGACGTTCTGAAACCAATCGGCAAATTACTCATAATGCTTAACTCGCCGAGAAAATTACTTTTTCCCCCAAATGAATGGCAAAAAATAGTAAATTTCAATGCAAGACGTTCTGAAACCAATGGCAAATTACTCAAAATGCTTAACTCGCCGAGAAAATCACTTTGTTTCCACAATGAATGTCTGGCAAAAAATAGTCAATTTCAATGCAAGCCGTTCTGAAACCAATCGGCAAATTACTGAAAATGCTTAACTCGCCGAGAAAATCACTTTTGTTCCTCAATGAATGTCTGGCAAAAAAGTTAATTTTGATGCAAGACGTTCTGAAACCAATCGGCAAATTACTCAAAATGCTGAACGCGCCGAGAAAATCACTTTTGTTCCTCAATGAATGTTTGGCAAAAAATAGTAAATTTCAATGCACGCCTTGCTGAAACCAATCGTCAAATTACTCAAAATGCTTAACGCGCCGAGAAAATCACTTTTTTTCCACAATGAATGTCTGGCAAAAAATAGTAAATTTTAATGCAAGCCATTCTGAAACCAATCGGCAAATTACTCAAAATGCTTAACTCGCCGAGAAAATCAATTTTGTTCCACAATGAATGCCAGGAAAAAAATAGTTAATTGTGATGCAAGCCGTTCTGAAACCAATCGGCAAATTACTCCACAATGAATGTCTGACAAAAATAGTTAATTTTGACGCAAGACGTTCTGAAACCAATGGCAAATTACTCAAAATGCTTAACTCGCCGAGAAAATCACTTTCTTGCCACAATGAATGTCTGGCAAACAATAGTTAATTTTGATGCAAGCCGTTCCGAAACCAATCGCAAATTACTCAAAATGCTTAACGCGCCGAGAAAATCACTTTCTTTCCACAATGAATGTCTGGCAAAAAATAGTAAATTTTAATGCAAGCCGTTCTGAAACCAATCGGCAAATTACTCAAAATGCTTACACTAGCCGAGAAAATCAGTTTTTTTCCACAATCAATGTCCTGCAAAAAATAGTTAATTTTGATGCAAGACGTTCTGAAACCAATCGGCAAATTACTCAAAATGCTTAACTCGCCTAGAAAATCACTTTTTTTCCCAAATGAATGTTTGGCAAAAAATAGTTATTTTTGATGCAAGCCTTTCTGAAACCAATCGGCAAATTACTCAAAATGCTTAACGCGCCGAGAAAAACACTTTTGTTCCACAATGAATGTCTGGCAAAAAATAGTAAATTTCAATGCAAGCCGTTCTGAAACCAATCGGCAAATTACTGAAAATGCTTAACTCGCCGAGAAAATTACTTTTTTCCCACAATGAATGTCTGGCAAAAAATAGTAAATTTCCAATGCAAGCCGTTCTGTAAGCAGTCGGCAAATTACTCAAAATGCTTAATTCGCCGGGAAATACACTTTTTTTGCAAAATGAACGGCTGGCAAAAAATAGTTAATTGTGATGCAAGACGTTCTGAAACCAATCGGCAAATTACTCAAAATGCTTAACTCGCCGAGAAAATCACTTTTTCCCCCAAATGAATGGCAAAAAATAGTAAATTTCAATGCAAGCCGTTCTGAAACCAATCGGCAAATTACTCCACAATGAATGTCTGACAAAAATAGTTAATTTTGACGCAAGACGTTCTGAAACCAATGGCAAATTACTCAAAATGCTTAACGCGCCGAGAAAATCACTTTTGTTCCTCAATGAATGTCTGGCAAAAAATAGTTAATTTTGATGCAAGACGTTCTGAAACCAATCGGCAAATTACTCATAATGCTTAACTCGCCGAGAAAATTACTTTTTCCCCCAAATGAATGGCAAAAAATAGTAAATTTCAATGCAAGACGTTCTGAAACCAATGGCAAATTACTCAAAATGCTTAACTCGCCGAGAAAATCACTTTGTTTCCACAATGAATGTCTGGCAAAAAATAGTCAATTTCAATGCAAGCCGTTCTGAAACCAATCGGCAAATTACTGAAAATGCTTAACTCGCCGAGAAAATCACTTTTGTTCCTCAATGAATGTCTGGCAAAAAATAGTTAATTTTGATGCAAGACGTTCTGAAACCAATCGGCAAATTACTCAAAATGCTGAACGCGCCGAGAAAATCACTTTTGTTCCTCAATGAATGTTTGGCAAAAAATAGTAAATTTCAATGCACGCCTTGCTGAAACCAATCGTCAAATTACTCAAAATGCTTAACGCGCCGAGAAAATCACTTTTTTTCCACAATGAATGTCTGGCAAAAAATAGTAAATTTTAATGCAAGCCGTTCTGAAACCAATCGGCAAATTACTCAAAATGCTTAACTCGCCGAGAAAATCAATTTTATTCCACAATGAATGCCAGGAAAAAAATAGTTAATTGTGATGCAAGCCGTTCTGAAACCAATCGGAAAATTACTCCACAATGAATGTCTGACAAAAATAGTTAATTTTGACGCAAGACGTTCTGAAACCAATGGCAAATTACTCAAAATGCTTAACTCGCCGAGAAAATCACTTTCTTGCCACAATGAATGTCTGGCAAACAATAGTTAATTTTGATGCAAGCCGTTCCGAAACCAATCGCAAATTACTCAAAATGCTTAACGCGCCGAGAAAATCACTTTCTTTCCACAATGAATGTCTGGCAAAAAATAGTTAATTTCAATGCAAGCCGTTCTGAAACCAATCGGCAAATTACTGAAAATGCTTAACTCCCCGAGAAATTCACTTTTTTTCCACAATGAATGTCTGGCAAAAATAGTTAATTTTTACGCAAGACGTTCTGAAACCAATGGCAAATTACTCAAAATGCTTCACGCGCCGAGAAAATCACTTTTTTCCCACAATGAATGTTTGGCAAAAAATAGTTAATTTTGATGCAAGCCGTTCTGAAACCAATCGGCAAATTACTCAAATTGCTTAACGCGCCGAGAAAATCACTTTTTTCCCACAATGAATGTCTGGCAAAAAATTGTCAGTTTCAAAATTACTCAAAATGCTTAACTCGCCGAGAAAATCACTTTCGTTCCACAATGAATGTCTGGCAAAAAATAGCAAATTTCAATGCAAGCCGTTCTGGAACCAATCGGCAAATTACTCAAAATGCTTACCACTCCGAGAAAATCACTTTCCCACAATGAATGTCTGGCAACAATAGTTAACTTTGACGCAAGACGTTCTGAAACCAATCGGCAAATTACTCAAAATGCTTAACTCGCCGAGAAAATCAGTTTGTTTCCACAATGAATGTCTGGCAAAAAATAGTCAATTTCAATGCAAGCCGTTCTGAAACCAATCGGCAAATTACTCAAAATGCTTAACTCGCCGAGAAAATCACTTTCGTTCCACAATGAATGTCTGGCAAAAAATAGCAAATTTCAATGCAAGCCGTTCTGGAACCAATCGGCAAATTACTCAAAATGCTTACCACTCCGAGAAAATCACTTTCCCACAATGAATGTCTGGCAACAATAGTTAATTTTGACGCAAGACGTTCTGAAACCAATCGTCAAATTACTCAAAATGCTTAACGCGCCGAGAAAATCACTTTTTTCCCCACAATGAATGTTTGGCAAAAAATAGTTAATTTCAATGCAAGCCGTTCTGAAACCAATCGGCAAATTACTGAAAATGCTTAACTCGCCGAGAAAATCACTTTTGTTCCTCAATGAATGT
The DNA here is from genome assembly GCF_047496885.1 of Scyliorhinus torazame. Lineage (NCBI taxonomy): Eukaryota > Metazoa > Chordata > Chondrichthyes > Carcharhiniformes > Scyliorhinidae > Scyliorhinus > Scyliorhinus torazame. Next base: position 42,802,317 of record NC_092725.1, read on the forward strand.
CTGGCAAAAAATAGTTAATTTTGATGCAAGACGTTCTGAAACCAATCGGCAAATTACTCAAAACGCTTAACGCGCCGAGAAAATCACTTTTGTTCCTCAATGAATGTCTGGCAAAAAATAGTTAATTTTGATGCAAGACGTTCTGAAACCAATCGGCAAATTACTCATAATGCTTAACTCGCCGAGAAAATTACTTTTTCCCCCAAATGAATGGCAAAAAATAGTAAATTTCAATGCAAGACGTTCTGAAACCAATGGCAAATTACTCAAAATGCTTAACTCGCCGAGAAAATCACTTTGTTTCCACAATGAATGTCTGGCAAAAAATAGTCAATTTCAATGCAAGCCGTTCTGAAACCAATCGGCAAATTACTGAAAATGCTTAACTCGCCGAGAAAATCACTTTTGTTCCTCAATGAATGTCTGGCAAAAAATAGTTAATTTTGATGCAAGACGTTCTGAAACCAATCGGCAAATTACTCAAAATGCTTAACGCGCCGAGAAAATCACTTTTGTTCCTCAATGAATGTTTGGCAAAAAATAGTAAATTTCAATGCACGCCTTTCTGAAACCAATCGTCAAATTACTCAAAATGCTTAACGCGCCGAGAAAATCACTTTTTTTCCACAATGAATGTCTGGCAAAAAATAGTAAATTTTAATGCAAGCCGTTCTGAAACCAACCGGCAAATTACTCAAAATGCTTAACTCGCCGAGAAAATCGGTTTTGTTCCACAATGAATGTCTGGCATAAAATAGTAAATTTTGATGCAAGCCGTTCTGAAACCAATCGGCAAATTGCTCAAAATGCTTAACTCGCCGAGAAAATCAATTTTGTTCCACAATGAATGCCAGGCAAAAAATAGTTAATTGTGATGCAAGCCGTTCTGAAACCAATCGGCAAATTACTCCACAATGAATGTCTGACAAAAATAGTTAATTTTGACGCAAGACGTTCTGAAACCAATGGCAAATTACTCAAAATGCTTAACTCGCCGAGAAAATCACTTTCTTGCCACAATGAATGTCTGGCAAACAATAGTTAATTTTGATGCAAGCCGTTCCGAAACCAATCGCAAATTACTCAAAATGCTTAACGCGCCGAGAAAATCACTTTCTTTCCACAATGAATGTCTGGCAAAAAATTGTAAATTTTAATGCAAGCCGTTCTGAAACCAATCGGCAAATTACTCAAAATGCTTACACTAGCCGAGAAAATCAGTTTTTTTCCACAATGTCCTGCAAAAAATAGTTAATTTTGATGCAAGACGTTCTGAAACCAATCGGCAAATTACTCAAAATGCTTTACTCGCCTAGAAAATCACTTTTTTCCCAAATGAATGTTTGGCAAAAAATAGTTATTTTTGATGCAAGCCTTTCTGAAACCAATCGGCAAATTACTCAAAATGCTTAACGCGCCGAGAAAATCACTTTTTTTTCCACAATGAATGTCTGGCAAAAAATAGGAAATTTCAAAGCAAGCCTCTCTGAAACCAATCGGTAAATTTCTCAAAATGCATAACGCGCCGAGAAAATTACTTTTTTCCCACAATGTCTGGCAAAAAATAGTAAATTTCCAATGCAAGCCGTTCTGAAAGCAGTCGGCAAATTACTCAAAATGCTTAATTCGCCGGGAAATACACTTTTTTTGCAAAATGAACGGCTGGCAAAAAATAGTTAATTGTGATGCAAGACGTTCTGAAACCAATCGGCAAATTACTCAAAATGCTTAACTCGCCGAGAAAATCACTTTTTCCCCCAAATGAATGGCAAAAAATAGTAAATTTCAATGCAAGCCGTTCTGAAACCAATCGGCAAATTACTCCACAATGAATGTCTGACAAAAATAGTTAATTTTGACGCAAGACGTTCTGAAACCAATGGCAAATTACTCAAAATGCTTAACGCGCCGAGAAAATCACTTTCTTTCCACAATGAATGCCTGGCAAAAAATAGTAAATTTTGATGCAAGCCGTTCTGAAACCAATCGGCAAATTACTGAAAATGCTTAACTCCCCGAGAAATTCACTTTTTTTCCACAATGAATGTCTGGCAAAAATAGTTAATTTTTACGCAAGACGTTCTGAAACCAATGGCAAATTACTCAAAATGCTTCACGCGCCGAGAAAATCACTTTTTTCCCACAATGAATGTTTGGCAAAAAATAGTTAATTTTGATGCAAGCCGTTCTGAAACCAATCGGCAAATTACTCAAATTGCTTAACGCGCCGAGAAAATCACTTTTTTCCCACAATGAATGTCTGGCAAAAAATTGTCAGTTTCAAAATTACTCAAAATGCTTAACTCGCCGAGAAAATCACTTTCGTTCCACAATGAATGTCTGGCAAAAAATAGCAAATTTCAATGCAAGCCGTTCTGGAACCAATCGGCAAATTACTCAAAATGCTTACCACTCCGAGAAAATCACTTTCCCACAATGAATGTCTGGCAACAATAGTCAATTTCAATGCAAGCCGTTCTGAAACCAATCGGCAAATTACTCAAAATGCTTAACTCGCCGAGAAAATCACTTTCGTTCCACAATGAATGTCTGGCAAAAAATAGCTAATTTCAATGCAAGCCGTTCTGGAACCAATCGGCAAATTACTCAAAATGCTTACCACTCCGAGAAAATCACTTTCCCACAATGAATGTCTGGCAACAATAGTTAATTTTGACGCAAGACGTTCTGAAACCAATCGTCAAATTACTCAAAATGCTTAACGCGCCGAGAAAATCACTTTTTTCCCCACAATGAATGTTTGGCAAAAAATAGTTAATTTCAATGCAAGCCGTTCTGAAACCAATCGGCAAATTACTGAAAATGCTTAACTCGCCGAGAAAATCACTTTTGTTCCTCAATGAATGTCTGGCAAAAAATAGTTAATTTTGATGCAAGACGTTCTGAAACCAATCGGCAAATTACTCAAAACGCTGAACGCGCCGAGAAAATCACTTTTGTTCCTCAATGAATGTCTGGCAAAAAATAGTTAATTTTGATGCAAGACGTTCTGAAACCAATCGGCAAATTACTCATAATGCTTAACTCGCCGAGAAAATCGGTTTTGTTCCACAATGAATGTCTGGCATAAAATAGTAAATTTTGATGCAAGCCGTTCTGAAACCAATCGGCAAATTACTCCACAATGAATGTCTGACAAAAATAGTTAATTTTGACGCAAGACGTTCTGAAACCAATGGCAAATTACTCAAAATGCTTAACTCGCCGAGAAAATCACTTTCTTGCCACAATGAATGTCTGGCAAACAATAGTTAATTTTGATGCAAGCCGTTCCGAAACCAATCGCAAATTACTCAAAATGCTTAACGCGCCGAGAAAATCACTTTCTTTCCACAATGAATGTCTGGCAAAAAATTGTAAATTTTAATGCAAGCCGTTCTGAAACCAATCGGCAAATTACTCAAAATGCTTACACTAGCCGAGAAAATCAGTTTTTTTCCACAATGTCCTGCAAAAAATAGTTAATTTTGATGCAAGACGTTCTGAAACCAATCGGCAAATTACTCAAAATGCTTAACTCGCCGAGAAAATCACTTTTTTTCCCAAATGAATGTTTGGCAAAAAATAGTTATTTTTGATGCAAGCCTTTCTGAAACCAATCGGCAAATTACTCAAAATGCTTAACGCGCCGAGAAAATCACTTTTTTTTCCACAATGAATGTCTGGCAAAAAATAGGAAATTTCAAAGCAAGCCTCTCTGAAACCAATCGGTAAATTTCTCAAAATGCATAACGCGCCGAGAAAATCACTTTTGTTCCACAATGAATGTCTGGCAAAAAATAGTAAATTTCAATGCAAGCCGTTCTGAAACCAATCGGCAAATTACTGAAAATGCTTAACTCGCCGAGAAAATTACTTTTTTCCCACAATGAATGTCTGGCAAAAAATAGTAAATTTCCAATGCAAGCCGTTCTGAAAGCAGTCGGCAAATTACTCAAAATGCTTAATTCGCCGGGAAATACACTTTTTTTGCAAAATGAACGGCTGGCAAAAAATAGTTAATTGTGATGCAAGACGTTCTGAAACCAATCGGCAAATTACTCAAAATGCTTAACTCGCCGAGAAAATCACTTTTTCCCCCAAATGAATGGCAAAAAATAGTAAATTTCAATGCAAGCCGTTCTGAAACCAATCGGCAAATTACTCCACAATGAATGTCTGACAAAAATAGTTAATTTTGACGCAAGACGTTCTGAAACCAATGGCAAATTACTCAAAATGCTTAACGCGCCGAGAAAATTACTTTTTTCCCACAATGAATGTTTGGCAAAAAATAGTTAATTTTGATGCAAGCCGTTCTGAAACCAATCGGCAAATTACTCAAATTGCTTAACGCGCCGAGAAAATCACTTTTTTCCCACAATGAATGTCTGGAAAAAAATTGTCAGTTTCAAAATTACTCAAAATGCTTAACTCGCCGAGAAAATCACTTTCGTTCCACAATGAATGTCTGGCAAAAAATAGCAAATTTCAATGCAAGCCGTTCTGGAACCAATCGGCAAATTACTCAAAATGCTTACCACTCCGAGAAAATCACTTTCCCACAATGAATGTCTGGCAACAATAGTTAATTTTGACGCAAGACGTTCTGAAACCAATCGTCAAATTACTCAAAATGCTTAACGCGCCGAGAAAATCACTTTTTTCCCCACAATGAATGTTTGGCAAAAAATAGTTAATTTCAATGCAAGCCGTTCTGAAACCAATCGGCAAATTACTGAAAATGCTTAACTCGCCGAGAAAATCACTTTTGTTCCTCAATGAATGTCTGGCAAAAAATAGTTAATTTTGATGCAAGACGTTCTGAAACCAATCGGCAAATTACTCAAAACGCTTAACGCGCCGAGAAAATCACTTTTGTTCCTCAATGAATGTCTGGCAAAAAATATTTAATTTTGATGCAAGAAGTTCTGAAACCAATCGGCAAATTACTCATAATGCTTAACTCGCCGAGAAAATTACTTTTTCCCCCAAATGAATGGCAAAAAATAGTAAATTTCAATGCAAGACGTTCTGAAACCAATGGCAAATTACTCAAAATGCTTAACTCGCCGAGAAAATCACTTTGTTTCCACAATGAATGTCTGGCAAAAAATAGTCAATTTCAATGCAAGCCGTTCTGAAACCAATCGGCAAATTACTGAAAATGCTTAACTCGCCGAGAAAATCACTTTTGTTCCTCAATGAATGTCTGGCAAAAAAGTTAATTTTGATGCAAGACGTTCTGAAACCAATCGGCAAATTACTCAAAATGCTGAACGCGCCGAGAAAATCACTTTTGTTCCTCAATGAATGTTTGGCAAAAAATAGTAAATTTCAATGCACGCCTTGCTGAAACCAATCGTCAAATTACTCAAAATGCTTAACGCGCCGAGAAAATCACTTTTTTTCCACAATGAATGTCTGGCAAAAAATAGTAAATTTTAATGCAAGCCGTTCTGAAACCAATCGGCAAATTACTCAAAATGCTTAACTCGCCGAGAAAATCAATTTTGTTCCACAATGAATGCCAGGAAAAAAATAGTTAATTGTGATGCAAGCCGTTCTGAAACCAATCGGCAAATTACTCCACAATGAATGTCTGACAAAAATAGTTAATTTTGACGCAAGACGTTCTGAAACCAATGGCAAATTACTCAAAATGCTTAACTCGCCGAGAAAATCACTTTCTTGCCACAATGAATGTCTGGCAAACAATAGTTAATTTTGATGCAAGCCGTTCCGAAACCAATCGCAAATTACTCAAAATGCTTAACGCGCCGAGAAAATCACTTTCTTTCCACAATGAATGTCTGGCAAAAAATAGTAAATTTTAATGCAAGCCGTTCTGAAACCAATCGGCAAATTACTCAAAATGCTTACACTAGCCGAGAAAATCAGTTTTTTTCCACAATCAATGTCCTGCAAAAAATAGTTAATTTTGATGCAAGACGTTCTGAAACCAATCGGCAAATTACTCAAAATGCTTAACTCGCCTAGAAAATCACTTTTTTTCCCAAATGAATGTTTGGCAAAAAATAGTTATTTTTGATGCAAGCCTTTCTGAAACCAATCGGCAAATTACTCAAAATGCTTAACGCGCCGAGAAAAACACTTTTGTTCCACAATGAATGTCTGGCAAAAAATAGTAAATTTCAATGCAAGCCGTTCTGAAACCAATCGGCAAATTACTGAAAATGCTTAACTCGCCGAGAAAATTACTTTTTTCCCACAATGAATGTCTGGCAAAAAATAGTAAATTTCCAATGCAAGCCGTTCTGTAAGCAGTCGGCAAATTACTCAAAATGCTTAATTCGCCGGGAAATACACTTTTTTTGCAAAATGAACGGCTGGCAAAAAATAGTTAATTGTGATGCAAGACGTTCTGAAACCAATCGGCAAATTACTCAAAATGCTTAACTCGCCGAGAAAATCACTTTTTCCCCCAAATGAATGGCAAAAAATAGTAAATTTCAATGCAAGCCGTTCTGAAACCAATCGGCAAATTACTCCACAATGAATGTCTGACAAAAATAGTTAATTTTGACGCAAGACGTTCTGAAACCAATGGCAAATTACTCAAAATGCTTAACGCGCCGAGAAAATCACTTTTGTTCCTCAATGAATGTCTGGCAAAAAATAGTTAATTTTGATGCAAGACGTTCTGAAACCAATCGGCAAATTACTCATAATGCTTAACTCGCCGAGAAAATTACTTTTTCCCCCAAATGAATGGCAAAAAATAGTAAATTTCAATGCAAGACGTTCTGAAACCAATGGCAAATTACTCAAAATGCTTAACTCGCCGAGAAAATCACTTTGTTTCCACAATGAATGTCTGGCAAAAAATAGTCAATTTCAATGCAAGCCGTTCTGAAACCAATCGGCAAATTACTGAAAATGCTTAACTCGCCGAGAAAATCACTTTTGTTCCTCAATGAATGTCTGGCAAAAAATAGTTAATTTTGATGCAAGACGTTCTGAAACCAATCGGCAAATTACTCAAAATGCTGAACGCGCCGAGAAAATCACTTTTGTTCCTCAATGAATGTTTGGCAAAAAATAGTAAATTTCAATGCACGCCTTGCTGAAACCAATCGTCAAATTACTCAAAATGCTTAACGCGCCGAGAAAATCACTTTTTTTCCACAATGAATGTCTGGCAAAAAATAGTAAATTTTAATGCAAGCCGTTCTGAAACCAATCGGCAAATTACTCAAAATGCTTAACTCGCCGAGAAAATCAATTTTGTTCCACAATGAATGCCAGGAAAAAAATAGTTAATTGTGATGCAAGCCGTTCTGAAACCAATCGGCAAATTACTCCACAATGAATGTCTGACAAAAATAGTTAATTTTGACGCAAGACGTTCTGAAACCAATGGCAAATTACTCAAAATGCTTAACTCGCCGAGAAAATCACTTTCTTGCCACAATGAATGTCTGGCAAACAATAGTTAATTTTGATGCAAGCCGTTCCGAAACCAATCGCAAATTACTCAAAATGCTTAACGCGCCGAGAAAATCACTTTCTTTCCACAATGAATGTCTGGCAAAAAATAATAAATTTTAATGCAAGCCGTTCTGAAACCAATCGGCAAATTACTCAAAATGCTTACACTAGCCGAGAAAATCAGTTTTTTTCCACAATCAATGTCCTGCAAAAAATAGTTAATTTTGATGCAAGACGTTCTGAAACCAATCGGCAAATTACTCAAAATGCTTAACTCGCCTAGAAAATCACTTTTTTTCCCAAATGAATGTTTGGCAAAAAATAGTTATTTTTGATGCAAGCCTTTCTGAAACCAATCGGCAAATTACTCAAAATGCTTAACGCGCCGAGAAAATCACTTTTTTTTCCACAATGAATGTCTGGCAAAAAATAGGAAATTTCAAAGCAAGCCTCTCTGAAACCAATCGGTAAATTTCTCAAAATGCATAACGCGCCGAGAAAAACACTTTTGTTCCACAATGAATGCCTGGCAAAAAATAGTAAATTTCAATGCAAGCCGTTCTGAAACCAATCGGCAAATTACTGAAAATGCTTAACTCGCCGAGAAAATTACTTTTTTCCCACAATGAATGTCTGGCAAAAAATAGTAAATTTCCAATGCAAGCCGTTCTGTAAGCAGTCGGCAAATTACTCAAAATGCTTAATTCGCCGGGAAATACACTTTTTTTGCAAAATGAACGGCTGGCAAAAAATAGTTAATTGTGATGCAAGACGTTCTGAAACCAATCGGCAAATTACTCAAAATGCTTAACTCGCCGAGAAAATCACTTTTTCCCCCAAATGAATGGCAAAAAATAGTAAATTTCAATGCAAGCCGTTCTGAAACCAATCGGCAAATTACTCCACAATGAATGTCTGACAAAAATAGTTAATTTTGACGCAAGACGTTCTGAAACCAATGGCAAATTACTCAAAATGCTTAACGCGCCGAGAAAATCACTTTCTTTCCACAATGAATGCCTGGCAAAAAATAGTAAATTTTGATGCAAGCCGTTCTGAAACCAATCGGCAAATTACTGAAAATGCTTAACTCCCCGAGAAATTCACTTTTTTTCCACAATGAATGTCTGGCAAAAATAGTTAATTTTTACGCAAGACGTTCTGAAACCAATGGCAAATTACTCAAAATGCTTCACGCGCCGAGAAAATCACTTTTTTCCCACAATGAATGTTTGGCAAAAAATAGTTAATTTTGATGCAAGCCGTTCTGAAACCAATCGGCAAATTACTCAAATTGCTTAACGCGCCGAGAAAATCACTTTTTTCCCACAATGAATGTCTGGCAAAAGATTGTCAGTTTCAAAATTACTCAAAATGCTTAACTCGCCGAGAAAATCACTTTCGTTCCACAATGAATGTCTGGCAAAAAATAGCAAATTTCAATGCAAGCCGTTCTGGAACCAATCGGCAAATTACTCAAAATGCTTACCACTCCGAGAAAATCACTTTCCCACAATGAATGTCTGGCAACAATAGTTAACTTTGACGCAAGACGTTCTGAAACCAATCGGCAAATTACTCAAAATGCTTAACTCGCCGAGAAAATCAGTTTGTTTCCACAATGAATGTCTGGCAAAAAATAGTCAATTTCAATGCAAGCCGTTCTGAAACCAATCGGCAAATTACTCAAAATGCTTAACTCGCCGAGAAAATCACTTTTTCCCCCAAATGAATGGCAAAAAATAGTAAATTTCAATGCAAGACGTTCTGAAACCAATGGCAAATTACTCAAAATGCTTAACTCGCCGAGAAAATCACTTTGTTTCCACAATGAATGTCTGGCAAAAAATAGTCAATTTCAATGCAAGCCGTTCTGAAACCAATCGGCAAATTACTGAAAATGCTTAACTCGCCGAGAAAATCACTTTTGTTCCTCAATGAATGTCTGGCAAAAAATAGTTAATTTTGATGCAAGACGTTCTGAAACCAATCGGCAAATTACTCAAAATGCTGAACGCGCCGAGAAAATCACTTTTGTTCCTCAATGAATGTTTGGCAAAAAATAGTAAATTTCAATGCACGCCTTGCTGAAACCAATCGTCAAATTACTCAAAATGCTTAACGCGCCGAGAAAATCACTTTTTTTCCACAATGAATGTCTGGCAAAAAATAGTAAATTTTAATGCAAGCCGTTCTGAAACCAATCGGCAAATTACTCAAAATGCTTAACTCGCCGAGAAAATCAATTTTGTTCCACAATGAATGCCAGGAAAAAAATAGTTAATTGTGATGCAAGCCGTTCTGAAACCAATCGGCAAATTACTCCACAATGAATGTCTGACAAAAATAGTTAATTTTGACGCAAGACGTTCTGAAACCAATGGCAAATTACTCAAAATGCTTAACTCGCCGAGAAAATCACTTTCTTGCCACAATGAATGTCTGGCAAACAATAGTTAATTTTGATGCAAGCCGTTCCGAAACCAATCGCAAATTACTCAAAATGCTTAACGCGCCGAGAAAATCACTTTCTTTCCACAATGAATGTCTGGCAAAAAATAATAAATTTTAATGCAAGCCGTTCTGAAACCAATCGGCAAATTACTCAAAATGCTTACACTAGCCGAGAAAATCAGTTTTTTTCCACAATCAATGTCCTGCAAAAAATAGTTAATTTTGATGCAAGACGTTCTGAAACCAATCGGCAAATTACTCAAAATGCTTAACTCGCCTAGAAAATCACTTTTTTTCCCAAATGAATGTTTGGCAAAAAATAGTTATTTTTGATGCAAGCCTTTCTGAAACCAATCGGCAAATTACTCAAAATGCTTAACGCGCCGAGAAAATCACTTTTTTTTCCACAATGAATGTCTGGCAAAAAATAGGAAATTTCAAAGCAAGCCTCTCTGAAACCAATCGGTAAATTTCTCAAAATGCATAACGCGCCGAGAAAAACACTTTTGTTCCACAATGAATGCCTGGCAAAAAATAGTAAATTTCAATGCAAGCCGTTCTGAAACCAATCGGCAAATTACTGAAAATGCTTAACTCGCCGAGAAAATTACTTTTTTCCCACAATGAATGTCTGGCAAAAAATAGTAAATTTCCAATGCAAGCCGTTCTGTAAGCAGTCGGCAAATTACTCAAAATGCTTAATTCGCCGGGAAATACACTTTTTTTGCAAAATGAACGGCTGGCAAAAAATAGTTAATTGTGATGCAAGACGTTCTGAAACCAATCGGCAAATTACTCAAAATGCTTAACTCGCCGAGAAAATCACTTTTTCCCCCAAATGAATGGCAAAAAATAGTAAATTTCAATGCAAGCCGTTCTGAAACCAATCGGCAAATTACTCCACAATGAATGTCTGACAAAAATAGTTAATTTTGACGCAAGACGTTCTGAAACCAATGGCAAATTACTCAAAATGCTTAACGCGCCGAGAAAATCACTTTCTTTCCACAATGAATGCCTGGCAAAAAATAGTAAATTTTGATGCAAGCCGTTCTGAAACCAATCGGCAAATTACTGAAAATGCTTAACTCCCCGAGAAATTCACTTTTTTTCCACAATGAATGTCTGGCAAAAATAGTTAATTTTTACGCAAGACGTTCTGAAACCAATGGCAAATTACTCAAAATGCTTCACGCGCCGAGAAAATCACTTTTTTCCCACAATGAATGTTTGGCAAAAAATAGTTAATTTTGATGCAAGCCGTTCTGAAACCAATCGGCAAATTACTCAAATTGCTTAACGCGCCGAGAAAATCACTTTTTTCCCACAATGAATGTCTGGCAAAAAATTGTCAGTTTCAAAATTACTCAAAATGCTTAACTCGCCGAGAAAATCACTTTCGTTCCACAATGAATGTCTGGCAAAAAATAGCAAATTTCAATGCAAGCCGTTCTGGAACCAATCGGCAAATTACTCAAAATGCTTACCACTCCGAGAAAATCACTTTCCCACAATGAATGTCTGGCAACAATAGTTAACTTTGACGCAAGACGTTCTGAAACCAATCGGCAAATTACTCAAAATGCTTAACTCGCCGAGAAAATCAGTTTGTTTCCACAATGAATGTCTGGCAAAAAATAGTCAATTTCAATGCAAGCCGTTCTGAAACCAATCGGCAAATTACTCAAAATGCTTAACTCGCCGAGAAAATCACTTTTTCCCCCAAATGAATGGCAAAAAATAGTAAATTTCAATGCAAGACGTTCTGAAACCAATGGCAAATTACTCAAAATGCTTAACTCGCCGAGAAAATCACTTTGTTTCCACAATGAATGTCTGGCAAAAAATAGTCAATTTCAATGCAAGCCGTTCTGAAACCAATCGGCAAATTACTGAAAATGCTTAACTCGCCGAGAAAATCACTTTTGTTCCTCAATGAATGTCTGGCAAAAAATAGTTAATTTTGATGCAAGACGTTCTGAAACCAATCGGCAAATTACTCAAAATGCTGAACGCGCCGAGAAAATCACTTTTGTTCCTCAATGAATGTTTGGCAAAAAATAGTAAATTTCAATGCACGCCTTGCTGAAACCAATCGTCAAATTACTCAAAATGCTTAACGCGCCGAGAAAATCACTTTTTTTCCACAATGAATGTCTGGCAAAAAATAGTAAATTTTAATGCAAGCCGTTCTGAACCCAATCGGCAAATTACTCAAAATGCTTAACTCGCCGAGAAAATCAATTTTGTTCCACAATGAATGCCAGGAAAAAAATAGTTAATTGTGATGCAAGCCGTTCTGAAACCAATCGGCAAATTACTCCACAATGAATGTCTGACAAAAATAGTTAATTTTGACGCAAGACGTTCTGAAACCAATGGCAAATTACTCAAAATGCTTAACTCGCCGAGAAAATCACTTTCTTGCCACAATGAATGTCTGGCAAACAATAGTTAATTTTGATGCAAGCCGTTCCGAAACCAATCGCAAATTACTCAAAATGCTTAACGCGCCGAGAAAATCACTTTCTTTCCACAATGAATGTCTGGCAAAAAATAATAAATTTTAATGCAAGCCGTTCTGAAACCAATCGGCAAATTACTCAAAATGCTTACACTAGCCGAGAAAATCAGTTTTTTTCCACAATCAATGTCCTGCAAAAAATAGTTAATTTTGATGCAAGACGTTCTGAAACCAATCGGCAAATTACTCAAAATGCTTAACTCGCCTAGAAAATCACTTTTTTTCCCAAATGAATGTTTGGCAAAAAATAGTTATTTTTGATGCAAGCCTTTCTGAAACCAATCGGCAAATTACTCAAAATGCTTAACGCGCCGAGAAAATCACTTTTTTTTCCACAATGAATGTCTGGCAAAAAATAGGAAATTTCAAAGCAAGCCTCTCTGAAACCAATCGGTAAATTTCTCAAAATGCATAACGCGCCGAGAAAAACACTTTTGTTCCACAATGAATGCCTGGCAAAAAATAGTAAATTTCAATGCAAGCCGTTCTGAAACCAATCGGCAAATTACTGAAAATGCTTAACTCGCCGAGAAAATTACTTTTTTCCCACAATGAATGTCTGGCAAAAAATAGTAAATTTCCAATGCAAGCCGTTCTGTAAGCAGTCGGCAAATTACTCAAAATGCTTAATTCGCCGGGAAATACACTTTTTTTGCAAAATGAACGGCTGGCAAAAAATAGTTAATTGTGATGCAAGACGTTCTGAAACCAATCGGCAAATTACTCAAAATGCTTAACTCGCCGAGAAAATCACTTTTTCCCCCAAATGAATGGCAAAAAATAGTAAATTTCAATGCAAGCCGTTCTGAAACCAATCGGCAAATTACTCCACAATGAATGTCTGACAAAAATAGTTAATTTTGACGCAAGACGTTCTGAAACCAATGGCAAATTACTCAAAATGCTTAACGCGCCGAGAAAATCACTTTCTTTCCACAATGAATGCCTGGCAAAAAATAGTAAATTTTGATGCAAGCCGTTCTGAAACCAATCGGCAAATTACTGAAAATGCTTAACTCCCCGAGAAATTCACTTTTTTTCCACAATGAATGTCTGGCAAAAATAGTTAATTTTTACGCAAGACGTTCTGAAACCAATGGCAAATTACTCAAAATGCTTCACGCGCCGAGAAAATCACTTTTTTCCCACAATGAATGTTTGGCAAAAAATAGTTAATTTTGATGCAAGCCGTTCTGAAACCAATCGGCAAATTACTCAAATTGCTTAACGCGCCGAGAAAATCACTTTTTTCCCACAATGAATGTCTGGCAAAAAATTGTCAGTTTCAAAATTACTCAAAATGCTTAACTCGCCGAGAAAATCACTTTCGTTCCACAATGAATGTCTGGCAAAAAATAGCAAATTTCAATGCAAGCCGTTCTGGAACCAATCGGCAAATTACTCAAAATGCTTACCACTCCGAGAAAATCACTTTCCCACAATGAATGTCTGGCAACAATAGTTAACTTTGACGCAAGACGTTCTGAAACCAATCGGCAAATTACTCAAAATGCTTAACTCGCCGAGAAAATCAGTTTGTTTCCACAATGAATGTCTGGCAAAAAATAGTCAATTTCAATGCAAGCCGTTCTGAAACCAATCGGCAAATTACTCAAAATGCTTAACTCGCCGAGAAAATCACTTTCGTTCCACAATGAATGTCTGGCAAAAAATAGCAAATTTCAATGCAAGCCGTTCTGGAAACAATCGGCAAATTACTCAAAATGCTTAACGCGCCGAGAAAATCACTTTTTTCCCCACAATGAATGTTTGGCAAAAAATAGTTAATTTCAATGCAAGCCGTTCTGAAACCAATCGGCAAATTACTGAAAATGCTTAACTCGCCGAGAAAATCACTTTTGTTCCTCAATGAATGTCTGGCAACAATAGTTAATTTTGACGCAAGACGTTCTGAAACCAATCGTCAAATTACTCAAAATGCTTAACGCGCCGAGAAAATCACTTTTTTCCCCACAATGAATGTTTGGCAAAAAATAGTTAATTTCAATGCAAGCCGTTCTGAAACCAATCGGCAAATTACTGAAAATGCTTAACTCGCCGAGAAAATCACTTTTGTTCCTCAATGAATGTCTGGCAAAAAATAGTTAATTTTGATGCAAGACGTTCTGAAACCAATCGGCAAATTACTCAAAACGCTTAACGCGCCGAGAAAATCACTTTTGTTCCTCAATGAATGTCTGGCAAAAAATAGTTAATTTTGATGCAAGACGTTCTGAAACCAATCGGCAAATTACTCATAATGCTTAACTCGCCGAGAAAATTACTTTTTCCCCCAAATGAATGGCAAAAAATAGTAAATTTCAATGCAAGACGTTCTGAAACCAATGGCAAATTACTCAAAATGCTTAACTCGCCGAGAAAATCACTTTGTTTCCACAATGAATGTCTGGCAAAAAATAGTCAATTTCAATGCAAGCCGTTCTGAAACCAATCGGCAAATTACTCAAAATGCTTAACGCGCCGAGAAAATCACTTTTGTTCCTCAATGAATGTTTGGCAAAAAATAGTAAATTTCAATGCACGCCTTTCTGAAACCAATCGTCAAATTACTCAAAATGCTTAACGCGCCGAGAAAATCACTTTTTTTCCACAATGAATGTCTGGCAAAAAATAGTAAATTTTAATGCAAGCCGTTCTGAAACCAACCGGCAAATTACTCAAAATGCTTAACTCGCCGAGAAAATCGGTTTTGTTCCATAATGAATGTCTGGCATAAAATAGTAAATTTTGATGCAAGCCGTTCTGAAACCAATCGGCAAATTGCTCAAAATGCTTAACTCGCCGAGAAAATCAATTTTGTTCCACAATGAATGCCAGGCAAAAAATAGTTAATTGTGATGCAAGCCGTTCTGAAACCAATCGGCAAATTACTCCACAATGAATGTCTGACAAAAATAGTTAATTTTGACGCAAGACGTTCTGAAACCAATGGCAAATTACTCAAAATGCTTAACTCGCCGAGAAAATCACTTTCTTGCCACAATGAATGTCTGGCAAACAATAGTTAATTTTGATGCAAGCCGTTCCGAAACCAATCGCAAATTACTCAAAATGCTTAACGCGCCGAGAAAATCACTTTCTTTCCACAATGAATGTCTGGCAAAAAATAGTAAATTTTAATGCAAGCCGTTCTGAAACCAATCGGCAAATTACTCAAAATGCTTACACTAGCCGAGAAAATCAGTTTTTTTCCACAATCAATGTCCTGCAAAAAATAGTTAATTTTGATGCAAGACGTTCTGAAACCAATCGGCAAATTACTCAAAATGCTTTACTCGCCTAGAAAATCACTTTTTTTTCCACAATGAATGTCTGGCAAAAAATAGGAAATTTCAAAGCAAGCCTCTCTGAAACCAATCGGTAAATTTCTCAAAATGCATAACGCGACGAGAAAATTACTTTTTTCCCACAATGTCTGGCAAAAAATAGTAAATTTCCAATGCAAGCCGTTCTGAAAGCAGTCGGCAAATTACTCAAAATGCTTAATTCGCCGGGAAATACACTTTTTTTGCAAAATGAACGGCTGGCAAAAAATAGTTAATTGTGAAGCAAGACGTTCTGAAACCAATCGGCAAATTACTCAAAATGCTTAACTCGCCGAGAAAATCACTTTTTCCCCCAAATGAATGGCAAAAAATAGTAAATTTCAATGCAAGCCGTTCTGAAACCAATCGGCAAATTACTCCACAATGAATGTCTGACAAAAATAGTTAATTTTGACGCAAGACGTTCTGAAACCAATGGCAAATTACTCAAAATGCTTAACGCGCCGAGAAAATTACTTTTTTCCCACAATGAATGTTTGGCAAAAAATAGTTAATTTTGATGCAAGCCGTTCTGAAACCAATCGGCAAATTACTCAAATTGCTTAACGCGCCGAGAAAATCACTTTTTTCCCACAATGAATGTCTGGCAAAAAATTGTCAGTTTCAAAATTACTCAAAATGCTTAACTCGCCGAGAAAATCACTTTCGTTCCACAATGAATGTCTGGCAAAAAATAGCAAATTTCAATGCAAGCCGTTCTGGAACCAATCGGCAAATTACTCAAAATGCTTACCACTCCGAGAAAATCACTTTCCCACAATGAATGTCTGGCAACAATAGTTATTTTTGATGCAAGCCTTTCTGAAACCAATCGGCAAATTACTCAAAATGCTTAACGCGCCGAGAAAATCACTTTTTTTTCCACAATGAATGTCTGGCAAAAAATAGGAAATTTCAAAGCAAGCCTCTCTGAAACCAATCGGTAAATTTCTCAAAATGCATAACGCGCCGAGAAAATTACTTTTTTCCCACAATGTCTGGCAAAAAATAGTTAATTTCAATGCAAGCCGTTCTGAAACCAATCGGCAAATGACTGAAAATGCTTAACTCGCCGAGAAAATCACTTTTGTTCCTCAATGAATGTCTGGCAAAAAATAGTTAATTTTGATGCAAGACGTTCTGAAACCAATCGGCAAATTACTCAAAACGCTTAACGCGCCGAGAAAATCACTTTTGTTCCTCAATGAATGCCTGGCAAAAAATAGTTAATTTTGATGCAAGACGTTCTGAAACCAATCGGCAAATTACTCATAATGCTTAACTCGCCGAGAAAATTACTTTTTCCCCCAAATGAATGGCAAAAAATAGTAAATTTCAATGCAAGACGTTCTGAAACCAATGGCAAATTACTCAAAATGCTTAACTCGCCGAGAAAATCACTTTGTTTCCACAATGAATGTCTGGCAAAAAATAGTCAATTTCAATGCAAGCCGTTCTGAAACCAATCGGCAAATTACTGAAAATGCTTAACTCGCCGAGAAAACACTTTTGTTCCTCAATGAATGTCTGGCAAAAAATAGTTAATTTTGATGCAAGACGTTCTGAAACCAATCGGCAAATTACTCAAAATGCTTAACGCGCCGAGAAAATCACTTTTGTTCCTCAATGAATGTTTGGCAAAAAATAGTAAATTTCAATGCACGCCTTTCTGAAACCAATCGTCAAATTACTCAAAATGCTTAACGCGCCGAGAAAATCACTTTTTTTCCACAATGAATGTCTGGCAAAAAATAGTACATTTTGATGCAAGCCGTTCTGAAAGCGATCGGCGAATTACTCAAAATGCTTAACTCGCCGAGAAAATCACTTTTGTTTCATAATGAATGTCTGGCAAACAATAGTAAATTGTGATGCAAGACTTTCTGAAACCAATCGGCAAATTACTCAAAATGCTTAACTCGCCGAGAAAATTACCTTTTTCCCCCAAATGAATGGCAAAAAATAGTAAATTTCAATGCAAGCCGTTCTGAAACCAATCGGCAAATTACTCCACAATGAATGTCTGACAAAAATAGTTAATTTTGACGCAAGACGTTCTGAAACGCATGGCAAATTACTCAAAATGCTTAACGCGCCGAGAAAATCACTTTCTTTCCACAATGAATGCCTGGCAAAAAATAGTAAATTTTGATGCAAGCCGTTCTGAAACCAATCGGCAAATTACTGAAAATGCTTAACTCCCCGAGAAATTCACTTTTTTTCCACAATGAATGTCTGGCAAAAAATAGTTAATTTTGATGCAAGACTTTCTGAAACCAATCGGCAAATTACTCAAAATGCTTAACTCGCCGAGAAAATTACCTTTTTCCCACAATGAATGTCTGGCAAAAAATAGTAAATTTCAATGCAAGCCGTTCTGAAAGCAATCGGTAAATTACTCAAAATGCTTAACTCGCCGAGAAATACACTTTTTTTCCAAAATGAATGTCTGGCAAAAATAGTTAATTTTTACGCAAGACGTTCTGAAACCAATGGCAAATTACTCAAAATGCTTCACGCGCCATGAGAATCACTTTTTTCCCACAATGAATGTCTGGCAAAAAATAGTTAATTTTGATGCAAGCCGTTCTGAAACCAATCGGCAAATTACTCAAATTGCTTAACGCGCCGAGAAAATCACTTTTTTCCCACAATGAATGTCTGGCAAAAAATTGTCAGTTTCAAAATTACTCAAAATGCTTAACTCGCCGAGAAAATCACTTTCGTTCCACAATGAATGTCTGGCAAAAAATAGCAAATTTCAATGCAATCCGTTCTGGAACCAATCGGCAAATTACTCAAAATGCTTACCACTCCGAGAAAATCACTTTCCCACAATGAATGTCTGGCAACAATAGTTAATTTTGACGCAAGACGTTCTGAAACCAATCGTCAAATTACTCAAAATGCTTAACGCGCCGAGAAAATCACTTTTTTTCCCCACAATGAATGTTTGGCAAAAAATAGTTAATTTCAATGCAAGCCGTTCTGAAACCAATCGGCAAATTACTGAAAATGCTTAACTCGCCGAGAAAATCACTTTTGTTCCTCAATGAATGTCTGGCAAAAAAGTTAATTTTGATGCAAGACGTTCTGAAACCAATCGGCAAATTACTCAAAACGCTTAACGCGCCGAGAAAATCACTTTTGTTCCTCAATGAATGTCTGGCAAAAAATAGTTAATTTTGATGCAAGACGTTCTGAAACCAATCGGCAAATTACTCATAATGCTTAACTCGCCGAGAAAATTACTTTTTCCCCCAAAGGAATGGCAAAAAATAGTAAATTTCAATGCAAGACGTTCTGAAACCAATGGCAAATTACTCAAAATGCTTAACTCGCCGAGAAAATCACTTTGTTTCCACAATGAATGTCTGGCAAAAAATAGTCAATTTCAATGCAAGCCGTTCTGAAACCAATCGGCAAATTACTGAAAATGCTTAACTCGCCGAGAAAATCACTTTTGTTCCTCAATGAATGTCTGGCAAAAAATAGTTAATTTTGATGCAAGACGTTCTGAAACCAATCGGCAAATTACTCAAAATGCTTAACGCGCCGAGAAAATCACTTTTGTTCCTCAATGAATGTTTGGCAAAAAATAGTTAATTTTGATGCACGCCTTTCTGAAACCAATCGGCAAATTACTCAAAATGCTTAACGCGCCGAGAAAATCACTTTTTTTCCCACAATGAATGTCTGGCAAAAAATAGGAAATGTCAAAGCAAGCCTCTCTGAAACCAATCGGCAAATTTCTCAAAATGCATAACGCGCCGAGAAAATGACTTTTGTTCCACAATGAATGTCTGGCAAAAAATAGTAAATTTCAATGCAAGCATTTCTGAAACCAAACGGCAAATTACTGAAAATGCTGAACTCGCCGAGAAAATTACTTTTTTCCCCACAATGAATGTCTGGCAAAAAGTAGTAAATTTCCAATGCAAGCCGTTCTGAAAGCAATCGGCAAATTACTCAAAATGCTTAATTCGCCGGGAAATACACTTTTTTTCCAAAATGAACGGCTGGCAAAAAATAGTTAATTGTGATGCAAGACGTTCTGAAACCAATCGGCAAATTACGCAAAATTCTTAACTCGCGGAGAAAATCAGTTTTTTGTCACAATGAATGTCTTGCAAAAAATAGTAAATTTTAATGCAAGCCTTTCTGAAACCAACCGGCAAATTACTCAAAATGCTTAACTCGCCGAGAAAATCGGTTTTGTTCCACAATGAATGCCAGGCAAAAAATAGTTAATTGTGATGCAAGCCGTTCTGAAACGGATCGGCAAATTACTCAAAATGCTTAACTCGCCGAGAAAATCACTTTGTTCCCACAATGAATGTCTTGCAAAAAATAGGAAATTTCAATGCAAGCCGTTCTAAAACCAATCGGCAAATTACTCAAAATGCTTAACTCGCCGAGAAAATCACTTTATTTCCACAATGAATGTCTGGCAAAAAGTAGTACATTTTGATGCAAGCCGTTCTGAAAGCGATCGGCGAATTACTCAAAATGCTTAACTCGCCGAGAAAATCACTTTTGTTTCATAATGAATGTCTGGCAAACAATAGTTAATTTTGATGCAAGACGTTCTGAAACCAATCGGCAAATTACTCAAAATGCTTAACTCGCTGAGAAAATCACTTTCTTGCCACAATGAATGTCTGGCAAAAAGTAGTACATTTTAATGCAAGCTGTTCTGAAACCAACCGGCAAATTACACAAAATGCTTAACTCGCTGAGAAAATCACTTTCTTGCCACAATGAATGGCTGGCAAAAAGTAGTACATTTTAATGCAAGCTGTTCTGAAACCAACCGGCAAATTACTCAAAATGCTTAACTCGCCGAGAAAATCAGTTTTTTTCAACAATGAATGTCTGGCAAAAAATAGTTAATTATGATGCAAACCGATCTGAAACCAATCGGCAAATTGCTCAAAATGCTTAACTCGCCGAGAAAATCACTTTGGTTCCACAATGAATGCCAGGCAAAAAATAGTTAACTGTGATGCAAGCCGTTCTGAAACCAATCGGCAAATTACTCAAAATGATTAACTCGCCGAGTAAATTACTTTTTTCCCCACAATGAATGTCTGGCAAAAAATAGTAAATTTCAATGCAAGCCGTTCTGAAAACAATCGGCAAATTGCTCAAAATGCTTAACTCGCCGAGAAAATAAATTTTGTTCCACAATGAATGTCTGGCAAAAAATAGTCAATTGTGATGCAAGCCGTTCTGAAACCGATCGGCAAATTACTCTAAATGCTTAACGCGCCGAGAAAATCACTTTTTTCCCCATAATTAATGCCTGGCAAAAAATAGTTAATTTTGATGCAAGTCGTTCTGAAACCAATCGGCAAATTACTCAAAATGCTTAACTCGCCGAGAAAATCAGTTTGTTTCCACAATGAATGTCTGGCAAAAAATAGTCAATTTCAATGCAAGCCGTTCTGAAACCAATCGGCAAATTACTCAAAATGCTTAACTCGCCGAGAAAATCACTTTTTTCCCACAATGAATGTCTGGCAAAAAATAGTTAATTTTGATGCAAGACTTTCTGAAACCAATCGGCAAATTACTCAAAATGCTTAACTCGCCGAGAAAATTACCTTTTTCCCACAATGAATGTCTGGCAAAAAATAGTAAATTTCAATGCAAGCCGTTCTGAAAGCAATCGGTAAATTACTCAAAATGCTTAACTCGCCGAGAAATACACTTTTTTTCCAAAATGAATGGCTGGCAAAAAATAGTTAATTGTGATGCAAACCGTTCTGAAACCACTCGGCAAATTACTCAAAATGCTTAACTCGCCGAGAAAATCACTTTTTTCCCACAATGAATGTCTGGCAAAAAATATTAATTTTGATGCAAGACGTTCTGAAACCAATCGGCAAATTACTCAAAATGCTTAACTCGCCGAGAAAATTACTTTATTCCCACAATGAAAGTCTGGCAAAAAATAGTTAATTTTGATGCAAGACGTTCTGAAAGCCATCGGCAAATTACTCAAAATGCTTAACTCGCCGCGAAAAGCACTTTTGTTCCTCAATGAATGTCTGGCAAAAAATAGTAAATTTCAATGCAAGACGTTCTGAAACCAATGGCAAATTACTTAAAATGCTTAACTCGCCGAGAAAATCACTTTGTTTCCACAATGAATGTCTGGCAAAAAATAGTCAATTTCAATGCAAGCCGTTCTGAAACCAATCGGCAAATTACTGAAAATGCTTAACTCGCCGAGAAAATCACTTTTGTTCCTCAATGAATGTCTGGCAAAAAATAGTTAATTTTGATGCAAGACGTTCTGAAACCAATCGGCAAATTACTCAAAATGCTTAACGCGCCGAGAAAATCACTTTTGTTCCTCAATGAATGTTTGGCAAAAAATAGTTAATTTTGATGCACGCCTTTCTGAAACCAATCGGCAAATTACTCAAAATGCTTAACGCGCCGAGAAAATCACTTTTTTTCCCACAATGAATGTCTGGCAAAAAATAGGAAATGTCAAAGCAAGCCTCTCTGAAACCAATCGGCAAATTTCTCAAAATGCATAACGCGCCGAGAAAATGACTTTTGTTCCACAATGAATGTCTGGCAAAAAATAGTAAATTTCAATGCAAGCATTTCTGAAACCAAACGGCAAATTACTGAAAATGCTGAACTCGCCGAGAAAATTACTTTTTTCCCCACAATGAATGTCTGGCAAAAAGTAGTAAATTTCCAATGCAAGCCGTTCTGAAAGCAATCGGCAAATTACTCAAAATGCTTAATTCGCCGGGAAATACACTTTTTTTCCAAAATGAACGGCTGGCAAAAAATAGTTAATTGTGATGCAAGACGTTCTGAAACCAATCGGCAAATTACGCAAAATTCTTAACTCGCGGAGAAAATCAGTTTTTTGTCACAATGAATGTCTTGCAAAAAATAGTAAGTTTTAATGCAAGCCTTTCTGAAACCAACCGGCAAATTACTCAAAATGCTTAACTCGCCGAGAAAATCGGTTTTGTTCCACAATGAATGCCAGGCAAAAAATAGTTAATTGTGATGCAAGCCGTTCTGAAACGGATCGGCAAATTACTCAAAATGCTTAACTCGCCGAGAAAATCACTTTGTTCCCACAATGAATGTCTTGCAAAAAATAGGAAATTTCAATGCAAGCCGTTCTAAAACCAATCGGCAAATTACTCAAAATGCTTAACTCGCCGAGAAAATCACTTTATTTCCACAATGAATGTCTGGCAAAAAGTAGTACATTTTGATGCAAGCCGTTCTGAAAGCGATCGGCGAATTACTCAAAATGCTTAACTCGCCGAGAAAATCACTTTTGTTTCACAATGAATGTCTGGCAAACAATAGTTAATTTTGATGCAAGACGTTCTGAAACCAATCGGCAAATTACTCAAAATGCTTAACTCGCTGAGAAAATCACTTTCTTGCCACAATGAATGGCTGGCAAAAAGTAGTACATTTTAATGCAAGCTGTTCTGAAACCAACCGGCAAATTACTCAAAATGCTTAACTCGCCGAGAAAATCAGTTTTTTTCAACAATGAATGTCTGGCAAAAAATAGTTAATTATGATGCAAACCGATCTGAAACCAATCGGCAAATTGCTCAAAATGCTTAACTCGCCGAGAAAATCACTTTGGTTCCACAATGAATGCCAGGCAAAAAATAGTTAACTGTGATGCAAGCCGTTCTGAAACCAATCGGCAAATTACTCAAAATGATTAACTCGCCGAGTAAATTACTTTTTTCCCCACAATGAATGTCTGGCAAAAAATAGTAAATTTCAATGCAAGCCGTTCTGAAAACAATCGGCAAATTGCTCAAAATGCTTAACTCGCCGAGAAAATCAATTTTGTTCCACAATGAATGTCTGGCAAAAAATAGTCAATTGTGATGCAAGCCGTTCTGAAACCGATCGGCAAATTACTCTAAATGCTTAACGCGCCGAGAAAATCACTTTTTTCCCCATAATTAATGCCTGGCAAAAAATAGTTAATTTTGATGCAAGTCGTTCTGAAACCAATCGGCAAATTACTCAAAATGCTTAACTCGCCGAGAAAATCAGTTTGTTTCCACAATGAATGTCTGGCAAAAAATAGTCAATTTCAATGCAAGCCGTTCTGAAACCAATCGGCAAATTACTCAAAATGCTTAACTCGCCGAGAAAATCACTTTTTTCCCACAATGAATGTCTGGCAAAAAATAGTTAATTTTGATGCAAGACTTTCTGAAACCAATCGGCAAATTACTCAAAATGCTTAACTCGCCGAGAAAATTACCTTTTTCCCACAATGAATGTCTGGCAAAAAATAGTAAATTTCAATGCAAGCCGTTCTGAAAGCAATCGGTAAATTACTCAAAATGCTTAACTCGCCGAGAAATACACTTTTTTTCCAAAATGAATGGCTGGCAAAAAATAGTTAATTGTGATGCAAACCGTTCTG
Source organism: Scyliorhinus torazame (assembly GCF_047496885.1). Classification (NCBI taxonomy): domain Eukaryota; kingdom Metazoa; phylum Chordata; class Chondrichthyes; order Carcharhiniformes; family Scyliorhinidae; genus Scyliorhinus; species Scyliorhinus torazame. The sequence goes on from NC_092725.1 coordinate 42,826,522, forward strand.
AAACCACTCGGCAAATTACTCAAAATGCTTAACTCGCCGAGAAAATCACTTTTTTCCCACAATGAATGTCTGGCAAAAAATATTAATTTTGATGCAAGACGTTCTGAAACCAATCGGCAAATTACTCAAAATGCTTAACTCGCCGAGAAAATTACTTTATTCCCACAATGAAAGTCTGGCAAAAAATAGTTAATTTTGATGCAAGACGTTCTGAAAGCCATCGGCAAATTACTCAAAATGCTTAACTCGCCGCGAAAAGCACTTTTGTTCCTCAATGAATGTCTGGCAAAAAATAGTAAATTTCAATGCAAGCCGTTCTGAAACCAATCTGCAAATTACTGAAAATGCTTAACTCGCCGAGAAAATCACTTTCTTGCCACAATGAATGTCTGGCAAAAAATAGTAAATTTCAATGCAAGCCGTTCTGAAACCAACCTGTAAATTGCTCAAAATATTGAACGCGCCGAGAAAATCACTTTTGTTCCACAATGAATGTCTGGCAAAAGATAGTAAATTTCAATGCAAGCAGTTCTGAAAGCAATCGGCAAATTACTCAAAATGCTTAACGCGCCGAGAAAATAACTTTTTTCCCAAATGAATGTTTGGCAAAAAATAGTTAATTTTGATGCAGGCCGTTCTGAAACCAATCGGCAAATTATTCAAAATGCTTAACTCGCCGAGAAAATCACTTTTGTTCCTCAATGAATGTCTGGCAAAAAATAGTAAATTTCAATGCAAGCCGTTCTGTAACCAATCGGCAAATTACTCAAAATGCTGAACTCGCGGAGAAAATCAGTTTTTTTTCACAATGAATGTCTGGCAAAAAAATAGTTAATTTTGATGCAAAACGTTCTGAAACCAATCGGCAAATTACTCAAAATGCTTAACTCGCCGAGAAAATCACTTTTGTTCCACAATGATTGTCTGGCGAAAAATAGGAAATTTCAAGGCAAGCCGTTCTGAAACCAATCGGCAAATTACTCAAAATGCTTAACTCGCCGAGAAAATCACTTTATTTCCACAATGAATGCCTGTCAAAAATAGTTAATTTTGATGCAAGACGTTCTGAAACCAATCGGCAAATTACTCAAAATGCTTAACTCGCCGAGTAAATTACTTTTTTCCCCACAATGAATGTCTGGCAAAAAATAGTTAATTTTGATGCAAGTCGTTCTGAAACCATTCGGCAAATTACTCAAAATGCTTAACTCGCCGAGAAAATCACTTTTTTCCCACAATGAATGTCTGGCAAAAAATAGTTAATTTTGATGCAAGACGTTCTGAAAGCCATCGGCAAATTACTCAAAATGCTTAACTCGCCGCGAAAAGCACTTTTGTTCCTCAATGAATGTCTGGCAAAAAATAGTAAATTTCAATGCAAGCCGTTCTGAAACCAATCTGCAAATTACTGAAAATGCTTAACTCGCCGAGAAAATCACTTTCTTGCCACAATGAATGTCTGGCAAAAAATAGTAAATTTCAATGCAAGCCGTTCTGAAACCAACCTGTAAATTGCTCAAAATATTGAACGCGCCGAGAAAATCACTTTTGTTCCACAATGAATGTCTGGCAAAACATAGTAAATTTCAATGCAAGCAGTTCTGAAAGCAATCGGCAAATTACTCAAAATACTTAACTCGCCGAGAAATACACTTTTCTTCCAAAATGAATGGCTGGCAAAAAATAGTTAATTGTGATGCAAACCGTTCTGAAACCAATCGGTGAATTACTCAAAATGCTTAACTCGCCGAGAAAATCACCTTTGTCCCACAATGAATGTCTGGCAAAAAATAGTAAATTTCAATGCAAGCCGTTCTGAAACCAATCGGCAAATTACTCAAAATGCTGAACTCGCGGAGAAAATCAGTTTTTTTTCACAATGAATGTCTGGCAAAAAAATAGTTAATTTTGATGCAAAACGTTCTGAAACCAATCGGCAAATTACTCAAAATGCGAAACTCGCCGAGAAAATCACTTTTGTTCCACAATGATTGTCTGGCGAAAAATAGGAAATTTCAAGGCAAGCCGTTCTGAAACCAATCGGCAAATTACTCAAAATGCTTAACTCGCCGAGAAAATCACTTTATTTCCACAATGAATGTCTGTCAAAAATAGTTAATTTTGATGCAAGACGTTCTGAAACCAATCGGCAAATTACTCAAAATGCATAACTCGCCGAGAAAATCATTTTCTTGCCACAATGAATGTCTTGCAAAAAATAGTAAAATATAATGCAAGCTGTTCTGAAACCAACCGGCAAATTACTCAAAATGCTTAACTCGCCGAGAAAATCGGTTTTGTTCCACAATGAATGTCTGGCATAAAATAGTAAATTTTGATCCAAGCCGTTCTGAAACCAATCGGCAAATTGCTCAAAATGCTTAACTCGCCGAGAAAATCACTTTTGTTCCACAATGAATGCCAGGCAAAAAATAGTTAATTGTGATGCAAGCCGTTCTGAAACCAATCGGCAAATTACTCAAAATGCTTAACGAGCCGAGAAAATCACTTTTTTCCCCACAATGAATGTTTGGCAAAAAATAGTTAATTTCAATGGAAGCCGTTCTGAAACCAATCGGCAAATTACTGAAAATGCTTAACTCGCGGAGAAAATCAGTTTTTTTGCACAATCAATGTCCTGCAAAAAATAGTTAATTTTGATGCAAGACGTTCTGAAATCAATCGGCAAATTACTCAAAATGCTTAACTCGCCGAGAAAATCACTTTTTTTCCCAAATGAATGTTAGGCAAAAAATAGTTAATTTTGATGCAAGCCTTTCTGAAACCAATCGGCAAATTACTCAAAATGCTTAACGCGCCGAGAAAATCACTTTTTTTCCACAATGAATGTCTGGCAAAAAATAGGAAATTTCAAAGCAAGCCTCTCTGAAACCAATCGGTAAATTTCTCAAAATGCATTACGCGCCGAGAAAATCACTTTTGTTCCACAATGAATGTCTGGCAAAAATTAGTAAATTTCAATGCAAGCATTTCTGAAACCAAACGGCAAATTACTCAAAAAGCTTAATTTGCCGAGAATATCACTTTTGTTCCACAATGAATGTATGGCAAAAAATAGTAAATTTCAATGCAACCGTTCTGAAACCAATCGGCAAATTACTGAAAATGCTGAACTCGCCGAGAAAATTACTTTTTTCCCCACAATGAATGTCTGGCAAAAAGTAGTAAATTTCCAATGCAAGCCGTTCTGAAAGCAATCGGCAAATTACTCAAAATGCTTAATTCGCCGGGAAATACACTTTTTTTCCAAAATGAACGGCTGGCAAAAAATAGTTAATTGTGATGCAAGACGTTCTGAAACCAATCGGCAAATTACGCAGAATTCTAAACTCGCGGAGAAAATCAGTTTTTTTTCACAATGAATGTCTTGCAAAAAATAGTAAATTTTAAAGCAAGCCTTTCTGAAACCAACCGGCAAATTACTCAAAATGCTTAACTCGCCGAGAAAATCGGTTTTGTTCCACAATGAATGCCAGGCAAAAAATAGTTAATTGTGATGCAAGCCGTTCTGAAACGGATCGGCAAATTACTCAAAATGCTTAACTCGCCGAGAAAATCACTTTGTTCCCACAATGAATGTCTTGCAAAAAATAGGAAATTTCAATGCAAGCCGTTCTAAAACCAATCGGCAAATTACTCAAAATGCTTAACTCGCCGAGAAAATCACTTTATTTCCACATGATTGTGTGGCAAAAATAGTTAATTTTGATGCAAGCCGTTCTGAAAGCGATCGGCGAATTACTCAAAATGCTTAACTCGCCGAGAAAATCACTTTTGTTTCACAATGAATGTCTGGCAAACAATAGTTAATTTTGATGCAAGACGTTCTGAAACCAATCGGCAAATTACTCAAAATGCTTAACTCGCTGAGAAAATCACTTTCTTGCCACAATGAATGTCTGGCAAAAAGTAGTACATTTTAATGCAAGCTGTTCTGAAACCAACCGGCAAATTACTCAAAATGCTTAACTCGCTGAGAATATCACTTTCTTGCCACAATGAATGGCTGGCAAAAAGTAGTACATTTTAATGCAAGCTGTTCTGAAACCAACCGGCAAATTACTCAAAATGCTTAACTCGCTGAGAATATCACTTTCTTGCCACAATGAATGGCTGGCAAAAAGTAGTACATTTTAATGCAAGCTGTTCTGAAACCAACCGGCAAATTACTCAAAATGCTTAACTCGCCGAGAAAATCAGTTTTTTTCAACAATGAATGTCTGGCAAAAAATAGTTAATTATGATGGAAACCGATCTGAAACCAATCGGCAAATTGCTCAAAATGCTTAACTCGCCGAGAAAATCACTTTGGTTCCACAATAAATGCCAGGCAAAAAATAGTTAACTGTGATGCAAGCCGTTCTGAAACCAATCGGCAAATTACTCAAAATGCTTAACTCGCCGAGAAAATCAGTTTTTTTCAACAATGAATGTCTGGCAAAAAATAGTTAATTATGATGGAAACCGATCTGAAACCAATCGGCAAATTGCTCAAAATGCTTAACTCGCCGAGAAAATCACTTTGGTTCCACAATGAATGCCAGGCAAAAAATAGTTAACTGTGATGCAAGCCGTTCTGAAACCAATCGGCAAATTACTCAAAATGCTTAACTCGCCGAGTAAATTACTTTTTTCCCCCACAATGAATATCTGGCAAAAAATAGTAAATTTCAATGCAAGCCGTTCTGAAAACAATCGGCAAATTGCTCAAAATGCTGAACTCGCCGAGAAAATCACTTTTGTTCCACAATGAATGTCTGGCAAAAAATAGTCAATTGTGATGCAAGCCGTTCTGAAACCGATCGGCAAATTACTCTAAATGCTTAACGCGCCGAGAAAATCACTTTTTTCCCCACAATTAATGCCTGGCAAAAAATAGTTAATTTTGATGCAAGTCGGTCTGAAACCAATCGGCAAATTACTCAAAATGCTTAACTCGCCGAGAAAATCAGTTTGTTTCCACAATGAATGTCTGGCAAAAAATAGTCAATTTCAATGCAAGCCGTTCTGAAACCAATCGGCAAATTACTCAAAATGCTTAACTCGCCGAGAAAATTACCTTTTTCCCACAATGAATGTCTGGCAAAAAATAGTAAATTTCAATGCAAGCCGTTCTGAAAGCAATCGGTAAATTACTCAAAATGCTTAACTCGCCGAGAAAAACACTTTTTTTCCAAAACGAATGGCTGGCAAAAAATAGTTAATTGTGATGCAAACCGTTCTGAAACCACTCAGCAAATTACTCAAAATGCTTAACTCGCCGAGAAAATCACTTTTTTCCCACAATGAATGACTGGCAAAAAATATTAATTTTGATGCAAGACGTTCTGAAACCAATCGGCAAATTACTCAAAATGCTTAACTCGCCGAGAAAATTACTTTATTCCCACAATGAAAGTCTGGCAAAAAATAGTTAATTTTGATGCAAGACGTTCTGAAAGCCATCGGCAAATTACTCAAAATGCTTAACTCGCCGCGAAAAGCACTTTTGTTCCTCAATGAATGTCTGGCAAAAAATAGTAAATTTCAATGCAAGCCGTTCTGAAACCAATCTGCAAATTACTGAAAATGCTTAACTCGCCGAGAAAATCACTTTCTTGCCACAATGAATGTCTGGCAAAAAATAGTAAATTTCAATGCAAGCCGTTCTGAAACCAACCTGTAAATTGCTCAAAATATTGAACGCGCCGAGAAAATCACTTTTGTTCCACAATGAATGTCTGGCAAAAGATAGTAAATTTCAATGCAAGCAGTTCTGAAAGCAATCGGCAAATTACTCAAAATGCTTAATGCGCCGAGAAAATAACTTTTTTCCCAAATGAATGTTTGGCAAAAAATAGTTAATTTTGATGCAGGCCGTTCTGAAACCAATCGGCAAATTATTCAAAATGCTTAACTCGCCGAGAAAATCACTTTTGTTCCTCAATGAATGTCTGGCAATAAATAGTAAATTTCAATGCAAGCCGTTCTGTAACCAATCGGCAAATTACTCAAAATGCTGAACTCGCGGAGAAAATCAGTTTTTTTTCACAATGAATGTCTGGCAAAAAAATAGTTAATTTTGATGCAAAACGTTCTGAAACCAATCGGCAAATTACTCAAAATGCTTAACTCGCCGAGAAAATCACTTTTGTTCCACAATGATTGTCTGGCAAAAAATAGGAAATTTCAAGGCAAGCCTTTCTGAAACCAACCGGCAAATTACTCAAAATGCTTAACTTGCCGAGAATATCACTTTTGTTCCACAATGAATGTCTGGCAAAAAATTTTAAATTTCAATGCAAGCCGTTCTGAAACCAATCGGCAAATTACTGAAAATGCTTAACTCGCCGAGAAAATTACTTTTTTCCCACAATGAATGTCTGGCAAAAAATAGTAAATTTCCAATGCAAGCCGTTCTGAAAGCAGTCGGCAAATTACTCAAAATGCTTAATTCGCCGGGAAATACACTTTTTTTGCAAAATGAACGGCTGGCAAAAAATAGTTAATTGTGATGCAAGACGTTCTGAAACCAATCGGCAAATTACTCAAAATGCTTAACTCGCCGAGAAAATCACTTTTTTCCCACAATGAATGTCTGGCAAAAAATAGTAAATTTTGATGCAAGCCGTTCTGAAACCAATCGCCAAATTACTGAAAATGCTTAACTCCCCGAGAAATTCACTTTTTTTCCACAATGAATGTCTGGCAAAAATAGTTAATTTTTACGCAAGACGTTCTGAAACCAATGGCAAATTACTCAAAATGCTTCACGCGCCGAGAAAATCACTTTTTTCCCACAATGAATGTTTGGCAAAAAATAGTTAATTTTGATGCAAGCCGTTCTGAAACCAATCGGCAAATTACTCAAATTGCTTAACGCGCCGAGAAAATTACTTTTTTCCCACAATGAATGTCTGGCAAAAAATTGTCAGTTTCAAAACTCCTCAAAATGCTTAACTCGCCGAGAAAATCACTTTCGTTCCACAATGAATGTCTGGCAAAAAATAGCAAATTTCAATGCAAACCGTTCTGGAACCAATCGGCAAATTACCCAAAATGCTTAACTCGCCGAGAAAATCACTTTTCTCCTCAATGAAAGTCTGGCAAAAAATAGTAAATTTCAATGCAAGCCGTTCTGAAACCAATCGGCAAATTACGCAAAATGCTTAACTCGCGGAGAAAATCATTTTTTTTTCACAATGAATGTCTGGCAAAAATATAGTTAATTTTGATGCAAGACGTTCTGAAACCAATCGGCAAATTACTCAAAATGCTTAACTCGCCGAGAAAATCACTTTTGTTCCACAATGAATGTCTGGCAAAAAATAGGAATTTCAATGCAAGCCGTTCTGAAACCAATCGGCAAATTACTGAAAATGCTGAACTCGCCGAGAAAATTACTTTTTTCCCCACAATGAATGTCTGGCAAAAAGTAGTAAATTTCCAATGCAAGCCGTTCTGAAAGCAATCGGCAAATTACTCAAAATGCTTAATTCGCCGGGAAATACACTTTTTTTCCAAAATGAACGGCTGGCAAAAAATAGTTAATTGTGATGCAAGACGTTCTGAAACCAATCGGCAAATTACTCAAAATGCTTAACTCGCCGAGAAAATCACTTTTGTTCCACAATGAATGTCTGGTAAAAAATAGGAAATTTCAATGCAAGCCGTTCTGAAACCAATCGGCGAATTACTCAAAATGCTTAACTCGCCGAGAAAATCACTTTTTTCCCACAATGAATGTCCGGCAAAAAATCGTAAATTTTAATGCAAGCCGTTCTGAAAGCAATCGGCAAACTACTCAAAATGTTTAACTCGCCGAGAAAATCACTTTTGTTCCACAATGAATGCCTGGCAAAAAATAGTAAATTTCAGTGCAAGCCGTTCTGAAACCAATCGGCAAATTACTCAAAATGCTTAACGCGCCGAGAAAATCACTTTTTTTGCACAATGAATGTCTAGCAAAAAATAGGAAATTTCAATGCAAGCCTTACTGAAACCAATCGGCAAATTTCTCAAAATGCTTAACGCGCCGAGAAAATCACCTTTGTTCCACAATGAATGTCTGGCAAAAAGTAGTAAATTTCAATGCAAGCATTTCTGAAACCAAACGGCAAATTACTCAAAATGCTTAACTCGCCGAGAAAATTACTTTTTTCCCACAATGAATGTCTGGCAAAAAATAGTAAATTTCAATGCAAGCCGTTCTGAAAGCAATCGGCAAATAACTCAAAATACTTAACTCGCCGAGAAATACACTTTTTTTCCAAAATGAATGGCTGGCAAAAAATAGTTAATTGTGATGCAAACCGTTCTGAAACCAATCGGTGAATTACTCAAAATGCTTAACTCGCCGAGAAAATCACCTTTTTCCCACAATGAATGTCTGGGAAAAGATAGTAAATTTCAATGCAAGCCGTTCTGAAAGCAATCGGCAAATTACGCAAAATGCTTAACTCGCGGAGAAAATCTTTTTTTTTTCACAATGAATGTCTGGCAAAAATATAGTTAATTTTGATGCAAGACGTTCTGAAACCAATCGGCAAATTACTCAAAATGCTTAACTCGCCGAGAAAATCACTTTTGTTCCACAATGAATGTCTGGTAAAGAATAGGAAATTTCAATGCAAGCCGTTCTGAAACCAATCGGCAAATTACTCAAAATGCTTAACTCGCGGAGAAAATCAATTTTTTCCACACAATGAATGTCTCGCAAAAAATAGTTAATTTTGATGCAAGTCGTTCTGAAACCAATCGGCAAATTACTCAAAATGCTTAACTCGCCGAGAAAATCACTTTTGTTCCACAATGAATGTCTGGCAAAAAATAGTTAAATTCAATGCAAGCCGTTCTGAAACCAATCGGCAAATTACTCAAAATGCTTAACTCGCGGACAAAATCAGTTTTTTTCACAATCAATGGCTGGCAAACAATAGTAAATTTTGATGCAAGCCGTTCAGAAACCAATCGTCAAATTAGTCAAAATGCTTAACTCGCCGAGAAAATCACTTTGTTCCTACAATGAATGTCTTGCAAAAAATAGGAAATTTCAATGCAAGCCGTTCTGAAACCAATCGACAAATTACTCAAAATGCTTAACTCGCCGAGAAAATCACTTTATTTCCACAATGAATGTCTGGCAAAAATAGTTAATTTTGATGCAAGCCGTTCTGAAAGCAATCGGCGAATTACTCAAAATGCTTAACTCGCCGAGAAAATTACTTTTTTCCCACAATGAATGTCTGGCAAAAAATAGTAAATTTCAATGCAAGCCGTTCTGAAAGCAATCGGCAAATAACTCAAAATACTTAACTCGCCGAGAAATACACTTTTTTTCCAAAATGAATGGCTGGCAAAAAATAGTTAATTGTGATGCAAACCGTTCTGAAACCAATCGGTGAATTACTCAAAATGCTTAACTCGCCGAGAAAATCACCTTTTTCCCACAATGAATGTCTGGCAAAAGATAGTAAATTTCAATGCAAGCCGTTCTGAAATCAATCGGCAAATTACTCAAAATGTTTAACTCGCCGAGAAAATCAGTTTTTTTCCACAATGAATGTCTGGCAAAAAATAGTTAATTTTGATGCAAGACATTCTGAAACCAGTCGGCGAATTACTCAAAATGCTTAACTCGCCGAGAAATTCACTTTTGTTCCACAATGAATGTCTGGCAAAAAATAGTTAATTTCAATGCAAGCCGTTCTGAAACCAATCGGCAAATTACGCAAAATGCTTAACTCGCGGAGAAAATCACTTTATTTCCACAATGAATGTATGGCAAAAATAGTTAATTTTGATGCAAGCCGTTCTGAAAGCAATCAGCGAATTACTCAATATGCTTAACTCGCCGAGAAAATCACTTTATTTCCACAATGAATGTCTGGCAAAAATAGTTAATTTTGATGCAAGCCGTTCTGAAAGCAATCTGCGAATTACTCAAAATGCTTAACTCGCCGAGAAAATTACTTTTTTCCTACAATGCAAGTCTGGCAAAAAATAGTAAATTTCAATGCAAGCCGTTCTGAAAGCAATCGGCAAATTACTCAAAATACTTAACTCGCCGAGAAATACACTTTTCTTCCAAAATGAATGGCTGGCAAAAAATAGTTAATTGTGATGCAAACCGTTCTGAAACCAATCGGTGAATTACTCAAAATGCTTAACTCGCCGAGAAAATCACCTTTGTCCCACAATGAATGTCTGGCAAAAAATAGTAAATTTCAATGCAAGCCGTTCTGGAACCAATCGGCAAATTACTCAAAATGCTTAATTCGCCGAGAAAATCACTTTTGTTCCTCAATGAATGTCTGGCAAAAAATAGTAAATAGTTAATTGTGATGCAAGCCGTTCTGAAACCAATCGGCAAATTACTCAAAATGCTTAACTCGCCGAGAAAATGACTTTGTTCCTACAATGAATGTTTGGAAAAAAGAGTAAATTTTAATGCAAGTCGTTCTAAAACCAATCGGCAAATTACTCAAAATTCTTAACTCGCCGAGAAAATCACTTTATTTCCACAATGAATGTCTGGCAAAAATAGTTAATTTTGATGCAAGCCGTTCTGAAAGCAATCGGCGAATTACTCAAAATGCTTAACTCGCCGAGAAAATTACCTTTTTCCCCACAATGAAAGTCTGGCAAAAAAATAGTAAATTTCAATGCAAGCCGTTCTGAAAGCAATCGGCAAATTACTCAAAATACTTAACTCGCCGAGAAATACAATTTTTTTCCAAAATGAATGGCTGGCAAAAAATAGTTAATTGTGATGCAAACCGTTCTGAAACCAATCGGTGAATTACTCAAAATGCTTAACTCGCCGTGAAAATCACCTTTTTCCCACAATGAATGTCTGGCAAAAAATAGTAAATTTCAATGGAAGCCGTTCTGAAATCAATCGGCAAATTACTCAAAATGTTTAACTCGCCGAGAAAATCAGTTTTTTTCCACAATGAATGTCTGGCAAAAAATAGTTAATTTTGATGCAAGACATTCTGAAACCAGTCGGCGAATTACTCAAAATGCTTATCTCGCCGAGAAAATCACCTTTGTTCCACAATGAATGTCTGGCAAAAAATAGTTAATTTCAATGCAAGCCGTTCTGAAACCAATCGGCGAATTACTCAAAATGCTTAACTCGCCGAGAAAATCACTTTATTTCCACAATGAATGTCTGGCAAAAATAGTTAATTTTGATGCAAGCCGTTCTGAAAGCAATCGGCGTATTATTCAATATGCTTAACTCGCCGAGAAAATCACTTTATTTCCACAATGAATGTCTGGCAAAAATAGTTAATTTTGATGCAAGCCGTTCTGAAAGCAATCGGCGAATTACTCAAAATGCTTAACTTGCCGAGAAAATTACTTTTTTCCCACAATGCAAGTCTGGCAATAAATAGTTAATTTCAATGCAAGCCGTTCTGAAACCAATCGACAAATTACTCAAAATGCTTAACTCGCCGAGAAAACCACTTTATTTCCACAATGAATGTCTGGCAAAGATAGTTAATTTTGATGCAAGCCGTTCTGAAAGCAATCGGCGAATTACTCAATATGCTTAACTCGCCGAGAAAATCACTTTTTTCCCACAATGCAAGTCTGGCAAAAAATAGTAAATTTCAATGCAAGCCGTTCTGAAAGCAATCGGCAAATTACTCAAAATACTTAACTCGCCGAGAAATACACTTTTCTTCCAAAATGAATGGCTGGCAAAAAATAGTTAATTGTGATGCAAACCGTTCTGAAACCAATCGGTGAATTACTCAAAATGCATAACTCGCCGAGAAAATCACCTTTGTCCCACAATGAATGTCTGGCAAAAAATAATAAATTTCAATGCAAGCCGTTCTGAAACCAATCGGCAAATTACTCAAAATGCTTAATTCGCCGAGAAAATCACTTTTGTTCCTCAATGAATGTCTGGCAAAAAATAGTAAATAGTTAATTGTGATGCAAGCCGTTCTGAAACCAGTCGGCAAATTACTCAAAATGCTTAACGCGCCGAGAAAATCACTTTTTTTGCACAATGAATGTCTAGCAAAAAATAGGAAATTTCAATGCAAGCCTTACTGAAACCAATCGGCAAATTTCTCAAAATGCTTAACGCGCCGAGAAAATCACCTTTGTTCCACAATGAATGTCTGGCAAAAAGTAGTAAATTTCAATGCAAGCATTTCTGAAACCAAACGGCAAATTACTCAAAATGCTTAACTTGCCGAGAAAATCAGTTTTTTTCCACAATGAATGTCTGGCAAAAAATAGTTAATTTTGATGCAAGACGTTCTGAAACAAGTCGGCAAATTACTCAAAATGCTTAACTCGCCGAGAAAATCACTTTTGTTCCACAATGAATGTCTGGTAAAGAATAGGAAATTTCAATGCAAGCCGTTCTGAAACCAATCGGCAAATTACTCAAAATGCTTAACTCGCGGAGAAAATCAATTTTTTCCCCACAATGAATGTCTCGCAAAAAATAGTTAATTTTGATGCAAGTCGTTCTGAAACCAATCGGCAAATTACTCAAAATGCTTAACTCGCCGAGAAAATCACTTTTGTTCCACAATGAATGTCTGGCAAAAAATAGTTAAATTCAATGCAAGCCGTTCTGAAACCAATCGGCAAATTACTCAAAATGCTTAACTCGCGGACAAAATCAGTTTTTTTCACAATCAATGGCTGGCAAACAATAGTAAATTTTGATGCAAGCCGTTCAGAAACCAATCGGAAAATTAGTCAAAATGCTTAACTCGCCGAGAAAATCACTTTGTTCCTACAATGAATGTCTTGCAAAAAATAGGAAATTTCAATGCAAGCCGTTCTGAAACCAATCGACAAATTACTCAAAATGCTTAACTCGCCGAGAAAATCACTTTATTTCCACAATGAATGTCTGGCAAAAATAGTTAATTTTGATGCAAGCCGTTCTGAAAGCAATCGGCGAATTACTCAAAATGCTTAACTCGCCGAGAAAATTACTTTTTTCCCACAATGAATGTCTGGCAAAAAATAGTAAATTTCAATGCAAGCCGTTCTGAAAGCAATCGGCAAATAACTCAAAATACTTAACTCGCCGAGAAATACACTTTTTTTCCAAAATGAATGGCTGGCAAAAAATAGTTAATTGTGATGCAAACCGTTCTGAAACCAATCGGTGAATTACTCAAAATGCTTAACTCGCCGAGAAAATCACCTTTTTCCCACAATGAATGTCTGGCAAAAGATAGTAAATTTCAATGCAAGCCGTTCTGAAATCAATCGGCAAATTACTCAAAATGTTTAACTCGCCGAGAAAATCAGTTTTTTTCCACAATGAATGTCTGGCAAAAAATAGTTAATTTTGATGCAAGACATTCTGAAACCAGTCGGCGAATTACTCAAAATGCTTAACTCGCCGAGAAATTCACTTTTGTTCCACAATGAATGTCTGGCAAAAAATAGTTAATTTCAATGCAAACCGTTCTGAAACCAATCGGCAAATTACGCAAAATGCTTAACTCGCGGAGAAAATCACTTTATTTCCACAATGAATGTATGGCAAAAATAGTTAATTTTGATGCAAGCCGTTCTGAAAGCAATCAGCGAATTACTCAATATGCTTAACTCGCCGAGAAAATCACTTTATTTCCACAATGAATGTCTGGCAAAAATAGTTAATTTTGATGCAAGCCGTTCTGAAAGCAATCGGCGAATTACTCAAAATGCTTAACTCGCCGAGAAAATTACTTTTTTCCCACAATGCAAGTCTGGCAAAAAATAGTAAATTTCAATGCAAGCCGTTCTGAAAGCAATCGGCAAATTACTCAAAATACTTAACTCGCCGAGAAATACACTTTTCTTCCAAAATGAATGGCTGGCAAAAAATAGTTAATTGTGATGCAAACCGTTCTGAAACCAATCGGTGAATTACTCAAAATGCTTAACTCGCCGAGAAAATCACCTTTGTCCCACCATGAATGTCTGGCAAAAAATAGTAAATTTCAATGCAAGCCGTTCTGGAACCAATCGGCAAATTACTCAAAATGCTTAATTCGCCGAGAAAATCACTTTTGTTCCTCAATGAATGTCTGGCAAAAAATAGTAAATAGTTAATTGTGATGCAAGCCGTTCTGAAACCAATCGGCAAATTACTCAAAATGCTTAACTCGCCGAGAAAATGACTTTGTTCCTACAATGAATGTTTGGAAAAAAGAGTAAATTTTAATGCAAGTCGTTCTAAAACCAATCGGCAAATTACTCAAAATTCTTAACTCGCCGAGAAAATCACTTTATTTCCACAATGAATGTCTGGCAAAAATAGTTGATTTTGATGCAAGCCGTTCTGAAAGCAATCGGCGAATTACTCAAAATGCTTAACTCGCCGAGAAAATTACCTTTTTCCCCACAATGAAAGTCTGGCAAAAAAATAGTAAATTTCAATGCAAGCCGTTCTGAAAGCAATCGGCAAATTACTCAAAATACTTAACTCGCCGAGAAATACACTTTTTTTCCAAAATGAATGGCTGGCAAAAAATAGTTAATTGTGATGCAAACCGTTCTGAAACCAATCGGTGAATTACTCAAAATGCTTAACTCGCCGTGAAAATCACCTTTTTCCCACAATGAATGTCTGGCAAAAAATAGTAAATTTCAATGGAAGCCGTTCTGAAATCAATCGGCAAATTACTCAAAATGTTTAACTCGCCGAGAAAATCAGTTTTTTTCCACAATGAATGTCTGGCAAAAAATAGTTAATTTTGATGCAAGACAGTCTGAAACCAGTCGGCGAATTACTCAAAATGCTTATCTCGCCGAGAAAATCACCTTTGTTCCACAATGAATGTCTGGCAAAAAATAGTTAATTTCAATGCAAGCCGTTCTGAAACCAATCGGCAAATTACGCAAAATGCTTAACTCGCGGAGAAAATCACTTTATTTCCACAATGAATGTCTGGCAAAAATAGTTAATTTTGGTGCAAGCCGTTCTGAAAGCAATCGGCGAATTACTCAAAATGCTTAACTCGCCGAGAAAATCAGTTTATTTCCACAATGAATGTCTGGCAAAAATAGTTAATTTTGATGCAAGCCGTTCTGAAAGCAATCGGCGTATTATTCAATATGCTTAACTCGCCGAGAAAATCACTTTATTTCCACAATGAATGTCTGGCAAAAATAGTTAATTTTGATGCAAGCCGTTCTGAAAGCCATCGGCGAATTACTCAAAATGCTTAACTTGCCGAGAAAATTACTTTTTTCCGACAATGCAAGTCTGGCAATAAATAGTTAATTTCAATGCAAGCCGTTCTGAAACCAATCGACAAATTACTCAAAATGCTTAACTCGCCGAGAAAACCACTTTATTTCCACAATGAATGTCTGGCAAAGATAGTTAATTTTGATGCAAGCCGTTCTGAAAGCAATCGGCGAATTACTCAATATGCTTAACTCGCCGAGAAAATCACTTTTTTCCCACAATGCAAGTCTGGCAAAAATAGTTAATTGTGATGCAAGCCGTTCTAAAAGCAATCGGCGAATTACTCAAAATGCGAAACTCGACGAGAAAATTACTTTTTTCCCACAATGCAAGTCTGGCAAAAATAGTAAATTTCAATGCAAGCCGTTCTGAAAGCAATCGGCAAATTACTCAAAATACTTAACTCGCCGAGAAATACACTTTTCTTCCAAAATGAATGGCTGGCAAAAAATAGTTAATTGTGATGCAAACCGTTCTGAAACCAATCGGTGAATTACTCAAAATGCATAACTCGCCGAGAAAATCACCTTTGTCCCACAATGAATGTCTGGCAAAAAATAGTAAATTTCAATGCAAGCCGTTCTGAAACCAGTCGGCAAATTACTCAAAATGCTTAACTCGCCGAGAAAATCACTTTGTTCCTACAATGAATGTTTGGAAAAAAGAGTAAATTTTAATGCAAGTCGTTCTAAAACCAATCGGCAAATTACTCAAAATTCTTAACTCGCCGAGAAAATCACTTTTGTTCCACAATGAATGTCTTGCAAAAAATAGGAAATTTCAATGCCAGCCGTTCTGAAACCAATCGTCAAATTACTCAAAATGCTTAACTCGCCGAGAAAATCACTTTATTTCCACAATGAATGTCTGGCAAAAATAGTTAATTTTGATGCAAGCCGTTCTGAAAGCAATCGGCGAATTACTCAATATGCTTAACTCGCCGAGAAAATCACTTTATTTCCACAATGAATGTCTGGCAAAAATAGTTAATTTTGATGCAAGCCGTTCTGAAAGCAATCGGCAAATTACTCAAAATACTTAACTCGCCGAGAAATACACTCTTTTTCCAAAATGAATGGCAGGCAAAAAATAGTTAATTGTGATGCAAACCGTTCTGAAACCAATCGGTGAATTACTCAAATTGCTTAACTCGCCGAGAAAATCACCTTTTTCCCACAATGAATGTCTGGCAAAAAATAGTAAATTTCAATGGAAGCCGTTCTGAAATCAATCGGCAAATTACTCAAAATGTTTAACTCGCCGAGAAAATCAGTTTTTTTCCACAATGAATGTCTGGCAAAAAATAGTAAATTTCAATGGAAGCCGTTCTGAAATCAATCGGCAAATTACTCAAAATGTTTAACTCGCCGAGAAAATCAGTTTTTTTCCACAATGAATGTCTGGCAAAAAATAGTTAATTTTGATGCAAGACATTCTGAAACCAGTCGGCGAATTACTCAAAATGCTTAAGTCGCCGAGAAAATCACTTTTGTTCCACAATGAATGTCTGGCAAATAATAGTTAATTTCAATGCAAGCCGTTCTGAAACCAATCGGCAAATTACGCAAAATGCTTAACTCGCGGAGAAAATTACTTTTTTCCCACAATGCAAGTCTGGCAAAAAATAGTAAATTTCAATGCAAGCCGTTCTGAAAGCAATCGGCAAATTACTCAAAATACTTAACTCGCCGAGAAATACACTTTTCTTCCAAAATGAATGGCTGGCAAAAAATAGTTAATTGTGATGCAAACCGTTCTGAAACCAATCGGTGAATTACTCAAAATGCTTAACTCGCCGAGAAAATCACCTTTGTCCCACAATGAATGTCTGGCAAAAAATAGTAAATTTCAATGCAAGCCGTTCTGAAACCAATCGGCAAATTACTCAAAATGCTTAATTCGCCGAGAAAATCACTTTTGTTCCTCAATGAATGTCTGGCAAAAAATAGTAAATAGTTAATTGTGATGCAAGCCGTTCTGAAACCAATCGGCAAATTACTCAAAATGCTTAACTCGCCGAGAAAATCACTTTGTTCCTACAATGAATGTTTGGAAAAAAGAGTAAATTTTAATGCAAGCCGTTCTAAAACCAATCGGCAAATTACTCAAAATACTTAACTCGCCGAGAAATACACTTTTTTTCCAAAATGAATGGCAGGCAAAAAATAGTTAATTGTGATGCAAACCGTTCTGAAACCAATCGGCGAATTACTCAAAATGCTTAAGTCGCCGAGAAAATCACTTTTGTTCCACAATGAATGTCTGGCAAAAAATAGTTAATTTCAATGCAAGCCGTTCTGAAACCAATCGGCAAATTACGCAAAATGCTTAACTCGCGGAGAAAATCACTTTATTTCCACAATGAATGTCTGGCAAAAATAGTTAATTTTGGTGCAAGCCGTTCTGAAAGCAATCGGCGAATTACTCAAAATGCTTAACTCGCCGAGAAAATCACTTTTGTTCCACAATGAATGTCTGGCAAAAAATAGTTAAATTCAATGCAAGCCGTTCTGAAACCAATCGGCAAATTACTCAAAATGCTTAACTCGCGGACAAAATCAGTTTTTTTCACAATCAATGGCTGGCAAACAATAGTAAATTTTGATGCAAGCCGTTCAGAAACCAATCGGAAAATTAGTCAAAATGCTTAACTCGCCGAGAAAATCACTTTGTTCCTACAATGAATGTCTTGCAAAAAATAGGAAATTTCAATGCAAGCCGTTCTGAAACCAATCGACAAATTACTCAAAATGCTTAACTCGCCGAGAAAATCACTTTATTTCCACAATGAATGTCTGGCAAAAATAGTTAATTTTGATGCAAGCCGTTCTGAAAGCAATCGGCGAATTACTCAAAATGCTTAACTCGCCGAGAAAATTACTTTTTTCCCACAATGAATGTCTGGCAAAAAATAGTAAATTTCAATGCAAGCCGTTCTGAAAGCAATCGGCAAATAACTCAAAATACTTAACTCGCCGAGAAATACACTTTTTTTCCAAAATGAATGGCTGGCAAAAAATAGTTAATTGTGATGCAAACCGTTCTGAAACCAATCGGTGAATTACTCAAAATGCTTAACTCGCCGAGAAAATCACCTTTTTCCCACAATGAATGTCTGGCAAAAGATAGTAAATTTCAATGCAAGCCGTTCTGAAATCAATCGGCAAATTACTCAAAATGTTTAACTCGCCGAGAAAATCAGTTTTTTTCCACAATGAATGTCTGGCAAAAAATAGTTAATTTTGATGCAAGACATTCTGAAACCAGTCGGCGAATTACTCAAAATGCTTAACTCGCCGAGAAATTCACTTTTGTTCCACAATGAATGTCTGGCAAAAAATAGTTAATTTCAATGCAAACCGTTCTGAAACCAATCGGCAAATTACGCAAAATGCTTAACTCGCGGAGAAAATCACTTTATTTCCACAATGAATGTATGGCAAAAATAGTTAATTTTGATGCAAGCCGTTCTGAAAGCAATCAGCGAATTACTCAATATGCTTAACTCGCCGAGAAAATCACTTTATTTCCACAATGAATGTCTGGCAAAAATAGTTAATTTTGATGCAAGCCGTTCTGAAAGCAATCGGCGAATTACTCAAAATGCTTAACTCGCCGAGAAAATTACTTTTTTCCCACAATGCAAGTCTGGCAAAAAATAGTAAATTTCAATGCAAGCCGTTCTGAAAGCAATCGGCAAATTACTCAAAATACTTAACTCGCCGAGAAATACACTTTTCTTCCAAAATGAATGGCTGGCAAAAAATAGTTAATTGTGATGCAAACCGTTCTGAAACCAATCGGTGAATTACTCAAAATGCTTAACTCGCCGAGAAAATCACCTTTGTCCCACCATGAATGTCTGGCAAAAAATAGTAAATTTCAATGCAAGCCGTTCTGGAACCAATCGGCAAATTACTCAAAATGCTTAATTCGCCGAGAAAATCACTTTTGTTCCTCAATGAATGTCTGGCAAAAAATAGTAAATAGTTAATTGTGATGCAAGCCGTTCTGAAACCAATCGGCAAATTACTCAAAATGCTTAACTCGCCGAGAAAATGACTTTGTTCCTACAATGAATGTTTGGAAAAAAGAGTAAATTTTAATGCAAGTCGTTCTAAAACCAATCGGCAAATTACTCAAAATTCTTAACTCGCCGAGAAAATCACTTTATTTCCACAATGAATGTCTGGCAAAAATAGTTGATTTTGATGCAAGCCGTTCTGAAAGCAATCGGCGAATTACTCAAAATGCTTAACTCGCCGAGAAAATTACCTTTTTCCCCACAATGAAAGTCTGGCAAAAAAATAGTAAATTTCAATGCAAGCCGTTCTGAAAGCAATCGGCAAATTACTCAAAATACTTAACTCGCCGAGAAATACACTTTTTTTCCAAAATGAATGGCTGGCAAAAAATAGTTAATTGTGATGCAAACCGTTCTGAAACCAATCGGTGAATTACTCAAAATGCTTAACTCGCCGTGAAAATCACCTTTTTCCCACAATGAATGTCTGGCAAAAAATAGTAAATTTCAATGGAAGCCGTTCTGAAATCAATCGGCAAATTACTCAAAATGTTTAACTCGCCGAGAAAATCAGTTTTTTTCCACAATGAATGTCTGGCAAAAAATAGTTAATTTTGATGCAAGACAGTCTGAAACCAGTCGGCGAATTACTCAAAATGCTTATCTCGCCGAGAAAATCACCTTTGTTCCACAATGAATGTCTGGCAAAAAATAGTTAATTTCAATGCAAGCCGTTCTGAAACCAATCGGCAAATTACGCAAAATGCTTAACTCGCGGAGAAAATCACTTTATTTCCACAATGAATGTCTGGCAAAAATAGTTAATTTTGGTGCAAGCCGTTCTGAAAGCAATCGGCGAATTACTCAAAATGCTTAACTCGCCGAGAAAATCAGTTTATTTCCACAATGAATGTCTGGCAAAAATAGTTAATTTTGATGCAAGCCGTTCTGAAAGCAATCGGCGTATTATTCAATATGCTTAACTCGCCGAGAAAATCACTTTATTTCCACAATGAATGTCTGGCAAAAATAGTTAATTTTGATGCAAGCCGTTCTGAAAGCCATCGGCGAATTACTCAAAATGCTTAACTTGCCGAGAAAATTACTTTTTTCCGACAATGCAAGTCTGGCAATAAATAGTTAATTTCAATGCAAGCCGTTCTGAAACCAATCGACAAATTACTCAAAATGCTTAACTCGCCGAGAAAACCACTTTATTTCCACAATGAATGTCTGGCAAAGTTAATTTTGATGCAAGCCGTTCTGAAAGCAATCGGCGAATTACTCAATATGCTTAACTCGCCGAGAAAATCACTTTTTTCCCACAATGCAAGTCTGGCAAAAATAGTTAATTGTGATGCAAGCCGTTCTAAAAGCAATCGGCGAATTACTCAAAATGCGAAACTCGACGAGAAAATTACTTTTTTCCCACAATGCAAGTCTGGCAAAAAATAGTAAATTTCAATGCAAGCCGTTCTGAAAGCAATCGGCAAATTACTCAAAATACTTAACTCGCCGAGAAATACACTTTTCTTCCAAAATGAATGGCTGGCAAAAAATAGTTAATT
This sequence comes from Scyliorhinus torazame, assembly GCF_047496885.1. Classification (NCBI taxonomy): domain Eukaryota; kingdom Metazoa; phylum Chordata; class Chondrichthyes; order Carcharhiniformes; family Scyliorhinidae; genus Scyliorhinus; species Scyliorhinus torazame. Next base: position 42,847,346 of record NC_092725.1, read on the forward strand.
GTGATGCAAACCGTTCTGAAACCAATCGGTGAATTACTCAAAATGCATAACTCGCCGAGAAAATCACCTTTGTCCCACAATGAATGTCTGGCAAAAAATAGTAAATTTCAATGCAAGCCGTTCTGAAACCAGTCGGCAAATTACTCAAAATGCTTAACTCGCCGAGAAAATCACTTTGTTCCTACAATGAATGTTGGGAAAAAAGAGTAAATTTTAATGCAAGTCGTTCTAAAACCAATCGGCAAATTACTCAAAATTCTTAACTCGCCGAGAAAATCACTTTTGTTCCACAATGAATGTCTTGCAAAAAATAGGAAATTTCAATGCCAGCCGTTCTGAAACCAATCGTCAAATTACTCAAAATGCTTAACTCGCCGAGAAAATCACTTTATTTCCACAATGAATGTCTGGCAAAAATAGTTAATTTTGATGCAAGCCGTTCTGAAAGCAATCGGCGAATTACTCAATATGCTTAACTCGCCGAGAAAATCACTTTATTTCCACAATGAATGTCTGGCAAAAATAGTTAATTTTGATGCAAGCCGTTCTGAAAGCAATCGGCAAATTACTCAAAATACTTAACTCGCCGAGAAATACACTCTTTTTCCAAAATGAATGGCAGGCAAAAAATAGTTAATTGTGATGCAAACCGTTCTGAAACCAATCGGTGAATTACTCAAATTGCTTAACTCGCCGAGAAAATCACCTTTTTCCCACAATGAATGTCTGGCAAAAAATAGTAAATTTCAATGGAAGCCGTTCTGAAATCAATCGGCAAATTACTCAAAATGTTTAACTCGCCGAGAAAATCAGTTTTTTTCCACAATGAATGTCTGGCAAAAAATAGTAAATTTCAATGGAAGCCGTTCTGAAATCAATCGGCAAATTACTCAAAATGTTTAACTCGCCGAGAAAATCAGTTTTTTTCCACAATGAATGTCTGGCAAAAAATAGTTAATTTTGATGCAAGACATTCTGAAACCAGTCGGCGAATTACTCAAAATGCTTAAGTCGCCGAGAAAATCACTTTTGTTCCACAATGAATGTCTGGCAAATAATAGTTAATTTCAATGCAAGCCGTTCTGAAACCAATCGGCAAATTACGCAAAATGCTTAACTCGCGGAGAAAATTACTTTTTTCCCACAATGCATGTCTGGCAAAAAATAGTAAATTTCAATGGAAGCCGTTCTGAAATCAATCGGCAAATTACTCAAAATGTTTAACTCGCCGAGAAAATCAGTTTTTTTCCACAATGAAAGTCTGGCAAAAAATAGTAAATTTCAATGCAAGCCGTTCTGAAAGCAATCGGCAAATTACTCAAAATACTTAACTCGCCGAGAAATACACTTTTCTTCCAAAATGAATGGCTGGCAAAAAATAGTTAATTGTGATGCAAACCGTTCTGAAACCAATCGGTGAATTACTCAAAATGCTTAACTCGCCGAGAAAATCACCTTTGTCCCACAATGAATGTCTGGCAAAAAATAGTAAATTTCAATGCAAGCCGTTCTGAAACCAATCGGCAAATTACTCAAAATGCTTAATTCGCCGAGAAAATCACTTTTGTTCCTCAATGAATGTCTGGCAAAAAATAGTAAATAGTTAATTGTGATGCAAGCCGTTCTGAAACCAATCGGCAAATTACTCAAAATGCTTAACTCGCCGAGAAAATCACTTTGTTCCTACAATGAATGTTTGGAAAAAAGAGTAAATTTTAATGCAAGCCGTTCTAAAACCAATCGGCAAATTACTCAAAATACTTAACTCGCCGAGAAATACACTTTTTTTCCAAAATGAATGGCAGGCAAAAAATAGTTAATTGTGATGCAAACCGTTCTGAAACCAATCGGCGAATTACTCAAAATGCTTAAGTCGCCGAGAAAATCACTTTTGTTCCACAATGAATGTCTGGCAAAAAATAGTTAATTTCAATGCAAGCCGTTCTGAAACCAATCGGCAAATTACGCAAAATGCTTAACTCGCGGAGAAAATCACTTTATTTCCACAATGAATGTCTGGCAAAAATAGTTAATTTTGGTGCAAGCCGTTCTGAAAGCAATCGGCGAATTACTCAAAATGCTTAACTCGCCGAGAAAATCACTTTTGTTCCACAATGAATGTGTGGCAATAAATAGTTAATTTCAATGCAAGCCGTTCTGAAACCAATCGGCAAATTACTCAAAATGCTTAACTCGCCGAGAAAATCACTTTATTTCCACAATGAATGTCTGGCAAAAATAGTTAATTTTGATGCAAGCCGTTCTGAAAGCAATCGGCGAATTACTCAAAATGCTTAACTCGCCGAGAAAATTACTTTTTTCCCACAATGCAAGTCTGGCAAAAAATAGTAAATTTCAATGCAAGCCGTTCTGAAAGCAATCGGCAAATTACTCAAAATACTTAACTCGCCGAGAAATACACTTTTCTTCCAAAATGAATGGCTGGCAAAAAATAGTTAATTGTGATGCAAACCGTTCTGAAACCTATCGGTGAATTACTCAAAATGCTTAACTCGCCGAGAAAATCACCTTTGTCCCACAATGAATGTCTGGCAAAAAATAGTAAATTTCAATGCAAGCCGTTCTGAAACCAATCGGCAAATTACTCAAAATGCTTAACTTGCCGAGAAAATCAGTTTTTTTCCACAATGAATGTCTGGCAAAAAATAGTTAATTTTGATGCAAGACGTTCTGAAACAAATCGGCAAATTACTCAAAATGCTTAACTCGCCGAGAAAATCACTTTTGTTCCACAATGAATGTCTGGCAAAAAATAGTTAATTTCAATGCAAGCCGTTCTGAAACAAATCGGCAAATTACTCAAAATGCTTAACTCGCCGAGAAAATCACTTTATTTCCACAATGAATGCCTGGCAAAAATAGTTAATTTTGATGCAAGCCGTTCTGAAAGCGATCGGCGAATTACTCAAAATGCTTAACTCGCCGAGAAAATCACTTTTTTCCCACAATGAATGTCCGGCAAAAAATAGTAAATTTCAATGCAAGCCGTTCTGAAACCGATCGGCAAATTACTCAAAATGCTGAACGCGCCGAGAAAATCACTTTTTTCCCCACAATGAATGTCTCGCAAAAAATAGTTAATTTTGATGCAAGTCGTTCTGAAACCAATCGGCAAATTACTCAAAATGCTTAACTCGCCGAGAAAATCACTTTTGTTCCACAATGAATGTCTGGCAAAAAAATAGTTAATTTCAATGCAAGCCGTTCTGAAACCAATCGGCAAATTACTCAAAATGCTTAACTCGCGGAGAAAATCAGTTTTTTTCACAATCAACGGCTGGCAAACAATAGTAAATTTTGATGCAAGCCGTTCTGAAACCAATCGGCAAATTACTCAAAATGCTTAACTCGCCGAGAAAATCACTTTTGTTCCACAATGAATGTCTTGCAAAAAATAGGAAATTTCAATGCAAGCCGTTCTGAAACCAGTCTGCAAATTACTCAAAATGCTTAACTCGCCGAGAAAATCACTTTCTTTCCACATGATTGTCTGGCAAAAATGGTTAATTTTGAAGCAAGCCGTTCTGAAAGCGATCGGCGAATTACTCAAAATGCTTAACTCGCCTAGAAGATCACTTTTTCCCCACAATGAATGTCTGGCAAAAAATAGTAAATTTCAATGCAAGCCGTTCTGAAAGCAATCGGCAAACTACTCAAAATGTTTAACTCGCCGAAAAATCACTTTTGTTCCACAATGAATGTCTGGCAAAAAATAGTAATTTTGACGCAAGACGTTCCGATACCAATCAGCAAATTACTCAAAATGCTTAACTCGCCGAGAAAATCACTTTTTTTCCCAAATGAATGTCTGGCAAACAATAGTTAATTTTGATGCAAGACGTTCTGAAACCAATCGGCAAATTACTCAAAATGCTTAACTCGCTGAGAAAATCACTTTCTTGCCACAATGAATGTCTGGCAAAAAGTAGTACATTTTAATGCAAGCTGTTCTGAAACCAACTGGCAAATTACTCAAAATGCATAACTCACCGAGACAATCAGTTTTTTTCAACAATGAATGCCTGGCAAAAAATAGTTAATTGTAATGCAAGCCGTTCTGAAATCAATCGGCAAATTACTCAAAATTCTTCAATCGCCGAGAAAATTACTTTTTTCCCACAATGAATGTCTGGCAAAAAATAGTAAATTTCAATGCAAGCCGTTCTGAAAGCAATCGGCAAATTACTCAAAATACTTAACTCGCCGAGAAATACACTCTTTTTCCAAAATGAATGGCAGGCAAAAAATAGTTAATTGTGATGCAAACCGTTCTGAAACCAATCGGTGAATTACTCAAATTGCTTAACTCGCCGAGAAAATCACCTTTTTCCCACAATGAATGTCTGGCAAAAAATAGTAAATTTCAATGGAAGCCGTTCTGAAATCAATCGGCAAATTACTCAAAATGTTTAACTCGCCGAGAAAATCAGTTTTTTTCCACAATGAATGTCTGGCAAAAAATAGTAAATTTCAATGGAAGCCGTTCTGAAATCAATCGGCAAATTACTCAAAATGTTTAACTCGCCGAGAAAATCAGTTTTTTTCCACAATGAATGTCTGGCAAAAAATAGTTAATTTTGATGCAAGACATTCTGAAACCAGTCGGCGAATTACTCAAAATGCTTAAGTCGCCGAGAAAATCACTTTTGTTCCACAATGAATGTCTGGCAAATAATAGTTAATTTCAATGCAAGCCGTTCTGAAACCAATCGGCAAATTACGCAAAATGCTTAACTCGCGGAGAAAATTACTTTTTTCCCACAATGCATGTCTGGCAAAAAATAGTAAATTTCAATGGAAGCCGTTCTGAAATCAATCGGCAAATTACTCAAAATGTTTAACTCGCCGAGAAAATCAGTTTTTTTCCACAATGAAAGTCTGGCAAAAAATAGTAAATTTCAATGCAAGCCGTTCTGAAAGCAATCGGCAAATTACTCAAAATACTTAACTCGCCGAGAAATACACTTTTCTTCCAAAATGAATGGCTGGCAAAAAATAGTTAATTGTGATGCAAACCGTTCTGAAACCAATCGGTGAATTACTCAAAATGCTTAACTCGCCGAGAAAATCACCTTTGTCCCACAATGAATGTCTGGCAAAAAATAGTAAATTTCAATGCAAGCCGTTCTGAAACCAATCGGCAAATTACTCAAAATGCTTAATTCGCCGAGAAAATCACTTTTGTTCCTCAATGAATGTCTGGCAAAAAATAGTAAATAGTTAATTGTGATGCAAGCCGTTCTGAAACCAATCGGCAAATTACTCAAAATGCTTAACTCGCCGAGAAAATCACTTTGTTCCTACAATGAATGTTTGGAAAAAAGAGTAAATTTTAATGCAAGCCGTTCTAAAACCAATCGGCAAATTACTCAAAATACTTAACTCGCCGAGAAATACACTTTTTTTCCAAAATGAATGGCAGGCAAAAAATAGTTAATTGTGATGCAAACCGTTCTGAAACCAATCGGCGAATTACTCAAAATGCTTAAGTCGCCGAGAAAATCACTTTTGTTCCACAATGAATGTCTGGCAAAAAATAGTTAATTTCAATGCAAGCCGTTCTGAAACCAATCGGCAAATTACGCAAAATGCTTAACTCGCGGAGAAAATCACTTTATTTCCACAATGAATGTCTGGCAAAAATAGTTAATTTTGGTGCAAGCCGTTCTGAAAGCAATCGGCGAATTACTCAAAATGCTTAACTCGCCGAGAAAATCACTTTTGTTCCACAATGAATGTCTGGCAATAAATAGTTAATTTCAATGCAAGCCGTTCTGAAACCAATCGGCAAATTACTCAAAATGCTTAACTCGCCGAGAAAATCACTTTATTTCCACAATGAATGTCTGGCAAAAATAGTTAATTTTGATGCAAGCCGTTCTGAAAGCAATCGGCGAATTACTCAAAATGCTTAACTCGCCGAGAAAATTACTTTTTTCCCACAATGCAAGTCTGGCAAAAAATAGTAAATTTCAATGCAAGCCGTTCTGAAAGCAATCGGCAAATTACTCAAAATACTTAACTCGCCGAGAAATACACTTTTCTTCCAAAATGAATGGCTGGCAAAAAATAGTTAATTGTGATGCAAACCGTTCTGAAACCTATCGGTGAATTACTCAAAATGCTTAACTCGCCGAGAAAATCACCTTTGTCCCACAATGAATGTCTGGCAAAAAATAGTAAATTTCAATGCAAGCCGTTCTGAAACCAATCGGCAAATTACTCAAAATGCTTAACTTGCCGAGAAAATCAGTTTTTTTCCACAATGAATGTCTGGCAAAAAATAGTTAATTTTGATGCAAGACGTTCTGAAACAAATCGGCAAATTACTCAAAATGCTTAACTCGCCGAGAAAATCACTTTTGTTCCACAATGAATGTCTGGCAAAAAATAGTTAATTTCAATGCAAGCCGTTCTGAAACAAATCGGCAAATTACTCAAAATGCTTAACTCGCCGAGAAAATCACTTTATTTCCACAATGAATGCCTGGCAAAAATAGTTAATTTTGATGCAAGCCGTTCTGAAAGCGATCGGCGAATTACTCAAAATGCTTAACTCGCCGAGAAAATCACTTTTTTCCCACAATGAATGTCCGGCAAAAAATAGTAAATTTCAATGCAAGCCGTTCTGAAACCGATCGGCAAATTACTCAAAATGCTGAACGCACCGAGAAAATCACTTTTTTCCCCACAATGAATGTCTCGCAAAAAATAGTTAATTTTGATGCAAGTCGTTCTGAAACCAATCGGCAAATTACTCAAAATGCTTAACTCGCCGAGAAAATCACTTTTGTTCCACAATGAATGTCTGGCAAAAAAATAGTTAATTTCAATGCAAGCCGTTCTGAAACCAATCGGCAAATTACTCAAAATGCTTAACTCGCGGAGAAAATCAGTTTTTTTCACAATCAACGGCTGGCAAACAATAGTAAATTTTGATGCAAGCCGTTCTGAAACCAATCGGCAAATTACTCAAAATGCTTAACTCGCCGAGAAAATCACTTTTGTTCCACAATGAATGTCTTGCAAAAAATAGGAAATTTCAATGCAAGCCGTTCTGAAACCAGTCGGCAAATTACTCAAAATGCTTAACTCGCCGAGAAAATCACTTTCTTTCCACATGATTGTCTGGCAAAAATGGTTAATTTTGAAGCAAGCCGTTCTGAAAGCGATCGGCGAATTACTCAAAATGCTTAACTCGCCTAGAAGATCACTTTTTCCCCACAATGAATGTCTGGCAAAAAATAGTAAATTTCAATGCAAGCCGTTCTGAAAGCAATCGGCAAACTACTCAAAATGTTTAACTCGCCGAAAAATCACTTTTGTTCCACAATGAATGTCTGGCAAAAAATAGTAATTTTGACGCAAGACGTTCCGATACCAATCAGCAAATTACTCAAAATGCTTAACTCGCCGAGAAAATCACTTTTTTTCCCAAATGAATGTCTGGCAAACAATAGTTAATTTTGATGCAAGACGTTCTGAAACCAATCGGCAAATTACTCAAAATGCTTAACTCGCCGAGACAATCAGTTTTTTTCAACAATGAATGCCTGGCAAAAAATAGTTAATTGTAATGCAAGCCGTTCTGAAATCAATCGGCAAATTACTCAAAATTCTTCAATCGCCGAGAAAATTACTTTTTTCCCACAATGAATGTCTGGCAAAAAATAGTAAATTTCAATGCAAGCCGTTCTGAAAGCAATCGGCAAACTACTAAAAATGCTTAACTCGCCGAGAAAATCACTTTTGTTCCACAATGAATGCCTGGCAAAAATAGTTAATTGTGTTGCAAGCCGTTCTGAAGCCAATCGGCAAATTACTCAAAATGCTTAACTCGCCGAGATAATCACTTTTGTTCCACAATGAACGCCTGGCAAAAAATAGTTAATTGTGATGCAAGCCGTTCTGTAACCGATCGTCAAATTACTCAAAATGCTTAACTCGCCGAGAAAATCACCTTTTTCCCACAATGAATGTCTGGCAAAAAATAGTAAATTTCAATGCAAGCCGTTCTGAAAACAATCGGGAAAATGCTCAAAATGCTTAACTCGCCGAGAAAATCACTTTTGTTCCACAATGAATGTCTGGCAAACAATAGTAAATTGTGATGCAAGCCGTTCTGAAACCAATCGGCAAATTACTCAAAATGCTTAACTCGCCGATAAAATCACTTTATTTCCAAAATGAATGTCTGGCAAAAAATAGTTAATTTTGATGCAAGACGTTCAGAAACCAGTCGGCAAATTACTCAAAATGCTTAACTCGCCGAGAAAATCACTTTCTTTCCACATGATTGTCTGGCAAAAATGGTTAATTTTGATGCAAGCCGTTCTGAAAGCGATCGGCGAATTACTCAAAATGCTTAACTCGCCTAGAAGATCACTTTTTCCCCACAATGAATGTCTGGCAAAAAATAGTAAATTTCAATGCAAGCCGTTCTGAAAGCAATCGGCAAACTACTCAAAATGTTTAACTCGCCGAAAAATCACTTTTGTTCCACAATGAATGTCTGGCAAAAAATAGTAATTTTGACGCAAGACGTTCCGATACCAATCAGCAAATTACTCAAAATGCTTAACTCGCCGAGAAAATCACTTTTTTTCCCAAATGAATGTCTGGCAAACAATAGTTAATTTTGATGCAAGACGTTCTGAAACCAACTGGCAAATTACTCAAAATGCATAACTCACCGAGACAATCAGTTTTTTTCAACAATGAATGTCTGGCAAAAAATAGTTAATTGTAATGCAAGCCGTTCTGAAATCAATCGGCAAATTACTCAAAATTCTTCAATCGCCGAGAAAATTACTTTTTTCCCACAATGAATGTCTGGCAAAAAAATAGTAAATTTCAATGCAAGCCGTTCTGAAAGCAATCGGCAAACTACTAAAAATGCTTAACTCGCCGAGAAAATCACTTTTGTTCCACAATGAATGCCTGGCAAAAATAGTTAATTGTGTTGCAAGCCGTTCTGAAGCCAATCGGCAAATTACTCAAAATGCTTAACTCGCCGAGATAATCACTTTTGTTCCACAATGAACGCCTGGCAAAAAATAGTTAATTGTGATGCAAGCCGTTCTGTAACCGATCGTCAAATTACTCAAAATGCTTAACTCGCCGAGAAAATCACCTTTTTCCCACAATGAATGTCTGGCAAAAAATAGTAAATTTCAATGCAAGCCGTTCTGAAAACAATCGGGAAAATGCTCAAAATGCTTAACTCGCCGAGAAAATCACTTTTGTTCCACAATGAATGTCTGGCAAACAATAGTAAATTGTGATGCAAGCCGTTCTGAAACCAATCGGCAAATTACTCAAAATGCTTAACTCGCCGAGAAAATCACTTTATTTCCAAAATGAATGTCTGGCAAAAAATAGTTAATTTTGATGCAAGACGTTCAGAAACCAATCGGCAAATTACTCAAAATGCTTAACTCGCCGAGAAAATCACTTTTGTTCCACAATGAATGTTTTGCAAAAATAGGAAATTTCAATGCATGAAGTTCTGAAACCAATCGGCAAATTACTCAAAATGCTTAACTCGCCGAGAAAATCACATTTTTCCCACAATGAAGGTCTGGCAAAAAATAGTAAATTTCAATGCAAGCCGTTCTGAAAGCAATCGGCAAACTACTCAAAATGATTAACTCGCCGAGAAAATCACTTTTGTTCCACAATGAATGCCTGGCAAAAAATAGTTAATTGTGTTGCAAGCCGTTCTGAAACCAATCGGCAAATTACTCAAAATGCTTGACTCGCCGAGAAAATCACTTTTGTTCCACAATGAACGCCTGGCAAAAAATAGTTAATTGTGATGCTAGCCGTTCTGATACCAATCGGCAAATTACTCAAATTGCTTAACTCGCGGAGAAAATCAGTTTTTTTTCACAATCAATGACTGGCAAACAATAGTAAATTTCAATGCAAGCCGTTCTGAAACCAATCGGCAAATTACTCAAAATGCTTAACTCGCGGAGAAAATCACTTTTGTTCCACAATGAACGCCTGGCAAAAAATAGTTAATGTGATGCAAGCCGTTCTGAAACCAATCGGCAAATTACTCAAAATGCTTAACTCGCCGAGAAAATCACCTTTTTCCCACAATGAATGTCTGGCAAAAAATAGGAAATTTCAATTCAAGCCGTTCTGAAACCAATCGGCAAATTACTCAAAATGCTTAACTCGCCGAGAAAATCACTTTATTTCCACAATGAATGCCTGGCAAATATAGTTAATTTTGATGCAAGCCGTTCTGAAAGCGATCGGCGAATTACTCAAAATGCTTAACTCGCCGAGAAAATCACTTTTTTCCCACAATGAATGTCCGGCAAAAAATAGTAAATTTCAATGCAAGCCGTTCTGAAACCGATCGGCAAATTACTCAAAATGCTGAACGCGCCGAGAAAATCACTTTATTTCCAAAATGAATGTCTGGCAAAAAATAGTTAATTTTGATGCAAGACGTTCAGAAACCAATCGGCAAATTACTCAAAATGCTTAACTCGCCGAGAAAATCACTTTTGTTCCACAATGAATGTTTTGCAAAAATAGGAAATTTCAATGCATGAAGTTCTGAAACCAATCGGCAAATTACTCAAAATGCTTAACTCGCCGAGAAAATCACATTTTTCCCACAATGAAGGTCTGGCAAAAAATAGTAAATTTCAATGCAAGCCGTTCTGAAAGCAATCGGCAAACTACTCAAAATGATTAACTCGCCGAGAAAATCACTTTTGTTCCACAATGAATGCCTGGCAAAAAATAGTTAATTGTGTTGCAAGCCGTTCTGAAACCAATCGGCAAATTACTCAAAATGCTTGACTCGCCGAGAAAATCACTTTTGTTCCACAATGAACGCCTGGCAAAAAATAGTTAATTGTGATGCTAGCCGTTCTGATACCAATCGGCAAATTACTCAAATTGCTTAACTCGCGGAGAAAATCAGTTTTTTTTCACAATCAATGACTGGCAAACAATAGTAAATTTCAATGCAAGCCGTTCTGAAACCAATCGGCAAATTACTCAAAATGCTTAACTCGCGGAGAAAATCACTTTTGTTCCACAATGAACGCCTGGCAAAAAATAGTTAATGTGATGCAAGCCGTTCTGAAACCAATCGGCAAATTACTCAAAATGCTTAACTCGCCGAGAAAATCACCTTTTTCCCACAATGAATGTCTGGCAAAAAATAGGAAATTTCAATTCAAGCCGTTCTGAAACCAATCGGCAAATTACTCAAAATGCTTAACTCGCCGAGAAAATCACTTTATTTCCACAATGAATGCCTGGCAAATATAGTTAATTTTGATGCAAGCCGTTCTGAAAGCGATCGGCGAATTACTCAAAATGCTTAACTCGCCGAGAAAATCACTTTTTTCCCACAATGAATGTCCGGCAAAAAATAGTAAATTTCAATGCAAGCCGTTCTGAAACCGATCGGCAAATTACTCAAAATGCTGAACGCGCCGAGAAAATCACTTTTTTCCCCACAATGAATGTCTCGCAAAAAATAGTTAATTTTGATGCAAGTCGTTCTGAAACCAATCGGCAAATTACTCAAAATGCTTAACTCGCCGAGAAAATCACTTTTGTTCCACAATGAATGTCTGGCAAAAAATAGTTAATTTCAATGCAAGCCGTTCTGAAACCAATCGGCAAATTACTCAAAATGCTTAACTCGCGGAGAAAATCAGTTTTTTTCACAATCAACGGCTGGCAAACAATAGTAAATTTTGATGCAAGCCGTTCTGAAACCAATCGGCAAACTACTAAAAATGCTTAACTCGCCGAGAAAATCACTTTTGTTCCACAATGAATGCCTGGCAAAAATAGTTAATTGTGTTGCAAGCCGTTCTGAAGCCAATCGGCAAATTACTCAAAATGCTTAACTCGCCGAGATAATCACTTTTGTTCCACAATGAACGCCTGGCAAAAAATAGTTAATTGTGATGCAAGCCGTTCTGTAACCGATCGTCAAATTACTCAAAATGCTTAACTCGCCGAGAAAATCACCTTTTTCCCACAATGAATGTCTGGCAAAAAATAGTAAATTTCAATGCAAGCCGTTCTGAAAACAATCGGGAAAATGCTCAAAATGCTTAACTCGCCGAGAAAATCACTTTTGTTCCACAATGAATGTCTGGCAAACAATAGTAAATTGTGATGCAAGCCGTTCTGAAACCAATCGGCAAATTACTCAAAATGCTTAACTCGCCGATAAAATCACTTTATTTCCAAAATGAATGTCTGGCAAAAAATAGTTAATTTTGATGCAAGACGTTCAGAAACCAGTCGGCAAATTACTCAAAATGCTTAACTCGCCGAGAAAATCACTTTCTTTCCACATGATTGTCTGGCAAAAATGGTTAATTTTGATGCAAGCCGTTCTGAAAGCGATCGGCGAATTACTCAAAATGCTTAACTCGCCTAGAAGATCACTTTTTCCCCACAATGAATGTCTGGCAAAAAATAGTAAATTTCAATGCAAGCCGTTCTGAAAGCAATCGGCAAACTACTCAAAATGTTTAACTCGCCGAAAAATCACTTTTGTTCCACAATGAATGTCTGGCAAAAAATAGTAATTTTGACGCAAGACGTTCCGATACCAATCAGCAAATTACTCAAAATGCTTAACTCGCCGAGAAAATCACTTTTTTTCCCAAATGAATGTCTGGCAAACAATAGTTAATTTTGATGCAAGACGTTCTGAAACCAACTGGCAAATTACTCAAAATGCATAACTCACCGAGACAATCAGTTTTTTTCAACAATGAATGTCTGGCAAAAAATAGTTAATTGTAATGCAAGCCGTTCTGAAATCAATCGGCAAATTACTCAAAATTCTTCAATCGCCGAGAAAATTACTTTTTTCCCACAATGAATGCCTGGCAAAAAAATAGTAAATTTCAATGCAAGCCGTTCTGAAAGCAATCGGCAAACTACTAAAAATGCTTAACTCGCCGAGAAAATCACTTTTGTTCCACAATGAATGCCTGGCAAAAATAGTTAATTGTGTTGCAAGCCGTTCTGAAGCCAATCGGCAAATTACTCAAAATGCTTAACTCGCCGAGATAATCACTTTTGTTCCACAATGAACGCCTGGCAAAAAATAGTTAATTGTGATGCAAGCCGTTCTGTAACCGATCGTCAAATTACTCAAAATGCTTAACTCGCCGAGAAAATCACCTTTTTCCCACAATGAATGTCTGGCAAAAAATAGTAAATTTCAATGCAAGCCGTTCTGAAAACAATCGGGAAAATGCTCAAAATGCTTAACTCGCCGAGAAAATCACTTTTGTTCCACAATGAATGTCTGGCAAACAATAGTAAATTGTGATGCAAGCCGTTCTGAAACCAATCGGCAAATTACTCAAAATGCTTAACTCGCCGAGAAAATCACTTTATTTCCAAAATGAATGTCTGGCAAAAAATAGTTAATTTTGATGCAAGACGTTCAGAAACCAATCGGCAAATTACTCAAAATGCTTAACTCGCCGAGAAAATCACTTTTGTTCCACAATGAATGTTTTGCAAAAATAGGAAATTTCAATGCATGAAGTTCTGAAACCAATCGGCAAATTACTCAAAATGCTTAACTCGCCGAGAAAATCACATTTTTCCCACAATGAAGGTCTGGCAAAAAATAGTAAATTTCAATGCAAGCCGTTCTGAAAGCAATCGGCAAACTACTCAAAATGATTAACTCGCCGAGAAAATCACTTTTGTTCCACAATGAATGCCTGGCAAAAAATAGTTAATTGTGTTGCAAGCCGTTCTGAAACCAATCGGCAAATTACTCAAAATGCTTGACTCGCCGAGAAAATCACTTTTGTTCCACAATGAACGCCTGGCAAAAAATAGTTAATTGTGATGCTAGCCGTTCTGATACCAATCGGCAAATTACTCAAATTGCTTAACTCGCGGAGAAAATCAGTTTTTTTTCACAATCAATGACTGGCAAACAATAGTAAATTTCAATGCAAGCCGTTCTGAAACCAATCGGCAAATTACTCAAAATGCTTAACTCGCGGAGAAAATCACTTTTGTTCCACAATGAACGCCTGGCAAAAAATAGTTAATGTGATGCAAGCCGTTCTGAAACCAATCGGCAAATTACTCAAAATGCTTAACTCGCCGAGAAAATCACCTTTTTCCCACAATGAATGTCTGGCAAAAAATAGGAAATTTCAATTCAAGCCGTTCTGAAACCAATCGGCAAATTACTCAAAATGCTTAACTCGCCGAGAAAATCACTTTATTTCCACAATGAATGCCTGGCAAAAATAGTTAATTTTGATGCAAGCCGTTCTGAAAGCGATCGGCGAATTACTCAAAATGCTTAACTCGCCGAGAAAATCACGTTTTTTCCCACAATGAATGTCCGGCAAAAAATAGTAAATTTCAATGCAAGCCGTTCTGAAACCGATCGGCAAATTACTCAAAATGCTGAACGCGCCGAGAAAATCACTTTTTTCCCCACAATGAATGTCTCGCAAAAAATAGTTAATTTTGATGCAAGTCGTTCTGAAACCAATCGGCAAATTACTCAAAATGCTTAACTCGCCGAGAAAATCACTTTTGTTCCACAATGAATGTCTGGCAAAAAATAGTTAATTTCAATGCAAGCCGTTCTGAAACCAATCGGCAAATTACTCAAAATGCTTAACTCGCGGAGAAAATCAGTTTTTTTCACAATCAACGGCTGGCAAACAATAGTAAATTTTGATGCAAGCCGTTCTGAAACCAATCGGCAAATTACTCAAAATGCTTAACTCGCCGAGAAAATCACTTTTGTTCCACAATGAATGTCTTGCAAAAAATAGGAAATTTCAATGCAAGCCGTTCTGAAACCAGTCGGCAAATTACTCAAAATGCTTAACTCGCCTGGAAAATCACTTTCTTTCCACATGATTGTCTGGCAAAAATGGTTAATTTTGATGCAAGCCGTTCTGAAAGCGATCGGCGAATTACTCAAAATGCTTAACTCGCCTAGAAGATCACTTTTTCCCCACAATGAATGTCTGGCAAAAAATAGTAAATTTCAATGCAAGCCGTTCTGAAAGCAATCGGCAAACTACTCAAAATGTTTTACTCGCCGAAAAATCACTTTTGTTCCACAATGAATGTCTGGCAAAAAATAGTAATTTTGACGCAAGACGTTCCGATACCAATCAGCAAATTACTCAAAATGCTTAACTCGCCGAGAAAATCACTTTTTTTCCCAAATGAATGTCTGGCAAACAATAGTTAATTTTGATGCAAGACGTTCTGAAACCAATCGGCAAATTACTCAAAATGCTTAACTCGCCGAGAAAATCACCTTTTTCCCACAATGAATGTCTGGCAAAAAATAGTAAATTTCAATGCAAGCCGTTCTGAAAACAATCGGCAAAATGCTCAAAATGCTTAACTCGCCGAGAAAATCACATTGTTCCCACAATGAATGTTTGGAAAAAAGAGTAAATTTTAATGCAAGCCGTTCTAAAACCAATCGGCAAATTACTCAAAATGCTTAACTCGCAGAGAAAATCAGTTTTTTTTCACAATCAATGGCTGGCAAACAATAGTAAATTTTGATGCAAGCTGTTCTGAAACCAATCGGCAAATTACTCAAAATGCTTAACTCGCCGTGAAAATCACTTTGTTCCCACAATGAATGTTTGGAAAAAAGAGTAAATTTTAATGCAAGCCGTTCTAAAACCAATCGGCAAATTACTCAAAATGCTTAACTCGCCGAGAAAATCACTTTTGTTCCACAATGAATGTCTTGCAAGAAATAGGAAATTTCAATGCAAGCCGTTCTGAAACAAATCGGCAAATTACTCAAAATGCTTAACTCGCCGAGAAAATCACTTTCTCTCCACATGATTGTCTGGCAAAAATAGTTAATTTTGATGCAAGCCGTTCTGAAAGCGATCGGCGAATTACTCAAAATGCTTAACTCGCCGAGAAGATCACTTTTTTCCCACAATGAATGTCTGGCAAAAAATAGTAATTTTGACGCAAGACGTTCTGATACCAATCGGCAAATTACTCAAAATGCTTAACTCGCCGAGAAAATCACTTTTTTTCCCCAAATGAATGTCTGGCAAACAATAGTTAATTTTGATGCAAGACTTTCTGAAACCAATCGGCAAAATACTCAAAATGCTTAACTCGCTGAGAAAATCACTTTCTTGCCACAATGAATGTCTGGCAAAAAGAAGTACATTTTAATGCAAGCTGTTCTGAAACCAGCCGGCAACTTACTCAAAATGCATAACTCACCGAGACAATCAGTTTTTTTCAACAATGAATGTCTGGCAAAAAATAGTTAATTGTGATGCAAGCAGTTCTGAAACCAATCGGCAAATTACTCAAAATTCTTAAATCGCCGAGAAAATTACTTTTTTCCCACAATGAATGTCTGGCAAAAAATAGTAAATTTCAATGCAAGCCGTTCTGAAAGCATCGGTAAACTACTGAAAATGCTTAACTCGCCGAGAAAATCACTTTTGTTCCACAATGAATGCCTGGCAAAAAATAGTTAATTGTGTTGCAACCCGTTCTGAAACCAATCGGCAAATTACTCAAAATGCTTAACTCGCCGAGAAAATCACTTTGTTCCCACAATGAATGTTTGGAAAAAAGAGTAAATTTTAATGCAAGCCGTTCTGAAACCAATCGGCAAACTGCTCAAACTGCTTCACGCGCCGAGAAAATAACTTTTTTCCCGACAATGAATGTCTCGCAAAAAATAGTTAATTTTGATGCAAGTCGTTCTGAAACCAATCAGCAAATTACTCAAAATGCTTAACTCGCCGAGAAAATCACTTTTTTTCCCAAATGAATGGCTGGCAAACAATAGTTAATTTTGATGCAAGACCTTCTGAAACCAATCGGCAAATTACTCAAAATGCTTAATTCGCTGAGAAAATCACTTTCTTGTCACAATGAATGTCTGGCAAAAAGTAGTACATTTTAATGCAAGCTGTTCTGAAACCAACCGGCAAATTACTCAAAATGCATAACTCGCCGAGAAAATCAGTATTTTTCAACAATGAATGTCTGGCAAAAAATAGTAAATTTCAATGCAAGGCGTTCTGAAAGCAATCGGCAAACTACTCAAAGTGCTTAACTAGCCGAGAAAATCACTTTTGTTCCACAATGAATGTCTGGCAAAAAATAGTAAATTGCGATGCAAGTCGTTCTGAAACCAAGCGGCAAATTACTCAAAATGCTTAACTCGCCGAGAAAATCACTTTTGTTCCACAATGAATGTCTGGCAAAAAATAGTTAATTTCAATGCAAGCCGTTCTGAAACCAATCGGCAAATTATTCAAAATGCTTAACTCGCGGAGAAAATCAATTTATTTTCGCAATCAATGTCTGGCAAACAATAGTTAATTTTGATTCAAGAAGTTCTGAAACCAATCGGCAAATTACTCAAAATGCATAACTCGCCGAGAAAATCATTTTCTTGCCACAATGAATGTCTTGCAAAAAATAGTAAATTTTAATGCAAGCCGTTCTGAAACCAACCGGCAAATACTCAAAATGCTTAACTCGCGAGAAAATCGCTTTTGTTCCACAATGAATGTCTGGCATAAATTAGTAAATTTTGATGCAAGCCGTTCTGAAACCAATCGGCAAATTACTCAAAATGCTTAACTCGCCGAGAAAATCACTTCGTTCCCAAAATGAATGTTTGGAAAAAAGAGTAAATTTTAATGCAAGCCGTTCTAAAACCAATCGGCAAATTACTCAAAATGCTTAACTCGCCGAGAAAATCACTTTTGTTCCACAATGAATGTCTTGCAAAAAATAGGAAATTCCAATGCAAGCCGTTCTGAAATAATCGGCAAATTACTCAAAATGCTTAACTCGCCGAGAAAATCACTTTCTTTGCACATGATTGTCTGGCAAAAATAGATACATTTGATGCAAGCCGTTTCTGAAAGCGATCGGCGAATTATTCAACATGCTTAACTCGCCGAGAAAATCACTTTTTTCCTACAATGAATGTCTGGCAAAAAATAGTAAATTTCAATGCAAGCCGTTCTGAAAGCAATCCGCAAACTACTCAAAATGTTTAACTCGCCGAGAAAATCACTTTTGTTCCACAATGAATGTCTGGCAAAAAATAGTAATTTTGACGCAAGACGTTCTGATACCAATCAGCAAATTACTCAAAATGCTAAACTCGCCGAGAAAATCACTTTTTTTCCCAAATGAATGTCTGGCAAACAATAGTTAATTTTGATGCAAGACGTTCTGAAACCAATCGGCAAATTACTCAAAATGCTTAACTCGCTGAGAAAATCACTTTCTTGCCACAATGAATGTCTGGCAAAAAGTAGTACATTTTAATGCAAGCTGTTCTGAAACCAACCGGCAAATTACTCAAAATGCATAACTCGCCGAGAAAATCAGTTTTTTTAACAATCAATGTCTGGCAAAAATAGTTAATTGTGATGCACACCGATCTGAAACCACTCGGCAAATTGCTCAAAATGGTTAACTCGCCGAGAAAATCACTTTTGTTCCACAATGAATGCCAGGCAAAAAATAGTTAATTGTGATGCAAGCCGTTCTGAAACCGATCGGCAAATTACTCAAAATGCTTAACTCGCCGAGAAAATTACTTTTTTCCCACAATGAATGCCTGGCAAAAAATAGTTAATTGTGTTGCAAGCCGTTCTGAAACCAATCGGCAAATTAGTCAAAATGCTTAACTCGCCGAGAAAATCACTTTTGTTCCACAATGAACGCCTGGCAAAAAATAGTCAATTGTGATGCAAGCCGTTCTGAAACCAATGGGCAAATTACTCAAAATGCTTAACTCGCCGAGAAAATCACCTTTTTCCCACAATGAATGCCTGGCAAAAAATAGTAAATTTCAATGCAAGGCGTTCTGAAAACAATCGGCAAAATGCTCAAAATGCTTAACTCGCCGAGAAAATCACTTTTGTTCCACAATGAATGTCTGGCAAAAAATAGTTAATTTTGATGAAAGTCGTTCTGAAACCAATCGTCAAATTACTCAAAAAGCTTAACTCGCCGAGAAAATCACCTTTTTCCCACAATGAATGTCTGGCGAAAAATAGTAAATTTCAATGCAAGCCGTTCTGAAAACAATCGGCAAAATGCTCAAAATGCTTAACTCGCCGAGAAAATCACTTTTTTTCCCACAATGAATGTCTGGCAAAAAATAGTAAATTGTGATGCAAGCCGTTCTGAAACCAATCGGCAAATTACTCAAAATGCCTAACTCGCCGAGAAAATCACTTTTGTTCCACAATGAATGTCTGGCAAAAAATAGTAAATTTCAATGCAAGCCGTTCTGAAACCGATCGGCAAATTACTCAAAATGCTTAACGCGCCGAGAAAATCACTTTTTTTCCCAACAATGAATGTCTCGCAAAAAATAGTTAATTTTGATGCAAGTCGTTCTGAAACCAATCGGCAAATTACTCAAAATGCTTAACTCGCCGAGAAAATCACTTTTTTTCCCAAAAGAATGGCTGGTAAACAATAGTTAATTTTGATGCAAGACCTTCTGAAACCAATCGGCAAATTACTCAAAATGCTTAATTCGCTGAGAAAATCACTTTCTTGTCACAATGAATGTCTGGCAAAAAGTAGTACATTTTAATGCAAGCTGTTCTGAAACCAACCGGCAAATTACTCAAAATGCATCACTCGCCGAGAAAATCAGTATTTTTCAACAATGAATGTCTGGCAAAAAATAGTAAATTTCAATGCAAGGCGTTCTGAAAGCAATCGGCAAACTACTCAAAGTGCTTAACTCGCCGAGAAAATCACTTTTGTTCCACAATGAATGTCTGGCAAAAAATAGTAAATTGCGATGCAAGTCGTTCTGAAACCAATCGGCAAATTACTCAAAATGCTTAACTCGCCGAGAAAATCACTTTTGTTCCACAATGAATGTCTGGCAAAAAATAGTTAATTTCAATGCAAGCCGTTCTGAAACCAATCGGCAAATTATTCAAAATGCTTAACTCGCGGAGAAAATCAATTTATTTTCGCAATCAATGTCTGGCAAACAATAGTTAATTTTGATTCAAGAAGTTCTGAAACCAATCGGCAAATTACTCAAAATGCATAACTTGCCGAGAAAATCATTTTCTTGCCACAATGAATGTCTTGCAAAAAATAGTAAATTTTAATGCAAGCCGTTCTGAAACCAACCGGCAAATACTCAAAATGCTTAACTCGCGAGAAAATCGCTTTTGTTCCACAATGAATGTCTGGCATAAATTAGTATATTTGATGCAAGCCGTTCTGAAACCAATCGGCAAATTACTCAAAATGCTTAACTCGCCGAGAAAATCACTTCGTTCCCAAAATGAATGTTTGGAAAAAAGAGTAAATTTTAATGCAAGCCGTTCTAAAACCAATCGGCAAATTACTCAAAATGCTTAACTCGCCGAGAAAATCACTTTTGTTCCACAATGAATGTCTTGCAAAAAATAGGAAATTCCAATGCAAGCCGTTCTGAAATAATCGGCAAATTACTCAAAATGCTTAACTCGCCGAGAAAATCACTTTCTTTGCACATGATTGTCTGGCAAAAATAGATACATTTGATGCAAGCCGTTTCTGAAAGCGATCGGCGAATTATTCAACATGCTTAACTCGCCGAGAAAATCACTTTTTTCCTACAATGAATGTCTGGCAAAAAATAGTAAATTTCAATGCAAGCCGTTCTGAAAGCAATCCGCAAACTACTCAAAATGTTTAACTCGCCGAGAAAATCACTTTTGTTCCACAATGAATGTCTGGCAAAAAATAGTAATTTTGACGCAAGACGTTCTGATACCAATCAGCAAATTACTCAAAATGCTAAACTCGCCGAGAAAATCACTTTTTTTCCCAAATGAATGTCTGGCAAACAATAGTTAATTTTGATGCAAGACGTTCTGAAACCAATCGGCAAATTACTCAAAATGCTTAACTCGCTGAGAAAATCACTTTCTTGCCACAATGAATGTCTGGCAAAAAGTAGTACATTTTAATGCAAGCTGTTCTGAAACCAACCGGCAAATTACTCAAAATGCATAACTCGCCGAGAAAATCAGTTTTTTTAACAATCAATGTCTGGCAAAAATAGTTAATTGTGATGCACACCGATCTGAAACCACTCGGCAAATTGCTCAAAATGGTTAACTCGCCGAGAAAATCACTTTTGTTCCACAATGAATGCCAGGCAAAAAATAGTTAATTGTGATGCAAGCCGTTCTGAAACCGATCGGCAAATTACTCAAAATGCTTAACTCGCCGAGAAAATTACTTTTTTCCCACAATGAATGCCTGGCAAAAAATAGTTAATTGTGTTGCAAGCCGTTCTGAAACCAATCGGCAAATTAGTCAAAATGCTTAACTCGCCGAGAAAATCACTTTTGTTCCACAATGAACGCCTGGCAAAAAATAGTCAATTGTGATGCAAGCCGTTCTGAAACCAATGGGCAAATTACTCAAAATGCTTAACTCGCCGAGAAAATCACCTTTTTCCCACAATGAATGCCTGGCAAAAAATAGTAAATTTCAATGCAAGGCGTTCTGAAAACAATCGGCAAAACGCTCAAAATGCTTAACTCGCCGAGAAAATCACTTTTGTTCCACAATGAATGTCTGGCAAAAAATAGTTAATTTTGATGAAAGTCGTTCTGAAACCAATCGTCAAATTACTCAAAATGCTTAACTCGCCGAGAAAATCACCTTTTTCCCACAATGAATGTCTGGCGAAAAATAGTAAATTTCAATGCAAGCCGTTCTGAAAACAATCGGCAAAATGCTCAAAATGCTTAACTCGCCGAGAAAATCACTTTTTTTCCCACAATGAATGTCTGGCAAAAAATAGTAAATTGTGATGCAAGCCGTTCTGAAACCAATCGGCAAATTACTCAAAATGCCTAACTCGCCGAGAAAATCACTTTTGTTCCACAATGAATGTCTGGCAAAAAATAGTAAATTTCAATGCAAGCCGTTCTGAAACCGATCGGCAAATTACTCAAAATGCTTAACTCGGCGAGAAAATCACTTTATTTCCACAATGAATGTCTGGCAAAAATAGTTAATTTTGATGCAAGCCGTTCTGAAAGCAATCGGCGAATTACTCAAAATGCTTAACTCGCCGAGAAAATTACTTTTTTCCCACAATGCAAGTCTGGCAAAAAATAGTAAATTTCAATGCAAGCCGTTCTGAAAGCAATCGGCAAATTACTCAAAATACTTAACTCGCCGAGAAATACACTTTTCTTCCAAAATGAATGGATGGCAAAAAATAGTTAATTGTGATGCAAACCGTTCTGAAACCAATCGGTGAATTACTCAAAATGCTTAACTCGCCGAGAAAATCACCTTTGTCCCACAATGAATGTCTGGCAAAAAATAGTAAATTTCAATGCAAGCCGTTCTGAAACCAATCGGTAAATTACTCAAAATGCTTAACATGCCGAGAAAATCAGTTTTTTTCCACAATGAATGTCTGGCAAAAAATAGTTAATTTTGATGCAAGACGTTCTGAAACAAATCGGCAAATTACTCAAAATGCTTAACTCGCCGAGAAAATCACTTTTGTTCCACAATGAATGTCTGGCAAAAAATAGTTAATTTCAATGCAAGCCGTTCTGAAACCAATCGGCAAATTACGCAAAATGCTTAACTCGCGGAGAAAATCAGTTTTTTTTCACAATGAATGTCTGGCAAAAATATAGTTAATTTTGATGCAAGACGTTCTGAAACCAATCGGCAAATTACTCAAAATGCTTAACTCGCCGAGAAAATCACTTTTGTTCCACAATGAATGTCTGGCAAAAAATAGGAAATTTCGATTCAAGCCGTTCTGAAACCAATCGGCAAATTACTCAAAATGCTTAACTCGCCGAGAAAATCACTTTATTTCCACAATGAATGCCTGGCAAAAATAGTTAATTTTGATGCAAGCCGTTCTGAAAGCGATCGGCGAATTACTCAAAATGCTTAACTCGCCGAGAAAATCACCTTTTTCCCACAATGAATGCCTGGCAAAAAATAGTAAATTTCAATGCAAGCCGTTCTGAAAGCAATCGGCAAACTACTGAAAATGCTTAACTCGCCGAGAAAATCACTTTTGTTCCACAATGAACGCCTGGCAAAAAATAGTTAATTGTGATGCAAGCCGTTCTGAAACCGATCGTCAAATTACTCAAAATGCTTAACTCGCCGAGAAAATCACCTTTTTCCCACAATGAATGTCTGGCAAAAAATAGTAAATTTCAATGCAAGCCGTTCTGAAAACAATCGGGAAAATGCTCAAAATGCTTAACTCGCCGAGAAAATCACTTTTGTTCCACAATGAATGTCTGGCAAACAATAGTAAATTGTGATGCAAGCCGTTCTGAAACCAATCGGCAAATTACTCAAAATGCTTAACTCGCCGAGAAAATCACTTTATTTCCAAAATGAATGTCTGGCAAAAAATAGTTAATTTTGATGCAAGACGTTCAGAAACCAATCGGCAAATTACTCAAAATGCTTAACTCGCCGAGAAAATCACTTTTGTTCCACAATGAATGTCTTGCAAAAACAGGAAATTTCAATGCATGAAGTTCTGAAACCAATCGGCAAATTACTCAAAATGCTTAACTCGCCGAGAAAATCACTTTTTTCCCACAATGAATGTCTGGCAAAAAATAGTAAATTTCAATGCAAGCCGTACTGAAACCAATCGGCAAATTACTCAAAATGCTTAACTCGCCGAGAAAATCGCTTTTGTTCCACAATGAATGTCTGGCAAAAAATAGTTACTTTCAATGCAAGCCGTTCTGAAACCAATCGGCAAATTGCTCAAAATGCTTTACGCTCCGAGAAAATCACTTTTTTCCACGACAATGAATGTCTCGCAAAAAATAGTTAATTTTGATGCAAGTCGTTCTGAAACCAATCAGCAAATTACTCAAAATGCTTAACTCGCCGAGAAAATCACTTTTTTTTCCCAAATGAATGGCTGGCAAACAATAGTTAATTTTGATGCAAGTCCTTCTGAAACCAATCGGCAAATTACTCAAAATGCTGAATTCGGTGAGAAAATCACTTTCTTGCCACAATGAATGTCTGGCAAAAAGTAGTACATTTTAATGCAAGCTGTTCTGAAACCAACCGGCAAGTTACTCAAAATGCATAACTCGCCGAGAAAATCAGTATTTTTCAACAATGAATGTCTGGCAAAAAATAGTTAATTGTGATGCAAACCGTTCTGAAAATAATCGGCAAATTACTCAAAATGCTTAACTCGCCGATAAAATCACCTTTTTCCCACAATGAATGCCTGGCAAAAAATAGTAAATTTCAATGCAAGCCGTTCTGAAAACAATCGGCAAATGCTCAAAATGCTTAACTCGCCGAGAAAATCACTTTTGTTCCACAATGAATGTCTGGCAAAAAATAGTTAATTTTGATGAAAGTCGTTCTGAAACCAATCGGCAACTTACTGAAAATGCCTAACTCGCCGAGAAAATCACTTTTGTTCCACAATGAATGTCTGGCAAAAAATAGTAAATTTCAATGCAAGCCGTTCTGAAACCGATCGGCAAATTACTCAAAATGCTTAACGCGCCGAGAAAATCACTTTTTTCCCAACAATGAATGTCTCGCAAAAAATAGTTAATTTTGATGCAAGTCGTTCTGAAACCAATCGGCAAATTACTCAAAATGCTTAACTCGCCGAGAAAATCACCTTTTTCCCACAATGAATGCCTGGCAAAAAATAGTAAATTTCAACGCAAGCCGTTCTGAAAACAATCGGCAAATGCTCAAAATGCTTAACTCGCCGAGAAAATCACTTTCTTCCCACAATGAATGTTTGGAAAAAAGAGTAAATTTTAATGCAAGCCGTTCTGAAACCAATCGGCAAATTGCTCAAAATGCTTTACGCTCCGAGAAAATCACTTTTTTCCCCGACAATGAATGTCTCGCAAAAAATAGTTAATTTTGATGCAAGTCGTTCTGAAACCAATCAGCAAATTACTCAAAATGCTTAACTCGCCGAGAAAATCACTTTTTTTCCCAAATGAATGGCTGGCAAACAATAGTTAATTTTGATGCAAGTCCTTCTGAAACCAATCGGCAAATTACTCAAAATGCTTAATTCGCTGAGAAAATCACTTTCTTGCCACAATGAATGTCTGGCAAAAAGTAGTACATT
The DNA here is from genome assembly GCF_047496885.1 of Scyliorhinus torazame. NCBI lineage: Eukaryota > Metazoa > Chordata > Chondrichthyes > Carcharhiniformes > Scyliorhinidae > Scyliorhinus > Scyliorhinus torazame. Next base: position 42,872,556 of record NC_092725.1, read on the forward strand.
TTATTGCAAGCTGTTCTGAAAGCAATCGGCAAACTACTGAAAATGCTTAACTCGCCGAGAAAATCACTTTTGTTCCACAATGAACGCCTGGCAAAAAATAGTTAATTGTGATGCAAGCCGTTCTGAAACCGATCGTCAAATTACTCAAAATGCTTAACTCGCCGAGAAAATCACCTTTTTCCCACAATGAATGTCTGGCAAAAAATAGTAAATTTCAATGCAAGCCGTTCTGAAAACAATCGGGAAAATGCTCAAAATGCTTAACTCGCCGAGAAAATCACTTTTGTTCCACAATGAATGTCTGGCAAACAATAGTAAATTGTGATGCAAGCCGTTCTGAAACCAATCGGCAAATTACTCAAAATGCTTAACTCGCCGAGAAAATCACTTTATTTCCAAAATGAATGTCTGGCAAAAAATAGTTAATTTTGATGCAAGACGTTCAGAAACCAATCGGCAAATTACTCAAAATGCTTAACTCGCCGAGAAAATCACTTTTGTTCCACAATGAATGTCTTGCAAAAATAGTAAATTTCAATGCATGAAGTTCTGAAACCAATCGGCAAATTACTCAAAACGCTTAACTCGCCGAGAAAATCACTTTTTTCCCACAATGAATGTCTGGCAAAAAATAGTAAATTTCAATGCAAGCCGTACTGAAACCAATCGGCAAATTACTCAAAATGCTTAACTCGCCGAGAAAATCGCTTTTGTTCCACAATGAATGTCTGGCAAAAAATAGTTACTTTCAATGCAAGCCGTTCTGAAACCAATCGGCAAATTGCTCAAAATGCTTTACGCTCCGAGAAAATCACTTTTTTCCCCGACAATGAATGTCTCGCAAAAAATAGTTAATTTTGATGCAAGTCGTTCTGAAACCAATCAGCAAATTACTCAAAATGCTTAACTCGCCGAGAAAATCACTTTTTTTCCCCAAATGAATGGCTGGCAAACAATAGTTAATTTTGATGCAAGTCCTTCTGAAACCAATCGGCAAATTACTCAAAATGCTGAATTCGCTGAGAAAATCACTTTCTTGCCACAATGAATGTCTGGCAAAAAGTAGTACATTTTAATGCAAGCTGTTCTGAAACCAACCGGCAAGTTACTCAAAATGCATAACTCGCCGAGAAAATCAGTATTTTTCAACAATGAATGTCTGGCAAAAAATAGTTAATTGTGATGCAAACCGTTCTGAAACCAATCGGCAAATTACTCAAAATGCTTAACTCGCCGAGAAAATCACTTTTTTCCCACAATGAATGTCTGGCAAAAAATAGTAAATTTCAATGCCAGCCGTACTGAAACCAATCGGCAAATTACTCAAAATGCTTAACTCGCCGAGAAAATCGTTTTTGTTCCACAATGAATGTCTGGCAAAAAATAGTTACTTTCAATGCAAGCCGTTCTGAAACCAATCGGCAAATTGCTCAAAATGCTTTACGCTCCGAGAAAATCACTTTTTTCCCCGACAATGAATGTCTCGCAAAAAATAGTTAATTTTGATGCAAGTCCTTCTGAAACCAATCGGCAAATTACTCAAAATGCTGAATTCGCTGAGAAAATCACTTTCTTGCCACAATGAATGTCTGGCAAAAAGTAGTACATTTTAATGCAAGCTGTTCTGAAACCAACCGGCAAGTTACTCAAAATGCATAACTCGCCGAGAAAATCAGTATTTTTCAACAATGAATGTCTGGCAAAAAATAGTTAATTGTGATGCAAACCGTTCTGAAACCAATCGGCAAATTACTCAAAATGCTTAACTCGCCGATAAAATCACCTTTTTCCCACAATGAATGCCTGGCAAAAAATAGTAAATTTCAATGCAAGCCGTTCTGAAAACAATCGGCAAATGCTCAAAATGCTTAACTCGCCGAGAAAATCACTTTTGTTCCACAATGAATGCCTGGCAAAAAATAGTTAATTGTGTTGCAACCCGTTCTGAAACCAATCGGCAAATTACTCAAAATGCTTAACTCGCCGAGAAAATCACTTTGTTCCCACAATGAATGTTTGGAAAAAAGAGTAAATTTTAATGCAAGCCGTTCTGTAACCAATCGGCAAACTGCTCAAACTGCTTTACGCGCCGAGAAAATAACTTTTTTCCCGACAATGAACGCCTGGCAAGAAATAGTTAATGTGATGCAAGCCGTTCTGAAACCAATCGGCAAATTACTCAAAATGCTTAACTCGCCGAGAAAATCACCTTTTTCCCAACAATGAATGTCTCGCAAAAAATAGTTAATTTTGATGCAAGTCGTTCTGAAACCAATCGGCAAATTACTCAAAATGCTTAACTCGCCGCGAAAATCACCTTTTTCCCACAATGAATGCCTGGCAAAAAATAGTAAATTTCAATGCAAGCCGTTCTGAAAACAATCGGCAAATGCACAAAATGCTTAACTCGCCGAGAAAATCACTTTCTTGCCACAATGAATGTCTGGCAAAAAGTAGTACATTTTAATGCAAGCTGTTCTGAAACCAACCGGCAAGTTACTCAAAATGCATAACTCGCCGAGAAAATCAGTATTTTTCAACAATGAATGTCTGGCAAAAAATAGTTAATTGTGATGCAAACCGTTCTGAAACCAATCGGCAAATTACCCAAAATGCTTAACTCGCCGAGAAAATCACCTTTTTCCCACAATGAATGCCTGGCAAAAAATAGTAAATTTCAATGCAAGCCGTTCTGAAAACAATCGGCAAATGCTCAAAATGCTTAACTCGCCGAGAAAATCACTTTTGTTCCACAATGAATGTCTGGCAAAAAATAGTTAATTTTGATGAAAGTCGTTCTGAAACCAATCGGCAACTTACTCAAAATGCCTAACTCGCCGAGAAAATCACTTTTGTTCCACAATGAATGTCTGGCAAAAAAATAGTAAATTTCAATGCAAGCCGTTCTGAAACCGAGCGGCAAATTACTCAAAATGCTTAGCGCGCCGAGAAAATCACTTTTGTCCCAACAATGAATGTCTCGCAAAAAATAGTTAATTTTGATGCAAGTCGTTCTGAAACCAATCGGCAAATTACTCAAAATGCTTAACTCGCCGAGAAAATCACTTTTGTTCCACAATGAATGTCTGGCAAAAAATAGTTAATTTCAATGCAAGCCGTTCTGAAACCAATCGGCAAATTACTCAAAATGCTTAACTCGCAGAGAAAATCAGTTTTGTTCCACAATGAATGTCTGGCAAAAAATAGTAAATTTCAATGCAAGCCGTTCTGAAACCGATCGGCAAATTACTCAAAATGCTTAACTCGCCGAGAAAATTACTTTTTTCCCACAATGAATGACTGGCAAAAAATAGTTAATTGTGTTGCAAGCCGTTCTGAAAACAATCGGCAAAATGCTCAAAATGCTTAACTCGCCGAGAAAATCACTTTTGTTCCACAATGAATGTCTGGCAAAAAATAGTTAATTTTGATGAAAGTCGTTCTGAAACCAATCGGCAAATTACTCAAAATGCTTAACTCGCCGAGAAAATCACCTTTTTCCCACAATGAATGTCTGGCAAAAAATAGTAAATTTCAATGCAAGCCGTTCTGAAAACAATCGGCAAAATGCTCAAAATGCTTAACACGCCGAGAAAATCACTTTTTTTCCCACAATGAATGTCTGGCAAAAAATAGTAAATTGTGATGCAAGCCGTTCTGAAACCAATCGGCAAATTACTCAAAATGCCTAACTCGCCGAGAAAATCACTTTTGTTCCACAATGAATGTCTGGCAAAACATAGTAAATTTCAATGCAAGCCGTTCTGAAACCGATCGGCAAATTACTCAAAATGCTTAACGCGCCGTGAAAATCACTTTGTTCCCACAATGAATGTTTGGAAAAAAGAGTAAATTTTAATGCAAGCCGTTCTAAAACCAATCGGCAAATTACTCAAAATGCTTAACTCGCCGAGAAAATCACTTTTGTTCCACAATGAATGTCTTGCAAGAAATAGGAAATTTCAATGCAAGCCGTTCTGAAACAAATCGGCAAATTACTCAAAATGCTTAACTCGCCGAGAAAATCACTTTCTCTCCACATGATTGTCTGGCAAAAATAGTTAATTTTGATGCAAGCCGTTCTGAAAGCGATCGGCGAATTACTCAAAATGCTTAACTCGCCGAGAAGATCACTTTTTTCCCACAATGATTGTCTGGCAAAAAATAGTAATTTTGACGCAAGACGTTCTGATACCAATCGGCAAATTACTCAAAATGCTTAACTCGCCGAGAAAATCACTTTTTTTCCCCAAATGAATGTCTGGCAAACAATAGTTAATTTTGATGCAAGACTTTCTGAAACCAATCGGCAAAATACTCAAAATGCTTAACTCGCTGAGAAAATCACTTTCTTGCCACGATGAATGTCTGGCAAAAAGTAGTACATTTTAATGCAAGCTGTTCTGAAACCAGCCGGCAAATTACTCAAAATGCATAACTCACCGAGACAATCAGTTTTTTCCAACAATGAATGTCTGGCAAAAAATAGTTAATTGTGATGCAAGCAGTTCTGAAACCAATCGGCAAATTACTCAAAATTCTTAAATCGCCGAGAAAATTACTTTTTTCCCACAATGAATGTCTGGCAAAAAATAGTAAATTTCAATGCAAGCCGTTCTGAAAGCATCGGTAAACTACTGAAAATGCTTAACTCGCCGAGAAAATCACTTTTGTTCCACAATGAATGCCTGGCAAAAAATAGTTAATTGTGTTGCAACCCGTTCTGAAACCAATCGGCAAATTACTCAAAATGCTTAACTCGCCGAGAAAATCACTTTGTTCCCACAATGAATGTTTGGAAAAAAGAGTAAATTTTAATGCAAGCCGTTCTGAAACCAATCGGCAAACTGCTCAAACTGCTTTACGCGCCGAGAAAATAACTTTTTTCCCGACAATGAACGCCTGGCAAGAAATAGTTAATGTGATGCAAGCCGTTCTGAAACCAATCGGCAAATTACTCAAAATGCTTAACTCGCCGAGAAAATCACCTTTTTCCCACAATGAATGCCTGGCAAAAAATAGTAAATTTCAATGCAAGCCGTTCTGAAAACAATCGGCAAATGCTCAAAATGCTTAACTCGCCGAGAAAATCACTTTCTTCCCACAATGAATGTTTGGAAAAAAGAGTAAATTTTAATGCAAGCCGTTCTGAAACCAATCGGCAAATTGCTCAAAATGCTTTACGCTCCGAGAAAATCACTTTTTTCCCCGACAATGAATGTCTCGCAAAAAATAGTTAATTTTGATGCAAGTCGTTCTGAAACCAATCAGCAAATTACTCAAAATGCTTAACTCGCCGAGAAAATCACTTTTTTTCCCAAATGAATGGCTGGCAAACAATAGTTAATTTTGATGCAAGTCCTTCTGAAACCAATCGGCAAATTACTCAAAATGCTTAATTCGCTGAGAAAATCACTTTCTTGCCACAATGAATGTCTGGCAAAAAGTAGTACATTTTAATGCAAGCTGTTCTGAAACCAACCGGCAAGTTACTCAAAATGCATAACTCGCCGAGAAAATCAGTATTTTTCAACAATGAATGTCTGGCAAAAAATAGTTAATTGTGATGCAAACCGTTCTGAAACCAATCGGCAAATTACTCAAAATGCTTAACTCGCCGAGAAAATCACCTTTTTCCCACAATGAATGCCTGGCAAAAAATAGTAAATTTCAATGCAAGCCGTTCTGAAAACAATCGGCAAATGCTCAAAATGCTTAACTCGCCGAGAAAATCACTTTTGTTCCACAATGAATGTCTGGCAAATAATATTTAATTTTGATGAAAGTCGTTCTGAAACCAATCGGCAACTTACTGAAAATGCCTAACTCGCCGAGAAAATCACTTTTGTTCCACAATGAATGTCTGGCAAAAAATAGTTAATTTCAATGCAAGCCGTTCTGAAACCAATCGGCAAATTACTCAAAATGCTTAACTCGCGGAGAAAATCACTTTCTTGCCACAATGAATGTCTGGCAAAAAGTAGTACATTTTAATGCAAGCTGTTCTGAAACCAACCGGCAAGTTACTCAAAATGCATAACTCGCCGAGAAAATCAGTATTTTTCAACAATGAATGTCTGGCAAAAAATAGTTAATTGTGATGCAAACCGTTCTGAAACCAATCGGCAAATTACCCAAAATGCTTAACTCGCCGAGAAAATCACCTTTTTCCCACAATGAATGCCTGGCAAAAAATAGTAAATTTCAATGCAAGCCGTTCTGAAAACAATCGGCAAATGCTCAAAATGCTTAACTCGCCGAGAAAATCACTTTTGTTCCACAATGAATGTCTGGCAAAAAATAGTTAACTTTGATGAAAGTCGTTCTGAAACCAATCGGCAACTTACTCAAAATGCCTAACTCGCCGAGAAAATCACTTTTGTTCCACAATGAATGTCTGGCAAAAAATAGTAAATTTCAATGCAAGCCGTTCTGAAACCGATCGGCAAATTACTCAAAATGCTTAACGCGCCGAGAAAATCACTTTTTTCCCAACAATGAATGTCTCGCAAAAAATAGTTAATTTTGATGCAAGTCGTTCTGAAACCAATCGGCAAATTACTCAAAATGCTTAACTCGCCGAGAAAATCACTTTTGTTCCACAATGAATGTCTGGCAAAAAATAGTTAATTTCAATGCAAGCCGATCTGAAACCAATCGGCAAATTACTCAAAATGCTTAACTCGCAGAGAAAATCAGTTTTGTTCCACAATGAATGTCTGGCAAAAAATAGTAAATTTCAATGCAAGCCGTTCTGAAACCGATCGGCAAATTACTCAAAATGCTTAACTCGCCGAGAAAATTACTTTTTTCCCACAATGAATGCCTGGCAAAAAATAGTTAATTGTGTTGCAAGCCGTTCTGAAAACAATCGGCAAAATGCTCAAAATGCTTAACTCGCCGAGAAAAACACTTTTGTTCCACAATGTATGTCTGGCAAAAAATAGTTAATTTTGATGAAAGTCGTTCTGAAACCAATCGGCAAATTACTCAAAATGCTTAACTCGCCGAGAAAATCACCTTTTTCCCACAATGAATGTCTGGCAAAAAATAGTAAATTTCAATGCAAGCCGTTCTGAAAACAATCGGCAAAATGCTCAAAATGCTTAACTCGCCGAGAAAATCACTTTTTTTCCCACAATGAATGTCTGGCAAAAAATAGTAAATTGTGATGCAAGCCGTTCTGAAACCAATCGGCAAATTACTCAAAATGCCTAACTCGCCGAGAAAATCACTTTTGTTCCACAATGAATGTCTGGCATAAAATAGTAAATTTTGATGCAAGCCGTTCTGAAACCAATCGGCAAATTGCTCAAAATGCTTAACTCGCCGAGAAAATCAATTTTGTTCCACAATGAATGCCAGGCAAAAAATAGTTAATTGTGATGCAAGCCGTTCTGAAACCAATCGGCAAATTACTCCACAATGAATGTCTGACAAAAATAGTTAATTTTGACGCAAGACGTTCTGAAACCAATGGCAAATTACTCAAAATGCTTAACTCGCCGAGAAAATCACTTTCTTGCCACAATGAATGTCTGGCAAACAATAGTTAATTTTGATGCAAGCCGTTCCGAAACCAATCGCAAATTACTCAAAATGCTTAACGCGCCGAGAAAATCACTTTTTTCCCAACAATGAATGTCTCGCAAAAAATAGTTAATTTTGATGCAAGTCGTTCTGAAACCAATCGGCAAACTACTCAAAATGCTTAACTCGCCGAGAAAATCACTTTTGTTCCACAATGAATCTCTGGCAAAAAATAGTTAATTTCAATGCAAGCCGTTCTGAAACCAATCGGCAAATTACTCAAAATGCTTAACTCGCAGAGAAAATCAGTTTTTTTTCACAATCAATGGCTGGCAAACAATAGTAAATTTTGATGCAAGCTGTTCTGAAACCAATCGGCAAATTACTCAAAATGCTTAACTCGCCGTGAAAATCACTTTGTTCCCACAATGAATGTTTGGAAAAAAGAGTAAATTTTAATGCAAGCCGTTCTAAAACCAATCGGCAAATTACTCAAAATGCTTAACTCGCCGAGAAAATCACTTTTGTTCCACAATGAATGTCTTGCAAGAAATAGGAAATTTCAATGCAAGCCGTTCTGAAACAAATCGGCAAATTACTCAAAATGCTTAACTCGCCGAGAAAATCACTTTTTTCCCACAATGAATGTCTGGCAAAAAATAGTAATTTTGACGCAAGACGTTCTGATACCAATCGGCAAATTACTCAAAATGCTTAACTCGCCGAGAAAATCACTTTTTTTCCCCAAATGAATGTCTGGCAAACAATAGTTAATTTTGATGCAAGACTTTCTTTCTGAAACCAATCGGCAAAATACTCAAAATGCTTAACTCGCTGAGAAAATCACTTTCTTGCCACAATGAATGTCTGGCAAAAAGAAGTACATTTTAATGCAAGCTGTTCTGAAACCAGCCGGCAAATTACTCAAAATGCATAACTCACCGAGACAATCAGTTTTTTTCAACAATGAATGTCTGGCAAAAAATAGTTAATTGTGATGCAAGCAGTTCTGAAACCAATCGGCAAATTACTCAAAATTCTTAAATCGCCGAGAAAATTACTTTTTTCCCACAATGAATGTCTGGCAAAAAATAGTAAATTTCAATGCAAGCCGTTCTGAAAGCATCGGTAAACTACTGAAAATGCTTAACTCGCCGAGAAAATCACTTTTGTTCCACAATGAATGCCTGGCAAAAAATAGTTAATTGTGTTGCAACCCGTTCTGAAACCAATCGGCAAATTACTCAAAATGCTTAACTCGCCGAGAAAATCACTTTGTTCCCACAATGAATGTTTGGAAAAAAGAGTAAATTTTAATGCAAGCCGTTCTGAAACCAATCGGCAAACTGCTGAAACTGCTTTACGCGCCGAGAAAATAACTTTTTTCCCGACAATGAATGTCTCGCAAAAAATAGTTAATTTTGATGCAAGTCGTTCTGAAACCAATCAGCAAATTACTCAAAATGCTTAACTCGCCGAGAAAATCACTTTTTTTCCCAAATGAATGGCTGGCAAACAATAGTTAATTTTGATGCAAGACCTTCTGAAACCAATCGGCAAATTACTCAAAATGCTTAATTCGCTGAGAAAATCACTTTCTTGTCACAATGAATGTCTGGCAAAAAGTAGTACATTTTAATGCAAGCTGTTCTGAAACCAACCGGCAAATTACTCAAAATGCATAACTCGCCGAGAAAATCAGTATTTTTCAACAATGAATGTCTGGCAAAAAATAGTAAATTTCAATGCAAGGCGTTCTGAAAGCAATCGGCAAACTACTCAAAGTGCTTAACTCGCCGAGAAAATCACTTTTGTTCCACAATGAATGTCTGGCAAAAAATAGTAAATTGCGATGCAAGTCGTTCTGAAACCAATCGGCAAATTACTCAAAATGCCTAACTCGCCGAGAAAATCACTTTTGTTCCACAATGAAAGTCTGGCAAAAAATAGTTAATTTCAATGCAAGCCGTTCTGAAACCAATCGGCAAATTACTCAAAATGCTTAGCTCGCGGAGAAAATCACTTTCTTGCCACAATGAATGTCTGGCAAAAAGTAGTACATTTTAATGCAAGCTGTTCTGAAACCAACCGGCAAGTTACTCAAAATGCATAACTCGCCGAGAAAATCACTTTTGTTCCACAATGAATGTCTGGCAAAAAATAGTTAATTTTGATGAAAGTCGTTCTGAAACCAATCGGCAAATTACTCAAAATGCTTAACTCGCCGAGAAAATCACCTTTTCCCACAATGAATGTCTGGCAAAAAATAGTAAATTTCAATGCAAGCCGTTCTGAAAACAATCGGCAAAATGCTCAAAATGCTTAACTCGCCGAGAAAATCACTTTTTTTCCCACAATGAATGTCTGGCAAAAAATAGTAAATTGTGATGCAAGCCGTTCTGAAACCAATCGGCAAATTACTCAAAATGCCTAACTCGCCGAGAAAATCACTTTTGTTCCACAATGAATGTCTGGCAAAACATAGTAAATTTCAATGCAAGCCGTTCTGAAACCGATCGGCAAATTACTCAAAATGCTTAACGCGCCGAGAAAATCACTTTTTTCCCCAACAATGAATGTCTCGCAAAAAATAGTTAATTTTGATGCAAGTCGTTCTGAAACCAATCGGCAAACTACTCAAAATGCTTAACTCGCCGAGAAAATCACTTTTGTTCCACAATGAATCTCTGGCAAAATATAGTAAATTTCAATGCAAGCCGTTCTGAAACCGATCGGCAAATTACTCAAAATGCTTAACGCGCCGAGAATATCACTTTTTTCCCAACAATGAATGTCTCGCAAAAAATAGTTAATTTTGATGCAAGTCGTTCTGAAACCAATCGGCAAATTACTCAAAATGCTTAACTCGCCGAGAAAATCACTTTTGTTCCACAATGAATGTCTGGCAAAAAATAGTTAATTTCAATGCAAGCCGTTCTGAAACCAATCGGCAAATTACTCAAAATGCTTAACTCGCAGAGAAAATCAGTTTTGTTCCACAATGAATGTCTGGCAAAAAATAGTAAATTTCAATGCAAGCCGTTCTGAAACCGATCGGCAAATTACTCAAAATGCTTAACGCGCCGAGAATATCACTTTTTTCCCAACAATGAATGTCTCGCAAAAAATAGTTAATTTTGATGCAAGTCGTTCTGAAACCAATCGGCAAATTACTCAAAATGCTTAACTCGCCGAGAAAATCACTTTTGTTCCACAATGAATGTCTGGCAAAACATAGTAAATTTCAATGCAAGCCGTTCTGAAACCGATCGGCAAATTACTCAAAATGCTTAACGCGCCGAGAAAATCACTTTTTTCCCAACAATGAATGTCTCGCAAAAAATAGTTAATTTTGATGCAAGTCGTTCTGAAACCAATCGGCAAACTACTCAAAATGCTTAACTCGCCGAGAAAATCACTTTTGTTCCACAATGAATCTCTGGCAAAAAATAGTTAATTTCAATGCAAGCCGTTCTGAAACCAATCGGCAAATTACTCAAAATGCTTAACTCGCAGAGAAAATCAGTTTTTTTTCACAATCAATGGCTGGCAAACAATAGTAAATTTTGATGCAAGCTGTTCTGAAACCAATCGGCAAATTACTCAAAATGCTTAACTCGCCGTGAAAATCACTTTGTTCCCACAATGAATGTTTGGAAAAAAGAGTAAATTTTAATGCAAGCCGTTCTAAAACCAATCGGCAAATTACTCAAAATGCTTAACTCGCCGAGAAAATCACTTTTGTTCCACAATGAATGTCTTGCAAGAAATAGGAAATTTCAATGCAAGCCGTTCTGAAACAAATCGGCAAATTACTCAAAATGCTTAACTCGCCGAGAAAATCACTTTCTCTCCACATGATTGTCTGGCAAAAATAGTTAATTTTGATGCAAGCCGTTCTGAAAGCGATCGGCGAATTACTCAAAATGCTTAACTCGCCGAGAAGATCACTTTTTTCCCACAATGAATGTCTGGCAAAAAATAGTAATTTTGACGCAAGACGTTCTGATACCAATCGGCAAATTACTCAAAATGCTTAACTCGCCGAGAAAATCACTTTTTTTTCCCCAAATGAATGTCTGGCAAACAATAGTTAATTTTGATGCAAGACTTTCTGAAACCAATCGGCAAAATACTCAAAATGCTTAACTCGCTGAGAAAATCACTTTCTTGCCACAATGAATGTCTGGCAAAAAGAAGTACATTTTAATGCAAGCTGTTCTGAAACCAGCCGGCAAATTACTCAAAATGCATAACTCACCGAGACAATCAGTTTTTTTCAACAATGAATGTCTGGCAAAAAATAGTTAATTGTGATGCAAGCAGTTCTGAAACCAATCGGCAAATTACTCAAAATTCTTAAATCGCCGAGAAAATTACTTTTTTCCCACAATGAATGTCTGGCAAAAAATAGTAAATTTCAATGCAAGCCGTTCTGAAAGCATCGGTAAACTACTGAAAATGCTTAACTCGCCGAGAAAATCACTTTTGTTCCACAATGAATGCCTGGCAAAAAATAGTTAATTGTGTTGCAACCCGTTCTGAAACCAATCGGCAAATTACTCAAAATGCTTAACTCGCCGAGAAAATCACTTTGTTCCCACAATGAATGTTTGGAAAAAAGAGTAAATTTTAATGCAAGCCGTTCTGAAACCAATCGGCAAACTGCTGAAACTGCTTTCCGCGCCGAGAAAATAACTTTTTTCCCGACAATGAATGTCTCGCAAAAAATAGTTAATTTTGATGCAAGTCGTTCTGAAACCAATCAGCAAATTACTCAAAATGCTTAACTCGCCGAGAAAATCACTTTTTTTCCCAAATGAATGGCTGGCAAACAATAGTTAATTTTGATGCAAGACCTTCTGAAACCAATCGGCAAATTACTCAAAATGCTTAATTCGCTGAGAAAATCACTTTCTTGTCACAATGAATGTCTGGCAAAAAGTAGTACATTTTAATGCAAGCTGTTCTGAAACCAACCGGCAAATTACTCAAAATGCATAACTCGCCGAGAAAATCAGTATTTTTCAACAATGAATGTCTGGCAAAAAATAGTAAATTTCAATGCAAGGCGTTCTGAAAGCAATCGGCAAACTACTCAAAGTGCTTAACTCGCCGAGAAAATCACTTTTGTTCCACAATGAATGTCTGGCAAAAAATAGTAAATTGCGATGCAAGTCGTTCTGAAACCAATCGGCAAATTACTCAAAATGCCTAACTCGCCGAGAAAATCACTTTTGTTCCACAATGAATGTCTGGCAAAAAATAGTTAATTTCAATGCAAGCCGTTCTGAAACCAATCGGCAAATTACTCAAAATGCTTAGCTCGCGGAGAAAATCACTTTCTTGCCACAATGAATGTCTGGCAAAAAGTAGTACATTTTAATGCAAGCTGTTCTGAAACCAACCGGCAAGTTACTCAAAATGCATAACTCGCCGAGAAAATCACTTTTGTTCCACAATGAATGTCTGGCAAAAAATAGTTAATTTTGATGAAAGTCGTTCTGAAACCAATCGGCAAATTACTCAAAATGCTTAACTCGCCGAGAAAATCACCTTTTCCCACAATGAATGTCTGGCAAAAAATAGTAAATTTCAATGCAAGCCGTTCTGAAAACAATCGGCAAAATGCTCAAAATGCTTAACTCGCCGAGAAAATCACTTTTTTTCCCACAATGAATGTCTGGCAAAAAATAGTAAATTGTGATGCAAGCCGTTCTGAAACCAATCGGCAAATTACTCAAAATGCCTAACTCGCCGAGAAAATCACTTTTGTTCCACAATGAATGTCTGGCAAAACATAGTAAATTTCAATGCAAGCCGTTCTGAAACCGATCGGCAAATTACTCAAAATGCTTAACGCGCCGAGAAAATCACTTTTTTCCCCAACAATGAATGTCTCGCAAAAAATAGTTAATTTTGATGCAAGTCGTTCTGAAACCAATCGGCAAACTACTCAAAATGCTTAACTCGCCGAGAAAATCACTTTTGTTCCACAATGAATCTCTGGCAAAATATAGTAAATTTCAATGCAAGCCGTTCTGAAACCGATCGGCAAATTACTCAAAATGCTTAACGCGCCGAGAATATCACTTTTTTCCCAACAATGAATGTCTCGCAAAAAATAGTTAATTTTGATGCAAGTCGTTCTGAAACCAATCGGCAAATTACTCAAAATGCTTAACTCGCCGAGAAAATCACTTTTGTTCCACAATGAATGTCTGGCAAAAAATAGTTAATTTCAATGCAAGCCGTTCTGAAACCAATCGGCAAATTACTCAAAATGCTTAACTCGCAGAGAAAATCAGTTTTGTTCCACAATGAATGTCTGGCAAAAAATAGTAAATTTCAATGCAAGCCGTTCTGAAACCGATCGGCAAATTACTCAAAATGCTTAACGCGCCGAGAATATCACTTTTTTCCCAACAATGAATGTCTCGCAAAAAATAGTTAATTTTGATGCAAGTCGTTCTGAAACCAATCGGCAAATTACTCAAAATGCTTAACTCGCCGAGAAAATCACTTTTGTTCCACAATGAATGTCTGGCAAAACATAGTAAATTTCAATGCAAGCCGTTCTGAAACCGATCGGCAAATTACTCAAAATGCTTAACGCGCCGAGAAAATCACTTTTTTCCCAACAATGAATGTCTCGCAAAAAATAGTTAATTTTGATGCAAGTCGTTCTGAAACCAATCGGCAAACTACTCAAAATGCTTAACTCGCCGAGAAAATCACTTTTGTTCCACAATGAATCTCTGGCAAAAAATAGTTAATTTCAATGCAAGCCGTTCTGAAACCAATCGGCAAATTACTCAAAATGCTAAACTCGCAGAGAAAATCAGTTTTTTTTCACAATCAATGGCTGGCAAACAATAGTAAATTTTGATGCAAGCTGTTCTGAAACCAATCGGCAAATTACTCAAAATGCTTAACTCGCCGTGAAAATCACTTTGTTCCCACAATGAATGTTTGGAAAAAAGAGTAAATTTTAATGCAAACCGTTCTAAAACCAATCGGCAAATTACTCAAAATGCTTAACTCGCCGAGAAAATCACTTTTGTTCCACAATGAATGTCTTGCAAGAAATAGGAAATTTCAATGCAAGCCGTTCTGAAACAAATCGGCAAATTACTCAAAATGCTTAACTCGCCGAGAAAATCACTTTCTCTCCACATGATTGTCTGGCAAAAATAGTTAATTTTGATGCAAGCCGTTCTGAAAGCGATCGGCGAATTACTCAAAATGCTTAACTCGCCGAGAAGATCACTTTTTTCCCCACAATGAATGTCTGGCAAAAAATAGTAATTTTGACGCAAGACGTTCTGATACCAATCGGCAAATTACTCAAAATGCTTAACTCGCCGAGAAAATCACTTTTTTTCCCCAAATGAATGTCTGGCAAACAATAGTTAATTTTGATGCAAGACTTTCTGAAACCAATCGGCAAAATACTCAAAATGCTTAACTCGCTGAGAAAATCACTTTCTTGCCACAATGAATGTCTGGCAAAAAGAAGTACATTTTAATGCAAGCTGTTCTGAAACCAGCCGGCAAATTACTCAAAATGCATAACTCACCGAGACAATCAGTTTTTTTCAACAATGAATGTCTGGCAAAAAATAGTTAATTGTGATGCAAGCAGTTCTGAAACCAATCGGCAAATTACTCAAAATTCTTAAATCGCCGAGAAAATTACTTTTTTCCCACAATGAATGTCTGGCAAAAAATAGTAAATTTCAATGCAAGCCGTTCTGAAAGCATCGGTAAACTACTGAAAATGCTTAACTCGCCGAGAAAATCACTTTTGTTCCACAATGAATGCCTGGCAAAAAATAGTTAATTGTGTTGCAACCCGTTCTGAAACCAATCGGCAAATTACTCAAAATGCTTAACTCGCCGAGAAAATCACTTTGTTCCCACAATGAATGTTTGGAAAAAAGAGTAAATTTTAATGCAAGCCGTTCTGAAACCAATCGGCAAACTGCTCAAACTGCTTCACGCGCCGAGAAAATAACTTTTTTCCCGACAATGAATGTCTCGCAAAAAATAGTTAATTTTGATGCAAGTCGTTCTGAAACCAATCAGCAAATTACTCAAAATGCTTAACTCGCCGAGAAAATCACTTTTTTTCCCAAATGAATGGCTGGCAAACAATAGTTAATTTTGATGCAAGACCTTCTGAAACCAATCGGCAAATTACTCAAAATGCTTAATTCGCTGAGAAAATCACTTTCTTGTCACAATGAATGTCTGGCAAAAAGTAGTACATTTTAATGCAAGCTGTTCTGAAACCAACCGGCAAATTACTCAAAATGCATAACTCGCCGAGAAAATCAGTATTTTTCAACAATGAATGTCTGGCAAAAAATAGTAAATTTCAATGCAAGGCGTTCTGAAAGCAATCGGCAAACTACTCAAAGTGCTTAACTAGCCGAGAAAATCACTTTTGTTCCACAATGAATGTCTGGCAAAAAATAGTAAATTGCGATGCAAGTCGTTCTGAAACCAAGCGGCAAATTACTCAAAATGCTTAACTCGCCGAGAAAATCACTTTTGTTCCACAATGAATGTCTGGCAAAAAATAGTTAATTTCAATGCAAGCCGTTCTGAAACCAATCGGCAAATTATTCAAAATGCTTAACTCGCGGAGAAAATCAATTTATTTTCGCAATCAATGTCTGGCAAACAATAGTTAATTTTGATTCAAGAAGTTCTGAAACCAATCGGCAAATTACTCAAAATGCATAACTCGCCGAGAAAATCATTTTCTTGCCACAATGAATGTCTTGCAAAAAATAGTAAATTTTAATGCAAGCCGTTCTGAAACCAACCGGCAAATACTCAAAATGCTTAACTCGCGAGAAAATCGCTTTTGTTCCACAATGAATGTCTGGCATAAATTAGTAAATTTTGATGCAAGCCGTTCTGAAACCAATCGGCAAATTACTCAAAATGCTTAACTCGCCGAGAAAATCACTTCGTTCCCAAAATGAATGTTTGGAAAAAAGAGTAAATTTTAATGCAAGCCGTTCTAAAACCAATCGGCAAATTACTCAAAATGCTTAACTCGCCGAGAAAATCACTTTTGTTCCACAATGAATGTCTTGCAAAAAATAGGAAATTCCAATGCAAGCCGTTCTGAAATAATCGGCAAATTACTCAAAATGCTTAACTCGCCGAGAAAATCACTTTCTTTGCACATGATTGTCTGGCAAAAATAGATACATTTGATGCAAGCCGTTTCTGAAAGCGATCGGCGAATTATTCAACATGCTTAACTCGCCGAGAAAATCACTTTTTTCCTACAATGAATGTCTGGCAAAAAATAGTAAATTTCAATGCAAGCCGTTCTGAAAGCAATCCGCAAACTACTCAAAATGTTTAACTCGCCGAGAAAATCACTTTTGTTCCACAATCAATGTCTGGCAAAAATAGTTAATTGTGATGCACACCGATCTGAAACCACTCGGCAAATTGCTCAAAATGGTTAACTCGCCGAGAAAATCACTTTTGTTCCACAATGAATGCCAGGCAAAAAATAGTTAATTGTGATGCAAGCCGTTCTGAAACCGATCGGCAAATTACTCAAAATGCTTAACTCGCCGAGAAAATTACTTGTTTCCCACAATGAATGCCTGGCAAAAAATAGTTAATTGTGTTGCAAGCCGTTCTGAAACCAATCGGCAAATTAGTCAAAATGCTTAACTCGCCGAGAAAATCACTTTTGTTCCACAATGAACGCCTGGCAAAAAATAGTCAATTGTGATGCAAGCCGTTCTGAAACCAATGGGCAAATTACTCAAAATGCTTAACTCGCCGAGAAAATCACCTTTTTCCCACAATGAATGCCTGGCAAAAAATAGTAAATTTCAATGCAAGGCGTTCTGAAAACAATCGGCAAAATGCTCAAAATGCTTAACTCGCCGAGAAAATCACTTTTGTTCCACAATGAATGTCTGGCAAAAAATAGTTAATTTTGATGAAAGTCGTTCTGAAACCAATCGTCAAATTACTCAAAATGCTTAACTCGCCGAGAAAATCACCTTTTTCCCACAATGAATGTCTGGCGAAAAATAGTAAATTTCAATGCAAGCCGTTCTGAAAACAATCGGCAAAATGCTCAAAATGCTTAACTCGCCGAGAAAATCACTTTTTTTCCCACAATGAATGTCTGGCAAAAAATAGTAAATTGTGATGCAAGCCGTTCTGAAACCAATCGGCAAATTACTCAAAATGCCTAACTCGCCGAGAAAATCACTTTTGTTCCACAATGAATGTCTGGCAAAAAATAGTAAATTTCAATGCAAGCCGTTCTGAAACCGATCGGCAAATTACTCAAAATGCTTAACGCGCCGAGAAAATCACTTTTTTCCCAACAATGAATGTCTCGCAAAAAATAGTTAATTTTGATGCAAGTCGTTCTGAAACCAATCGGCAAATTACTCAAAATGCTTAACTCGCCGAGAAAATCACTTTTTTTCCCAAAAGAATGGCTGGTAAACAATAGTTAATTTTGATGCAAGACCTTCTGAAACCAATCGGCAAATTACTCAAAATGCTTAATTCGCTGAGAAAATCACTTTCTTGTCACAATGAATGTCTGGCAAAAAGTAGTACATTTTAATGCAAGCTGTTCTGAAAGCAACCGGCAAATTACTCAAAATGCATCACTCGCCGAGAAAATCAGTATTTTTCAACAATGAATGTCTGGCAAAAAATAGTAAATTTCAATGCAAGGCGTTCTGAAAGCAATCGGCAAACTACTCAAAGTGCTTAACTCGCCGAGAAAATCACTTTTGTTCCACAATGAATGTCTGGCAAAAAATAGTAAATTGCGATGCAAGTCGTTCTGAAACCAATCGGCAAATTACTCAAAATGCTTAACTCGCCGAGAAAATCACTTTTGTTCCACAATGAATGTCTGGCAAAAAATAGTTAATTTCAATGCAAGCCGTTCTGAAACCAATCGGCAAATTATTCAAAATGCTTAACTCGCGGAGAAAATCAATTTATTTTCGCAATCAATGTCTGGCAAACAATAGTTAATTTTGATTCAAGAAGTTCTGAAACCAATCGGCAAATTACTCAAAATGCATAACTTGCCGAGAAAATCATTTTCTTGCCACAATGAATGTCTTGCAAAAAATAGTAAATTTTAATGCAAGCCGTTCTGAAACCAACCGGCAAATACTCAAAATGCTTAACTCGCGAGAAAATCGCTTTTGTTCCACAATGAATGTCTGGCATAAATTAGTAAATTTTGATGCAAGCCGTTCTGAAACCAATCGGCAAATTACTCAAAATGCTTAACTCGCCGAGAAAATCACTTCGTTCCCAAAATGAATGTTTGGAAAAAAGAGTAAATTTTAATGCAAGCCGTTCTAAAACCAATCGGCAAATTACTCAAAATGCTTAACTCGCCGAGAAAATCACTTTTGTTCCACAATGAATGTCTTGCAAAAAATAGGAAATTCCAATGCAAGCCGTTCTGAAATAATCGGCAAATTACTCAAAATGCTTAACTCGCCGAGAAAATCACTTTCTTTGCACATGATTGTCTGGCAAAAATAGATACATTTGATGCAAGCCGTTTCTGAAAGCGATCGGCGAATTATTCAACATGCTTAACTCGCCGAGAAAATCACTTTTTTCCTACAATGAATGTCTGGCAAAAAATAGTAAATTTCAATGCAAGCCGTTCTGAAAGCAATCCGCAAACTACTCAAAATGTTTAACTCGCCGAGAAAATCACTTTTGTTCCACAATGAATGTCTGGCAAAAAATAGTAATTTTGACGCAAGACGTTCTGATACCAATCAGCAAATTACTCAAAATGCTAAACTCGCCGAGAAAATCACTTTTTTTCCCAAATGAATGTCTGGCAAACAATAGTTAATTTTGATGCAAGCCGTTCTGAAACCAATCGGCAAATTAGTCAAAATGCTTAACTCGCCGAGAAAATCACTTTTGTTCCACAATGAACGCCTGGCAAAAAATAGTCAATTGTGATGCAAGCCGTTCTGAAACCAATGGGCAAATTACTCAAAATGCTTAACTCGCCGAGAAAATCACCTTTTTCCCACAATGAATGCCTGGCAAAAAATAGTAAATTTCAATGCAAGGCGTTCTGAAAACAATCAATGTCTGGCAAACAATAGTTAATTTTGATTCAAGAAGTTCTGAAACCAATCGGCAAATTACTCAAAATGCATAACTCGCCAAGAAAATCATTTTCTTGCCACAATGAATGTCTTGCATAAAATAGTAAATTTTGATGCACGCCGTTCTGAAACCAATCGGCAAATTACTCAAAATGCATAACTCGCCGAGAAAATCACGTTTGTTCCACAACGAATGTCTTGCAAAAAGTAGGAAATTTCAATGCAAGCCGTTCTGAAACCAATCGGCAAATTACTCAAAATGCTTAACTCGCCGAGAAAACCTCTTTCTTTCCACATGATTGTCTGGCAAAAATAGTTAATTTTGATGCAAGCCGTTCTGAAAGCGATCGGCGAACTACTCAAAATGCTTAACTCGCCGAGAAAATCACTTTTGTTCCACAGTGAATGTCTGGCAAAAAATAGTAAATTTCAATGCAAGCCGTTCTGAAAACAATCGGCAAATTGCTCAAAATGTTTAACTCGCCGAGAAAATCACTTTCTTTCCACAATGAATGGCTGGCAAAAAATAGTTAATTTCAATGCAAGCCGTTCTGAAACCAATCGGCAAATTACGCAAAATGCTTAACTCGCGGAGAAATCACTTTTGTTCCACAATGAATGTCTGGCAAAAAATAGGAAATTTCAATGCAAGCCGTTCTGAAACCAATCGGCAAATTACTCAAAATGCTTAACTCGCCGAGAAAATCACGTTTGTTCCACAACGAATGTCTTGCAAAAAATAGGAAATTTTAATGCAAGCCGTTCTGAAACCAATCGGCAAATTACTCAAAATGGTTAACTCGCCGAGAAAACCACTTTCTTTCCACATGATTGTCTGGCAAAAATAGTTAATTTTGATGCAAGCCGTTCTGAAAGCGATCGGCGAATTACTCAAAATGCTTAACTCGCCGAGAAAAACACTTTTGTTCCACAATGAATGCCTGGCAAAAAATAGTTAATTGTGTTGCAAGCCGTTTTGAAACCAATCGGCAAATTACTCAAAATGCTTAACTCGCCGAGAAAATCACTTTTGTTCCACAATGAACGCCTGGCAAAACATAGTTAATTGTGATGCAAGCCGTTCTGAAATCAATCGGCAAATTACTCAAAATGCTTAACTCGCCGAGAAAATCACATTTTTCCCACAATGAATGTCTGGCAAAAAATAGTAAATTTCAATGCAAGCCGTTCTGAAAACAATCGGCAAATTGCTCAAAATGTTTAACTCGCCGAGAAAATCACTTTCTTTCCACAATGAATGGCTGGCAAAAAATAGTTGATTTCAATGCAAGCCGTTCTGAAACCAATCGGCAAATTACTCAAAATGCTTAACTCGCCGAGAAAATCACTTTTGTTCCACAATGAATGCCTGGCAAAAAATTACTCAAAATGCTCAACTCGGCGAGAAAATCACTTTTGTTCCACAATGAATGTCTAGCAAAAATAGTAAATTGTGATGCAAGCCGTTCTGAAACCAATCGGCAAATTACTCAAAATGCCGAACTCGCCGAGAAAATCACTTTTGTTCCACAATGAATGTCTGGCAAAAACTAGTAAATTTCAATGCAAGCCGTTCTGAAACCGATCGGCAAATTACTCAAAATGCTTAACTCGCCGAGAAAATCACTTTATTTCCACAATGAATGTCTGGCAAAAATAGTTAATTTTGATGCAAGCCGTTCTGAAAGGTATCGGCGAATTCCTCAAAATGCTTAACTCGCCGAGAAAATCACTTTTGTTTCACAATGAATGTCTGGCAAAAAATAGGAAATTTCAATGCAAGCCGTTTAGAAACCAATCGGCAAATTGCTCAAAATGCTGAACGCGCCGAGAAAATCACTTTTGTTCCACAATGAATGTCTGGCAAAAAATAGTAATTTTGACGCAAGACGTTCTGATACCAATCAGCAAATTACTCAAAATGCTTAACTCGCCGAGAAAATCACTTTTGTTCCACAATGAATGCCTGGCAAAAAATAGTTAATTGTGTTGCAAGCCGTTCTGAAACCAATCGGCAAATTACTCAAAATGCTTAACTCGCCGAGAAAATCACTTTTGTTCCACAATGAATGTCTGGCAAAAAATAGTAAATTTCAATGCAAGCCGTTCTGAAACCGATCGGCAAATTACTCAAAATGCTTAACGCGCCGAGAAAATCACTTTTTTCCCCACAATGAATGTCTGGCAAAAAATAGTTAATTTCAATGCAAGCCGTTCTGAAACCAATCGGCAAATTACTCAAAATGCTTAACTCGCGGAGAAAATCAGTTTTTTTTCACAATCAATGGCTGGCAAACAATAGTTAATTTTGATTCAAGAAGTTCTGAAACCAACCGGCAAATTACTCAAAATGCTTAACTCGCCGAGAAAATTACTTTTTTCCCACAATGAATGTCTGGCAAAAAATAGTAAATTTCAATGCAAGCCGTTCTGAAAGCAATCGGCAAAATGCTCAAAATGCTTAACTCGCCGAGAAAATCACTTTTGTTCCACAATGAATGTCTGGCAAAAATAGTAAATTGTGATGCAAGCCGTTCTGAAAGCAATCGGCAAATTACTCAAAATGCTTAACTCGCCGAGAAAATCAGTTTTTTTTCACAATCAATGTCTGGCAAACAATAGTTAATTTTGATTCAAGAAGTTCTGAAACTAATCGGCAAATTACTCAAAATGCATAACTCGCCGAGAAAATCATTTTCTTGCCACAATGAATGTCTTGCATAAAACAGTAAATTTTGATGCAAGCCGTTCTAAAACCAATCGGCAAATTACTCACAATGCTTAACTCGCCGAGAAAATCACGTTTGTTCCACAACGAATGTCTTGCAAAAAATAGGAAATTTCAATGTAAGCCGTTCTGAAACCAATCGGCAACTTACTCAAAATGTTTAACTCGCCGAGAAAATCACTTTCTTTCCACAATGAATGGCTGGCAAAAAATAGTTAATTTCAATGCAAGCCGTTCTGAAACCAATCGGCAAATTACTCAAAATGCTTAACTCGCCGAGAAAATCACTTTTGTTCCACAATGAATGCCTAGCAAAAAATTACTCAAAATGCTCAACTCGGCGAGAATATCACTTTTTTCCCACAATGAATGTCTGGCAAAAAATAGTAAATTTCAATGCAAGCCGTTCTGAAAGCAATCGGCAAATTTCTCAAAATGCTTAACTCGCCGAGAAAATCACTTTTGTTCCACAATGAATGTCTGGCAAAAAATAGTTAATTTCAATGCAAGCCGTTCTGAAACCAATCGGTAAATTACGCAAAATGCTTAACTCGCGGAGAAAATCACTTTTGTTCCACAATGAATGTCTGGCAAAAAATAGGAAATTTCAATGCAAGCCGTTCTGAAACCAATCGGCATTTACTCAAAATGCTGAACTCGCCGAGAAAATCACTTTATTTCCACAATGAATGTCTGGCAAAAATAGTTAATTTTGATGCAAGCCGTTCTGAAAGCGATCGGCGAATTACTCAAAATGCTTAACTCGCCGAGAAAATCACTTTTGTTTCACAATGAATGTCTGGCAAAAAATAGGGCATTTCAATGCAAGCCGTTTTGAAACCAATCGGCAAATTGCTCAAAATGCTGAACGCGCCGAGAAAATCACTTTTGTTCCACAATGAATGTCTGGCAAAAAATAGTAATTTTGACGCAAGACGTTCTGATACCAATCAGCAAATTACTCAAAATGCTTAACTCGCCGAGAAAATCACTTTTGTTCCACAATGAATGCCTGGCAAAAAATAGTTAATTGTGTTGCAAACCGATCTGAAACCAATCGGCAAATTACTCAAAACGCTTAACTCGCCGAGAAAATCACTTTGTTCCCACAATGAATGATTGGAAAAAAGAGTAAATTTTAATGAAAGCCGTTCTAAAACCAATCGGCAAATTACTCAAAATGCTTAACTCGCCGAGAAAATTACTTTTTTCCCACAATGAATGTCTGGCAAAAAATAGTAAATTTCAATGCAAGCCGTTCTGAAAGCAATCGGCAAAATGCTCAAAATGCTTAACTCGCCGAGAAAATCACTTTTGTTCCACAATGAATGTCTGGCAAAAATAGTAAATTGTGATGCAAGCCGTTCTGAAAGCAATCGGCAAATTACTCAAAATGCTTAACTCGTGGAGAAAATCAGTTTTTTTTCACAATCAATGTCTGGCAAACAATAGTTAATTTTGATTGAAGAAGTTCTGAAACTAATCGGCAAATTACTCAAAATGCATAACTCGCCGAGAAAATCATTTTCTTGCCACAATGAATGTCTTGCATAAAACAGTAAATTTTGATGCAAGCCGTTCTAAAACCAATCGGCAAATTACTCACAATGCTTAACTCGCCGAGAAAATCACGTTTGTTCCACAACGAATGTCTTGCAAAAAATAGGAAATTTCAATGTAAGCCGTTCTGAAACCAATCGGCAACTTACTCAAAATGTTTAACTCGCCGAGAAAATCACTTTCTTTCCACAATGAATGGCTGGCAAAAAATAGTTAATTTCAATGCAAGCCGTTCTGAAACCAATCGGCAAATTACTCAAAATGCTTAACTCGCCGAGAAAATCACTTTCGTTCCACAATGAATGCCTAGCAAAAAATTACTCAAAATGCTCAACTCGGCGAGAATATCACTTTTTTCCCACCATGAATGTCTGGCAAAAAATAGTAAATTTCAATGCAAGCAGTTCTGAAAGCAATCGGCAAATTTCTCAAAATGCTTAACTCGCCGAGAAAATCACTTTTGTTCCACAATGAATGTCTGGCAAAAAATAGTTAATTTCAATGCAAGCCGTTCTGAAACCAATCGGTAAATTACGCAAAATGCTTAACTCGCGGAGAAAATCACTTTTGTTCCACAATGAATGTCTGGCAAAAAATAGGAAATTTCAATGCAATCCGTTCTGAAACCAATCGGCAAATTACTCAAAATGCTTAACTCGCCGAGAAAATCACTTTATTTCCACAATGAATGTCTGGCAAAAATAGTTAATTTTGATGCAAGCCGTTCTGAAAGCGATCGGCGAATTACTCAAAATGCTTAACTCGCCGAGAAAATCACTTTTGTTTCACAATGAATGTCTGGCAAAAATAGGGCATTTCAATGCAAGCCGTTTTGAAACCAATCGGCAAATAACTCAAAATGCGTAACTCGCCGTGAAAATTACTTTTTTCCCCACAATGAATGTCTGGCAAAAAATTGTAAATTTCAATGCAAGCCGTTCTGAAACCAATCGGCAAACTACTCAAAATGCTTAACTCGCCGAGAAAATCACTTTTGTTCCACAATGAATGCCTGGCAAAAAATAATTAATTGTGTTGCAAGCCGTTCTGAAACCAATCGGCAAATTACTCAAAATGCTTAACTCGCCGAGAAAATCACCCTTTTCCCACAATGAATATCTGGCAAAAAATAGTAAATTTCAAAGCAAGCCGTTCTGAAAACAATCGGCAAAATGCTCAAAATGCTTAACTCGCCGAGAAAATCACTTTTGTTCCACAATGCATGTCTGGCAAAAATAGTAAATTGTGATGCAAGCCGTTCTGAAACCAATCGGCAACTTACTCAAAATGTTTAACTCGCCGAGAAAATCACTTTCTTTCCACAATGAATGGCTGGCAAAAAATAGTTAATTTCAATGCAAGCCGTTCTGAAACCAATCGGCAAATTACTCAAAATGCTTAACTCGCCGAGAAAATCACTTTTGTTCCACAATGAATGCCTAGCAAAAAAATACTCAAAATGCTCAACTCAGCGAGAATATCACTTTTTTCCCACAATGAATGTCTGGCAAAAAATAGTAAATTTCAATGCAAGCAGTTCTGAAAGCAATCGGCAAATTACTCAAAATGCTTAACTCGCGGAGAAAATCAGTTTTTTTTCACAATCAATGTCTGGCAAACAATAGTTAATTTTGATTCAAGAAGTCCTGAAACCAATCGGCAAATTACTCAAAATGCATAACTCGCCGAGAAAATCATTTTCTTGCCACAACGAATGTCTTGCATAAAATAGTAAATTTTGATGCAAGCTGTTCTAAAACCAATCGGCAAATTACTCAAAATGCTTAACTCGCCGAGAAAATCACGTTTGTTCCACAACGAATGTCTTGCAAAAAATAGGAAATTTCAAAGCAAGCCGTTCTGAAAGCGATCGGCGAATTACTCAAAATGCTTAACTCGCCGAGAAAATCACTTTTGTTCCACAATGAACGCCTGGCAAAAAATAGTTAATTGTGATGCAAGCCGTTCTGAAACCAATCGGCAAATTACTCAAAATGCTTAACTCGCCGAGAAAATCACATTTTTCCCACAATGAATGTCTGGCAAAAAATAGTAAATTTCAATGCAAGCCGTTCTGAAAACAATCGGCAAATTGCTCAAAATGTTTAACTCGCCGAGAAAATCACTTTCTTTCCACAATGAATGGCTGGCAAAAAATAGTTAATTTCAATGCAAGCCGTTCTGAAACGAATCGGCAAATTACTCAAAATGCTTAACTCGCCGAGAAAATCACTTTTGTTCCACAATCAATGCCTGGCAAAAAATTACTCAAAATGCTTAACTCGCCGAGAAAATCACATTTTTCCCACAATGAATGTCTGGCAAAAAATAGTTAATTTCAATGCAAGCCGTTCTGACACCAATCGGCAAATTACGCAAAATGCTTAACTCGCCGAGAAAATCACTTTTGTTCCACAATGAATGTCTGGCAAAAAATAGGAAATTTCAATGCAAGCCGTTCTGAAACCAATCGGCAAATTACTCAAAATGCTTAACTCGCCGAGAAAATCACTTTATTTCCAAAATGAATGTCTGGCAAAAATAATTAATTTTGATGCAAGCCGTTCTGAAAGCGATCGGCGAATTACTCAAAATGCTTAACTCGCCGAGAAAATCACTTTTGTTTCATAATGAATGTCTGGCAAAAAATAGGAAATTTCAATGCAAGCCGTTCTGAAACCAATCGGCAAATTACTCAAAATGCTTAACTCGCCGAGAAAATCACTTTTGTTCCACAATGAATGCCTAGCAAAAAATTACTCAAAATGCTCAACTCGGCGAGAATATCACTTTTTTCCCACAATGAATGTCTGGCAAAAATAGTAAATTTCAATGCAAGCCGTTCTGAAAGCAATCGGCAAATTTCTCAAAATGCTTAACTCGCCGAGAAAATCACTTTTTTCCCACAATGAAAGCCTGGCAAAAAATAGTAAATTCGAAGCAAGCCGTTCTGAAAGCAATCGGCAAATTACTCAAAATGCTTCACTCGCCGAGAAAATCACTTTTGTTCCACAATGAATGTCTGGCAAAAAATAGTTAATTTCAATGCAAGCCGTTCTGAAACCAATCGGTAAATTACGCAAAATGCTTAACTCGCGGAGAAAATCACTTTTGTTCCACAATGAATGTCTGGCAAAAAATAGGAAATTTCAATGCAAGCCGTTCTGAAACCAATCGGCAAATTACTCAAAATTCATAACTCGCCGAGAAAATCATTTTCTTGCCACAATGAATGTCTGGCAAAAAATAGTAAATTTCAATGCAAGCCGTTCTGAAACCAATCGGCAATTTACTCAAAATGCTTAACTCGCCGACAAAATCACTTCGTTCCCACAATGAATGTTTGGAAAAAAGAGTAAATTTTAATGCAAGCCGTTCTAAAACCAATCGGCAAATTACTCAAAATGCTTAACTCGACGAGAAAATCAATTTTGTTCCACAATGAATGTCTTGCAAAAAATAGGAAATTTCAATGCAAGCCGTTCTGAAATAATCGGCAAATTACTCAAAATGCTTAACTCGCCGAGAAAATCACTTTCTTTGCACATGATTGTCTGGCAAAAATAGATAAATTTGATGCAAGCCGTTCTGAAAGCGATCGGCGAATTACTCAAAATGCTTCACTTTCCGAGAAAATCACTTTTGTTCCACAATGAATGTCTGGCAAAAAATAGTAAATTTCAATGCAAGCCGTTCTGAAAACAATCGGCAAAATGCTCAAAATGCTTAACTCGCCGAGAAAATCACTTTTGTTTCACAATGAATGTCTGGCAAAAATAGTAAATTGTGATGCAAGCCGTTCTGAAACCAATCGGCAAATTACTCAAAATGCTTAACGCGCCGAGAAAATCACTTTTTCCCCACAATGAATGTCTGGCAAAAAATAGGAAATTTCAATGCAAGCCGTTCTGAAACCAATCGGCAAATTACTCAAAATGCTTAACTCGCCGAGAAAACCACTTTCTTTCCACATGATTGTCGGCAAAAAATAGTTAATTGTGTTGCAAGCCGTTTTGAAACCAATCGGCAAATTACTCAAAATGCTTAACTCGCCGAGAAAATCACTTTTGTTCCACAATGAACGCCTGGCAAAAAATAGTTAATTGTTATGCAAGCCGTCTGAAACCAATCGGCAAATTACTCAAAATGCTTAACTCGCCGAGAAAATCACATTTTCCCCACAGTGAATGTCTGGCAAAAAATAGTAAATTTCAATGCAAGCCGTTCTGAAAACAATCGGCAAATTGCTCAAAATGTTTAACTCGCCGAGAAAATCACTTTTTTCCCACAATGAACGCCTGGCAAAAAATAGTTAATTGTGATGCAAGCCGTTCTGAAACCAATCGGCAAATTACTCAAAATGCTTAACTCGCCGAGAAAATCACCCTTTTCCCACAATGAATGTCTGGCAAAAAATAGTAAATTCCAAGCAAGCCGTTCTGAAACCAATCGGTAAATTACGCAAAATGCTTAACTCGCGGAGAAAATCACTTTTGTTCCACAATGAATGTCTGGCAAAAAATAGGAAATTTCAATGCAAGCCGTTCTGGAACCAATCGGCAAATTACTCAAAATGCTTAACTCGCCGAGAAAATCACTTTATTTCCACAATGAATGTCTGGCAAAAATAGTTAATTTTGATGCAAGCCGTTCTGAAAGCGATCGGCGAATTACTCAAAATGCTTAACTCGCCGAGAAAATCACTTTTGTTTCACAATGAATGTCTGGCAAAAAATAGGGCATTTCACAATGCAAGCCGTTTTGAAACCAATCGGCAAATAACTCAAAATGCTTAACTCGCCGAGAAAATCACTTTTGTTCCAACAGTGAATGTCTGGCAAAAAATTGTAAATTTCAATGCAAGCCGTTCTGAAAGCAATCGGCAAACTACTCAAAATGCTTAACTCGCCGAGATAATCACTTTTGTTCCACAATGAATGCCTGGCAAAAAATAGTTAATTGTGTTGCAAGCCGTTCTGAAACCAATCGGCAAATTACTCAAAATGCTTAACTCGCCAAGAAAATCACCCTTTTCCCACAATGAATATCTGGCAAAAAATAGTAAATTTCAAAGCAAGCCGTTCTGAAAACAATCGGCAAAATGCTCAAAATGCTTAACTCGCCGAGAAAATCACTTTTGTTCCACAATGCATGTCTGGCAAAAATAGTAAATTGTGATACAAGCCGTTCTGAAACCGATCGGCAAATTACTCAAAATGCTTAACGCGCCGAGAAAATCACTTTTTTCCCCACAATGAATGTCTGGCAAAAAATAGTTAATTTCAATGCAAGCCGTTCTGAAACCGATCGGCATATTACTCAAAATGCTTAACTCGCCGAGAAAATCACATTTTCCCCACAGTGAATGTCTGGCAAAAAATAGTAAATTTCAATGCAAGCCGTTCTGAAAACAATCGGCAAATTGCTCAAAATGTTTAACTCGCCGAGAAAATCACTTTTTTCCCACAATGAATGTCTGGCAAAAAATAGTAAATTTCAATGGAAGCCGTTCTGAAAGCAATCGGCAAATTACTCAAAATGCTTAACTCGCCGATAAAATCACTTTGTTCCCACAATGGATGTTTGGAAAAAAGAGTAAATTTTAATGCAAGCCGTTCTAAAACCAATCGGCAAATTACTCAAAATGCTTAACTCGCCGAGAAAATTCCTTTTGTTCCACAATGAATGCCTGGCAAAAAATAGTTAATTGTGTTGCAAGCCGTTCTGAAACCAATCGGCAAATTACTCAAAATGCTTAACTCGCCGAGAAAATCACTTTTGTTCCACAATGAACGCCTGGCAAAAAATAGTTAATTGTGATGCAAGCCGTTCTGAAACCAATCGGCAAATTACTCAAAATGCTTAACTCGCCGAGAAAATCACTTTTGTTCCACAATGAATGTCTGGCAAAAAATAGTAAATTTCAATGCAAGCCGTTCTGAAAACAATCGGCAAAATGCTCAAAATGCTTAACTCGCCGAGAAAATCACTTTTGTTCCACAATGAATGTCTGGCAAAAAATAGTAATTTTCAATGCAAGCCGTTCTGAAACCGATCGGCAAATTACTCAAAATGCTTAACTCGCGGAGAAAATCAGTTTTTTTTCACAATCAATGTCTGGCAAACAATAGTTAATTTTGATTCAAGAAGTTCTGAAACCAATCGGCAAATTACTCAAAATGCTTAACTCGCCGAGAAAATCACATTTTTCCCACAGTGAATGTCTGGCAAAAAATAGTAAATTTCAATGCAAGTCGTTCTGAAAACAATCGGCAAATTGCTCAAAATGTTTAACTCGCCGAGAAAATCACTTTCTTTCCACAATGAATGGCTGGCAAAAAATAGTTAATTTCAATGCAAGCCGTTCTGAAACCAATCGGCAAATTACTCAAAATGCTTAACTCGCCGAGAAAATCACTTTTGTTCCACAATGAATGCCTGGCAAAAAATTACTCAAAATGCTCAACTCGGCGAGAATATCACTTTTTTCCCACAATGAATGTCTGGCAAAAAATAGTAAATTTCAATGCAAGCCGTTCTGAAAGCAATCGGCAAACTACTCAAAATGCTTAACTCGCCGAGAAAATCACTTTTGTTCCACAATGAACGCCTGGCAAAAAATAGTTAATTGTGATGCAAGCCGTTCTGAAACCAATCGGCAAATTACTCAAAATGCTTAACTCGCCGAGAAAATCACCCTTTTCCCACAATGAATGTCTGGCAAAAAATAGTAAATTCCAAGCAAGCCGTTCTGAAACCAATCGGTAAATTACGCAAAATGCTTAACTCGCGGAGAAAATCACTTTTGTTCCACAATGAATGTCTGGCAAAAATAGTTAACTTTGATGCAAGCCGTTCTGAAAGCGATCGGCGAATTACTCAAAATGCTTAACTCGCCGAGAAAATCACTTTTGTTTCACAATGAATGTCTGGCAAAAAATAGGGCATTTCAATGCAAGCCGTTTTGAAACCAATCGGCAAATAACTCAAAATGCTTAACTCGCCGAGAAAATTACTTTTTTCCCCACAATGAATGTCTGGCAAAAAATTGTAAATTTCAATGCAAGCCGTTCTGAAAGCAATCGGCAAACTACTCAAAATGCTTAACTCGCCGAGATAATCACTTTTGTTCCACAATGAATGCCTGGCAAAAAATAGTTAATTGTGTTGCAAGCCGTTCTGAAACCAATCGGCAAATTACTCAAAATGCTTAACTCGCCAAGAAAATCACCCTTTTCCCACAATGAATATCTGGCAAAAAATAGTAAATTTCAAAGCAAGCCGTTCTGAAAACAATCGGCAAAATGCTCAAAATGCTTAACTCGCCGAGAAAATCACTTTTGTTCCACAATGCATGTCTGGCAAAAATAGTAAATTGTGATGCAAGCCGTTCTGAAACCGATCGGCAAATTACTCAAAATGCTTAACGCGCCGAGAAAATCACTTTTTTCCCCACAATGAATGTCTGGCAAAAAATAGTTAATTTCAATGCAAGCCGTTCTGAAACCAATCGGCAAATTACTCAAAATGCTTAACTCGCGGAGAAAATCAGTTTTTTTTCACAATCAATGTCTGGCAAACAATAGTTAATTTTGATTCAAGAAGTCCTGAAACCAATCGGCAAATTACTCAAAATGCATAACTCGCCGAGAAAATCATTTTCTTGCCACAACGAATGTCTTGCAAAAAATAGGAAATTTCAAAGCAAGCCGTTCTGAAAGCGATCGGCGAATTACTCAAAATGCTTAACTCGCCGAGAAAAACACTTTTGTTCCACAATGAATGCCTGGCAAAAATTAGTTCATTGTGTTGCAAGCCGTTTTGAAACCAATCGGCAAATTACTCAAAATGCTTAACTCGCCGAGAAAATCACTTTTGTTCCACAATGAACGCCTGGCAAAAAATAGTTAATTGTGATGCAAGCCGTTCTGAAACCAATCGGCAAATTACTCAAAATGCTTAACTCGCCGAGAAAATCACATTTTTCCCACAATGAATGTCTGGCAAAAAATAGTAAATTTCAATGCAAGCCGTTCTGAAAACAATCGGCAAATTGCTCAAAATGTTTAACTCGCCGAGAAAATCACTTTCTTTCCACAATGAATGACTGGCAAAAAATAGTTAATTTCAATGCAAGCCGTTCTGAAACGAATCGGCAAATTACTCAAAATGCTTTACTCGCCGAGAAAATCACTTTTGTTCCACAATCAATGCCTGGCAAAAAATTACTCAAAATGCTTAACTCGCCGAGAAAATCACATTTTTCCCACAAAGAATGTCTGGCAAAAAATAGTTAATTTCAATGCAAGCCGTTCTGAAACCAATCGGCAAATTACGCAAAATGCTTAACTCGCCGAGAAAATCACTTTTGTTCCACAATGAATGTCTGGCAAAAAATAGGAAATTTCAATGCAAGCCGTTCTGAAACCAATCGGCAAATTACTCAAAATGCTTAACTCGCCGAGAAAATCACTTTATTTCCAAAATGAATGTCTGGCAAAAATAATTAATTTTGATGCAAGCCGTTCTGAAAGCGATCGGCGAATTACTCAAAATGCTTAACTCGCCGAGAAAATCACTTTTGTTCCACAATGAATGTCTGGCAAAAAATAGTAATTTTCAATGCAAGCCGTTCTGAAACCGATCGGCAAATTACTCAAAATGCATAACTCGCGGAGAAAATCAGTTTTTTTAACAATCAATGTCTGGCAAACAATAGTTAATTTTGATTCAAGAAGTTCTGAAACCAATCGGCAAATTACTCAAAATGCTTAACTCGCCGAGAAAATCACATTTTTCCCACAGTGAATGTCTGGCAAAAAATAGTAAATTTCAATGCAAGTCGTTCTGAAAACAATCGGCAAATTGCTCAAAATGTTTAACTCGCCGAGAAAATCACTTTCTTTCCACAATGAATGGCTGGCAAAAAATAGTTAATTTCAATGCAAGCCGTTCTGAAACCAATCGGCAAATTACTCAAAATGCTTAACTCGCCGAGAAAATCACTTTTGTTCCACAATGAATGCCTGGCAAAAAATTACTCAAAATGCTCAACTCGGCGAGAATATCACTTTTTTCCCACAATGAATGTCTGGCAAAAAATAGTAAATTTCAATGCAAGCCGTTCTGAAAGCAATCGGCAAACTACTCAAAATGCTTAACTCGCCGAGAAAATCACTTTTGTTCCACAATGAACGCCTGGCAAAAAATAGTTAATTGTGATGCAAGCCGTTCTGAAACCAATCGGCAAATTACTCAAAATGCTTAACTCGCCGAGAAAATCACCCTTTTCCCACAATGAATGTCTGGCAAAAAATAGTAAATTCCAAGCAAGCCGTTCTGAAACCAATCGGTAAATTACGCAAAATGCTTAACTCGCGGAGAAAATCACTTTTGTTCCACAATGAATGTCTGGCAAAAAATAGGAAATTTCAATGCAAGCCGTTCTGAAACCAATCGGCAAAGTACTCAAAATGCTTAACTCGCCGAGAAAATCACTTTATTTCCACAATGAATGTCTGGCAAAAATAGTTAATTTTGATGCAAGCCGTTCTGAAAGCGATCGGCGAATTACTCAAAATGCTTAACTCGCCGAGAAAATCACTTTTGTTTCACAATGAATGTCTGGCAAAAAATAGGGCATTTCAATGCAAGCCGTTTTGAAACCAATCGGCAAATAACTCAAAATGCTTAACTCGCCGAGAAAATTACTTTTTTCCCCACAATGAATGTCTGGCAAAAAATTGTAAATTTCAATGCAAGCCGTTCTGAAAGCAATCGGCAAACTACTCAAAATGCTTAACTCGCCGAGATAATCACTTTTGTTCCACAATGAATGCCTGGCAAAAAATAGTTAATTGTGTTGCAAGCCGTTCTGAAACCAATCGGCAAATTACTCAAAATGCTTAACTCGCCAAGAAAATCACCCTTTTCCCACAATGAATATCTGGCAAAAAATAGTAAATTTCAAAGCAAGCCGTTCTGAAAACAATCGGCAAAATGCTCAAAATGCTTAACTCGCCGAGAAAATCACTTTTGTTCCACAATGCATGTCTGGCAAAAATAGTAAATTGTGATGCAAGCCGTTCTGAAACCGATCGGCAAATTACTCAAAATGCTTAACGCGCCGAGAAAATCACTTTTTTCCCCACAATGAATGTCTGGCAAAAAATAGTTAATTTCAATGCAAGCCGTTCTGAAACCAATCGGCAAATTACTCAAAATGCTTAACTCGCGGAGAAAATCAGTTTTTTTTCACAATCAATGTCTGGCAAACAATAGTTAATTTTGATTCAAGAAGTCCTGAATCCAATCGGCAAATTACTCAAAATGCATAACTCGCCGAGAAAATCATTTTCTTGCCACAACGAATGTCTTGCATAAAATAGTAAATTTTGATGCAAGCCGTTCTAAAACCAATCGGCAAATTACTCAAAATGCTTAACTCGCCGAGAAAATCACGTTCGTTCCACAACGAATGTCTTGCAAAAAATAGGAAATTTCAAAGCAAGCCGTTCTGAAAGCGATCGGCGAATTACTCAAAATGCTTAACTCGCCGAGAAAAACACTTTTGTTCCACAATGAATGCCTGGCAAAAATTAGTTCATTGTGTTGC
Organism: Scyliorhinus torazame; assembly: GCF_047496885.1. Lineage (NCBI taxonomy): Eukaryota > Metazoa > Chordata > Chondrichthyes > Carcharhiniformes > Scyliorhinidae > Scyliorhinus > Scyliorhinus torazame. Next base: position 42,907,153 of record NC_092725.1, read on the forward strand.
AAGCCGTTTTGAAACCAATCGGCAAATTACTCAAAATGCTTAACTCGCCGAGAAAATCACTTTTGTTCCACAATGAACGCCTGGCAAAAAATAGTTAATTGTGATGCAAGCCGTTCTGAAACCAATCGGCAAATTACTCAAAATGCTTAACTCGCCGAGAAAATCACATTTTTCCCACAATGAATGTCTGGCAAAAAATAGTAAATTTCAATGCAAGCCGTTCTGAAAACAATCGGCAAATTGCTCAAAATGTTTAACTCGCCGAGAAAATCACTTTCTTTCCACAATGAATGACTGGCAAAAAATAGTTAATTTCAATGCAAGCCGTTCTGAAACGAATCGGCAAATTACTCAAAATGCTTAACTCGCCGAGAAAATCACTTTATTTCCAAAATGAATGTCTGGCAAAAATAATTAATTTTGATGCAAGCTGTTCTGAAAGCGATCGGCGAATTACTCAAAATGCTTAACTCGCCGAGAAAATCACTTTTGTTCCACAATGAATGTCTGGCAAAAAATAGTAATTTTCAATGCAAGCCGTTCTGAAACCGATCGGCAAATTACTCAAAATGCTTAACTCGCGGAGAAAATCAGTTTTTTTAACAATCAATGTCTGGCAAACAATAGTTAATTTTGATTCAAGAAGTTCTGAAACCAATCGGCAAATTACTCAAAATGCTTAACTCGCCGAGAAAATCACATTTTTCCCACAGTGAATGTCTGGCAAAAAATAGTAAATTTCAATGCAAGTCGTTCTGAAAACAATCGGCAAATTGCTCAAAATGTTTAACTCGCCGAGAAAATCACTTTCTTTCCACAGTGAATGGCTGGCAAAAAATAGTTAATTTCAATGCAAGCCGTTCTGAAACCAATCGGCAAATTACTCAAAATGCTTAACTCGCCGAGAAAATCACTTTTGTTCCACAATGAATGCCTGGCAAAAAATTACTCAAAATGCTCAACTCGGCGAGAATATCACTTTTTTCCCACAATGAATGTCTGGCAAAAAATAGTAAATTTCAATGCAAGCCGTTCTGAAAGCAATCGGCAAACTACTCAAAATGCTTAACTCGCCGAGAAAATCACTTTTGTTCCACAATGAACGCCTGGCAAAAAATAGTTAATTGTGATGCAAGCCGTTCTGAAACCAATCGGCAAATTACTCAAAATGCTTAACTCGCCGAGAAAATCACCCTTTTCCCACAATGAATGTCTGGCAAAAAATAGTAAATTCCAAGCAAGCCGTTCTGAAACCAATCGGTAAATTACGCAAAATGCTTAACTCGCGGAGAAAATCACTTTTGTTCCACAATGAATGTCTGGCAAAAAATAGGAAATTTCAATGCAAGCCGTTCTGAAACCAATCGGCAAAGTACTCAAAATGCTTAACTCGCCGAGAAAATCACTTTATTTCCACAATGAATGTCTGGCAAAAATAGTTAATTTTGATGCAAGCCGTTCTGAAAGCGATCGGCGAATTACTCAAAATGCTTAACTCGCCGAAAAAATCACTTTTGTTTCACAATGAATGTCTGGCAAAAAATAGGGCATTTCAATGCTAGCCGTTTTGAAACCAATCGGCAAATAACTCAAAATGCTTAACTCGCCGAGAAAATTACTTTTTTCCCCACAATGAATGTCTGGCAAAAAATTGTAAATTTCAATGCAAGCCGTTCTGAAAGCAATCGGCAAACTACTCAAAATGCTTAACTCGCCGAGATAATCACTTTTGTTCCACAATGAATGCCTGGCAAAAAATAGTTAATTGTGTTGCAAGCCGTTCTGAAACCAATCGGCAAATTACTCAAAATGCTTAACTCGCCAAGAAAATCACCCTTTTCCCACAATGAATATCTGGCAAAAAATAGTAAATTTCAAAGCAAGCCGTTCTGAAAACAATCGGCAAAATGCTCAAAATGCTTAACTCGCCGAGAAAATCACTTTGTTTCCACAATGCATGTCTGGCAAAAATAGTAAATTGTGATGCAAGCCGTTCTGAAACCGATCGGCAAATTACTCAAAATGCTTAACGCGCCGAGAAAATCACTTTTTTCCCCACAATGAATGTCTGGCAAAAAATAGTTAATTTCAATGCAAGCCGTTCTGAAACCAATCGGCAAATTACTCAAAATGCTTAACTCGCGGAGAAAATCAGTTTTTTTTCACAATCAATGTCTGGCAAACAATAGTTAATTTTGATTCAAGAAGTCCTGAATCCAATCGGCAAATTACTCAAAATGCATAACTCGCCGAGAAAATCATTTTCTTGCCACAACGAATGTCTTGCATAAAATAGTAAATTTTGATGCAAGCCGTTCTAAAACCAATCGGCAAATTACTCAAAATGCTTAACTCGCCGAGAAAATCACGTTCGTTCCACAACGAATGTCTTGCAAAAAATAGGAAATTTCAAAGCAAGCCGTTCTGAAAGCGATCGGCGAATTACTCAAAATGCTTAACTCGCCGAGAAAAACACTTTTGTTCCACAATGAATGCCTGGCAAAAATTAGTTCATTGTGTTGCAAGCCGTTTTGAAACCAATCGGCAAATTACTCAAAATGCTTAACTCGCCGAGAAAATCACTTTTGTTCCACAATGAACGCCTGGCAAAAAATAGTTAATTGTGATGCAAGCCGTTCTGAAACCAATCGGCAAATTACTCAAAATGCTTAACTCGCCGAGAAAATCACATTTTTCCCACAATGAATGTCTGGCAAAAAATAGTAAATTTCAATGCAAGCCGTTCTGAAAACAATCGGCAAATTGCTCAAAATGTTTAACTCGCCGAGAAAATCACTTTCTTTCCACAATAAATGACTGGCAAAAAATAGTTAATTTCAATGCAAGCCGTTCTGAAACGAATCGGCAAATTACTCAAAATGCTTAACTCGCCGAGAAAATCACTTTTGTTCCACAATCAATGCCTGGCAAAAAATTACTCAAAATGCTTAACTCGCCGAGAAAATCACATTTTTCCCACAATGAATGTCTGGCAAAAAATAGTTAATTTCAATGCAAGCCGTTCTGAAACCAATCGGCAAATTACGCAAAATGCTTAACTCGCCGAGAAAATCACTTTTGTTCCACAATGAATGTCTGGCAAAAAATAGGAAATTTCAATGCAAGCCGTTCTGAAACCAATCGGCAAATTACTCAAAATGCTTAACTCGCCGAGAAAATCACTTTATTTCCAAAATGAATGTCTGGCAAAAATAATTAATTTTGATGCAAGCCGTTCTGAAAGCGATCGGCGAATTACTCAAAATGCTTAACTCGCCGAGAAAATCACTTTTGTTTCACAATGAATGTCTGGCAAAAAATAGGAAATTTCAATGCAAGCCGTTCTGAAACCAATCGGCAAATTACTCAAAATGCTTAACTCGCCGAGAAAATCACTTTTGTTCCACAATGAATGTCTGGCAAAAAATAGTAAATTTCAATGCAAGCCGTTCTGAAAGCAATCGGCAAATTTCTCAAAATGCTTAACTCGACGAGAAAATCACATTTTTCCCACAATGAATGTCTGGCAAAAAATAGTTTTTTTCAATGCAAGCCGTTCTGAAACCAATCGGCAAATTACGCAAAATGCTTAACTCGCCGAGAAAATCACTTTTGTTCCACAATGAATGTCTGGCAAAAAATAGGAAATTTCAATGCAAGCCGTTCTGAAACCAATCGGCAAATTACTCAAAATGCTTAACTCGCCGAGAAAATCACTTTATTTCCAAAATGAATGTCTGGCAAAAATAATTAATTTTGATGCAAGCCGTTCTGAAAGCGATCGGCGAATTACTCAAAATGCTTAACTCGCCGAGAAAATCACTTTTGTTTCACAATGAATGTCTGGCAAAAAATAGGAAATTTCAATGCAAGCCGTTCTGAAACCAATCGGCAAATTACTCAAAATGCTTAACTCGCCGAGAAAATCACTTTTGTTCCACAATGAATGCCTAGCAAAAAATTACTCAAAATGCTCAACTCGGCGAGAATATCACACTTTTTTCCCACAATGAATGTCTGGCAAAAAACAGTAAATTTCAATGCAAGCCGTTCTGAAAGCAATCGGCAAATTTCTCAAAATGCTTAACTCGCCGAGAAAATCACTTTTTTCCCACAATGAAAGCCTGGCAAAAAATAGTAAATTCCAAGCAAGCCGTTCTGAAAGCAATCGGCAAATTACTCAAAATGCTTCACTCGCCGAGAAAATCACTTTTGTTCCACAATGAATGTCTGGCAAAAAATAGTTAATTTCAATGCAAGCCGTTCTGAAACCAATCGGTAAATTACGCAAAATGCTTAACTCGCGGAGAAAATCACTTTTGTTCCACAATGAATGTCTGGCAAAAAATAGGAAATTTCAATGCAAGCCGTTCTGAAACCAATCGGCAAATTACTCAAAATTCATAACTCGCCGAGAAAATCATTTTCTTGCCACAATGAATGTCTGGCAAAAAATAGTAAATTTCAATGCAAGCCGTTCTGAAACCAATCGGCAAATTACTCAAAATGCTTAACTCGCCGACAAAATCACTTCGTTCCCACAATGAATGTTTGGAAAAAAGAGTAAATTTTAATGCAAGCCGTTCTAAAACCAATCGGCAAATTACTCAAAATGCTTAACTCGACGAGAAAATCAATTTTGTTCCACAATGAATGTCTTGCAAAAAATAGGAAATTTCAATGCAAGCCGTTCTGAAATAATCGGCAAATTACTCAAAATGCTTAACTCGCCGAGAAAATCACTTTCTTTGCACATGATTGTCTGGCAAAAATAGATAAATTTGATGCAAGCCGTTCTGAAAGCGATCGGCGAATTACTCAAAATGCTTAACTTTCCGAGAAAATCACTTTTGTTCCACAATGAATGTCTGGCAAAAAATAGTAAATTTCAATGCAAGCCGTTCTGAAAACAATCGGCAAAATGCTCAAAATGCTTAACTCGCCGAGAAAATCACTTTTGTTTCACAATGAATGTCTGGCAAAAATAGTAAATTGTGATGCAAGCCGTTCTGAAACCAATCGGCAAATTACTCAAAATGCTGAACGCGCCGAGAAAATCACTTTTTCCCCACAATGAATGTCTGGCAAAAAATTGTTAATTTCAATGCAAGCCGTTCTGAAACCAATCGGCAAATTACTCAAAATGCTTAACTTGCGGAGAAAATCAGTTTTTTTTCACAATGAATGTCTGGCAAACAATAGTTAATTTTGATTCAAGAAGTTCTGAAACCAACCGGCAAATTACTCAAAATGCTTAACTCGCCGAGAAAATCGCTTTTGTTCCACAATGAATGTCTGGCATAAAATAGTAAATTTTGATGCAAGCCGTTCTGAAACCAATCGGCAAATTACTCAAAATGCTTAACTCGCCGAGAAAACCACTTTCTTTCCACATGATTGTCGGCAAAAATAGTTAGTTTTGATGCAAGCCGTTCTGAAAGCGATCGGCGAATTACTCAAAATGCTTAACTCGCCGAGAAAAACACTTTTGTTACACAATGATTGCCTGGCAAAAAATAGTTAATTGTGTTGCAAGCCGTTCTGAAACCAATCGGCAAATTACTCAAAATGCTTAACTCGCCGAGAAAATCACTTTTGTTCCACAATGAACGCCTGGCAAAAAATAGTTAATTATGATGCAAGCCGTCTGAAACCAATCGGCAAATTACTCAAAATGCTTAACTCGCCGAGAAAATCACATTTTTCCCACAATGAATGTCTGGCAAAAAATAGTAAATTTCAATGCAAGCCGTTCTGAAAGCAATCGGCAAACTACTGAAAATGCTTAACTCGCCGAGAAAATCACTTTTGTTCCACAATGAACGCCTGGCAAAAAATAGTTAATGTGATGCAAGCCGTTCTGAAACCAATCGGCAAATTACTCAAAATGCTTTACTCGCCGAGAAAATCACTTTGTTCCCACAATGGATGTTTGGAAAAAAGAGTAAATTTTAATGCAGGCCGTTCTAAAACCAATCGGCAAATTACTCAAAATGCTTAACTCGCCGAGAAAATCCCTTTTGTTCCACAATGAATGCCTGGCAAAAAATAGTTAATTGTGTTGCAAGCCGTTCTGAAACCAATCGGCAAATTACTCAAAATGCTTAACTCGCCGAGAAAATCACTTTAGTTCCACAATGAACGCCTGGCAAAAAATAGTTAATTGTGATGCAAGCCGTTCTGAAACCAATCGGCAAATTACTCAAAATGCTTAACTCGCCGAGAAAATCACCCTTTTCCCACAACGAATGTCTGGCAAAAAATAGTAAATTTCAATGCAAGCCGTTCTGAAAACAATCGGCAAAATGCTCAAAATGCTTAACTCGCCGAGAAAATCACTTTTGTTCCACAATGAATGTCTGGCAAAAATAGTAAATTGTGATGCAAGCAGTTCTGAAACCAATCGGCAAATTACTCAAAATGCTTAACTCGCCGAGAAAATCACTTTTGTTCCACAATGAATGTCAAAAAATAGTAATTTTCAATGCAAGCCGTTCTGAAACCGATCGGCAAATTACTCAAAATGCTTGACTCGCGGAGAAAATCAGTTTTTTTTCACAATCAATGTCTGGCAAACAATAGTTAATTTTGATTCAAGAAGTTCTGAAACCAATCGGCAAATTACTCAAAATGCTTAACTCGCCGAGAAAATCACATTTTTCCCACAGTGAATGTCTGGCAAAAAATAGTAAATTTCAATGCAAGTCGTTCTGAAAACAATCGGCAAATTGCTCAAAATGTTTAACTCGCCGAGAAAATCACTTTCTTTCCACAATGAATGGCTGGCAAAAAATAGTTAATTTCAATGCAAGCCGTTCTGAAACCAATCGGCAAATTACTCAAAATGCTTAACTCGCCGAGAAAATCACTTTTGTTCCACAATGAATGCCTGGCAAAAAATTACTCAAAATGCTCAACTCGGCGAGAATATCACTTTTTTCCCACAATGAATGTCTGGCAAAAAATAGTAAATTTCAATGCAAGCCGTTCTGAAAGCAATCGGCAAACTACTCAAAATGCTTAACTCGCCGAGAAAATCACTTTTGTTCCACAATGAACGCCTGGCAAAAAATAGTTAATTGTGATGCAAGCCGTTCTGAAACCAATCGGCAAATTACTCAAAATGCTTAACTCGCCGAGAAAATCACCCTTTTCCCACAATGAATGTCTGGCAAAAAATAGTAAATTCCAAGCAAGCCGTTCTGAAAGCAATCGGCAAATTACTCAAAATGCTTCACTCGCCGAGAAAATCACTTTTGTTCCACAATGAATGTCTGGCAAAAAATAGTTAATTTCAATGCAAGCCGTTCTGAAACCAATCGGTAAATTACGCAAAATGCTTAACTGGCGGAGAAAATCACTTTTGTTCCACAATGAATGTCTGGCAAAAAATAGGAAATTTCAATGCAAGCCGTTCTGAAACCAATCGGCAAATTACTCAAAATGCTTAACTCGCCGAGAAAATCACTTTATTTCCACAATGAATGTCTGGCAAAAATAGTTAATTTTGATGCAAGCCGTTCTGAAAGCGATCGGCGAATTACTCAAAATGCTTAACTCGCCGAGAAAATCACTTTTGTTTCACAATGAATGTCTGGCAAAAAATAGGGCATTTCAATGCAAGCCGTTTTGAAACCAATCGGCAAATAACTCAAAATGCTTAACTCGCCGAGAAAATTACTTTTTTCCCCACAATGAATGTCTGGCAAAAAATTGTAAATTTCAATGCAAGCCGTTCTGAAAGCAATCGGCAAACTACTCAAAATGCTTAACTCGCCGAGAAAATCACTTTTGTTCCACAATGAATGCCTGGCAAAAAATAGTTAATTGTGTTGCAAGCCGTTCTGAAACCAATCGGCAAATTACTCAAAATGCTTAACTCGCCGAGAAAATCACCCTTTTCCCACAATGAATATCTGGCAAAAAATAGTAAATTTCAAAGCAAGCCGTTCTGAAAACAATCGGCAAAATGCTCAAAATGCTTAACTCGCCGAGAAAATCACTTTTGTTCCACAATGCATGTCTGGCAAAAATAGTAAATTGTGATGCAAGCCGTTCTGAAACCAATCGGCAAATTACTCAAAATGCTTAACGCGCCGAGAAAATCACTTTTTTCCCCACAATGAATGTCTGGCAAAAAATAGTTAATTTCAATGCAAGCCGTTCTGAAACCAATCGGCAAATTACTCAAAATGCTTAACTCGCGGAGAAAATCAGTTTTTTTTCACAATCAATGTCTGGCAAACAATAGTTAATTTTGATTCAAGAAGTCCTGAAACCAATCGGCAAATTACTCAAAATGCATAACTCGCCGAGAAAATCATTTTCTTGCCACAACGAATGTCTTGCATAAAATAGTAAATTTTGATGCAAGCCGTTCTAAAACCAATCGGCAAATTACTCAAAATGCTTAACTCGCCGAGAAAATCACGTTTGTTCCACAACGAATGTCTTGCAAAAAATAGGAAATTTCAAAGCAAGCCGTTCTGAAAGCGATCGGCGAATTACTCAAAATGCTTAACTCGCCGAGAAAAACACTTTTGTTCCACAATGAATGCCTCGCAAAAATTAGTTCATTGTGTTGCAAGCCGTTTTGAAACCAATCGGCAAATTACTCAAAATGCTTAACTCGCCGAGAAAATCACTTTTGTTCCACAATGAACGCCTGGCAAAAAATAGTTAATTGTGATGCAAGCCGTTCTGAAACCAATCGGCAAATTACTCAAAATGCTTAACTCGCCGAGAAAATCACATTTTTCCCACAATGAATGTCTGGCAAAAAATAGTTAATTTCAATGCAAGCCGTTCTGAAAACAATCGGCAAATTACTCAAAATTTTTAACTCGCCGAGAAAATCACTTTCTTTCCACAATGAATGGCTGTCAAAAAATAGTCAATTTCAATGCAAGCCGTTCTGAAACGAATCGGCAAATTACTCAAAATGCTTAACTCGCCGAGAAAATCACTTTCTTTCCACATGATTGTCGGTAAAAATAGTTAGTTTTGATGCAAGCCGTTCTGAAAGCGATCGGCGAATTACTCAAAATGCTTAACTCGCCGAGAAAAACACTTTTGTTACACAATGATTGCCTGGCAAAAAATAGTTAATTGTGTTGCAAGCCGTTCTGAAACCAATCGGCAAATTACTCAAAATGCTTAACTCGCCGAGAAAATCACTTTTGTTCCACAATGAACGCCTGGCAAAAAATAGTTAAGTGTGATGCAAGCCGTCTGAAACCAATCGGCAAATTACTCAAAATGCTTAACTCGCCGAGAAAATCACATTTTTCCCACAGTGAATGTCTGGCAAAAAATAGTAAATTTCAATGCAAGCCGTTCTGAAAACAATCGGCAAATTGCTCAAAATGTTTAACTCGCCGAGAAAATCACTTTTTTCCCACAATGAATGTCTGGCAAAAAATAGTAAATTTCAATGCAAGCCGTTCTGAAAGCAATCGGCAAACTACTGAAAATGCTTAACTCGCCGAGAAAATCACTTTTGTTCCACAATGAACGCCTGGCAAAAAATAGTTAATGTGATGCAAGCCGTTCTGAAACCAATCGGCAAATTACTCAAAATGCTTTACTCGCCGAGAAAATCACTTTGTTCCCACAATGGATGTTTGGAAAAAAGAGTAAATTTTAATGCAGGCCGTTCTAAAACCAATCGGCAAATTACTCAAAATGCTTAACTCGCCGAGAAAATCCCTTTTGTTCCACAATGAATGCCTGGCAAAAAATAGTTAATTGTGTTGCAAGCCGTTCTGAAACCAATCGGCAAATTACTCAAAATGCTTAACTCGCCGAGAAAATCACTTTTGTTCCACAATGAACGCCTGGCAAAAAATAGTTAATTGTGATGCAAGCCGTTCTGAAACCAATCGGCAAATTACTCAAAATGCTTAACTCGCCGAGAAAATCACCCTTTTCCCACAACGAATGTCTGGCAAAAAATAGTAAATTTCAATGCAAGCCGTTCTGAAAACAATCGGCAAAATGCTCAAAATGCTTAACTCGCCGAGAAAATCACTTTTGTCCCACAATGAATGTCTGGCAAAAATAGTAAATTGTGATGCAAGCAGTTCTGAAACCAATCGGCAAATTACTCAAAATGCTTAACTCGCCGAGAAAATCACTTTTGTTCCACAATGAATGTCTGGCAAAAAATAGTAATTTTCAATGCAAGCCGTTCTGAAACCGATCGGCAAATTACTCAAAATGCTTGACTCGCGGAGAAAATCAGTTTTTTTTCACAATCAATGTCTGGCAAACAATAGTTAATTTTGATTCAAGAAGTTCTGAAACCAATCGGCAAATTACTCAAAATGCTTAACTCGCCGAGAAAATCACATTTTTCCCACAGTGAATGTCTGGCAAAAAATAGTAAATTTCAATGCAAGTCGTTCTGAAAACAATCGGCAAATTGCTCAAAATGTTTAACTCGCCGAGAAAATCACTTTCTTTCCACAATGAATGGCTGGCAAAAAATAGTTAATTTCAATGCAAGCCGTTCTGAAACCAATCGGCAAATTAATCAAAATGCTTAACTCGCCGAGAAAATCACTTTTGTTCCACAATGAATGCCTGGCAAAAAATTACTCAAAATGCTCAACTCGGCGAGAATATCACTTTTTTCCCACAATGAATGTCTGGCAAAAAATAGTTAATTTCAATGCAAGCCGTTCTGAAACCAATCGGCAAATTACGCAAAATGCTTAACTCGCCGAGAAAATCACTTTTGTTCCACAATGAATGTCTGGCATAAAATAGTAAATTTTGATGCAAGCCGTTCTGAAACCAATCGGCAAATTACTCAAAATGCTTAGCTCGCCGGGAAAATCACGTTTGTTCCACAACGAATGTCTTGCAAAAAATAGGAAATTTCAATGCAAGCCGTTCTGAAACCAATCGGCAAATTACTCAAAATGCTTAACTCGCCGAGAAAACCACTTTCTTTCCACATGATTGTCGGCAAAAATAGTTAGTTTTGATGCAAGCCGTTCTGAAAGCGATCGGCGAATTACTCAAAATGCTTAACTCGCCGAGAAAAACACTTTTGTTACACAATGATTGCCTGGCAAAAAATAGTTAATTGTGTTGCAAGCCGTTCTGAAACCAATCGGCAAATTACTCAAAATGCTTAACTCGCCGAGAAAATCACTTTTGTTCCACAATGAACGCCTGGCAAAAAATAGTTAATTGTGATGCAAGCCGTCTGAAACCAATCGGCAAATTACTCAAAATGCTTAACTCGCCGAGAAAATCACATTTTTCCCACAGTGAATGTCTGGCAAAAAATAGTAAATTTCAATGCAAGTCGTTCTGAAGACAATCGGCAAATTGCTCAAAATGTTTAACTCGCCGAGAAAATCACTTTCTTTCCACAATGAATGGCTGGCAAAAAATAGTTAATTTCAATGCAAGCCGTTCTGAAACCAATCGGCAAATTACTCAAAATGCTTAACTCGCCGAGAAAATCACTTTTGTTCCACAATGAATGCCTGGCAAAAAATTACTCAAAATGCTCAACTCGGCGAGAATATCACTTTTTTCCCACAATGAATGTCTGGCAAAAAATAGTTAATTTCAATGCAAGCCGTTCTGAAACCAATCGGCAAATTACGCAAAATGCTTAACTCGCCGAGAAAATCACTTTTGTTCCACAATGAATGTCTGGCATAAAATAGTAAATTTTGATGCAAGCCGTTCTGAAACCAATCGGCAAATTACTCAAAATGCTTAGCTCGCCGGGAAAATCACGTTTGTTCCACAACGAATGTCTTGCAAAAAATAGGAAATTTCAATGCAAGCCGTTCTGAAACCAATCGGCAAATTACTCAAAATGCTTAACTCGCCGAGAAAACCACTTTCTTTCCACATGATTGTCGGCAAAAATAGTTAGTTTTGATGCAAGCCGTTCTGAAAGCGATCGGCGAATTACTCAAAATGCTTAACTCGCCGAGAAAATCACATTTTTCCCACAATGAATGTCTGGCCAAAAATAGTTAATTTCAATGCAAGCCGTTCTGAAAACAATCGGCAAATTACTCAAAATTTTTAACTCGCCGAGAAAATCACTTTCTTTCCACAATGAATGGCTGTCAAAAAATAGTCAATTTCAATGCAAGCCGTTCTGAAACGAATCGGCAAATTACTCAAAATGCTTAACTCGCCGAGAAAATCACTTTCTTTCCACATGATTGTCGGCAAAAATAGTTAGTTTTGATGCAAGCCGTTCTGAAAGCGATCGGCGAATTACTCAAAATGCTTAACTCGCCGAGAAAAACACTTTTGTTACACAATGATTGCCTGGCAAAAAATAGTTAATTGTGTTGCAAGCCGTTCTGAAACCAATCGGCAAATTACTCAAAATGCTTAACTCGCCGAGAAAATCACTTTTGTTCCACAATGAACGCCTGGCAAAAAATAGTTAATTGTGATGCAAGCCGTCTGAAACCAATCGGCAAATTACTCAAAATGCTTAACTCGCCGAGAAAATCACATTTTTCCCACAGTGAATGTCTGGCAAAAAATAGTAAATTTCAATGCAAGCCGTTCTGAAAACAATCGGCAAATTGCTCAAAATGTTTAACTCGCCGAGAAAATCACTTTTTTCCCACAATGAATGTCTGGCAAAAAATAGTAAATTTCAATGCAAGCCGTTCTGAAAGCAATCGGCAAACTACTGAAAATGCTTAACTCGCCGAGAAAATCACTTTTGTTCCACAATGAACGCCTGGCAAAAAATAGTTAATGTGATGCAAGCCGTTCTGAAACCAATCGGCAAATTACTCAAAATGCTTTACTCGCCGAGAAAATCACTTTGTTCCCACAATGGATGTTTGGAAAAAAGAGTAAATTTTAATGCAGGCCGTTCTAAAACCAATCGGCAAATTACTCAAAATGCTTAACTCGCCGAGAAAATCCCTTTTGTTCCACAATGAATGCCTGGCAAAAAATAGTTAATTGTGTTGCAAGCCGTTCTGAAACCAATCGGCAAATTACTCAAAATGCTTAACTCGCCGAGAAAATCACTTTTGTTCCACAATGAACGCCTGGCAAAAAATAGTTAATTGTGATGCAAGCCGTTCTGAAACCAATCGGCAAATTACTCAAAATGCTTAACTCGCCGAGAAAATCACCCTTTTCCCACAACGAATGTCTGGCAAAAAATAGTAAATTTCAATGCAAGCCGTTCTGAAAACAATCGGCAAAATGCTCAAAATGCTTAACTCGCCGAGAAAATCACTTTTGTTCCACAATGAATGTCTGGCAAAAATAGTAAATTGTGATGCAAGCAGTTCTGAAACCAATCGGCAAATTACTCAAAATGCTTAACTCGCCGAGAAAATCACTTTTGTTCCACAATGAATGTCTGGCAAAAAATAGTAATTTTCAATGCAAGCCGTTCTGAAACCGATCGGCAAATTACTCAAAATGCTTGACTCGCGGAGAAAATCAGTTTTTTTTCACAATCAATGTCTGGCAAACAATAGTTAATTTTGATTCAAGAAGTTCTGAAACCAATCGGCAAATTACTCAAAATGCTTAACTCGCCGAGAAAATCACATTTTTCCCACAGTGAATGTCTGGCAAAAAATAGTAAATTTCAATGCAAGTCGTTCTGAAAACAATCGGCAAATTGCTCAAAATGTTTAACTCGCCGAGAAAATCACTTTCTTTCCACAATGAATGGCTGGCAAAAAATAGTTAATTTCAATGCAAGCCGTTCTGAAACCAATCGGCAAATTAATCAAAATGCTTAACTCGCCGAGAAAATCACTTTTGTTCCACAATGAATGCCTGGCAAAAAATTACTCAAAATGCTCAACTCGGCGAGAATATCACTTTTTTCCCACAATGAATGTCTGGCAAAAAATAGTTAATTTCAATGCAAGCCGTTCTGAAACCAATCGGCAAATTACTCAAAATACTTAACTCGCCGAGAAAATCACCCTTTTCCCACAACGAATGTCTGGCAAAAAATAGTAAATTTCAATGCAAGCCGTTCTGAAAACAATCGGCAAAATGCTCAAAATGCTTAACTCGCCGAGAAAATCACTTTTGTTTCACAATGAATGTCTGGCAAAAATAGTAAATTGTGATGCAAGCCGTTCTGAAACCAATCGGCAAATTACTCAAAATGCTGAACGCGCCGAGAAAATCACTTTTTCCCCACAATGAATGTCTGGCAAAAAATTGTTAATTTCAATGCAAGCCGTTCTGAAACCAATCGGCAAATTACTCAAAATGCTTAACTTGCGGAGAAAATCAGTTTTTTTTCACAATGAATGTCTGGCAAACAATAGTTAATTTCAATGCAAGCCGTTCTGAAACCAATCGGTAAATTACGCAAAATGCTTAACTGGCGGAGAAAATCACTTTTGTTCCACAATGAATGTCTGGCAAAAAATAGGAAATTTCAATGCAAGCCGTTCTGAAACCAATCGGCAAATTACTCAAAATGCTTAACTCGCCGAGAAAATCACTTTATTTCCACAATGAATGTCTGGCAAAAATAGTTAATTTTGATGCAAGCCGTTCTGAAAGCGATCGGCGAATTACTCAAAATGCTTAACTCGCCGAGAAAATCACTTTTGTTTCACAATGAATGTCTGGCAAAAAATAGGGCATTTCAATGCAAGCCGTTTTGAAACCAATCGGCAAATAACTCAAAATGCTTAACTCGCCGAGAAAATTACTTTTTTCCCCACAATGAATGACTCGCAAAAAATTGTAAATTTCAATGCAAGCCGTTCTGAAAGCAATCGGCAAACTACTCAAAATGCTTAACTCGCCGAGAAAATCACTTTTGTTCCACAATGAATGCCTGGCAAAAAATAGTTATTTGTGTTGCAAGCCGTTCTGAAACCAATCGGCAAATTACTCAAAATGCTTAACTCGCCGAGAAAATCACCCTTTTCCCACAATGAATATCTGGCAAAAAATAGTAAATTTCAAAGCAAGCCGTTCTGAAAACAATCGGCAAAATGCTCAAAATGCTTAACTCGCCGAGAAAATCACTTTTGTTCCACAATGCATGTCTGGCAAAAATAGTAAATTGTGATGCAAGCCGTTCTGAAACCAATCGGCAAATTACTCAAAATGCTTAACGCGCCGAGAAAATCACTTTTTTCCCCACAATGAATGTCTGGCAAAAAATAGTTAATTTCAATGCAAGCCGTTCTGAAACCAATCGGCAAATTACTCAAAATGCTTAACTCGCGGAGAAAATCAGTTTTTTTTCACAATCAATGTCTGGCAAACAATAGTTAATTTTGATTCAAGAAGTCCTGAAACCAATCGGCAAATTACTCAAAATGCATAACTCGCCGAGAAAATCATTTTCTTGCCACAACGAATGTCTTGCATAAAATAGTAAATTTTGATGCAAGCCGTTCTAAAACCAATCGGCAAATTACTCAAAATGCTTAACTCGCCGAGAAAATCACGTTTGTTCCACAACGAATGTCTTGCAAAAAATAGGAAATTTCAAAGCAAGCCGTTCTGAAAGCGATCGGCGAATTACTCAAAATGCTTAACTCGCCGAGAAAAACACTTTTGTTCCACAATGAATGCCTCGCAAAAATTAGTTCATTGTGTTGCAAGCCGTTTTGAAACCAATCGGCAAATTACTCAAAATGCTTAACTCGCCGAGAAAATCACTTTTGTTCCACAATGAACGCCTGGCAAAAAATAGTTAATTGTGATGCAAGCCGTTCTGAAACCAATCGGCAAATTACTCAAAATGCTTAACTCGCCGAGAAAATCACATTTTTCCCACAATGAATGTCTGGCAAAAAATAGTTAATTTCAATGCAAGCCGTTCTGAAAACAATCGGCAAATTACTCAAAATTTTTAACTCGCCGAGAAAATCACTTTCTTTCCACAATGAATGGCTGTCAAAAAATAGTCAATTTCAATGCAAGCCGTTCTGAAACGAATCGGCAAATTACTCAAAATGCTTAACTCGCCGAGAAAATCACTTTCTTTCCACATGATTGTCGGTAAAAATAGTTAGTTTTGATGCAAGCCGTTCTGAAAGCGATCGGCGAATTACTCAAAATGCTTAACTCGCCGAGAAAAACACTTTTGTTACACAATGATTGCCTGGCAAAAAATAGTTAATTGTGTTGCAAGCCGTTCTGAAACCAATCGGCAAATTACTCAAAATGCTTAACTCGCCGAGAAAATCACTTTTGTTCCACAATGAACGCCTGGCAAAAAATAGTTAAGTGTGATGCAAGCCGTCTGAAACCAATCGGCAAATTACTCAAAATGCTTAACTCGCCGAGAAAATCACATTTTTCCCACAGTGAATGTCTGGCAAAAAATAGTAAATTTCAATGCAAGCCGTTCTGAAAACAATCGGCAAATTGCTCAAAATGTTTAACTCGCCAAGAAAATCACTTTTTTCCCACAATGAATGTCTGGCAAAAAATAGTAAATTTCAATGCAAGCCGTTCTGAAAGCAATCGGCAAACTACTGAAAATGCTTAACTCGCCGAGAAAATCACTTTTGTTCCACAATGAACGCCTGGCAAAAAATAGTTAATGTGATGCAAGCCGTTCTGAAACCAATCGGCAAATTACTCAAAATGCTTTACTCGCCGAGAAAATCACTTTGTTCCCACAATGGATGTTTGGAAAAAAGAGTAAATTTTAATGCAGGCCGTTCTAAAACCAATCGGCAAATTACTCAAAATGCTTAACTCGCCGAGAAAATCCCTTTTGTTCCACAATGAATGCCTGGCAAAAAATAGTTAATTGTGTTGCAAGCCGTTCTGAAACCAATCGGCAAATTACTCAAAATGCTTAACTCGCCGAGAAAATCACTTTTGTTCCACAATGAACGCCTGGCAAAAAATAGTTAATTGTGATGCAAGCCGTTCTGAAACCAATCGGCAAATTACTCAAAATGCTTAACTCGCCGAGAAAATCACCCTTTTCCCACAACGAATGTCTGGCAAAAAATAGTAAATTTCAATGCAAGCCGTTCTGAAAACAATCGGCAAAATGCTCAAAATGCTTAACTCGCCGAGAAAATCACTTTTGTTCCACAATGAATGTCTGGCAAAAATAGTAAATTGTGATGCAAGCAGTTCTGAAACCAATCGGCAAATTACTCAAAATGCTTAACTCGCCGAGAAAATCACTTTTGTTCCACAATGAATGTCTGGCAAAAAATAGTAATTTTCAATGCAAGCCGTTCTGAAACCGATCGGCAAATTACTCAAAATGCTTGACTCGCGGAGAAAATCAGTTTTTTTTCACAATCAATGTCTGGCAAACAATAGTTAATTTTGATTCAAGAAGTTCTGAAACCAATCGGCAAATTACTCAAAATGCTTAACTCGCCGAGAAAATCACATTTTTCCCACAGTGAATGTCTGGCAAAAAATAGTAAATTTCAATGCAAGTCGTTCTGAAAACAATCGGCAAATTGCTCAAAATGTTTAACTCGCCGAGAAAATCACTTTCTTTCCACAATGAATGGCTGGCAAAAAATAGTTAATTTCAATGCAAGCCGTTCTGAAACCAATCGGCAAATTAATCAAAATGCTTAACTCGCCGAGAAAATCACTTTTGTTCCACAATGAATGCCTGGCAAAAAATTACTCAAAATGCTCAACTCGGCGAGAATATCACTTTTTTCCCACAATGAATGTCTGGCAAAAAATAGTTAATTTCAATGCAAGCCGTTCTGAAACCAATCGGCAAATTACGCAAAATGCTTAACTCGCCGAGAAAATCACTTTTGTTCCACAATGAATGTCTGGCATAAAATAGTAAATTTTGATGCAAGCCGTTCTGAAACCAATCGGCAAATTACTCAAAATGCTTAGCTCGCCGGGAAAATCACGTTTGTTCCACAACGAATGTCTTGCAAAAAATAGGAAATTTCAATGCAAGCCGTTCTGAAACCAATCGGCAAATTACTCAAAATGCTTAACTCGCCGAGAAAACCACTTTCTTTCCACATGATTGTCGGCAAAAATAGTTAGTTTTGATGCAAGCCGTTCTGAAAGCGATCGGCGAATTACTCAAAATGCTTAACTCGCCGAGAAAAACACTTTTGTTACACAATGATTGCCTGGCAAAAAATAGTTAATTGTGTTGCAAGCCGTTCTGAAACCAATCGGCAAATTACTCAAAATGCTTAACTCGCCGAGAAAATCACTTTTGTTCCACAATGAACGCCTGGCAAAAAATAGTTAATTGTGATGCAAGCCGTCTGAAACCAATCGGCAAATTACTCAAAATGCTTAACTCGCCGAGAAAATCACATTTTTCCCACAGTGAATGTCTGGCAAAAAATAGTAAATTTCAATGCAAGTCGTTCTGAAGACAATCGGCAAATTGCTCAAAATGTTTAACTCGCCGAGAAAATCACTTTCTTTCCACAATGAATGGCTGGCAAAAAATAGTTAATTTCAATGCAAGCCGTTCTGAAACCAATCGGCAAATTACTCAAAATGCTTAACTCGCCGAGAAAATCACTTTTGTTCCACAATGAATGCCTGGCAAAAAATTACTCAAAATGCTCAACTCGGCGAGAATATCACTTTTTTCCCACAATGAATGTCTGGCAAAAAATAGTTAATTTCAATGCAAGCCGTTCTGAAACCAATCGGCAAATTACGCAAAATGCTTAACTCGCCGAGAAAATCACTTTTGTTCCACAATGAATGTCTGGCATAAAATAGTAAATTTTGATGCAAGCCGTTCTGAAACCAATCGGCAAATTACTCAAAATGCTTAGCTCGCCGGGAAAATCACGTTTGTTCCACAACGAATGTCTTGCAAAAAATAGGAAATTTCAATGCAAGCCGTTCTGAAACCAATCGGCAAATTACTCAAAATGCTTAACTCGCCGAGAAAACCACTTTCTTTCCACATGATTGTCGGCAAAAATAGTTAGTTTTGATGCAAGCCGTTCTGAAAGCGATCGGCGAATTACTCAAAATGCTTAACTCGCCGAGAAAATCACATTTTTCCCACAATGAATGTCTGGCAAAAAATAGTTAATTTCAATGCAAGCCGTTCTGAAAACAATCGGCAAATTACTCAAAATTTTTAACTCGCCGAGAAAATCACTTTCTTTCCACAATGAATGGCTGTCAAAAAATAGTCAATTTCAATGCAAGCCGTTCTGAAACGAATCGGCAAATTACTCAAAATGCTTAACTCGCCGAGAAAATCACTTTGTTTCCACATGATTGTCGGCAAAAATAGTTAGTTTTGATGCAAGCCGTTCTGAAAGCGATCGGCGAATTACTCAAAATGCTTAACTCGCCGAGAAAAACACTTTTGTTACACAATGATTGCCTGGCAAAAAATAGTTAATTGTGTTGCAAGCCGTTCTGAAACCAATCGGCAAATTACTCAAAATGCTTAACTCGCCGAGAAAATCACTTTTGTTCCACAATGAACGCCTGGCAAAAAATAGTTAATTGTGATGCAAGCCGTCTGAAACCAATCGGCAAATTACTCAAAATGCTTAACTCGCCGAGAAAATCACATTTTTCCCACAGTGAATGTCTGGCAAAAAATAGTAAATTTCAATGCAAGCCGTTCTGAAAACAATCGGCAAATTGCTCAAAATGTTTAACTCGCCGAGAAAATCACTTTTTTCCCACAATGAATGTCTGGCAAAAAATAGTAAATTTCAATGCAAGCCGTTCTGAAAGCAATCGGCAAACTACTGAAAATGCTTAACTCGCCGAGAAAATCACTTTTGTTCCACAATGAACGCCTGGCAAAAAATAGTTAATGTGATGCAAGCCGTTCTGAAACCAATCGGCAAATTACTCAAAATGCTTTACTCGCCGAGAAAATCACTTTGTTCCCACAATGGATGTTTGGAAAAAAGAGTAAATTTTAATGCAGGCCGTTCTAAAACCAATCGGCAAATTACTCAAAATGCTTAACTCGCCGAGAAAATCCCTTTTGTTCCACAATGAATGCCCGGCAAAAAATAGTTAATTGTGTTGCAAGCCGTTCTGAAACCAATCGGCAAATTACTCAAAATGCTTAACTCGCCGAGAAAATCACTTTTGTTCCACAATGAACGCCTGGCAAAAAATAGTTAATTGTGATGCAAGCCGTTCTGAAACCAATCGGCAAATTACTCAAAATGCTTAACTCGCCGAGAAAATCACCCTTTTCCCACAACGAATGTCTGGCAAAAAATAGTAAATTTCAATGCAAGCCGTTCTGAAAACAATCGGCAAAATGCTCAAAATGCTTAACTCGCCGAGAAAATCACTTTTGTTCCACAATGAATGTCTGGCAAAAATAGTAAATTGTGATGCAAGCAGTTCTGAAACCAATCGGCAAATTACTCAAAATGCTTAACTCGCCGAGAAAATCACTTTTGTTCCACAATGAATGTCTGGCAAAAAATAGTAATTTTCAATGCAAGCCGTTCTGAAACCGATCGGCAAATTACTCAAAATGCTTGACTCGCGGAGAAAATCAGTTTTTTTTCACAATCAATGTCTGGCAAACAATAGTTAATTTTGATTCAAGAAGTTCTGAAACCAATCGGCAAATTACTCAAAATGCTTAACTCGCCGAGAAAATCACATTTTTCCCACAGTGAATGTCTGGCAAAAAATAGTAAATTTCAATGCAAGTCGTTCTGAAAACAATCGGCAAATTGCTCAAAATGTTTAACTCGCCGAGAAAATCACTTTCTTTCCACAATGAATGGCTGTCAAAAAATAGTTAATTTCAATGCAAGCCGTTCTGAAACGAATCGGCAAATTACTCAAAATGCTTAACTCGCCGAGAAAATCACTTTTGTTCCACAATGAATGCCTGGCAAAAAATTACTCAAAATGCTCAACTCGGCGAGAATATCACTTTTTTCCCACAATGAATGTCTGGCAAAAAATAGTTAATTTCAATGCAAGCCGTTCTGAAACCAATCGGCAAATTACGCAAAATGCTTAACTCGCCGAGAAAATCACTTTTGTTCCACAATGAATGTCTGGCATAAAATAGTAAATTTTGATGCAAGCCGTTCTGAAACCAATCGGCAAATTACTCAAAATGCTTAGCTCGCCGGGAAAATCACGTTTGTTCCACAACGAATGTCTTGCAAAAAATAGGAAATTTCAATGCAAGCCGTTCTGAAACCAATCGGCAAATTACTCAAAATGCTTAACTCGCCGAGAAAACCACTTTCTTTCCACATGATTGTCGGCAAAAATAGTTAGTTTTGATGCAAGCCGTTCTGAAAGCGATCGGCGAATTACTCAAAATGCTTAACTCGCCGAGAAAAACACTTTTGTTACACAATGATTGCCTGGCAAAAAATAGTTAATTGTGTTGCAAGCCGTTCTGAAACCAATCGGCAAATTACTCAAAATGCTTAACTCGCCGAGAAAATCACTTTTGTTCCACAATGAACGCCTGGCAAAAAATAGTTAATTGTGATGCAAGCCGTCTGAAACCAATCGGCAAATTACTCAAAATGCTTAACTCGCCGAGAAAATCACATTTTTCCCACAGTGAATGTCTGGCAAAAAATAGTAAATTTCAATGCAAGCCGTTCTGAAAACAATCGGCAAATTGCTCAAAATGTTTAACTCGCCGAGAAAATCACTTTTTTCCCACAATGAATGTCTGGCAAAAAATAGTAAATTTCAATGCAAGCCGTTCTGAAAGCAATCGGCAAACTACTGAAAATGCTTAACTCGCCGAGAAAATCACTTTTGTTCCACAATGAACGCCTGGCAAAAAATAGTTAATGTGATGCAAGCCGTTCTGAAACCAATCGGCAAATTACTCAAAATGCTTAACTCGCCGAGAAAATCACCCTTTTCCCACAACGAATGTCTGGCAAAAAATAGTAAATTTCAATGCAAGCCGTTCTGAAAACAATCGGCAAAATGCTCAAAATGCTTAACTCGGCGAGAAAATCACTTTTGTTCCACAATGAATGTCTGGCAAAAATAGTAATTTTCAATGCAAGCCGTTCTGAAACCGATCGGCAAATTACTCAAAATGCTTAACTCGCGGAGAAAATCAGCTTTTTTTCACAATCAATGTCTGGCAAACAATAGTTAATTTTGATTCAAGAAGTTCTGAAACCAATCGGCAAATTACTCAAAATGCTTAACTCTTTCCACAATGAATGGCTGTCAAAAAATAGTTAATTTCAATGCAAGCCGTTCTGAAACGAATCGGCAAATTACTCAAAATGCTTAACTCGCCGAGAAAATCACTTTTGTTCCACAATGAATGCCTGGCAAAAAATTACTCAAAATGCTCAACTCGGCGAGAATATCACTTTTTTCCCACAATGAATGTCTGGCAAAAAATAGTTAATTTCAATGCAAGCCGTTCTGAAACCAATCGGCAAATTACGCAAAATGCTTAACTCGCCGAGAAAATCACTTTTGTTCCACAATGAATGTCTGGCATAAAATAGTAAATTTTGATGCAAGCCGTTCTGAAACCAATCGGCAAATTACTCAAAATGCTTAGCTCGCCGGGAAAATCACGTTTGTTCCACAACGAATGTCTTGCAAAAAATAGGAAATTTCAATGCAAGCCGTTCTGAAACCAATCGGCAAATTACTCAAAATGCTTAACTCGCCGAGAAAACCACTTTCTTTCCACATGATTGTCGGCAAAAATAGTTAGTTTTGATGCAAGCCGTTCTGAAAGCGATCGGCGAATTACTCAAAATGCTTAACTCGCCGAGAAAAACACTTTTGTTACACAATGATTGCCTGGCAAAAAATAGTTAATTGTGTTGCAAGCCGTTCTGAAACCAATCGGCAAATTACTCAAAATGCTTAACTCGCCGAGAAAATCACTTTTGTTCCACAATGAACGCCTGGCAAAAAATAGTTAATTGTGATGCAAGCCGTCTGAAACCAATCGGCAAATTACTCAAAATGCTTAACTCGCCGAGAAAATCACATTTTTCCCACAGTGAATGTCTGGCAAAAAATAGTAAATTTCAATGCAAGCCGTTCTGAAAACAATCGGCAAATTGCTCAAAATGTTTAACTCGCCGAGAAAATCACTTTTTTCCCACAATGAATGTCTGGCAAAAAATAGTAAATTTCAATGCAAGCCGTTCTGAAAGCAATCGGCAAACTACTGAAAATGCTTAACTCGCCGAGAAAATCACTTTTGTTCCACAATGAACGCCTGGCAAAAATAGTTAATGTGATGCAAGCCGTTCTGAAACCAATCGGCAAATTACTCAAAATGCTTTACTCGCCGAGAAAATCACTTTGTTCCCACAATGGATGTTTGGAAAAAAGAGTAAATTTTAATGCAGGCCGTTCTAAAACCAATCGGCAAATTACTCAAAATGCTTAACTCGCCGAGAAAATCCCTTTTGTTCCACAATGAATGACTGGCAAAAAATAGTTAATTGTGTTGCAAGCCGTTCTGAAACCAATCGGCAAATTACTCAAAATGCTTAACTCGCCGAGAAAATCACTTTTGTTCCACAATGAACGCCTGGCAAAAAATAGTTAATTGTGATGCAAGCCGTTCTGAAACCAATCGGCAAATTACTCAAAATGCTTAACTCGCCGAGAAAATCACCCTTTTCCCACAACGAATGTCTGGCAAAAAATAGTAAATTTCAATGCAAGCCGTTCTGAAAACAATCGGCAAAATGCTCAAAATGCTTAACTCGCCGAGAAAATCACTTTTGTTCCACAATGAATGTCTGGCAAAAATAGTAAATTGTGATGCAAGCAGTTCTGAAACCAATCGGCAAATTACTCAAAATGCTTAACTCGCCGAGAAAATCACTTTTGTTCCACAATGAATGTCTGGCAAAAAATAGTAATTTTCAATGCAAGCCGTTCTGAAACCGATCGGCAAATTACTCAAAATGCTTGACTCGCGGAGAAAATCAGTTTTTTTTCACAATCAATGTCTGGCAAACAATAGTTAATTTTGATTCAAGAAGTTCTGAAACCAATCGGCAAATTACTCAAAATGCTTAACTCGCCGAGAAAATCACATTTTTCCCACAGTGAATGTCTGGCAAAAAATAGTAAATTTCAATGAAGTCGTTCTGAAAACAATCGGCAAATTGCTCAAAATGTTTAACTCGCCGAGAAAATCACTTTCTTTCCACAATGAATGGCTGTCAAAAAATAGTTAATTTCAATGCAAGCCGTTCTGAAACCAATCGGCAAATTACTCAAAATGCTTAACTCGCCGAGAAAATCACTTTTGTTCCACAATGAATGCCTGGCAAAAAATTACTCAAAATGCTCAACTCGGCGAGAATATCACTTTTTTCCCACAATGAATGTCTGGCAAAAAATAGTTAATTTCAATGCAAGCCGTTCTGAAACCAATCGGCAAATTACGCAAAATGCTTAACTCGCCGAGAAAATCACTTTTGTTCCACAATGAATGTCTGGCATAAAATAGTAAATTTTGATGCAAGCCGTTCTGAAACCAATCGGCAAATTACTCAAAATGCTTAGCTCGCCGGGAAAATCACGTTTGTTCCACAACGAATGTCTTGCAAAAAATAGGAAATTTCAATGCAAGCCGTTCTGAAACCAATCGGCAAATTACTCAAAATGCTTAACTCGCCGAGAAAACCACTTTCTTTCCACGTGATTGTCGGCAAAAATAGTTAGTTTTGATGCAAGCCGTTCTGAAAGCGATCGGCGAATTACTCAAAATGCTTAACTCGCCGAGAAAAACACTTTTGTTACACAATGATTGCCTGGCAAAAAATAGTTAATTGTGTTGCAAGCCGTTCTGAAACCAATCGGCAAATTACTCAAAATGCTTAACTCGCCGAGAAAATCACTTTTGTTCCACAATGAACGCCTGGCAAAAAATAGTTAATTGTGATGCAAGCCGTCTGAAACCAATCGGCAAATTACTCAAAATGCTTAACTCGCGGAGAAAATCACATTTTTCCCACAGTGAATGTCTGGCAAAAAATAGTAAATTTCAATGCAAGCCGTTCTGAAAACAATCGGCAAATTGCTCAAAATGTTTAACTCGCCGAGAAAATCACTTTTTTCCCACAATGAATGTCTGGCAAAAAATAGTAAATTTCAATGCAAGCCGTTCTGAAAGCAATCGGCAAACTACTGAAAATGCTTAACTCGCCGAGAAAATCACTTTTGTTCCACAATGAACGCCTGGCAAAAAATAGTTAATGTGATGCAAGCCGTTCTGAAACCAATCGGCAAATTACTCAAAATGCTTAACTCGCCGAGAAAATCACCCTTTTCCCACAACGAATGTCTGGCAAAAAATAGTAAATTTCAATGCAAGCCGTTCTGAAAACAATCGGCAAAATGCTCAAAATGCTTAACTCGGCGAGAAAATCACTTTTGTTCCACAATGAATGTCTGGCAAAAATAGTAATTTTCAATGCAAGCCGTTCTGAAACCGATCGGCAAATTACTCAAAATGCTTAACTCGCGGAGAAAATCAGCTTTTTTTCACAATCAATGTCTGGCAAACAATAGTTAATTTTGATTCAAGAAGTTCTGAAACCAATCGGCAAATTACTCAAAATGCTTAACTCTTTCCACAATGAATGGCTGTCAAAAAATAGTTAATTTCAATGCAAGCCGTTCTGAAACGAATCGGCAAATTACTCAAAATGCTTAACTCGCCGAGAAAATCACTTTTGTTCCACAATGAATGCCTGGCAAAAAATTACTCAAAATGCTCAACTCGGCGAGAATATCACTTTTTTCCCACAATGAATGTCTGGCAAAAAATAGTTAATTTCAATGCAAGCCGTTCTGAAACCAATCGGCAAATTACGCAAAATGCTTAACTCGCCGAGAAAATCACTTTTGTTCCACAATGAATGTCTGGCATAAAATAGTAAATTTTGATGCAAGCCGTTCTGAAACCAATCGGCAAATTACTCAAAATGCTTAGCTCGCCGGGAAAATCACGTTTGTTCCACAACGAATGTCTTGCAAAAAATAGGAAATTTCAATGCAAGCCGTTCTGAAACCAATCGGCAAATTACTCAAAATGCTTAACTCGCCGAGAAAACCACTTTCTTTCCACATGATTGTCGGCAAAAATAGTTAGTTTTGATGCAAGCCGTTCTGAAAGCGATCGGCGAATTACTCAAAATGCTTAACTCGCCGAGAAAAACACTTTTGTTACACAATGATTGCCTGGCAAAAAATAGTTAATTGTGTTGCAAGCCGTTCTGAAACCAATCGGCAAATTACTCAAAATGCTTAACTCGCCGAGAAAATCACTTTTGTTCCACAATGAACGCCTGGCAAAAAATAGTTAATTGTGATGCAAGCCGTCTGAAACCAATCGGCAAATTACTCAAAATGCTTAACTCGCCGAGAAAATCACATTTTTCCCACAGTGAATGTCTGGCAAAAAATAGTAAATTTCAATGCAAGCCGTTCTGAAAACAATCGGCAAATTGCTCAAAATGTTTAACTCGCCGAGAAAATCACTTTTGTTCCACAATGAACGCCTGGCAAAAATAGTTAATGTGATGCAAGCCGTTCTGAAACCAATCGGCAAATTACTCAAAATGCTTTACTCGCCGAGAAAATCACTTTGTTCCCACAATGGATGTTTGGAAAAAAGAGTAAATTTTAATGCAGGCCGTTCTAAAACCAATCGGCAAATTACTCAAAATGCTTAACTCGCCGAGAAAATCCCTTTTGTTCCACAATGAATGACTGGCAAAAAATAGTTAATTGTGTTGCAAGCCGTTCTGAAACCAATCGGCAAATTACTCAAAATGCTTAACTCGCCGAGAAAATCACTTTTGTTCCACAATGAACGCCTGGCAAAAAATAGTTAATTGTGATGCAAGCCGTTCTGAAACCAATCGGCAAATTACTCAAAATGCTTAACTCGCCGAGAAAATCACCCTTTTCCCACAACGAATGTCTGGCAAAAAATAGTAAATTTCAATGCAAGCCGTTCTGAAAACAATCGGCAAAATGCTCAAAATGCTTAACTCGCCGAGAAAATCACTTTTGTTCCACAATGAATGTCTGGCAAAAAATAGTAATTTTCAATGCAAGCCGTTCTGAAACCGATCGGCAAATTACTCAAAATGCTTGACTCGCGGAGAAAATCAGTTTTTTTTCACAATCAATGTCTGGCAAACAATAGTTAATTTTGATTCAAGAAGTTCTGAAACCAATCGGCAAATTACTCAAAATGCTTAACTCGCCGAGAAAATCACATTTTTCCCACAGTGAATGTCTGGCAAAAAATAGTAAATTTCAATGCAAGTCGTTCTGAAAACAATCGGCAAATTGCTCAAAATGTTTAACTCGCCGAGAAAATCACTTTCTTTCCACAATGAATGGCTGGCAAAAAATAGTTAATTTCAATGCAAGCCGTTCTGAAACCAATCGGCAAATTACTCAAAATGCTTAACTCGCCGAGAAAATCACTTTTGTTCCACAATGAATGCCTGGCAAAAAATTACTCAAAATGCTCAACTCGGCGAGAATATCACTTTTTTCCCACAATGAATGTCTGGCAAAAAATAGTTAATTTCAATGCAAGCCGTTCTGAAACCAATCGGCAAATTACGCAAAATGCTTAACTCGCCGAGAAAATCACTTTTGTTCCACAATGAATGTCTGGCATAAAATAGTAAATTTTGATGCAAGCCGTTCTGAAACCAATCGGCAAATTACTCAAAATGCTTAGCTCGCCGGGAAAATCACGTTTGTTCCACAACGAATGTCTTGCAAAAAATAGGAAATTTCAATGCAAGCCGTTCTGAAACCAATCGGCAAATTACTCAAAATGCTTAACTCGCCGAGAAAACCACTTTCTTTCCACATGATTGTCGGCAAAAATAGTTAGTTTTGATGCAAGCCGTTCTGAAAGCGATCGGCGAATTACTCAAAATGCTTAACTCGCCGAGAAAAACACTTTTGTTACACAATGATTGCCTGGCAAAAAATAGTTAATTGTGTTGCAAGCCGTTCTGAAACCAATCGGCAAATTACTCAAAATGCTTAACTCGCCGAGAAAATCACTTTTGTTCCACAATGAACGCCTGGCAAAAAATAGTTAATTGTGATGCAAGCCGTCTGAAACCAATCGGCAAATTACTCAAAATGCTTAACTCGCCGAGAAAATCACATTTTTCCCACAGTGAATGTCTGGCAAAAAATAGTAAATTTCAATGCAAGCCGTTCTGAAAACAATCGGCAAATTGCTCAAAATGTTTAACTCGCCGAGAAAATCACTTTTTTCCCACAATGAATGTCTGGCAAAAAATAGTAAATTTCAATGCAAGCCGTTCTGAAAGCAATCGGCAAACTACTGAAAATGCTTAACTCGCCGAGAAAATCACTTTTGTTCCACAATGAACGCCTGGCAAAAAATAGTTAATGTGATGCAAGCCGTTCTGAAACCAATCGCCAAATTACTCAAAATGCTTTACTCGCCGAGAAAATCACTTTGTTCCCACAATGGATGTTTGGAAAAAAGAGTAAATTTTAATGCAGGCCGTTCTAAAACCAATCGGCAAATTACTCAAAATGCTTAACTCGCCGAGAAAATCCCTTTTGTTCCACAATGAATGCCTGGCAAAAAATAGTTAATTGTGTTGCAAGCCGTTCTGAAACCAATCGGCAAATTACTCAAAATGCTTAACTCGCCGAGAAAATCACTTTTGTTCCACAATGAACGCCTGGCAAAAAATAGTTAATTGTGATGCAAGCCGTTCTGAAACCAATCGGCAAATTACTCAAAATGCTTAACTCGCCGAGAAAATCACCCTTTTCCCACAACGAATGTCTGGCAAAAAATAGTAAATTTCAATGCAAGCCGTTCTGAAAACAATCGGCAAAATGCTCAAAATGCTTAACTCGCCGAGAAAATCACTTTTGTTCCACAATGAATGTCTGGCAAAAATAGTAAATTGTGATGCAAGCAGTTCTGAAACCAATCGGCAAATTACTCAAAATGCTTAACTCGCCGAGAAAATCACTTTTGTTCCACAATGAATGTCTGGCAAAAAATAGTAATTTTCAATGCAAGCCGTTCTGAAACCGATCGGCAAATTACTCAAAATGCTTGACTCGCGGAGAAAATCAGTTTTTTTTCACAATCAATGTCTGGCAAACAATAGTTAATTTTGATTCAAGAAGTTCTGAAACCAATCGGCAAATTACTCAAAATGCTTAACTCGCCGAGAAAATCACATTTTTCCCACAGTGAATGTCTGGCAAAAAATAGTAAATTTCAATGCAAGTCGTTCTGAAAACAATCGGCAAATTGCTCAAAATGTTTAACTCGCCGAGAAAATCACTTTCTTTCCACAATGAATGGCTGGCAAAAAATAGTTAATTTCAATGCAAGCCGTTCTGAAACCAATCGGCAAATTACTCAAAATGCTTAACTCGCCGAGAAAATCACTTTTGTTCCACAATGAATGCCTGGCAAAAAATTACTCAAAATGCTCAACTCGGCGAGAATATCACTTTTTTCCCACAATGAATGTCTGGCAAAAAATAGTAAATTTCAATGCAAGCCGTTCTGAAAGCAATCGGCAAACTACTCAAAATGCTTAACTCGCCGAGAAAATCACCCTTTTCCCACAATGAATGTCTGGCAAAAAATAGTAAAGTCCAAGCAAGCCGTTCTGAAAGCAATCGGCAAATTACTCAAAATGCTTCACTCGCCGAGAAAATCACTTTTGTTCCACAATGAATGTCTGGCAAAAAATAGTTAATTTCAATGCAAGCCGTTCTGAAACCAATCGGCAAATTACTCAAAATGCTTAACTCGCCGAGAAAATCACCCTTTTCCCACAATGAATGTCTGGCAAAAAATAGTAAAGTCCAAGCAAGCCGTTCTGAAAGCAATCGGCAAATTACTCAAAATGCTTCACTCGCCGAGAAAATCACTTTTGTTCCACAATGAATGTCTGGCAAAAAATAGTTAATTTCAATGCAAGCCGTTCTGAAACCAATCGGTAAATTACGCAAAATGCTTAACTGGCGGAGAAAATCACTTTTGTTCCACACTGAATGTCTGGCAAAAAATAGGAAATTTCAATGCAAGCCGTTCTGAAACCAATCGGCAAATTACTCAAAATGCTTAACTCGCCGAGAAAATCACTTTATTTCCACAATGAATGTCTGGCAAAAATAGTTAATTTTGATGCAAGCCGTTCTGAAAGCGATCGGCGAATTACTCAAAATGCTTAACTCGCCGAGAAAATCACTTTTGTTTCACAATGAATGTCTGGCAAAAAATAGGGCATTTCAATGCAAGCCGTTTTGAAACCAATCGGCAAATAACTCAAAATGCTTAACTCGCCGAGAAAATTACTTTTTTCCCCACAATGAATGTCTGGCAAAAAATTGTAAATTTCAATGCAAGCCGTTCTGAAAGCAATCGGCAAACTACTCAAAATGCTTAACTCGCCGAGAAAATCACTTTTGTTCCACAATGAATGCCTGGCAAAAAATAGTTAATTGTGTTGCAAGCCGTTCTGAAACCAATCGGCAAATTACTCAAAATGCTTAACTCGCCGAGAAAATCACCCTTTTCCCACAATGAATATCTGGCAAAAAATAGTAAATTTCAAAGCAAGCCGTTCTGAAAACAATCGGCAAAATGCTCAAAATGCTTAACTCGCCGAGAAAATCACTTTTGTTCCACAATGCATGTCTGGCAAAAATAGTAAATTGTGATGCAAGCCGTTCTGAAACCAATCGGCAAATTACTCAAAATGCTTAACGCGCCGAGAAAATCACTTTTTTCCCCACAATGAATGTCTGGCAAAAAATAGTTAATTTCAATGCAAGCCGTTCTGAAACCAATCGGCAAATTACTCAAAATGCTTAACTCGCGGAGAAAATCAGTTTTTTTTCACAATCAATGTCTGGCAAACAATAGTTAATTTTGATTCAAGAAGTCCTGAAACCAATCGGCAAATTACTCAAAATGCATAACTCGCCGAGAAAATCATTTTCTTGCCACAACGAATGTCTTGCATAAAATAGTAAATTTTGATGCAAGCCGTTCTAAAACCAATCGGCAAATTACTCAAAATGCTTAACTCGCCGAGAAAATCACGTTTGTTCCACAACGAATGTCTTGCAAAAAATAGGAAATTTCAAAGCAAGCCGTTCTGAAAGCGATCGGCGAATTACTCAAAATGCTTAACTCGCCGAGAAAAACACTTTTGTTCCACAATGAATGCCTCGCAAAAATTAGTTCATTGTGTTGCAAGCCGTTTTGAAACCAATCGGCAAATTACTCAAAATGCTTAACTCGCCGAGAAAATCACTTTTGTTCCACAATGAACGCCTGGCAAAAAATAGTTAATTGTGATGCAAGCCGTTCTGAAACCAATCGGCAAATTACTCAAAATGCTTAACTCGCCGAGAAAATCACATTTTTCCCACAATGAATGTCTGGCAAAAAATAGTTAATTTCAATGCAAGCCGTTCTGAAAACAATCGGCAAATTACTCAAAATGTTTAACTCGCCGAGAAAATCACTTTCTTTCCACAATGAATGGCTGTCAAAAAATAGTTAATTTCAATGCAAGCCGTTCTGAAACGAATCGGCAAATTACTCAAAATGCTTAACTCGCCGAGAAAATCACTTTCTTTCCACATGATTGTCGGCAAAAATAGTTAGTTTTGATGCAAGCCGTTCTGAAAGCGATCGGCGAATTACTCAAAATGCTTAACTCGCCGAGAAAAACACTTTTGTTACACAATGATTGCCTGGCAAAAAATAGTTAATTGTGTTGCAAGCCGTTCTGAAACCAATCGGCAAATTACTCAAAATGCTTAACTCGCCGAGAAAATCACTTTTGTTCCACAATGAACGCCTGGCAAAAAATAGTTAATTGTGATGCAAGCCGTCTGAAACCAATCGGCAAATTACTCAAAATGCTTAACTCGCCGAGAAAATCAAATTTTTCCCACAGTGAATGTCTGGCAAAAAATAGTAAATTTCAATGCAAGCCGTTCTGAAAACAATCGGCAAATTGCTCAAAATGTTTAACTCGCCGAGAAAATCACTTTTTTCCCACAATGAATGTCTGGCAAAAAATAGTAAATTTCAATGCAAGCCGTTCTGAAAGCAATCGGCAAACTACTGAAAATGCTTAACTCGCCGAGAAAATCACTTTTGTTCCACAATGAACGCCTGGCAAAAAATAGTTAATGTGATGCAAGCCGTCTGAAACCAATCGGCAAATTACTCAAAATGCTTAACTCGCCGAGAAAATCACATTTTTCCCACAGTGAATGTCTGGCAAAAAATAGTAAATTTCAATGCAAGCCGTTCTGAAAACAATCGGCAAATTGCTCAAAATGTTTAACTCGCCGAGAAAATCACTTTTTTCCCACAATGAATGTCTGGCAAAAAATAGTAAATTTCAATGCAAGCCGTTCTGAAAGCAATCGGCAAACTACTGAAAATGCTTAACTCGCCGAGAAAATCACTTTTGTTCCACAATGAACGCCTGGCAAAAAATAGTTAATGTGATGCAAGCCGTTCTGAAACCAATCGCCAAATTACTCAAAATGCTTTACTCGCCGAGAAAATCACTTTGTTCCCACAATGGATGTTTGGAAAAAAGAGTAAATTTTAATGCAGGCCGTTCTAAAACCAATCGGCAAATTACTCAAAATGCTTAACTCGCCGAGAAAATCCCTTTTGTTCCACAATGAATGACTGGCAAAAAATAGTTAATTGTGTTGCAAGCCGTTCTGAAACCAATCGGCAAATTACTCAAAATGCTTAACTCGCCGAGAAAATCACTTTTGTTCCACAATGAACGCCTGGCAAAAAATAGTTAATTGTGATGCAAGCCGTTCTGAAACCAATCGGCAAATTACTCAAAATGCTTAACTCGCCGAGAAAATCACCCTTTTCCCACAACGAATGTCTGGCAAAAAATAGTAAATTTCAATGCAAGCCGTTCTGAAAACAATCGGCAAAATGCTCAAAATGCTTAACTCGCCGAGAAAATCACTTTTGTTCCACAATGAATGTCTGGCAAAAAATAGTAATTTTCAATGCAAGCCGTTCTGAAACCGATCGGCAAATTACTCAAAATGCTTGACTCGCGGAGAAAATCAGTTTTTTTTCACAATCAATGTCTGGCAAACAATAGTTAATTTTGATTCAAGAAGTTCTGAAACCAATCGGCAAATTACTCAAAATGCTTAACTCGCCGAGAAAATCACATTTTTCCCACAGTGAATGTCTGGCAAAAAATAGTAAATTTCAATGCAAGTCGTTCTGAAAACAATCGGCAAATTGCTCAAAATGTTTAACTCGCCGAGAAAATCACTTTCTTTCCACAATGAATGGCTGGCAAAAAATAGTTAATTTCAATGCAAGCCGTTCTGAAACCAATCGGCAAATTACTCAAAATGCTTAACTCGCCGAGAAAATCACTTTTGTTCCACAATGAATGCCTGGCAAAAAATTACTCAAAATGCTCAACTCGGCGAGAATATCACTTTTTTCCCACAATGAATGTCTGGCAAAAAATAGTTAATTTCAATGCAAGCCGTTCTGAAACCAATCGGCAAATTACGCAAAATGCTTAACTCGCCGAGAAAATCACTTTTGTTCCACAATGAATGTCTGGCATAAAATAGTAAATTTTGATGCAAGCCGTTCTGAAACCAATCGGCAAATTACTCAAAATGCTTAGCTCGCCGGGAAAATCACGTTTGTTCCACAACGAATGTCTTGCAAAAAATAGGAAATTTCAATGCAAGCCGTTCTGAAACCAATCGGCAAATTACTCAAAATGCTTAACTCGCCGAGAAAACCACTTTCTTTCCACATGATTGTCGGCAAAAATAGTTAGTTTTGATGCAAGCCGTTCTGAAAGCGATCGGCGAATTACTCAAAATGCTTAACTCGCCGAGAAAAACACTTTTGTTACACAATGATTGCCTGGCAAAAAATAGTTAATTGTGTTGCAAGCCGTTCTGAAACCAATCGGCAAATTACTCAAAATGCTTAACTCGCCGAGAAAATCACTTTTGTTCCACAATGAACGCCTGGCAAAAAATAGTTAATTGTGATGCAAGCCGTCTGAAACCAATCGGCAAATTACTCAAAATGCTTAACTCGCCGAGAAAATCACATTTTTCCCACAGTGAATGTCTGGCAAAAAATAGTAAATTTCAATGCAAGCCGTTCTGAAAACAATCGGCAAATTGCTCAAAATGTTTAACTCGCCGAGAAAATCACTTTTTTCCCACAATGAATGTCTGGCAAAAAATAGTAAATTTCAATGCAAGCCGTTCTGAAAGCAATCGGCAAACTACTGAAAATGCTTAACTCGCCGAGAAAATCACTTTTGTTCCACAATGAACGCCTGGCAAAAAATAGTTAATGTGATGCAAGCCGTTCTGAAACCAATCGCCAAATTACTCAAAATGCTTTACTCGCCGAGAAAATCACTTTGTTCCCACAATGGATGTTTGGAAAAAAGAGTAAATTTTAATGCAGGCCGTTCTAAAACCAATCGGCAAATTACTCAAAATGCTTAACTCGCCGAGAAAATCCCTTTTGTTCCACAATGAATGCCTGGCAAAAAATAGTTAATTGTGTTGCAAGCCGTTCTGAAACCAATCGGCAAATTACTCAAAATGCTTAACTCGCCGAGAAAATCACTTTTGTTCCACAATGAACGCCTGGCAAAAAATAGTTAATTGTGATGCAAGCCGTTCTGAAACCAATCGGCAAATTACTCAAAATGCTTAACTCGCCGAGAAAATCACCCTTTTCCCACAACGAATGTCTGGCAAAAAATAGTAAATTTCAATGCAAGCCGTTCTGAAAACAATCGGCAAAATGCTCAAAATGCTTAACTCGCCGAGAAAATCACTTTTGTTCCACAATGAATGTCTGGCAAAAATAGTAAATTGTGATGCAAGCAGTTCTGAAACCAACCGGCAAATTACTCAAAATGCTTAACTCGCCGAGAAAATCACTTTTGTTCCACAATGAATGTCTGGCAAAAAATAGTAATTTTCAATGCAAGCCGTTCTGAAACCGATCGGCAAATTACTCAAAATGCTTGACTCGCGGAGAAAATCAGTTTTTTTTCACAATCAATGTCTGGCAAACAATAGTTAATTTTGATTCAAGAAGTTCTGAAACCAATCGGCAAATTACTCAAAATGCTTAACTCGCCGAGAAAATCACATTTTTCCCACAGTGAATGTCTGGCAAAAAATAGTAAATTTCAATGCAAGTCGTTCTGAAAACAATCGGCAAATTGCTCAAAATGTTTAACTCGCCGAGAAAATCACTTTCTTTCCACAATGAATGGCTGGCAAAAAATAGTTAATTTCAATGCAAGCCGTTCTGAAACCAATCGGCAAATTACTCAAAATGCTTAACTCGCCGAGAAAATCACTTTTGTTCCACAATGAATGCCTGGCAAAAAATTACTCAAAATGCTCAACTCGGCGAGAATATCACTTTTTTCCCACAATGAATGTCTGGCAAAAAATAGTAAATTTCAATGCAAGCCGTTCTGAAAGCAATCGGCAAACTACTCAAAATGCTTAACTCGCCGAGAAAATCACCCTTTTCCCACAATGAATGTCTGGCAAAAAATAGTAAAGTCCAAGCAAGCCGTTCTGAAAGCAATCGGCAAATTACTCAAAATGCTTCACTCGCCGAGAAAATCACTTTTGTTCCACAATGAATGTCTGGCAAAAAATAGTTAATTTCAATGCAAGCCGTTCTGAAACCAATCGGCAAATTACTCAAAATGCTTAACTCGCCGAGAAAATCACCCTTTTCCCACAATGAATGTCTGGCAAAAAATAGTAAAGTCCAAGCAAGCCGTTCTGAAAGCAATCGGCAAATTACTCAAAATGCTTCACTCGCCGAGAAAATCACTTTTGTTCCACAATGAATGTCTGGCAAAAAATAGTTAATTTCAATGCAAGCCGTTCTGAAACCAATCGGTAAATTACGCAAAATGCTTAACTGGCGGAGAAAATCACTTTTGTTCCACACTGAATGTCTGGCAAAAAATAGGAAATTTCAATGCAAGCCGTTCTGAAACCAATCGGCAAATTACTCAAAATGCTTAACTCGCCGAGAAAATCACTTTATTTCCACAATGAATGTCTGGCAAAAATAGTTAATTTTGATGCAAGCCGTTCTGAAAGCGATCGGCGAATTACTCAAAATGCTTAACTCGCCGAGAAAATCACTTTTGTTTCACAATGAATGTCTGGCAAAAAATAGGGCATTTCAATGCAAGCCGTTTTGAAACCAATCGGCAAATAACTCAAAATGCTTAACTCGCCGAGAAAATTACTTTTTTCCCCACAATGAATGTCTGGCAAAAAATTGTAAATTTCAATGCAAGCCGTTCTGAAAGCAATCGGCAAACTACTCAAAATGCTTAACTCGCCGAGAAAATCACTTTTGTTCCACAATGAATGCCTGGCAAAAAATAGTTAATTGTGTTGCAAGCCGTTCTGAAACCAATCGGCAAATTACTCAAAATGCTTAACTCGCCGAGAAAATCACCCTTTTCCCACAATGAATATCTGGCAAAAAATAGTAAATTTCAAAGCAAGCCGTTCTGAAAACAATCGGCAAAATGCTCAAAATGCTTAACTCGCCGAGAAAATCACTTTTGTTCCACAATGCATGTCTGGCAAAAATAGTAAATTGTGATGCAAGCCGTTCTGAAACCAATCGGCAAATTACTCAAAATGCTTAACGCGCCGAGAAAATCACTTTTTTCCCCACAATGAATGTCTGGCAAAAAATAGTTAATTTCAATGCAAGCCGTTCTGAAACCAATCGGCAAATTACTCAAAATGCTTAACTCGCGGAGAAAATCAGTTTTTTTTCACAATCAATGTCTGGCAAACAATAGTTAATTTTGATTCAAGAAGTCCTGAAACCAATCGGCAAATTACTCAAAATGCATAACTCGCCGAGAAAATCATTTTCTTGCCACAACGAATGTCTTGCATAAAATAGTAAATTTTGATGCAAGCCGTTCTAAAACCAATCGGCAAATTACTCAAAATGCTTAACTCGCCGAGAAAATCACGTTTGTTCCACAACGAATGTCTTGCAAAAAATAGGAAATTTCAAAGCAAGCCGTTCTGAAAGCGATCGGCGAATTACTCAAAATGCTTAACTCGCCGAGAAAAACACTTTTGTTCCACAATGAATGCCTCGCAAAAATTAGTTCATTGTGTTGCAAGCCGTTTTGAAACCAATCGGCAAATTACTCAAAATGCTTAACTCGCCGAGAAAATCACTTTTGTTCCACAATGAACGCCTGGCAAAAAATAGTTAATTGTGATGCAAGCCGTTCTGAAACCAATCGGCAAATTACTCAAAATGCTTAACTCGCCGAGAAAATCACATTTTTCCCACAATGAATGTCTGGCAAAAAATAGTTAATTTCAATGCAAGCCGTTCTGAAAACAATCGGCAAATTACTCAAAATGTTTAACTCGCCGAGAAAATCACTTTCTTTCCACAATGAATGGCTGTCAAAAAATAGTTAATTTCAATGCAAGCCGTTCTGAAACGAATCGGCAAATTACTCAAAATGCTTAACTCGCCGAGAAAATCACTTTCTTTCCACATGATTGTCGGCAAAAATAGTTAGTTTTGATGCAAGCCGTTCTGAAAGCGATCGGCGAATTACTCAAAATGCTTAACTCGCCGAGAAAAACACTTTTGTTACACAATGATTGCCTGGCAAAAAATAGTTAATTGTGTTGCAAGCCGTTCTGAAACCAATCGGCAAATTACTCAAAATGCTTAACTCGCCGAGAAAATCACTTTTGTTCCACAATGAACGCCTGGCAAAAAATAGTTAATTGTGATGCAAGCCGTCTGAAACCAATCGGCAAATTACTCAAAATGCTTAACTCGCCGAGAAAATCAAATTTTTCCCACAGTGAATGTCTGGCAAAAAATAGTAAATTTCAATGCAAGCCGTTCTGAAAACAATCGGCAAATTGCTCAAAATGTTTAACTCGCCGAGAAAATCACTTTTTTCCCACAATGAATGTCTGGCAAAAAATAGTAAATTTCAATGCAAGCCGTTCTGAAAGCAATCGGCAAACTACTGAAAATGCTTAACTCGCCGAGAAAATCACTTTTGTTCCACAATGAACGCCTGGCAAAAAATAGTTAATGTGATGCAAGCCGTCTGAAACCAATCGGCAAATTACTCAAAATGCTTAACTCGCCGAGAAAATCACATTTTTCCCACAGTGAATGTCTGGCAAAAAATAGTAAATTTCAATGCAAGCCGTTCTGAAAACAATCGGCAAATTGCTCAAAATGTTTAACTCGCCGAGAAAATCACTTTTTTCCCACAATGAATGTCTGGCAAAAAATAGTAAATTTCAATGCAAGCCGTTCTGAAAGCAATCGGCAAACTACTGAAAATGCTTAACTCGCCGAGAAAATCACTTTTGTTCCACAATGAACGCCTGGCAAAAAATAGTTAATGTGATGCAAGCCGTTCTGAAACCAATCGCCAAATTACTCAAAATGCTTTACTCGCCGAGAAAATCACTTTGTTCCCACAATGGATGTTTGGAAAAAAGAGTAAATTTTAATGCAGGCCGTTCTAAAACCAATCGGCAAATTACTCAAAATGCTTAACTCGCCGAGAAAATCCCTTTTGTTCCACAATGAATGCCTGGCAAAAAATAGTTAATTGTGTTGCAAGCCGTTCTGAAACCAATCGGCAAATTACTCAAAATGCTTAACTCGCCGAGAAAATCACTTTTGTTCCACAATGAACGCCTGGCAAAAAATAGTTAATTGTGATGCAAGCCGTTCTGAAACCAATCGGCAAATTACTCAAAATGCTTAACTCGCCGAGAAAATCACCCTTTTCCCACAACGAATGTCTGGCAAAAAATAGTAAATTTCAATGCAAGCCGTTCTGAAAACAATCGGCAAAATGCTCAAAATGCTTAACTCGCCGAGAAAATCACTTTTGTTCCACAATGAATGTCTGGCAAAAATAGTAAATTGTGATGCAAGCAGTTCTGAAACCAATCGGCAAATTACTCAAAATGCTTAACTCGCCGAGAAAATCACTTTTGTTCCACAATGAATGTCTGGCAAAAAATAGTAATTTTCAATGCAAGCCGTTCTGAAACCGATCGGCAAATTACTCAAAATGCTTGACTCGCGGAGAAAATCAGTTTTTTTTCACAATCAATGTCTGGCAAACAATAGTTAATTTTGATTCAAGAAGTTCTGAAACCAATCGGCAAATTACTCAAAATGCTTAACTCGCCGAGAAAATCACATTTTTCCCACAGTGAATGTCTGGCAAAAAATAGTAAATTTCAATGCAAGTCGTTCTGAAAACAATCGGCAAATTGCTCAAAATGTTTAACTCGCCGAGAAAATCACTTTCTTTCCACAATGAATGGCTGGCAAAAAATAGTTAATTTCAATGCAAGCCGTTCTGAAACCAATCGGCAAATTACTCAAAATGCTTAACTCGCCGAGAAAATCACTTTTGTTCCACAATGAATGCCTGGCAAAAAATTACTCAAAATGCTCAACTCGGCGAGAATATCACTTTTTTCCCACAATGAATGTCTGGCAAAAAATAGTAAATTTCAATGCAAGCCGTTCTGAAAGCAATCGGCAAACTACTCAAAATGCTTAACTCGCCGAGAAAATCACCCTTTTCCCACAATGAATGTCTGGCAAAAAATAGTAAAGTCCAAGCAAGCCGTTCTGAAAGCAATCGGCAAATTACTCAAAATGCTTCACTCGCCGAGAAAATCACTTTTGTTCCACAATGAATGTCTGGCAAAAAATAGTTAATTTCAATGCAAGCCGTTCTGAAACCAATCGGCAAATTACTCAAAATGCTTAACTCGCCGAGAAAATCACCCTTTTCCCACAATGAATGTCTGGCAAAAAATAGTAAAGTCCAAGCAAGCCGTTCTGAAAGCAATCGGCAAATTACTCAAAATGCTTCACTCGCCGAGAAAATCACTTTTGTTCCACAATGAATGTCTGGCAAAAAATAGTTAATTTCAATGCAAGCCGTTCTGAAACCAATCGGTAAATTACGCAAAATGCTTAACTGGCGGAGAAAATCACTTTTGTTCCACACTGAATGTCTGGCAAAAAATAGGAAATTTCAATGCAAGCCGTTCTGAAAC
Source organism: Scyliorhinus torazame (assembly GCF_047496885.1). Taxonomy (NCBI): domain Eukaryota; kingdom Metazoa; phylum Chordata; class Chondrichthyes; order Carcharhiniformes; family Scyliorhinidae; genus Scyliorhinus; species Scyliorhinus torazame. The sequence continues at coordinate 42,947,335 of NC_092725.1, forward strand.
CAATCGGCAAATTACTCAAAATGCTTAACTCGCCGAGAAAATCACTTTATTTCCACAATGAATGTCTGGCAAAAATAGTTAATTTTGATGCAAGCCGTTCTGAAAGCGATCGGCGAATTACTCAAAATGCTTAACTCGCCGAGAAAATCACTTTTGTTTCACAATGAATGTCTGGCAAAAAATAGGGCATTTCAATGCAAGCCGTTTTGAAACCAATCGGCAAATAACTCAAAATGCTTAACTCGCCGAGAAAATTACTTTTTTCCCCACAATGAATGTCTGGCAAAAAATTGTAAATTTCAATGCAAGCCGTTCTGAAAGCAATCGGCAAACTACTCAAAATGCTTAACTCGCCGAGAAAATCACTTTTGTTCCACAATGAATGCCTGGCAAAAAATAGTTAATTGTGTTGCAAGCCGTTCTGAAACCAATCGGCAAATTACTCAAAATGCTTAACTCGCCGAGAAAATCACCCTTTTCCCACAATGAATATCTGGCAAAAAATAGTAAATTTCAAAGCAAGCCGTTCTGAAAACAATCGGCAAAATGCTCAAAATGCTTAACTCGCCGAGAAAATCACTTTTGTTCCACAATGCATGTCTGGCAAAAATAGTAAATTGTGATGCAAGCCGTTCTGAAACCAATCGGCAAATTACTCAAAATGCTTAACGCGCCGAGAAAATCACTTTTTTCCCCACAATGAATGTCTGGCAAAAAATAGTTAATTTCAATGCAAGCCGTTCTGAAACCAATCGGCAAATTACTCAAAATGCTTAACTCGCGGAGAAAATCAGTTTTTTTTCACAATCAATGTCTGGCAAACAATAGTTAATTTTGATTCAAGAAGTCCTGAAACCAATCGGCAAATTACTCAAAATGCATAACTCGCCGAGAAAATCATTTTCTTGCCACAACGAATGTCTTGCATAAAATAGTAAATTTTGATGCAAGCCGTTCTAAAACCAATCGGCAAATTACTCAAAATGCTTAACTCGCCGAGAAAATCACGTTTGTTCCACAACGAATGTCTTGCAAAAAATAGGAAATTTCAAAGCAAGCCGTTCTGAAAGCGATCGGCGAATTACTCAAAATGCTTAACTCGCCGAGAAAAACACTTTTGTTCCACAATGAATGCCTCGCAAAAATTAGTTCATTGTGTTGCAAGCCGTTTTGAAACCAATCGGCAAATTACTCAAAATGCTTAACTCGCCGAGAAAATCACTTTTGTTCCACAATGAACGCCTGGCAAAAAATAGTTAATTGTGATGCAAGCCGTTCTGAAACCAATCGGCAAATTACTCAAAATGCTTAACTCGCCGAGAAAATCACATTTTTCCCACAATGAATGTCTGGCAAAAAATAGTTAATTTCAATGCAAGCCGTTCTGAAAACAATCGGCAAATTACTCAAAATGTTTAACTCGCCGAGAAAATCACTTTCTTTCCACAATGAATGGCTGTCAAAAAATAGTTAATTTCAATGCAAGCCGTTCTGAAACGAATCGGCAAATTACTCAAAATGCTTAACTCGCCGAGAAAATCACTTTCTTTCCACATGATTGTCGGCAAAAATAGTTAGTTTTGATGCAAGCCGTTCTGAAAGCGATCGGCGAATTACTCAAAATGCTTAACTCGCCGAGAAAAACACTTTTGTTACACAATGATTGCCTGGCAAAAAATAGTTAATTGTGTTGCAAGCCGTTCTGAAACCAATCGGCAAATTACTCAAAATGCTTAACTCGCCGAGAAAATCACTTTTGTTCCACAATGAACGCCTGGCAAAAAATAGTTAATTGTGATGCAAGCCGTCTGAAACCAATCGGCAAATTACTCAAAATGCTTAACTCGCCGAGAAAATCAAATTTTTCCCACAGTGAATGTCTGGCAAAAAATAGTAAATTTCAATGCAAGCCGTTCTGAAAACAATCGGCAAATTGCTCAAAATGTTTAACTCGCCGAGAAAATCACTTTTTTCCCACAATGAATGTCTGGCAAAAAATAGTAAATTTCAATGCAAGCCGTTCTGAAAGCAATCGGCAAACTACTGAAAATGCTTAACTCGCCGAGAAAATCACTTTTGTTCCACAATGAACGCCTGGCAAAAAATAGTTAATGTGATGCAAGCCGTTCTGAAACCAATCGGCAAATTACTCAAAATGCTTAACTCGCCGAGAAAATCACTTTGTTCCCACAATGGATGTTTGGAAAAAAGAGTAAATTTTAATGCAGGCCGTTCTAAAACCAATCGGCAAATTACTCAAAATGCTTAACTCGCCGAGAAAATCCCTTTTGTTCCACAATGAATGCCTGGCAAAAAATAGTTAATTGTGTTGCAAGCCGTTCTGAAACCAATCGGCAAATTACTCAAAATGCTTAACTCGCCGACAAAATCACTTTTGTTCCACAATGAACGCCTGGCAAAAAATAGTTAATTGTGATGCAAGCCGTTCTGAAACCAATCGGCAAATTACTCAAAATGCTTAACTCGCCGAGAAAATCACCCTTTTCCCACAACGAATGTCTGGCAAAAAATAGTAAATTTCAATGCAAGCCGTTCTGAAAACAATCGGCAAAATGCTCAAAATGCTTAACTCGGCGAGAAAATCACTTTTGTTCCACAATGAATGTCTGGCAAAAATAGTAATTTTCAAAGCAAGCCGTTCTGAAACCGATCGGCAAATTACTCAAAATGCTTAACTCGCGGAGAAAATCAGTTTTTTTTCACAATCAATGGCTGGCAAACAATAGTTAATTTTGATTCAAGAAGTTCTGAAACCAATCGGCAAATTACTCAAAATGCTTAACTCTTTCCACAATGAATGGCTGTCAAAAAATAGTTAATTTCAATGCAAGCCGTTCTGAAACGAATCGGCAAATTACTCAAAATGCTTAACTCGCCGAGAAAATCACTTTTGTTCCACAATCAATGCCTGGCAAAAAATTACTCAAAATGCTTAACTCGCCGAGAAAATCACATTTTTCCCACAATGAATGTCTGGCAAAAAATAGTTAATTTCAATGCAAGCCGTTCTGAAACCAATCGGCAAATTACGCAAAATGCTTAACTCGCCGAGAAAATCACTTTTGTTCCACAATGAATGTCTGGCAAAAAATAGGAAATTTCAATGCAAGCCGTTCTGAAACCAATCGGCAAATTACTCAAAATGCTTAACTCGCCGAGAAAATCACTTTATTTCCAAAATGAATGTCTGGCAAAAATAATTAATTTTGATGCAAGCCGTTCTGAAAACAATCGGGAAAATGCTCAAAATGCTTAACTCGCCGAGAAAATCACTTTTGTTCCACAATGAATGTCTGGCAAAAAATAGTAATTTTCAATGCAAGCCGTTCTGAAACCGATCGGCAAATTACTCAAAATGCTTAACTCGCGGAGAAAATCAGTTTTTTTTCACAATCAATGTCTGGCAAACAATAGTTAATTTTGATTCAAGAAGTTCTGAAACCAATCGGCAAATTACTCAAAATGCTTAACTCGCCGAGAAAATCACATTTTTCCCACAGTGAATGTCTGGCAAAAAATTGTAAATTTCAATGCAAGTCGTTCTGAAAACAATCGGCAAATTGCTCAAAATGTTTAACTCGCCGAGAAAATCACTTTCTTTCCACAATGAATGGCTGGCAAAAAATAGTTAATTTCAATGCAAGCCGTTCTGAAACCAATCGGCAAATTACTCAAAATGCTTAACTCGCCGAGAAAATCACTTTTGTTCCACAATGAATGCCTGGCAAAAAATTACTCAAAATGCTCAACTCGGCGAGAATATCACTTTTTTCCCACAATGAATGTCTGGCAAAAAATAGTAAATTTCAATGCAAGCCGTTCTGAAAGCAATCGGCAAACTACTCAAAATGCTTAACTCGCCGAGAAAATCACTTTTGTTCCACAATGAACGCCTGGCAAAAAATAGTTAATTGTGATGCAAGCCGTTCTGAAACCAATCGGCAAATTACTCAAAATGCTTAACTCGCCGAGAAAATCACCCTTTTCCCACAATGAATGTCTGGCAAAAAATAGTAAATTCCAAGCAAGCCGTTCTGAAAGCAATCGGCAAATTACTCAAAATGCTTCACTCGCCGAGAAAATCACTTTTGTTCCACAATGAATGTCTGGCAAAAAATAGTTAATTTCAATGCAAGCCGTTCTGAAACCAATCGGTAAATTACGCAAAATGCTTAACTGGCGGAGAAAATCACTTTTGTTCCACAATGAATGTCTGGCAAAAAATAGGAAATTTCAATGCAAGCCGTTCTGAAACCAATCGGCAAATTACTCAAAATGCTTAACTCGCCGAGAAAATCACTTTATTTCCACAATGAATGTCTGGCAAAAATAGTTAATTTTGATGCAAGCCGTCCTGAAAGCGATCGGCGAATTACTCAAAATGCTTAACTCGCCGAGAAAATCACTTTTGTTTCACAATGAATGTCTGGCAAAAAATAGGGCATTTCAATGCAAGCCGTTTTGAAACCAATCGGCAAATAACTCAAAATGCTTAACTCGCCGAGAAAATTACTTTTTTCCCCACAATGAATGTCTGGCAAAAAATTGTAAATTTCAATGCAAGCCGTTCTGAAAGCAATCGGCAAACTACTCAAAATGCTTAACTCGCCGAGAAAATCACTTTTGTTCCACAATGAATGCCTGGCAAAAAATAGTTAATTGTGTTGCAAGCCGTTCTGAAACCAATCGGCAAATTACTCAAAATGCTTAACTCGCCGAGAAAATCACCCTTTTCCCACAATGAATATCTGGCAAAAAATAGTAAATTTCAAAGCAAGCCGTTCTGAAAACAATCGGCAAAATGCTCAAAATGCTTAACTCGCCGAGAAAATCACTTTTGTTCCACAATGCATGTCTGGCAAAAATAGTAAATTGTGATGCAAGCCGTTCTGAAACCAATCGGCAAATTACTCAAAATGCTTAACGCGCCGAGAAAATCACTTTTTTCCCCACAATGAATGTCTGGCAAAAAATAGTTAATTTCAATGCAAGCCGTTCTGAAACCAATCGGCAAATTACTCAAAATGCTTAACTCGCGGAGAAAATCAGTTTTTTTTCACAATCAATGTCTGGCAAACAATAGTTAATTTTGATTCAAGAAGTCCTGAAACCAATCGGCAAATTACTCAAAATGCATAACTCGCCGAGAAAGTCATTTTCTTGCCACAACGAATGTCTTGCATAAAATAGTAAATTTTGATGCAAGCCGTTCTAAAACGAATCGGCAAATTACTCAAAATGCTTAACTCGCCGAGAAAATCACGTTTGTTCCACAACGAATGTCTTGCAAAAAATAGGAAATTTCAAAGCAAGCCGTTCTGAAAGCGATCGGCGAATTACTCAAAATGCTTAACTCGCCGAGAAAAACACTTTTGTTCCACAATGAATGCCTCGCAAAAATTAGTTAATTGTGATGCAAGCCGTCTGAAACCAATCGGCAAATTACTCAAAATGCTTAACTCGCCGAGAAAATCACATTTTTCCCACAGTGAATGTCTGGCAAAAAATAGTAAATTTCAATGCAAGCCGTTTGAAAACAATCGGCAAATTGCTCAAAATGTTTTACTCGCCGAGAAAATCACTTTTTCCCCACAATGAATGTCTGGCAAAAAATAGTAAATTTCAATGCAAGCCGTTCTGAAAGCAATCGGCAAACTACTGAAAATTCTTAACTCGCCGAGAAAATCACTTTTGTTCCACAATGAACGCCTGGCAAAAAATAGTTAATGTGATGCAAGCCGTTCTGAAACCAATCGGCAAATTACTCAAAATGCTTAACTCGCCGAGAAAATCACTTTTGTTCCACAATGAACGCCTGGCAAAAAATAGTTAATGTGATGCAAGCCGTTCTGAAACCAATCGGCAAATTACTCAAAATGCTTAACTCGCCGAGAAAATCACTTTGTTCCCACAATGGATGTTTGGAAAAAAGAGTAAATTTTAATGCAAGCCGTTCTAAAACCAATCGGCAAATTACTCAAAATGCTTAACTCGCCGAGAAAATCCCTTTTGTTGCACAATGAATGCCCGGCAAAAAATAGTTAATTGTGTTGCAAGCCGTTCTGAAACCAATCGGCAAATTACTCAAAATGCTTAACTCGCCGAGAAAATCACTTTTGTTCCACAATGAACGCCTGGCAAAAAATAGTTAATTGTGATGCAAGCCGTTCTGAAACCAATCGGCAAATTACTCAAAATGCTTAACTCGCCGAGAAAATCACTTTTGTTCCACAATGAATGTCTGGCAAAAAATAGTAATTTTCAATGCAAGCCGTTCTGAAACTGATCGGCAAATTACTCAAAATGCTTAACTCGCGGAGAAAATCAGTTTTTTTTCACAATCAATGTCTGGCAAACAATAGTTAATTTTGATTCAAGAAGTTCTGAAACCAATCGGCAAATTACTCAAAATGCTTAACTCGCCGAGAAAATCACATTTTTCCCACAGTGAATGTCTGGCAAAAAATAGTAAATTTCAATGCAAGTCGTTCTGAAAACAATCGGCAAATTGCTCAAAATGTTTAACTCGCCGAGAAAATCACTTTCTTTCCACAATGAATGGCTGGCAAAAAATAGTTAATTTCAATGCAAACCGTTCTGAAACCAATCGGCAAATTACTCAAAATGCTTAACTCGCCGAGAAAAGCACTTTTGTTCCACAATGAATGCCTGGCAAAAAATTACTCAAAATGCTCAACTCGGCGAGAATATCACTTTTTTCCCACAATGAATGTCTGGCAAAAAATAGTAAATTTCAATGCAAGCCGTTCTGAAAGCAATCGGCAAACTACTCAAAATGCTAAACTCGCCGAGAAAATCACTTTTGTTCCACAATGAACGCCTGGCAAAAAATAGTTAATTGTGATGCAAGCCGTTCTGAAACCAATCGGCAAATTACTCAAAATGCTTAACTCGCCGAGAAAATCACCCTTTTCCCACAATGAATGTCTGGCAAAAAATAGTAAATTTCAATGCAAGCCGTTCTGAAACCGATCGGCAAATTACTCAAAATGCTTAACGCGCCGAGAAAATCACTTTTTTCCCCACAATGAATGTCTGGCAAAAAATAGTTAATTTGGATGAAAGTCGTTCTGAAACCAATCGGCAAATTACTCAAAATGCTTAACTCGCCGAGAAAATCACTTTCTTTCCCATGATTGTCTGGCAAAAATAGTTAATTTTGATGCAAGCCGTTCTAAAGCGATCGGCGAATTACTCAAAATGCTTAACTCGCCGAGAAAATCACTTTTGTTTCACAATGAATGTCTGGCAAAAAATAGGAAATTTCAATGCAAGCCGTTTTGAAACCAATCGGCAAATTGCTCAAAATGCTGAACGCGCCGAGAAAATCACTTTTGTTCCACAACGAATGTCTGGCAAAAAATAGTGATTTTGACGCAAGCCGTTCTGATACCAATCAGCAAATTACTCAAAATGCTTAACTCGCCGAGAAAATCACTTTTCTTCCACAATGAATGCCTGGCAAAAAATAGTTAATTGTCTTGCAAGCCGTTCTGAAACCAATCGGCAAATTACTCAAAATACTTAACTCGCCGAGAAAATCACTTTTGTTCCACAATGAATGTCTTGCACAAAATAGGAAATTTCAATGCAAGCCGTTCTGAAACCAATCGGCAAATTGCTCAAAATGCTTAACTCGCCGAGAAAATCACTTTTGTTCCACAATGAATGTCTGGCAAAAAATAGTAAATTTCAATGCAAGCCGTTCTGAAAACAATCGGCAAATTGCTCAAAATGCTTAACTCGCCGAGAAATACACTTTTTTTCCCAAAATGAATGTCTGGCAAAAAATAGTTAATTTTGATGCAAGACGTTCTGAAACCAATCGGCAAATTACTCAAAATGCTTAACTCGCCGAGAAAATTACTTTTTTCCCACAATGAAAGTCTGGCAAAAAATAGTAAATTTCAATGCAAGCCGTTCTGAAAGCAATCGGCAAATTACTCAAAATGCTTAACTCGCCGAGAAAATCACTTTTGTTCCACAATGAATGTCTGGCAAAAAATAGTTAATTTCAATGCAAGCCGTTCTGAAACCAATCGGCAAATTATGCAAAATGCTTAATTCGCCGAGAAAATCACTTTTGTTCCACAATGAATGTCTGGCAAAAAATAGTAAATTCCAATGCAAGCCGTTCTGAAAACAATCGGCAAAATGCTCAAAATGCTTAACTCGCCGAGAAAATCACTTTTGTTTCACAATGAATGTCTGGCAAAAATAGTAAATTGTGATGCAAGCCGTTCTGAAACCAATCGGCAAATTACTCAAAATGCTTAACTTGCGGAGAAAATCAGTTTTTTTTCACAATCAATGTCTGGCAAACAATAGTTAATTTTCATTCAAGAAGTTCTGAAACCAACCGGCAAATTACTCAAAATGCTTAACTCGCCGAGAAAATCGCTTTTGTTCCACAATGAATGTCTGGCATAAAATAGTAAATTTTGATGCAAGCCGTTCTGAAACCAATCGGCAAATTACTCAAAATGCTTAGCTCGCCGGGAAAATCACGTTTGTTCCACAACGAATGTCTTGCAAAAAATAGGAAATTTCAATGCAAGCCGTTCTGAAACCAATCGGCAAATTACTCAAAATGCATAACTCGCCGAGAAAACCACTTTCTTTCCACATGATTGTCGGCAAAAATAGTTAGTTTTGATGCAAGCCGTTCTGAAAGCGATCGGCGAATTACTCAAAATGCTTAACTCGCCGAGAAAAACACTTTTGTTACACAATGATTGCCTGGCAAAAAATAGTTAATTGTGTTGCAAGCCGTTTTGAAACCAATCGGCAAATTACTCAAAATGCTTAACTCGCCGAGAAAATCACTTTTGTTCCACAATGAACGCCTGGCAAAAAAATAGTTAATTGTGATGCAAGCCGTCTGAAACCAATCGGCAAATTACTCAAAATGCTTAACTCGCCGAGAAAATCACATTTTTCCCACAGTGAATGTCTGGCAAAAAATAGTAAATTTCAATGCAAGCCGTTTGAAAACAATCGGCAAATTGCTCAAAATGTTTTACTCGCCGAGAAAATCACTTTTTTCCCCACAATGAATGTCTGGCAAAAAATAGTAAATTTCAATGCAAGCCGTTCTGAAAGCAATCGGCAAACTACTGAAAATTCTTAACTCGCCGAGAAAATCACTTTTGTTCCACAATGAACGCCTGGCAAAAAATAGTTAATGTGATGCAAGCCGTTCTGAAACCAATCGGCAAATTACTCAAAATGCTTAACTCGCCGAGAAAATCACTTTGTTCCCACAATGGATGTTTGGAAAAAAGAGTAAATTTTAATGCAAGCCGTTCTAAAACCAATCGGCAAATTACTCAAAATGCTTAACTCGCCGAGAAAATCCCTTTTGTTGCACAATGAATGCCTGGCAAAAAATAGTTAATTGTGTTGCAAGCCGTTCTGAAACCAATCGGCAAATTACTCAAAATGCTTAACTCGCCGAGAAAATCACTTTTGTTCCACAATGAACGCCTGGCAAAAAATAGTTAATTGTGATGCAAGCCGTTCTGAAACCAATCGGCAAATTACTCAAAATGCTTAACTCGCCGAGAAAATCACTTTTGTTCCACAATGAATGTCTGGCAAAAAATAGTAATTTTCAATGCAAGCCGTTCTGAAACTGATCGGCAAATTACTCAAAATGCTTAACTCGCGGAGAAAATCAGTTTTTTTTCACAATCAATGTCTGGCAAACAATAGTTAATTTTGATTCAAGAAGTTCTGAAACCAATCGGCAAATTACTCAAAATGCTTAACTCGCCGAGAAAATCACATTTTTACCACAGTGAATGTCTGGCAAAAAATAGTAAATTTCAATGCAAGTCGTTCTGAAAACAATCGGCAAATTGCTCAAAATGTTTAACTCGCCGAGAAAATCACTTTCTTTCCACAATGAATGGCTGGCAAAAAATAGTTAATTTCAATGCAAACCGTTCTGAAACCAATCGGCAAATTACTCAAAATGCTTAACTCGCCGAGAAAAGCACTTTTGTTCCACAATGAATGCCTGGCAAAAAATTACTCAAAATGCTCAACTCGGCGAGAATATCACTTTTTTCCCACAATGAATGTCTGGCAAAAAATAGTAAATTTCAATGCAAGCCGTTCTGAAAGCAATCGGCAAACTACTCAAAATGCTTAACTCGCCGAGAAAATCACTTTTGTTCCACAATGAACGCCTGGCAAAAAATAGTTAATTGTGATGCAAGCCGTTCTGAAACCAATCGGCAAATTACTCAAAATGCTTAACTCGCCGAGAAAATCACCCTTTTCCCACAATGAATGTCTGGCAAAAAATAGTAAATTTCAATGCAAGCCGTTCTGAAACCGATCGGCAAATTACTCAAAATGCTTAACGCGCCGAGAAAATCACTTTTTTCCCCACAATGAATGTCTGGCAAAAAATAGTTAATTTGGATGAAAGTCGTTCTGAAACCAATCGGCAAATTACTCAAAATGCTTAACTCGCCGAGAAAATCACTTTCTTTCCCATGATTGTCTGGCAAAAATAGTTAATTTTGATGCAAGCCGTTCTAAAGCGATCGGCGAATTACTCAAAATGCTTAACTCGCCGAGAAAATCACTTTTGTTTCACAATGAATGTCTGGCAAAAAATAGGAAATTTCAATGCAAGCCGTTTTGAAACCAATCGGCAAATTGCTCAAAATGCTGAACGCGCCGAGAAAATCACTTTTGTTCCACAACGAATGTCTGGCAAAAAATAGTGATTTTGACGCAAGCCGTTCTGATACCAATCAGCAAATTACTCAAAATGCTTAACTCGCCGAGAAAATCACTTTTCTTCCACAATGAATGCCTGGCAAAAAATAGTTAATTGTCTTGCAAGCCGTTCTGAAACCAATCGGCAAATTACTCAAAATACTTAACTCGCCGAGAAAATCACTTTTGTTCCACAATGAATGTCTTGCACAAAATAGGAAATTTCAATGCAAGCCGTTCTGAAAACAATCGGCAAATTGCTCAAAATGCTTAACTCGCCGAGAAAATCACTTTTGTTCCACAATGAATGTCTGGCAAAAAATAGTAAATTTCAATGCAAGCCGTTCTGAAAACAATCGGCAAATTGCTCAAAATGCTTAACTCGCCGAGAAATACACTTTTTTTCCCAAAATGAATGTCTGGCAAAAAATAGTTAATTCTGATGCAAGACGTTCTGAAACCAATCGGCAAATTACTCAAAATGCTTAACTCGCCGAGAAAATTACTTTTTTCCCACAATGAAAGTCTGGCAAAAAATAGTAAATTTCAATGCAAGCCGTTCTGAAAGCAATCGGCAAATTACTCAAAATGCTTAACTCGCCGAGAAAATCACTTTTGTTCCACAATGAATGTCTGGCAAAAAATAGTTAATTTCAATGCAAGCCGTTCTGAAACCAATCGGCAAATTATGCAAAATGCTTAACTCGCCGAGAAAATCACTTTTGTTTCACAATGAATGTCTGGCAAAAAATAGGAAATTTCAATGCAAGCCGTTTTGAAACCAATCGGCAAATTGCTCAAAATGCTGAACGCGTCGAGAAAATCACTTTTGTTCCACAATGAATGTCTGGCAAAAAATAGTAATTTTGACGCAAAACGTTCTGATACCAATCAGCAAATTACTCAAAATGCTTAACTCGCCGAGAAAATCACTTTTGTTCCACAATGCATGCCTGGCAAAAAATGGTTAATTGTCTTGCAAGCCGTTCTGAAACCAAGCGGCAAATTACTCAAAATGCTTAACTCGCCGAGAAAATCACTTTCTTTCCCATGATTGTCTGGCAAAAATAGTTAATTTTGATGCAAGCCGTTCTAAAGCGATCGGCGAATTACTCAAAATGCTTAACTCGCCGAGAAAATCACTTTTGTTTCACAATGAATGTCTGGCAAAAAATAGGAAATTTCAATGCAAGCCGTTTTGAAACCAATCGGCAAATTGCTCAAAATGCTGAACGCGCCGAGAAAATCACTTTTGTTCCACAACGAATGTCTGGCAAAAAATAGTGATTTTGACGCAAGCCGTTCTGATACCAATCAGCAAATTACTCAAAATGCTTAACTCGCCGAGAAACTCACTTTTCTTCCACAATGAATGCCTGGCAAAAAATAGTTAATTGTCTTGCAAGCCGTTCTGAAACCAATCGGCAAATTACTCAAAATACTTAACTCGCCGAGAAAATCACTTTTGTTCCACAATGAATGTCTTGCACAAAATAGGAAATTTCAATGCAAGCCGTTCTGAAACCAATCGGCAAATTGCTCAAAATGCTTAACTCGCCGAGAAAATCACTTTTGTTCCACAATGAATGTCTGGCAAAAAATAGTAAATTTCAATGCAAGCCGTTCTGAAAACAATCGGCAAATTGCTCAAAATGCTTAACTCGCCGAGAAATACACTTTTTTTCCCAAAATGAATGTCTGGCAAAAAATAGTTAATTCTGATGCAAGACGTTCTGAAACCAATCGGCAAATTACTCAAAATGCTTAACTCGCCGAGAAAATTACTTTTTTCCCACAATGAAAGTCTGGCAAAAAATAGTAAATTTCAATGCAAGCCGTTCTGAAAGCAATCGGCAAATTACTCAAAATGCTTAACTCGCCGAGAAAATCACTTTTGTTCCACAATGAATGTCTGGCAAAAAATAGTTAATTTCAATGCAAGCCGTTCTGAAACCAATCGGCAAATTATGCAAAATGCTTAACTCGCCGAGAAAATCACTTTTGTTTCACAATGAATGTCTGGCAAAAAATAGGAACTTTCAATGCAAGCCGTTTTGAAACCAATCGGCAAATTGCTCAAAATGCTGAACGCGTCGAGAAAATCACTTTTGTTCCACAATGAATGTCTGGCAAAAAATAGTAATTTTGACGCAAGACGTTCTGATACCAATCAGCAAATTACTCAAAATGCTTAACTCGCCGAGAAAATCACTTTTGTTCCACAATGCATGCCTGGCAAAAAATGGTTAATTGTCTTGCAAGCCGTTCTGAAACCAAGCGGCAAATTACTCAAAATGCTTAACTCGCCGAGAAAATCACTTTTGTTACACAATGAACGCCTGGCAAAAAATAGTTAATTGTGATGCAAGCCGTTCTGAAACCAATCGGCAAATTACTCAAAATGCTTAACTCGCCGAGAAAATCACCTTTTTCCCACAATGAATGTCTGGCAAAAAATAGTAAATTTCAATGCAAGCCGTTCTGAAAACAATCGGCAAATTGCCCAAAATGCTTCACTCGCCGAGAAAATCACTTTTGTTCCACAATGAATGTCTGGCAAAAAATAGTAATTTTGACGCAAGACGTTCTGCTACCAATCAGCAAATTGCTCAAAATGCTTAAATCGCCGAGAAAATCACTTTTTTACCAAATGAATGGCTGGCAAACAATAGTTAATTTTGATGCAAGACCTTCTGAAACAAATCGGCAAATTACTCAAAATGCTTAATTCGCTGAGAAAATCACTTTCTTGCCACAATGAATGTCTGGCAAAAAGTAGTACATTTAAATGCAAGCTGTTCTGAAACCAAACGGCAAATTACTCAAAATGCATAACTCGCCGAGAAAAATCAGTATTTTTCAACAATGAATGTCTGGCAAAAAAATAGTAAATTTCAATGCAAGCCGTTCTGAAAACAATCGGCAAACTACTCAAAATGCTTAACTCGCCGAGAAAATCACTTTTGTTCCACAATGAATGTCTGGCAAAAAATAGTTAATTGTGTTGCAAGCCGTTCTGAAACCAATCGGCAAATTACTCAAAATGCTTAACTCGCCGAGAAAATCACTTTTGACCACAATGAATGTCTGGCAAAAAATAGTTAATTGTGATGCAAGCCGTTCTGAAAACTATCGGCAAATTACTCAAAATGCTTAACTCGCCGAGAAAACCACTTTCTTTCCACATGATTGTCTGGCAAAAATCGTTAACTTTGCAAGCCGTTCTGAAACCAATCGGCAAATTACTCAAAATGCCTAACTCGCCGAGAAAATCACTTTTGTTCCACAATGAATGTCTGGCAAAAAATGGTGAATTTCAATGCAAGCCGTTCTGAAACCGATCGGCAAATTACTCAAAATGCTTAACTCGCGGAGAAAATCAGTTTTTTTTCACAATGAATGTCTGGCAAACAATAGTTAATTTTGATTCAAGAAGTTCTGAAACCAACCGGCAAATTACTCAAAATGCTTAACACGCCGAGAAAATCGCTTTTGTTCCACAATGAATGTCTGGCAAAAAATAGTAAATTTTGATGCAAGCCGTTCTGAAACCAATCGGCAAATTACTCAAAATACTTAACTCGCCGAGAAAATCACGTTTGTTCCACAACGAATGTCTTGCAAAAAATAGGAAATTTCAATGCAAGCCGTTCTGAAACCAATCGCCAAATTACCCAAAATGCTTAACTCGCCGAGAAAACCACTTTCTTTCCACAATGAATGGCTGGCAAAAAATAGTTAATTTCAACGCAAGCCGTTCTGAAACGAATCGGCAATTTACTCAAAATGCTTAACTCGCCGAGAAAATCACTTTTGTTCCACAATGAATGCCTGGCAAAAAAGTTACTCAAAATGCTCAACTCGGCGAGAATATCACTTTTTTCCCCACAATGAATGTCTGGCAAAAAAGAGTAAATTTTAATGCAAGCCGTTCTAAAACAATCGGCAAATTACTCAAAATGCTTAACTCGCCGAGAAAATCACTTTTGTTCCACAATGAATGTCTTGCAAAAAATAGGAAATTTCAATGCAAGCCGTTCTGAAACCAATCGGCAAATTACTCAAAATGCTTAACTCGCTGAGAAAATCAATTTTTTTCCCAAATGAATGTCTGGCAAACAATAGTTAATTTTGATGCAAGACGTTCTGAAACCAATCGGCAAAATACTCAAAATGCTTAACTCGCTGAGAAAATCACTTTCTTGCCACAATGAATGTCTGGCAAAAAGTAGTACATTTTAATGCAAGCTGTTCTGAAACCAACCGGCAAATTACTCAAAATGCATAACTCACCGACACAATCAGTTTTTTTCAACAATGAATGACTGGCAAAAAACAGTTAATTGTGATGCAAGCAGTTCTGAAACCAATCGGCAAATTACTCAAAATTCTGAAATCGCCGAGAAAATTACTTTTTACCCACAATGAATGTCTGGCAAAAAATAGTAAATTTCAATGCAAGCCATTCTGAAAGCATCGGTAAACTACTGAAAATGCTTAACTCGCCGAGAAAATCACTTTTGTTCCACAATGAATGTCTGGCAAAAAATAGTAAATTTCAATGCAAGCCATTCTGAAAGCATCGGTAAACTACTGAAAATGCTTAACTCGCCGAGAAAATCACTTTTGTTCCACAATGAATGCCTGGCAAAAAATAGTTAATTGTGTTGCAAGCCGTTCTGAAACCAATCGGCAAATTACTCAAAATGCTTAAATCGCCGAGAAAATCACTTTTGTTCCACAATGAATGTCTTGCAAAAAATAGGAAATTTCAATGCAAGCCGTTCTGAAACCAATCGGCAAATTACTCAAAATGTTTAACTCGCCGAGAAAATCACTTTCTTTCCACATGATTGCCTGGCAAAAAAAGTTAATTTTGATGCAAGCCGTTCTGAAAGCGATCGGCGAATTACTCAAAATGCTTAACTCGCCGAGAAGATCACTTTTTTCCCACAATGAATGTCTGGCAAAAAATAGTAAATTTCAATGCAAGCCGTTCTGAAAGCAATCGGCAAACTACTCAAAATGTTTAACTCGCCGAGAAAATCACTTTTGTTCCACAATGAATGTCTGGCAAAAAATAGTAATTTTGACGCAAGACGTTCTGATACCAATCAGCAAATTACTCAAAATGCTTAACTCGCCGAGAAAATCACTTTTTTTCCCAAATGAATGTCTGGCAAACAATAGTTAATTTTGATGCAAGACGTTCTGAAACCAATCGGCAAAATACTCAAAATGTTTAACTCGCTGAGAAAATCACTTTCTTGCCACAATGAATGTCTGGCAAAAAGTAGTACATTTTAATGCAAGCTGTTCTGAAACCAACCGGCAAATTACTCAAAATGCATAACTCACCGAGACAATCAGTTTTTTTCAACAATGAATGTCTGGCAAAAAACAGTTAATGGTGATGCAAGCAGTTCTGAAACCAATCGGCAAATTACTCAAAATTCTTAAATCGCCGAGAAAATTACTTTTTTCCCACAATGAATGTCTGGCAAAAAATAATAAATTTCAATGCAAGTTATTCTGAAAGCATCGGTAAACTACTGAAAATGCTTAACTCGCCGAGAAAATCACTTTTGTTCCACAATGAATGCCTCGCAAAAAATAGTTAATTGTGTTGCAAGCCGTTCTGAAACCAATCGGCAAATTACTCAAAATGCTTAACTCGCCGAGAAAATCACTTTTGTTCCACAATGAACGCCTGGCAAAAAATAGTTAATTGTGATGCAAGCCGTTCTGAAACCAACCGGCAAATTACTCAAAATGCTTAACACGCCGAGAAAATCACCTTTTTCCCACAATGAATGTCTGGCAAAAAATAGTAAATTTCAATGCCAGCCGTTCTGAAACCGATCGGCAAATTACTCAAAATGCTGAACGCGCCGAGAAAATCACTTTTTTCCCCACAATGAATGTCTCGCAAAAAGTAGTTAATTTTGATGCAAGTCGTTCTGAAAACAATCGGCAAAATGCTCAAAATGCTTAACTCGCCGAGAAAATCACCTTTGTTCCACAATGAATGTCTGGCAAAAAATAGTAAATTGTGATGCAAGTCGTTCTGAAACCAATCGGCAAATTACTCAAAATGCTTAACTCGCCGAGAAAATCACTTTTGTTCCACAATGAATGTCTGGCAAAAAATAGTTAATTTCAATGCAAGCCGTTCTGAAACCATTCGGCAAATTACTCAAAATGCTTAGCTCGCGAGAAAATCAATTTATTTTCACAATCAATGTCTGGCAAACAATAGTTAATTTTTATTCAAGAAGTTCTGAAACCAATCGGCAAATTACTCAAAATGCATAACTCGCCGAGAAAATCATTTTCTTGCCACAATGAACGTCTTGCAAAAAATAGTAAATTTTAATGCAAGCCGTTCTGAAACCAACCGGCAATCACTCAAAATGCTTAACTCGCCGACAAAATCACTTCGTTCCCACAATGAATGTTTGGAAAAAAGAGTAAATTTTAATGCAAGCCGTTCTAAAACCAATCGGCAAATTACTCAAAATGCTTAACTCGACGAGAAAATCACTTTTGTTCCACAATGAATGTCTTGCAAAAAATAGGAAATTTCAATGTAAGCCGTTCTGAAATAATCGGCAAATTACTCAAAATGCTTAACTCGCCGAGAAAATCACTTTCTTTGCACATGATTGTCTGGCAAAAATAGTTAAATTTGATGCAAGCCGTTCTGAAAGCGATCGGCGAATTACTCAAAATGCTTAACTCGCCGAGAAAAACACTTTTGCTCCACAATGAATGTCTGGCAAAAAATAGTAATTTTGACGCAAGACGTTCTGATACCAATCAGCATATTACTCAAAATGCTTAACACGCCGAGAAAATCACTGTTTTCCCAAATGAATGTCTGGCAAAAATAGTTAATTTTGATGCAAGCCGTTCTGAAAGCGATCGGCGAATTACTCAAAATGCTTAACTCGCCGAGAAGATCACTTTTTTCCCACAATGAATGTCTGGCAAAAAATAGTAAATTTCAATGCAAGCCGTTCTGAAAGCAATCGGCAAATTACTCAAAATGCTTAACTCGCCGAGAAAATCACTTTTTTCCCAAATGAATGTCTGGCAAACAATAGTTAATTTTGATGCAAGACGTTCTGAAACCAATCGGCAAAATACTCAAAATGCTTAACTCGCTGAGAAAATCACTTTCTTGCCACAATGAATGTCTGGCAAAAAGTAGTACATTTTAATGCAAGCTGTTCTGAAACCAACCGGCAAATTACTCAAAATGCATAACTCACCGAGACAATCAGTTTTTTTCAACAATGAATGTCTGGCAAAAAACAGTTAATTGTGATGCAAGCAGTTCTGAAACCAATCGGCAAATTACTCAAAATTCTTAAATCGCCGAGAAAATTACTTTTTTCCCACAATGAATGTCTGGCAAAAAATAGTAAATTTCAATGCAAGCCATTCTGAAAGCATCGGTAAACTACTGAAAATGCTTAACTCGCCGAGAAAATCACTTTTGTTCCACAATGAATGCCTGGCAAAAAATAGTTAATTGTGTTGCAAGCCGTTCTGAAACAAATCGGCAAATTACTCAAAATGCTTAACTCGCCGAGAAAATCACTTTTGTTCCACAATGAACGCCTGGCAAAAAATAGTTAATTGTGATGCAAGCCGTTCTGAAATCAACCGGCAAATTACTCAAAATGCTTAACTCGCCGAGAAAATCACCTTTTTCCCACAATGAATGTCTGGCAAAAAATAGTAAATTTCAATGCAAGCCGTTCTGAAACCGATCGGCAAATTACTCAAAATGCTGAACGCGCCGAGAAAATCACTTTTTTTCCCCACAATGAATGTCTCGCAAAAAGTAGTTAATTTTGATGCAAGTCGTTCTGAAAACAATCGGCAAAATGCTCAAAATGCTTAACTCGCCGAGAAAATCACTTTTGTTCCACAATGAATGTCTGGCAAAAAATAGTTAATTTTGATGCAAGCCGTTCTGAAAGCGATCGGCGAATTACTCAAAATGCTTAACTCGCCGAGAGAAACACTTTTGTTACACAATGATTGCCTGGCAAAAAATAGTTAATTTCAATGCAAGCCGTTCTGAAACCAATCGGCAAATTACTCAAAATGCATAACTCGCCGAGAAAATCATTTTCTTGCCACAATGAATGTCTTGCAAAAAATAGTATATTTTAATGCAAGCCGTTCTGGAACCAACCGGCAATTACTCAAAATGCTTAACTCGCCGAGAAAATCGCTTTTGTTCCACAACGAATGTCTGGCATAAAATAGTAAATTTTGATGCAAGCCGTTCTGAAACCAATCGGCAAATTACTCAAAATGCTTAACTCGCCGACAAAATCACTTCGTTCCCACAATGAATGTTTGGAAAAAAGAGTAAATTTTAATGCAAGCCGTTCTAAAACCAATCGGCAAATTACTCAAAATGCTTAACTCGACGAGAAAATCACTTTTGTTCCACAATGAATGTCTTGCAAAAAATAGGAAATTTCAATGCAAGCCGTTCTGAAATAATCGGCAAATTACTCAAAATGCTTAACTCGCCGAGAAAATCACTTTCTTTGCACATGATTGTCTGGCAAAAATAGATAAATTTGATGCAAGCCGTTCTGAAAGCGATCGGCGAATTACTCAAAATGCTTAACTTTCCGAGAAAATCACTTTTGTTCCACAATGAATGTCTGGCAAAAAATAGTAATTTTGACGCAAGACGTTCTGATACCAATCAGCATATTACTCAAAATGCTTAACTCGCCGAGAAAATCACTTTTTTCCCAAATGAATGTCTGGCAAACAATAGTTAATTTTGATGCAAGACGTTCTGAAACCAATCGGCAAATTACTCAAAATGCTTAACTCGCTGAGAAAATCACTTTCTTGCCACAATGAATGTCTGGCAAGAAGTAGTACATTTTAATGCAAGCTGTTCTGAAACCAACCGGCAAATTACTCAAAATGCATAACTCGCCGAGAAAATCAGTTTTTTTCAACAATGAATGTCTGGCAAAAAATAGTTAATTGTGATGCAAACCGATCTGAATCCACTCGGCAAATTGCTCAAAATGCTTAACTCGCCGAGAAAATCACTTTTGTTCCACAATGAATGCCAGGCAAAAAATAGTTAATTGTGATGCAAGCCGTTCTGAAACCAATCGGCAAATTACTCAAAATGCTTAACTCGCCGAGAAAATTACTTTTTTCCCCACAATGAATGCCTGGCAAAAAATAGTTAATTGTGTTGCAAGCCGTTCTGAAACCAATCGGCAAATTACTCAAAATGCTTAACTCGCCGAGAAAATCACTTTTGTTCCACAATGAACGCCTGGCAAAAAATAGTAAATTGTGATGCAAGCCGTTCTGAAACCAATCGGCAAATTACTCAAAATGCTTAACTCGCCGAGAAAATCACTTTGTTCGCACAATGAATGTTTGGAAAAAAGAGTAAATTTTAATGCAAGCCGTTCTAAAACCAATCGGCAAATTACTCAAAATGCTTAACTCGCCGAGAAAATCACTTTTGTTCCACAATGAATGTCTTGCAAAAAATAGGAAATTTCAATGCAAGCCGTTCTGAAACCAATCGGCAAATTACTCAAAATGCTTAACTCGCCGAGAAAATCACTTTCTTTCCACATGATTGTCTGGGAAAAATAGTTAATTTTGATGCAAGCCGTTCTGAAAGCGATCGGCGAATTACTCAAAATGCTTAACTCGCCGAGAAAATAAGTTTTTTCCACAATGAGTGTCTGGCAAAAAAGAGTAAATTTCAATGCAAGCCGTTCTGAAAGCAATCGGCAAACTACTCAAAATGCTTAACTCGCTGAGAAAATCACTTTCTTGCCACAATGAATGTCTGGCAAAAAGTAGTACATTTTAATGCAAGCTGTTCTGAAACCAACCGGCAAATTACTCAAAATGCATAACTCACCGAGACAATCAGTTTTTTTCAACAATGAATGTCTGGCAAAAAATAGTTAATTGTGATGCAAGCAGTTCTGAAACCAATCGGCAAATTACTCAAAATTCTTAAATCGCCGAGAAAATTACTTTTTTCCCACAATGAATGTCTGGCAAAAAATAGTAAATTTCAATGCAAGCCGTTCTGAAAGCATCGGTAAACTACTGAAAATGCTTAACTCGCCGAGAAAATCACTTTTGTTCCACAATGAATGTCTCGCAAAAAGTAGTTAATTTTGATGCAAGTCGTTCTGAAAACAATCGGCAAAATGCTCAAAATGCTTAACTCGCCGAGAAAATCACTTTTGTTCCACAATGAATGACTGGCAAAAAATAGTAAATTGTGATGCAAGTCGTTCTGAAACCAATCGGCAAATTACTCAAAATGCTTAACTCCCCGAGAAAATCACTTTTGTTCCACAATGAATGTCTGGCAAAAAATAGATAATTTCAATGCAAGCCATTCTGAAACCAATCGGCAAATTACTCAAAATGCTTAGCTCGCGAGAAAATCAATTTATTTTCACAATCAATGTCTGGCAAACAATAGTTAATTTTTATTCAAGAAGTTCTGAAACCAATCGGCAAATTACTCAAAATGCTTAACTCGCCGAGAAAATCGCTTTTGTTCCACAATGAATGTCTGGCATAAAATAGTAAATTTTGATGCAAGCCGTTCTGAAACCAATCGGCCAATTACTCAAAATGCTTAACTCGCCGACAAAATCACGTCGTTCCCACAATGAATGTTTGGAAAAAAGAGTAAATTTTAATGCAAGCCGTTCTAAACCCAATCGGCAAATTACTCAAAATGCTTAACTCGCTGAGAAAATCACTTTCTTGCCACAATGAATGTCTGGCAAGAAGTAGTACATTTTAATGCAAGCTGTTCTGAAACCAACCGGCAAATTACTCAAAATGCATAACTCGCCGAGAAAATCAGTTTTTTTCAACAATGAATGTCTGGCAAAAAATAGTTAATTGTGATGCAAACCGATCTGAAACCACTCGGCAAAGTGCTCAAAATGCTTAACTCGCCGAGAAAATCACTTTTGTTCCACAATGAATGCCAGGCAAAAAATAGTTAATTGTGATGCAAGCCGTTCTGAAACCAATCGGCAAATTACTCAAAATGCTTAACTCGCCGAGAAAATCACTTTTGTTCCACAATGAACGGCTGGCAAAAAATAGTAAATTGTGATGCAAGCCGTTCTGAAACCAATCGGCAAATTACTCAAAATGCTTAACTCGCCGAGAAAATCACTTTGTTCGCACAATGAATGTTTGGAAAAAAGAGTAAATTTTAATGCAAGCCGTTCTAAAACCAATCGGCAAATTACTCAAAATGCTTAACTCGCCGAGAAAATCACTTTTGTTCCACAATGAATGTCTTGCAAAAAATAGGAAATTTCAATGCAAGCCGTTCTGAAACCAATCGGCAAATTACTCAAAATGCTTAACTCGCCGAGAAAATCACTTTCTTTCCACATGATTGTCTGGGAAAAATAGTTAATTTTGATGCAAGCCGTTCTGAAAGCGATCGGCGAATTACTCAAAATGCTTAACTCGCCGAGAAGATCACTTTTTTCCCACAATGAATGTCTGGCAAAAAATAGTAAATTTCAATGCAAGCCGTTCTGAAAGCAATCGGCAAACTACTCAAAATGTTTAACTCGCCGAGAAAATCGCTTTTGTTCCACAATGAATGTCT
Organism: Scyliorhinus torazame; assembly: GCF_047496885.1. NCBI lineage: Eukaryota > Metazoa > Chordata > Chondrichthyes > Carcharhiniformes > Scyliorhinidae > Scyliorhinus > Scyliorhinus torazame. Next base: position 42,969,791 of record NC_092725.1, read on the forward strand.
GGCATAAAATAGTAAATTTTGATGCAAGCCGTTCTGAAACCAATCGGCAAATTACTCAAAATGCTTAACTCGGCGACAAAATCACTTCGTTCCCACAATGAATGTTTGGAAAAAAGTGTAAATTTTAATGCAAGCCGTTCTAAACCCAATCGGCAAATTACTCAAAATGCTTAACTCGACGAGAAAATCACTTTTGTTCCACAATGAATGTCTTGCAAAAAATAGGAAATTTCAATGCAAGCCGTTCTGAAATAATCGGCAAATTACTCAAAATGCTTAACTCGCCGAGAAAATCACTTTCTTTGCACATGATTGGCAAAAATAGTTACATTTGATGCAAGCCGTTCTGAAAGCGATCGGCGAATTACTCAAAATGCTTAACTCGCCGAGAAAATCACTTTTGTTCCACAATGAATGTCTGGCAAAAAATAGTAATTTGGACACCAGACGTTCTGATACCAATCAGCATATTACTCAAAATGCTTAACTCGCCGAGAAAATCACTTTTTTCCCAAATGAATGTCTGGCAAACAATAGTTAATTTTGATGCAAGACGTTCTGAAACCAATCGGCAAATTACTCAAAATGCTTAACTCGCTGAGAAAATCACTTTCTTGCCACAATGAATGTCTGGCAAGAAGTAGTACATTTTAATGCAAGCTGTTCTGAAACCAACCGGCAAATTACTCAAAATGCATAACTCGCCGAGAAAATCAGTTTTTTTCAACAATGAATGTCTGGCAAAAAATAGTTAATTGTGATGCAAACCGATCTGAAACCAATCGGCAAATTACTCAAAATGCTTAACTCGCCGAGAAAATTACTTTTGTTCCACAATGAACGCCTGGCAAAAAAGAGTAAATTTGAATGCAAGCCGTTCTAAAACCAATCGGCAAATTACTCAAAATGCTTAACTCGCCGAGAAAATCACTTTTGTTCCACAATAAATGTCTTGCAAAAAATAGGAAATTTCAATGCAAGCCGTTCTGAAACCAATCGGCGAATTACTCAAAATGCTTAACTCGCCGAGAAGATCACTTTTTTCCCACAATGAATGTCTGGCAAAAAATAGTAAATTTCAATGCAAGCCGTTCTGAAAGCAATCCTCAAACTACTCAAAATGTTTAACTCGCCGAGAAAATCACTTTTGTTCCACAATGAATGTCTGTCAAAAAATAGTAATTTTGACGCAAGACGTTCTGATACCAATCAGCAAATTACTCAAAATGCTTAACTCGCCGATAAAATCACTTTTGTTCCACTATGAACGCCTGGCAAAAAATAGTTAATTGTGATGCAAGCCGTTCTGAAACCAACCGGCAAATTACTCAAAATGCTTAACTCGCCGAGAAATCACCTTTTTCCCACAATGAATGTCTGGCAAAAAATAGTAAATTTCAATGCAAGCCGTTCTGAAACCGATCGGCAAATTACTCAAAATGCTGAAGGCGCTGAGAAAATCACTTTTTTCCCCACAATGAATGTCTCGCAAAAAATAGTTAATTTTGATGCAAGTCGTTCTGAAACCAATCGGCAAATTACTCAAAATGCTTAACTCGCCGAGAAAATCACTTTTTTCCCACAATGAATGTCTGGCAAAAAATAGTTAATTTCAATGCAAGCCGTTCTGAAAGCAATCGGCAAACTACTCAAAATGTTTAACTCGCCGAGAAAATCACTTTTGTTCCACAATGAATGTCTGGCAAAAAATAGTAATTTTTAATGCAAGCCGTTCTGAAACCAATCGGCAAAATACTCAAAATGCTTAACTCGCTGAGAAAATCACTTTCTTGCCACAATGAATGTCTGGCAAAAAGTAGTACATTTTAATGCAAGCTGTTCTGAAACCAACCGGCAAATTACTCAAAATGCATAACTCACCGAGACAATCAGTTTTTTTCAACAATGAATGTCTGGCAAACAATAGTTAATTTTGATTCAAGAAGTCCTGAAACCAATCGGCAAATTACACAAAATGCATAACTCGCCGAGAAAATCATTTTCTTGCCACAATGAATGTCTTGCATAAAATAGTAAATTTTGATGCAAGCCTTTCTAAAACCAATCGGCAAATTACTCAAAATGCTTAACTCGCCGAGAAAATCACGTTTGTTCCACAACGAATGTCTTGCAAAAAATAGGAAATTTCAAAGCAAGCCGTTCTGAAAGCGATCGGCGAATTATTCAAAATGCTTAACTCGCCGAGAAAAACACTTTTGTTCCACAATGAATGCCTGGCAAAAAATAGTTAATTGTGTTGCAAGCCGTTTTGAAACCAATCGACAAATTACTCAAAATGCTTAACTCGCCGAGAAAATCACTTTTGTTCCACAATGAACGCCTGGCAAAAAATAGTTAATTGTGATGCAAGCCGTTCTGAAACCAATCGGCAAATTACTCAAAATGCTTAACTCGCCGAGAAAATCACATTTTTCCCACAATGAATGTCTGGCAAAAAATAGTAAATTTCAATGCAAGCCGTTCTGAAAACAATCGGCAAATTGCTCAAAATGTTTAAGTCGCCGAGAAAATCACTTTCTTTCCACAATCAATGCCTGGCAAAAAATTACTCAAAATGCTCAACTCGGCGAGAATATCACATTTTTCCCACAATGAATGTCTGGCAAAAAATAGTAAATTTCAATGCAAGCCGTTCTGAAAGCAATCGGCAAATTACTCAAAATGCTTAACTCGCCGAGAAATACACTTTTTTTCCAAAATGAATGTCTGGCAAAAAATAGGTAATTTTGATGCAAGACGTTCTGAAACCAATCGGCAAATTACTCAAAATGCTTAACTCGCCGAGAAAATCACTTTTGTTCCACAATGAATGTCTGGCAAAAAATAGTAATTTGGACACCAGACGTTCTGATACCAATCAGCATATTACTCAAAATGCTTAACTCGCCGAGAAAATCACTTTTTTCCCAAATGAATGTCTGGCAAACAATAGTTAATTTTGATGCAAGACGTTCTGAAACCAATCGGCAAATTACTCAAAATGCTTAACTCGCTGAGAAAATCACTTTCTTGCCACAATGAATGTCTGGCAAGAAGTAGTACATTTTAATGCAAGCTGTTCTGAAACCAACCGGCAAATTACTCAAAATGCATAACTCGCCGAGAAAATCAGTTTTTTTCAACAATGAATGTCTGGCAAAAAATAGTTAATTGTGATGCAAACCGATCTGAAACCAATCGGCAAATTACTCAAAATGCTTAACTCGCCGAGAAAATTACTTTTGTTCCACAATGAACGCCTGGCAAAAAAGAGTAAATTTGAATGCAAGCCGTTCTAAAACCAATCGGCAAATTACTCAAAATGCTTAACTCGCCGAGAAAATCACTTTTGTTCCACAATAAATGTCTGGCAAAAAATAGTAAATTTCAATGCAAGCCGTTCTGAAAGCAATCGGCAAACTACTCAAAATGTTTAACTCGCCGAGAAAATCACTTTTGTTCCACAATGAATGTCTGTCAAAAAATAGTAATTTTGACGCAAGACGTTCTGATACCAATCAGCGAATTACTCAAAATGCTTAACTCGCCGATAAAATCACTTTTGTTCCACTATGAACGCCTGGCAAAAAATAGTTAATTGTGATGCAAGCCGTTCTGAAACCAATCGGCAAATTACTCAAAATGCTTAACTCGCCGAGAAAATCACTTTGTTACCACAATGAATGTTTGGAAAAAAGAGTAAATTTTAATGCAAGCCGTTCTAAAACCAATCGGCAAATTACTCAAAATGCTTAACTCGCCGGGAAAATCACTTTTATTCCACAATGAATGTCTTGCAAAAAATAGGAAATTTCAATGCAAGCCGTTCTGAAACCAATCGGCAAATTACTCAAAATGCTTAACTCGCCGAGAAAATCACTTTCTTTCCACATGATTGCCTGGCAAAAATAGTTAATTTTGATGCAAGCCGTTCTGAAAGCGATCGGCGAATTACTCAAAATGCTTAACTCGCCGAGAAGATCGCTTTTTTCCCACAATGAATGTCTGGCAAAAAATAGTAAATTTCAATGCAAGCCGTTCTGAAAGCAATCGGCAAACTACTCAAAATGTTTAACTCGCCGAGAAAATCACTTTTGTTCCACAATGAATGTCTGGCAAAAAATAGTAATTTTTAATGCAAGCCGTTCTGAAACCAATCGGCAAAATACTCAAAATGCTTAACTCGCTGAGAAAATCACTTTCTTGCCACAATGAATGTCTGGCAAAAAGTAGTACATTTTAATGCAAGCTGTTCTGAAACCAACCGGCAAATTACTCAAAATGCATAACTCACCGAGACAATCAGTTTTTTTCAACAATGAATGTCTGGCAAACAATAGTTAATTTTGATTCAAGAAGTCCTGAAACCAATCGGCAAATTACTCAAATTACATAACTCGCCGAGAAAATCATTTTCTTGCCACAATGAATGTCTTGCATAAAATAGTAAATTTTGATGTAAGCCTTTCTAAAACCAATCGGCAAATTACTCAAAATGCTTAACTCGCCGAGAAAATCACGTTTGTTCCACAACGAATGTCTTGCAAAAAATAGGAAATTTCAAAGCAAGCCGTTCTGAAAGCGATCGGCGAATTATTCAAAATGCTTAACTCGCCGAGAAAAACACTTTTGTTCCACAATGAATGCCTGGCAAAAAATAGTTAATTGTGTTGCAAGCCGTTTTGAAACCAATCGACAAATTACTCAAAATGCTTAACTCGCCGAGAAAATCACTTTTGTTCCACAATGAACGCCTGGCAAAAAATAGTTAATTGTGATGCAAGCCGTTCTGAAACCAATCGGCAAATTACTCAAAATGCTTAATTCGCCGAGAAAATCACATTTTTCCCACAATGAATGTCTGGCAAAAAATAGTAAATTTCAATGCAAGCCGTTCTGAAAACAATCGGCAAATTGCTCAAAATGTTTAAGTCGCCGAGAAAATAACTTTCTTTCCACAATGAATGGCTGGCAAAAAATAGTTAATTTCAATGCAAGCCGTTCTGAAACGAATCGGCAAATTACTCAAAATGCTTAACTCGCCGAGAAAATCACTTTTGTTCCACAATCAATGCCTGGCAAAAAATTACTCAAAATGCTCAACTCGGCGAGAATATCACTTTTTTCCCACAATGAATGTCTGGCAAAAAATAGTAAATTTCTATGCAAGCCGTTCTGAAAGCAATCGGCAAATTACTCAAAATGCTTAACTCGCCGAGAAAATTACTTTTTTCCCACAATGAAAGTCTGGCAAAAAATAGTAAATTTCAATGCAAGCCGATCTGAAAGCAATCGGCAAATTACTCAAAATGCTTAAATCGCCGAGAAAATCACTTTTGTTCCACAATGAATGTCTGGCAAAAAATAGTTAATTTCAATGCAAGCCGTTCTGAAACCAATCGGCAAATTACGCAAAATGCTTAACTCGCCGAGAAAATCACTTTTGTTCCACCATGAATGTCTGGCAAAAAATAGGAAATTTCAATGCAAGCCGTTCTGAAACCAATCGGCAAATTACTCAAAATGCTTAACTCGCCGAGAAAATCACTTTATTTCCAAAATGAATATCTGGCAAAAATAATTAATTTTGATGCAAGCCGTTCTGAAAGCGATCGGCGAATTACTCAAAATGCTTAACTCGCCGAGAAAATTACTTTTGTTTCACAATGAATGTCTGGCAAAAAATAGGAAATTTCAATGCAAGCCGTTTTGAAACCAATCGGCAAATTGCTCAAAATGCTGAACGCGCCGAGAAAATCACTTTTGTTCCACAATGAATGCCTGGCAAAAAATAGTAATTTTGCCGCAAGACGTTCTGATACCAATCAGCAAATTACTCAAAATGCTTAACTCGCCGAGAAAATCACTTTTGTTCCACAATGAATGCCTGGCAAAAAATAGTTAATTGTCTTGCAAGCCGTTCTGAAACCAATCGGCAAATTACTCAAAATACTTAACTCGCCGAGAAAATCACTTTTGTTCCACAATGAATGTCTTGCACAAAATAGGAAATTTCAATGCAAGCCGTTCTGAAACCAATCGGCAAATTACTCAAAATGCTTAACTCGCCGAGAAAATCACTTTCTTTCCACATGATTGTCTGGGAAAAATAGTTAATTTCGATGCAAGCCGTTCTGAAAGCAATCGGCGAATTACTCAAAATGCTTAAATCGCCGAGAAAATCACTTTTGTCCCACAATGAACGCCTGGCAAAAAATAGTTAATTGCGATGCAAGCCGTTCTGAAACCAATCGGCAAATTACTCAAAATTCTATACTCGCCGAGAAAATCACCTTTTTCCCACAATGAATGTCTGGCAAAAAATAGTAAATTTCAATGCAAGCCGTTCTGAAAACAATCGGCAAATTGCTCAAAATGCTTAACTCGCCGAAAAATCACTTTTGTTCCACAATGAATGTCTGGCAAAAAATAGTAAATTTCAATGCAAGCCGTTCTGAAACCAATCGGCAAATTACTCAAAATGCTTAACTCGCCGAGAAAATTACTTTTTTCCCACAATGAAAGTCTGGCAAAAAATAGTAAATTTGAATGCAAGCCGTTCTGAAACCAATCGGCAAATTACTCAAAATGCTTAACTCGCCGAGAAAATCACTTTTGTTCCACAATGAACGGCTGGCAAAAAATAGTCAATTGTGATGCAAGCCGTTCTGAAACCAATCGGCAAATTACTCAAAATGCTTAACTCGCCGAGAAAATCACTTTGTTCGCACAATGAATGTTTGGAAAAAAGAGTAAATTTTAATGCAAGCCGTTCTAAAACCAATCGGCAAATTACTCAAAATGCTTAACTCGCCGAGAAAATCACTTTTGTTCCACAATGAATGTCTTGCAAAAAATAGGAAATTTCAATGCAAGCCGTTCTGAAACCAATCGGCAAATTACTCAAAATGCTTAACTCGCCGAGAAAATCACTTTCTTTCCACATGATTGTCTGGGAAAAATAGTTAATTTTGATGCAAGCCGTTCTGAAAGCGATCGGCGAATTACTCAAAATGCTTAACTCGCCGAGAAGATCACTTTTTTCCCACAATGAATGTCTGGCAAAAAATAGTAAATTTCAATGCAAGCCGTTCTGAAAGCAATCGGCAAACTACTCAAAATGTTTAACTCGCCGAGAAAATCGCTTTTGTTCCACAATGAATATCTGGCATAAAATAGTAAATTTTGATGCAAGCCGTTCTGAAACCAATCGGCAAATTACTCAAAATGCTTAACTCGGCGACAAAATCACTTCGTTCCCACAATGAATGTTTGGAAAAAAGTGTAAATTTTAATGCAAGCCGTTCTAAACCCAATCGGCAAATTACTCAAAATGCTTAACTCGACGAGAAAATCACTTTTGTTCCACAATGAATGTCTTGCAAAAAATAGGAAATTTCAATGCAAGCCGTTCTGAAATAATCGGCAAATTACTCAAAATGCTTAACTCGCCGAGAAAATCACTTTCTTTGCACATGATTGGCAAAAATAGTTACATTTGATGCAAGCCGTTCTGAAAGCGATCGGCGAATTACTCAAAATGCTTAACTCGCCGAGAAAATCACTTTTGTTCCACAATGAATGTCTGGCAAAAAATAGTAATTTGGACACCAGACGTTCTGATACCAATCAGCATATTACTCAAAATGCTTAACTCGCCGAGAAAATCACTTTTTTCCCAAATGAATGTCTGGCAAACAATAGTTAATTTTGATGCAAGACGTTCTGAAACCAATCGGCAAATTACTCAAAATGCTTAACTCGCTGAGAAAATCACTTTCTTGCCACAATGAATGTCTGGCAAGAAGTAGTACATTTTAATGCAAGCTGTTCTGAAACCAACCGGCAAATTACTCAAAATGCATAACTCGCCGAGAAAATCAGTTTTTTTCAACAATGAATGTCTGGCAAAAAATAGTTAATTGTGATGCAAACCGATCTGAAACCAATCGGCAAATTACTCAAAATGCTTAACTCGCCGAGTAAATTACTTTTGTTCCACAATGAACGCCTGGCAAAAAAGAGTAAATTTGAATGCAAGCCGTTCTAAAACCAATCGGCAAATTACTCAAAATGCTTAACTCGCCGAGAAAATCACTTTTGTTCCACAATAAATGTCTTGCAAAAAATAGGAAATTTCAATGCAAGCCGTTCTGAAACCAATCGGCGAATTACTCAAAATGCTTAACTCGCCGAGAAGATCACTTTTTTCCCACAATGAATGTCTGGCAAAAAATAGTAAATTTCAATGCAAGCCGTTCTGAAAGCAATCCTCAAACTACTCAAAATGTTTAACTCGCCGAGAAAATCACTTTTGTTCCACAATGAATGTCTGTCAAAAAATAGTAATTTTGACGCAAGACGTTCTGATACCAATCAGCAAATTACTCAAAATGCTTAACTCGCCGATAAAATCACTTTTGTTCCACTATGAACGCCTGGCAAAAAATAGTTAATTGTGATGCAAGCCGTTCTGAAACCAACCGGCAAATTACTCAAAATGCTTAACTCGCCGAGAAATCACCTTTTTCCCACAATGAATGTCTGGCAAAAAATAGTAAATTTCAATGCAAGCCGTTCTGAAACCGATCGGCAAATTACTCAAAATGCTGAAGGCGCTGAGAAAATCACTTTTTTCCCCACAATGAATGTCTCGCAAAAAATAGTTAATTTTGATGCAAGTCGTTCTGAAACCAATCGGCAAATTACTCAAAATGCTTAACTCGCCGAGAAAATCACTTTTGTTCCACAATGAATGTCTGGCAAAAAATAGTTAATTTCAATGCAAGCCGTTCTGAAACCAATCGGCAAATTACTCAAAATGCTTAACTCGCCGAGAAAATCACTTTGTTCCCACAATGAATGTTTGGAAAAAAGAGTAAATTTTAATGCAAGCCGTTCTAAAACCAATCGGCAAATTACTCAAAATGCTTAACTCGCCGGGAAAATCACTTTTGTTCCACAATGAATGTCTTGCAAAAAATAGGAAATTTCAATGCAAGCCGTTCTGAAACCAATCGGCAAATTACTCAAAATGCTTAACTCGCCGAGAAAATCACTTTCTTTCCACATGATTGCCTGGCAAAAATAGTTAATTTTGATGCAAGCCGTTCTGAAAGCGATCGGCGAATTACTCAAAATGCTTAACTCGCCGAGAAGATCACTTTTTTCCCACAATGAATGTCTGGCAAAAAATAGTAAATTTCAATGCAAGCCGTTCTGAAAGCAATCGGCAAACTACTCAAAATGTTTAACTCGCCGAGAAAATCACTTTTGTTCCACAATGAATGTCTGGCAAAAAATAGTAATTTTTAATGCAAGCCGTTCTGAAACCAATCGGCAAAATACTCAAAATGCTTAACTCGCTGAGAAAATCACTTTCTTGCCACAATGAATGTCTGGCAAAAAGTAGTACATTTTAATGCAAGCTGTTCTGAAACCAACCGGCAAATTACTCAAAATGCATAACTCACCGAGACAATCAGTTTTTTTCAACAATGAATGTCTGGCAAACAATAGTTAATTTTGATTCAAGAAGTCCTGAAACCAATCGGCAAATTACTCAAAATGCATAACTCGCCGAGAAAATCATTTTCTTGCCACAATGAATGTCTTGCATAAAATAGTAAATTTTGATGCAAGCCTTTCTAAAACCAATCGGCAAATTACTCAAAATGCTTAACTCGCCGAGAAAATCACGTTTGTTCCACAACGAATGTCTTGCAAAAAATAGGAAATTTCAAAGCAAGCCGTTCTGAAAGCGATCGGCGAATTATTCAAAATGCTTAACTCGCCGAGAAAAACACTTTTGTTCCACAATGAATGCCTGGCAAAAAATAGTTAATTGTGTTGCAAGCCGTTTTGAAACCAATCGACAAATTACTCAAAATGCTTAACTCGCCGAGAAAATCACTTTTGTTCCACAATGAACGCCTGGCAAAAAATAGTTAATTGTGATGCAAGCCGTTCTGAAACCAATCGGCAAATTACTCAAAATGCTTAACTCGCCGAGAAAATCACATTTTTCCCACAATGAATGTCTGGCAAAAAATAGTAAATTTCAATGCAAGCCGTTCTGAAAACAATCGGCAAATTGCTCAAAATGTTTAAGTCGCCGAGAAAATCACTTTCTTTCCACAATGAATGGCTGGCAAAAAATAGTTAATTTCAATGCAAGCCGTTCTGAAACGAATCGGCAAATTACTCAAAATGCTTAACTCGCCGAGAAAATCACTTTTGTTCCACAATCAATGCCTGGCAAAAAATTACTCAAAATGCTCAACTCGGCGAGAATATCACATTTTTCCCACAATGAATGTCTGGCAAAAAATAGTAAATTTCAATGCAAGCCGTTCTGAAAGCAATCGGCAAATTACTCAAAATGCTTAACTCGCCGAGAAATACACTTTTTTTCCAAAATGAATGTCTGGCAAAAAATAGGTAATTTTGATGCAAGACGTTCTGAAACCAATCGGCAAATTACTCAAAATGCTTAACTCGCCGAGAAAATCACTTTTGTTCCACAATGAATGTCTGGCAAAAAATAGTAATTTGGACACCAGACGTTCTGATACCAATCAGCATATTACTCAAAATGCTTAACTCGCCGAGAAAATCACTTTTTTCCCAAATGAATGTCTGGCAAACAATAGTTAATTTTGATGCAAGACGTTCTGAAACCAATCGGCAAATTACTCAAAATGCTTAACTCGCTGAGAAAATCACTTTCTTGCCACAATGAATGTCTGGCAAGAAGTAGTACATTTTAATGCAAGCTGTTCTGAAACCAACCGGCAAATTACTCAAAATGCATAACTCGCCGAGAAAATCAGTTTTTTTCAACAATGAATGTCTGGCAAAAAATAGTTAATTGTGATGCAAACCGATCTGAAACCAATCGGCAAATTACTCAAAATGCTTAACTCGCCGAGAAAATTACTTTTGTTCCACAATGAACGCCTGGCAAAAAAGAGTAAATTTGAATGCAAGCCGTTCTAAAACCAATCGGCAAATTACTCAAAATGCTTAACTCGCCGAGAAAATCACTTTTGTTCCACAATAAATGTCTGGCAAAAAATAGTAAATTTCAATGCAAGCCGTTCTGAAAGCAATCGGCAAACTACTCAAAATGTTTAACTCGCCGAGAAAATCACTTTTGTTCCACAATGAATGTCTGTCAAAAAATAGTAATTTTGACGCAAGTCGTTCTGATACCAATCAGCGAATTACTCAAAATGCTTAACTCGCCGATAAAATCACTTTTGTTCCACTATGAACGCCTGGCAAAAAATAGTTAATTGTGATGCAAGCCGTTCTGAAACCAACCGGCAAATTACTCAAAATGCTTAACTCGCCGAGAAATCACCTTTTTCCCACAATGAATGTCTGGCAAAAAATAGTAAATTTCAATGCAAGCCGTTCTGAAACCGATCGGCAAATTACTCAAAATGCTGAACGCGCCGAGAAAATCACTTTTTTCCCCACAATGAATGTCTCGCAAAAAATAGTTAATTTTGATGCAAGTCGTTCTGAAACCAATCGGCAAATTACTCAAAATGCTTAACTCGCCGAGAAAATCACTTTTGTTCCACAATGAATGTCTGGCAAAAAATAGTTAATTTCAATGCAAGCCGTTCTGAAACCAATCGGCAAATTACTCAAAATGCTTAACTCGCCGAGAAAATCACTTTGTTCCCACAATGAATGTTTGGAAAAAAGAGTAAATTTTAATGCAAGCCGTTCTAAAACCAATCGGCAAATTACTCAAAATGCTTAACTCGCCGGGAAAATCACTTTTATTCCACAATGAATGTCTTGCAAAAAATAGGAAATTTCAATGCAAGCCGTTCTGAAACCAATCGGCAAATTACTCAAAATGCTTAACTCGCCGAGAAAATCACTTTCTTTCCACATGATTGCCTGGCAAAAATAGTTAATTTTGATGCAAGCCGTTCTGAAAGCGATCGGCGAATTACTCAAAATGCTTAACTCGCCGAGAAGATCGCTTTTTTCCCACAATGAATGTCTGGCAAAAAATAGTAAATTTCAATGCAAGCCGTTCTGAAAGCAATCGGCAAACTACTCAAAATGTTTAACTCGCCGAGAAAATCACTTTTGTTCCACAATGAATGTCTGGCAAAAAATAGTAATTTTTAATGCAAGCCGTTCTGAAACCAATCGGCAAAATACTCAAAATGCTTAACTCGCTGAGAAAATCACTTTCTTGCCACAATGAATGTCTGGCAAAAAGTAGTACATTTTAATGCAAGCTGTTCTGAAACCAACCGGCAAATTACTCAAAATGCATAACTCACCGAGACAATCAGTTTTTTTCAACAATGAATGTCTGGCAAACAATAGTTAATTTTGATTCAAGAAGTCCTGAAACCAATCGGCAAATTACTCAAAATGCATAACTCGCCGAGAAAATCATTTTCTTGCCACAATGAATGTCTTGCATAAAATAGTAAATTTTGATGTAAGCCTTTCTAAAACCAATCGGCAAATTACTCAAAATGCTTAACTCGCCGAGAAAATCACGTTTGTTCCACAACGAATGTCTTGCAAAAAATAGGAAATTTCAAAGCAAGCCGTTCTGAAAGCGATCGGCGAATTATTCAAAATGCTTAACTCGCCGAGAAAAACACTTTTGTTCCACAATGAATGCCTGGCAAAAAATAGTTAATTGTGTTGCAAGCCGTTTTGAAACCAATCGACAAATTACTCAAAATGCTTAACTCGCCGAGAAAATCACTTTTGTTCCACAATGAACGCCTGGCAAAAAATAGTTAATTGTGATGCAAGCCGTTCTGAAACCAATCGGCAAATTACTCAAAATGCTTAATTCGCCGAGAAAATCACATTTTTCCCACAATGAATGTCTGGCAAAAAATAGTAAATTTCAATGCAAGCCGTTCTGAAAACAATCGGCAAATTGCTCAAAATGTTTAAGTCGCCGAGAAAATAACTTTCTTTCCACAATGAATGGCTGGCAAAAAATAGTTAATTTCAATGCAAGCCGTTCTGAAACGAATCGGCAAATTACTCAAAATGCTTAACTCGCCGAGAAAATCACTTTTGTTCCACAATCAATGCCTGGCAAAAAATTACTCAAAATGCTCAACTCGGCGAGAATATCACTTTTTTCCCACAATGAATGTCTGGCAAAAAATAGTAAATTTCTATGCAAGCCGTTCTGAAAGCAATCGGCAAATTACTCAAAATGCTTAACTCGCCGAGAAAATTACTTTTTTCCCACAATGAAAGTCTGGCAAAAAATAGTAAATTTCAATGCAAGCCGATCTGAAAGCAATCGGCAAATTACTCAAAATGCTTAAATCGCCGAGAAAATCACTTTTGTTCCACAATGAATGTCTGGCAAAAAATAGTTAATTTCAATGCAAGCCGTTCTGAAACCAATCGGCAAATTACGCAAAATGCTTAACTCGCCGAGAAAATCACTTTTGTTCCACCATGAATGTCTGGCAAAAAATAGGAAATTTCAATGCAAGCCGTTCTGAAACCAATCGGCAAATTACTCAAAATGCTTAACTCGCCGAGAAAATCACTTTATTTCCAAAATGAATATCTGGCAAAAATAATTAATTTTGATGCAAGCCGTTCTGAAAGCGATCGGCGAATTACTCAAAATGCTTAACTCGCCGAGAAAATTACTTTTGTTTCACAATGAATGTCTGGCAAAAAATAGGAAATTTCAATGCAAGCCGTTTTGAAACCAATCGGCAAATTGCTCAAAATGCTGAACGCGCCGAGAAAATCACTTTTGTTCCACAATGAATGCCTGGCAAAAAATAGTAATTTTGCCGCAAGACGTTCTGATACCAATCAGCAAATTACTCAAAATGCTTAACTCGCCGAGAAAATCACTTTTGTTCCACAATGAATGCCTGGCAAAAAATAGTTAATTGTCTTGCAAGCCGTTCTGAAACCAATCGGCAAATTACTCAAAATACTTAACTCGCCGAGAAAATCACTTTTGTTCCACAATGAATGTCTTGCACAAAATAGGAAATTTCAATGCAAGCCGTTCTGAAACCAATCGGCAAATTACTCAAAATGCTTAACTCGCCGAGAAAATCACTTTCTTTCCACATGATTGTCTGGGAAAAATAGTTAATTTCGATGCAAGCCGTTCTGAAAGCAATCGGCGAATTACTCAAAATGCTTAAATCGCCGAGAAAATCACTTTTGTCCCACAATGAACGCCTGGCAAAAAATAGTTAATTGCGATGCAAGCCGTTCTGAAACCAATCGGCAAATTACTCAAAATTCTATACTCGCCGAGAAAATCACCTTTTTCCCACAATGAATGTCTGGCAAAAAATAGTAAATTTCAATGCAAGCTGTTCTGAAAACAATCGGCAAATTGCTCAAAATGCTTAACTCGCCGAAAAATCACTTTTGTTCCACAATGAATGTCTGGCAAAAAATAGTAAATTTCAATGCAAGCCGTTCTGAAACCAATCGGCAAATTACTCAAAATGCTTAACTCGCCGAGAAAATTACTTTTTTCCCACAATGAAAGTCTGGCAAAAAATAGTAAATTTGAATGCAAGCCGTTCTGAAACCAATCGGCAAATTACTCAAAATGCTTAACTCGCCGAGAAAATCACTTTTGTTCCACAATGAACGGCTGGCAAAAAATAGTCAATTGTGATGCAAGCCGTTCTGAAACCAATCGGCAAATTACTCAAAATGCTTAACTCGCCGAGAAAATCACTTTGTTCGCACAATGAATGTTTGGAAAAAAGAGTAAATTTTAATGCAAGCCGTTCTAAAACCAATCGGCAAATTACTCAAAATGCTTAACTCGCCGAGAAAATCACTTTTGTTCCACAATGAATGTCTTGCAAAAAATAGGAAATTTCAATGCAAGCCGTTCTGAAACCAATCGGCAAATTACTCAAAATGCTTAACTCGCCGAGAAAATCACTTTCTTTCCACATGATTGTCTGGGAAAAATAGTTAATTTTGATGCAAGCCGTTCTGAAAGCGATCGGCGAATTACTCAAAATGCTTAACTCGCCGAGAAGATCACTTTTTTCCCACAATGAATGTCTGGCAAAAAATAGTAAATTTCAATGCAAGCCGTTCTGAAAGCAATCGGCAAACTACTCAAAATGTTTAACTCGCCGAGAAAATCGCTTTTGTTCCACAATGAATGTCTGGCATAAAATAGTAAATTTTGATGCAAGCCGTTCTGAAACCAATCGGCAAATTACTCAAAATGCTTAACTCGGCGACAAAATCACTTCGTTCCCACAATGAATGTTTGGAAAAAAGTGTAAATTTTAATGCAAGCCGTTCTAAACCCAATCGGCAAATTACTCAAAATGCTTAACTCGACGAGAAAATCACTTTTGTTCCACAATGAATGTCTTGCAAAAAATAGGAAATTTCAATGCAAGCCGTTCTGAAATAATCGGCAAATTACTCAAAATGCTTAACTCGCCGAGAAAATCACATTCTTTGCACATGATTGGCAAAAATAGTTACATTTGATGCAAGCCGTTCTGAAAGCGATCGGCGAATTACTCAAAATGCTTAACTCGCCGAGAAAATCACTTTTGTTCCACAATGAATGTCTGGCAAAAAATAGTAATTTGGACACCAGACGTTCTGATACCAATCAGCATATTACTCAAAATGCTTAACTCGCCGAGAAAATCACTTTTTTCCCAAATGAATGTCTGGCAAACAATAGTTAATTTTGATGCAAGACGTTCTGAAACCAATCGGCAAATTACTCAAAATGCTTAACTCGCTGAGAAAATCACTTTCTTGCCACAATGAATGTCTGGCAAGAAGTAGTACATTTTAATGCAAGCTGTTCTGAAACCAACCGGCAAATTACTCAAAATGCATAACTCGCCGAGAAAATCAGTTTTTTTCAACAATGAATGTCTGGCAAAAAATAGTTAATTGTGATGCAAACCGATCTGAAACCAATCGGCAAATTACTCAAAATGCTTAACTCGCCGAGTAAATTACTTTTGTTCCACAATGAACGCCTGGCAAAAAAGAGTAAATTTGAATGCAAGCCGTTCTAAAACCAATCGGCAAATTACTCAAAATGCTTAACTCGCCGAGAAAATCACTTTTGTTCCACAATAAATGTCTTGCAAAAAATAGGAAATTTCAATGCAAGCCGTTCTGAAACCAATCGGCGAATTACTCAAAATGCTTAACTCGCCGAGAAGATCACTTTTTTCCCACAATGAATGTCTGGCAAAAAATAGTAAATTTCAATGCAAGCCGTTCTGAAAGCAATCCTCAAACTACTCAAAATGTTTAACTCGCCGAGAAAATCACTTTTGTTCCACAATGAATGTCTGTCAAAAAATAGTAATTTTGACGCAAGACGTTCTGATACCAATCAGCAAATTACTCAAAATGCTTAACTCGCCGATAAAATCACTTTTGTTCCACTATGAACGCCTGGCAAAAAATAGTTAATTGTGATGCAAGCCGTTCTGAAACCAACCGGCAAATTACTCAAAATGCTTAACTCGCCGAGAAATCACCTTTTTCCCACAATGAATGTCTGGCAAAAAATAGTAAATTTCAATGCAAGCCGTTCTAAAACCGATCGGCAAATTACTCAAAATGCTGAAGGCGCTGAGAAAATCACTTTTTTCCCCACAATGAATGTCTCGCAAAAAATAGTTAATTTTGATGCAAGTCGTTCTGAAACCAATCGGCAAATTACTCAAAATGCTTAACTCGCCGAGAAAATCACTTTTGTTCCACAATGAATGTCTGGCAAAAAATAGTTAATTTCAATGCAAGCCGTTCTGAAACCAATCGGCAAATTACTCAAAATGCTTAACTCGCCGAGAAAATCACTTTGTTCCCATAATGAATGTTTGGAAAAAAGAGTAAATTTTAATGCAAGCCGTTCTAAAACCAATCGGCAAATTACTCAAAATGCTTAACTCGCCGGGAAAATCACTTTTGTTCCACAATGAATGTCTTGCAAAAAATAGGAAATTTCAATGCAAGCCGTTCTGAAACCAATCGGCAAATTACTCAAAATGCTTAACTCGCCGAGAAAATCACTTTCTTTCCACATGATTGCCTGGCAAAAATAGTTAATTTTGATGCAAGCCGTTCTGAAAGCGATCGGCGAATTACTCAAAATGCTTAACTCGCCGAGAAGATCACTTTTTTCCCACAATGAATGTCTGGCAAAAAATAGTAAATTTCAATGCAAGCCGTTCTGAAAGCAATCGGCAAACTACTCAAAATGTTTAACTCGCCGAGAAAATCACTTTTGTTCCACAATGAATGTCTGGCAAAAAATAGTAATTTTTAATGCAAGCCGTTCTGAAACCAATCGGCAAAATACTCAAAATGCTTAACTCGCTGAGAAAATCACTTTCTTGCCACAATGAATGTCTGGCAAAAAGTAGTACATTTTAATGCAAGCTGTTCTGAAACCAACCGGCAAATTACTCAAAATGCATAACTCACCGAGACAATCAGTTTTTTTCAACAATGAATGTCTGGCAAACAATAGTTAATTTTGATTCAAGAAGTCCTGAAACCAATCGGCAAATTACTCAAAATGCATAACTCGCCGAGAAAATCATTTTCTTGCCACAATGAATGTCTTGCATAAAATAGTAAATTTTGATGCAAGCCTTTCTAAAACCAATCGGCAAATTACTCAAAATGCTTAACTCGCCGAGAAAATCACGTTTGTTCCACAACGAATGTCTTGCAAAAAATAGGAAATTTCAAAGCAAGCCGTTCTGAAAGCGATCGGCGAATTATTCAAAATGCTTAACTCGCCGAGAAAAACACTTTTGTTCCACAATGAATGCCTGGCAAAAAATAGTTAATTGTGTTGCAAGCCGTTTTGAAACCAATCGACAAATTACTCAAAATGCTTAACTCGCCGAGAAAATCACTTTTGTTCCACAATGAACGCCTGGCAAAAAATAGTTAATTGTGATGCAAGCCGTTCTGAAACCAATCGGCAAATTACTCAAAATGCTTAACTCGCCGAGAAAATCACATTTTTCCCACAATGAATGTCTGGCAAAAAATAGTAAATTTCAATGCAAGCCGTTCTGAAAACAATCGGCAAATTGCTCAAAATGTTTAAGTCGCCGAGAAAATCACTTTCTTTCCACAATGAATGGCTGGCAAAAAATAGTTAATTTCAATGCAAGCCGTTCTGAAACGAATCGGCAAATTACTCAAAACGCTTAACTCGCCGAGAAAATCACTTTTGTTCCACAATCAATGCCTGGCAAAAAATTACTCAAAATGCTCAACTCGGCGAGAATATCACTTTTTTCCCACAATGAATGTCTGGCAAAAAATAGTAAATTTCAATGCAAGCCGTTCTGAAAGCAATCGGCAAATTACTCAAAATGCTTAACTCGCCGAGAAATACACTTTTTTCCAAAATGAATGTCTGGCAAAAAATAGGTAATTTTGATGCAAGACGTTCTGAAACCAATCGGCAAATTATTCAAAATGCTTAACTCGCCGAGAAAATCACTTTTGTTCCACAATGAATGTCTGGCAAAAAATAGTAATTTGGACACCAGACGTTCTGATACCAATCAGCATATTACTCAAAATGCTTAACTCGCCGAGAAAATCACTTTTTTCCCAAATGAATGTCTGGCAAACAATAGTTAATTTTGATGCAAGACGTTCTGAAACCAATCGGCAAATTACTCAAAATGCTTAACTCGCTGAGAAAATCACTTTCTTGCCACAGTGAATGTCTGGCAAGAAGTAGTACATTTTAATGCAAGCTGTTCTGAAACCAACCGGCAAATTACTCAAAATGCATAACTCGCCGAGAAAATCAGTTTTTTTCAACAATGAATGTCTGGCAAAAAATAGTTAATTGTGATGCAAACCGATCTGAAACCAATCGGCAAATTACTCAAAATGCTTAACTCGCCGAGAAAATTACTTTTGTTCCACAATGAACGCCTGGCAAAAAAGAGTAAATTTGAATGCAAGCCGTTCTAAAACCAATCGGCAAATTACTCAAAATGCTTAACTCGCCGAGAAAATCACTTTTGTTCCACAATCAATGCCTGGCAAAAAATTACTCAAAATGCTCAACTCGGCGAGAATATCACTTTTTTCCCACAATGAATGTCTGGCAAAAAATAGTAAATTTCTATGCAAGCCGTTCTGAAAGCAATCGGCAAATTACTCAAAATGCTTAACTCGCCGAGAAAATTACTTTTTTCCCACAATGAACGCCTGTCAAAAAAGAGTAAATTTGAATGCAAGCCGTTCTGAAAGCAATCGGCAAACTACTCAAAATGTTTAACTCGCCGAGAAAATCACTTTTGTTCCACAATGAATGTCTGTCAAAAAATAGTAATTTTGACGCAAGACGTTCTGATACCAATCAGCAAATTACTCAAAATGCTTAACTCGCCGATAAAATCACTTTTGTTCCACGATGAACGCCTGGCAAAAAATAGTTAATTGTGATGCAAGCCGTTCTGAAACCAACCGGCAAATTACTCAAAATGCTTAACTCGCCGAGAAATCACCTTTTTCCCACAATGAATGTCTGGCAAAAAATAGTAAATTTCAATGCAAGCCGTTCTGAAACCGATCGGCAAATTACTCAAAATGCTGAACGCGCCGAGAAAATCACTTTTTTCCCCACAATGAATGTCTCGCAAAAAATAGTTAATTTTGATGCAAGTCGTTCTGAAACCAATCGGCAAATTACTCAAAATGCTTAACTCGCCGAGAAAATCACTTTTGTTCCACAATGAATGTCTGGCAAAAAATAGTTAATTTCAATGCAAGCCGTTCTGAAACCAATCGGCAAATTACTCAAAATGCTTAACTCGCCGAGAAAATCACTTTGTTCCCACAATGAATGTTTGGAAAAAAGAGTAAATTTTAATGCAAGCCGTTCTAAAACCAATCGGCAAATTACTCAAAATGCTTAACTCGCCGGGAAAATCACTTTTATTCCACAATGAATGTCTTGCAAAAAATAGGAAATTTCAATGCAAGCCGTTCTGAAACCAATCGGCAAATTACTCAAAATGCTTAACTCGCCGAGAAAATCACTTTCTTTCCACATGATTGCCTGGCAAAAATAGTTAATTTTGATGCAAGCCGTTCTGAAAGCGATCGGCGAATTACTCAAAATGCTTAACTCGCCGAGAAGATCACTTTTTTCCCACAATGAATGTCTGGCAAAAAATAGTAAATTTCAATGCAAGCCGTTCTGAAAGCAATCGGCAAACTACTCAAAATGTTTAACTCGCCGAGAAAATCACTTTTGTTCCACAATGAATGTCTGGCAAAAAATAGTAATTTTTAATGCAAGCCGTTCTGAAACCAATCGGCAAAATACTCAAAATGCTTAACTCGCTGAGAAAATCACTTTCTTGCCACAATGAATGTCTGGCAAAAAGTAGTACATTTTAATGCAAGCTGTTCTGAAACCAACCGGCAAATTACTCAAAATGCATAACTCACCGAGACAATCAGTTTTTTTCAACAATGAATGTCTGGCAAACAATAGTTAATTTTGATTCAAGAAGTCCTGAAACCAATCGGCAAATTACTCAAAATGCATAACTCGCCGAGAAAATCATTTTCTTGCCACAATGAATGTCTTGCATAAAATAGTAAATTTTGATGTAAGCCTTTCTAAAACCAATCGGCAAATTACTCAAAATGCTTAACTCGCCGAGAAAATCACGTTTGTTCCACAACGAATTTCTTGCAAAAAATAGGAAATTTCAAAGCAAGCCGTTCTGAAAGCGATCGGCGAATTATTCAAAATGCTTAACTCGCCGAGAAAAACACTTTTGTTCCACAATGAATGCCTGGCAAAAAATAGTTAATTGTGTTGCAAGCCGTTTTGAAACCAATCGACAAATTACTCAAAATGCTTAACTCGCCGAGAAAATCACTTTTGTTCCACAATGAACGCCTGGCAAAAAATAGTTAATTGTGATGCAAGCCGTTCTGAAACCAATCGGCAAATTACTCAAAATGCTTAATTCGCCGAGAAAATCACATTTTTCCCACAATGAATGTCTGGCAAAAAATTGTAAATTTCAATGCAAGCCGTTCTGAAAACAATCGGCAAATTGCTCAAAATGTTTAAGTCGCCGAGAAAATAACTTTCTTTCCACAATGAATGGCTGGCAAAAAATAGTTAATTTCAATGCAAGCCGTTCTGAAACGAATCGGCAAATTACTCAAAATGCTTAACTCGCCGAGAAAATCACTTTTGTTCCACAATCAATGCCTGGCAAAAAATTACTCAAAATGCTCAACTCGGCGAGAATATCACTTTTTTCCCACAATGAATGTCTGGCAAAAAATAGTAAATTTCTATGCAAGCCGTTCTGAAAGCAATCGGCAAATTACTCAAAATGCTTAACTCGCCGAGAAAATTACTTTTTTCCCACAATGAAAGTCTGGCAAAAAATAGTAAATTTCAATGCAAGCCGATCTGAAAGCAATCGGCAAATTACTCAAAATGCTTAAATCGCCGAGAAAATCACTTTTGTTCCACAATGAATGTCTGGCAAAAAATAGTTAATTTCAATGCAAGCCGTTCTGAAACCAATCGGCAAATTACGCAAAATGCTTAACTCGCCGAGAAAATCACTTTTGTTCCACCATGAATGTCTGGCAAAAAATAGGAAATTTCAATGCAAGCCGTTCTGAAACCAATCGGCAAATTACTCAAAATGCTTAACTCGCCGAGAAAATCACTTTATTTCCAAAATGAATGTCTGGCAAAAATAATTAATTTTGATGCAAGCCGTTCTGAAAGCGATCGGCGAATTACTCAAAATGCTTAACTCGCCGAGAAAATTACTTTTGTTTCACAATGAATGCCTGGCAAAAAATAGGAAATTTCAATGCAAGCCGTTTTGAAACCAATCGGCAAATTGCTCAAAATGCTGAACGCGCCGAGAAAATCACTTTTGTTCCACAATGAATGCCTGGCAAAAAATAGTAATTTTGCCGCAAGACGTTCTGATACCAATCAGCAAATTACTCAAAATGCTTAACTCGCCGAGAAAATCACTTTTGTTCCACAATGAATGCCTGGCAAAAAATAGTTAATTGTCTTGCAAGCCGTTCTGAAACCAATCGGCAAATTACTCAAAATACTTAACTCGCCGAGAAAATCACTTTTGTTCCACAATGAATGTCTTGCACAAAATAGGAAATTTCAATGCAAGCCGTTCTGAAACCAATCGGCAAATTACTCAAAATGCTTAACTCGCCGAGAAAATCACTTTCTTTCCACATGATTGTCTGGGAAAAATAGTTAATTTCGATGCAAGCCGTTCTGAAAGCAATCGGCGAATTACTCAAAATGCTTAAATCGCCGAGAAAATCACTTTTGTCCCACAATGAACGCCTGGCAAAAAATAGTTAATTGCGATGCAAGCCGTTCTGAAACCAATCGGCAAATTACTCAAAATTCTATACTCGCCGAGAAAATCACCTTTTTCCCACAATGAATGTCTGGCAAAAAATAGTAAATTTCAATGCAAGCTGTTCTGAAAACAATCGGCAAATTGCTCAAAATGCTTAACTCGCCGAAAAATCACTTTTGTTCCACAACGAATGTCTGGCAAAAAATAGTAAATTTCAATGCAAGCCGTTCTGAAACCAATCGGCAAATTACTCAAAATGCTTAACTCGCCGAGAAAATTACTTTTTTCCCACAATGAAAGTCTGGCAAAAAATAGTAAATTTGAATGCAAGCCGTTCTGAAACCAATCGGCAAATTACTCAAAATGCTTAACTCGCCGAGAAAATCACTTTTGTTCCACAATGAACGGCTGGCAAAAAATAGTCAATTGTGATGCAAGCCGTTCTGAAACCAATCGGCAAATTACTCAAAATGCTTAACTCGCCGAGAAAATCACTTTGTTCGCACAATGAATGTTTGGAAAAAAGAGTAAATTTTAATGCAAGCCGTTCTAAAACCAATCGGCAAATTACTCAAAATGCTTAACTCGCCGAGAAAATCACTTTTGTTCCACAATGAATGTCTTGCAAAAAATAGGAAATTTCAATGCAAGCCGTTCTGAAACCAATCGGCAAATTACTCAAAATGCTTAACTCGCCGAGAAAATCACTTTCTTTCCACATGATTGTCTGGGAAAAATAGTTAATTTTGATGCAAGCCGTTCTGAAAGCGATCGGCGAATTACTCAAAATGCTTAACTCGCCGAGAAGATCACTTTTTTCCCACAATGAATGTCTGGCAAAAAATAGTAAATTTCAATGCAAGCCGTTCTGAAAGCAATCGGCAAACTACTCAAAATGTTTAACTCGCCGAGAAAATCGCTTTTGTTCCACAATGAATGTCTGGCATAAAATAGTAAATTTTGATGCAAGCCGTTCTGAAACCAATCGGCAAATTACTCAAAATGCTTAACTCGGCGACAAAATCACTTCGTTCCCACAATGAATGTTTGGAAAAAAGTGTAAATTTTAATGCAAGCCGTTCTAAACCCAATCGGCAAATTACTCAAAATGCTTAACTCGACGAGAAAATCACTTTTGTTCCACAATGAATGTCTTGCAAAAAATAGGAAATTTCAATGCAAGCCGTTCTGAAATAATCGGCAAATTACTCAAAATGCTTAACTCGCCGAGAAAATCACTTTCTTTGCACATGATTGGCAAAAATAGTTACATTTGATGCAAGCCGTTCTGAAAGCGATCGGCGAATTACTCAAAATGCTTAACTCGCCGAGAAAATCACTTTTGTTCCACAATGAATGTCTGGCAAAAAATAGTAATTTGGACACCAGACGTTCTGATACCAATCAGCATATTACTCAAAATGCTTAACTCGCCGAGAAAATCACTTTTTTCCCAAATGAATGTCTGGCAAACAATAGTTAATTTCAATGCAAGCCGTTCTGAAAGCAATCGGCAAATTACTCAAAATGCTTAACTCGCCGAGAAATACACTTTTTTTCCAAAATGAATGTCTGGCAAAAAATAGGTAATTTTGATGCAAGACGTTCTGAAACCAATCGGCAAATTACTCAAAATGCTTAACTCGCCGAGAAAATCACTTTTGTTCCACAATGAATGTCTGGCAAAAAATAGTAATTTGGACACCAGACGTTCTGATACCAATCAGCATATTACTCAAAATGCTTAACTCGCCGAGAAAATCACTTTTTTCCCAAATGAATGTCTGGCAAACAATAGTTAATTTTGATGCAAGACGTTCTGAAACCAATCGGCAAATTACTCAAAATGCTTAACTCGCTGAGAAAATCACTTTCTTGCCACAATGAATGTCTGGCAAGAAGTAGTACATTTTAATGCAAGCTGTTCTGAAACCAACCGGCAAATTACTCAAAATGCATAACTCGCCGAGAAAATCAGTTTTTTTCAACAATGAATGTCTGGCAAAAAATAGTTAATTGTGATGCAAACCGATCTGAAACCAATCGGCAAATTACTCAAAATGCTTAACTCGCCGAGAAAATTACTTTTGTTCCACAATGAACGCCTGGCAAAAAAGAGTAAATTTGAATGCCAGACATTCATTGTGGGAAAAAAGTGATCTTCTCGGCGAGTTAAGCATTTTGAGTAATTCGCCGATCGCTTTCAGAACGGCTTGCATCAAAATTAACTATTTTTCCCAGACAATCATGTGGAAAGAAAGTGATTTTCTCGGCGAGTTAAGCATTTTGAGTAATTTGCCGATTGGTTTCAGAACGGCTTGCATTGAAATTTCCTATTTTTTGCAAGACATTCATTGTGGAACAAAAGTGATTTTCTCGGCGAGTTAAGCATTTTGAGTAATTTGCCGATTGGTTTTAGAACGGCTTGCATTAAAATTTACTCTTTTTTCCAAACATTCATTGTGCGAACAAAGTGATTTTCTCGGCGAGTTAAGCATTTTGAGTAATTTGCCGATTGGTTTCAGAACGGCTTGCATCACAATTTACTATTTTTTGCCAGCCGTTCATTGTGGAACAAAAGTGATTTTCTCGGCGAGTTAAGCATTTTGAGTAATTTGCCGATTGGTTTCAGAACGGCTTGCATCACAATTAACTATTTTTTGCCTGGCATTCATTGTGGAACAAAAGTGATTTTCTCGGCGAGTTAAGCATTTTGAGTAATTTGCCGATTGCTTTCAGAACGGCTTGCATTCAAATTTACTATTTTTTGCCAGACTTTCATTGTGGGAAAAAAGTAATTTTCTCGGCGAGTTAAGCATTTTGAGTAATTTGCCGATTGGTTTCAGAACGGCTTGCATTGAAATTTACTATTTTTTGCCAGACATTCATTGTGGAACAAAAGTGATTTTTCGGCGAGTTAAGCATTTTGAGCAATTTGCCGATTGTTTTCAGAACAGCTTGCATTGAAATTTACTATTTTTTGCCAGACATTCATTGTGGGAAAAAGGTGATTTTCTCGGCGAGTATAGAATTTTGAGTAATTTGCCGATTGGTTTCAGAACGGCTTGCATCGCAATTAACTATTTTTTGCCAGGCGTTCATTGTGGGACAAAAGTGATTTTCTCGGCGATTTAAGCATTTTGAGTAATTCGCCGATTGCTTTCAGAACGGCTTGCATCGAAATTAACTATTTTTCCCAGACAATCATGTGGAAAGAAAGTGATTTTCTCGGCGAGTAAAGCATTTTGAGTAATTTGCCGATTGGTTTCAGAACGGCTTGCATTGAAATTTCCTATTTTGTGCAAGACATTCATTGTGGAACAAAAGTGATTTTCTCGGCGAGTTAAGTATTTTGAGTAATTTGCCGATTGGTTTCAGAACGGCTTGCAAGACAATTAACTATTTTTTGCCAGGCATTCATTGTGGAACAAAAGTGATTTTCTCGGCGAGTTAAGCATTTTGAGTAATTTGCTGATTGGTATCAGAACGTCTTGCGGCAAAATTACTATTTTTTGCCAGGCATTCATTGTGGAACAAAAGTGATTTTCTCGGCGCGTTCAGCATTTTGAGCAATTTGCCGATTGGTTTCAAAACGGCTTGCATTGAAATTTCCTATTTTTTGCCAGACATTCATTGTGAAACAAAAGTAATTTTCTCGGCGAGTTAAGCATTTTGAGTAATTCGCCGATCGCTTTCAGAACGGCTTGCATCAAAATTAATTATTTTTGCCAGACATTCATTTTGGAAATAAAGTGATTTTCTCGGCGAGTTAAGCATTTTGCGTAATTTGCCGATTGGTTTCAGAACGGCTTGCATTGAAATTAACTATTTTTTGCCAGACATTCATGGTGGAACAAAAGTGATTTTCTCGGCGAGTTAAGCATTTTGCGTAATTTGCCGATTGGTTTCAGAACGGCTTGCATTGAAATTAACTATTTTTTGCCAGACATTCATTGTGGAACAAAAGTGATTTTCTCGGCGCTTTAAGCATTTTGAGTAATTTGCCGATTGCTTTCAGATCGGCTTGCATTGAAATTTACTATTTTTTGCCAGACTTTCATTGTGGAACAAAAGTGATTTTCTCGGCGAGTTAAGCATTTTGAGTAATTTGCCGATTGGTTTTAGAACGGCTTGCATTAAAATTTACTCTTTTTTCCAAACATTCATTGTGCGAACAAAGTGATTTTCTCGGCGAGTTAAGCATTTTGAGTAATTTGCCGATTGGTTTCAGAACGGCTTGCATCACAATTTACTATTTTTTGCCAGCCGTTCATTGTGGAACAAAAGTGATTTTCTCGGCGAGTTAAGCATTTTGAGTAATTTGCCGATTGGTTTCAGAACGGCTTGCATCACAATTAACTATTTTTTGCCTGGCATTCATTGTGGAACAAAAGTGATTTTCTCGGCGAGTTAAGCATTTTGAGTAATTTGCCGATTGCTTTCAGAACGGCTTGCATTCAAATTTACTATTTTTTGCCAGACTTTCATTGTGGGAAAAAAGTAATTTTCTCGGCGAGTTAAGCATTTTGAGTAATTTGCCGATTGGTTTCAGAACGGCTTGCATTGAAATTTACTATTTTTTGCCAGACATTCATTGTGGAACAAAAGTGATTTTTCGGCGAGTTAAGCATTTTGAGCAATTTGCCGATTGTTTTCAGAACAGCTTGCATTGAAATTTACTATTTTTTGCCAGACATTCATTGTGGGAAAAAGGTGATTTTCTCGGCGAGTATAGAATTTTGAGTAATTTGCCGATTGGTTTCAGAACGGCTTGCATCGCAATTAACTATTTTTTGCCAGGCGTTCATTGTGGGACAAAAGTGATTTTCTCGGCGATTTAAGCATTTTGAGTAATTCGCCGATTGCTTTCAGAACGGCTTGCATCGAAATTAACTATTTTTCCCAGACAATCATGTGGAAAGAAAGTGATTTTCTCGGCGAGTAAAGCATTTTGAGTAATTTGCCGATTGGTTTCAGAACGGCTTGCATTGAAATTTCCTATTTTGTGCAAGACATTCATTGTGGAACAAAAGTGATTTTCTCGGCGAGTTAAGTATTTTGAGTAATTTGCCGATTGGTTTCAGAACGGCTTGCAAGACAATTAACTATTTTTTGCCAGGCATTCATTGTGGAACAAAAGTGATTTTCTCGGCGAGTTAAGCATTTTGAGTAATTTGCTGATTGGTATCAGAACGTCTTGCGGCAAAATTACTATTTTTTGCCAGGCATTCATTGTGGAACAAAAGTGATTTTCTCGGCGCGTTCAGCATTTTGAGCAATTTGCCGATTGGTTTCAAAACGGCTTGCATTGAAATTTCCTATTTTTTGCCAGACATTCATTGTGAAACAAAAGTAATTTTCTCGGCGAGTTAAGCATTTTGAGTAATTCGCCGATCGCTTTCAGAACGGCTTGCATCAAAATTAATTATTTTTGCCAGACATTCATTTTGGAAATAAAGTGATTTTCTCGGCGAGTTAAGCATTTTGCGTAATTTGCCGATTGGTTTCAGAACGGCTTGCATTGAAATTAACTATTTTTTGCCAGACATTCATGGTGGAACAAAAGTGATTTTCTCGGCGAGTTAAGCATTTTGCGTAATTTGCCGATTGGTTTCAGAACGGCTTGCATTGAAATTAACTATTTTTTGCCAGACATTCATTGTGGAACAAAAGTGATTTTCTCGGCGCTTTAAGCATTTTGAGTAATTTGCCGATTGCTTTCAGATCGGCTTGCATTGAAATTTACTATTTTTTGCCAGACTTTCATTGTGGGAAAAAAGTAATTTTCTCGGCGAGTTAAGCATTTTGAGTAATTTGCCGATTGCTTTCAGAACGGCTTGCATTGAAATTTACTATTTTTTGCCAGACATTCATTGTGGGAAAAAAGTGATATTCTCGCCGAGTTGAGCATTTTGAGTAATTTTTTGCCAGGCATTGATTGTGGAACAAAAGTGATTTTCTCGGCGAGTTAAGCATTTTGAGTAATTTGCCGATTCGTTTCAGAACGGCTTGCATTGAAATTAACTATTTTTTGCCAGCCATTCATTGTGGAAAGAAAGTTATTTTCTCGGCGACTTAAACATTTTGAGCAATTTGCCGATTGTTTTCAGAACGGCTTGCATTGAAATTTACTATTTTTTGCCAGACATTCATTGTGGGAAAAATGTGATTTTCTCGGCGAATTAAGCATTTTGAGTAATTTGCCGATTGGTTTCAGAACGGCTTGCATCACAATTAACTATTTTTTGCCAGGCGTTCATTGTGGAACAAAAGTGATTTTCTCGGCGAGTTAAGCATTTTGAGTAATTTGTCGATTGGTTTCAAAACGGCTTGCAACACAATTAACTATTTTTTGCCAGGCATTCATTGTGGAACAAAAGTGATTTTCTCGGCGAGTTAAGCATTTTGAGTAATTTGCTGATTGGTATCAGAACGTCTTGCGGCAAAATTACTATTTTTTGCCAGGCATTCATTGTGGAACAAAAGTGATTTTCTCGGCGATTTAAGCATTTTGAGTAATTCGCCGATTGCTTTCAGAACGGCTTGCATCGAAATTAACTATTTTTCCCAGACAATCATGTGGAAAGAAAGTGATTTTCTCGGCGAGTTAAGCATTTTGAGTAATTTGCCGATTGGTTTCAGAACGGCTTGCATTGAAATTTCCTATTTTGTGCAAGACATTCATTGTGGAACAAAAGTGATTTTCTCGGCGAGTTAAGTATTTTGAGTAATTTGCCGATTGGTTTCAGAACGGCTTGCAAGACAATTAACTATTTTTTGCCAGGCATTCATTGTGGAACAAAAGTGATTTTCTCGGCGAGTTAAGCATTTTGAGTAATTTGCTGATTGGTATCAGAACGTCTTGCGGCAAAATTACTATTTTTTGCCAGGCATTCATTGTGGAACAAAAGTGATTTTCTCGGCGCGTTCAGCATTTTGAGCAATTTGCCGATTGGTTTCAAAACGGCTTGCATTGAAATTTCCTATTTTTTGCCAGACATTCATTGTGAAACAAAAGTAATTTTCTCGGCGAGTTAAGCATTTTGAGTAATTCGCCGATCGCTTTCAGAACGGCTTGCATCAAAATTAATTATTTTTGCCAGACATTCATTTTGGAAATAAAGTGATTTTCTCGGCGAGTTAAGCATTTTGCGTAATTTGCCGATTGGTTTCAGAACGGCTTGCATTGAAATTAACTATTTTTTGCCAGACATTCATGGTGGAACAAAAGTGATTTTCTCGGCGAGTTAAGCATTTTGCGTAATTTGCCGATTGGTTTCAGAACGGCTTGCATTGAAATTAACTATTTTTTGCCAGACATTCATTGTGGAACAAAAGTGATTTTCTCGGCGAGTTAAGCATTTTGAGTAATTTGCCGATTGCTTTCAGATCGGCTTGCATTGAAATTTACTATTTTTTGCCAGACTTTCATTGTGGGAAAAAAGTAATTTTCTCGGCGAGTTAAGCATTTTGAGTAATTTGCCGATTGCTTTCAGAACGGCTTGCATTGAAATTTACTATTTTTTGCCAGACATTCATTGTGGGAAAAAAGTGATATTCTCGCCGAGTTGAGCATTTTGAGTAATTTTTTGCCAGGCATTGATTGTGGAACAAAAGTGATTTTCTCGGCGAGTTAAGCATTTTGAGTAATTTGCCGATTCGTTTCAGAACGGCATGCATTGAAATTAACTATTTTTTGCCAGCCATTCATTGTGGAAAGAAAGTTATTTTCTCGGCGACTTAAACATTTTGAGCAATTTGCCGATTGTTTTCAGAACGGCTTGCATTGAAATTTACTATTTTTTGCCAGACATTCATTGTGGGAAAAATGTGATTTTCTCGGCGAATTAAGCATTTTGAGTAATTTGCCGATTGGTTTCAGAACGGCTTGCATCACAATTAACTATTTTTTGCCAGGCGTTCATTGTGGAACAAAAGTGATTTTCTCGGCGAGTTAAGCATTTTGAGTAATTTGTCGATTGGTTTCAAAACGGCTTGCAACACAATTAACTATTTTTTGCCAGGCATTCATTGTGGAACAAAAGTGTTTTTCTCGACGAGTTAAGCATTTTGAATAATTCGCCGATCGCTTTCAGAACGGCTTGCTTTGAAATTTCCTATTTTTTGCAAGACATTCATTGTGGCAAGAAAGTGATTTTCTCAGCGAGTTAAGCATTTTGAGTAATTTGCCGATTGGTTTCAGGACTTCTTGAATCAAAATTAACTATTGTTTGCCAGACATTCATTGTTGAAAAAAACTGATTGTCTCGGTGAGTTATGCATTTTGAGTAATTTGCCGGTTGGTTTCAGAACAGCTTGCATTAAAATGTATTACTTTTTGCCAGACATTCATTGTGGCAAGAAAGTGATTTTCTCAGCGAGTTAAGCATTTTGAGTATTTTGCCGATTGGTTTCAGAACGGCTTGCATTAAAAATTACTATTTTTTGCCAGACATTCATTGTGGAACAAAAGTGATTTTCTCGGCGAGTTAAACATTTTGAGTAGTTTGCCGATTGCTTTCAGAACGGCTTGCATTGAAATTTACTATTTTTTGCCAGACATTCATTGTGGGAAAAAAGTGATCTTCTCGGCGAGTTAAGCATTTTGAGTAATTCGCCGATCGCTTTCAGAACGGCTTGCATCAAAATTAACTATTTTTGCCAGGCAATCATGTGGAAAGAAAGTGATTTTCTCGGCGAGTTAAGCATTTTGAGTAATTTGCCGATTGGTTTCAGAACGGCTTGCATTGAAATTTCCTATTTTTTGCAAGACATTCATTGTGGAATAAAAGTGATTTTCCCGGCGAGTTAAGCATTTTGAGTAATTTGCCGATTGGTTTTAGAACGGCTTGCATTAAAATTTACTCTTTTTTCCAAACATTCATTGTGGGAACAAAGTGATTTTCTCGGCGAGTTAAGCATTTTGAGTAATTTGCCGATTGGTTTCAGAACGGCTTGCATTGAAATTAACTATTTTTTGCCAGACATTCATTGTGGAACAAAAGTGATTTTCTCGGCGAGTTAAGCATTTTGAGTAATTTGCCGATTGGTTTCAGAACGACTTGCATCAAAATTAACTATTTTTTGCGAGACATTCATTGTGGGGAAAAAAGTGATTTTCTCGGCGCGTTCAGCATTTTGAGTAATTTGCCGATCGGTTTCAGAACGGCTTGCATTGAAATTTACTATTTTTTGCCAGACATTCATTGTGGGAAAAAGGTGATTTCTCGGCGAGTTAAGCATTTTGAGTAATTTGCCGGTTGGTTTCAGAACGGCTTGCATCACAATTAACTATTTTTTGCCAGGCGTTCATAGTGGAACAAAAGTGATTTTCTCGGCGAGTTAAGCATTTTGAGTAATTTGCCGATTGGTTTCAGAACGGCTTGCATTGAAATTTCCTATTTTTTGCAAGACATTCATTGTGGAATAAAAGTGATTTTCCCGGCGAGTTAAGCATTTTGAGTAATTTGCCGATTGGTTTTAGAACGGCTTGCATTGAAATTAACTATTTTTTGCCAGCCATTCATTGTGGAAAGAAAGTTATTTTCTCGGCGACTTAAACATTTTGAGCAATTTGCCGATTGTTTTCAGAACGGCTTGCATTGAAATTTACTATTTTTTGCCAGACATTCATTGTGGGAAAAATGTGATTTTCTCGGCGAATTAAGCATTTTGAGTAATTTGCCGATTGGTTTCAGAACGGCTTGCATCACAATTAACTATTTTTTGCCAGGCGTTCATTGTGGAACAAAAGTGATTTTCTCGGCGAGTTAAGCATTTTGAGTAATTTGTCGATTGGTTTCAAAACGGCTTGCAACACAATTAACTATTTTTTGCCAGGCATTCATTGTGGAACAAAAGTGTTTTTCTCGGCGAGTTAAGCATTTTGAGTAATTTGCCGATTGGTTTCAGGACTTCTTGAATCAAAATTAACTATTGTTTGCCAGACATTCATTGTTGAAAAAAACTGATTGTCTCGGTGAGTTATGCATTTTGAGTAATTTGCCGGTTGGTTTCAGAACAGCTTGCATTAAAATGTACTACTTTTTGCCAGACATTCATTGTGGCAAGAAAGTGATTTTCTCAGCGAGTTAAGCATTTTGAGTATTTTGCCGATTGGTTTCAGAACGGCTTGCATTAAAAATTACTATTTTTTGCCAGACATTCATTGTGGAACAAAAGTGATTTTCTCGGCGAGTTAAACATTTTGAGTAGTTTGCCGATTGCTTTCAGAACGGCTTGCATTGAAATTTACTATTTTTTGCCAGACATTCATTGTGGGAAAAAAGTGATCTTCTCGGCGAGTTAAGCATTTTGAGTAATTCGCCGATCGCTTTCAGAACGGCTTGCATCAAAATTAACTATTTTTGCCAGGCAATCATGTGGAAAGAAAGTGATTTTCTCGGCGAGTTAAGCATTTTGAGTAATTTGCCGATTGGTTTCAGAACGGCTTGCATTGAAATTTCCTATTTTTTGCAAGACATTCATTGTGGAATAAAAGTGATTTTCCCGGCGAGTTAAGCATTTTGAGTAATTTGCCGATTGGTTTTAGAACGGCTTGCATTAAAATTTACTCTTTTTTCCAAACATTCATTGTGGGAACAAAGTGATTTTCTCGGCGAGTTAAGCATTTTGAGTAATTTGCCGATTGGTTTCAGAACGGCTTGCATTGAAATTAACTATTTTTTGCCAGACATTCATTGTGGAACAAAAGTGATTTTCTCGGCGAGTTAAGCATTTTGAGTAATTTGCCGATTGGTTTCAGAACGACTTGCATCAAAATTAACTATTTTTTGCGAGACATTCATTGTGGGGAAAAAAGTGATTTTCTCGGCGCGTTCAGCATTTTGAGTAATTTGCCGATCGGTTTCAGAACGGCTTGCATTGAAATTTACTATTTTTTGCCAGACATTCATTGTGGGAAAAAGGTGATTTCTCGGCGAGTTAAGCATTTTGAGTAATTTGCCGGTTGGTTTCAGAACGGCTTGCATCACAATTAACTATTTTTTGCCAGGCGTTCATAGTGGAACAAAAGTGATTTTCTCGGCGAGTTAAGCATTTTGAGTAATTTGCCGATTGGTTTCAGAACGGCTTGCATTGAAATTTCCTATTTTTTGCAAGACATTCATTGTGGAATAAAAGTGATTTTCCCGGCGAGTTAAGCATTTTGAGTAATTTGCCGATTGGTTTTAGAACGGCTTGCATTAAAATTTACTCTTTTTTCCAAACATTCATTGTGGGAACAAAGTGATTTTCTCGGCGAGTTAAGCATTTTGAGTAATTTGCCGATTGGTTTCAGAACGGCTTGCATTGAAATTAACTATTTTTTGCCAGACATTCATTGTGGAACAAAAGTGATTTTCTCGGCGAGTTAAGCA
The DNA here is from genome assembly GCF_047496885.1 of Scyliorhinus torazame. Taxonomy (NCBI): domain Eukaryota; kingdom Metazoa; phylum Chordata; class Chondrichthyes; order Carcharhiniformes; family Scyliorhinidae; genus Scyliorhinus; species Scyliorhinus torazame. The sequence goes on from NC_092725.1 coordinate 43,003,605, forward strand.
TTTTGAGTAATTTGCCGATTGGTTTCAGAACGACTTGCATCAAAATTAACTATTTTTTGCGAGACATTCATTGTGGGGAAAAAAGTGATTTTCTCGGCGCGTTCAGCATTTTGAGTAATTTGCCGATCGGTTTCAGAACGGCTTGCATTGAAATTTACTATTTTTTGCCAGACATTCATTGTGGGAAAAAGGTGATTTCTCGGCGAGTTATGCATTTTGAGTAATTTGCCGGTTGGTTTCAGAACGGCTTGCATCACAATTAACTATTTTTTGCCAGGCGTTCATAGTGGAACAAAAGTGATTTTATCGGCGAGTTAAGCATTTTGAGTAATTTGCTGATTGGTATCAGAAAGTCTTGCGTCAAAATTACTATTTTTTGACAGACATTCATTGTGGAACAAAAGTGATTTTCTCGGCGAGTTAAACATTTTGAGTAGTTTGCCGATTGCTTTCAGAACGGCTTGCATTGAAATTTACTATTTTTTGCCAGACATTCATTGTGGGAAAAAAGTGATCTTCTCGGCGAGTTAAGCATTTTGAGTAATTCGCCGATTGGTTTCACAACGGCTTGCATTGAAATTTCCTATTTTTTGCAAGACATTTATTGTGGAACAAAAGTGATTTTCTCGGCGAGTTAAGCATTTTGAGTAATTTGCCGATTGGTTTTAGAACGGCTTGCATTCAAATTTACTCTTTTTTGCCAGGCGTTCATTGTGGAACAAAAGTAATTTTCTCGGCGAGTTAAGCATTTTGAGTAATTTGCCGATTGGTTTCAGATCGGTTTGCATCACAATTAACTATTTTTTGCCAGACATTCATTGTTGAAAAAAACTGATTTTCTCGGCGAGTTATGCATTTTGAGTAATTTGCCGGTTGGTTTCAGAACAGCTTGCATTAAAATGTACTACTTCTTGCCAGACATTCATTGTGGCAAGAAAGTGATTTTCTCAGCGAGTTAAGCATTTTGAGTAATTTGCCGATTGGTTTCAGAACGTCTTGCATCAAAATTAACTATTGTTTGCCAGACATTCATTTGGGAAAAAAGTGATTTTCTCGGCGAGTTAAGCATTTTGAGTAATATGCTGATTGGTATCAGAACGTCTGGTGTCCAAATTACTATTTTTTGCCAGACATTCATTGTGGAACAAAAGTGATTTTCTCGGCGAGTTAAGCATTTTGAGTAATTTGCCGATTGGTTTCAGAACGTCTTGCATCAAAATTACCTATTTTTTGCCAGACATTCATTTTGGAAAAAAAGTGATTTTCTCGGCGAGTTAAGCATTTTGAGTAATTTGCCGATTGGTTTCAGAACGACTTGCATCAAAATTAACTATTTTTTGCGAGACATTCATTGTGGGGAAAAAAGTGATTTTCTCGGCGCGTTCAGCATTTTGAGTAATTTGCCGATCGGTTTCAGAACGGCTTGCATTGAAATTTACTATTTTTTGCCAGACATTCATTGTGGGAAAAAGGTGATTTCTCGGCGAGTTATGCATTTTGAGTAATTTGCCGGTTGGTTTCAGAACGGCTTGCATCACAATTAACTATTTTTTGCCAGGCGTTCATAGTGGAACAAAAGTGATTTTATCGGCGAGTTAAGCATTTTGAGTAATTTGCTGATTGGTATCAGAAAGTCTTGCGTCAAAATTACTATTTTTTGACAGACATTCATTGTGGAACAAAAGTGATTTTCTCGGCGAGTTAAACATTTTGAGTAGTTTGCCGATTGCTTTCAGAACGGCTTGCATTGAAATTTACTATTTTTTGCCAGACATTCATTGTGGGAAAAAAGTGATCTTCTCGGCGAGTTAAGCATTTTGAGTAATTCGCCGATTGGTTTCAGAACGGCTTGCATTGAAATTTCCTATTTTTTGCAAGACATTTATTGTGGAACAAAAGTGATTTTCTCGGCGAGTTAAGCATTTTGAGTAATTTGCCGATTGGTTTTAGAACGGCTTGCATTCAAATTTACTCTTTTTTGCCAGGCGTTCATTGTGGAACAAAAGTAATTTTCTCGGCGAGTTAAGCATTTTGAGTAATTTGCCGATTGGTTTCAGATCGGTTTGCATCACAATTAACTATTTTTTGCCAGACATTCATTGTTGAAAAAAACTGATTTTCTCGGCGAGTTATGCATTTTGAGTAATTTGCCGGTTGGTTTCAGAACAGCTTGCATTAAAATGTACTACTTCTTGCCAGACATTCATTGTGGCAAGAAAGTGATTTTCTCAGCGAGTTAAGCATTTTGAGTAATTTGCCGATTGGTTTCAGAACGTCTTGCATCAAAATTAACTATTGTTTGCCAGACATTCATTTGGGAAAAAAGTGATTTTCTCGGCGAGTTAAGCATTTTGAGTAATATGCTGATTGGTATCAGAACGTCTGGTGTCCAAATTACTATTTTTTGCCAGACATTCATTGTGGAACAAAAGTGATTTTCTCGGCGAGTTAAGCATTTTGAGTAATTTGCCGATTGGTTTCAGAACGTCTTGCATCAAAATTACCTATTTTTTGCCAGACATTCATTTTGGAAAAAAAGTGTATTTCTCGGCGAGTTAAGCATTTTGAGTAATTTGCCGATTGCTTTCAGAACGGCTTGCATTGAAATTTACTATTTTTTGCCAGACATTCATTGTGGGAAAAATGTGATATTCTCGCCGAGTTGAGCATTTTGAGTAATTTTTTGCCAGGCATTGATTGTGGAACAAAAGTGATTTTCTCGGCGAGTTAAGCATTTTGAGTAATTTGCCGATTCGTTTCAGAACGGCTTGCATCACAATTTACTATTTTTTGCCAGCCGTTCATTGTGGAACAAAAGTGATTTTCTCGGCGAGTTAAGCATTTTGAGTAATTTGCCGATTGGTTTCAGAACGGCTTGCATCACAATTAACTATTTTTTGCCTGGCATTCATTGTGGAACAAAAGTGATTTTCTCGGCGAGTTAAGCATTTTGAGTAATTTGCCGATTGCTTTCAGAACGGCTTGCATTCAAATTTACTATTTTTTGCCAGACTTTCATTGTGGGAAAAAAGTAATTTTCTCGGCGAGTTAAGCATTTTGAGTAATTTGCCGATTGGTTTCAGAACGGCTTGCATTGAAATTTACTATTTTTTGCCAGACATTCATTGTGGAACAAAAGTGATTTTTCGGCGAGTTAAGCATTTTGAGCAATTTGCCGATTGTTTTCAGAACAGCTTGCATTGAAATTTACTATTTTTTGCCAGACATTCATTGTGGGAAAAAGGTGATTTTCTCGGCGAGTATAGAATTTTGAGTAATTTGCCGATTGGTTTCAGAACGGCTTGCATCGCAATTAACTATTTTTTGCCAGGCGTTCATTGTGGGACAAAAGTGATTTTCTCGGCGATTTAAGCATTTTGAGTAATTCGCCGATTGCTTTCAGAACGGCTTGCATCGAAATTAACTATTTTTCCCAGACAATCATGTGGAAAGAAAGTGATTTTCTCGGCGAGTAAAGCATTTTGAGTAATTTGCCGATTGGTTTCAGAACGGCTTGCATTGAAATTTCCTATTTTGTGCAAGACATTCATTGTGGAACAAAAGTGATTTTCTCGGCGAGTTAAGTATTTTGAGTAATTTGCCGATTGGTTTCAGAACGGCTTGCAAGACAATTAACTATTTTTTGCCAGGCATTCATTGTGGAACAAAAGTGATTTTCTCGGCGAGTTAAGCATTTTGAGTAATTTGCTGATTGGTATCAGAACGTCTTGCGGCAAAATTACTATTTTTTGCCAGGCATTCATTGTGGAACAAAAGTGATTTTCTCGGCGCGTTCAGCATTTTGAGCAATTTGCCGATTGGTTTCAAAACGGCTTGCATTGAAATTTCCTATTTTTTGCCAGACATTCATTGTGAAACAAAAGTAATTTTCTCGGCGAGTTAAGCATTTTGAGTAATTCGCCGATCGCTTTCAGAACGGCTTGCATCAAAATTAATTATTTTTGCCAGACATTCATTTTGGAAATAAAGTGATTTTCTCGGCGAGTTAAGCATTTTGCGTAATTTGCCGATTGGTTTCAGAACGGCTTGCATTGAAATTAACTATTTTTTGCCAGACATTCATGGTGGAACAAAAGTGATTTTCTCGGCGAGTTAAGCATTTTGCGTAATTTGCCGATTGGTTTCAGAACGGCTTGCATTGAAATTAACTATTTTTTGCCAGACATTCATTGTGGAACAAAAGTGATTTTCTCGGCGCTTTAAGCATTTTGAGTAATTTGCCGATTGCTTTCAGATCGGCTTGCATTGAAATTTACTATTTTTTGCCAGACTTTCATTGTGGGAAAAAAGTAATTTTCTCGGCGAGTTAAGCATTTTGAGTAATTTGCCGATTGCTTTCAGAACGGCTTGCATTGAAATTTACTATTTTTTGCCAGACATTCATTGTGGGAAAAAAGTGATATTCTCGCCGAGTTGAGCATTTTGAGTAATTTTTTGCCAGGCATTGATTGTGGAACAAAAGTGATTTTCTCGGCGAGTTAAGCATTTTGAGTAATTTGCCGATTCGTTTCAGAACGGCTTGCATTGAAATTAACTATTTTTTGCCAGCCATTCATTGTGGAAAGAAAGTTATTTTCTCGGCGACTTAAACATTTTGAGCAATTTGCCGATTGTTTTCAGAACGGCTTGCATTGAAATTTACTATTTTTTGCCAGACATTCATTGTGGGAAAAATGTGATTTTCTCGGCGAATTAAGCATTTTGAGTAATTTGCCGATTGGTTTCAGAACGGCTTGCATCACAATTAACTATTTTTTGCCAGGCGTTCATTGTGGAACAAAAGTGATTTTCTCGGCGAGTTAAGCATTTTGAGTAATTTGTCGATTGGTTTCAAAACGGCTTGCAACACAATTAACTATTTTTTGCCAGGCATTCATTGTGGAACAAAAGTGATTTTCTCGGCGAGTTAAGCATTTTGAGTAATTTGCTGATTGGTATCAGAACGTCTTGCGGCAAAATTACTATTTTTTGCCAGGCATTCATTGTGGAACAAAAGTGATTTTCTCGGCGAGTTAAGCATTTTGAGTAATTCGCCGATTGCTTTCAGAACGGCTTGCATCGAAATTAACTATTTTTCCCAGACAATCATGTGGAAAGAAAGTGATTTTCTCGGCGAGTTAAGCATTTTGAGTAATTTGCCGATTGGTTTCAGAACGGCTTGCATTGAAATTTCCTATTTTGTGCAAGACATTCATTGTGGAACAAAAGTGATTTTCTCGGCGAGTTAAGTATTTTGAGTAATTTGCCGATTGGTTTCAGAACGGCTTGCAAGACAATTAACTATTTTTTGCCAGGCATTCATTGTGGAACAAAAGTGATTTTCTCGGCGAGTTAAGCATTTTGAGTAATTTGCTGATTGGTATCAGAACGTCTTGCGGCAAAATTACTATTTTTTGCCAGGCATTCATTGTGGAACAAAAGTGATTTTCTCGGCGCGTTCAGCATTTTGAGCAATTTGCCGATTGGTTTCAAAACGGCTTGCATTGAAATTTCCTATTTTTTGCCAGACATTCATTGTGAAACAAAAGTAATTTTCTCGGCGAGTTAAGCATTTTGAGTAATTCGCCGATCGCTTTCAGAACGGCTTGCATCAAAATTAATTATTTTTGCCAGACATTCATTTTGGAAATAAAGTGATTTTCTCGGCGAGTTAAGCATTTTGCGTAATTTGCCGATTGGTTTCAGAACGGCTTGCATTGAAATTAACTATTTTTTGCCAGACATTCATGGTGGAACAAAAGTGATTTTCTCGGCGAGTTAAGCATTTTGCGTAATTTGCCGATTGGTTTCAGAACGGCTTGCATTGAAATTAACTATTTTTTGCCAGACATTCATTGTGGAACAAAAGTGATTTTCTCGGCGATTTAAGCATTTTGAGTAATTTGCCGATTGCTTTCAGATCGGCTTGCATTGAAATTTACTATTTTTTGCCAGACTTTCATTGTGGGAAAAAAGTAATTTTCTCGGCGAGTTAAGCATTTTGAGTAATTTGCCGATTGCTTTCAGAACGGCTTGCATTGAAATTTACTATTTTTTGCCAGACATTCATTGTGGGAAAAAAGTGATATTCTCGCCGAGTTGAGCATTTTGAGTAATTTTTTGCCAGGCATTGATTGTGGAACAAAAGTGATTTTCTCGGCGAGTTAAGCATTTTGAGTAATTTGCCGATTCGTTTCAGAACGGCATGCATTGAAATTAACTATTTTTTGCCAGCCATTCATTGTGGAAAGAAAGTTATTTTCTCGGCGACTTAAACATTTTGAGCAATTTGCCGATTGTTTTCAGAACGGCTTGCATTGAAATTTACTATTTTTTGCCAGACATTCATTGTGGGAAAAATGTGATTTTCTCGGCGAATTAAGCATTTTGAGTAATTTGCCGATTGGTTTCAGAACGGCTTGCATCACAATTAACTATTTTTTGCCAGGCGTTCATTGTGGAACAAAAGTGATTTTCTCGGCGAGTTAAGCATTTTGAGTAATTTGTCGATTGGTTTCAAAACGGCTTGCAACACAATTAACTATTTTTTGCCAGGCATTCATTGTGGAACAAAAGTGTTTTTCTCGACGAGTTAAGCATTTTGAATAATTCGCCGATCGCTTTCAGAACGGCTTGCTTTGAAATTTCCTATTTTTTGCAAGACATTCATTGTGGCAAGAAAGTGATTTTCTCAGCGAGTTAAGCATTTTGAGTAATTTGCCGATTGGTTTCAGGACTTCTTGAATCAAAATTAACTATTGTTTGCCAGACATTCATTGTTGAAAAAAACTGATTGTCTCGGTGAGTTATGCATTTTGAGTAATTTGCCGGTTGGTTTCAGAACAGCTTGCATTAAAATGTATTACTTTTTGCCAGACATTCATTGTGGCAAGAAAGTGATTTTCTCAGCGAGTTAAGCATTTTGAGTATTTTGCCGATTGGTTTCAGAACGGCTTGCATTAAAAATTACTATTTTTTGCCAGACATTCATTGTGGAACAAAAGTGATTTTCTCGGCGAGTTAAACATTTTGAGTAGTTTGCCGATTGCTTTCAGAACGGCTTGCATTGAAATTTACTATTTTTTGCCAGACATTCATTGTGGGAAAAAAGTGATCTTCTCGGCGAGTTAAGCATTTTGAGTAATTCGCCGATCGCTTTCAGAACGGCTTGCATCAAAATTAACTATTTTTGCCAGGCAATCATGTGGAAAGAAAGTGATTTTCTCGGCGAGTTAAGCATTTTGAGTAATTTGCCGATTGGTTTCAGAACGGCTTGCATTGAAATTTCCTATTTTTTGCAAGACATTCATTGTGGAATAAAAGTGATTTTCCCGGCGAGTTAAGCATTTTGAGTAATTTGCCGATTGGTTTTAGAACGGCTTGCATTAAAATTTACTCTTTTTTCCAAACATTCATTGTGGGAACAAAGTGATTTTCTCGGCGAGTTAAGCATTTTGAGTAATTTGCCGATTGGTTTCAGAACGGCTTGCATTGAAATTAACTATTTTTTGCCAGACATTCATTGTGGAACAAAAGTGATTTTCTCGGCGAGTTAAGCATTTTGAGTAATTTGCCGATTGGTTTCAGAACGACTTGCATCAAAATTAACTATTTTTTGCGAGACATTCATTGTGGGGAAAAAAGTGATTTTCTCGGCGCGTTCAGCATTTTGAGTAATTTGCCGATCGGTTTCAGAACGGCTTGCATTGAAATTTACTATTTTTTGCCAGACATTCATTGTGGGAAAAAGGTGATTTCTCGGCGAGTTAAGCATTTTGAGTAATTTGCCGGTTGGTTTCAGAACGGCTTGCATCACAATTAACTATTTTTTGCCAGGCGTTCATAGTGGAACAAAAGTGATTTTCTCGGCGAGTTAAGCATTTTGAGTAATTTGCCGATTGGTTTCAGAACGGCTTGCATTGAAATTTCCTATTTTTTGCAAGACATTCATTGTGGAATAAAAGTGATTTTCCCGGCGAGTTAAGCATTTTGAGTAATTTGCCGATTGGTTTTAGAACGGCTTGCATTGAAATTAACTATTTTTTGCCAGCCATTCATTGTGGAAAGAAAGTTATTTTCTCGGCGACTTAAACATTTTGAGCAATTTGCCGATTGTTTTCAGAACGGCTTGCATTGAAATTTACTATTTTTTGCCAGACATTCATTGTGGGAAAAATGTGATTTTCTCGGCGAATTAAGCATTTTGAGTAATTTGCCGATTGGTTTCAGAACGGCTTGCATCACAATTAACTATTTTTTGCCAGGCGTTCATTGTGGAACAAAAGTGATTTTCTCGGCGAGTTAAGCATTTTGAGTAATTTGTCGATTGGTTGCAAAACGGCTTGCAACACAATTAACTATTTTTTGCCAGGCATTCATTGTGGAACAAAAGTGTTTTTCTCGGCGAGTTAAGCATTTTGAATAATTCGCCGATCGCTTTCAGAACGGCTTGCTTTGAAATTTCATATTTTTTGCAAGACATTCATTGTGGCAAGAAAGTGATTTTCTCAGCGAGGTAAGCATTTTGAGTAATTTGCCGATTGGTTTCAGGACTTCTTGAATCAAAATTAACTATTGTTTGCCAGACATTCATTGTTGAAAAAAACTGATTGTCTCGGTGAGTTATGCATTTTGAGTAATTTGCCGGTTGGTTTCAGAACAGCTTGCATTAAAATGTACTACTTTTTGCCAGACATTCATTGTGGCAAGAAAGTGATTTTCTCAGCGAGTTAAGCATTTTGAGTATTTTGCCGATTGGTTTCAGAACGGCTTGCATTAAAAATTACTATTTTTTGCCAGACATTCATTGTGGAACAAAAGTGATTTTCTCGGCGAGTTAAACATTTTGAGTAGTTTGCCGATTGCTTTCAGAACGGCTTGCATTGAAATTTACTATTTTTTGCCAGACATTCATTGTGGGAAAAAAGTGATCTTCTCGGCGAGTTAAGCATTTTGAGTAATTCGCCGATCGCTTTCAGAACGGCTTGCATCAAAATTAACTATTTTTGCCAGGCAATCATGTGGAAAGAAAGTGATTTTCTCGGCGAGTTAAGCATTTTGAGTAATTTGCCGATTGGTTTCAGAACGGCTTGCATTGAAATTTCCTATTTTTTGCAAGACATTCATTGTGGAATACAAGTGATTTTCCCGGCGAGTTAAGCATTTTGAGTAATTTGCCGATTGGTTTTAGAACGGCTTGCATTAAAATTTACTCTTTTTTCCAAACATTCATTGTGGGAACAAAGTGATTTTCTCGGCGAGTTAAGCATTTTGAGTAATTTGCCGATTGGTTTCAGAACGGCTTGCATTGAAATTAACTATTTTTTGCCAGACATTCATTGTGGAACAAAAGTGATTTTCTCGGCGAGTTAAGCATTTTGAGTAATTTGCCGATTGGTTTCAGAACGACTTGCATCAAAATTAACTATTTTTTGCGAGACATTCATTGTGGGGAAAAAAGTGATTTTCTCGGCGCGTTCAGCATTTTGAGTAATTTGCCGATCGGTTTCAGAACGGCTTGCATTGAAATTTACTATTTTTTGCCAGACATTCATTGTGGGAAAAAGGTGATTTCTCGGCGAGTTAAGCATTTTGAGTAATTTGCCGGTTGGTTTCAGAACGGCTTGCATCACAATTAACTATTTTTTGCCAGGCGTTCATAGTGGAACAAAAGTGATTTTCTCGGCGAGTTAAGCATTTTGAGTAATTTGCCGATTGGTTTCAGAACGGCTTGCATTGAAATTTCCTATTTTTTGCAAGACATTCATTGTGGAATAAAAGTGATTTTCCCGGCGAGTTAAGCATTTTGAGTAATTTGCCGATTGGTTTTAGAACGGCTTGCATTAAAATTTACTCTTTTTTCCAAACATTCATTGTGGGAACAAAGTGATTTTCTCGGCGAGTTAAGCATTTTGAGTAATTTGCCGATTGGTTTCAGAACGGCTTGCATTGAAATTAACTATTTTTTGCCAGACATTCATTGTGGAACAAAAGTGATTTTCTCGGCGAGTTAAGCATTTTGAGTAATTTGCCGATTGGTTTCAGAACGACTTGCATCAAAATTAACTATTTTTTGCGAGACATTCATTGTGGGGAAAAAAGTGATTTTCTCGGCGCGTTCAGCATTTTGAGTAATTTGCCGATCGGTTTCAGAACGGCTTGCATTGAAATTTACTATTTTTTGCCAGACATTCATTGTGGGAAAAAGGTGATTTCTCGGCGAGTTATGCATTTTGAGTAATTTGCCGGTTGGTTTCAGAACGGCTTGCATCACAATTAACTATTTTTTGCCAGGCGTTCATAGTGGAACAAAAGTGATTTTATCGGCGAGTTAAGCATTTTGAGTAATTTGCTGATTGGTATCAGAAAGTCTTGCGTCAAAATTACTATTTTTTGACAGACATTCATTGTGGAACAAAAGTGATTTTCTCGGCGAGTTAAACATTTTGAGTAGTTTGCCGATTGCTTTCAGAACGGCTTGCATTGAAATTTACTATTTTTTGCCAGACATTCATTGTGGGAAAAAAGTGATCTTCTCGGCGAGTTAAGCATTTTGAGTAATTCGCCGATTGGTTTCAGAACGGCTTGCATTGAAATTTCCTATTTTTTGCAAGACATTTATTGTGGAACAAAAGTGATTTTCTCGGCGAGTTAAGCATTTTGAGTAATTTGCCGATTGGTTTTAGAACGGCTTGCATTCAAATTTACTCTTTTTTGCCAGGCGTTCATTGTGGAACAAAAGTAATTTTCTCGGCGAGTTAAGCATTTTGAGTAATTTGCCGGTTGGTTTCAGAACAGCTTGCATTAAAATGTACTACTTCTTGCCAGACATTCATTGTGGCAAGAAAGTGATTTTCTCAGCGAGTTAAGCATTTTGAGTAATTTGCCGATTGGTTTCAGAACGTCTTGCATCAAAATTAACTATTGTTTGCCAGACATTCATTTGGGAAAAAAGTGATTTTCTCGGCGAGTTAAGCATTTTGAGTAATATGCTGATTGGTATCAGAACGTCTGGTGTCCAAATTACTATTTTTTGCCAGACATTCATTGTGGAACAAAAGTGATTTTCTCGGCGAGTTAAGCATTTTGAGTAATTTGCCGATTGGTTTCAGAACGTCTTGCATCAAAATTACCTATTTTTTGCCAGACATTCATTTTGGAAAAAAAGTGTATTTCTCGGCGAGTTAAGCATTTTGAGTAATTTGCCGATTGCTTTCAGAACGGCTTGCATTGAAATTTACTATTTTTTGCCAGACATTCATTGTGGGAAAAAAGTGATATTCTCGCCGAGTTGAGCATTTTGAGTAATTTTTTGCCAGGCATTGATTGTGGAACAAAAGTGATTTTCTCGGCGAGTTAAGCATTTTGAGTAATTTGCCGATTCGTTTCAGAACGGCTTGCATTGAAATTAACTATTTTTTGCCAGCCATTCATTGTGGAAAGAAAGTGATTTTCTCGGCGACTTCAACATTTTGAGCAATTTGCCGATTGTTTTCAGAACGGCTTGCATTGAAATTTACTATTTTTTGCCAGACATTCATTGTGGGAAAAATGTGATTTTCTCGGCGAGTTAAGCATTTTGAGTAATTTGCCGATTGTTTTCAGAACGGCTTGCATTGAAATTTACTATTTTTTGCCAGACATTCATTGTGGGAAAAATGTGATTTTCTCGGCGAGTTAAGCATTTTGAATAATTCGCCGATCGCTTTCAGAACGGCTTGCTTTGAAATTTCCTATTTTTTGCAAGTCATTCGTTGTGGAACAAACGTGATTTTCTCGGCGAGTTAAGCATTTTGAGTAATTTGCCGATTGGTTTTAGAAAGGCTTGCATCAAAATTTACTATTTTATGCAAGACATTCATTGTGGCAAGAAAATGATTTTCTCGGCGAGTTATGCATTTTGAGTAATTTGCCGATTGGTTTCAGGACTTCTTGAATCAAAATTAACTATTGTTTGCCAGACATTCATTGTTGAAAAAAACTGTTTGTCTCGGTGAGTTATGCATTTTGAGTAATTTGCCGGTTGGTTTCAGAACAGCTTGCATTAAAATGTACTACTTTTTGCCAGACATTCATTGTGGCAAGAAAGTGATTTTCTCAGCGAGTTAAGCATTTTGAGTATTTTGCCGATTGGTTTCAGAACGGCTTGCATTAAAAATTACTATTTTTTGCCAGACATTCATTGTGGAACAAAAGTGATTTTCTCGGCGAGTTAAACATTTTGAGTAGTTTGCCGATTGCTTTCAGAACGGCTTGCATTGAAATTTACTATTTTTTGCCAGACATTCATTGTGGGAAAAAAGTGATCTTCTCGGCGAGTTAAGCATTTTGAGTAATTCGCCGATCGCTTTCAGAACGGCTTGCATCAAAATTAACTATTTTTGCCAGGCAATCATGTGGAAAGAAAGTGATTTTCTCGGCGAGTTAAGCATTTTGAGTAATTTGCCGATTGGTTTCAGAACGGCTTGCATTGAAATTTCCTATTTTTTGCAAGACATTCATTGTGGAACAAAAGTGATTTTCCCGGCGAGTTAAGCATTTTGAGTAATTTGCCGATTGGTTTTAGAACGGCTTGCATTAAAATTTACTCTTTTTTCCAAACATTCATTGTGGGAACAAAGTGATTTTCTCGGCGAGTTAAGCATTTTGAGTAATTTGCCGATTGGTTTCAGAACGGCTTGCATTGAAATTAACTATTTTTTGCCAGACATTCATTGTGGAACAAAAGTGATTTTCTCGGCGAGTTAAGCATTTTGAGTAATTTGCCGATTGGTTTCAGAACGACTTGCATCAAAATTAACTATTTTTTGCGAGACATTCATTGTGGGGAAAAAAGGGATTTTCTCAGCGCGTTCAGCATTTTGAGTAATTTGCCGATCGGTTTCAGAACGGCTTGCATTGAAATTTACTATTTTTTGCCAGACATTCATTGTGGGAAAAAGGTGATTTCTCGGCGAGTTAAGCATTTTGAGTAATTCGCCGATTGGTTTCAGAACGGCTTGCATTGAAATTTCCTATTTTTTGCAAGACATTTATTGTGGAACAAAAGTGATTTTCTCGGCGAGTTAAGCATTTTGAGTAATTTGCCGATTGGTTTTAGAACGACTTGCATTAAAATTTACTCTTTTTTCCAAACATTCATTGTGCGAACAAAGTGATTTTCTCGGCGAGTTAAGCATTTTAAGTAATTTGCCGATTGGTTTCAGAACGGCTTGCATCACAATTTACTATTTTTTGCCAGCCGTTCATTGTGGAACAAAAGTGATTTTCTCGGCGAGTTAAGCATTTTGAGTAATTTGCCGATTGGTTTCAGAACGGCTTGCATCACAATTAACTATTTTTTGCCTGGCATTCATTGTGGAACAAAAGTGATTTTCTCGGCGAGTTAAGCATTTTGAGTAATTTGCCGATTGCTTTAAGAACGGCTTGCATTCAAATTTACTATTTTTTGCCAGACTTTCATTGTGGGAACAAAGTGATTTTCTCGGCGAGTTAAGCATTTTGAGTAATTTGCCGATTGGTTTCAGAACGGCTTGCATCACATTAACTATTTTTTGCCAGGCGTTCATTGTGGAACAAAAGTGATTTTCTCGGCGAGTTAAGCATTTTCAGTAGTTTGCCGATTGCTTTCAGAACAGCTTGCATTGAAATTTACTATTTTTTGATGTAAGCCTTTCTAAAACCAATCGGCAAATTACTCAAAATGCTTAACTCGCCGAGAAAATCACGTTTGTTCCACAACGAATGTCTTGCAAAAAATAGGAAATTTCAAAGCAAGCCGTTCTGAAAGCGATCGGCGAATTATTCAAAATGCTTAACTCGCCGAGAAAAACACTTTTGTTCCACAATGAATGCCTGGCAAAAAATAGTTAATTGTGTTGCAAGCCGTTTTGAAACCAATCGACAAATTACTCAAAATGCTTAACTCGCCGAGAAAATCACTTTTGTTCCACAATGAACGCCTGGCAAAAAATAGTTAATTGTGATGCAAGCCGTTCTGAAACCAATCGGCAAATTACTCAAAATGCTTAATTCGCCGAGAAAATCACATTTTTCCCACAATGAATGTCTGGCAAAAAATAGTAAATTTCAATGCAAGCCGTTCTGAAAACAATCGGCAAATTGCTCAAAATGTTTAAGTCGCCGAGAAAATAACTTTCTTTCCACAATGAATGGCTGGCAAAAAATAGTTAATTTCAATGCAAGCCGTTCTGAAACGAATCGGCAAATTACTCAAAATGCTTAACTCGCCGAGAAAATCACTTTTGTTCCACAATCAATGCCTGGCAAAATATTACTCAAAATGCTCAACTCGGCGAGAATATCACTTTTTTCCCACAATGAATGTCTGGCAAAAAATAGTAAATTTCAATGCAAGCCGTTCTGAAAGCAATCGGCAAATTACTCAAAATGCTTAACTCGCCGAGAAAATTACTTTTTTCCCACAATGAAAGTCTGGCAAAAAATAGTAAATTTCAATGCAAGCCGATCTGAAAGCAATCGGCAAATTACTCAAAATGCTTAAATCGCCGAGAAAATCACTTTTGTTCCACAATGAATGTCTGGCAAAAAATAGTTAATTTCAATGCAAGCCGTTCTGAAACCAATCGGCAAATTACGCAAAATGCTTAACTCGCCGAGAAAATCACTTTTGTTCCACCATGAATGTCTGGCAAAAAATAGGAAATTTCAATGCAAGCCGTTCTGAAACCAATCGGCAAATTACTCAAAATGCTTAACTCGCCGAGAAAATCACTTTATTTCCAAAATGAATGTCTGGCAAAAATAATTAATTTTGATGCAAGCCGTTCTGAAAGCGATCGGCGAATTACTCAAAATGCTTAACTCGCCGAGAAAATTACTTTTGTTTCACAATGAATGTCTGGCAAAAAATAGGAAATTTCAATGCAAGCCGTTTTGAAACCAATCGGCAAATTGCTCAAAATGCTGAACGCGCCGAGAAAATCACTTTTGTTCCACAATGAATGCCTGGCAAAAAATAGTAATTTTGCCGCAAGACGTTCTGATACCAATCAGCAAATTACTCAAAATGCTTAACTCGCCGAGAAAATCACTTTTGTTCCACAATGAATGCCTGGCAAAAAATAGTTAATTGTCTTGCAAGCCGTTCTGAAACCAATCGGCAAATTACTCAAAATACTTAACTCGCCGAGAAAATCACTTTTGTTCCACAATGAATGTCTTGCACAAAATAGGACATTTCAATGCAAGCCGTTCTGAAACCAATCGGCAAATTACTCAAAATGCTTAACTCGCCGAGAAAATCACTTTCTTTCCACATGATTGTCTGGGAAAAATAGTTAATTTCGATGCAAGCCGTTCTGAAAGCAATCGGCGAATTACTCAAAATGCTTAAATCGCCGAGAAAATCACTTTTGTCCCACAATGAACGCCTGGCAAAAAATAGTTAATTGCGATGCAAGCCGTTCTGAAACCAATCGGCAAATTACTCAAAATTCTATACTCGCCGAGAAAATCACCTTTTTCCCACAATGAATGTCTGGCAAAAAATAGTAAATTTCAATGCAAGCTGTTCTGAAAACAATCGGCAAATTGCTCAAAATGCTTAACTCGCCGAAAAATCACTTTTGTTCCACAATGAATGTCTGGCAAAAAATAGTAAATTTCAATGCAAGCCGTTCTGAAACCAATCGGCAAATTACTCAAAATGCTTAACTCGCCGAGAAAATTACTTTTTTCCCACAATGAAAGTCTGGCAAAAAATAGTAAATTTGAATGCAAGCCGTTCTGAAAGCAATCGGCAAATTACTCAAAATGCTTAACTCGCCGAGAAAATCACTTTTGTTCCACAATGAATGCCAGGCAAAAAATAGTTAATTGTGATGCAAGCCGTTCTGAAACCAATCGGCAAATTACTGAAAATGCTTAACTCGCCGAGAAAATCACTTTTGTTCCACAATGAACGGCTGGCAAAAAATAGTAAATTGTGATGCAAGCCGTTCTGAAACCAATCGGCAAATTACTCAAAATGCTTAACTCGCCGAGAAAATCACTTTGTTCGCACAATGAATGTTTGGAAAAAAGAGTAAATTTTAATGCAAGCCGTTCTAAAACCAATCGGCAAATTACTCAAAATGCTTAACTCGCCGAAAAAATCACTTTTGTTCCACAATGAATGTCTTGCAAAAAATAGGAAATTTCAATGCAAGCCGTTCTGAAACCAATCGGCAAATTACTCAAAATGCTTAACTCGCCGAGAAAATCACTTTCTTTCCACATGATTGTCTGGGAAAAATAGTTAATTTTGATGCAAGCCGTTCTGAAAGCGATCGGCGAATTACTCAAAATGCTTAACTCGCCGAGAAGATCACTTTTTTCCCACAATGAATGTCTGGCAAAAAATAGTAAATTTCAATGCAAGCCGTTCTGAAAGCAATCGGCAAACTACTCAAAATGTTTAACTCGCCGAGAAAATCGCTTTTGTTCCACAATGAATGTCTGGCATAAAATAGTAAATTTTGATGCAAGCCGTTCTGAAACCAATCGGCAAATTACTCAAAATGCTTAACTCGGCGACAAAATCACTTCGTTCCCACAATGAATGTTTGGAAAAAAGTGTAAATTTTAATGCAAGCCGTTCTAAACCCAATCGGCAAATTACTCAAAATGCTTAACTCGCCGAGAAATCACCTTTTTCCCACAATGAATGTCTGGCAAAAAATAGGAAATTTCAATGCAAGCCGTTCTGAAATAATCGGCAAATTACTCAAAATGCTTAACTCGCCGAGAAAATCACTTTCTTTGCACATGATTGGCAAAAATAGTTACATTTGATGCAAGCCGTTCTGAAAGCGATCGGCGAATTACTCAAAATGCTTAACTCGCCGAGAAAATCACTTTTGTTCCACAATGAATGTCTGGCAAAAAATAGTAATTTGGACACCAGACGTTCTGATACCAATCAGCATATTACTCAAAATGCTTAACTCGCCGAGAAAATCACTTTTTTCCCAAATGAATGTCTGGCAAACAATAGTTAATTTTGATGCAAGACGTTCTGAAACCAATCGGCAAATTACTCAAAATGCTTAACTCGCTGAGAAAATCACTTTCTTGCCACAATGAATGTCTGGCAAGAAGTAGTACATTTTAATGCAAGCTGTTCTGAAACCAACCGGCAAATTACTCAAAATGCATAACTCGCCGAGAAAATCAGTTTTTTTCAACAATGAATGTCTGGCAAAAAATAGTTAATTGTGATGCAAACCGATCTGAAACCAATCGGCAAATTACTCAAAATGCTTAACTCGCCGAGAAAATTACTTTTGTTCCACAATGAACGCCTGGCAAAAAAGAGTAAATTTGAATGCAAGCCGTTCTAAAACCAATCGGCAAATTACTCAAAATGCTTAACTCGCCGAGAAAATCACTTTTGTTCCACAATAAATGTCTTGCAAAAAATAGGAAATTTCAATGCAAGCCGTTCTGAAACCAATCGGCGAATTACTCAAAATGCTTAACTCGCCGAGAAAATTACTTTTGTTCCACAATGAACGCCTGGCAAAAAAGAGTAAATTTGAATGCAAGCCGTTCTAAAACCAATCGGCAAATTACTCAAAATGCTTAACTCGCCGAGAAAATCACTTTTGTTCCACAATAAATGTCTTGCAAAAAATAGGAAATTTCAATGCAAGCCGTTCTGAAACCAATCGGCGAATTACTCAAAATGCTTAACTCGCCGAGAAGATCACTTTTTTCCCACAATGAATGTCTGGCAAAAAATAGTAAATTTCAATGCAAGCCGTTCTGAAAGCAATCGGCAAACTACTCAAAATGTTTAACTCGCCGAGAAAATCACTTTTGTTCCACAATGAATGTCTGTCAAAAAATAGTAATTTTGACGCAAGACGTTCTGATACCAATCAGCAAATTACTCAAAATGCTTAACTCGCCGATAAAATCACTTTTGTTCCACTATGAACGCCTGGCAAAAAATAGTTAATTGTGATGCAAGCCGTTCTGAAACCAACCGGCAAATTACTCAAAATGCTTAACTCGCCGAGAAATCACCTTTTTCCCACAATGAATGTCTGGCAAAAAATAGTAAATTTCAATGCAAGCCGTTCTGAAACCGATCGGCAAATTACTCAAAATGCTGAACGCGCTGATAAAATCACTTTTTTCCCCACAATGAATGTCTCGCAAAAAATAGTTAATTTTGATGCAAGTCGTTCTGAAACCAATCGGCAAATTACTCAAAACGCTTAACTCGCCGAGAAAATCACTTTTGTTCCACAATGAATGTCTGGCAAAAAATAGTTAATTTCAATGCAAGCCGTTCTGAAACCAATCGGCAAATTACTCAAAATGCTTAACTCGCCGAGAAGATAACTTTTTTCCCACAATGAATGTCTGGCAAAAAATAGTAAATTTCAATGCAAGCCGTTCTGAAAGCAATCGGCAAACTACTCAAAATGTTTAACTCGCCGAGAAAATCACTTTTGTTCCACAATGAATGTCTGTCAAAAAATAGTAATTTTGACGCAAGACGTTCTGATACCAATCAGCAAATTACTCAAAATGCTTAACTCGCCGATAAAATCACTTTTGTTCCACTATGAACGCCTGGCAAAAAATAGTTAATTGTGATGCAAGCCGTTCTGAAACCAACCGGCAAATTACTCAAAATGCTTAACTCGCCGAGAAATCACCTTTTTCCCACAATGAATGTCTGGCAAAAAATAGTAAATTTCAATGCAAGCCGTTCTGAAACCGATCGGCAAATTACTCAAAATGCTGAACGCGCTGAGAAAATCACTTTTTTCCCCACAATGAATGTCTCGCAAAAAATAGTTAATTTTGATGCAAGTCGTTCTGAAACCAATCGGCAAATTACTCAAAATGCTTAACTCGCCGAGAAAATCACTTTTGTTCCACAATGAATGTCTGGCAAAAAATAGTTAATTTCAATGCAAGCCGTTCTGAAACCAATCGGCAAATTACTCAAAATGCTTAACTCGCCGAGAAAATCACTTTTTTCCCACAATGAATGTCTGGCAAAAAATAGTAAATTTCAATGCAAGCCGTTCTGAAAGCAATCGGCAAACTACTCAAAATGTTTAACTCGCCGAGAAAATCACTTTTGTTCCACAATGAATGTCTGGCAAAAAATAGTAATTTTTAATGCAAGCCGTTCTGAAACCAATCGGCAAAATACTCAAAATGCTTAACTCGCTGAGAAAATCACTTTCTTGCCACAATGAATGTCTGGCAAAAAGTAGTACATTTTAATGCAAGCTGTTCTGAAACCAACCGGCAAATTACTCAAAATGCATAACTCACCGAGACAATCAGTTTTTTTCAACAATGAATGTCTGGCAAACAATAGTTAATTTTGATTCAAGAAGTCCTGAAAACAATCGGCAAATTACTCAAAATGCATAACTCGCCGAGAAAATCATTTTCTTGCCACAATGAATGTCTTGCATAAAATAGTAAATTTTGATGCAAGCCTTTCTAAAACCAATCGGCAAATTACTCAAAATGCTTAACTCGCCGAGAAAATCACGTTTGTTCCACAACGAATGTTTTGCAAAAAATAGGAAATTTCAAAGCAAGCCGTTCTGAAAGCGATCGGCGAATTATTCAAAATGCTTAACTCGCCGAGAAAAACACTTTTGTTCCACAATGAATGCCTGGCAAAAAATAGTTAATTGTGTTGCAAGCCGTTTTGAAACCAATCGACAAATTACTCAAAATGCTTAACTCGCCGAGAAAATCACTTTTGTTCCACAATGAACGCCTGGCAAAAAATAGTTAATTGTGATGCAAGCCGTTCTGAAACCAATCGGCAAATTACTCAAAATGCTTAACTCGCCGAGAAAATCACATTTTTCCCACAATGAATGTCTGGCAAAAAATAGTTAATTTCAATGCAAGCCGTTCTGAAACGAATCGGCAAATTACTCAAAATGCTTAACTCGCCGAGAAAATCACTTTTGTTCCACAATCAATGCCTGGCAAAAAATTACTCAAAATGCTCAACTCGGCGAGAATATCACTTTTTTCCCACAATGAATGTCTGGCAAAAAATAGTAAATTTCAATGCAAGCCGTTCTGAAAGCAATCGGCAAATTACTCAAAATGCGTAACTCGCCGAGAAATACACTTTTTTTCCAAAATGAATGTCTGGCAAAAAATAGGTAATTTTGATGCAAGACGTTCTGAAACCAATCGGCAAATTACTCAAAATGCTTAACTCGCCGAGAAAATCACTTTTGTTCCACAATGAATGTCTGGCAAAAAATAGTAATTTGGACACCAGACGTTCTGATACCAATCAGCATATTACTCAAAATGCTTAACTCGCCGAGAAAATCACTTTTTTCCCAAATGAATGTCTGGCAAACAATAGTTAATTTTGATGCAAGACGTTCTGAAACCAATCGGCAAATTACTCAAAATGCTTAACTCGCTGAGAAAATCACTTTCTTGCCACAATGAATGTCTGGCAAGAAGTAGTACATTTTAATGCAAGCTGTTCTGAAACCAACCGGCAAATTACTCAAAATGCATAACTCGCCGAGAAAATCAGTTTTTTTCAACAATGAATGTCTGGCAAAAAATAGTTAATTGTGATGCAAACCGATCTGAAACCAATCGGCAAATTACTCAAAATGCTTAACTCGCCGAGAAAATTACTTTTGTTCCACAATGAACGCCTGGCAAAAAAGAGTAAATTTGAATGCAAGCCGTTCTAAAACCAATCGGCAAATTACTCAAAATGCTTAACTCGCCGAGAAAATCACTTTTGTTCCACAATAAATGTCTTGCAAAAAATAGGAAATTTCAATGCAAGCCGTTCTGAAACCAATCGGCGAATTACTCAAAATGCTTAACTCGCCGAGAAGATCACTTTTTTCCCACAATGAATGTCTGGCAAAAAATAGTAAATTTCAATGCAAGCCGTTCTGAAAGCAATCGGCAAACTACTCAAAATGTTTAACTCGCCGAGAAAATCACTTTTGTTCCACAATGAATGTCTGTCTAAAAATAGTAATTTTGACGCAAGACGTTCTGATACCAATCAGCAAATTACTCAAAATGCTTAACTCGCCGATAAAATCACTTTTGTTCCACTATGAACGCCTGGCAAAAAATAGTTAATTGTGATGCAAGCCGTTCTGAAACCAACCGGCAAATTACTCAAAATGCTTAACTCGCCGAGAAATCACCTTTTTCCCACAATGAATGTCTGGCAAAAAATAGTAAATTTCAATGCAAGCCGTTCTGAAACCGATCGGCAAATTACTCAAAATGCTGAACGCGCCGAGAAAATCACTTTTTTCCCCACAATGAATGTCTCGCAAAAAATAGTTAATTTTGATGCAAGTCGTTCTGAAACCAATCGGCAAATTACTCAAAATGCTTAACTCGCCGAGAAAATCACTTTTGTTCCACAATGAATGTCTGGCAAAAAATAGTTAATTTCAATGCAAGCCGTTCTGAAACCAATCGGCAAATTACTCAAAATGCTTAACTCGCCGAGAAAATCACTTTGTTCCCACAATGAATGTTTGGAAAAAAGAGTAAATTTTAATGCAAGCCGTTCTAAAACCAATCGGCAAATTACTCAAAATGCTTAACTCGCCGGGAAAATCACTTTTATTCCACAATGAATGTCTTGCAAAAAATAGGAAATTTCAATGCAAGCCGTTCTGAAACCAATCGGCAAATTACTCAAAATGCTTAACTCGCCGAGAAAATCACTTTCTTTCCACATGATTGCCTGGCAAAAATAGTTAATTTTGATGCAAGCCGTTCTGAAAGCGATCGGCGAATTACTCAAAATGCTTAACTCGCCGAGAAGATCACTTTTTTCCCACAATGAATGTCTGGCAAAAAATAGTAAATTTCAATGCAAGCCGTTCTGAAAGCAATCGGCAAACTACTCAAAATGTTTAACTCGCCGAGAAAATCACTTTTGTTCCACAATGAATGTCTGGCAAAAAATAGTAATTTTTAATGCAAGCCGTTCTGAAACCAATCGGCAAAATACTCAAAATGCTTAACTCGCTGAGAAAATCACTTTCTTGCCACAATGAATGTCTGGCAAAAAGTAGTACATTTTAATGCAAGCTGTTCTGAAACCAACCGGCAAATTACTCAAAATGCATAACTCACCGAGACAATCAGTTTTTTCAACAATGAATGTCTGGCAAACAATAGTTAATTTTGAGTCAAGAAGTCCTGAAACCAATCGGCAAATTACTCAAAATGCATAACTCGCCGAGAAAATCATTTTCTTGCCACAATGAATGTCTTGCATAAAATAGTAAATTTTGATGTAAGCCTTTCTAAAACCAATCGGCAAATTACTCAAAATGCTTAACTCGCCGAGAAAATCACGTTTGTTCCACAACGAATGTCTTGCAAAAAATAGGAAATTTCAAAGCAAGCCGTTCTGAAAGCGATCGGCGAATTATTCAAAATGCTTAACTCGCCGAGAAAAACACTTTTGTTCCACAATGAATGCCTGGCAAAAAATAGTTAATTGTGTTGCAAGCCGTTTTGAAACCAATCGACAAATTACTCAAAATGCTTAACTCGCCGAGAAAATCACTTTTGTTCCACAATGAACGCCTGGCAAAAAATAGTTAATTGTGATGCAAGCCGTTCTGAAACCAATCGGCAAATTACTCAAAATGCTTAATTCGCCGAGAAAATCACATTTTTCCCACAATGAATGTCTGGCAAAAAATAGTAAATTTCAATGCAATCCGTTCTGAAAACAATCGGCAAATTGCTCAAAATGTTTAAGTCGCCGAGAAAATAACTTTCTTTCCACAATGAATGGCTGGCAAAAAATAGTTAATTTCAATGCAAGCCGTTCTGAAACGAATCGGCAAATTACTCAAAATGCTTAACTCGCCGAGAAAATCACTTTTGTTCCACAATCAATGCCTGGCAAAAAATTACTCAAAATGCTCAACTCGGCGAGAATATCACTTTTTTCCCACAATGAATGTCTGGCAAAAAATAGTAAATTTCAATGCAAGACGTTCTGAAAGCAATCGGCAAATTACTCAAAATGCTTAACTCGCCGAGAAAATTACTTTTTTCCCACAATGAAAGTCTGGCAAAAAATAGTAAATTTCAATGCAAGCCGATCTGAAAGCAATCGGCAAATTACTCAAAATGCTTAAATCGCCGAGAAAATCACTTTTGTTCCACAATGAATGTCTGGCAAAAAATAGTTAATTTCAATGCAAGCCGTTCTGAAACCAATCGGCAAATTACGCAAAATGCTTAACTCGCCGAGAAAATCACTTTTGTTCCACCATGAATGTCTGGCAAAAAATAGGAAATTTCAATGCAAGCCGTTCTGAAACCAATCGGCAAATTACTCAAAATGCTTAACTCGCCGAGAAAATCACTTTATTTCCAAAATGAATGTCTGGCAAAAATAATTAATTTTGATGCAAGCCGTTCTGAAAGCGATCGGCGAATTACTCAAAATGCTTAACTCGCCGAGAAAATTACTTTTGTTTCACAATGAATGTCTGGCAAAAAATAGGAAATTTCAATGCAAGCCGTTTTGAAACCAATCGGCAAATTGCTCAAAATGCTGAACGCGCCGAGAAAATCACTTTTGTTCCACAATGAATGCCTGGCAAAAAATAGTAATTTTGCCGCAAGACGTGCTGATACCAATCAGCAAATTACTCAAAATGCTTAACTCGCCGAGAAAATCACTTTTGTTCCACAATGAATGCCTGGCAAAAAATAGTTAATTGTCTTGCAAGCCGTTCTGAAACCAATCGGCAAATTACTCAAAATACTTAACTCGCCGAGAAAATCACTTTTGTTCCACAATGAATGTCTTGCACAAAATAGGAAATTTCAATGCAAGCCGTTCTGAAACCAATCGGCAAATTACTCAAAATGCTTAACTCGCCGAGAAAATCACTTTCTTTCCACATGATTGTCTGGGAAAAATAGTTAATTTCGATGCAAGCCGTTCTGAAAGCAATCGGCGAATTACTCAAAATGCTTAAATCGCCGAGAAAATCACTTTTGTCCCACAATGAACGCCTGGCAAAAAATAGTTAATTGCGATGCAAGCCGTTCTGAAACCAATCGGCAAATTACTCAAAATTCTATACTCGCCGAGAAAATCACCTTTTTCCCACAATGAATGTCTGGCAAAAAATAGTAAATTTCAATGCAAGCTGTTCTGAAAACAATCGGCAAATTGCTCAAAATGCTTAACTCGCCGAAAAATCACTTTTGTTCCACAATGAATGTCTGGCAAAAAATAGTAAATTTCAATGCAAGCCGTTCTGAAACCAATCGGCAAATTACTCAAAATGCTTAACTCGCCGAGAAAATTACTTTTTTCCCACAATGAAAGTCTGGCAAAAAATAGTAAATTTGAATGCAAGCCGTTCTGAAAGCAATCGGCAAATTACTCAAAATGCTTAACTCGCCGAGAAAATCACTTTTGTTCCACAATGAATGCCAGGCAAAAAATAGTTAATTGTGATGCAAGCCGTTCTGAAACCAATCGGCAAATTACTCAAAATGCTTAACTCGCCGAGAAAATCACTTTTGTTCCACAATGAACGGCTGGCAAAAAATAGTAAATTGTGATGCAAGCCGTTCTGAAACCAATCGGCAAATTACTCAAAATGCTTAACTCGCCGAGAAAATCACTTTGTTCGCACAATGAATGTTTGGAAAAAAGAGTAAATTTTAATGCAAGCCGTTCTAAAACCAATCGGCAAATTACTCAAAATGCTTAACTCGCCGAGAAAATCACTTTTGTTCCACAATGAACGCCTGGCAAAAAATAGTTAATTGTGATGCAAGCCGTTCTGAAACCAATCGGCAAATTACTCAAAATGCTTAACTCGCCGAGAAAATCACTTTTGTTCCACAATGAATGTCTGGCAAAAAATAGTAAATTTCAATGCAAGCCGTTCTGAAACCGATCGGCAAATTACTCAAAATGCTTAACGCGCCGAGAAAATCACTTTTTTCCCCACAATGAATGTCTGGCAAAAAGTAGTTAATTTGGATGAAAGTCGTTCTGAAACCAATCGGCAAATTACTCAAAATGCGAAATTCGCTGAGAAAATCACTTTCTTGCCACAATGAATGTCTGGCAAAAGTAGTACATTTTAGTGCAAACTGTTCTGAAACCAACCGGCAAATTACTGAAAATGCATAACTCGCTGAGAAAATCAGTATTTTTCAACAATGAATGTCTGGCAAAAAATAGTTAATTGTGATGCAAACCGTTCTGAAACCAATCTGCAAATTGCTCAAAATGCTTAACGCGCCGAGAAAATCACTTTTTTCCCCACAATGAATGTCTGGCAAAAAATAGTTAATTTCAATGCAAGCCGTTCTGAAACCAATCGGCAAATTACTCAAAATGCTTAATTCGCGGAGAAAATCAGTTTTTTTTCACAATCAATGTCTGGCAAACAATAGTTAATTTTGATTCAAGACGTTCTGAAACCAATCGGCAAATTACTCAAAATGCTTAACTCGCCGAGAAAATCACGTTTGTTCAACAACGAATGTCTTGCAAAAAATAGGAAATTTCAATGCAAGCCGTTCTGAAACCAATCGGCAAATTACTCAAAATGCTTAACTCGCCGAGAAAACCACTTTCTTTCCACATGATTGTCGGCAAAAATAGTTAGTTTTGATGCAAGCCGTTCTGAAAGCGATCGGCGAATTACTCAAAATGCATAACTCGCCGAGAAAAACACTTTTGTTACACAATGATTGCCTGGCAAAAAATAGTTAATTGTGTTGCAAGTCGTTTTGAAACCAATCGGCAAATTACTCAAAATGCTTAACTCGCCGAGAAAATCACTTTTTTCCCCACAATGAATGTCTGGCAAAAAATAGTTAATTTCAATGCAAGCCGTTCTGAAACCAATCGGCAAATTACTCAAAATGCTTAACTTGCGGAGAAAATCAGTTTTTTTTCACAATCAATGTCTGGCAAACAATAGTTAATTTTGATTCAACAAGTTCTGAAACCAATCGGCAAATTACTCAAAATGCTTAACTCGCCGAGAAAATCGCTTTTGTTCCACAATGAATGTCTGGCATAAAATAGTAAATTTTGATGCAAGCCGTTCTGAAACCAATCGGCAAATTACTCAAAACGCTGAACTCGCCGAGAAAATAACTTTGTTCCCACAATGTATGTTTGGAAAAAAGAGTAAATTTTAATGTAAGCCGTTCTAAAACCAATCGGCAAATTACTCAAAATGCTTAACTCGCCGAGAAAATTACTTTTGTCCCACAATGAATGTCTGGCAAAAAATAGTAAATTTCAATGCAAGCCGTTCTGAAAGCAATCGGCAAACTACTCAAAATGCTTAACTCGCCGAGAAAATCACTTTTGTTCCACAATGAATGCCTGGCAAAAAATAGTTAATTGTGTTGCAAGCCGTTCTGAAACCAATCGGCAAATTACTCAAAATGCTTAACTCGCCGAGAAAATCACTTTTGTTCCACAATGAACGCCTGGCAAAAAATAGTTAATTGTGATGCAAGCCGTTCTGAAACCAATCGGCAAATTACTCAAAATGCTTAATTCGCGGAGAAAATCAGTTTTTTTTCACAATCAATGTCTGGCAAACAATAGTTAATTTTGATTCAAGACGTTCCAAAACCAATCGGCAAATTTTCTCGCCGAGAAAATCATTTTCTTGCCACAATGAATGTCTTGCATAAAATAGTAAATTTTGATGCAAGCCGTTCTGAAACCAATCGGCAAATTATTCAAAATGCTTAACTCGCCGAGAAAATCACGTTTGTTCCACAACGAATGTCTTGCAAAAAATAGGAAATTTCAATGCAAGCCGTTCTGAAACCAATCGGCAAATTACTCAAAATGCTTAACTCGCCGAGAAAATCACATTTTTCCCACAATGAATGTCTGGCAAAAAATAGTTAATTTCAATGGTAGCCGTTCTGAAACCAATCGGCAAATTACTCATAATGCTTAACTCGCCGAGAAAATCACTTTCTTTCCCATGATTGTCTGGCAAAAATAGTTAATTTTGATGCAAGCCTTTCTGAAAGCGATCGGCGAATTACTCAAAATGCTTAACTCGCCGAGAAAATCACTTTTGTTTCACAATGAATGTCTGGCAAAAAATAGTTAATTTCAATGCAAGCCGTTCTGAAACCAATCGGCAAATTACTCATAATGCTTAACTCGCCGAGAAAATCACTTTCTTTCCCATGATTGTCTGGCAAAAATAGTTAATTTTGATGCAAGCCGTTCTGAAAGCGATCGGCGAATTACTCAAAATGCTTAACTCGCCGAGAAAATCAATTTTGTTTCACAATGAATGTCTGGCAAAAAATAGGAAATTTCAATGCAAGCCGTTCTGAACCCAATCGGCAAATTACTCATAATGTTTAACTCGCCGAGAAAATCACTTTCTTTCCCATGATTGTCTGGCAAAAATACTTAATTTTGATGCAAGCCGTTCTGAAAGCAATCGGCAAACTACTGCAAATGCTTAACTCGCCGAGAAAATCACTTTTGTTCCACAATGAATGCCTGGCAAAAAATAGTTAATTGTGTTGCAAGCCGTTCTGAAACCAATCGGCAAATTACTCAAAATGCTTAACTCGCCGTGAAAATCACTTTTGTTCCACAATGAATGTCTGGCAAAAAATAGTTAATTTCAATGCTAGCCGTTCTGAAACCAATCGGCAAATTACTCATAATGCTTAACTCGCCGAGAAAATCACTTTCTTTCCCATGATTGTCTGGCAAAAATAGTTAATTTTGATGCAAGCCGTTCTGAAAGCGATCGGCGAATTACTCAAAATTCTTAACTCGCCGAGAAAATCACTTTTGTTTCACAATGAATGTCTGGCAAAAAATAGGAAATTTCAATGCACGCCGTTCTGAAACCAATCGGCAAATTGCTCCAAATGCTGAACGCGCCGAGAAAATCACTTTTGTTCCACAATGAACGCCTGGCAAAAAATAGTTAATGTGATGCAAGCCGTTCTGAAACCAATCGGCAAATTCCTCAAAATGCTGAACTCGCCGAGAAAATCACCCTTTTCCCACAATGAATGTCTGGCAAAAAATAGTAAATTTCAATGCAAGCCGTTCTGAAACCGATCGGCAAATTACTCAAAATGCTTATCGCGCCGAGAAAATCACTTTTTTCCCCACAATGAATGTCTGGCAAAAAATAGTTAATTTGGATGAAAGTCGTTCTGAAACCAAACGGCAAATTACTCAAAATGCTTAACTCGCCGAGAAAATCACTTTTGTTCCACAATGAACGCCTGGAAAAAAATAGTTAATTTCAATGCAAGCCGTTCTGAAACCAATCGGCAAATTACTCAAAATGCTAAACTCGCCGAGAAAATAACCCTTTTCCCACAATGAATGTCTGGCAAAAAATTGCAAATTTCAATGCAAGCCGTTCTGAAAACAATCGGCAAATTGCTCAAAATGGTTAACTCGCCGAGAAAATCACTTTTGTTCCACAATGAATGTCTGGCAAAAATAGTAAATTGTGATGCAAGCCGTTCTGAAACCAATAGGCAAATTACTCAAAATGCCTAACTCGCCGAGAAAATCACTTTTGTTCCACAATGAATGTCTGGCAAAAAATAGTAAATTTCAATGCAAGCCGTTCTGAAACCGATCGGCAAATTACTCAAAATGCTTAACGCGCCGAGAAAATCACTTTTGTTCCACAATGAACGCCTGGCAAAAAATAGTTAATGTGATGCAAGCCATTCTGAAACCAATCGGCAAATTACTCAAAATGCTTAACTCGCCGTGAAAATCACCTTTTTCCCACAATGAATGTCTGGCAAAAAATGGTAAATTTCAATGCAAGCCGTTCTGAAACCAATCGGCAAATTACTCATAATGTTTAACTCGCCGAGAAAATCACTTTCTTTCCCATGATTGTCTGGCAAAAATACTTAA
Source organism: Scyliorhinus torazame (assembly GCF_047496885.1). Classification (NCBI taxonomy): domain Eukaryota; kingdom Metazoa; phylum Chordata; class Chondrichthyes; order Carcharhiniformes; family Scyliorhinidae; genus Scyliorhinus; species Scyliorhinus torazame. Next base: position 43,032,586 of record NC_092725.1, read on the forward strand.
TTTTGATGCAAGCCGTTCTGAAAGCAATCGGCAAACTACTGCAAATGCTTAACTCGCCGAGAAAATCACTTTTGTTCCACAATGAATGCCTGGCAAAAATTAGTTAATTGTGTTGCAAGCCGTTCTGAAACCAATCGGCAAATTACTCAAAATGCTTAACTCGCCGTGAAAATCACTTTTGTTCCACAATGAATGTCTGGCAAAAAATAGTTAATTTCAATGCTAGCCGTTCTGAAACCAATCGGCAAATTACTCATAATGCTTAACTCGCCGAGAAAATCACTTTCTTTCCCATGATTGTCTGGCAAAAATAGTTAATTTAGATGCAAGCCGTTCTGAAAGCGATCGGCGAATTACTCAAAATTCTTAACTCGCCGAGAAAATCACTTTTGTTTCACAATGAATGTCTGGCAAAAAATAGGAAATTACAATGCACGCCGTTCTGAAACCAATCGGCAAATTTCTCCAAATGCTGAACGCGCCGAGAAAATCACTTTTGTTCCACAATGAACGCCTGGCAAAAATAGTTAATGTGATGCAAGCCGTTCTGAAACCAATCGGCAAATTCCTCAAAATGCTGAACTCGCCGAGAAAATCACCCTTTTCCCACAATGAATGTCTGGCAAAAAATAGTAAATTTCAATGCAAGCCGTTCTGAAACCGATCGGCAAATTACTCAAAATGCTTATCGCGCCGAGAAAATCACTTTTTTCCCCACAATGAATGTCTGGCAAAAAATAGTTAATTTGGATGAAAGTCGTTCTGAAACCAAACGGCAAATTACCCAAAATGCTTAACTCGCCGAGAAAATCACTTTTGTTCCACAATGAACGCCTGGAAAAAAATAGTTAATTTCAATGCAAGCCGTTCTGAAACCAATCGGCAAATTACTCAAAATGCTAAACTCGCCGAGAAAATAACCCTTTTCCCACAATGAATGTCTGGCAAAAAATTGTAAATTTCAATGCAAGCCGTTCTGAAAACAATCGACAAATTGCTCAAAATGGTTAACTCGCCGAGAAAATCACTTTTGTTCCACAATGAATGTCTGGCAAAAATAGTAAATTGTGATGCAAGCCGTTCTGAAACCAATAGGCAAATTACTCAAAATGCCTAACTCGCCGAGAAAATCACTTTTGTTCCACAATGAATGTCTGGCAAAAAATAGTAAATTTCAATGCAAGCCGTTCTGAAACCAATCGGCAAATTACTCAAAATGCTTAACTCGCCGAGAAAATCACTTTATTTCCAAAATGAATGTCTGGCAAAAATAATTAATTTTGATGCAAGCCGTTCTGAAAGCGATCGGCGAATTACTCAAAATGCTTAACTCGCCGAGAAAATTACTTTTGTTTCACAATGAATGTCTGGCAAAAAATAGGAAATTTCAATGCAAGCCGTTTTGAAACCAATCGGCAAATTGCTCAAAATGCTGAACGCGCCGAGAAAATCACTTTTGTTCCACAATGAATGCCTGGCAAAAAATAGTAATTTTGCCGCAAGACGTGCTGATACCAATCAGCAAATTACTCAAAATGCTTAACTCGCCGAGAAAATCACTTTTGTTCCACAATGAATGCCTGGCAAAAAATAGTTAATTGTCTTGCAAGCCGTTCTGAAACCAATCGGCAAATTACTCAAAATACTTAACTCGCCGAGAAAATCACTTTTGTTCCACAATGAATGTCTTGCACAAAATAGGAAATTTCAATGCAAGCCGTTCTGAAACCAATCGGCAAATTACTCAAAATGCTTAACTCGCCGAGAAAATCACTTTCTTTCCACATGATTGTCTGGGAAAAATAGTTAATTTCGATGCAAGCCGTTCTGAAAGCAATCGGCGAATTACTCAAAATGCTTAAATCGCCGAGAAAATCACTTTTGTCCCACAATGAACGCCTGGCAAAAAATAGTTAATTGCGATGCAAGCCGTTCTGAAACCAATCGGCAAATTACTCAAAATTCTATACTCGCCGAGAAAATCACCTTTTTCCCACAATGAATGTCTGGCAAAAAATAGTAAATTTCAATGCAAGCTGTTCTGAAAACAATCGGCAAATTGCTCAAAATGCTTAACTCGCCGAAAAATCACTTTTGTTCCACAATGAATGTCTGGCAAAAAATAGTAAATTTCAATGCAAGCCGTTCTGAAACCAATCGGCAAATTACTCAAAATGCTTAACTCGCCGAGAAAATTACTTTTTTCCCACAATGAAAGTCTGGCAAAAAATAGTAAATTTGAATGCAAGCCGTTCTGAAAGCAATCGGCAAATTACTCAAAATGCTTAACTCGCCGAGAAAATCACTTTTGTTCCACAATGAATGCCTGGCAAAAAATAGTTAATTGTGTTGCAAGCCGTTTTGAAACCAATCGGCAAATTACTCAAAATGCTTAACTCGCCGAGAAAATCACTTTTTTCCCCACAATGAATGTCTGGCAAAAAATAGTTAATTTCAATGCAAGCCGTTCTGAAACCAATCGGCAAATTACTCAAAATGCTTAACTTGCGGAGAAAATCAGTTTTTTTTCACAATCAATGTCTGGCAAACAATAGTTAATTTTGATTCAAGAAGTTCTGAAACCAATCGGCAAATTACTCAAAATGCTTCACTCGCCGAGAAAATCGCTTTTGTTCCACAATGAATGTCTGGCATAAAATAGTAAATTTTGATGCAAGCCGTTCTGAAACCAATCGGCAAATTACTCAAAACGCTGAACTCGCCGAGAAAATAACTTTGTTCCCACAATGTATGTTTGGAAAAAAGAGTAAATTTTAATGTAAGCCGTTCTAAAACCAATCGGCAAATTACTCAAAATGCTTAACTCGCCGAGAAAATTACTTTTGTCCCACAATGAATGTCTGGCAAAAAATAGTAAATTTCAATGCAAGCCGTTCTGAAAGCAATCGGCAAACTACTCAAAATGCTTAACTCGCCGAGAAAATCACCTTTTTCCCACAATGAATGTCTGGCAAAAAATAGTAAATTTCAATGCAAGCTGTTCTGAAAACAATCGGCAAATTGCTCAAAATGCTTAACTCGCCGAAAAATCACTTTTGTTCCACAATGAATGCCTGGCAAAAAATAGTAATTTTGCCGCAAGACGTGCTGATACCAATCAGCAAATTACTCAAAATGCTTAACTCGCCGAGAAAATCACTTTTGTTCCACAATGAATGCCTGGCAAAAAATAGTTAATTGTCTTGCAAGCCGTTCTGAAACCAATCGGCAAATTACTCAAAATACTTAACTCGCCGAGAAAATCACTTTTGTTCCACAATGAATGTCTTGCACAAAATAGGAAATTTCAATGCAAGCCGTTCTGAAACCAATCGGCAAATTACTCAAAATGCTTAACTCGCCGAGAAAATCACTTTCTTTCCACATGATTGTCTGGGAAAAATAGTTAATTTCGATGCAAGCCGTTCTGAAAGCAATCGGCGAATTACTCAAAATGCTTAAATCGCCGAGAAAATCACTTTTGTCCCACAATGAACGCCTGGCAAAAAATAGTTAATTGCGATGCAAGCCGTTCTGAAACCAATCGGCAAATTACTCAAAATTCTATACTCGCCGAGAAAATCACCTTTTTCCCACAATGAATGTCTGGCAAAAAATAGTAAATTTCAATGCAAGCTGTTCTGAAAACAATCGGCAAATTGCTCAAAATGCTTAACTCGCCGAAAAATCACTTTTGTTCCACAATGAATGTCTGGCAAAAAATAGTAAATTTCAATGCAAGCCGTTCTGAAACCAATCGGCAAATTACTCAAAATGCTTAACTCGCCGAGAAAATTACTTTTTTCCCACAATGAAAGTCTGGCAAAAAATAGTTAATTGTGATGCAAGCCGTTCTGAAACCAATCGGCAAATTACTCAAAATGCTTAACTCGCCGAGAAAATCACTTTTGTTCCACAATGAACGGCTGGCAAAAAATAGTAAATTGTGATGCAAGCCGTTCTGAAACCAATCGGCAAATTACTCAAAATGCTTAACTCGCCGAGAAAATCACTTTGTTCGCACAATGAATGTTTGGAAAAAAGAGTAAATTTTAATGCAAGCCGTTCTAAAACCAATCGGCAAATTACTCAAAATGCTTAACTCGCCGAGAAAATCACTTTTGTTCCACAATGAACGCCTGGCAAAAAATAGTTAATTGTGATGCAAGCCGTTCTGAAACCAATCGGCAAATTACTCAAAATGCTTAACTCGCCGAGAAAATCACTTTTGTTCCACAATGAATGTCTGGCAAAAAATAGTAAATTTCAATGCAAGCCGTTCTGAAACCGATCGGCAAATTACTCAAAATGCTTAACGCGCCGAGAAAATCACTTTTTTCCCCACAATGAATGTCTGGCAAAAAGTAGTTAATTTGGATGAAAGTCGTTCTGAAACCAATCGGCAAATTACTCAAAATGCGAAATTCGCTGAGAAAATCACTTTCTTGCCACAATGAATGTCTGGCAAAAGTAGTACATTTTAGTGCAAACTGTTCTGAAACCAACCGGCAAATTACTGAAAATGCATAACTCGCTGAGAAAATCAGTATTTTTCAACAATGAATGTCTGGCAAAAAATAGTTAATTGTGATGCAAACCGTTCTGAAACCAATCTGCAAATTGCTCAAAATGCTTAACGCGCCGAGAAAATCACTTTTTTCCCCACAATGAATGTCTGGCAAAAAATAGTTAATTTCAATGCAAGCCGTTCTGAAACCAATCGGCAAATTACTCAAAATGCTTAATTCGCGGAGAAAATCAGTTTTTTTTCACAATCAATGTCTGGCAAACAATAGTTAATTTTGATTCAAGACGTTCTGAAACCAATCGGCAAATTACTCAAAATGCTTAACTCGCCGAGAAAATCACGTTTGTTCAACAACGAATGTCTTGCAAAAAATAGGAAATTTCAATGCAAGCCGTTCTGAAACCAATCGGCAAATTACTCAAAATGCTTAACTCGCCGAGAAAACCACTTTCTTTCCACATGATTGTCGGCAAAAATAGTTAGTTTTGATGCAAGCCGTTCTGAAAGCGATCGGCGAATTACTCAAAATGCATAACTCGCCGAGAAAAACACTTTTGTTACACAATGATTGCCTGGCAAAAAATAGTTAATTGTGTTGCAAGCCGTTTTGAAACCAATCGGCAAATTACTCAAAATGCTTAACTCGCCGAGAAAATCACTTTTTTCCCCACAATGAATGTCTGGCAAAAAATAGTTAATTTCAATGCAAGCCGTTCTGAAACCAATCGGCAAATTACTCAAAATGCTTAACTTGCGGAGAAAATCAGTTTTTTTTCACAATCAATGTCTGGCAAACAATAGTTAATTTTGATTCAAGAAGTTCTGAAACCAATCGGCAAATTACTCAAAATGCTTCACTCGCCGAGAAAATCGCTTTTGTTCCACAATGAATGTCTGGCATAAAATAGTAAATTTTGATGCAAGCCGTTCTGAAACCAATCGGCAAATTACTCAAAACGCTGAACTCGCCGAGAAAATAACTTTGTTCCCACAATGTATGTTTGGAAAAAAGAGTAAATTTTAATGTAAGCCGTTCTAAAACCAATCGGCAAATTACTCAAAATGCTTAACTCGCCGAGAAAATTACTTTTGTCCCACAATGAATGTCTGGCAAAAAATAGTAAATTTCAATGCAAGCCGTTCTGAAAGCAATCGGCAAACTACTCAAAATGCTTAACTCGCCGAGAAAATCACTTTTGTTCCACAATGAATGCCTGGCAAAAAATAGTTAATTGTGTTGCAAGCCGTTCTGAAACCAATCGGCAAATTACTCAAAATGCTTAACTCGCCGAGAAAATCACTTTTGTTCCACAATGAACGCCTGGCAAAAAATAGTTAATTGTGATGCAAGCCGTTCTGAAACCAATCGGCAAATTACTCAAAATGCTTAATTCGCGGAGAAAATCAGTTTTTTTTCACAATCAATGTCTGGCAAACAATAGTTAATTTTGATTCAAGACGTTCCAAAACCAATCGGCAAATTTTCTCGCCGAGAAAATCATTTTCTTGCCACAATGAATGTCTTGCATAAAATAGTAAATTTTGATGCAAGCCGTTCTGAAACCAATCGGCAAATTACTCAAAATGCTTAACTCGCCAAGAAAATCACGTTTGTTCCACAACGAATGTCTTGCAAAAAATAGGAAATTTCAATGCAAGCCGTTCTGAAACCAATCGGCAAATTACTCAAAATGCTTAACTCGCCGAGAAAACCACTTTCTTTCCACATGATTGTCGGCAAAAATAGTTAGTTTTGATGCAAGCCGTTCTGAAAGCGATCGGCGAATGACTCAAAATGCTGAACTCGCCGAGAAATACACTTTTGTTACACAATGATTGCCTGGCAAAAAATAGTTAATTGTGTTGCAAGCCGTTTTGAAACTAATCGGCAAATTACTCAAAATGCTTAACTCGCCCAGAAAATCACTTTTGTTCCACAATGAACGCCTGGCAAAAAATAGTTAATTGTGATGCAAGCCGTTCTGAAACCAATCGGCAAATTACTCAAACTGCTTAACTCGCAGAGAAAATCGCATTTTCCCACAGTGAATGTCTGGCAAAAAATAGTTAATTTCAATGCAAGCCGTTCTGAAACCGATCGGCAAATTACTCAAAATGCTTAACGCGCCGAGAAAATCACTTTTTTCCCCACAATGAATGTCTGGCAAAAAATAGTTAATTTGGATGAAAGTCGTTCTGAAACCAATCGGCAAATTACTCAAAATGCTTAATTCGCTGAGAAAATCACTTTCTTGCCACAATGAATGTCTGGCAAAAAGTAGTACATTTTAGTGCAAACTGTTCTGAAACCAACCGGCAAATTACTCAAAATGCATAACTCGCTGAGAAAATCAGTATTTTTCAACAATGAATGTCTGGCAAAAAATAGTTAATTGTGATGCAAACCGTTCTGAAACCAATCGGCAAATTGCTCAAAATGCTTAACTCGCCGAGAAAATCACTTTTGTTCCACAATGAATGCCAGGCAAAAATAGTTAATTGTGATGCAAGCCGTTCTGAAAACAATCGGCAAATTACTCAAAATGCTTAACTCGCCGAGAAAATTACTTTTTTCCCACAATGAATGTCTGGCAAAAAATAGTAAATTTCAATGCAAGCCGTTCTGAAAATAATCGGCTAAATGCTCAAAATGCTTAACTCGCCGAGAAAATCACTTTTGTTCCACAATGAATGTCTGGCAAAAATAGTAAATTGTGATGCAAGCAGTTCTGAAACCAATCGGCAAATTACTCAAAATGCCTAACTCGCCGAGAAAATCACTTTTGTTCCACAATGAATGTCTGGCAAAAAATAGTAAATTTCAATGCAAGCCGTTCTGAAACCGATCGGCAAATTACTCAAAATGCTTAACGCGCCGAGAAAATCACTTTTTTTCCCCACAATGAATGTCTGGCAAAAAATAGTTAATTTCATTGCAAGCCGTTCTGAAAGCAATCGGCAAATTACTCAAAATGCTTAACTCGCGGAGAAAATCACTTTTTTTTCACAATCAATGTCTGGCAAACAATAATTAATTTTGATTCAAGAAGTTCTGAAACCAATCGGCAAATTACTCAAAATGCTTAACTCGCCGAGAAAATCGCTTTTGTTCCACAATGAATGTCTGGCATAAAATAGTAAATTTTGATGCAAGCCGTTCTGAAACCAAACGGCAAATTACTCAAAATGCTTAACTGGCCGAGAAAATCACTTTTGTTCCACAATGAATGTCTGGCAAAAAATAGTTAATTTCAATGCTAGCCGTTCTGAAACCAATCGGCAAATTACTCATAATGCTTAACTCGCCGAGAAAATCACTTTCTTTCCCATGATTGTCTGGCAAAAATAGTTAATTTTGATGCAAGCCGTTCTGAAAGCGATCGGCGAATTACTCAAAATGCTTAACTCGCCGAGAAAATCACTTTTGTTTCACAATGAATGTCTGGCAAAAAATAGTTAATTTCAATGCAAGCCGTTCTGAAACCAATCGGCAAATTGCTCATAATGCTTAACTCGCCGAGAAAATCACTTTCTTTCCCATGATTGTCTGGCAAAAATAGTTAATTTTGATGCAAGCCGTTCTGAAAGCGATCGGCGAATTACTCAAAATGCTTAACTCGCCGAGAAAATCACTTTTGTTTCACAATGAATGTCTGGCAAAAAATAGGAAATTTCAATGCAAGCCGTTCTGAAACCAATCGGCAAATTGCTCAAAATGCTGAACGCGCCGAGAAAATCACTTTTGTTCCACAGGGAATGTCTGGCAAAAAATAGTAAATTTCAATGCAAGCCGTTCTGAAAACAATCGGCAAATTGCTCAAAATGTTTAACTCGCCGAGAAAATCACTTTTTTGCCACAATGAATGTCTGGCAAAAAATAGTAAATTTCAATCCATGCCGTTCTGAAAGCAATCGGCAAACTACTGAAAATGCTTAACTCGCCGAGAAAATCACTTTTGTTCCACAATGAATGCCTGGCAAAAAATAGTTAATTGTGTTGCAAGCCGTTCTGAAACCAATCGGCAAATTACTCAAAATGCTTAACTCGCCGTGAAAATCACTTTTGTTCCACAATGAACGCCTGGCAAAAAATAGTTAATGTAATGCAAGTTGTTCTGAAACCAATCGGCAAATTACTCAAAATGCTTAACTCGCCGAGAAAATCACCTTTTTCCCACAATGAATGTCGGGCAAAAAATAGTAAAATTCAATGCAAGCCGTTCTGAAACCGATCGGCAAATTACTCAAAATGCTGAACGCGCCGAGAAAATCACTTTTTTCCCCACAATGAATGTCTGGCAAAAAATAGTTAATTTGGATGAAAGTCGTTCTGAAACCAAACGGCGAATTACTCAAAATTCTGAACGCGCCGAGAAAATCACTTTTGTTCCACAATGAATGTCTGGCAAAAAATAGTAATTTTGACGCAAGACGTTCTGATACCAATCAGCAAATTACTCAAAATGCTTAACTCGCCGAGAAAATCACTTTTGTTCCACAATGAATGCCTGGCAAAAAATAGTTAATTGTGTTGCAAGCCGTTCTGAAACCAATCGGCAAATTACTCAAAATGCTTAACTCGCCGAGAAAATCACTTTTGTTCCACAATGAACGCCTGGCAAAAAATAGTTAATGTGATGCAAGCCGTTCTGAAACCAATCGGCAAATTACTCAAAATGCTTAACTCGCCGAGAAAATCACTTTTTTCCCACAATGAATGTCTGGCAAAAAATAGTAAATTTCAATGCAAGCCGTTCTGAAACCGATCGGCAAATTACTCAAAATGCTTAACGCGCCGAGAAAATCACTTTTTTCCCCACACTGAATGTCTGGCAAAAAATAGTTAATTTGGATGAAAGTCGTTCTGAAACCAAACGGCAAATTACTCAAAATGCTTTACTCGCCGAGAAAATCAATTTTGTTCCACAATGAATGTCTGGCAAAAAATAGTTAATTTCAATGCAAGCCGTTCTGAAACCAATCGGCAAATTACTCATAATGCTTAACTCGCCGAGAAAATCACTTTCTTTCCCATGATTGTCTGGCAAAAATAGTTAATTTTGATGCAAGCCGTTCTGAAAGCGATCGGCGAATTACTCAAAATGCTTAACTCGCCGAGAAAATCACGTTTTTCCCACAATGAATGTCTGGCAAAAAATAGTAAAATTCAATGCAAGCCGTTCTGAAACCGATCGGCAAATTACTCAAAATCCTTAACGCGCCGAGAAAATCACTTTTTTCCCCACAATGAATGTCTGGCAAAAAATAGTTAATTTGGATGAAAGTCGTTCTGAAACCAAACGGCGAATTACTCAAAATTCTGAACGCGCCGAGAAAATCACTTTTGTTCCACAATGAATGCCTGGCAAAAAATAGTACTTTTGACGCAAGACGTTCTGATACCAATCAGCAAATTACTCAAAATGCTTAACTCGCCGAGAAAATCACTTTTGTTCCTCAATGAACGCCTGGCAAAAAATAGTTAATGTGATGCAAGCCGTTCTGAAACCAATCGGCAAATTACTCAAAATGCTTAACTCGCCGAGAAAATCACTTTTTTCCCACAATGAATGTCTGGCAAAAAATAGTAAATTTCAATGCAAGCCGTTCTGAAACCGATCGGCAAATTACTCAAAATGCTTAACGCGCCGAGAAAATCACCTTTTTCCCCACACTGAATGTCTGGCAAAAAATAGTTAATTTGGATGAAAGTCGTTCTGAAACCAAACGGCAAATTACTCAAAATGCTTTACTCGCCGAGAAAATCACTTTTGTTCCACAATGAATGTCTGGCAAAAAATAGTTAATTTCAATGCAAGCCGTTCTGAAACCAATCGGCAAATTACTCATAATGCTTAACTCGCCGAGAAAATCACTTTCTTTCCCATGATTTTCTGGCAAAAATAGTTAATTTTGATGCAAGCCGTTCTGAAAGCGATCGGCGAATTACTCAAAATGCTTAACTGGCCGAGAAAATCACTTTTGTTTCACAATGAATGTCTGGCAAAAAATAGTTAATTTCAATGCAAGCATTTCTGAAACCAATCGGCAAATTACTCAAAATGCTTAACTCGCCGAGAAAATCACTTTCTTTCCCATGATTGTCTGGCAAAAATAGTTAATTTTGATGCAAGCCGTTCTGAAAGCGATCGGCGAATTACTCAAAATGCTTAACTCGCCGAGAAAATCACTTTTGTTTCACAATGAATGTCTGGCAAAAAATAGGAAATTTCAATGCAAGCCGTTCTGAAACCAATCGGCAAATTGCTCAAAATGCTGAACGCGCCGAGAAAATCACTTTTGTTCCACAGGGAATGTCTGGCAAAAAATAGTAAATTTCAATGCAAGCCGTTCTGAAAACAATCGGCAAATTGCTCAAAATGTTTAACTCGCCGAGAAAATCACTTTTTTGCCACAATGAATGTCTGGCAAAAAATAGTAAATTTCAATCCATGCCGTTCTGAAAGCAATCGGCAAACTACTGAAAATGCTTAACTCGCCGAGAAAATCACTTTTGTTCCACAATGAATGCCTGGCAAAAAATAGATAATTGTGTTGCAAGCCGTTCTGAAACCAATCGGCAAATTACTCAAAATGCTTAACTCGCCGTGAAAATCACTTTTGTTCCACAATGAACGCCTGGCAAAAAATAGTTAATGTAATGCAAGCCGTTCTGAAACCAATCGGCAAATTACTCAAAATGCTTAACTCGCCGAGAAAATCACCTTTTTCTCACAATGAATGTCGGGCAAAAAATAGTAAAATTCAATGCAAGCCGTTCTGAAACCGATCGGCAAATTACTCAAAATGCTGAACGCGCCGAGAAAATCACTTTTTTCCCCACAATGAATGTCTGGCAAAAAATAGTTAATTTGGATGAAAGTCGTTCTGAAACCAAACGGCGAATTACTCAAAATTCTGAACGCGCCGAGAAAATCACTTTTGTTCCACAATGAATGCCTGGCAAAAAATAGTAATTTTGACGCAAGACGTTCTGATACCAATCAGCAAATTACTCAAAATGCTTAACTCGCCGAGAAAATCACTTTTGTTCCACAATGAATGCCTGGCAAAAAATAGTTAATTGTGTTGCAAGCCGTTCTGAAACCAATCGGCAAATTACTCAAAATGCTTAACTCGCCGAGAAAATCACTTTTGTTCCACAATGAACGCCTGGCAAAAAATAGTTAATGTGATGCAAGCCGTTCTGAAACCAATCGGCAAATTACTCAAAATGCTTAACTCGCCGAGAAAATCACTTTTTTCCCACAATGAATGTCTGGCAAAAAATAGTAAATTTCAATGCAAGCCGTTCTGAAACAGATCGGCAAATTACTCAAAATGCTTAACGCGCCGAGAAAATCACTTTTTTCCCCACACTGAATGTCTGGCAAAAAATAGTTAATTTGGATGAAAGTCGTTCTGAAACCAAACGGCAAATTACTCAAAATGCTTTACTCGCCGAGAAAATCACTTTTGTTCCACAATGAATGTCTGGCAAAAAATAGTTAATTTCAATGCAAGCCGTTCTGAAACCAATCGGCAAATTACTCATAATGCTTAACTCGCCGAGAAAATCACTTTCTTTCCCATGATTGTCTGGCAAAAATAGTTAATTTTGATGCAAGCCGTTCTGAAAGCGATCGGCGAATTACTCAAAATGCTTAACTCGCCGAGAAAATCACCTTTTTCCCACAATGAATGTCTGGCAAAAAATAGTAAAATTCAATGCAAGCCGTTCTGAAACCGATCGGCAAATTACTCAAAATCCTTAACGCGCCGAGAAAATCACTTTTTTCCCCACAATGAATGTCTGGCAAAAAATAGTTAATTTGGATGAAAGTCGTTCTGAAACCAAACGGCGAATTACTCAAAATTCTGAACGCGCCGAGAAAATCACTTTTGTTCCACAATGAATGCCTGGCAAAAAATAGTAATTTTGACGCAAGACGTTCTGATACCAATCAGCAAATTACTCAAAATGCTTAACTCGCCGAGAAAATCACTTTTGTTCCTCAATGAACGCCTGGCAAAAAATAGTTAATGTGATGCAAGCCGTTCTGAAACCAATCGGCAAATTACTCAAAATGCTTAACTCGCCGAGAAAATCACTTTTTTCCCACAATGAATGTCTGGCAAAAAATAGTAAATTTCAATGCAAGCCGTTCTGAAACCGATCGGCAAATTACTCAAAATGCTTAACGCGCCGAGAAAATCACCTTTTTCCCCACACTGAATGTCTGGCAAAAAATAGTTAATTTGGATGAAAGTCGTTCTGAAACCAAACGGCAAATTACTCAAAATGCTTTACTCGCCGAGAAAATCACTTTTGTTCCACAATGAATGTCTGGCAAAAAATAGTTAATTTCAATGCAAGCCGTTCTGAAACCAATCGGCAAATTACTCATAATGCTTAACTCGCCGAGAAAATCACTTTCTTTCCCATGATTTTCTGGCAAAAATAGTTAATTTTGATGCAAGCCGTTCTGAAAGCGATCGGCGAATTACTCAAAATGCTTAACTCGCCGAGAAAATCACTTTTGTTTCACAATGAATGTCTGGCAAAAAATAGTTAATTTCAATGCAAGCATTTCTGAAACCAATCGGCAAATTACTCATAATGCTTAACTCGCCGAGAAAATCACTTTCTTTCCCATGATTGTCTGGCAAAAATAGTTAATTTTGATGCAAGCCGTTCTGAAAGCGATCGGCGAATTACTCAAAATGCTTAACTCGCCGAGAAAATCACTTTTGTTTCACAATGAATGTCTGGCAAAAAATAGGAAATTTCAATGCAAGCCGTTCTGAAACCAATCGGCAAATTGCTCAAAATGCTGAACGCGCCGAGAAAATCACTTTTGTTCCACAGGGAATGTCTGGCAAAAAATAGTAAATTTCAATGCAAGCCGTTCTGAAAACAATCGGCAAATTGCTCAAAATGTTTAACTCGCCGAGAAAATCACTTTTTTGCCACAATGAATGTCTGGCAAAAAATAGTAAATTTCAATCCATGCCGTTCTGAAAGCAATCGGCAAACTACTGAAAATGCTTAACTCGCCGAGAAAATCACTTTTGTTCCACAATGAATGCCTGGCAAAAAATAGTTAATTGTGTTGCAAGCCGTTCTGAAACCAATCGGCAAATTACTCAAAATGCTTAACTCGCCGTGAAAATCACTTTTGTTCCACAATGAACGCCTGGCAAAAAATAGTTAATGTGATGCAAGCCGTTCTGAAACCAATCGGCAAATTACTCAAAATGCTTAACTCGCCGAGAAAATCACCTTTTTCCCACAATGAATGTCTGGCAAAAAATAGTAAAATTCAATGCAAGCCGTTCTGAAACCGATCGGCAAATTACTCAAAATGCTTAACGCGCCGAGAAAATCACTTTTTTCCCCACAATGAATGTCTGGCAAAAAATAGTTAATTTGGATGAAAGTCGTTCTGAAACCAAACGGCGAATTACTCAAAATTCTGAACGCGCCGAGAAAATCACTTTTGTTCCACAATGAATGCCTGGCAAAAAATAGTAATTTTGACGCAAGACGTTCTGATACCAATCAGCAAATTACTCAAAATGCTTAACTCGCCGAGAAAATCACTTTTGTTCCACAATGAATGCCTGGCAAAAAATAGTTAATTGTGTTGCAAGCCGTTCTGAAACCAATCGGCAAATTACTCAAAATGCTTAACTCGCCGAGAAAATCACTTTTGTTCCACAATGAACGCCTGGCAAAAAATAGTTAATGTGATGCAAGCCGTTCTGAAGCCAATCGGCAAATTGCTCAAAATGCTTAACTCGCCGAGAAAATCACCTTTTTCCCACAATGAATGTCTGGCAAAAAATAGTAAATTTCAATGCTAGCCGTTCTGAAACCAATCGGCAAATTACTCATAATGCTTAACTCGCCGAGAAAATCACTTTCTTTCCCATGATTGTCTGGCAAAAATAGTTAATTTTGATGCAAGCCGTTCTGAAAGCGATCGGCGAATTACTCAAAATGCTTAACTCGCCGAGAAAATCACTTTTGTTTCACAATGAATCTCTGGCAAAAAATAGTTAATTTCAATGCAAGCCGTTCTGAAACCAATCGGCAAATTACTCATAATGCTTAACTCGCCGAGAAAATCACTTTCTTTCCCATGATTGTCTGTCAAAAATAGTTAATTTTGATGCAAGCCGTTCTGAAAGCGATCGGCGAATTACTCAAAATGCTTAACTCGCCGAGAAAATCAATTTTGTTTCACAATGAATGTCTGGCAAAAAATAGGAAATTTCAATGCAAGCCGTTCTGAAACCAATCGGCAAATTACTCATAATGTTTAACTCGCCGAGAAAATCACTTCCTTTCCCATGATTGTCTGGCAAAAATACTTAATTTTGATGCAAGCCGTTCTGAAAGCAATCGGCAAACTACTGCAAATGCTTAACTCGCCGAGAAAATCACTTTTGTTCCACAATGAATGCCTGGCAAAAATTAGTTAATTGTGTTGCAAGCCGTTCTGAAACCAATCGGCAAATTACTCAAAATGCTTAACTCGCCGTGAAAATCACTTTTGTTCCACAATGAATGTCTGGCAAAAAATAGTTAATTTCAATGCTAGCCGTTCTGAAACCAATCGGCAAATTACTCATAATGCTTAACTCGCCGAGAAAATCACTTTCTTTCCCATGATTGTCTGGCAAAAATAGTTAATTTTGATGCAAGCCGTTCTGAAAGCGATCGGCGAATTACTCAAAATTCTTAACTCGCCGAGAAAATCACTTTTGTTTCACAATGAATGTCTGGCAAAAAATAGGAAATTTCAATGCACGCCGTTCTGAAACCAATCGGCAAATTTCTCCAAATGCTGAACGCGCCGAGAAAATCACTTTTGTTCCACAATGAACGCCTGGCAAAAATAGTTAATGTGATGCAAGCCGTTCTGAAACCAATCGGCAAATTCCTCAAAATGCTGAACTCGCCGAGAAAATCACCCTTTTCCCACAATGAATGTCTGGCAAAAAATAGTAAATTTCAATGCAAGCCGTTCTGAAACCGATCGGCAAATTACTCAAAATGCTTATCGCGCCGAGAAAATCACTTTTTTCCCCACAATGAATGTCTGGCAAAAAATAGTTAATTTGGATGAAAGTCGTTCTGAAACCAAACGGCAAATTACCCAAAATGCTTAACTCGCCGAGAAAATCACTTTTGTTCCACAATGAACGCCTGGAAAAAAATAGTTAATTTCAATGCAAGCCGTTCTGAAACCAATCGGCAAATTACTCAAAATGCTAAACTCGCCGAGAAAATAACCCTTTTCCCACAATGAATGTCTGGCAAAAAATTGTAAATTTCAATGCAAGCCGTTCTGAAAACAATCGGCAAATTGCTCAAAATGGTTAACTCGCCGAGAAAATCACTTTTGTTCCACAATGAATGTCTGGCAAAAATAGTAAATTGTGATGCAAGCCGTTCTGAAACCAATAGGCAAATTACTCAAAATGCCTAACTCGCCGAGAAAATCACTTTTGTTCCACAATGAATGTCTGGCAAAAAATAGTAAATTTCAATGCAAGCCGTTCTGAAACCGATCGGCAAATTACTCAAAATGCTTAACGCGCCGAGAAAATCACTTTTGTTCCACAATGAACGCCTGGCAAAAAATAGTTAATGTGATGCAAGCCATTCTGAAACCAATCGGCAAATTACTCAAAATGCTTAACTCGCCGTGAAAATCACCTTTTTCCCACAATGAATGTCTGGCAAAAAATGGTAAATTTGAATGCAAGCCGTTCTGAAACCGATCGGCAAATTACTCCAAATGCTTAACGCGCCGAGAAAATCACTTTTTTCCCCACAATGAATGTCTGGCAAAAAATAGTTAATTTGGATGAAAGTCGTTCTGAAACCAATCGGCAAATTACTCAAAATGCTTTATTCGCTGAGAAAATCACTTTCTTGCCACAATGAATGTCTGGCAAAAAGTAGTACATTTTAATGCAAACTGTTCTGAAACCAACCGGCAAATTACTCCAAATGCATAACTCGCTGAGAAAATCAGTATTTTTCAACAATGAATGTCTGGCAAAAAATAGTTAATTGTGTTGCAAGCCGTTCTGAAACCAATCGGCAAATTGCTCAAAATGCATAACTCGCCGAGAAAATCACTTTTGTTCCACAATGAATGCCAGGCAAAAAATAGTTAATTGTGATGCAAGCCGTTCTGAAACCAATCGGTAAATTACTCAAAATGCTTAACTCGCCGAGAAAATTACTTTTTTCCCACAATGAATGTCTGGCAAAAAATAGTAAATTTCAATGCAAGCCGTTCTGAAAGCAATCGGCAAACTACTCAAAATGCTTAACTCGCCGAGAAAATCACTTTTGTTCCACAATGAATGCCTGGCATAAAATAGATAATTGTGTTGCTAGCCGTTCTGAAACCAATCGGCAAATTACTCAAAATGCTTAACTCGCTGAGAAAATCACTTTTGTTCCACAATGAACGCCTGGCAAAAAATAGTTAATTGTGATGCAAGCCGTTCTGAAACCAATCGGCAAATTACTCAAAATGCTAAACTCGCCGAGAAAATCACCCTTTTCCCACAATGAATGTCTGGCAAAAAATAGTAAATTTCAATGCAAGCCGTTCTGAAAACAATCGGCAAAATGCTCAAAATGCTTAACTCGCCGAGAAAATCACTTTTGTTCAACAATGAATGTCTGGCAAAAATAGTAAATTGTGATGCAAGCCGTTCTGAAACCAATCGGCAAATTACTCAAAATGCCTAACTCGCCGAGAAAATCACTTTTGTTCCACAATGAATGGCAAAAAATAGTAAATTTCAATGCAAGCCGTTCTGAAACCGATCGGCAAATTACTCAAAATGCTTAACGCGCCGAGAAAATCACTTTTTCCCCACAATGAATGTCTGGCAAAAAATTGTTAATTTCAATGCATGCCGTTCTGAAACCAATCGGCAAATTACTCAAAATGCTTAACTCGCGGAGAAAATCAGTTTTTTTTCACAATCAGTGTCTGGCAAACAATAGTTAATTTAGATTCAAGAAGTTCTGAAACCAACCGGCAAATTACTCAAAATGCTCAACTCGCCGAGAAAATTACTTTTTTCCCACAATGAATGTCTGGCAAAAAATAGTAAATTTCAATGCAAGCCGTTCTGAAAGCAATCGGCAAACTACTCAAAATGCTTAACTCGCCGAGAAAATCACTTTTGTTCCACAATGAACGCCTGGCAAAAAATAGTTAATTGTGATGCAAGCCGTTCTGAAACCAATCGGCAAATTACTCAAAATGCTTAACCCGCCGAGAAAATCACCCTTTTCCCACAATGAATGTCTGGCAAAAAATAGTAAATTTCAATGCAAGCCGTTCTGAAAACAATCGGCAAAATGCTCAAAATGCTTAACTCGCCGAGAAAATGACTTTTGTTCCACAATGAATGTCTGGCAAAAATAGTAAATTGTGATGCAAGCAGTTCTGAAACCAATGGGCAAATTACTCAAAATGCCTAACTCGCCGAGAAAATCACTTTTGTTCCACAATGAATGTCTGGCAAAAAATAGTAAATTTCAATGCAAGCCGTTCTGAAACCGATCGGCAAATTACTCAAAATGCTTAACGCGCCGAGAAAATCACTTTTTTCCCCACAATGAATGTCTGGCAAAAAATAGTTAATTTCAATGCAAACCGTTCTGAAACCAATCGGCAAATTACTCAAAATGCTTAACTCGCGGAGAAAATCAGTTTTTTTTCACAATCAATGTCTGGCAAACAATAGTTAATTTTGATTCAAGAAGTTCTGAAATCAATCGGCAAATTACTCAAAATGCAGTACTCGCCGAGAAAATCATTTTCTTGCCACAATGAATGTCTTGCATAAAATAGTAAATTTTGATGCAAGCCGTTCTGAAACCAATCGGCAAATTATTCAAAATGCTTAACTCGCCGAGAAAATCACGTTTGTTCCACAACGAATGTCTTGCAAAAAATAGGAAATTTCAATGCAAGCCGTTCTGAAACCAATCGGCAAATTACTCAAAATGCTTAACTCGCCGAGAAAATCACATTTTTCCCACAGTGAATGTCTGGCAAAAAATAGTTAATTTCAATGGTAGCCGTTCTGAAACCAATCGGCAAATTACTCATAATGCTTAACTCGCCGAGAAAATCACTTTCTTTCCCATGATTGTCTGGCAAAAATAGTTAATTTTGATGCAAGCCTTTCTGAAAGCGATCGGCGAATTACTCAAAATGCTTAACTCGCCGAGAAAATCACTTTTGTTTCACAATGAATGTCTGGCAAAAAATAGTTAATTTCAATGCTAGCCGTTCTGAAACCAATCGGCAAATTACTCATAATGCTTAACTCGCCGAGAAAATCACTTTCTTTCCCATGATTGTTAATTAACTATCACTTTTGTGCCACAATGAACGCCTGGCAAAAAATAGTTAATGTGATGCAAGCCGTTCTGAAACCAATCGGCAAATTACTCAAAATGCTTAACTCGCCGAGAAAATCACCTTTTTCCCACAATGAATGTCTGGCAAAAAATAGTAAAATTCAATGCAAGCCGTTCTGAAACCGATCGGCAAATTACTCAAAATGCTTAACGCGCTGAGAAAATCACTTTTTTCCCCACAATGAATGTCTGGCAAAAAATAGTTAATTTGGATGAAAGTCGTTCTGAAACCAAACGGCGAATTACTCAAAATGCTGAACGCGCCGAGAAAATCACTTTTGTTCCACAATGAATGCCTGGCAAAAAATAGTAATTTTGACGCAAGACGTTCTGATACCAATCAGCAAATTACTCAAAATGCTTAACTCGCCGAGAAAATCACTTTTGTTCCACAATGAATGCCTGGCAAAAAATAGTTAATTGTGTTGCAAGCCGTTCTGAAACCAATCGGCAAATTACTCAAAATGCTTAACTCGCCGAGAAAATCACTTTTGTTCCACAATGAACGCCTGGCAAAAAATAGTTAATGTGATGCAAGCCGTTCTGAAACCAATCGGCAAATTACTCAAAATGCTTAACTCGCCGAGAAAATCACCTTTTTCCCACAATGAATGTCTGGCAAAAAATAGTAAATTTCAATGCAAGCCGTTCTGAAACCGATCGGCAAATTACTCAAAATGCTTAACGCGCCGAGAAAATCACTTTTTTCCCCACACTGAATGTCTGGCAAAAAATAGTTAATTTGGATGAAAGTCGTTCTGAAACCAAACGGCAAATTACTCAAAATGCTTTACTCGCCGAGAAAATCACTTTTGTTCCACAATGAATGTCTGGCAAAAAATAGTTAATTTCAATGCAAGCCGTTCTGAAACCAATCGGCAAATTACTCATAATGCTTAACTCGCCGAGAAAATCACTTTCTTTCCCATGATTGTCTGGCAAAAATGTTAATTTTGATGCAAGCCGTTCTGAAAGCGATCGGCGAATTACTCAAAATGCTTAACTCGCCGAGAAAATCACATTTGTTTCACAATGAATGTCTGGCAAAAAATAGGAAATTTCAATGCAAGCCGTTCTGAAAATAATCGGCAAATTGCTCAAAATGCTGAACGCGCCGAGAAAACCACTTTTGTTCCACAGGGAATGTCTGGCAAAAAATAGTAAATTTCAATGCAAGCCGTTCTGAAAACAATCGGCAAATTGCTCAAAATGTTTAACTCGCCGAGAAAATCACTTTTTTGCCACAATGAATGTCTGGCAAAAAATAGTAAATTTCAATGCATGCCGTTCTGAAAGCAATCGGCAAACTACTGAAAATGCTTAACTCGCCGAGAAAATCACTTTTGTTCCACAATGAATGCCTGGCAAAAAATAGTTAATTGTGTTGCAAGCCGTTCTGAAACCAATCGGCAAATTACTCAAAATGCTTAACTCGCCGTGAAAATCACTTTTGACCACAATGAACGCCTGGCAAAAAATAGTTAATGTGATGCAAGCCGTTCTGAAACCAATCGGCAAATTACTCAAAATGCTTAACTCGCCGAGAAAATCACCTTTTTCCCACAATGAATGTCTGACAAAAAATAGTAAAATTCAATGCAAGCCGTTCTGAAACCGATCGGCAAATTACTCAAAATGCTTAACGCGCCGAGAAAATCACTTTTTTCCCCACAATGAATGTCTGGCAAAAAATAGTTAATTTGGATGATAGTCGTTCTGAAACCAAACGGCGAATTACTCAAAATGCTTAACTCGCCGAGAAAATCACTTTTTTTTCACTATGAATGTCTGGCAAAAAATAGGAAATTTCAATGCAAGCCGTTCTGAAACCAATCGGCAAATTACTCATAATGCTTTACTCGCCGAGAAAATCACTTTCTTTCCCATGATTGTCTGGCAAAAATAGTTAATTTTGATGCAAGCCGTTCTGAAAGCGATCGGCGAATTACTCAAAATGCTTAACTCGCCGAGAAAATCACTTTTGTTTCACAATGAATGTCTGGCAAAAAATAGTTAATTTCAATGCTAGCCGTTCTGAAACCAATCGGCAAATTACTCATAATGCTTAACTCGCCGAGAAAATCACTTTCTTTCCCATGATTGTTAATTAACTATCACTTTTGTGCCACAATGAACGCCTGGCAAAAAATAGTTAATGTGATGCAAGCCGTTCTGAAACCAATCGGCAAATTACTCAAAATGCTTAACTCGCCGAGAAAATCACCTTTTTCCCACAATGAATGTCTGGCAAAAAATAGTAAAATTCAATGCAAGCCGTTCTGAAACCGATCGGCAAATTACTCAAAATGCTTAACGCGCTGAGAAAATCACTTTTTTCCCCACAATGAACGTCTGGCAAAAAATAGTTAATTTGGATGAAAGTCGTTCTGAAACCAAACGGCGAATTACTCAAAATGCTGAACGCGCCGAGAAAATCACTTTTGTTCCACAATGAATGCCTGGCAAAAAATAGTAATTTTGACGCAAGACGTTCTGATACCAATCAGCAAATTACTCAAAATGCTTAACTCGCCGAGAAAATCACTTTTGTTCCACAATGAATGCCTGGCAAAAAATAGTTAATTGTGTTGCAAGCCGTTCTGAAACCAATCGGCAAATTACTCAAAATGCTTAACTCGCCGAGAAAATCACTTTTGTTCCACAATGAACGCCTGGCAAAAAATAGTTAATGTGATGCAAGCCGTTCTGAAACCAATCGGCAAATTACTCAAAATGCTTAACTCGCCGAGAAAATCACCTTTTTCCCACAATGAATGTCTGGCAAAAAATAGTAAATTTCAATGCAAGCCGTTCTGAAACCGATCGGCAAATTACTCAAAATGCTTAACGCGCCGAGAAAATCACTTTTTTCCCCACACTGAATGTCTGGCAAAAAATAGTTAATTTGGATGAAAGTCGTTCTGAAACCAAACGGCAAATTACTCAAAATGCTTTACTCGCCGAGAAAATCACTTTTGTTCCACAATGAATGTCTGGCAAAAAATAGTTAATTTCAATGCAAGCCGTTCTGAAACCAATCGGCAAATTACTCATAATGCTTAACTCGCCGAGAAAATCACTTTCTTTCCCATGATTGTCTGGCAAAAATGTTAATTTTGATGCAAGCCGTTCTGAAAGCGATCGGCGAATTACTCAAAATGCTTAACTCGCCGAGAAAATCACATTTGTTTCACAATGAATGTCTGGCAAAAAATAGGAAATTTCAATGCAAGCCGTTCTGAAAATAATCGGCAAATTGCTCAAAATGCTGAACGCGCCGAGAAAACCACTTTTGTTCCACAGGGAATGTCTGGCAAAAAATAGTAAATTTCAATGCAAGCCGTTCTGAAAACAATCGGCAAATTGCTCAAAATGTTTAACTCGCCGAGAAAATCACTTTTTTGCCACAATGAATGTCTGGCAAAAAATAGTAAATTTCAATGCATGCCGATCTGAAACCAATCGGCAAATTACTCAAAATGCTTAACTCGCCGTGAAAATCACTTTTGACCACAATGAACGCCTGGCAAAAAATAGTTAATGTGATGCAAGCCGTTCTGAAACCAATCGGCAAATTACTCAAAATGCTTAACTCGCCGAGAAAATCACCTTTTTCCCACAATGAATGTCTGACAAAAAATAGTAAAATTCAATGCAAGCCGTTCTGAAACCGATCGGCAAATTACTCAAAATGCTTAACGCGCCGAGAAAATCACTTTTTTCCCCACAATGAATGTCTGGCAAAAAATAGTTAATTTGGATGATAGTCGTTCTGAAACCAAACGGCGAATTACTCAAAATGCTTAACTCGCCGAGAAAATCACTTTTTTTTCACTATGAATGTCTGGCAAAAAATAGGAAATTTCAATGCAAGCCGTTCTGAAACCAATCGGCAAATTACTCATAATGCTTTACTCGCCGAGAAAATCACTTTCTTTCCCATGATTGTCTGGCAAAAATAGTTAATTTTGATGCAAGCCGTTCTGAAAGCGATCGGCGAATTACTCAAAATGCTTAACTGGCCGAGAAAATCACTTTTGTTTCACAATGAATGTCTGGCAAAAAATAGGAAATTTCAATGCAAGCCGTTCTGAAACTAATCGGCAAATTGCTCAAAATGCTGAACGCGCCGAGAAAATCACTTTTGTTCCACAGGGAATGTCTGGCAAAAAATAGTAAATTTCAATGCAAGCCGTTCTGAAAACAATCGGCAAATTGCTCAAAATGTTTAACTCGCCGAGAAAATCACTTTTTTGCCACAATGAATGTCTGGCAAAAAATAGTAAATTTCAATGCATGCCGTTCTGAAAGCAATCGGCAAACTACTGAAAATGCTTAACTCGCCGAGAAAATCACTTTTGTTCCACAATGAATGCCTGGCAAAAAATAGTTAATTGTGTTGCAAGCCGTTCTGAAACCAATCGGCAAATTACTCAAAATGCTTAACTCGCCGTGAAAATCACTTTTGTTCCACAATGAACGCCTGGCAAAAAATAGTTAATGTGATGCAAGCCGTTCTGAAACCAATCGGCAAATTACTCAAAATGCTTAACTCGCCGAGAAAATCACCTTTTTCCCACAATGAATGTCTGACAAAAAATAGTAAAATTCAATGCAAGCCGTTCTGAAACCGATCGGCAAATTACTCAAAATGCTTAACGCGCCGAGAAAATCACTTTTTTCCCCACAATGAATGTCTGGCAAAAAATAGTTAATTTGGATGAAAGTCGTTCTGAAACCAAACGGCGAATTACTCAAAATGCTTAACTCGCCGAGAAAATCACTTTTTTTTCACTATGAATGTCTGGCAAAAAATAGGAAATTTCAATGCAAGCCGTTCTGAAACCAATCGGCAAATTGCTCAAAATGCTGAACGCGCCGAGAAAATCACTTTTGTTCCACAATGAATGTCTGGCAAAAAATAGTAATTTTGGCGCAAGACGTTCTGATACCAATCAGCAAATTACTCAAAATGCTTAACTCGCCGAGAAAATCACTTTTGTTCCACAATGAATGCCTGGCAAAAAATAGTTAATTGTGTTGCAAGCCGTTTTGAAACCAATCGGCAAATTACTCAAAATGCTTAACTCGCCGAGAAAATCACTTTTGTTCCACAATGAACGCCTGGCAAAAAATAGTTAATGTGATGCAAGCCGTTCTGAAACCATTCGGCAAATTACTCAAAATGCTTAACTCGCCGAGAAAATCACTTTTGTTCCACAATGAACGCCTGGCAAAAAATAGTTAATGTGATGCAAGCCGTTCTGAAACCAATCGGCAAATTACTCAAAATGCTTAACTCGCCGAGAAAATCACTTTTGTTCCACAATGAATGCCTGGCAAAAAATAGTTAATTGTGTTGCAAGCCGTTCTGAAACCAATCGGCAAATTACTCAAAATGCTTAACTCGCCGAGAAAATCACTTTTGTTCCACAATGAATGCCTGGCAAAAAATAGTTAATTGTGTTGCAAGCCGTTCTGAAACCAATCGGCAAATTACTCAAAATGCTTAACTCGCCGAGAAAATCACTTTTGTTCCACAATGAACGCCTGGCAAAAAATAGTTAATGTGATGCAAGCCGTTCGGAAACCAATCGGCAAATTACTCAAAATGCTTAACTCGCCGAGAAAATCAACTTTTTCCCACAATGAATGTCTGGCAAAAAATAGTAAATTTCAATGCAAGCCGTTCTGAAACCGATCGGCAAATTACTCAGAATGCTTCACGCGCCGAGAAAATCACTTTTTTCCCCACAATGCATGTCTGGCAAAAAATAGTTAATTTGGATGAAAGTCGTTCTGAAACCGAACGGCAAATTACTCAAAATGCTTAACTCGCCGAGAAAATCACTTTTGTTCCACAATGAATGTCTGGCAAAAAATAGTTAATTTCAATGCTAGCCGTTCTGAAACCAATCGGCAAATTACTCATAATGCTTAACTCGCCGAGAAAATCACTTTCTTTCCCATGATTGTCTGGCAAAAATAGTTAATTTTGATGCAAGCCGTTCTGAAAGCGATCGGCGAATTACTCAAAATGCTTAACTCGCCGAGAAAATCACTTTTGTTTCACAATGAACGCCTGGCAAAAAATAGTTAATGTGATGCAAGCCGTTCGGAAACCAATCGGCAAATTACTCAAAATGCTTAACTCGCCGAGAAAATCAACTTTTTCCCACAATGAATGTCTGGCAAAAAATAGTAAATTTCAATGCAAGCCGTTCTGAAACCGATCGGCAAATTACTCAGAATGCTTCACGCGCCGAGAAAATCACTTTTTTCCCCACAATGCATGTCTGGCAAAAAATAGTTAATTTGGATGAAAGTCGTTCTGAAACCAAACGGCAAATTACTCAAAATGCTTAACTGGCCGAGAAAATCACTTTTGTTCCACAATGAATGTCAGGCAAAAAATAGTTAATTTCAATGCTAGCCGTTCTGAAACCAATCGGCAAATTACTCATAATGCTTAACTCGCCGAGAAAATCACTTTCTTTCCCATGATTGTCTGGCAAAAATAGTTAATTTTGATGCAAGCCGTTCTGAAAGCAATCGGCAAACTACTGAAAATGCTTAACTGGCCGAGAAAATCACTTTTGTTTCACAATGAATGTCTGGCAAAAAATAGGAAATTTCAATGCAAGCCGTTCTGAAACTAATCGTCAAATTGCTCAAAATGCTGAACGCGCCGAGAAAATCACTTTTGTTCCACAGGGAATGTCTGGCAAAAAATAGTAAATTTCAATGCAAGCCGTTCTGAAAACAATCGGCAAATTGCTCAAAATGTTTAACTCGCCGAGAAAATCACTTTTTTGCCACAATGAATGTCTGGCAAAAAATAGTAAATTTCAATGCATGCCGTTCTGAAAGCAATCGGCAAACTACTGAAAATGCTTAACTCGCCGAGAAAATCACTTTTGTTCCACAATGAATGCCTGGCAAAAAATAGTTAATTGTGTTGCAAGCCGTTCTGAAACCAATCGGCAAATTACTCAAAATGCTTAACTCGCCGTGAAAATCACTTTTGTTCCACAATGAACGCCTGGCAAAAAATAGTTAATGTGATGCAAGCCGTTCTGAAACCAATCGGCAAATTACTCAAAATGCTTAACTTGCCGAGAAAATCACCTTTTTCCCACAATGAATGTCTGACAAAAAATAGTAAAATTCAATGCAAGCCGTTCTGAAACCGATCGGCAAATTACTCAAAATGCTTAACGCGCCGAGAAAATCACTTTTTTCCCCACAATGAATGTCTGGCAAAAAATAGTTAATTTGGATGAAAGTCGTTCTGAAACCAAACGGCGAATTACTCAAAATGCTTAACTCGCCGAGAAAATCACTTTTTTTTCACTATGAATGTCTGGCAAAAAATAGGAAATTTCAATGCAAGCCGTTCTGAAACCAATCGGCAAATTGCTCAAAATGCTGAACGCGCCGAGAAAATCACTTTTGTTCCACAATGAATGTCTGGCAAAAAATAGTAATTTTGGCGCAAGACGTTCTGATACCAATCAGCAAATTACTCAAAATGCTTAACTCGCCGAGAAAATCACTTTTGTTCCACAATGAATGCCTGGCAAAAAATAGTTAATTGTGTTGCAAGCCGTTTTGAAACCAATCGGCAAATTACTCAAAATGCTTAACTCGCCGAGAAAATCACTTTTGTTCCACAATGAACGCCTGGCAAAAAATAGTTAATGTGATGCAAGCCGTTCTGAAACCATTCGGCAAATTACTCAAAATGCTTAACTCGCCGAGAAAATCACTTTTGTTCCACAATGAACGCCTGGCAAAAAATAGTTAATGTGATGCAAGCCGTTCTGAAACCAATCGGCAAATTACTCAAAATGCTTAACTCGCCGAGAAAATCACTTTTGTTCCACAATGAATGCCTGGCAAAAAATAGTTAATTGTGTTGCAAGCCGTTCTGAAACCAATCGGCAAATTACTCAAAATGCTATATCGCCGAGAAAATCACTTTTGTTCCACAATGAACGCCTGGCAAAAAATAGTTAATGTGATGCAAGCCGTTCGGAAACCAATCGGCAAATTACTCAAAATGCTTAACTCGCCGAGAAAATCAACTTTTTCCCACAATGAATGTCTGGCAAAAAATAGTAAATTTCAATGCAAGCCGTTCTGAAACCGATCGGCAAATTACTCTGAATGCTTCACGCGCCGAGAAAATCACTTTTTTCCCCACAATGCATGTCTGGCAAAAAATAGTTAATTTGGATGAAAGTCGTTCTGAAACCGAACGGCAAATTACTCAAAATGCTTAACTCGCCGAGAAAATCACTTTTGTTCCACAATGAATGTCTGGCAAAAAATAGTTAATTTCAATGCTAGCCGTTCTGAAACCAATCGGCAAATTACTCATAATGCTTAACTCGCCGAGAAAATCACTTTCTTTCCCATGATTGTCTGGCAAAAATAGTTAATTTTGATGCAAGCCGTTCTGAAAGCGATCGGCGAATTACTCAAAATGCTTAACTCGCCGAGAAAATCACTTTTGTTTCACAATGAACGCCTGGCAAAAAATAGTTAATGTGATGCAAGCCGTTCTGAAAGCGATCGGCGAATTACTCAAAATGCTTAACTCGCCGAGAAAATCAATTTTGTTTCACAATGAATGTCTGGCAAAAAATAGGAAATTTCAATGCAAGCCGTTCTGAAACCAATCGGCAAATTACTCATAATGTTTAACTCGCCGAGAAAATCACTTTCTTTCCCATGATTGTCTGGCAAAAATACTTAATTTTGATGCAAGCCGTTCTGAAAGCAATCGGCAAACTACTGCAAATGCTTAACTCGCCGAGAAAATCACTTTTGTTCCACAATGAATGCCTGGCAAAAAATAGTTAATTGTGTTGCAAGCCGTTCTGAAACCAATCGGCAAATTACTCAAAATGCTTAACTCGCCGTGAAAATCACTTTTGTTCCACAATGAATGTCTGGCAAAAAATAGTTAATTTCAATGCTAGCCGTTCTGAAACCAATCGGCAAATTACTCATAATGCTTAACTCGCCGAGAAAATCACTTTCTTTCCCATGATTGTCTGGCAAAAATAGTTAATTTTGATGCAAGCCGTTCTGAAAGCGATCGGCGAATTACTCAAAATTCTTAACTCGCCGAGAAAATCACTTTTGTTTCACAATGAATGTCTGGCAAAAAATAGGAAATTTCAATGCACGCCGTTCTGAAACCAATCAGCAAATTGCTCCAAATGCTGAACGCGCCGAGAAACTCACTTTTGTTCCACAATGAACGCCTGGCAAAAAATAGTTAATGTGATGCAAGCCGTTCTGAAACCAATCGGCAAATTCCTCAAAATGCTGAACTCGCCGAGAAAATCACCCTTTTCCCACAATGAATGTCTGGCAAAAAATAGTAAATTTCAATGCAAGCCGTTCTGAAACCGATCGGCAAATTACTCAAAATGCTTATCGCGCCGAGAAAATCACTTTTTTCCCCACAATGAATGTCTGGCAAAAAATAGTTAATTTGGATGAAAGTCGTTCTGAAACCAAACGGCAAATTACTCAAAATGCTTAACTCGCCGAGAAAATCACTTTTGTTCCACAATGAACGCCTGGAAAAAAATAGTTAATTTCAATGCAAGCCGTTCTGAAACCAATCGGCAAATTACTCAAAATGCTAAACTCGCCGAGAAAATAACCCTTTTCCCACAATGAATGTCTGGCAAAAAATTGCAAATTTCAATGCAAGCCGTTCTGAAAACAATCGGCAAATTGCTCAAAATGGTTAACTCGCCGAGAAAATCACTTTTGTTCCACAATGAATGTCTGGCAAAAATAGTAAATTGTGATGCAAGCCGTTCTGAAACCAATAGGCAAATTACTCAAAATGCCTAACTCGCCGAGAAAATCACTTGTGTTCCACAATGAATGTCTGGCAAAAAATAGTAAATTTCAATGCAAGCCGTTCTGAAACCGATCGGCAAATTACTCAAAATGCTTAACGCGCCGAGAAAATCACTTTTGTTCCACAATGAACGCCTGGCAAAAAATAGTTAATGTGATGCAAGCCATTCTGAAACCAATCGGCAAATTACTCAAAATGCTTAACTCGCCGTGAAAATCACCTTTTTCCCACAATGAATGTCTGGCAAAAAATGGTAAATTTCAATGCAAGCCGTTCTGAAACCAATCGGCAAATTACTCATAATGTTTAACTCGCCGAGAAAATCACTTTCTTTCCCATGATTGTCTGGCAAAAATACTTAATTTTGATGCAAGCCGTTCTGAAAGCAATCGGCAAACTACTGCAAATGCTTAACTCGCCGAGAAAATCACTTTTGTTCCACAATGAATGCCTGGCAAAAATTAGTTAATTGTGTTGCAAGCCGTTCTGAAACCAATCGGCAAATTACTCAAAATGCTTAACTCGCCGTGAAAATCACTTTTGTTCCACAATGAATGTCTGGCAAAAAATAGTTAATTTCAATGCTAGCCGTTCTGAAACCAATCGGCAAATTACTCATAATGCTTAACTCGCCGAGAAAATCACTTTCTTTCCCATGATTGTCTGGCAAAAATAGTTAATTTTGATGCAAGCCGTTCTGAAAGCGATCGGCGAATTACTCAAAATTCTTAACTCGCCGAGAAAATCACTTTTGTTTCACAATGAATGTCTGGCAAAAAATAGGAAATTTCAATGCACGCCGTTCTGAAACCAATCGGCAAATTTCTCCAAATGCTGAACGCGCCGAGAAAATCACTTTTGTTCCACAATGAACGCCTGGCAAAAATAGTTAATGTGATGCAAGCCGTTCTGAAACCAATCGGCAAATTCCTCAAAATGCTGAACTCGCCGAGAAAATCACCCTTTTCCCACAATGAATGTCTGGCAAAAAATAGTAAATTTCAATGCAAGCCGTTCTGAAACCGATCGGCAAATTACTCAAAATGCTTATCGCGCCGAGAAAATCACTTTTTTCCCCACAATGAATGTCTGGCAAAAAATAGTTAATTTGGATGAAAGTCGTTCTGAAACCAAACGGCAAATTACCCAAAATGCTTAACTCGCCGAGAAAATCACTTTTGTTCCACAATGAACGCCTGGAAAAAAATAGTTAATTTCAATGCAAGCCGTTCTGAAACCAATCGGCAAATTACTCAAAATGCTAAACTCGCCGAGAAAATAACCCTTTTCCCACAATGAATGTCTGGCAAAAAATTGTAAATTTCAATGCAAGCCGTTCTGAAACCAATCGGCAAATTGCTCAAAATGGTTAACTCGCCGAGAAAATCACTTTTGTTCCACAATGAATGTCTGGCAAAAATAGTAAATTGTGATGCAAGCCGTTCTGAAACCAATAGGCAAATTACTCAAAATGCCTAACTCGCCGAGAAAATCACTTTTGTTCCACAATGAATGTCTGGCAAAAAATAGTAAATTTCAATGCAAGCCGTTCTGAAACCGATCGGCAAATTACTCAAAATGCTTAACGCGCCGAGAAAATCACTTTTGTTCCACAATGAACGCCTGGCAAAAAATAGTTAATGTGATGCAAGCCATTCTGAAACCAATCGGCAAATTACTCAAAATGCTTAACTCGCCGTGAAAATCACCTTTTTCCCACAATGAATGTCTGGCAAAAAATGGTAAATTTGAATGCAAGCCGTTCTGAAACCGATCGGCAAATTACTCCAAATGCTTAACGCGCCGAGAAAATCACTTTTTTCCCCACAATGAATGTCTGGCAAAAAATAGTTAATTTGGATGAAAGTCGTTCTGAAACCAATCGGCAAATTACTCAAAATGCTTTATTCGCTGAGAAAATCACTTTCTTGCCACAATGAATGTCTGGCAAAAAGTAGTACATTTTAATGCAAACTGTTCTGAAACCAACCGGCAAATTACTCCAAATGCATAACTCGCTGAGAAAATCAGTATTTTTCAACAATGAATGTCTGGCAAAAAATAGGTAATTGTGTTGCAAGCCGTTCTGAAACCAATCGGCAAATTGCTCAAAATGCATAACTCGCCGAGAAAATCACTTTTGTTCCACAATGAATGCCAGGCAAAAAATAGTTAATTGTGATGCAAGCCGTTCTGAAACCAATCGGTAAATTACTCAAAATGCTTAACTCGCCGAGAAAATTACTTTTTTCCCACAATGAATGTCTGGCAAAAAATAGTAAATTTCAATGCAAGCCGTTCTGAAAGCAATCGGCAAACTACTCAAAATGCTTAACTCGCCGAGAAAATCACTTTTGTTCCACAATGAATGCCTGGCATAAAATAGATAATTGTGTTGCTAGCCGTTCTGAAACCAATCGGCAAATTACTCAAAATGCTAAACTCGCCGAGAAAATCACCCTTTTCCCACAATGAATGTCTGGCAAAAAATAGTAAATTTCAATGCAAGCCGTTCTGAAAACAATCGGCAAAATGCTCAAAATGCTTAACTCGCCGAGAAAATCACTTTTGTTCAACAATGAATGTCTGGCAAAAATAGTAAATTGTGATGCAAGCCGTTCTGAAACCAATCGGCAAATTACTCAAAATGCCTAACTCGCCGAGAAAATCACTTTTGTTCCACAATGAATGGCAAAAAATAGTAAATTTCAATGCAAGCCGTTCTGAAACCGATCGGCAAATTACTCAAAATGCTTAACGCGCCGAGAAAATCACTTTTTCCCCACAATTAATGTCTGGCAAAAAATTGTTAATTTCAATGCATGCCGTTCTGAAACCAATCGGCAAATTACTCAAAATGCTTAACTCGCGGAGAAAATCAGTTTTTTTTCACAATCAGTGTCTGGCAAAAAATAGTTAATTGTGTTGCAAGCCGTTCTGAAACCAATCGGCAAATTACTCAAAATGCTTAACTCGCCGAGAAAATCACTTTTGTTCCACAATGAATGCCTGGCAAAAAATAGTTAATTGTGTTGCAAGCCGTTCTGAAACCAATCGGCAAATTACTCAAAATGCTTAACTCGCCGAGAAAATCACTTTTGTTCCACAATGAACGCCTGGCAAAAAATAGTTAATGTGATGCAAGCCGTTCGGAAACCAATCGGCAAATTACTCAAAATGCTTAACTCGCCGAGAAAATCAACTTTTTCCCACAATGAATGTCTGGCAAAAAATAGTAAATTTCAATGCAAGCCGTTCTGAAACCGATCGGCAAATTACTCAGAATGCTTCACGCGCCGAGAAAATCACTTTTTTCCCCACAATGCATGTCTGGCAAAAAATAGTTAATTTGGATGAAAGTCGTTCTGAAACCGAACGGCAAATTACTCAAAATGCTTAACTCGCCGAGAAAATCACTTTTGTTCCACAATGAATGTCTGGCAAAAAATAGTTAATTTCAATGCTAGCCGTTCTGAAACCAATCGGCAAATTACTCATAATGCTTAACTCGCCGAGAAAATCACTTTCTTTCCCATGATTGTCTGGCAAAAATAGTTAATTTTGATGCAAGCCGTTCTGAAAGCGATCGGCGAATTACTCAAAATGCTTAACTCGCCGAGAAAATCACTTTTGTTTCACAATGAACGCCTGGCAAAAAATAGTTAATGTGATGCAAGCCGTTCGGAAACCAATCGGCAAATTACTCAAAATGCTTAACTCGCCGAGAAAATCAACTTTTTCCCACAATGAATGTCTGGCAAAAAATAGTAAATTTCAATGCAAGCCGTTCTGAAACCGATCGGCAAATTACTCAGAATGCTTCACGCGCCGAGAAAATCACTTTTTTCCCCACAATGCATGTCTGGCAAAAAATAGTTAATTTGGATGAAAGTCGTTCTGAAACCAAACGGCAAATTACTCAAAATGCTTAACTGGCCGAGAAAATCACTTTTGTTCCACAATGAATGTCTGGCAAAAAATAGTTAATTTCAATGCTAGCCGTTCTGAAACCAATCGGCAAATTACTCATAATGCTTAACTCGCCGAGAAAATCACTTTCTTTCCCATGATTGTCTGGCAAAAATAGTTAATTTTGATGCAAGCCGTTCTGAAAGCAATCGGCAAACTACTGAAAATGCTTAACTGGCCGAGAAAATCACTTTTGTTTCACAATGAATGTCTGGCAAAAAATAGGAAATTTCAATGCAAGCCGTTCTGAAACTAATCGGCAAATTGCTCAAAATGCTGAACGCGCCGAGAAAATCACTTTTGTTCCACAGGGAATGTCTGGCAAAAAATAGTAAATTTCAATGCAAGCCGTTCTGAAAACAATCGGCAAATTGCTCAAAATGTTTAACTCGCCGAGAAAATCACTTTTTTGCCACAATGAATGTCTGGCAAAAAATAGTAAATTTCAATGCATGCCGTTCTGAAAGCAATCGGCAAACTACTGAAAATGCTTAACTCGCCGAGAAAATCACTTTTGTTCCACAATGAATGCCTGGCAAAAAATAGTTAATTGTGTTGCAAGCCGTTCTGAAACCAATCGGCAAATTACTCAAAAAGCTTAACTCGCCGTGAAAATCACTTTTGTTCCACAATGAACGCCTGGCAAAAAATAGTTAATGTGATGCAAGCCGTTCTGAAACCAATCGGCAAATTACTCAAAATGCTTAACTTGCCGAGAAAATCACCTTTTTCCCACAATGAATGTCTGACAAAAAATAGTAAAATTCAATGCAAGCCGTTCTGAAACCGATCGGCAAATTACTCAAAATGCTTAACGCGCCGAGAAAATCACTTTTTTCCCCACAATGAATGTCTGGCAAAAAATAGTTAATTTGGATGAAAGTCGTTCTGAAACCAAACGGCGAATTACTCAAAATGCTTAACTCGCCGAGAAAATCACTTTTTTTTCACTATGAATGTCTGGCAAAAAATAGGAAATTTCAATGCAAGCCGTTCTGAAACCAATCGGCAAATTGCTCAAAATGCTGAACGCGCCGAGAAAATCACTTTTGTTCCACAATGAATGTCTGGCAAAAAATAGTAATTTTGGCGCAAGACGTTCTGATACCAATCAGCAAATTACTCAAAATGCTTAACTCGCCGAGAAAATCACTTTTGTTCCACAATGAATGCCTGGCAAAAAATAGTTAATTGTGTTGCAAGCCGTTTTGAAACCAATCGGCAAATTACTCAAAATGCTTAACTCGCCGAGAAAATCACTTTTGTTCCACAATGAACGCCTGGCAAAAAATAGTTAATGTGATGCAAGCCGTTCTGAAACCATTCGGCAAATTACTCAAAATGCTTAACTCGCCGAGAAAATCACTTTTGTTCCACAATGAACGCCTGGCAAAAAATAGTTAATGTGATGCAAGCCGTTCTGAAACCAATCGGCAAATTACTCAAAATGCTTAACTCGCCGAGAAAATCACTTTTGTTCCACAATGAATGCCTGGCAAAAAATAGTTAATTGTGTTGCAAGCCGTTCTGAAACCAATCGGCAAATTACTCAAAATGCTTAACTCGCCGAGAAAATCACTTTTGTTCCACAATGAACGCCTGGCAAAAAATAGTTAATGTGATGCAAGCCGTTCGGAAACCAATCGGCAAATTACTCAAAATGCTTAACTCGCCGAGAAAATCAACTTTTTCCCACAATGAATGTCTGGCAAAAAATAGTAAATTTCAATGCAAGCCGTTCTGAAACCGATCGGCAAATTACTCAGAATGCTTCACGCGCCGAGAAAATCACTTTTTTCCCCACAATGCATGTCTGGCAAAAAATAGTTAATTTGGATGAAAGTCGTTCTGAAACCGAACGGCAAATTACTCAAAATGCTTAACTCGCCGAGAAAATCACTTTTGTTCCACAATGAATGTCTGGCAAAAAATAGTTAATTTCAATGCTAGCCGTTCTGAAACCAATCGGCAAATTACTCATAATGCTTAACTCGCCGAGAAAATCACTTTCTTTCCCATGATTGTCTGGCAAAAATAGTTAATTTTGATGCAAGCCGTTCTGAAAGCGATCGGCGAATTACTCAAAATGCTTAACTCGCCGAGAAAATCACTTTTGTTTCACAATGAACGCCTGGCAAAAAATAGTTAATGTGATGCAAGCCGTTCTGAAAGCGATCGGCGAATTACTCAAAATGCTTAACTCGCCGAGAAAATCAATTTTGTTTCACAATGAATGTCTGGCAAAAAATAGGAAATTTCAATGCAAGCCGTTCTGAAACCAATCAGCAAATTACTCATAATGTTTAACTCGCCGAGAAAATCACTTTCTTTCCCATGATTGTCTGGCAAAAATACTTAATTTTGATGCAAGCCGTTCTGAAAGCAATCGGCAAACTACTGCAAATGCTTAACTCGCCGAGAAAATCACTTTTGTTCCACAATGAATGCCTGGCAAAAAATAGTTAATTGTGTTGCAAGCCGTTCTGAAACCAATCGGCAAATTACTCAAAATGCTTAACTCGCCGTGAAAATCACTTTTGTTCCACAATGAATGTCTGGCAAAAAATAGTTAATTTCAATGCTAGCCGTTCTGAAACCAATCGGCAAATTACTCATAATGCTTAACTCGCCGAGAAAATCACTTTCTTTCCCATGATTGTCTGGCAAAAATAGTTAATTTTGATGCAAGCCGTTCTGAAAGCGATCGGCGAATTACTCAAAATTCTTAACTCGCCGAGAAAATCACTTTTGTTTCACAATGAATGTCTGGCAAAAAATAGGAAATTTCAATGCACGCCGTTCTGAAACCAATCGGCAAATTGCTCCAAATGCTGAACGCGCCGAGAAAATCACTTTTGTTCCACAATGAACGCCTGGCAAAAAATAGTTAATGTGATGCAAGCCGTTCTGAAACCAATCGGCAAATTCCTCAAAATGCTGAACTCGCCGAGAAAATCACCCTTTTCCCACAATGAATGTCTGGCAAAAAATAGTAAATTTCAATGCAAGCCGTTCTGAAACCGATCGGCAAATTACTCAAAATGCTTATCGCGCCGAGAAAATCACTTTTTTCCCCACAATGAATGTCTGGCAAAAAATAGTTAATTTGGATGAAAGTCGTTCTGAAACCAAACGGCAAATTACTCAAAATGCTTAACTCGCCGAGAAAATCACTTTTGTTCCACAATGAACGCCTGGAAAAAAATAGTTAATTTCAATGCAAGCCGTTCTGAAACCAATCGGCAAATTACTCAAAATGCTAAACTCGCCGAGAAAATAACCCTTTTCCCACAATGAATGTCTGGCAAAAAATTGCAAATTTCAATGCAAGCCGTTCTGAAAACAATCGGCAAATTGCTCAAAATGGTTAACTCGCCGAGAAAATCACTTTTGTTCCACAATGAATGTCTGGCAAAAATAGTAAATTGTGATGCAAGCCGTTCTGAAACCAATAGGCAAATTACTCAAAATGCCTAACTCGCCGAGAAAATCACTTTTGTTCCACAATGAATGTCTGGCAAAAAATAGTAAATTTCAATGCAAGCCGTTCTGAAACCGATCGGCAAATTACTCAAAATGCTTAACGCGCCGAGAAAATCACTTTTGTTCCACAATGAACGCCTGGCAAAAAATAGTTAATGTGATGCAAGCCATTCTGAAACCAATCGGCAAATTACTCAAAATGCTTAACTCGCCGTGAAAATCACCTTTTTCCCACAATGAATGTCTGGCAAAAAATGGTAAATTTCAATGCAAGCCGTTCTGAAACCAATCGGCAAATTACTCATAATGTTTAACTCGCCGAGAAAATCACTTTCTTTCCCATGATTGTCTGGCAAAAATACTTAATTTTGATGCAAGCCGTTCTGAAAGCAATCGGCAAACTACTGCAAATGCTTAACTCGCCGAGAAAATCACTTTTGTTCCACAATGAATGCCTGGCAAAAATTAGTTAATTGTGTTGCAAGCCGTTCTGAAACCAATCGGCAAATTACTCAAAATGCTTAACTCGCCGTGAAAATCACTTTTGTTCCACAATGAATGTCTGGCAAAAAATAGTTAATTTCAATGCTAGCCGTTCTGAAACCAATCGGCAAATTACTCATAATGCTTAACTCGCCGAGAAAATCACTTTCTTTCCCATGATTGTCTGGCAAAAATAGTTAATTTTGATGCAAGCCGTTCTGAAAGCGATCGGCGAATTACTCAAAATTCTTAACTCGCCGAGAAAATCACTTTTGTTTCACAATGAATGTCTGGCAAAAAATAGGAAATTTCAATGCACGCCGTTCTGAAACCAATCGGCAAATTTCTCCAAATGCTGAACGCGCCGAGAAAATCACTTTTGTTCCACAATGAACGCCTGGCAAAAATAGTTAATGTGATGCAAGCCGTTCTGAAACCAATCGGCAAATTCCTCAAAATGCTGAACTCGCCGAGAAAATCACCCTTTTCCCACAATGAATGTCTGGCAAAAAATAGTAAATTTCAATGCAAGCCGTTCTGAAACCGATCGGCAAATTACTCAAAATGCTTATCGCGCCGAGAAAATCACTTTTTTCCCCACAATGAATGTCTGGCAAAAAATAGTTAATTTGGATGAAAGTCGTTCTGAAACCAAACGGCAAATTACCCAAAATGCTTAACTCGCCGAGAAAATCACTTTTGTTCCACAATGAACGCCTGGAAAAAAATAGTTAATTTCAATGCAAGCCGTTCTGAAACCAATCGGCAAATTACTCAAAATGCTAAACTCGCCGAGAAAATAACCCTTTTCCCACAATGAATGTCTGGCAAAAAATTGTAAATTTCAATGCAAGCCGTTCTGAAACCAATCGGCAAATTGCTCAAAATGGTTAACTCGCCGAGAAAATCACTTTTGTTCCACAATGAATGTCTGGCAAAAATAGTAAATTGTGATGCAAGCCGTTCTGAAACCAATAGGCAAATTACTCAAAATGCCTAACTCGCCGAGAAAATCACTTTTGTTCCACAATGAATGTCTGGCAAAAAATAGTAAATTTCAATGCAAGCCGTTCTGAAACCGATCGGCAAATTACTCAAAATGCTTAACGCGCCGAGAAAATCACTTTTGTTCCACAATGAACGCCTGGCAAAAAATAGTTAATGTGATGCAAGCCATTCTGAAACCAATCGGCAAATTACTCAAAATGCTTAACTCGCCGTGAAAATCACCTTTTTCCCACAATGAATGTCTGGCAAAAAATGGTAAATTTGAATGCAAGCCGTTCTGAAACCGATCGGCAAATTACTCCAAATGCTTAACGCGCCGAGAAAATCACTTTTTTCCCCACAATGAATGTCTGGCAAAAAATAGTTAATTTGGATGAAAGTCGTTCTGAAACCAATCGGCAAATTACTCAAAATGCTTTATTCGCTGAGAAAATCACTTTCTTGCCACAATGAATGTCTGGCAAAAAGTAGTACATTTTAATGCAAACTGTTCTGAAACCAACCGGCAAATTACTCCAAATGCATAACTCGCTGAGAAAATCAGTATTTTTCAACAATGAATGTCTGGCAAAAAATAGGTAATTGTGTTGCAAGCCGTTCTGAAACCAATCGGCAAATTGCTCAAAATGCATAACTCGCCGAGAAAATCACTTTTGTTCCACAATGAATGCCAGGCAAAAAATAGTTAATTGTGATGCAAGCCGTTCTGAAACCAATCGGTAAATTACTCAAAATGCTTAACTCGCCGAGAAAATTACTTTTTTCCCACAATGAATGTCTGGCAAAAAATAGTAAATTTCAATGCAAGCCGTTCTGAAAGCAATCGGCAAACTACTCAAAATGCTTAACTCGCCGAGAAAATCACTTTTGTTCCACAATGAATGCCTGGCATAAAATAGATAATTGTGTTGCTAGCCGTTCTGAAACCAATCGGCAAATTACTCAAAATGCTAAACTCGCCGAGAAAATCACCCTTTTCCCACAATGAATGTCTGGCAAAAAATAGTAAATTTCAATGCAAGCCGTTCTGAAAACAATCGGCAAAATGCTCAAAATGCTTAACTCGCCGAGAAAATCACTTTTGTTCAACAATGAATGTCTGGCAAAAATAGTAAATTGTGATGCAAGCCGTTCTGAAACCAATCGGCAAATTACTCAAAATGCCTAACTCGCCGAGAAAATCACTTTTGTTCCACAATGAATGGCAAAAAATAGTAAATTTCAATGCAAGCCGTTCTGAAACCGATCGGCAAATTACTCAAAATGCTTAACGCGCCGAGAAAATCACTTTTTCCCCACAATTAATGTCTGGCAAAAAATTGTTAATTTCAATGCATGCCGTTCTGAAACCAATCGGCAAATTACTCAAAATGCTTAACTCGCGGAGAAAATCAGTTTTTTTTCACAATCAGTGTCTGGCAAACAATAGTTAATTTAGATTCAAGAAGTTCTGAAACCAACCGGCAAATTACTCAAAATGCTCAACTCGCCGAGAAAATTACTTTTTTCCCACAATGAATGTCTGGCAAAAAATAGTAAATTTCAATGCAAGCCGTTCTGAAAGCA
Organism: Scyliorhinus torazame; assembly: GCF_047496885.1. Lineage (NCBI taxonomy): Eukaryota > Metazoa > Chordata > Chondrichthyes > Carcharhiniformes > Scyliorhinidae > Scyliorhinus > Scyliorhinus torazame. Next base: position 43,071,985 of record NC_092725.1, read on the forward strand.
ATCGGCAAACTACTCAAAATGCTTAACTCGCCGAGAAAATCACTTTTGTTCCACAATGAACGCCTGGCAAAAAATAGTTAATTGTGATGCAAGCCGTTCTGAAACCAATCGGCAAATTACTCAAAATGCTTAACCCGCCGAGAAAATCACCCTTTTCCCACAATGAATGTCTGGCAAAAAATAGTAAATTTCAATGCAAGCCGTTCTGAAAACAATCGGCAAATTATTCAAAATGCTTAACTCGCCGAGAAAATCACGTTTGTTCCACAACGAATGTCTTGCAAAAAATAGGAAATTTCAATGCAAGCCGTTCTGAAACCAATCGGCAAATTACTCAAAATGCTTAACTCGCCGAGAAAATCACATTTTTCCCACAATGAATGTCTGGCAAAAAATAGTTAATTTCAATGGTAGCCGTTCTGAAACCAATCGGCAAATTACTCATAATGCTTAACTCGCCGAGAAAATCACTTTCTTTCCCATGATTGTCTGGCAAAAATAGTTAATTTTGATGCAAGCCTTTCTGAAAGCGATCGGCGAATTACTCAAAATGCTTAACTCGCCGAGAAAATCACTTTTGTTTCACAATGAATGTCTGGCAAAAAATAGTTAATTTCAATGCAAGCCGTTCTGAAACCAATCGGCAAATTACTCATAATGCTTAAACGCCGAGAAAATCACTTTCTTTCCCATGATTGTCTGGCAAAAATATTTAATTTTGATGCAAGCCGTTCTGAAAGCGATCGGCGAATTACTCAAAATGCTTAACTCGCCGAGAAAATCAATTTTGTTTCACAATGAATGTCTGGCAAAAAATAGGAAATTTCAATGCAAGCCGTTCTGAACCCAATCGGCAAATTACTCATAATGTTTAACTCGCCGAGAAAATCACTTTCTTTCCCATGATTGTCTGGCAAAAATACTTAATTTTGATGCAAGCCGTTCTGAAAGCAATCGGCAAACTACTGCAAATGCTTAACTCGCCGAGAAAATCACTTTTGTTCCACAATGAATGCCTGGCAAAAAATAGTTAATTGTGTTGCAAGCCGTTCTGAAACCAATCGGCAAATTACTCAAAATGCTTAACTCGCCGTGAAAATCACTTTTGTTCCACAATGAATGTCTGGCAAAAAATAGTTAATTTCAATGCTAGCCGTTCTGAAACCAATCGGCAAATTACTCATAATGCTTAACTCGCCGAGAAAATCACTTTCTTTCCCATGATTGTCTGGCAAAAATAGTTAATTTTGATGCAAGCCGTTCTGAAAGCGATCGGCGAATTACTCAAAATTCTTAACTCGCCGAGAAAATCACTTTTGTTTCACAATGAATGTCTGGCAAAAAATAGGAAATTTCAATGCACGCCGTTCTGAAACCAATCGGCAAATTGCTCCAAATGCTGAACGCGCCGAGAAAATCACTTTTGTTCCACAATGAACGCCTGGCAAAAAATAGTTAATTGTGATGCAAGCCGTTCTGAAACCAATCGGCAAATTACTCAAAATGCTTAACCCGCCGAGAAAATCACCCTTTTCCCACAATGAATGTCTGGCAAAAAATAGTAAATTTCAATGCAAGCCGTTCTGAAAACAATCGGCAAAATGCTCAAAATGCTTAACTCGCCGAGAAAATCACTTTTGTTCCACAATGAATGTCTGGCAAAAATAGTAAATTGTGATGCAAGCAGTTCTGAAACCAATGGGCAAATTACTCAAAATGCCTAACTCGCCGAGAAAATCACTTTTGTTCCACAATGAATGTCTGGCAAAAAATAGTAAATTTCAATGCAAGCCGTTCTGAAACCGATCGGCAAATTACTCAAAATGCTTAACGCGCCGAGAAAATCACTTTTTTCCCCACAATGAATGTCTGGCAAAAAATAGTTAATTTCAATGCAAACCGTTCTGAAACCAATCGGCAAATTACTCAAAATGCTTAACTCGCGGAGAAAATCAGTTTTTTTTCACAATCAATGTCTGGCAAACAATAGTTAATTTTGATTCAAGAAGTTCTGAAACCAATCGGCAAATTACTCAAAATGCAGTACTCGCCGAGAAAATCATTTTCTTGCCACAATGAATGTCTTGCATAAAATAGTAAATTTTGATGCAAGCCGTTCTGAAACCAATCGGCAAATTATTCAAAATGCTTAACTCGCCGAGAAAATCACGTTTGTTCCACAACGAATGTCTTGCAAAAAATAGGAAATTTCAATGCAAGCCGTTCTGAAACCAATCGGCAAATTACTCAAAATGCTTAACTCGCCGAGAAAATCACATTTTTCCCACAATGAATGTCTGGCAAAAAATAGTTAATTTCAATGGTAGCCGTTCTGAAACCAATCGGCAAATTACTCATAATGCTTAACTCGCCGAGAAAATCACTTTCTTTCCCATGATTGTCTGGCAAAAATAGTTAATTTTGATGCAAGCCTTTCTGAAAGCGATCGGCGAATTACTCAAAATGCTTAACTCGCCGAGAAAATCACTTTTGTTTCACAATGAATGTCTGGCAAAAAATAGTTAATTTCAATGCAAGCCGTTCTGAAACCAATCGGCAAATTACTCATAATGCTTAACTCGCCGAGAAAATCACTTTCTTTCCCATGATTGTCTGGCAAAAATATTTAATTTTGATGCAAGCCGTTCTGAAAGCGATCGGCGAATTACTCAAAATGCTTAACTCGCCGAGAAAATCAATTTTGTTTCACAATGAATGTCTGGCAAAAAATAGGAAATTTCAATGCAAGCCGTTCTGAACCCAATCGGCAAATTACTCATAATGTTTAACTCGCCGAGAAAATCACTTTCTTTCCCATGATTGTCTGGCAAAAATACTTAATTTTGATGCAAGCCGTTCTGAAAGCAATCGGCAAACTACTGCAAATGCTTAACTCGCCGAGAAAATCACTTTTGTTCCACAATGAATGCCTGGCAAAAAATAGTTAATTGTGTTGCAAGCCGTTCTGAAACCAATCGGCAAATTACTCAAAATGCTTAACTCGCCGTGAAAATCACTTTTGTTCCACAATGAATGTCTGGCAAAAAATAGTTAATTTCAATGCTAGCCGTTCTGAAACCAATCGGCAAATTACTCATAATGCTTAACTCGCCGAGAAAATCACTTTCTTTCCCATGATTGTCTGGCAAAAATAGTTAATTTTGATGCAAGCCGTTCTGAAAGCGATCGGCGAATTACTCAAAATTCTTAACTCGCCGAGAAAATCACTTTTGTTTCACAATGAATGTCTGGCAAAAAATAGGAAATTTCAATGCACGCCGTTCTGAAACCAATCGGCAAATTGCTCCAAATGCTGAACGCGCCGAGAAAATCACTTTTGTTCCACAATGAACGCCTGGCAAAAAATAGTTAATGTGATGCAAGCCGTTCTGAAACCAATCGGCAAATTCCTCAAAATGCTGAACTCGCCGAGAAAATCACCCTTTTCCCACAATGAATGTCTGGCAAAAAATAGTAAATTTCAATGCAAGCCGTTCTGAAACCGATCGGCAAATTACTCAAAATGCTTATCGCGCCGAGAAAATCACTTTTTTCCCCACAATGAATGTCTGGCAAAAAATAGTTAATTTGGATGAAAGTCGTTCTGAAACCAAACGGCAAATTACTCAAAATGCTTAACTCGCCGAGAAAATCACTTTTGTTCCACAATGAACGCCTGGAAAAAAATAGTTAATTTCAATGCAAGCCGTTCTGAAACCAATCGGCAAATTACTCAAAATGCTAAACTCGCCGAGAAAATAACCCTTTTCCCACAATGAATGTCTGGCAAAAAATTGCAAATTTCAATGCAAGCCGTTCTGAAAACAATCGGCAAATTGCTCAAAATGGTTAACTCGCCGAGAAAATCACTTTTGTTCCACAATGAATGTCTGGCAAAAATAGTAAATTGTGATGCAAGCCGTTCTGAAACCAATAGGCAAATTACTCAAAATGCCTAACTCGCCGAGAAAATCACTTTTGTTCCACAATGAATGTCTGGCAAAAAATAGTAAATTTCAATGCAAGCCGTTCTGAAACCGATCGGCAAATTACTCAAAATGCTTAACGCGCCGAGAAAATCACTTTTGTTCCACAATGAACGCCTGGCAAAAAATAGTTAATGTGATGCAAGCCATTCTGAAACCAATCGGCAAATTACTCAAAATGCTTAACGCGCCGAGAAAATCACTTTTTTCCCCACAATGAATGTCTGGCAAAAAATAGTTAATTTCAATGCAAACCGTTCTGAAACCAATCGGCAAATTACTCAAAATGCTTAACTCGCGGAGAAAATCAGTTTTTTTTCACAATCAATGTCTGGCAAACAATAGTTAATTTTGATTCAAGAAGTTCTGAAACCAATCGGCAAATTACTCAAAATGCAGTACTCGCCGAGAAAATCATTTTCTTGCCACAATGAATGTCTTGCATAAAATAGTAAATTTTGATGCAAGCCGTTCTGAAACCAATCGGCAAATTATTCAAAATGCTTAACTCGCCGAGAAAATCACGTTTGTTCCACAACGAATGTCTTGCAAAAAATAGGAAATTTCAATGCAAGCCGTTCTGAAACCAATCGGCAAATTACTCAAAATGCTTAACTCGCCGAGAAAATCACATTTTTCCCACAATGAATGTCTGGCAAAAAATAGTTAATTTCAATGGTAGCCGTTCTGAAACCAATCGGCAAATTACTCATAATGCTTAACTCGCCGAGAAAATCACTTTCTTTCCCATGATTGTCTGGCAAAAATAGTTAATTTTGATGCAAGCCTTTCTGAAAGCGATCGGCGAATTACTCAAAATGCTTAACTCGCCGAGAAAATCACTTTTGTTTCACAATGAATGTCTGGCAAAAAATAGTTAATTTCAATGCAAGCCGTTCTGAAACCAATCGGCAAATTACTCATAATGCTTAACTCGCCGAGAAAATCACTTTCTTTCCCATGATTGTCTGGCAAAAATATTTAATTTTGATGCAAGCCGTTCTGAAAGCGATCGGCGAATTACTCAAAATGCTTAACTCGCCGAGAAAATCAATTTTGTTTCACAATGAATGTCTGGCAAAAAATAGGAAATTTCAATGCAAGCCGTTCTGAACCCAATCGGCAAATTACTCATAATGTTTAACTCGCCGAGAAAATCACTTTCTTTCCCATGATTGTCTGGCAAAAATACTTAATTTTGATGCAAGCCGTTCTGAAAGCAATCGGCAAACTACTGCAAATGCTTAACTCGCCGAGAAAATCACTTTTGTTCCACAATGAATGCCTGGCAAAAAATAGTTAATTGTGTTGCAAGCCGTTCTGAAACCAATCGGCAAATTACTCAAAATGCTTAACTCGCCGTGAAAATCACTTTTGTTCCACAATGAATGTCTGGCAAAAAATAGTTAATTTCAATGCTAGCCGTTCTGAAACCAATCGGCAAATTACTCATAATGCTTAACTCGCCGAGAAAATCACTTTCTTTCCCATGATTGTCTGGCAAAAATAGTTAATTTTGATGCAAGCCGTTCTGAAAGCGATCGGCGAATTACTCAAAATTCTTAACTCGCCGAGAAAATCACTTTTGTTTCACAATGAATGTCTGGCAAAAAATAGGAAATTTCAATGCACGCCGTTCTGAAACCAATCGGCAAATTGCTCCAAATGCTGAACGCGCCGAGAAAATCACTTTTGTTCCACAATGAACGCCTGGCAAAAAATAGTTAATGTGATGCAAGCCGTTCTGAAACCAATCGGCAAATTCCTCAAAATGCTGAACTCGCCGAGAAAATCACCCTTTTCCCACAATGAATGTCTGGCAAAAAATAGTAAATTTCAATGCAAGCCGTTCTGAAACCGATCGGCAAATTACTCAAAATGCTTATCGCGCCGAGAAAATCACTTTTTTCCCCACAATGAATGTCTGGCAAAAAATAGTTAATTTGGATGAAAGTCGTTCTGAAACCAAACGGCAAATTACTCAAAATGCTTAACTCGCCGAGAAAATCACTTTTGTTCCACAATGAACGCCTGGAAAAAAATAGTTAATTTCAATGCAAGCCGTTCTGAAACCAATCGGCAAATTACTCAAAATGCTAAACTCGCCGAGAAAATAACCCTTTTCCCACAATGAATGTCTGGCAAAAAATTGCAAATTTCAATGCAAGCCGTTCTGAAAACAATCGGCAAATTGCTCAAAATGGTTAACTCGCCGAGAAAATCACTTTTGTTCCACAATGAATGTCTGGCAAAAATAGTAAATTGTGATGCAAGCCGTTCTGAAACCAATAGGCAAATTACTCAAAATGCCTAACTCGCCGAGAAAATCACTTTTGTTCCACAATGAATGTCTGGCAAAAAATAGTAAATTTCAATGCAAGCCGTTCTGAAACCGATCGGCAAATTACTCAAAATGCTTAACGCGCCGAGAAAATCACTTTTGTTCCACAATGAACGCCTGGCAAAAAATAGTTAATGTGATGCAAGCCATTCTGAAACCAATCGGCAAATTACTCAAAATGCTTAACTCGCCGTGAAAATCACCTTTTTCCCACAATGAATGTCTGGCAAAAAATGGTAAATTTCAATGCAAGCCGTTCTGAAACCAATCGGCAAATTACTCATAATGTTTAACTCGCCGAGAAAATCACTTTCTTTCCCATGATTGTCTGGCAAAAATACTTAATTTTGATGCAAGCCGTTCTGAAAGCAATCGGCAAACTACTGCAAATGCTTAACTCGCCGAGAAAATCACTTTTGTTCCACAATGAATGCCTGGCAAAAATTAGTTAATTGTGTTGCAAGCCGTTCTGAAACCAATCGGCAAATTACTCAAAATGCTTAACTCGCCGTGAAAATCACTTTTGTTCCACAATGAATGTCTGGCAAAAAATAGTTAATTTCAATGCTAGCCGTTCTGAAACCAATCGGCAAATTACTCATAATGCTTAACTCGCCGAGAAAATCACTTTCTTTCCCATGATTGTCTGGCAAAAATATTTAATTTTGATGCAAGCCGTTCTGAAAGCGATCGGCGAATTACTCAAAATGCTTAACTCGCCGAGAAAATCAATTTTGTTTCACAATGAATGTCTGGCAAAAAATAGGAAATTTCAATGCAAGCCGTTCTGAACCCAATCGGCAAATTACTCATAATGTTTAACTCGCCGAGAAAATCACTTTCTTTCCCATGATTGTCTGGCAAAAATACTTAATTTTGATGCAAGCCGTTCTGAAAGCAATCGGCAAACTACTGCAAATGCTTAACTCGCCGAGAAAATCACTTTTGTTCCACAATGAATGCCTGGCAAAAAATAGTTAATTGTGTTGCAAGCCGTTCTGAAACCAATCGGCAAATTACTCAAAATGCTTAACTCGCCGTGAAAATCACTTTTGTTCCACAATGAATGTCTGGCAAAAAATAGTTAATTTCAATGCTAGCCGTTCTGAAACCAATCGGCAAATTACTCATAATGCTTAACTCGCCGAGAAAATCACTTTCTTTCCCATGATTGTCTGGCAAAAATAGTTAATTTTGATGCAAGCCGTTCTGAAAGCGATCGGCGAATTACTCAAAATTCTTAACTCGCCGAGAAAATCACTTTTGTTTCACAATGAATGTCTGGCAAAAAATAGGAAATTTCAATGCACGCCGTTCTGAAACCAATCGGCAAATTGCTCCAAATGCTGAACGCGCCGAGAAAATCACTTTTGTTCCACAATGAACGCCTGGCAAAAAATAGTTAATGTGATGCAAGCCGTTCTGAAACCAATCGGCAAATTCCTCAAAATGCTGAACTCGCCGAGAAAATCACCCTTTTCCCACAATGAATGTCTGGCAAAAAATAGTAAATTTCAATGCAAGCCGTTCTGAAACCGATCGGCAAATTACTCAAAATGCTTATCGCGCCGAGAAAATCACTTTTTTCCCCACAATGAATGTCTGGCAAAAAATAGTTAATTTGGATGAAAGTCGTTCTGAAACCAAACGGCAAATTACTCAAAATGCTTAACTCGCCGAGAAAATCACTTTTGTTCCACAATGAACGCCTGGAAAAAAATAGTTAATTTCAATGCAAGCCGTTCTGAAACCAATCGGCAAATTACTCAAAATGCTAAACTCGCCGAGAAAATAACCCTTTTCCCACAATGAATGTCTGGCAAAAAATTGCAAATTTCAATGCAAGCCGTTCTGAAAACAATCGGCAAATTGCTCAAAATGGTTAACTCGCCGAGAAAATCACTTTTGTTCCACAATGAATGTCTGGCAAAAATAGTAAATTGTGATGCAAGCCGTTCTGAAACCAATAGGCAAATTACTCAAAATGCCTAACTCGCCGAGAAAATCACTTTTGTTCCACAATGAATGTCTGGCAAAAAATAGTAAATTTCAATGCAAGCCGTTCTGAAACCGATCGGCAAATTACTCAAAATGCTTAACGCGCCGAGAAAATCACTTTTGTTCCACAATGAACGCCTGGCAAAAAATAGTTAATGTGATGCAAGCCATTCTGAAACCAATCGGCAAATTACTCAAAATGCTTAACTCGCCGTGAAAATCACCTTTTTCCCACAATGAATGTCTGGCAAAAAATGGTAAATTTCAATGCAAGCCGTTCTGAAACCAATCGGCAAATTACTCATAATGTTTAACTCGCCGAGAAAATCACTTTCTTTCCCATGATTGTCTGGCAAAAATACTTAATTTTGATGCAAGCCGTTCTGAAAGCAATCGGCAAACTACTGCAAATGCTTAACTCGCCGAGAAAATCACTTTTGTTCCACAATGAATGCCTGGCAAAAATTAGTTAATTGTGTTGCAAGCCGTTCTGAAACCAATCGGCAAATTACTCAAAATGCTTAACTCGCCGTGAAAATCACTTTTGTTCCACAATGAATGTCTGGCAAAAAATAGTTAATTTCAATGCTAGCCGTTCTGAAACCAATCGGCAAATTACTCATAATGCTTAACTCGCCGAGAAAATCACTTTCTTTCCCATGATTGTCTGGCAAAAATAGTTAATTTTGATGCAAGCCGTTCTGAAAGCGATCGGCGAATTACTCAAAATTCTTAACTCGCCGAGAAAATCACTTTTGTTTCACAATGAATGTCTGGCAAAAAATAGGAAATTACAATGCACGCCGTTCTGAAACCAATCGGCAAATTTCTCCAAATGCTGAACGCGCCGAGAAAATCACTTTTGTTCCACAATGAACGCCTGGCAAAAATAGTTAATGTGATGCAAGCCGTTCTGAAACCAATCGGCAAATTCCTCAAAATGCTGAACTCGCCGAGAAAATCACCCTTTTCCCACAATGAATGTCTGGCAAAAAATAGTAAATTTCAATGCAAGCCGTTCTGAAACCGATCGGCAAATTACTCAAAATGCTTATCGCGCCGAGAAAATCACTTTTTTCCCCACAATGAATGTCTGGCAAAAAATAGTTAATTTGGATGAAAGTCGTTCTGAAACCAAACGGCAAATTTCCCAAAATGCTTAACTCGCCGAGAAAATCACTTTTGTTCCACAATGAACGCCTGGAAAAAAATAGTTAATTTCAATGCAAGCCGTTCTGAAACCAATCGGCAAATTACTCAAAATGCTAAACTCGCCGAGAAAATAACCCTTTTCCCACAATGAATGTCTGGCAAAAAATTGTAAATTTCAATGCAAGCCGTTCTGAAAACAATCGACAAATTGCTCAAAATGGTTAACTCGCCGAGAAAATCACTTTTGTTCCACAATGAATGTCTGGCAAAAATAGTAAATTGTGATGCAAGCCGTTCTGAAACCAATAGGCAAATTACTCAAAATGCCTAACTCGCCGAGAAAATCACTTTTGTTCCACAATGAATGTCTGGCAAAAAATAGTAAATTTCAATGCAAGCCGTTCTGAAACCGATCGGCAAATTACTCAAAATGCTTAACGCGCCGAGAAAATCACTTTTGTTCCACAATGAACGCCTGGCAAAAAATAGTTAATGTGATGCAAGCCATTCTGAAACCAATCGGCAAATTACTCAAAATGCTTAACTCGCCGTGAAAATCACCTTTTTCCCACAATGAATGTCTGGCAAAAAATGGTAAATTTGAATGCAAGCCGTTCTGAAACCGATCGGCAAATTACTCCAAATGCTTAACGCGCCGAGAAAATGACTTTTTTCCCCACAATGAATGTCTGGCAAAAAATAGTTAATTTGGATGAAAGTCGTTCTGAAACCAATCGGCAAATTACTCAAAATGCTTTATTCGCTGAGAAAATCACTTTCTTGCCACAATGAATGTCTGGCAAAAAGTAGTACATTTTAATGCAAACTGTTCTGAAACCAACCGGCAAATTACTCCAAATGCATAACTCGCTGAGAAAATCAGTATTTTTCAACAATGAATGTCTGGCAAAAAATAGTTAATTGTGTTGCAAGCCGTTCTGAAACCAATCGGCAAATTGCTCAAAATGCATAACTCGCCGAGAAAATCACTTTTGTTCCACAATGAATGCCAGGCAAAAAATAGTTAATTGTGATGCAAGCCGTTCTGAAACAAATCGGTAAATTACTCAAATTGCTTAACTCGCCGAGAAAATTACTTTTTTCCCACAATGAATGTCTGGCAAAAAATAGTAAATTTCAATGCAAGCCGTTCTGAAAGCAATCGGCAAACTACTCAAAATGCTTAACTCGCCGAGAAAATCACTTTTGTTCCACAATGAATGCCTGGCATAAAATAGATAATTGTGTTGCTAGCCGTTCTGAAACCAATCGGCAAATTACTCAAAATGCTTAACTCGCTGAGAAAATCACTTTTGTTCCACAATGAACGCCTGGCAAAAAATAGTTAATTGTGATGCAAGCCGTTCTGAAACCAATCGGCAAATTACTCAAAATGCTAAACTCGCCGAGAAAATCACCCTTTTCCCACAATGAATGTCTGGCAAAAAATAGTAAATTTCAATGCAAGCCGTTCTGAAAACAATCGGCAAAATGCTCAAAATGCTTAACTCGCCGAGAAAATCACTTTTGTTCAACAATGAATGTCTGGCAAAAATAGTAAATTGTGATGCAAGCCGTTCTGAAACCAATCGGCAAATTACTCAAAATGCCTAACTCGCCGAGAAAATCACTTTTGTTCCACAATGAATGGCAAAAAATAGTAAATTTCAATGCAAGCCGTTCTGAAACCGATCGGCAAATTACTCAAAATGCTTAACGCGCCGAGAAAATCACTTTTTCCCCACAATGAATGTCTGGCAAAAAATTGTTAATTTCAATGCATGCCGTTCTGAAACCAATCGGCAAATTACTCAAAATGCTTAACTCGCGGAGAAAATCAGTTTTTTTTCACAATCAGTGTCTGGCAAACAATAGTTAATTTAGATTCAAGAAGTTCTGAAACCAACCGGCAAATTACTCAAATGCTCAACTCGCCGAGAAAATTACTTTTTTCCCACAATGAATGTCTGGCAAAAAATAGTAAATTTCAATGCAAGCCGTTCTGAAAGCAATCGGCAAACTACTCAAAATGCTTAACTCGCCGAGAAAATCACTTTTGTTCCACAATGAACGCCTGGCAAAAAATAGTTAATTGTGATGCAAGCCGTTCTGAAACCAATCGGCAAATTACTCAAAATGCTTAACCCGCCGAGAAAATCACCCTTTTCCCACAATGAATGTCTGGCAAAAAATAGTAAATTTCAATGCAAGCCGTTCTGAAAACAATCGGCAAAATGCTCAAAATGCTTAACTCGCCGAGAAAATCACTTTTGTTCCACAATGAATGTCTGGCAAAAATAGTAAATTGTGATGCAAGCAGTTCTGAAACCAATGGGCAAATTACTCAAAATGCCTAACTCGCCGAGAAAATCACTTTTGTTCCACAATGAATGTCTGGCAAAAAATAGTAAATTTCAATGCAAGCCGTTCTGAAACCGATCGGCAAATTACTCAAAATGCTTAACGCGCCGAGAAAATCACTTTTTTCCCCACAATGAATGTCTGGCAAAAAATAGTTAATTTCAATGCAAACCGTTCTGAAACCAATCGGCAAATTACTCAAAATGCTTAACCCGCGGAGAAAATCAGTTTTTTTTCACAATCAATGTCTGGCAAACAATAGTTAATTTTGATTCAAGAAGTTCTGAAACCAATCGGCAAATTACTCAAAATGCAGTACTCGCCGAGAAAATCATTTTCTTGCCACAATGAATGTCTTGCATAAAATAGTAAATTTTGATGCAAGCCGTTCTGAAACCAATCGGCAAATTATTCAAAATGCTTAACTCGCCGAGAAAATCACGTTTGTTCCACAACGAATGTCTTGCAAAAAATAGGAAATTTCAATGCAAGCCGTTCTGAAACCAATCGGCAAATTACTCAAAATGCTTAACTCGCCGAGAAAATCACATTTTTCCCACAGTGAATGTCTGGCAAAAAATAGTTAATTTCAATGGTAGCCGTTCTGAAACCAATCGGCAAATTACTCATAATGCTTAACTCGCCGAGAAAATCACTTTCTTTCCCATGATTGTCTGGCAAAAATAGTTAATTTTGATGCAAGCCTTTCTGAAAGCGATCGGCGAATTACTCAAAATGCTTAACTCGCCGAGAAAATCACTTTTGTTTCACAATGAATGTCTGGCAAAAAATAGTTAATTTCAATGCAAGCCGTTCTGAAACCAATCGGCAAATTACTCATAATGCTTAACTCGCCGAGAAAATCACTTTCTTTCCCATGATTGTCTGGCAAAAATAGTTAATTTTGATGCAAGCCGTTCTGAAAGCGATCGGCGAATTACTCAAAATGCTTAACTCGCCGAGAAAATCAATTTTGTTTCACAATGAATGTCTGGCAAAAAATAGGAAATTTCAATGCAAGCCGTTCTGAAACCAATCGGCAAATTACTCATAATGTTTAACTCGCCGAGAAAATCACTTTCTTTCCCATGATTGTCTGGCAAAAATACTTAATTTTGATGCAAGCCGTTCTGAAAGCAATCGGCAAACTACTGCAAATGCTTAACTCGCCGAGAAAATCACTTTTGTTCCACAATGAATGCCTGGCAAAAAATAGTTAATTGTGTTGCAAGCCGTTCTGAAACCAATCGGCAAATTACTCAAAATGCATAACTCGCCGTGAAAATCACTTTTGTTCCACAATGAATGTCTGGCAAAAAATAGTTAATTTCAATGCTAGCAGTTCTGAAACCAATCGGCAAATTACTCATAATGCTTAACTCGCCGAGAAAATCACTTTCTTTCACATGATTGTCTGGCAAAAATAGTTAATTTTGATGCAAGCCGTTCTGAAAGCGATCGGCGAATTACTCAAAATTCTTAACTCGCCGAGAAAATCACTTTTGTTTCACAATGAATGTCTGGCAAAAAATAGGAAATTTCAATGCAAGCCCTTCTGAAACCAATCGGCAAATTACTCAAAATGCTTAACTCGCCGAGAAAATCACATTTTTCCCACAGTGAATGTCTGGCAAAAAATAGTAAATTTCAATGCAAGCCGTTCTGAAAACAATCGGCAAATTGCTCAAAATGTTTAACTCGCCGAGAAAATCACTTTTTTGCCACAATGAATGTCTGGCAAAAAATAGTAAATTTCAATGCAAGCCGTTCTGAAAGCAATCGGCAAACTACTGAAAATGCTTAACTCGCCGAGAAAATCACTTTTGTTTCACTATGAATGTCTGGCAAAAAATAGGAAATTTCAATGCAAGCCGTTCTGAAACCAATCGGCAAATTGCTCAAAATGCTGAACGCGCCGAGAAAATCACTTTTGTTCCACAATGAATGCCAGGCAAAAAATAGTAATTTTGACGCAAGACGTTCTGATACCAATCAGCAAATTACTCAAAATGCTTAACTCGCCGAGAAAATCACTTTTGTTCCACAATGAATGCCTGGCAAAAAATAGTTAATTGTGTTGCAAGCCGTTCTGAAACCAATCGGCAAATTACTCAAAATGCTTAACTCGCCGAGAAAATCACTTTTGTTCCACAATGAACGCCTGGCAAAAAATAGTTAATGTGATGCAAGCCGTTCTGAAACCAATCGGCAAATTTCTCAAAATGCTTAACTCGCCGAGAAAATCACTTTTTTCCCACAATGAATGTCTGGCAAAAAATAGTAAATTTCAATGCAAGCCGTTCTGAAACCGATCGGCAAATTACTCAAAATGCTTAACGCGCCGAGAAAATCACTTTTTTCCCACACTGAATGTCTGGCAAAAAATAGTTAATTTGGATGAAAGTCGTTCTGAAACCAAACGGCGAATTACTCAAAATGCTTAACTCGCCGAGAAAATCACTTTTTTTTCACTATGAATGTCTGGCAAAAAATAGGAAATTTCAATGCAAGCCGTTCTGAAACCAATCGGCAAATTGCTCAAAATGCTGAACGCGCCGAGAAAATCACTTTTGTTCCACAATGAATGTCTGGCAAAAAATAGTAATTTTGACGCAAGACGTTCTGATACCAATCAGCAAATTACTCAAAATGCTTAACTCGCCGAGAAAATCACTTTTGTTCCACAATGAATGCCTGGCAAAAAATAGTTAATTGTGTTGCAAGCCGTTCTGAAACCAATCGGCAAATTACTCAAAATGCTTAACTCGCCGAGAAAATCACTTTTGTTCCACAATGAACGCCTGGCAAAAAATAGTTAATTTGGATGAAAGTCGTTCTGAAACCAAACGGCAAATTACTCAAAATGCTTAACTCGCCGAGAACATCACTTTTGTTCCACAATGAATGTCTGGCAAAAAATAGTTAATTTCAATGCTAGCCGTTCTGAAACCAATCGGCAAATTACTCATAATGCTTAACTCGCCGAGAAAATCACTTTCTTTCCCATGATTGTCTGGCAAAAATAGTTAATTTTGATGCAAGCCGTTCTGAAAGCGATCGGCGAATTAATCAAAATGCTTAACTCGCCGAGAAAATCACTTTTGTTTCACAATGAATGTCTGGCAAAAAATAGGAAATTTCAATGCAAGCCGTTCTGAAACCAATCGGCAAATTGCTCCAAATGCTGAACGCGCCGAGAAAATCACTTTTGTTCCACAATGAATGTCTGGCAAAAAATAGTAATTTTGACGCAAGGCGTTCTGATACCAATCAGGAAATTACTCAAAATGCTTAACTCGCCGAGAAAATCACTTTTGTTCCACAATGAGTGCCTGGCAAAAAATAGTTAATTGTGTTGCAAGCCGTTCTGAAACCAATCGGCAAATTACTCAAAATGATTAACTCGCCGAGAAAATCACTTTTGTTCCACAATGAATGTCTGGCAAAAAATAGTTAATTTTAATGCAAGCCGTTCTGAAAGCGATCGGCAAATTACTCAAAATGCTCAACTCGCCGAGAAAATCACTTTTTTCCCAAATGAATGTCTGGCAAACAATAGTTAATTTTGATGCAAGACGTTCTGAAACCAATCGGCAAAATACTCAAAATGCTTAACTCGCTGAGAAAATCACTTTCTTGCCACAATGAATGTCTGGCAAAAAGTAGCACATTTTAATGCAAGCTGTTCTGAAACCAACCGGCAAATTACTCAAAATGCATAACTCACGGAGACAATCAGTTTTTTTCAACAATGAATGGCTGGCAAAAAATAGTTAATTGTGATGCAAGCCGTTCTGACACCAATCGGCAAATTACTCAAAATGCTTAAATCGCCGAGAAAATTACATTTTTCCCACAATGAATGTCTGGCAAAAAATAGTAAATTTCAAAGCAAGCCGTTCTGAAAGCAATCGGCAAACGTCTGAAAATGCTTAACTCGCCGAGAAAATCACTTTTGTTCCACAATGAATGCCTGGCAAAAAATAGTTAATTGTGTTGCAAGCCGTTCTGAAACCAATCAGCAAATTACTCAAAATGCTTAACTGGCCGAGAAAATCACTTTTTTCCCCACAATGAATGTCTGGCAAAAAATAGTTAATTTGGATGAAAGTCGTTCTGAAACCAAACGGCAAATTACTCAAAATGCTTAACTCGCCGAGAAAATCACTTTTGTTCCACAATGAACGCCTGGAAAAAAATAGTTAATTTCAATGCAAGCCGTTCTGAAACCAATCGGCAAATTACTCAAAATGCTTAACTCGCCGAGAAAATCACTTTTGTTCCACAATGAATGTCTGGCAAAAATAGTAAATTGTGATGCAAGCCGTTCTGAAACCAATCGGCAAATTACTCAAAACGCTTAACTCGCCGAGAAAATCACCTTTTTCCCACAATGAATGTCTGGCAAAAAATAGTAAATTTCAATGCAAGCCGTTCTGAAACCAATCGGCAAATTACTCAAAATGCTTAACTCGCCGAGAAAATCACTTTTGTTCCAAAATGAACGCCTGGCAAAAAATAGTTAATTGTGATGCAAACCGTCCTGAAACCAATCGGCAAATTACTCAAAATGCTTAACTCGACGAGAAAATCACCCTTTTCACACAATGAATGTCTGGCAAAAAATAGTAAATTTCAATGCAAGCCGTTCTGAAAACAATCGGCAAAATGCTCAAAATGGTTAACTCGCCGAGAAAATCACTTTTGTTCCACAATGAATGTCTGGCAAAAATAGTAAATTGTGATGCAAGCCGTTCTGAAACCAATAGGCAAATTACTCAAAATGGCTAACTCGCCGAGAAAATCACTTTTGTTCCACAATGAATGTCTGGCAAAAAATAGTAAATTTCAATGCAAGCCGTTCTGAAACCGATCGGCAAATTACTCAAAATGCTTAACGCGCCGAGAAAATCACTTTTTCCCCACAATGAATGTCTGGCAAAAAATAGTTAATTTCAATGCAAGCCGTTCTGAAACCAATCGGCAAATTACTCAAAATGCTTAACTCGCGGAGAAAATCAGTTTTGTTCCACAATGATTTTCTGGCATAAAATAGTAAATTATGATGCAAGCCGTTCTGAAACCAATCGGCAAATTACTCAAAACGCTTAACTCGCCGAGAAAATCACTTTGTTCCCACAATGAATGTCTTGCATAAAATAGTAAATTTTGATGCAAGCCGTTCTGAAACCAATCGGCAAATTACTCAAAATGCTTAACTCGCCGAGAAAATCACGTTTGTTCCACAACGAATGTCTTGCAAAAAATAGGAAATTTCAATGCAAGCCGTTCTGAAACCAATCGGCAAATTGCTCCAAATGCTGAACGCGCCGAGAAAATCACTTTTGTTCCACAATGAATGTCTGGCAAAAAATAGTAATTTTGACGCAAGGCGTTCTGATACCAATCAGGAAATTACTCAAAATGCTTGACTCGCCGAGAAAATCACTTTTGTTCCACAAAATGAATGCCTGGCAAAAAATAGTTAATTGTGTTGCAAGCCGTTCTGAAACCAATCGGCAAATTACTCAAAATGATTAACTCGCCGAGAAAATCACTTTTGTTCCACAATGAATGTCTGGCAAAAAATAGTTAATTTTAATGCAAGCCGTTCTGAAAGCGATCGGCAAATTACTCAAAATGCTCAACTCGCCGAGAAAATCACTTTTTTCCCAAATGAATGTCTGGCAAACAATAGTTAATTTTGATGCAAGACGTTCTGAAACCAATCGGCAAAATAATCAAAATGCTTAACTCGCTGAGAAAATCACTTTCTTGCCACAATGAATGTCTGGCAAAAAGTAGTACATTTTAATGCAAGCTGTTCTGAAACCATCCGGCAAATTACTCAAAATGCATAACTCACGGAGACAATCAGTTTTTTTCAACAATGAATGTCTGGCAAAAAATAGTAAATTTCAATGCAAGCCGTTCTGAAACCAATCGGCAAATTACTCAAAATACTTAAATCGCCGAGAAAATTACATTTTTCCCACAATGAATGTCTGGCAAAAAATAGTAAATTTCAAAGCAAGCCGTTCTGAAAGCAATCGGCAAACTTCTGAAAATGCTTAACTCGCCGAGAAAATCACTTTTGTTCCACAATGAATGCCTGGCAAAAAATAGTTAATTGTGTTGCAAGCCGTTCTGAAACCAATCAGCAAATTACTCAAAATGCTTAACTGGCCGAGAAAATCACTTTTTTCCCCACAATGAATGTCTGGCAAAAAATAGTTAATTTGGATGAAAGTCGTTCTGAAACCAAACGGCAAATTACTCAAAATGCTTAACTCGCCGAGAAAATCACTTTTGTTCCACAATGAACGCCTGGAAAAAAATAGTTAATTTCAATGCAAGCCGTTCTGAAACCAATCGGCAAATTACTCAAAATGCTTAACTCGCCGAGAAAATCACTTTTGTTCCACAATGAATGTCTGGCAAAAATAGTAAATTGTGATGCAAGCCGTTCTGAAACCAATGGGCAAATTACTCAAAACGCTTAACTCGCCGAGAAAATCACTTTGTTCCCACAATGAATGTTTGGAAAAAAGAGTAAATTTTAATGCAAGCCGTTCTAAAACCAATCGGCAAATTACTCAAAATGCTTAACTCGCCGAGAAAATCACCTTTTTCCCACAATGAATGTCTGGCAAAAAATAGTAAATTTCAATGCAAGCCGTTCTGAAACCAATCGGCAAATTACTCAAAATGCTTAACTCGCCGAGAAAATCACTTTTGTTCCACAATGAACGCCTGGCAAAAAATAGTTAATTGTGATGCAAACCGTCCTGAAACCAATCGGCAAATTACTCAAAATGCTTAACTCGCCGAGAAAATCACTTTTGTTCCACAATGAACGCCTGGCAAAAAATAGTTAATTGTGATGCAAACCGTCCTGAAACCAATCGGCAAATTACTCAAAATGCTTAACTCGACGAGAAAATCACCCTTTTCACACAATGAATGTCTGGCAAAAAATAGTAAATTTCAATGCAAGCCGTTCTGAAAACAATCGGCAAAATGCTCAAAATGGTTAACTCGCCGAGAAAATCACTTTTGTTCCACAATGAATGTCTGGCAAAAATAGTAAATTGTGATGCAAGCCGTTCTGAAACCAATAGGCAAATTACTCAAAATGGCTAACTCGCCGAGAAAATCACTTTTGTTCCACAATGAATGTCTGGCAAAAAATAGTAAATTTCAATGCAAGCCGTTCTGAAACCGATCGGCAAATTACTCAAAATGCTTAACGCGCCGAGAAAATCACTTTTTCCCCACAATGAATGTCTGGCAAAAAATAGTTAATTTCAATGCAAGCCGTTCTGAAACCAATCGGCAAATTACTCAAAATGCTTAACTCGCGGAGAAAATCAGTTTTGTTCCACAATGATTTTCTGGCATAAAATAGTAAATTATGATGCAAGCCGTTCTGAAACCAATCGGCAAATTACTCAAAACGCTTAACTCGCCGAGAAAATCACTTTGTTCCCACAATGAATGTCTTGCATAAAATAGTAAATTTTGATGCAAGCCGTTCTGAAACCAATCGGCAAATTACTCAAAATGCTTAACTCGCCGAGAAAATCACGTTTGTTCCACAACGAATGTCTTGCAAAAAATAGGAAATTTCAATGCAAGCCGTTCTGAAACCAATCGGCAAATTGCTCCAAATGCTGAACGCGCCGAGAAAATCACTTTTGTTCCACAATGAATGTCTGGCAAAAAATAGTAATTTTGACGCAAGGCGTTCTGATACCAATCAGGAAATTACTCAAAATGCTTAACTCGCCGAGAAAAATCACTTTTGTTCCACAAAATGAATGCCTGGCAAAAAATAGTTAATTGTGTTGCAAGCCGTTCTGAAACCAATCGGCAAATTACTCAAAATGATTAACTCGCCGAGAAAATCACTTTTGTTCCACAATGAATGTCTGGCAAAAAATAGTTAATTTTAATGCAAGCCGTTCTGAAAGCGATCGGCAAATTACTCAAAATGCTCAACTCGCCGAGAAAATCACTTTTTTCCCAAATGAATGTCTGGCAAACAATAGTTAATTTTGATGCAAGACGTTCTGAAACCAATCGGCAAAATACTCAAAATGCTTAACTCGCTGAGAAAATCACTTTCTTGCCACAATGAATGTCTGGCAAAAAGTAGTACATTTTAATGCAAGCTGTTCTGAAACCATCCGGCAAATTACTCAAAATGCATAACTCACGGAGACAATCAGTTTTTTTCAACAATGAATGTCTGGCAAAAAATAGTAAATTTCAATGCAAGCCGTTCTGAAACCAATCGGCAAATTACTCAAAATGCTTAAATCGCCGAGAAAATTACATTTTTCCCACAATGAATGTCTGGCAAAAAATAGTAAATTTCAAAGCAAGCCGTTCTGATAGCAATCGGCAAACTTCTGAAAATGCTTAACTCGCCGAGAAAATCACTTTTGTTCCACAATGAATGCCTGGCAAAAAATAGTTAATTGTGTTGCAAGCCGTTCTGAAACCAATCAGCAAATTACTCAAAATGCTTAACTCGCCGAGAAAATCACTTTTGTTCCACAATGAACACCTGGCAAAAAATAGTTAATGTGATGCAAGCCGTTCTGAAACCAATCGGCAAATTCCTCAAAATGCTGAACTCGCCGAGAAAATCACCTTTTTCCCACAATGAATGTCTGGCAAAAAATAGTAAATTTCAATGCAAGCCGTTCTGAAACCGATCGGCAAATTACTCAAAATGCTTAACTCGCCGAGAAAATCACGTTTTTCCCCACAATGAATGTCTGGCAAAAAATGGTTAATTTGGATGAAAGTCGTTCTGAAACCAAACGGCAAATTACTCAAAATGCTTAACTCGCCGAGAAAATCACTTTTGTTCCACAATGAACGCCTGGAAAAAAATAGTTAATTTCAATGCAAGCCGTTCTGAAATCAATCGGCAAATTACTCAAAATGCTAAACTCGCCGAGAAAATAACCCTTTTCCCACAATGAATGTCTGGCAAAAAATTGTAAATTTCAATGCAAGCCGTTCTGAAAACAATCGGCAAATTGATCAAAATGCTTAACTCGCCGAGAAAATCACTTTTGTTCCACAATGAATGTCTGGCAAAAATAGTAAATTGTGATGCAAGCCGTTCTGAAACCAATCGGCAAATTACTCAAAACGCTTAACTCGCCGAGAAAATCACTTTGTTCCCACAATGAATGTTTGGAAAAAAGAGTAAATTTTAATGCAAGCCGTTCTAAAACCAATCGGCAAATTACTCAAAATGCTTAACTCGCCGAGAAAATCACCTTTTTCCCACAATGAATGTCTGGCAAAAAATAGTAAATTTCAATGCAAGCCGTTCTGAAACCAATCGGCAAATTACTCAAAATGCTTAACTCGCCGAGAAAATCACCTTTTTCCCACAATGAATGTCTGGCAAAAAATAGTAAATTTCAATGCAAGCCGTTCTGAAACCAATCGGCAAATTACTCAAAATGCTTAACTCGCCGAGAAAATCACTTTTGTTCCACAATGAACGCCTGGCAAAAAATAGTTAATTGTGATGCAAACCGTCCTGAAACCAATCGGCAAATTACTCAAAATGCTTAACTCGACGAGAAAATCACCCTTTTCACACAATGAATGTCTGGCAAAAAATAGTAAATTTCAATGCAAGCCGTTCTGAAAACAATCGGCAAAATGCTCAAAATGGTTAACTCGCCGAGAAAATAAGTTTTTTTTCCACAATGAATGTCTGGCAAAAATAGTTAATTTTGACGCAAGACGTTCTGAAACAAATCGGCAAATTACTCAAAATGCTTAACTCGCCGAGAAAATCACTTTTTTTCCAATATGATTGTTTGGCAAAAAATAGTTCAGTTTGATCCAAGCCGTTCTGAAACCAACCGGCAAAGTACTCAAAATGCTTAACTCGCCGAGAAAATCAACTTAATTCCGCAATTAATGTCCGGCAAATAATAGTAAATTTTGATGCAAGACGTTCTGAAACCAATCGGCAAATTACTCAAAATGCTTAACTCGCAGAGAAAATAAGTTTTTTCCACAATGAGTGTCTGGCAAAAAAGAGTAAATTTCAATGCAAGCCGTTCTGAAACCAACCGGCAAAGTACTCAAAATGCTCAACTCGCCGAGAAAATAAGTTTTTTTTCCACAATGAATGTCTGGCAAAAATAGTTAATTTTGTCGCAAGACGTTCTGAAACAAATCGGCAAATTACTCAAAATGCTTAACTCGCAGAGAAAATCACTTTTTTTCCAATATGATTGTTTGGCAAAAAATAGTTCAGTTTGATCCAAGCCGTTCTGAAACCAACCGGCAAAGTACTCAAAATGCTTAACTCGCCGAGAAAATCAACTTAATTCCGCAATTAATGTCCGGCAAAAAATAGTAAATTTTGATGCAAGACGTTCTGAAACCAATCGGCAAATTACTCAAAACGCTTCACTCGCCGAGAAAATAAGTTTTTTCCACAATGAGTGTCTAGCAAAAAAGAGTAAATTTCAATGCAAGCCGTTCTGAAACCAATCGGCAAATTACTTAAACTGCTTAACTCGCCGAGAAATTCACTTTTTTTCCAATATGAATGTCTGGCAAAAAATAGTTAATTTTGATGCAAGCCGTTCTGAAACCAATCGGCAAATTACTCAAAATAACTCGCCGAGGAAATCACTTTTTTCCAATATAATTGTTTGGCAAAAAATAGTTCAGTTTGATCCAAGCCGTTCTGAAACCAACCGGCAAAGTACTCAAAATGCTTAACTCGCCGAGAAAATCAACTTAATTCCGCAATTAATGTCCGGCAAAAAATAGTAAATTTTGATGCAAGACGTTCTGAAACCAATCGGCAAATTACTCAAAATGCTTAACTCGCCGAGAAAATAAGTTTTTTCCACAATGAGTGTCTGGCAAAAAAGCGTAAATTTCAATGCAAGCCGTTCTGAAACCAATCGGCAAATTACTCAAAATGCTTAACTCGCCGAGAAATTCACTTTTTTTCCAATATGAATGTCTGGCAAAAAATAGTTTATTTTGATGCAAGCCGTTCTGAAACCAATCGGGAAATTACTCAAAATGCTTAACTCGCCGAGAAAATCACTTTTTTCCATTATGAATGTTTTCAAAGAATAGTTAATTTTGACGCAAGACGTTCTGAAACCAATCGGCAAATTACTCAAAATGTTTAACGCGCCGAGAAAATCACTTTTTTCCCCACAATGAATGTCTGGCAAAAAATAGTAAATTTCAATGCAAGCCGTTCTGAAACCAATCGGCAAATTACTGAAAATGCTTAACTCGCCGAGAAAATCACTTTTTTCCATTATGAATGTTTGGCAAAGAATAGTTCATTTTGATCCAAGCCGTTCTGAAACCAACCGGCAAAGTACTCAAAATGCTGAACTCGCCGAGAAATTCACTTTTTTCCAAAATGAATGTCTGGCACAAAATAGTTAACTTTGATGCAAGACGTTCTGAAACCAATCGGCAAATTACTCAAAATGCTTAACTCGCCGAGAAAATCACTTTCTTGCCACAATGAATGTCTGGCAAAAAATAGTTCAGTTTGATCCAAGCCGGTCTGAAACCAACCGGCAAAGTACTCAAAATGCTTAAATCGCCGAGAAAATCTGCTTAATTACGCAATTAATGTCTGGCAAAAAATAGTAAATTTTGATGCAAGACGTTCTGAAACCAATCGGCAAATTACTCAAAATGCTTAACTCGACGAGAAAATAAGTTTTTTCCACAATTAGTGTCTGGCAAAAAAGTGTAAATTTCAATGCAAGCCGTTCTGAAACCAATCGGCAAATTACTCAAAATGCTTAGCTCGCCGAGAAATTCACTTTTTTTCCAACATGAATGTCTGGCAAAAAATAGTTAATTTTGAGGCAAGACGTTCTGAAACCAATCGGGAAATTACTCAAAATGCTTAACTCGCCGAGAAAATCTCTTTTTTCTCAAATTGAATGTCTGGCAAAAAATAGTTAATTTTGATGCAAGCCGTTCTGAAACCAATCGCAAATTACTCAAAGTGCTTAACTCGCCGAGAAAATCACTTATTTTCCAATATGATTGTTTGGCAAAAAATAGTTCAGTTTGATCCAAGCCGTTCTGAAACCAACCGGCAAAGTACTCAAAATGCTTAACTCGCCGAGAAAATCAACTTAATTCCGCAATTAATGTCCGGCAAAAAATAGTAAATTTTGATGCAAGACGTTCTGAAACCAATCGGCAAATTACTCAAAACGCTTCACTCGCCGAGAAAATAAGTTTTTTCCACAATGAGTGTCTGGCAAAAAAGAGTAAATTTCAATGCAAGCCGTTCTGAAACCAATCGGCAAATTACTTAAAATGCTTAACTCGCCGAGAAATTCACTTTTTTTCCAATATGAATGTCTGGCAAAAAATAGTTAATTTTGATGCAAGCCGTTCTGAAACCAATCGGCAAATTACTCAAAATAACTCGCCGAGAAAATCACTTTTTTCCATTATGAATGTTTTCAAAGAATAGTTAATTTTGACGCAAGACGTTCTGAAACCAAACGGCAAATTACTCAAAATGCTTAACTCGCCGAGAAAATCACTTTTTTTCCAATATAATTGTTTGGCAAAAAATAGTTCAGTTTGATCCAAGCCGTTCTGAAACCAACCGGCAAAGTACTCAAAATGCTTAACTCGCCGAGAAAATCAACTTAATTCCGCAATTAATGTCCGGCAAAAAATAGTAAATTTTGATGCAAGACGTTCTGAAACCAATCGGCAAATTACTCAAAATGCTTAACTCGCCGAGAAAATAAGTTTTTTCCACAATGAGTGTCTGGCAAAAAAGCGTAAATTTCAATGCAAGCCGTTCTGAAACCAATCGGCAAATTACTCAAAATGCTTAACTCGCCGAGAAATTCACTTTTTTTCCAATATGAATGTCTGGCAAAAAATAGTTTATTTTGATGCAAGCCGTTCTGAAACCAATCGGGAAATTACTCAAAATGCTTAACTCGCCGAGAAAATCACTTTTTTCCATTATGAATGTTTTCAAAGAATAGTTAATTTTGACGCAAGACGTTCTGAAACCAATCGGCAAATTACTCAAAATGTTTAACGCGCCGAGAAAATCACTTTTTTCCCCACAATGAATGTCTGGCAAAAAATAGTAAATTTCAATGCAAGCCGTTCTGAAACCAATCGGCAAATTACTGAAAATGCTTAACTCGCCGAGAAAATCACTTTTTTCCATTATGAATGTTTGGCAAAGAATAGTTCATTTTGATCCAAGCCGTTCTGAAACCAACCGGCAAAGTACTCAAAATGCTGAACTCGCCGAGAAATTCACTTTTTTCCAAAATGAATGTCTGGCACAAAATAGTTAACTTTGATGCAAGACGTTCTGAAACCAATCGGCAAATTACTCAAAATGCTTAACTCGCCGAGAAAATCACTTTCTTGCCACAATGAATGTCTGGCAAAAAATAGTTCAGTTTGATCCAAGCCGGTCTGAAACCAACCGGCAAAGTACTCAAAATGCTTAAATCGCCGAGAAAATCTGCTTAATTACGCAATTAATGTCTGGCAAAAAATAGTAAATTTTGATGCAAGACGTTCTGAAACCAATCGGCAAATTACTCAAAATGCTTAACTCGACGAGAAAATAAGTTTTTTCCACAATTAGTGTCTGGCAAAAAAGTGTAAATTTCAATGCAAGCCGTTCTGAAACCAATCGGCAAATTACTCAAAATGCTTAGCTCGCCGAGAAATTCACTTTTTTTCCAACATGAATGTCTGGCAAAAAATAGTTAATTTTGAGGCAAGACGTTCTGAAACCAATCGGGAAATTACTCAAAATGCTTAACTCGCCGAGAAAATCTCTTTTTTCTCAAATTGAATGTCTGGCAAAAAATAGTTAATTTTGATGCAAGCCGTTCTGAAACCAATCGCAAATTACTCAAAGTGCTTAACTCGCCGAGAAAATCACTTATTTTCCAATATGATTGTTTGGCAAAAAATAGTTCAGTTTGATCCAAGCCGTTCTGAAACCAACCGGCAAAGTACTCAAAATGCTTAACTCGCCGAGAAAATCAACTTAATTCCGCAATTAATGTCCGGCAAAAAATAGTAAATTTTGATGCAAGACGTTCTGAAACCAATCGGCAAATTACTCAAAACGCTTCACTCGCCGAGAAAATAAGTTTTTTCCACAATGAGTGTCTGGCAAAAAAGAGTAAATTTCAATGCAAGCCGTTCTGAAACCAATCGGCAAATTACTCAAAATGCTTAACTCGCCGAGAAATTCACTTTTTTTCCAATATGAATGTCTGGCAAAAAATAGTTAATTTTGATGCAAGCCGTTCTGAAACCAATCGGCAAATTACTCAAAATAACTCGCCGAGAAAATCACTTTTTTCCATTATGAATGTTTTCAAAGAATAGTTAATTTTGATGCAAGCCGTTCTGAAACCAATCGGCAAATTACTCAAAATAACTCGCCGAGAAAATCACTTTTTTCCATTATGAATGTTTTCAAAGAATAGTTAATTTTGACGCAAGACGTTCTGAAACCAATCGGCAAATTACTCAAAATGCTTAACTCGCCGAGAAAATCACCTTTTTTCCAATATAATTGTTTGGCAAAAAATAGTTCAGTTTGATCCAAGCCGTTCTGAAACCAACCGGCAAAGTACTCAAAATGCTTAACTCGCCGAGAAAATCAACTTAATTCCGCAATTAATGTCCGGCAAAAAATAGTAAATTTTGATGCAAGACGTTCTGAAACCAATCGGCAAATTACTCAAAATGCTTAACTCGCCGCGAAAATAAGTTTTTTCCACAATGAGTGTCTGGGAAAAAAGAGTAAATTTCAATGCAAGCCGTTCTGAAACCAATCGGCAAATTACTCAAAATGCTTAACTCGCCGAGAAATTCACTTTTTTTCCAATATGAATGTCTGGCAAAAAATAGTAAATTTCAATGCAAGCCGTTCTGAAACCAATCGGCAAATTACTGAAAATGCTTAACTCGCCGAGAAAATCACTTTTTTCCATTATGAATGTTTGGCAAAGAATAGTTCATTTTGATCCAAGCCGTTCTGAAACCAACCGGCAAAGTACTCAAAATGCTGAACTCGCCGAGAAATTCACTTTTTTCCAAAATGAATGTCTGGCACAAAATAGTTAATTTTGATGCAAGACGTTCTGAAACCAATCGGCAAATTACTCAAAATGCTTAACTCGCCGAGAAAATCACTTTCTTGCCACAATGAATGTCTGGCAAAAAATAGTTCAGTTTGATCCAAGCCGGTCTGAAACCAACCGGCAAAGTACTCAAAATGCTTAAATCGCCGAGAAAATCTGCTTAATTACGCAATTAATGTCTGGCAAAAAATAGTAAATTTTGATGCAAGACGTTCTGAAACCAATCGGCAAATTACTCAAAATGCTTAACTCGACGAGAAAATAAGTTTTTTCCACAATTAGTGTCTGGCAAAAAAGTGTAAATTTCAATGCAAGCCGTTCTGAAACCAATCGGCAAATTACTCAAAATGCTTAACTCGCCGAGAAATTCACTTTTTTTCCAACATGAATGTCTGGCAAAAAATAGTTAATTTTGAGGCAAGACGTTCTGAAACCAATCGGGAAATTACTCAAAATGCTTAACTCGCCGAGAAAATCTCTTTTTTCTCAAATTGAATGTCTGGCAAAAAATAGTTAATTTTGATGCAAGCCGTTCTGAAACCAATCGCAAATTACTCAAAATGCTTAACTCGCCGAGAAAATCACCTTTTTCCCACAATGAATGTCTGGCAAAAAATAGTAAATTTCAATGCAAGCCGTTCTGAAACCAATCGGCAAATTACTCAAAATGCTTAACTCGCCGAGAAAATCACTTTTGTTCCACAATGAACGCCTGGCAAAAAATAGTTAATTGTGATGCAAACCGTCCTGAAACCAATCGGCAAATTACTCAAAATGCTTAACTCGACGAGAAAATCACCCTTTTCACACAATGAATGTCTGGCAAAAAATAGTAAATTTCAATGCAAGCCGTTCTGAAAACAATCGGCAAAATGCTCAAAATGGTTAACTCGCCGAGAAAATAAGTTTTTTTTCCACAATGAATGTCTGGCAAAAATAGTTAATTTTGACGCAAGACGTTCTGAAACAAATCGGCAAATTACTCAAAATGCTTAACTCGCCGAGAAAATCACTTTTTTTCCAATATGATTGTTTGGCAAAAAATAGTTCAGTTTGATCCAAGCCGTTCTGAAACCAACCGGCAAAGTACTCAAAATGCTTAACTCGCCGAGAAAATCAACTTAATTCCGCAATTAATGTCCGGCAAATAATAGTAAATTTTGATGCAAGACGTTCTGAAACCAATCGGCAAATTACTCAAAATGCTTAACTCGCAGAGAAAATAAGTTTTTTCCACAATGAGTGTCTGGCAAAAAAGAGTAAATTTCAATGCAAGCCGTTCTGAAACCAACCGGCAAAGTACTCAAAATGCTCAACTCGCCGAGAAAATAAGTTTTTTTTCCACAATGAATGTCTGGCAAAAATAGTTAATTTTGTCGCAAGACGTTCTGAAACAAATCGGCAAATTACTCAAAATGCTTAACTCGCCGAGAAAATCACTTTTTTTCCAATATGATTGTTTGGCAAAAAATAGTTCAGTTTGATCCAAGCCGTTCTGAAACCAACCGGCAAAGTACTCAAAATGCTTAACTCGCCGAGAAAATCAACTTAATTCCGCAATTAATGTCCGGCAAAAAATAGTAAATTTTGATGCAAGACGTTCTGAAACCAATCGGCAAATTACTCAAAACGCTTCACTCGCCGAGAAAATAAGTTTTTTCCACAATGAGTGTCTGGCAAAAAAGAGTAAATTTCAATGCAAGCCGTTCTGAAACCAATCGGCAAATTACTTAAAATGCTTAACTCGCCGAGAAATTCACTTTTTTTCCAATATGAATGTCTGGCAAAAAATAGTTAATTTTGATGCAAGCCGTTCTGAAACCAATCGGCAAATTACTCAAAATAACTCGCCGAGAAAATCACTTTTTTCCATTATGAATGTTTTCAAAGAATAGTTAATTTTGACGCAAGACGTTCTGAAACCAAACGGCAAATTACTCAAAATGCTTAACTCGCCGAGAAAATCACTTTTTTTCCAATATAATTGTTTGGCAAAAAATAGTTCAGTTTGATCCAAGCCGTTCTGAAACCAACCGGCAAAGTACTCAAAATGCTTAACTCGCCGAGAAAATCAACTTAATTCCGCAATTAATGTCCGGCAAAAAATAGTAAATTTTGATGCAAGACGTTCTGAAACCAATCGGCAAATTACTCAAAATGCTTAACTCGCCGAGAAAATAAGTTTTTTCCACAATGAGTGTCTGGCAAAAAAGCGTAAATTTCAATGCAAGCCGTTCTGAAACCAATCGGCAAATTACTCAAAATGCTTAACTCGCCGAGAAATTCACTTTTTTTCCAATATGAATGTCTGGCAAAAAATAGTTTATTTTGATGCAAGCCGTTCTGAAACCAATCGGGAAATTACTCAAAATGCTTAACTCGCCGAGAAAATCACTTTTTTCCATTATGAATGTTTTCAAAGAATAGTTAATTTTGACGCAAGACGTTCTGAAACCAATCGGCAAATTACTCAAAATGCTTACATCGCCGAGAAAATCACTTTTTTCCCCACAATGAATGTCTGGCAAAAAATAGTAAATTTCAATGCAAGCCGTTCTGAAACCAATCGGCAAATTACTGAAAATGCTTAACTCGCCGAGAAAATCACTTTTTTCCATTATGAA
The DNA here is from genome assembly GCF_047496885.1 of Scyliorhinus torazame. Classification (NCBI taxonomy): domain Eukaryota; kingdom Metazoa; phylum Chordata; class Chondrichthyes; order Carcharhiniformes; family Scyliorhinidae; genus Scyliorhinus; species Scyliorhinus torazame. The sequence continues at coordinate 43,101,644 of NC_092725.1, forward strand.
TGTTTGGCAAAGAATAGTTCATTTTGATCCAAGCCGTTCTGAAACCAACCGGCAAAGTACTCAAAATGCTGAACTCGCCGAGAAATTCACTTTTTTCCAAAATGAATGTCTGGCACAAAATAGTTAATTTTGATGCAAGACGTTCTGAAACCAATCGGCAAATTACTCAAAATGCTTAACTCGCCGAGAAAATCACTTTCTTGCCACAATGAATGTCTGGCAAAAAATAGTTCAGTTTGATCCAAGCCGGTCTGAAACCAACCGGCAAAGTACTCAAAATGCTTAAATCGCCGAGAAAATCTGCTTAATTACGCAATTAATGTCTGGCAAAAAATAGTAAATTTTGATGCAAGACGTTCTGAAACCAATCGGCAAATTACTCAAAATGCTTAACTCGACGAGAAAATAAGTTTTTTCCACAATTAGTGTCTGGCAAAAAAGTGTAAATTTCAATGCAAGCCGTTCTGAAACCAATCGGCAAATTACTCAAAATGCTTAGCTCGCCGAGAAATTCACTTTTTTTCCAACATGAATGTCTGGCAAAAAATAGTTAATTTTGAGGCAAGACGTTCTGAAACCAATCGGGAAATTACTCAAAATGCTTAACTCGCCGAGAAAATCTCTTTTTTCTCAAATTGAATGTCTGGCAAAAAATAGTTAATTTTGATGCAAGCCGTTCTGAAACCAATCGCAAATTACTCAAAGTGCTTAACTCGCCGAGAAAATCACTTATTTTCCAATATGATTGTTTGGCAAAAAATAGTTCAGTTTGATCCAAGCCGTTCTGAAACCAACCGGCAAAGTACTCAAAATGCTTAACTCGCCGAGAAAATCAACTTAATTCCGCAATTAATGTCCGGCAAAAAATAGTAAATTTTGATGCAAGACGTTCTGAAACCAATCGGCAAATTACTCAAAACGCTTCACTCGCCGAGAAAATAAGTTTTTTCCACAATGAGTGTCTGGCAAAAAAGAGTAAATTTCAATGCAAGCCGTTCTGAAACCAATCGGCAAATTACTCAAAATGCTTAACTCGCCGAGAAATTCACTTTTTTTCCAATATGAATGTCTGGCAAAAAATAGTTAATTTTGATGCAAGCCGTTCTGAAACCAATCGGCAAATTACTCAAAATAACTCGCCGAGAAAATCACTTTTTTCCATTATGAATGTTTTCAAAGAATAGTTAATTTTGATGCAAGCCGTTCTGAAACCAATCGGCAAATTACTCAAAATAACTCGCCGAGAAAATCACTTTTTTCCATTATGAATGTTTTCAAAGAATAGTTAATTTTGACGCAAGACGTTCTGAAACCAATCGGCAAATTACTCAAAATGCTTAACTCGCCGAGAAAATCACCTTTTTTCCAATATAATTGTTTGGCAAAAAATAGTTCAGTTTGATCCAAGCCGTTCTGAAACCAACCGGCAAAGTACTCAAAATGCTTAACTCGCCGAGAAAATCAACTTAATTCCGCAATTAATGTCCGGCAAAAAATAGTAAATTTTGATGCAAGACGTTCTGAAACCAATCGGCAAATTACTCAAAATGCTTAACTCGCCGCGAAAATAAGTTTTTTCCACAATGAGTGTCTGGGAAAAAAGAGTAAATTTCAATGCAAGCCGTTCTGAAACCAATCGGCAAATTACTCAAAATGCTTAACTCGCCGAGAAATTCACTTTTTTTCCAATATGAATGTCTGGCAAAAAATAGTAAATTTCAATGCAAGCCGTTCTGAAACCAATCGGCAAATTACTGAAAATGCTTAACTCGCCGAGAAAATCACTTTTTTCCATTATGAATGTTTGGCAAAGAATAGTTCATTTTGATCCAAGCCGTTCTGAAACCAACCGGCAAAGTACTCAAAATGCTGAACTCGCCGAGAAATTCACTTTTTTCCAAAATGAATGTCTGGCACAAAACAGTTAATTTTGATGCAAGACGTTCTGAAACCAATCGGCAAATTACTCAAAATGCTTAACTCGCCGAGAAAATCACTTTCTTGCCACAATGAATGTCTGGCAAAAAATAGTTCAGTTTGATCCAAGCCGGTCTGAAACCAACCGGCAAAGTACTCAAAATGCTTAAATCGCCGAGAAAATCTGCTTAATTACGCAATTAATGTCTGGCAAAAAATAGTAAATTTTGATGCAAGACGTTCTGAAACCAATCGGCAAATTACTCAAAATGCTTAACTCGACGAGAAAATAAGTTTTTTCCACAATTAGTGTCTGGCAAAAAAGTGTAAATTTCAATGCAAGCCGTTCTGAAACCAATCGGCAAATTACTCAAAATGCTTAGCTCGCCGAGAAATTCACTTTTTTTCCAACATGAATGTCTGGCAAAAAATAGTTAATTTTGAGGCAAGACGTTCTGAAACCAATCGGGAAATTACTCAAAATGCTTAACTCGCCGAGAAAATCTCTTTTTTCTCAAATTGAATGTCTGGCAAAAAATAGTTAATTTTGATGCAAGCCGTTCTGAAACCAATCGCAAATTACTCAAAATGCTTAACTCGCCGAGAAAATCACCTTTTTTCAATATAATTGTTTGGCAAAAAATAGTTCAGTTTGATCCAAGCCGTTCTGAAACCAACCGGCAAAGTACTCAAAATGCTTAACTCGCCGAGAAAATCAACTTAATTCCGCAATTAATGTCCGGCAAAAAATAGTAAATTTTGATGCAAGACGTTCTGAAACCAATCGGCAAATTACTCAAAATGCTTAACTCGCCGAGAAAATAAGTTTTTTCCACAATGAGTGTCTGGCAAAAAAGCGTAAATTTCAATGCAAGCCGTTCTGAAACCAATCGGCAAATTACTCAAAATGCTTAACTCGCCGAGAAATTCACTTTTTTTCCAATATGAATGTCTGGCAAAAAATAGTTTATTTTGATGCAAGCCGTTCTGAAACCAATCGGGAAATTACTCAAAATGCTTAACTCGCCGAGAAAATCACTTTTTTCCATTATGAATGTTTTCAAAGAATAGTTAATTTTGACGCAAGACGTTCTGAAACCAATCGGCAAATTACTCAAAATGTTTAACGCGCCGAGAAAATCACTTTTTTCCCCACAATGAATGTCTGGCAAAAAATAGTAAATTTCAATGCAAGCCGTTCTGAAACCAATCGGCAAATTACTGAAAATGCTTAACTCGCCGAGAAAATCACTTTTTTCCATTATGAATGTTTGGCAAAGAATAGTTCATTTTGATCCAAGCCGTTCTGAAACCAACCGGCAAAGTACTCAAAATGCTGAACTCGCCGAGAAATTCACTTTTTTCCAAAATGAATGTCTGGCACAAAATAGTTAACTTTGATGCAAGACGTTCTGAAACCAATCGGCAAATTACTCAAAATGCTTAACTCGCCGAGAAAATCACTTTCTTGCCACAATGAATGTCTGGCAAAAAATAGTTCAGTTTGATCCAAGCCGGTCTGAAACCAACCGGCAAAGTACTCAAAATGCTTAAATCGCCGAGAAAATCTGCTTAATTACGCAATTAATGTCTGGCAAAAAATAGTAAATTTTGATGCAAGACGTTCTGAAACCAATCGGCAAATTACTCAAAATGCTTAACTCGACGAGAAAATAAGTTTTTTCCACAATTAGTGTCTGGCAAAAAAGTGTAAATTTCAATGCAAGCCGTTCTGAAACCAATCGGCAAATTACTCAAAATGCTTAGCTCGCCGAGAAATTCACTTTTTTTCCAACATGAATGTCTGGCAAAAAATAGTTAATTTTGAGGCAAGACGTTCTGAAACCAATCGGGAAATTACTCAAAATGCTTAACTCGCCGAGAAAATCTCTTTTTTCTCAAATTGAATGTCTGGCAAAAAATAGTTAATTTTGATGCAAGCCGTTCTGAAACCAATCGCAAATTACTCAAAGTGCTTAACTCGCCGAGAAAATCACTTATTTTCCAATATGATTGTTTGGCAAAAAATAGTTCAGTTTGATCCAAGCCGTTCTGAAACCAACCGGCAAAGTACTCAAAATGCTTAACTCGCCGAGAAAATCAACTTAATTCCGCAATTAATGTCCGGCAAAAAATAGTAAATTTTGATGCAAGACGTTCTGAAACCAATCGGCAAATTACTCAAAACGCTTCACTCGCCGAGAAAATAAGTTTTTTCCACAATGAGTGTCTGGCAAAAAAGAGTAAATTTCAATGCAAGCCGTTCTGAAACCAATCGGCAAATTACTCAAAATGCTTAACTCGCCGAGAAATTCACTTTTTTTCCAATATGAATGTCTGGCAAAAAATAGTTAATTTTGATGCAAGCCGTTCTGAAACCAATCGGCAAATTACTCAAAATAACTCGCCGAGAAAATCACTTTTTTCCATTATGAATGTTTTCAAAGAATAGTTAATTTTGATGCAAGCCGTTCTGAAACCAATCGGCAAATTACTCAAAATAACTCGCCGAGAAAATCACTTTTTTCCATTATGAATGTTTTCAAAGAATAGTTAATTTTGACGCAAGACGTTCTGAAACCAATCGGCAAATTACTCAAAATGCTTAACTCGCCGAGAAAATCACCTTTTTTCCAATATAATTGTTTGGCAAAAAATAGTTCAGTTTGATCCAAGCCGTTCTGAAACCAACCGGCAAAGTACTCAAAATGCTTAACTCGCCGAGAAAATCAACTTAATTCCGCAATTAATGTCCGGCAAAAAATAGTAAATTTTGATGCAAGACGTTCTGAAACCAATCGGCAAATTACTCAAAATGCTTAACTCGCCGCGAAAATAAGTTTTTTCCACAATGAGTGTCTGGGAAAAAAGAGTAAATTTCAATGCAAGCCGTTCTGAAACCAATCGGCAAATTACTCAAAATGCTTAACTCGCCGAGAAATTCACTTTTTTTCCAATATGAATGTCTGGCAAAAAATAGTAAATTTCAATGCAAGCCGTTCTGAAACCAATCGGCAAATTACTGAAAATGCTTAACTCGCCGAGAAAATCACTTTTTTCCATTATGAATGTTTGGCAAAGAATAGTTCATTTTGATCCAAGCCGTTCTGAAACCAACCGGCAAAGTACTCAAAATGCTGAACTCGCCGAGAAATTCACTTTTTTCCAAAATGAATGTCTGGCACAAAATAGTTAATTTTGATGCAAGACGTTCTGAAACCAATCGGCAAATTACTCAAAATGCTTAACTCGCCGAGAAAATCACTTTCTTGCCACAATGAATGTCTGGCAAAAAATAGTTCAGTTTGATCCAAGCCGGTCTGAAACCAACCGGCAAAGTACTCAAAATGCTTAAATCGCCGAGAAAATCTGCTTAATTACGCAATTAATGTCTGGCAAAAAATAGTAAATTTTGATGCAAGACGTTCTGAAACCAATCGGCAAATTACTCAAAATGCTTAACTCGACGAGAAAATAAGTTTTTTCCACAATTAGTGTCTGGCAAAAAAGTGTAAATTTCAATGCAAGCCGTTCTGAAACCAATCGGCAAATTACTCAAAATGCTTAACTCGCCGAGAAATTCACTTTTTTTCCAACATGAATGTCTGGCAAAAAATAGTTAATTTTGAGGCAAGACGTTCTGAAACCAATCGGGAAATTACTCAAAATGCTTAACTCGCCGAGAAAATCTCTTTTTTCTCAAATTGAATGTCTGGCAAAAAATAGTTAATTTTGATGCAAGCCGTTCTGAAACCAATCGCAAATTACTCAAAATGCTTAACTCGCCGAGAAAATCACCTTTTTCCCACAATGAATGTCTGGCAAAAAATAGTAAATTTCAATGCAAGCCGTTCTGAAACCAATCGGCAAATTACTCAAAATGCTTAACTCGCCGAGAAAATCACTTTTGTTCCACAATGAACGCCTGGCAAAAAATAGTTAATTGTGATGCAAACCGTCCTGAAACCAATCGGCAAATTACTCAAAATGCTTAACTCGACGAGAAAATCACCCTTTTCACACAATGAATGTCTGGCAAAAAATAGTAAATTTCAATGCAAGCCGTTCTGAAAACAATCGGCAAAATGCTCAAAATGGTTAACTCGCCGAGAAAATAAGTTTTTTTTCCACAATGAATGTCTGGCAAAAATAGTTAATTTTGACGCAAGACGTTCTGAAACAAATCGGCAAATTACTCAAAATGCTTAACTCGCCGAGAAAATCACTTTTTTTCCAATATGATTGTTTGGCAAAAAATAGTTCAGTTTGATCCAAGCCGTTCTGAAACCAACCGGCAAAGTACTCAAAATGCTTAACTCGCCGAGAAAATCAACTTAATTCCGCAATTAATGTCCGGCAAATAATAGTAAATTTTGATGCAAGACGTTCTGAAACCAATCGGCAAATTACTCAAAATGCTTAACTCGCAGAGAAAATAAGTTTTTTCCACAATGAGTGTCTGGCAAAAAAGAGTAAATTTCAATGCAAGCCGTTCTGAAACCAACCGGCAAAGTACTCAAAATGCTCAACTCGCCGAGAAAATAAGTTTTTTTTCCACAATGAATGTCTGGCAAAAATAGTTAATTTTGTCGCAAGACGTTCTGAAACAAATCGGCAAATTACTCAAAATGCTTAACTCGCCGAGAAAATCACTTTTTTTCCAATATGATTGTTTGGCAAAAAATAGTTCAGTTTGATCCAAGCCGTTCTGAAACCAACCGGCAAAGTACTCAAAATGCTTAACTCGCCGAGAAAATCAACTTAATTCCGCAATTAATGTCCGGCAAAAAATAGTAAATTTTGATGCAAGACGTTCTGAAACCAATCGGCAAATTACTCAAAACGCTTCACTCGCCGAGAAAATAAGTTTTTTCCACAATGAGTGTCTGGCAAAAAAGAGTAAATTTCAATGCAAGCCGTTCTGAAACCAATCGGCAAATTACTTAAAATGCTTAACTCGCCGAGAAATTCACTTTTTTTCCAATATGAATGTCTGGCAAAAAATAGTTAATTTTGATGCAAGCCGTTCTGAAACCAATCGGCAAATTACTCAAAATAACTCGCCGAGAAAATCACTTTTTTCCATTATGAATGTTTTCAAAGAATAGTTAATTTTGACGCAAGACGTTCTGAAACCAAACGGCAAATTACTCAAAATGCTTAACTCGCCGAGAAAATCACTTTTTTTCCAATATAATTGTTTGGCAAAAAATAGTTCAGTTTGATCCAAGCCGTTCTGAAACCAACCGGCAAAGTACTCAAAATGCTTAACTCGCCGAGAAAATCAACTTAATTCCGCAATTAATGTCCGGCAAAAAATAGTAAATTTTGATGCAAGACGTTCTGAAACCAATCGGCAAATTACTCAAAATGCTTAACTCGCCGAGAAAATAAGTTTTTTCCACAATGAGTGTCTGGCAAAAAAGCGTAAATTTCAATGCAAGCCGTTCTGAAACCAATCGGCAAATTACTCAAAATGCTTAACTCGCCGAGAAATTCACTTTTTTTCCAATATGAATGTCTGGCAAAAAATAGTTTATTTTGATGCAAGCCGTTCTGAAACCAATCGGGAAATTACTCAAAATGCTTAACTCGCCGAGAAAATCACTTTTTTCCATTATGAATGTTTTCAAAGAATAGTTAATTTTGACGCAAGACGTTCTGAAACCAATCGGCAAATTACTCAAAATGCTTACATCGCCGAGAAAATCACTTTTTTCCCCACAATGAATGTCTGGCAAAAAATAGTAAATTTCAATGCAAGCCGTTCTGAAACCAATCGGCAAATTACTGAAAATGCTTAACTCGCCGAGAAAATCACTTTTTTCCATTATGAATGTTTGGCAAAGAATAGTTCATTTTGATCCAAGCCGTTCTGAAACCAACCGGCAAAGTACTCAAAATGCTGAACTCGCCGAGAAATTCACTTTTTTCCAAAATGAATGTCTGGCACAAAATAGTTAATTTTGATGCAAGACGTTCTGAAACCAATCGGCAAATTACTCAAAATGCTTAACTCGCCGAGAAAATCACTTTCTTGCCACAATGAATGTCTGGCAAAAAATAGTTCAGTTTGATCCAAGCCGGTCTGAAACCAACCGGCAAAGTACTCAAAATGCTTAAATCGCCGAGAAAATCTGCTTAATTACGCAATTAATGTCTGGCAAAAAATAGTAAATTTTGATGCAAGACGTTCTGAAACCAATCGGCAAATTACTCAAAATGCTTAACTCGACGAGAAAATAAGTTTTTTCCACAATTAGTGTCTGGCAAAAAAGTGTAAATTTCAATGCAAGCCGTTCTGAAACCAATCGGCAAATTACTCAAAATGCTTAGCTCGCCGAGAAATTCACTTTTTTTCCAACATGAATGTCTGGCAAAAAATAGTTAATTTTGAGGCAAGACGTTCTGAAACCAATCGGGAAATTACTCAAAATGCTTAACTCGCCGAGAAAATCTCTTTTTTCTCAAATTGAATGTCTGGCAAAAAATAGTTAATTTTGATGCAAGCCGTTCTGAAACCAATCGCAAATTACTCAAAGTGCTTAACTCGCCGAGAAAATCACTTATTTTCCAATATGATTGTTTGGCAAAAAATAGTTCAGTTTGATCCAAGCCGTTCTGAAACCAACCGGCAAAGTACTCAAAATGCTTAACTCGCCGAGAAAATCAACTTAATTCCGCAATTAATGTCCGGCAAAAAATAGTAAATTTTGATGCAAGACGTTCTGAAACCAATCGGCAAATTACTCAAAACGCTTCACTCGCCGAGAAAATAAGTTTTTTCCACAATGAGTGTCTGGCAAAAAAGAGTAAATTTCAATGCAAGCCGTTCTGAAACCAATCGGCAAATTACTCAAAATGCTTAACTCGCCGAGAAATTCACTTTTTTTCCAATATGAATGTCTGGCAAAAAATAGTTAATTTTGATGCAAGCCGTTCTGAAACCAATCGGCAAATTACTCAAAATAACTCGCCGAGAAAATCACTTTTTTCCATTATGAATGTTTTCAAAGAATAGTTAATTTTGATGCAAGCCGTTCTGAAACCAATCGGCAAATTACTCAAAATAACTCGCCGAGAAAATCACTTTTTTCCATTATGAATGTTTTCAAAGAATAGTTAATTTTGACGCAAGACGTTCTGAAACCAATCGGCAAATTACTCAAAATGCTTAACTCGCCGAGAAAATCACCTTTTTTCCAATATAATTGTTTGGCAAAAAATAGTTCAGTTTGATCCAAGCCGTTCTGAAACCAACCGGCAAAGTACTCAAAATGCTTAACTCGCCGAGAAAATCAACTTAATTCCGCAATTAATGTCCGGCAAAAAATAGTAAATTTTGATGCAAGACGTTCTGAAACCAATCGGCAAATTACTCAAAATGCTTAACTCGCCGCGAAAATAAGTTTTTTCCACAATGAGTGTCTGGGAAAAAAGAGTAAATTTCAATGCAAGCCGTTCTGAAACCAATCGGCAAATTACTCAAAATGCTTAACTCGCCGAGAAATTCACTTTTTTTCCAATATGAATGTCTGGCAAAAAATAGTAAATTTCAATGCAAGCCGTTCTGAAACCAATCGGCAAATTACTGAAAATGCTTAACTCGCCGAGAAAATCACTTTTTTCCATTATGAATGTTTGGCAAAGAATAGTTCATTTTGATCCAAGCCGTTCTGAAACCAACCGGCAAAGTACTCAAAATGCTGAACTCGCCGAGAAATTCACTTTTTTCCAAAATGAATGTCTGGCACAAAACAGTTAATTTTGATGCAAGACGTTCTGAAACCAATCGGCAAATTACTCAAAATGCTTAACTCGCCGAGAAAATCACTTTCTTGCCACAATGAATGTCTGGCAAAAAATAGTTCAGTTTGATCCAAGCCGGTCTGAAACCAACCGGCAAAGTACTCAAAATGCTTAAATCGCCGAGAAAATCTGCTTAATTACGCAATTAATGTCTGGCAAAAAATAGTAAATTTTGATGCAAGACGTTCTGAAACCAATCGGCAAATTACTCAAAATGCTTAACTCGACGAGAAAATAAGTTTTTTCCACAATTAGTGTCTGGCAAAAAAGTGTAAATTTCAATGCAAGCCGTTCTGAAACCAATCGGCAAATTACTCAAAATGCTTAGCTCGCCGAGAAATTCACTTTTTTTCCAACATGAATGTCTGGCAAAAAATAGTTAATTTTGAGGCAAGACGTTCTGAAACCAATCGGGAAATTACTCAAAATGCTTAACTCGCCGAGAAAATCTCTTTTTTCTCAAATTGAATGTCTGGCAAAAAATAGTTAATTTTGATGCAAGCCGTTCTGAAACCAATCGCAAATTACTCAAAATGCTTAACTCGCCGAGAAAATCACCTTTTTTCAATATAATTGTTTGGCAAAAAATAGTTCAGTTTGATCCAAGCCGTTCTGAAACCAACCGGCAAAGTACTCAAAATGCTTAACTCGCCGAGAAAATCAACTTAATTCCGCAATTAATGTCCGGCAAAAAATAGTAAATTTTGATGCAAGACGTTCTGAAACCAATCGGCAAATTACTCAAAATGCTTAACTCGCCGCGAAAATAAGTTTTTTCCACAATGAGTGTCTGGGAAAAAAGAGTAAATTTCAATGCAAGCCGTTCTGAAACCAATCGGCAAATTACTCAAAATGCTTAACTCGCCGAGAAATTCACTTTTTTTCCAATATGAATGTCTGGCAAAAAATAGTAAATTTCAATGCAAGCCGTTCTGAAACCAATCGGCAAATTACTGAAAATGCTTAACTCGCCGAGAAAATCACTTTTTTCCATTATGAATGTTTGGCAAAGAATAGTTCATTTTGATCCAAGCCGTTCTGAAACCAATCGGCAAATTACTCAAAATGCTTAACTCGCCGAGAAATTCACTTTTTTTCCAATATGAATGTCTGGCAAAAAATAGTTAATTTTGATGCAAGCCGTTCTGAAACCAATCGGCAAATTACTCAAAATAACTCGCCGAGAAAATCACTTTTTTCCATTATGAATGTTTTCAAAGAATAGTTAATTTTGATGCAAGCCGTTCTGAAACCAATCGGCAAATTACTCAAAATAACTCGCCGAGAAAATCACTTTTTTCCATTATGAATGTTTTCAAAGAATAGTTAATTTTGACGCAAGACGTTCTGAAACCAATCGGCAAATTACTCAAAATGCTTAACTCGCCGAGAAAATCACCTTTTTTCCAATATAATTGTTTGGCAAAAAATAGTTCAGTTTGATCCAAGCCGTTCTGAAACCAACCGGCAAAGTACTCAAAATGCTTAACTCGCCGAGAAAATCAACTTAATTCCGCAATTAATGTCCGGCAAAAAATAGTAAATTTTGATGCAAGACGTTCTGAAACCAATCGGCAAATTACTCAAAATGCTTAACTCGCCGCGAAAATAAGTTTTTTCCACAATGAGTGTCTGGGAAAAAAGAGTAAATTTCAATGCAAGCCGTTCTGAAACCAATCGGCAAATTACTCAAAATGCTTAACTCGCCGAGAAATTCACTTTTTTTCCAATATGAATGTCTGGCAAAAAATAGTAAATTTCAATGCAAGCCGTTCTGAAACCAATCGGCAAATTACTGAAAATGCTTAACTCGCCGAGAAAATCACTTTTTTCCATTATGAATGTTTGGCAAAGAATAGTTCATTTTGATCCAAGCCGTTCTGAAACCAACCGGCAAAGTACTCAAAATGCTGAACTCGCCGAGAAATTCACTTTTTTCCAAAATGAATGTCTGGCACAAAACAGTTAATTTTGATGCAAGACGTTCTGAAACCAATCGGCAAATTACTCAAAATGCTTAACTCGCCGAGAAAATCACTTTCTTGCCACAATGAATGTCTGGCAAAAAATAGTTCAGTTTGATCCAAGCCGGTCTGAAACCAACCGGCAAAGTACTCAAAATGCTTAAATCGCCGAGAAAATCTGCTTAATTACGCAATTAATGTCTGGCAAAAAATAGTAAATTTTGATGCAAGACGTTCTGAAACCAATCGGCAAATTACTCAAAATGCTTAACTCGACGAGAAAATAAGTTTTTTCCACAATTAGTGTCTGGCAAAAAAGTGTAAATTTCAATGCAAGCCGTTCTGAAACCAATCGGCAAATTACTCAAAATGCTTAGCTCGCCGAGAAATTCACTTTTTTTCCAACATGAATGTCTGGCAAAAAATAGTTAATTTTGAGGCAAGACGTTCTGAAACCAATCGGGAAATTACTCAAAATGCTTAACTCGCCGAGAAAATCTCTTTTTTCTCAAATTGAATGTCTGGCAAAAAATAGTTAATTTTGATGCAAGCCGTTCTGAAACCAATCGCAAATTACTCAAAATGCTTAACTCGCCGAGAAAATCACCTTTTTTCAATATAATTGTTTGGCAAAAAATAGTTCAGTTTGATCCAAGCCGTTCTGAAACCAACCGGCAAAGTACTCAAAATGCTTAACTCGCCGAGAAAATCAACTTAATTCCGCAATTAATGTCCGGCAAAAAATAGTAAATTTTGATGCAAGACGTTCTGAAACCAATCGGCAAATTACTCAAAATGCTTAACTCGCCGCGAAAATAAGTTTTTTCCACAATGAGTGTCTGGGAAAAAAGAGTAAATTTCAATGCAAGCCGTTCTGAAACCAATCGGCAAATTACTCAAAATGCTTAACTCGCCGAGAAATTCACTTTTTTTCCAATATGAATGTCTGGCAAAAAATAGTAAATTTCAATGCAAGCCGTTCTGAAACCAATCGGCAAATTACTGAAAATGCTTAACTCGCCGAGAAAATCACTTTTTTCCATTATGAATGTTTGGCAAAGAATAGTTCATTTTGATCCAAGCCGTTCTGAAACCAACCGGCAAAGTACTCAAAATGCTTAACTCGCCGAGAAATTCACTTTTTTTCCAATATGAATGTCTGGCAAAAAATAGTTAATTTTGATGCAAGCCGTTCTGAAACCAATCGGCAAATTACTCAAAATAACTCGCCGAGAAAATCACTTTTTTCCATTATGAATGTTTTCAAAGAATAGTTAATTTTGATGCAAGCCGTTCTGAAACCAATCGGCAAATTACTCAAAATAACTCGCCGAGAAAATCACTTTTTTCCATTATGAATGTTTTCAAAGAATAGTTAATTTTGACGCAAGACGTTCTGAAACCAATCGGCAAATTACTCAAAATGCTTAACTCGCCGAGAAAATCACCTTTTTTCCAATATAATTGTTTGGCAAAAAATAGTTCAGTTTGATCCAAGCCGTTCTGAAACCAACCGGCAAAGTACTCAAAATGCTTAACTCGCCGAGAAAATCAACTTAATTCCGCAATTAATGTCCGGCAAAAAATAGTAAATTTTGATGCAAGACGTTCTGAAACCAATCGGCAAATTACTCAAAATGCTTAACTCGCCGCGAAAATAAGTTTTTTCCACAATGAGTGTCTGGGAAAAAAGAGTAAATTTCAATGCAAGCCGTTCTGAAACCAATCGGCAAATTACTCAAAATGCTTAACTCGCCGAGAAATTCACTTTTTTTCCAATATGAATGTCTGGCAAAAAATAGTAAATTTCAATGCAAGCCGTTCTGAAACCAATCGGCAAATTACTGAAAATGCTTAACTCGCCGAGAAAATCACTTTTTTCCATTATGAATGTTTGGCAAAGAATAGTTCATTTTGATCCAAGCCGTTCTGAAACCAACCGGCAAAGTACTCAAAATGCTGAACTCGCCGAGAAATTCACTTTTTTCCAAAATGAATGTCTGGCACAAAATAGTTAATTTTGATGCAAGACGTTCTGAAACCAATCGGCAAATTACTCAAAATGCTTAACTCGCCGAGAAAATCACTTTCTTGCCACAATGAATGTCTGGCAAAAAATAGTTCAGTTTGATCCAAGCCGGTCTGAAACCAACCGGCAAAGTACTCAAAATGCTTAAATCGCCGAGAAAATCTGCTTAATTACGCAATTAATGTCTGGCAAAAAATAGTAAATTTTGATGCAAGACGTTCTGAAACCAATCGGCAAATTACTCAAAATGCTTAACTCGACGAGAAAATAAGTTTTTTCCACAATTAGTGTCTGGCAAAAAAGTGTAAATTTCAATGCAAGCCGTTCTGAAACCAATCGGCAAATTACTCAAAATGCTTAGCTCGCCGAGAAATTCACTTTTTTTCCAACATGAATGTCTGGCAAAAAATAGTTAATTTTGAGGCAAGACGTTCTGAAACCAATCGGGAAATTACTCAAAATGCTTAACTCGCCGAGAAAATCTCTTTTTTCTCAAATTGAATGTCTGGCAAAAAATAGTTAATTTTGATGCAAGCCGTTCTGAAACCAATCGCAAATTACTCAAAATGCTTAACTCGCCGAGAAAATCACCTTTTTTCAATATAATTGTTTGGCAAAAAATAGTTCAGTTTGATCCAAGCCGTTCTGAAACCAACCGGCAAAGTACTCAAAATGCTTAACTCGCCGAGAAAATCAACTTAATTCCGCAATTAATGTCCGGCAAAAAATAGTAAATTTTGATGCAAGACGTTCTGAAACCAATCGGCAAATTACTCAAAATGCTTAACTCGCCGCGAAAATAAGTTTTTTCCACAATGAGTGTCTGGGAAAAAAGAGTAAATTTCAATGCAAGCCGTTCTGAAACCAATCGGCAAATTACTCAAAATGCTTAACTCGCCGAGAAATTCACTTTTTTTCCAATATGAATGTCTGGCAAAAAATAGTAAATTTCAATGCAAGCCGTTCTGAAACCAATCGGCAAATTACTGAAAATGCTTAACTCGCCGAGAAAATCACTTTTTTCCATTATGAATGTTTGGCAAAGAATAGTTCATTTTGATCCAAGCCGTTCTGAAACCAACCGGCAAAGTACTCAAAATGCTGAACTCGCCGAGAAATTCACTTTTTTCCAAAATGAATGTCTGGCACAAAATAGTTAATTTTGATGCAAGACGTTCTGAAACCAATCGGCAAATTACTCAAAATGCTTAACTCGCCGAGAAAATCACTTTCTTGCCACAATGAATGTCTGGCAAAAAATAGTTCAGTTTGATCCAAGCCGGTCTGAAACCAACCGGCAAAGTACTCAAAATGCTTAAATCGCCGAGAAAATCTGCTTAATTACGCAATTAATGTCTGGCAAAAAATAGTAAATTTTGATGCAAGACGTTCTGAAACCAATCGGCAAATTACTCAAAATGCTTAACTCGACGAGAAAATAAGTTTTTTCCACAATTAGTGTCTGGCAAAAAAGTGTAAATTTCAATGCAAGCCGTTCTGAAACCAATCGGCAAATTACTCAAAATGCTTAACTCGCCGAGAAATTCACTTTTTTTCCAACATGAATGTCTGGCAAAAAATAGTTAATTTTGAGGCAAGACGTTCTGAAACCAATCGGGAAATTACTCAAAATGCTTAACTCGCCGAGAAAATCTCTTTTTTCTCAAATTGAATGTCTGGCAAAAAATAGTTAATTTTGATGCAAGCCGTTCTGAAACCAATCGCAAATTACTCAAAATGCTTAACTCGCCGAGAAAATCACCTTTTTCCCACAATGAATGTCTGGCAAAAAATAGTAAATTTCAATGCAAGCCGTTCTGAAACCAATCGGCAAATTACTCAAAATGCTTAACTCGCCGAGAAAATCACCTTTTTCCCACAATGAATGTCTGGCAAAAAATAGTAAATTTCAATGCAAGCCGTTCTGAAACCAATCGGCAAATTACTCAAAATGCTTAACTCGCCGAGAAAATCACTTTTGTTCCACAATGAACGCCTGGCAAAAAATAGTTAATTGTGATGCAAACCGTCCTGAAACCAATCGGCAAATTACTCAAAATGCTTAACTCGACGAGAAAATCACCCTTTTCACACAATGAATGTCTGGCAAAAAATAGTAAATTTCAATGCAAGCCGTTCTGAAAACAATCGGCAAAATGCTCAAAATGGTTAACTCGCCGAGAAAATAAGTTTTTTTTCCACAATGAATGTCTGGCAAAAATAGTTAATTTTGACGCAAGACGTTCTGAAACAAATCGGCAAATTACTCAAAATGCTTAACTCGCCGAGAAAATCACTTTTTTTCCAATATGATTGTTTGGCAAAAAATAGTTCAGTTTGATCCAAGCCGTTCTGAAACCAACCGGCAAAGTACTCAAAATGCTTAACTCGCCGAGAAAATCAACTTAATTCCGCAATTAATGTCCGGCAAATAATAGTAAATTTTGATGCAAGACGTTCTGAAACCAATCGGCAAATTACTCAAAATGCTTAACTCGCAGAGAAAATAAGTTTTTTCCACAATGAGTGTCTGGCAAAAAAGAGTAAATTTCAATGCAAGCCGTTCTGAAACCAACCGGCAAAGTACTCAAAATGCTCAACTCGCCGAGAAAATAAGTTTTTTTTCCACAATGAATGTCTGGCAAAAATAGTTAATTTTGTCGCAAGACGTTCTGAAACAAATCGGCAAATTACTCAAAATGCTTAACTCGCCGAGAAAATCACTTTTTTTCCAATATGATTGTTTGGCAAAAAATAGTTCAGTTTGATCCAAGCCGTTCTGAAACCAACCGGCAAAGTACTCAAAATGCTTAACTCGCCGAGAAAATCAACTTAATTCCGCAATTAATGTCCGGCAAAAAATAGTAAATTTTGATGCAAGACGTTCTGAAACCAATCGGCAAATTACTCAAAACGCTTCACTCGCCGAGAAAATAAGTTTTTTCCACAATGAGTGTCTGGCAAAAAAGAGTAAATTTCAATGCAAGCCGTTCTGAAACCAATCGGCAAATTACTTAAAATGCTTAACTCGCCGAGAAATTCACTTTTTTTCCAATATGAATGTCTGGCAAAAAATAGTTAATTTTGATGCAAGCCGTTCTGAAACCAATCGGCAAATTACTCAAAATAACTCGCCGAGAAAATCACTTTTTTCCATTATGAATGTTTTCAAAGAATAGTTAATTTTGACGCAAGACGTTCTGAAACCAAACGGCAAATTACTCAAAATGCTTAACTCGCCGAGAAAATCACTTTTTTTCCAATATAATTGTTTGGCAAAAAATAGTTCAGTTTGATCCAAGCCGTTCTGAAACCAACCGGCAAAGTACTCAAAATGCTTAACTCGCCGAGAAAATCAACTTAATTCCGCAATTAATGTCCGGCAAAAAATAGTAAATTTTGATGCAAGACGTTCTGAAACCAATCGGCAAATTACTCAAAATGCTTAACTCGCCGAGAAAATAAGTTTTTTCCACAATGAGTGTCTGGCAAAAAAGCGTAAATTTCAATGCAAGCCGTTCTGAAACCAATCGGCAAATTACTCAAAATGCTTAACTCGCCGAGAAATTCACTTTTTTTCCAATATGAATGTCTGGCAAAAAATAGTTTATTTTGATGCAAGCCGTTCTGAAACCAATCGGGAAATTACTCAAAATGCTTAACTCGCCGAGAAAATCACTTTTTTCCATTATGAATGTTTTCAAAGAATAGTTAATTTTGACGCAAGACGTT
Organism: Scyliorhinus torazame; assembly: GCF_047496885.1. Lineage (NCBI taxonomy): Eukaryota > Metazoa > Chordata > Chondrichthyes > Carcharhiniformes > Scyliorhinidae > Scyliorhinus > Scyliorhinus torazame. The sequence goes on from NC_092725.1 coordinate 43,119,095, forward strand.
CTGAAACCAATCGGCAAATTACTCAAAATGCTTACATCGCCGAGAAAATCACTTTTTTCCCCACAATGAATGTCTGGCAAAAAATAGTAAATTTCAATGCAAGCCGTTCTGAAACCAATCGGCAAATTACTGAAAATGCTTAACTCGCCGAGAAAATCACTTTTTTCCATTATGAATGTTTGGCAAAGAATAGTTCATTTTGATCCAAGCCGTTCTGAAACCAACCGGCAAAGTACTCAAAATGCTGAACTCGCCGAGAAATTCACTTTTTTCCAAAATGAATGTCTGGCACAAAATAGTTAATTTTGATGCAAGACGTTCTGAAACCAATCGGCAAATTACTCAAAATGCTTAACTCGCCGAGAAAATCACTTTCTTGCCACAATGAATGTCTGGCAAAAAATAGTTCAGTTTGATCCAAGCCGGTCTGAAACCAACCGGCAAAGTACTCAAAATGCTTAAATCGCCGAGAAAATCTGCTTAATTACGCAATTAATGTCTGGCAAAAAATAGTAAATTTTGATGCAAGACGTTCTGAAACCAATCGGCAAATTACTCAAAATGCTTAACTCGACGAGAAAATAAGTTTTTTCCACAATTAGTGTCTGGCAAAAAAGTGTAAATTTCAATGCAAGCCGTTCTGAAACCAATCGGCAAATTACTCAAAATGCTTAGCTCGCCGAGAAATTCACTTTTTTTCCAACATGAATGTCTGGCAAAAAATAGTTAATTTTGAGGCAAGACGTTCTGAAACCAATCGGGAAATTACTCAAAATGCTTAACTCGCCGAGAAAATCTCTTTTTTCTCAAATTGAATGTCTGGCAAAAAATAGTTAATTTTGATGCAAGCCGTTCTGAAACCAATCGCAAATTACTCAAAGTGCTTAACTCGCCGAGAAAATCACTTATTTTCCAATATGATTGTTTGGCAAAAAATAGTTCAGTTTGATCCAAGCCGTTCTGAAACCAACCGGCAAAGTACTCAAAATGCTTAACTCGCCGAGAAAATCACTTTCTTGCCACAATGAATGTCTGGCAAAAAATAGTTCAGTTTGATCCAAGCCGGTCTGAAACCAACCGGCAAAGTACTCAAAATGCTTAAATCGCCGAGAAAATCTGCTTAATTACGCAATTAATGTCTGGCAAAAAATAGTAAATTTTGATGCAAGACGTTCTGAAACCAATCGGCAAATTACTCAAAATGCTTAACTCGACGAGAAAATAAGTTTTTTCCACAATTAGTGTCTGGCAAAAAAGTGTAAATTTCAATGCAAGCCGTTCTGAAACCAATCGGCAAATTACTCAAAATGCTTAACTCGCCGAGAAAATCAACTTAATTCCGCAATTAATGTCCGGCAAAAAATAGTAAATTTTGATGCAAGACGTTCTGAAACCAATCGGCAAATTACTCAAAATGCTTAACTCGCCGCGAAAATAAGTTTTTTCCACAATGAGTGTCTGGGAAAAAAGAGTAAATTTCAATGCAAGCCGTTCTGAAACCAATCGGCAAATTACTCAAAATGCTTAACTCGCCGAGAAATTCACTTTTTTTCCAATATGAATGTCTGGCAAAAAATAGTAAATTTCAATGCAAGCCGTTCTGAAACCAATCGGCAAATTACTGAAAATGCTTAACTCGCCGAGAAAATCACTTTTTTCCATTATGAATGTTTGGCAAAGAATAGTTCATTTTGATCCAAGCCGTTCTGAAACCAACCGGCAAAGTACTCAAAATGCTGAACTCGCCGAGAAATTCACTTTTTTCCAAAATGAATGTCTGGCACAAAACAGTTAATTTTGATGCAAGACGTTCTGAAACCAATCGGCAAATTACTCAAAATGCTTAACTCGCCGAGAAAATCACTTTCTTGCCACAATGAATGTCTGGCAAAAAATAGTTCAGTTTGATCCAAGCCGGTCTGAAACCAACCGGCAAAGTACTCAAAATGCTTAAATCGCCGAGAAAATCTGCTTAATTACGCAATTAATGTCTGGCAAAAAATAGTAAATTTTGATGCAAGACGTTCTGAAACCAATCGGCAAATTACTCAAAATGCTTAACTCGACGAGAAAATAAGTTTTTTCCACAATTAGTGTCTGGCAAAAAAGTGTAAATTTCAATGCAAGCCGTTCTGAAACCAATCGGCAAATTACTCAAAATGCTTAGCTCGCCGAGAAATTCACTTTTTTTCCAACATGAATGTCTGGCAAAAAATAGTTAATTTTGAGGCAAGACGTTCTGAAACCAATCGGGAAATTACTCAAAATGCTTAACTCGCCGAGAAAATCTCTTTTTTCTCAAATTGAATGTCTGGCAAAAAATAGTTAATTTTGATGCAAGCCGTTCTGAAACCAATCGCAAATTACTCAAAATGCTTAACTCGCCGAGAAAATCACCTTTTTTCAATATAATTGTTTGGCAAAAAATAGTTCAGTTTGATCCAAGCCGTTCTGAAACCAACCGGCAAAGTACTCAAAATGCTTAACTCGCCGAGAAAATCAACTTAATTCCGCAATTAATGTCCGGCAAAAAATAGTAAATTTTGATGCAAGACGTTCTGAAACCAATCGGCAAATTACTCAAAATGCTTAACTCGCCGCGAAAATAAGTTTTTTCCACAATGAGTGTCTGGGAAAAAAGAGTAAATTTCAATGCAAGCCGTTCTGAAACCAATCGGCAAATTACTCAAAATGCTTAACTCGCCGAGAAATTCACTTTTTTTCCAATATGAATGTCTGGCAAAAAATAGTAAATTTCAATGCAAGCCGTTCTGAAACCAATCGGCAAATTACTGAAAATGCTTAACTCGCCGAGAAAATCACTTTTTTCCATTATGAATGTTTGGCAAAGAATAGTTCATTTTGATCCAAGCCGTTCTGAAACCAACCGGCAAAGTACTCAAAATGCTTAACTCGCCGAGAAATTCACTTTTTTTCCAATATGAATGTCTGGCAAAAAATAGTTAATTTTGATGCAAGCCGTTCTGAAACCAATCGGCAAATTACTCAAAATAACTCGCCGAGAAAATCACTTTTTTCCATTATGAATGTTTTCAAAGAATAGTTAATTTTGATGCAAGCCGTTCTGAAACCAATCGGCAAATTACTCAAAATAACTCGCCGAGAAAATCACTTTTTTCCATTATGAATGTTTTCAAAGAATAGTTAATTTTGACGCAAGACGTTCTGAAACCAATCGGCAAATTACTCAAAATGCTTAACTCGCCGAGAAAATCACCTTTTTTCCAATATAATTGTTTGGCAAAAAATAGTTCAGTTTGATCCAAGCCGTTCTGAAACCAACCGGCAAAGTACTCAAAATGCTTAACTCGCCGAGAAAATCAACTTAATTCCGCAATTAATGTCCGGCAAAAAATAGTAAATTTTGATGCAAGACGTTCTGAAACCAATCGGCAAATTACTCAAAATGCTTAACTCGCCGCGAAAATAAGTTTTTTCCACAATGAGTGTCTGGGAAAAAAGAGTAAATTTCAATGCAAGCCGTTCTGAAACCAATCGGCAAATTACTCAAAATGCTTAACTCGCCGAGAAATTCACTTTTTTTCCAATATGAATGTCTGGCAAAAAATAGTAAATTTCAATGCAAGCCGTTCTGAAACCAATCGGCAAATTACTGAAAATGCTTAACTCGCCGAGAAAATCACTTTTTTCCATTATGAATGTTTGGCAAAGAATAGTTCATTTTGATCCAAGCCGTTCTGAAACCAACCGGCAAAGTACTCAAAATGCTGAACTCGCCGAGAAATTCACTTTTTTCCAAAATGAATGTCTGGCACAAAATAGTTAATTTTGATGCAAGACGTTCTGAAACCAATCGGCAAATTACTCAAAATGCTTAACTCGCCGAGAAAATCACTTTCTTGCCACAATGAATGTCTGGCAAAAAATAGTTCAGTTTGATCCAAGCCGGTCTGAAACCAACCGGCAAAGTACTCAAAATGCTTAAATCGCCGAGAAAATCTGCTTAATTACGCAATTAATGTCTGGCAAAAAATAGTAAATTTTGATGCAAGACGTTCTGAAACCAATCGGCAAATTACTCAAAATGCTTAACTCGACGAGAAAATAAGTTTTTTCCACAATTAGTGTCTGGCAAAAAAGTGTAAATTTCAATGCAAGCCGTTCTGAAACCAATCGGCAAATTACTCAAAATGCTTAGCTCGCCGAGAAATTCACTTTTTTTCCAACATGAATGTCTGGCAAAAAATAGTTAATTTTGAGGCAAGACGTTCTGAAACCAATCGGGAAATTACTCAAAATGCTTAACTCGCCGAGAAAATCTCTTTTTTCTCAAATTGAATGTCTGGCAAAAAATAGTTAATTTTGATGCAAGCCGTTCTGAAACCAATCGCAAATTACTCAAAATGCTTAACTCGCCGAGAAAATCACCTTTTTTCAATATAATTGTTTGGCAAAAAATAGTTCAGTTTGATCCAAGCCGTTCTGAAACCAACCGGCAAAGTACTCAAAATGCTTAACTCGCCGAGAAAATCAACTTAATTCCGCAATTAATGTCCGGCAAAAAATAGTAAATTTTGATGCAAGACGTTCTGAAACCAATCGGCAAATTACTCAAAATGCTTAACTCGCCGCGAAAATAAGTTTTTTCCACAATGAGTGTCTGGGAAAAAAGAGTAAATTTCAATGCAAGCCGTTCTGAAACCAATCGGCAAATTACTCAAAATGCTTAACTCGCCGAGAAATTCACTTTTTTTCCAATATGAATGTCTGGCAAAAAATAGTAAATTTCAATGCAAGCCGTTCTGAAACCAATCGGCAAATTACTGAAAATGCTTAACTCGCCGAGAAAATCACTTTTTTCCATTATGAATGTTTGGCAAAGAATAGTTCATTTTGATCCAAGCCGTTCTGAAACCAACCGGCAAAGTACTCAAAATGCTGAACTCGCCGAGAAATTCACTTTTTTCCAAAATGAATGTCTGGCACAAAATAGTTAATTTTGATGCAAGACGTTCTGAAACCAATCGGCAAATTACTCAAAATGCTTAACTCGCCGAGAAAATCCCTTTCTTGCCACAATGAATGTCTGGCAAAAAATAGTTCAGTTTGATCCAAGCCGGTCTGAAACCAACCGGCAAAGTACTCAAAATGCTTAAATCGCCGAGAAAATCTGCTTAATTACGCAATTAATGTCTGGCAAAAAATAGTAAATTTTGATGCAAGACGTTCTGAAACCAATCGGCAAATTACTCAAAATGCTTAACTCGACGAGAAAATAAGTTTTTTCCACAATTAGTGTCTGGCAAAAAAGTGTAAATTTCAATGCAAGCCGTTCTGAAACCAATCGGCAAATTACTCAAAATGCTTAGCTCGCCGAGAAATTCACTTTTTTTCCAACATGAATGTCTGGCAAAAAATAGTTAATTTTGAGGCAAGACGTTCTGAAACCAATCGGGAAATTACTCAAAATGCTTAACTCGCCGAGAAAATCTCTTTTTTCTCAAATTGAATGTCTGGCAAAAAATAGTTAATTTTGATGCAAGCCGTTCTGAAACCAATCGCAAATTACTCAAAGTGCTTAACTCGCCGAGAAAATCACTTATTTTCCAATATGATTGTTTGGCAAAAAATAGTTCAGTTTGATCCAAGCCGTTCTGAAACCAACCGGCAAAGTACTCAAAATGCTTAACTCGCCGAGAAATTCACTTTTTTTCCAATATGAATGTCTGGCAAAAAATAGTTAATTTTGATGCAAGCCGTTCTGAAACCAATCGGCAAATTACTCAAAATAACTCGCCGAGAAAATCACTTTTTTCCATTATGAATGTTTTCAAAGAATAGTTAATTTTGATGCAAGCCGTTCTGAAACCAATCGGCAAATTACTCAAAATAACTCGCCGAGAAAATCACTTTTTTCCATTATGAATGTTTTCAAAGAATAGTTAATTTTGACGCAAGACGTTCTGAAACCAATCGGCAAATTACTCAAAATGCTTAACTCGCCGAGAAAATCACCTTTTTTCCAATATAATTGTTTGGCAAAAAATAGTTCAGTTTGATCCAAGCCGTTCTGAAACCAACCGGCAAAGTACTCAAAATGCTTAACTCGCCGAGAAAATCAACTTAATTCCGCAATTAATGTCCGGCAAAAAATAGTAAATTTTGATGCAAGACGTTCTGAAACCAATCGGCAAATTACTCAAAATGCTTAACTCGCCGCGAAAATAAGTTTTTTCCACAATGAGTGTCTGGGAAAAAAGAGTAAATTTCAATGCAAGCCGTTCTGAAACCAATCGGCAAATTACTCAAAATGCTTAACTCGCCGAGAAAATCACTTTCTTGCCACAATGAATGTCTGGCAAAAAATAGTTCAGTTTGATCCAAGCCGTTCGGAAACCAAATGGCAAAGTACTCAAAATGCTCAACTCGCCGAGAAAATAAGTTTTTTTCCACAATGAATGTCTGGCAAAAATAGTTAATTTGACGCAAGACGTTCTGAAACCAATCGGCAAATTACTCAAAATGCTTAACGCGCCGAGAAAATCACTTTTTTCCCCACAATGAATGTCTGGCAAAAAATAGTAAATTTCAATTCAAGCCGATCTGAAACCAATCGGCAAATTACTCAAAATGCTTAACTCGCCGAGAAAATCACTTTCTTGCCACAATGAATGTCTGGCAAAAAATAGTTCAGTTTGATCCAAGCCGTTCTGAAACCAACCGGCAAAGTACTCAAAATGCTTAACTCGCATAGAAAATCAGCTTAATTCCGCAATTAATGTCTGGCAAAAAATAGTAAATTTTGATGCAAGACGTTCTGAAACCAATCGGCAAATTACTCAAAATGCTTAACTCGCCGAGAAATTCACTTTTTTTCCAATATGAATGTCTGGCAAAAAATAGTTAATTTTGATGCAAGACGTTCTGAAACCAATCGGCAAATTACTCAAAATGCTTAACGCGCCGAGAAAATCACTTTTGTTCCACAATGAATGTCTGGCAAAAAATAGTAAATTTCAATGCAAGCCGTTCTGAAACAAATCGGCAAATTACTCAAAATGCTGAACGCGCCGAGAAAATCACTTTTTTTCCAAAATGAATTATCTTTCAAAAAATATTTCAGTTTGATCCAAGCCGTTCTGAAACCAACCGGCAAATTACTCAAAATGCTTAACTCGCCGAGAAAATCTCTTTTTCCCAAATTGAATGCCTGGCTATAAATAGTTAATTTTGATGCAAGCCGTTCTGAAACCAACCGGCAAAGTAATCAAAATGCTTAACTCGCCGAGAAAATCAGCTTAATTCCGCAATTAATGTCTGGCAAAAAATAGTAAATTTTGATGCAAGACGTTCTGAAACCAATCGGCAAATTACTCAAAATGCTTAACTCGACGAGAAAATAAGTTTTTTCCACAATGAGTGTCTGGCAAAAAAGTGTAACTTTCAATGCAAGCCGTTCAGAAACCAATCGGGAAATTACTCAAAATGCTTAACTCGCCGAGAAAATCTCTTTTTTCTCAAATTGAATGTCTGGCAAAAAATAGTTAATTTTGATGCAAGCCGTTCTGAAACCAATCGCAAATTACTCAAAGTGCTTAACTCGCCGAGAAAATCACTTTTTTTCCATTATGAATGTTTGGCAAAGAATAGTTAATTTCAATGCAAGCCGTTCTGAAACCAATCGGCAAATTACTCAAAATGCTTAACTCGCCGAGAAATTCACTTTTTTTCCAATATGAATGTCTGGCAAAAAATAGTTAATTTTGATGCAAGCCGTTCTGAAACCAATCGGCGAATTACTCAAAATGCTTAACTCGCCGAGAAAATCACTTTTTTCCATTATGAATGTTTTCAAAGAATAGTTAATTTTGACGCAAGACGTTCTGAAACCAATCGGCAAATTACTCAAAATGCTTAACTCGCCGAGAAAATCACTTTTTTTCCAATATGATTGTTTGGCAAAAAATAGTTCAGTTTGATCCAAGCCGTTCTGAAACCAACCGGCAAAGTACTCAAAATGCTTAACTCGCCGAGAAAATAAGTTTTTTCCACAATGAGTGTCTGGCAAAAAAGAGTAAATTTCAATGCAAGCCGTTCTGAAACCAATCGGCAAATTACTCAAAATGCTTAACTCGCCGAGAAATTCACTTTATTTCCAATATGAATGTCTGGCAAAAACTAGTTAATTTTGATGCAAGCCGTTCTGAAACCAATCGGCAAATTACTCAAAATGCTTAACTCGCCGAGAAAATCACTTTTTTCCATTATGAATGTTTTCAAAGAATAGTTAATTTTGACGCAAGACGTTCTGAAACCAATCGGCAAATTACTCAAAATGCTTAACGCGCCGAGAAAATCACTTTTTTCCCCACAATGAATGTCTGGCAAAAAATAGTAAATTTCAATGCAAGCCGTTCTGAAACCAATCGGCAAATTACTCAAAATGCTTAACTCGCCGAGAAAATCACTTTTTTCCATTATGAATGTTTGGCAAAGAATAGTTCATTTTGATCCAAGCCGTTCTGAAACCAACCGGCAAAGTACTCAAAATGCTGAACTCGCCGAGAAATTCACTTTTTTCCAAAATGAATGTCTGGCACAAAATAGTTAATTTTGATGCAAGACGTTCTGAAACCAATCGGCAAATTACTCAAAATGCTTAACTCGCCGAGAAAATCACTTTCTTGCCACAATGAATGTCTGGCAAAAAATAGTTCAGTTTGATCCAAGCCGTTCTGAAACCAACCGGCAAAGTACTCAAAATGCTTAAATCGCCGAGAAAATCTGCTTAATTCCGCAATTAATGTCTGGCAAAAAATAGTAAATTTTGGTGCAAGACGTTCTGAAACCAATCGGCAAATTACTCAAAATGCTTAACTCGCCGAGAAATTCACTTTTTTTCCAATATGAATGTCTGGCAAAAAATAGTTACTTTTGACGCAAGACGTTCTGAAACCAATCGGCAAATTACTCAAAATGCTTAACGCGCCGAGAAAATCACTTTTTTCCCCACAATGAATGTCTGGCAAAAAATTGTAAATTTCAATGCAAGCCGATCTGAAACCAATCGGCAAATTACTCAAAATGCTTAACTCGCCGAGAAAATCACTTTCTTGCCACAATGAATGTCTGGCAAAAAATAGTTCAGTTTGATCCAATCCGTTCTGAAACCAACCGGCAAAGTACTCAAAATGCTTAACTCGCAGAGAAAATCAGCTTAATTCCGCAATTAATGTCTGGCAAAAAATAGTAAATTTTGATGCAAGACGTTCTGAAACCAATCGGCAAATTACTCAAAATGCTGAACGCGCCGAGAAAATCACTTTTTTTCCAAAATGAATGTCTTTCAAAAAATATTTCAGTTTGATCCAAGCCGTTCTGAAACCAACCGGCAAATTACTCAAAATGCTTAACTCGCCGAGAAAATCTCTTTTTCCCAAATTGAATGCCTGGCTAAAAATAGTTAATTTTGATGCAAGCCGTTCTGAAACCAACCGGCAAAGTACTCAAAATGCTTAACTCGCCGAGAAAATCAGCTTAATTCCGCAATTAATGTCTGGCAAAAAATAGTAAATTTTGATGCAAGACGTTCTGAAACCAATCGGCAAATTACTCAAATTGCTTAACTCGACGAGAAATTCACTTTTTTTCCAACATGAATGTCTGGCAAAAAATAGTTAATTTTGAGGCAAGACGTTCTGAAACCAATCGGGAAATTACTCAAAATGCTTAACTCGCCGAGAAAATCTCTTTTTTCTCAAATTGAATGTCTGGCAAAAAATAGTTAATTTTGATGCAAGCCGTTCTGAAACCAATCGCAAATTACTCAAAGTGCTTAACTCGCCGAGAAAATCACTTTTTTTCCATTATGAATGTTTGGCAAAGAATAGTTAATTTTGATGCAAGACGTTCTGAAACCAATCGGCAAATTACTCAAAATGCTTAACTCGCCGAGAAAATCACTTTCTTGCCACAGTGAATGTCTGGCAAAAAATAGTTCAGTTTGATCCAAGCCGTTCTGAAACCAACCGGCAAAGTACTCAAAATGCTCAACTCGCCGAGAAAATAAGTTTTTTTCCCACAATGAATGTCTGGCAAAAATAGTTAATTTTGACTCAAGACGTTCTGAAACAAATCGGCAAATTACTCAAAATGCTTAACTCGCCGAGAAAATCACTTTTTTTCCAATATGATTGTTTGGCAAAAAATAGTTCAGTTTGATCCAAGCCGTTCTGAAACCAATCGGCAAATTACTCAAAATGCTTAACTCGCCGAGAAAATAAGTTTTTTCCACAATGAGTGTCTGGCAAAAAAGAGTAAATTTCAATGCAAGCCGTTCTGAAACCAATCGGCAAATTACTCAAAATGCTTAACTCGCCGAGAAATTCACTTTTTTTCCAATATGAATGTCTGGCAAAAACTAGTTAATTTTGATGCAAGCCGTTCTGAAACCAATCGGCGAATTACTCAAAATGCTTAACTCGCCGAGAAAATCACTTTTTTCCATTATGAATGTTTTCAAAGAATAGTTAATTTTGACGCAAGACGTTCTGAAACCAATCGGCAAATTACTCAAAATGCTTAACTCGCCGAGAAAATCACTTTTTTTCCAATATGATTGTTTGGCAAAAATTAGTTCAGTTTGATCCAAGCCGTTCTGAAACCAACCGGCAAAGTACTCAAAATGCTTAACTCGCCGAGAAAATAAGTTTTTTCCACAATGAGTGTCTGGCAAAAAAGAGTAAATTTCAATGCAAGCCGTTCTGAACCAATCGGCAAATTACTCAAAATGCTTAACTCGCCGAGAAATTCACTTTATTTCCAATATGAATGTCTGGCAAAAACTAGTTAATTTTGATGCAAGCCGTTCTGAAACCAATCGGCAAATTACTCAAAATGCTTAACTCGCCGAGAAAATCACTTTTTTCCATTATGAATGTTTTCAAAGAATAGTTAATTTTGACGCAAGACGTTCTGAAACCAATCGGCAAATTACTCAAAATGCTTAACGCGCCGAGAAAATCACTTTTTTCCCCACAATGAATGTCTGGCAAAAAATAGTAAATTTCAATGCAAGCCGTTCTGAAACCAATCGGCAAATTACTCAAAATGCTTCACTCGCCGAGAAAATCACTTTTTTCCATTATGAATGTTTGGCAAAGAATAGTTCATTTTGATCCAAGCCGTTCTGAAACCAACCGGCAAAGTACTCAAAATGCTGAACTCGCCGAGAAATTCACTTTTTTCCAAAATGAATGTCTGGCACAAAATAGTTAATTTTGATGCAAGACGTTCTGAAACCAATCGGCAAATTACTCAAAATGCTTAACTCGCCGAGAAAATCACTTTCTTGCCACAATGAATGTCTGGCAAAAAATAGTTCAGTTTGATCCAAGCCGTTCTGAAACCAACCGGCAAAGTACTCAAAATGCTTAAATCGCCGAGAAAATCTGCTTAATTCCGCAATTAATGTCTGGCAAAAAATAGTAAATTTTGGTGCAAGACGTTCTGAAACCAATCGGCAAATTACTCAAAATGCTTAACTCGCCGAGAAATTCACTTTTTTTCCAATATGAATGTCTGGCAAAAACTAGTTAATTTTGATGCAAGCCGTTCTGAAACCAATCGGCGAATTACTCAAAATGCTTAACTCGCCGAGAAAATCACTTTTTTCCATTATGAATGTTTTCAAAGAATAGTTAATTTTGACGCAAGACGTTCTGAAACCAATCGGCAAATTACTCAAAATGCTTAACTCGCCGAGAAAATCACTTTTTTTCCAATATGATTGTTTGGCAAAAAATAGTTCAGTTTGATCCAAGCCGTTCTGAAACCAACCGGCAAAGTACTCAAAATGCTTAACTCGCCGAGAAAATAAGTTTTTTCCACAATGAGTGTCTGGCAAAAAAGAGTAAATTTCAATGCAAGCCGTTCTGAACCAATCGGCAAATTACTCAAAATGCTTAACTCGCCGAGAAAATCACTTTTTTCCATTATGAATGTTTTCAAAGAATAGTTAATTTTGACGCAAGACGTTCTGAAACCAATCGGCAAATTACTGAAAATGCTTAACGCGCCGAGAAAATCACTTTTTTCCCCACAATGAATGTCTGGCAAAAAATAGTAAATTTCAATGCAAGCCGTTCTGAAACCAATCGGCAAATTACTCAAAATGCTTAACTCGCCGAGAAAATCACTTTTTTCCATTATGAATGTTTGGCAAAGAATAGTTCATTTTGATCCAAGCCGTTCTGAAACCAACCGGCAAAGTACTCAAAATGCTGAACTCGCCGAGAAATTCACTTTTTTCCAAAATGAATGTCTGGCACAAAATAGTTAATTTTGATGCAAGACGTTCTGAAACCAATCGGCAAATTACTCAAAATGCTTAACTCGCCGAGAAAATCACTTTCTTGCCACAATGAATGTCTGGCAAAAAATAGTTCAGTTTGATCCAAGCCGTTCTGAAACCAACCGGCAAAGTACTCAAAATGCTTAAATCGCCGAGAAAATCTGCTTAATTCCGCAATTAATGTCTGGCAAAAAATAGTAAATTTTGGTGCAAGACGTTCTGAAACCAATCGGCAAATTACTCAAAATGCTTAACTCGCCGAGAAATTCACTTTTTTTCCAATATGAATGTCTGGCAAAAAATAGTTACTTTTGACGCAAGACGTTCTGAAACCAATCGGCAAATTACTCAAAATGCTTAACGCGCCGAGAAAATCACTTTTTTCCCCACAATGAATGTCTGGCAAAAAATAGTAAATTTCAATGCAAGCCGATCTGAAACCAATCGGCAAATTACTCAAAATGCTTAACTCGCCGAGAAAATCACTTTCTTGCCACAATGAATGTCTGGCAAAAAATAGTTCAGTTTGATCCAAGCCGTTCTGAAACCAACCGGCAAAGTACTCAAAATGCTTAAATCGCCGAGAAAATCTGCTTAATTCCGCAATTAATGTCTGGCAAAAAATAGTAAATTTTGGTGCAAGACGTTCTGAAACCAATCGGCAAATTACTCAAAATGCTTAACTCGCCGAGAAATTCACTTTTTTTCCAATATGAATGTCTGGCAAAAAATAGTTACTTTTGACGCAAGACGTTCTGAAACCAATCGGCAAATTACTCAAAATGCTTAACGCGCCGAGAAAATCACTTTTTTCCCCACAATGAATGTCTGGCAAAAAATAGTAAATTTCAATGCAAGCCGATCTGAAACCAATCGGCAAATTACTCAAAATGCTTAACTCGCCGAGAAAATCACTTTCTTGCCACAATGAATGTCTGGCAAAAAATAGTTCAGTTTGATCCAAGCCGTTCTGAAACCAACCGGCAAAGTACTCAAAATGCTTAAATCGCCGAGAAAATCTGCTTAATTCCGCAATTAATGTCTGGCAAAAAATAGTAAATTTTGGTGCAAGACGTTCTGAAACCAATCGGCAAATTACTCAAAATGCTTAACTCGCCGAGAAATTCACTTTTTTTCCAATATGAATGTCTGGCAAAAAATAGTTAATTTTGATGCAAGACGTTCTGAAACCAATCGGCAAATTACTCAAAATGCTTAACTCGCCGAGAAAATCACTTTCTTGCCACAATGAATGTCTGGCAAAAAATAGTTACTTTTGACGCAAGACGTTCTAAAACCAATCGGCAAATGACTCAAAATGCTCAACTCGCCGAGAAAATAAGTTTTTTTCCAATATGAATGTCCGGCAAAAAATAGTTACTTTTGACGCAAGACGTTCTGAAACCAATCGGCAAATTACTCAAAATGCTTAACGCGCCGAGAAAATCACTTTTTTCCCCACAATGAATGTCTGGCAAAAAATAGTAAATTTCAATGCAAGCCGATCTGAAACCAATCGGCAAATTACTCAAAATGCTTAACGCGCCGAGAAAATCACTTTCTTGCCACAATGAATGTCTGGCAAAAAATAGTTCAGTTTGATCCAAGCCGTTCTGAAACCAACCGGCAAAGTACTCAAAATGCTTAACTCGCAGAGAAAATCAGCTTAATTCCGCAATTAATGTCTGGCAAAAAATAGTAAATTTTGATGCAAGACGTTCTGAAACCAATCCGCAAATTACTCAAAATGCTTAACTCGCCGAGAAATTCACTTTTTCCCCAATATGAATGTCTGGCAAAAAATAGTTAATTTTGATGCAAGACGTTCTGAAACCAATCGGCAAATTACTCAAAATGCTTAACGCGCCGAGAAAATCACTTTTGTTCCACAATGAATGTCTGGCAAAAAATAGTAAATTTCAATGCAAGCCGTTCTGAAACCAATCGGCAAATTACTCAAAATGCTGAACGCGCCGAGAAAATCACTTTTTTTCCAAAATGAATGTCTTTCAAAAAATATTTCAGTTTGATCCAAGCCGTTCTGAAACCAACCGGCAAATTACTCAAAATGCTTAACTCGCCGAGAAAATCTCTTTTTCCCAAATTGAATGCCTGGCTAAAAATAGTTAATTTTGATGCAAGCCGTTCTGAAACCAATCGGCAAATGACTCAAAATGCTTAGCTCGCCGAGAAATTCACTTTTTTTCCAATATGAATGTCTGGCAAAAAATAGTTAATTTTGATGCAAGACGTTCTGAAACCAATCGGGAAATTACTCAAAATGCTTAACTCGCCGAGAAAATCTCTTTTTTCTCAAATTGAATGTCTGGCAAAAAATAGTTAATTTTGATGCAAGCCGTTCTGAAAGCAATCGGCAAATTACTCAAAATGCTTAACTCGCCGAGAAAATCACTTTTTTCCATTATGAATGTTTGGCAAAGAATAGTTAATTTTGATGCAAGACGTTCTGAAACCAATCGGCAAATTACTCAAAATGCTTAACTCGCCGAGAAAATCACTTTCTTGCCACAATGAATGTCTGGCAAAAAATAGTTCAGTTTGATCCAAGCCGTTCTGAAACCAACCGGCAAAGTACTCAAAATGCTCAACTCGCCGAGAAAATAAGTTTTTTTTCCACAATGAATGTCTGGCAAAGAATAGTTAATTTTGATGCAAGACGTTCTGAAACCAATCGGCAAATTACTCAAAATGCTTAACGCGCCGAGAAAATCACTTTTTTCCCCACAATGAATGTCTGGCAAAAAATAGTAAATTTCAATGCAAGCCGTTCTGAAACCAATCGGCAAATTACTCAAAATGCTTAACTCGCCGAGAAAATCACTTTTTTCCATTATGAATGTTTGGCAAAGAATAGTTCATTTTGATCCAAGCCGTTCTGAAACCAACCGGCAAAGTACTCAAAATGCTGAACTCGCCGAGAAATTCACCTTTTTCCAAAATGAATGTCTGGCACAAAATAGTTAATTTTGATGCAAGACGTTCTGAAACCAATCGGCAAATTACTCAAAATGCTTAACTCGCCGAGAAAATCACTTTCTTGCCACAATGAATGTCTGGCAAAAAATAGTTCAGTTTGATCCAAGCCGTTCTGAAACCAACCGGCAAAGTACTCAAAATGCTTAAATCGCCGAGAAAATCAGCTTAATTCCGCAATTAATGTCTGGCAAAAAATAGTAAATTTTGGTGCAAGACGTTCTGAAACCAATCGGCAAATTACTCAAAATGCTTAACTCGCCGAGAAATTCACTTTTTTTCCAATATGAATGTCTGGCAAAAAATAGTTAGTTTTGATGCAAGACGTTCTGAAACCAATCGGCAAATTACTCAAAATGCTTAACTCGCCGAGAAAATCACTTTCTTGCCACAATGAATGTCTGGCAAAAAATAGTTACTTTTGACGCAAGACGTTCTAAAACCAATCGGCAAATGACTCAAAATGCTCAACTCGCCGAGAAAATAAGTTTTTTTCCACAATGAATGTCTGGCAAAAATAGTTAATTTTGACGCAAGACGTTCTGAAACCAATCGGCAAATTACTCAAAATGCTTAACGCGCCGAGAAAATCTATTTTTTCTCAAATTGTATGTTTGGCAAAGAATAGTTCATTTTCATCCAAGCCGTTCTGAAACCAACCGGCAAAGTACTCAAAATGCTTAACTCGCCGAGAAATTCACTTTTATCCAAAATGAATGTCTGTCAAAAAATAGTTAATTTTGATGCAAGACGTTCTGAAACCAATCGGCAAATTACTCAAAATGCTTAACTCGCCGAGAAAATCACTTTCTTGCCACAATGAATGTCTTTCAAAAAATAGTTCAGTTTGATCCAAGCCGTTCTGAAACCAACCGGCAAATGACTCAAATGCAGAAAATAAGTTTTTTTCCCAAATTGAATGCCTGGCTAAAAATAGTTAATTTTGATGCAAGCCGTTCTGAAACCAATCGGCAAATGACTCAAAATGCTTAACTCGCCGAGAAAATCACTTTTTGTCCAATATGAATGTTTGGCAAAAAATAGTTCAGTTTGATCCAAGCCGTTCTGAAACCAACCGGCAAAGTACTCAAAATGCTTAACTCGCCGAGAAAATCAGCTTAATTCCGCAATTAATGTCTGGCAAAAAATAGTAAATTTTGATGCAAGACGTTCTGAAACCAATCGGCAAATTACTCAAAATGCTTAACTCGACGAGAAAATAAGATTTCTCCACAATGAGTGTCTGGCAAAAAAGTGTAAATTTCAATGCAAGCCGTTCTGAAACCAATCGGCAAATTACTCAAAATGCTGAACGCGCCGAGAAAATGACTTTTTTCCAAAATGAATGTCTTTCAAAAAATAGTTCAGTTTGATCCAAGCCGTTCTGAAACCAACCGGCAAATTACTCAAAATGCTTAACTCGCAGAGAAAATCTCTTTTTTCCACAATGAATGTCTGGCAAAAATAGTCAATTTCAATGCAAGCCGTTCTGAAACCAATCGGCAAATTACTCAAAATGCTTAACTCGCCGAGAAAATCACTTTTTTCCATTATGAATGTTTGGCAAAGAATAGTTCATTTTGATCCAAGCCGTTCTGAAACCAACCGGCAAAGTACTCAAAATGCTGAACTCGCCGAGAAATTCACCTTTTTCCAAAATGAATGTCTGGCACAAAATAGTTAATTTTGATGCAAGACGTTCTGAAACCAATCGGCAAATTACTCAAAATGCTTAACTCGCCGAGAAAATCACTTTCTTGCCACAATGAATGTCTGGCAAAAAATAGTTCAGTTTGATCCAAGCCGTTCTGAAACCAACCGGCAAAGTACTCAAAATGCTTAAATCGCCGAGAAAATCAGCTTAATTCCGCAATTAATGTCTGGCAAAAAATAGTAAATTTTGGTGCAAGACGTTCTGAAACCAATCGGCAAATTACTCAAAATGCTTAACTCGCCGAGAAATTCACTTTTTTTCCAATATGAATGTCTGGCAAAAAATAGTTAGTTTTGATGCAAGACGTTCTGAAACCAATCGGCAAATTACTCAAAATGCTTAACTCGCCGAGAAAATCACTTTCTTGCCACAATGAATGTCTGGCAAAAAATAGTTACTTTTGACGTAAGACGTTCTAAAACCAATCGGCAAATGACTCAAAATGCTCAACTCGCCGAGAAAATAAGTTTTTTTCCACAATGAATGTCTGGCAAAAATAGTTAATTTTGACGCAAGACGTTCTGAAACCAATCGGCAAATTACTCAAAATGCTTAACGCGCCGAGAAAATCTATTTTTTCTCAAATTGTATGTTTGGCAAAGAATAGTTCATTTTCATCCAAGCCGTTCTGAAACCAACCGGCAAAGTACTCAAAATGCTTAACTCGCCGAGAAATTCACTTTTATCCAAAATGAATGTCTGTCAAAAAATAGTTAATTTTGATGCAAGACGTTCTGAAACCAATCGGCAAATTACTCAAAATGCTTAACTCGCCGAGAAAATCACTTTCTTGCCACAATGAATGTCTTTCAAAAATTAGTTCAGTTTGATCCAAGCCGTTCTGAAACCAACCGGCAAATGACTCAAATGCAGAAAATAAGTTTTTTTCCCAAATTGAATGCCTGGCTAAAAATAGTTAATTTTGATGCAAGCCGTTCTGAAACCAATCGGCAAATGACTCAAAATGCTTAACTCGCCGAGAAAATCACTTTTTGTCCAATATGAATGTTTGGCAAAAAATAGTTCAGTTTGATCCAAGCCGTTCTGAAACCAACCGGCAAAGTACTCAAAATGCTTAACTCGCCGAGAAAATCAGCTTAATTCCGCAATTAATGTCTGGCAAAAAATAGTAAATTTTGATGCAAGACGTTCTGAAACCAATCGGCAAATTACTCAAAATGCTTAACTCGACGAGAAAATAAGATTTCTCCACAATGAGTGTCTGGCAAAAAAGTGTAAATTTCAATGCAAGCCGTTCTGAAACCAATCGGCAAATTACTCAAAATGCTGAACGCGCCGAGAAAATGACTTTTTTCCAAAATGAATGTCTTTCAAAAAATAGTTCAGTTTGATCCAAGCCGTTCTGAAACCAACCGGCAAATTACTCAAAATGCTTAACTCGCAGAGAAAATCTCTTTTTTCCACAATGAATGTCTGGCAAAAATAGTCAATTTCAATGCAAGCCGTTCTGAAACCAATCGGCAAATTACTCAAAATGCTTAACTCGCCGAGAAAATCTCTTTTTTCTCAAATTGTATGTTTGGCAAAGAATAGTTCATTTTCATCCAAGCCGTTCTGAAACCAACCGGCAAAGTACTCAAAATGCTAAACTCGCCGAGAAATTCACTTTTATCCAAAATGAATGTCTGTCAAAAAATAGTTAATTTTGATGCAAGACGTTCTGAAACCAATCGGCAAATTACTCAAAATGCTTAACTCGCCGAGAAATTCACTTTTTTTCCAATATGAATGTCTGGCAAAAAATAGTTAATTTTGATGCAAGACGTTCTGAAACCAATCGGCAAATTACTCAAAATGCTTAACTCGCCGAGAAAATCTCTTTTTTCTCAAATTGAATGTCTGGCAAAAAATAGTTAATTTTGATGCAAGCCGTTCTGAAACCAATCGGCAAATTACTCAAAATGCTTAACTCGCCGAGAAAATCACTTTTTTTCCATTATGAATGTTTGGCAAAGAATAGTTAATTTTGATGCAAGACGTTCTG
Source organism: Scyliorhinus torazame (assembly GCF_047496885.1). Taxonomy (NCBI): domain Eukaryota; kingdom Metazoa; phylum Chordata; class Chondrichthyes; order Carcharhiniformes; family Scyliorhinidae; genus Scyliorhinus; species Scyliorhinus torazame. Next base: position 43,138,142 of record NC_092725.1, read on the forward strand.
AAACCGATCGGCAAATTACTCAAAATGCTTAACTCGCCGAGAAAATCACTTTCTTGCCACAATGAATGTCTGGCAAAAAATAGTTCAGTTTGATCCAAGCCGTTCTGAAACCAAATGGCAAAGTACTCAAAATGCTCAACTCGCCGAGAAAATAAGTTTTTTTCCACAATGAATGTCTGGCAAAAATAGTTAGTTTTGACGCAAGACGTTCTGAAACCAATCGGCAAATTACTCAAAATGCTTAACGCGCCGAGAAAATCACTTTTTTCCCCACAATGAATGTCTGGCAAAAAATAGTAAATTTCAATGCAAGCCGATCTGAAACCAATCGGCAAATTCCTCAAAATGCTTAACTCGCCGAGAAAATCACTTTCTTGCCACAATGAATGTCTGGCAAAAAATAGTTCAGTTTGATCCAAGCCGTTCTGAAACCAACCGGCAAAGTACTCAAAATGCTTAACTCGCAGAGAAAATCAGCTTAATTCCGCAATTAATGTCTGGCAAAAAATAGTAAATTTTGATGCAAGACGTTCTGAAACCAATCGGCAAATTACTCAAAATGCTTAACTCGCCGAGAAATTCACTTTTTTTCCAATATGAATGTCTGGCAAAAAATAGTTAATTTTGATGCAAGACGTTCTGAAACCAATCGGCAAATTACTCAAAATGCTTAACTCGCCGAGAAAAATCTCTTTTTTCTCAAATTGAATGTTTGGCAAAGAATAGTTCATTTTCATTCAAGCCGTTCTGAAACCAACCGGCAAAGTACTCAAAATGCTTAACTCGCCGAGAAATTCTCTTTTTTCCACAATGAATGTCTGGCAAAAAATAGTTAATTTAGATGCAAGACGTTTTGAAACCAATCGGCAAATTACTCAAAATGCTTAACTCGCCGAGAAATTCACTTTTTTTCCAATATGAATGTCTGGCAAAAAATAGTTACTTTTGACGCAAGACGTTCTGAAACCATTCGGCAAATTACTCAAAATGCTTAACGCGCCGGGAAAATCACTTTTTTCCCCACAATGAATGTTCGGCAAAAAATAGTAAATTTCAATGCAAGCCGTTCGGAAACCAATCGGCAAAGTACTCAAAATGCTTAACTCGCCGAGAAATTCACTTTTTTCCAAAATGAATGTCTGGCACAAAATAGTTCATTTTGATCCAAGCCGTTCTGAAACCAATCGGCAAATTACTCAAAATGCTGAACGCGCCGAGAAAATCACATTTTTTCCAAAATGAATGTCTGGCAAAAAATAGTTCATTTTGATCCAAGCCGTTCTGAAACCAATCGGCAAATTACGCAAAATGCTTAACTCGCCGAGAAAATCTCTTTTTCCCAAATTGAATGCCTGGCTAAAAATAGTTAATTTTGATGCAAGCCGTTCTGCAACCAATCGGCAAAGTACTCAAAATGCTTAACTCGCCAAGAAAATCAGCTTAATTCCGCAATGAATGTCTGGCAAAAAATAGTAAATTTTGATGCAAGACGTTCTGAAACCAATCGGCAAATTACTCAAAATGCTTAACTCGCCGAGAAAATAAGTTTTTTCCAATATGAATGTCAGGCAAAAAATAGTTAATTTTGATGCAAGACGTTCTGAAACCAATCGGCAAATTACTCAAAATGCTTAACTCGCCGAGAAAATCTCTTTTTTCTCAAATTGAATGTCTGGCAAAAAATAGTTAATTTTGATGCAAGCCGTTCTGAAACCAATCGGCAAATTACTCAAAATGCTTAACGCGCCGAGAAAATCACTTTTTTCCAAAATGAATGTCTTTCAAAAAATAGTTCAGTTTGATCCAAGCCGTTCTGAAACCAACCGGCAAATGACTCAAAATGCTCAACTCGCCGAGAAAATAAGTTTTTTTCCACAATGAATGTCTGGCAAAAATAGTCAATTTCAATGCAAGCCGTTCTGAAACCAATCGGCAAATTACTCAAAATGCTGAACGCGCCGACAAAATGACTTTTTTCCAAAATGAATGTCTTTCAAAAAATAGTTCAGTTTGATCCAAGCCGTTCTGAAACCTACCGGCAAATTACTCAAAATGCTTAACTCGCCGAGAAAATCTCTTTTTCCCAAATTGAATGCCTGGCTAAAAATAGTTAATTTTGATGCAAGCCGTTCTGAAACCAACCGGCAAAGTACTCAAAATGCTTAACTCGCCGAGAAAATCAGCTTAATTCCGCAATTAATGTCTGGCAAAAAATAGTAAATTTTGATGCAAGACGTTCTGAAACCAATCGGCAAATTACTCAAAATGCTTAACTCGACGAGAAAATAAGTTTTTTCCACAATGAGTGCCTGGCAAAAAAGTGTAAATTTCAATGCAAGCCGTTCTGAAACCAATCGGCAAATTACTCAAAATGCTTAGCTCGCCGAGAAATTCACTTTTTTTCCAATATGAATGTCTGGCAAAAAATAGTTAATTTAGATGCAAGACGTTTTGAAACCAATCGGCAAATTACTCAAAATGCTTAACTCGCCGAGAAATTCTCTTTTTTCCAAAATGAATGTCTGGCAAAAAATAGTTAATTCTGATGCAAGACGTTCTGAAACCAATCGGCAAATTACTCAAAATGCTGAACGCGCCGAGAAAATCACTTTCTTGCCACAATGAATGTCTGGCAAAAAATAGTTCATTTTGATCCAAGCCGTTCGGAAACCAATCGGCAAAGTACTCAAAATGCTTAACTCGCCGTGAAATTCACTTTTTTCCAAAATGAATGTCTGGCAAAAAATAGTTCATTTTGATCCAAGCCGTTCTGAAACCAATCGGCAAAGTACTCAAAATGCTTAACTCGCCGTGAAATTCACTTTTTTCCAAAATGAATGTCTGGCACAAAATAGTTCATTTTGATCCAAGCCGTTCTGAAACCAATCGGCAAATTACTCAAAATGCTTAACGCGCCGAGAAAATCACTTTTTTCCAAAATGAATGCCTGGCTAAAAATATTTAATTTTGATGCAAGCCGTTCTGCAACCAACCGGCAAAGTACTCAAAATGCTTAACTCGCCGAGAAATTCACTTTCTTGCCACAATGAATGTCTGGCAAAAAATAGTTAATTTAGATGCAAGACGTTCTGAAACCAATCGGCAAATTACTCAAAATGCTTAACTCGACGAGAAAATAAGTTTTTTCCACAATGAGTGTCTGGCAAAAAAGTGTAAATTTCAATGCAAGCCGTTCTGAAACCAAACGGCAAATTACTCAAAATGCTTAACTCGCCGAGAAAATAAGTTTTTTCCACAATGAGTGTCTGGCAAAAAAGAGTAAATTTCAATGCAAGCCGTTCTGAAACCAACCGGCAAAGTACTCAAAATGCTCAACTCGCCGAGAAAATCTCTATTTTCTCAAATTGTATGTTTGGCAAAGAATAGTTCATTTTCATCCAAGCCGTTCTGAAACCAACCGGCAAAGTACTCAAAATGCTTAACTCGCCGAGAAATTCACTTTTATCCAAAATGAATGTCTGTCAAAAAATAGTTAATTTTGATGCAAGACGTTCTGAAACCAATCGGCAAATTACTCAAAATGCTTAACTCGCCGAGAAAATCACTTTTTTGCCACAATGAATGTCTTTCAAAAAATAGTTCAGTTTGATCCAAGCCGTTCTGAAACCAACCGGCAAATGACTCAAATGCAGAAAATAAGTTTTTTTCCCAAATTTAATGCCTGGCTAAAAATAGTTAATTTTGATGCAAGCCGTTCTGAAACCAACCGGCAAAGTACTCAAAATGCTTAACTCGCCGTGAAAATCAGCTTAATTCCGCAATTAATGTCTGGCAAAAAATAGTAAATTTTGATGCAAGACGTTCTGAAACCAATCGGCAAATTACTCAAAATGCTTAACTCGACGAGAAAATAAGATTTTTCCACAATGAGTGTCTGGCAAAAAAGTGTAAATTTCAATGCAAGCCGTTCTGAAACCAATCGGCAAATTACTCAAAATGCTTAAGTCGCCGAGAAAATCTCTTTTTTCTCAAATTGCATGTCTGGCAAAAAATAGTTAATTTTGATGCAAGCCGTTCTGAAACCAATCGGCAAATTACTCAAAATGCTTAACTCGCCGAGAAATTCACTTTTTTTCCATTATGAATGTTTGGCAAAGAATAGTTAATTTTGATGCAAGACGTTCTGAAACCGATCGGCAAATTACTCAAAATGCTTAACTCGCCGAGAAAATCACTTTCTTGCCACAATGAATGTCTGGCAAAAAATAGTTCAGTTTGATCCAAGCCGTTCTGAAACCAAATGGCAAAGTACTCAAAATGCTCAACTCGCCGAGAAAATAAGTTTTTTCCACAATGAATGTCTGGCAAAAATAGTTAATTTTGACGCAAGACGTTCTGAAACCAATCGGCAAATTACTCAAAATGCTTAACGCGCCGAGAAAATCACTTTTTTCCCCACAATGAATGTCTGGCAAAAAATAGTAAATTTCAATGCAAGCCGATCTGAAACCAATCGGCAAATTCCTCAAAATGCTTAACTCGCCGAGAAAATCACTTTCTTGCCACAATGAATGTCTGGCAAAAAATAGTTCAGTTTGATCCAAGCCGTTCTGAAACCAACCGGCAAAGTACTCAAAATGCTTAACTCGCAGAGAAAATCAGCTTAATTCCGCAATTAATGTATGGCAAAAAATAGTAAATTTTGATGCAAGACGTTCTGAAACCGATCGGCAAATTACTCAAAATGCTTAACTCGCCGAGAAAATCTCTTTTTCTCAAATTGAATGTTTGGCAAAGAATAGTTCATTTTCATCCAAGCCGTTCTGAAACCAACCGGCAAAGTACTCAAAATGCTTAACTCGCCGAGAAATTCACTTTTTTCCAAAATGAATGTCTGGCAAAAGATAGTTAATTCTGATGCAAGACGTTCTGAAACCAATCGGCAAATTACTCAAAATGCTTAACTCGCCGAGAAATTCACTTTCTTGCCACAATGAATGTCTGGCAAAAAATAGTTAATTTAGATGCAAGACGTTTTGAAACCAATCGGCAAATTACTCAAAATGCTTAACTCGCCGAGAAATTCACTTTTTTTCCAATATGAATGTCTGGCAAAAAATAGTTACTTTTGACGCAAGACGTTCTGAAACCAATCGGCAAATTACTCAAAATGCTTAACGCGCCGAGAAAATCACTTTTTTCCCCACAATGAATGTCCGGCAAAAAATAGTCAATTTCAATGCAAGCCGTTCGGAAACCAATCGGCAAAGTACTCAAAATGCTTAACTCGCCGAGAAATTCACTTTTTTCCAAAATGAATGTCTGGCACAAAATAGTTCATTTTGATCCAAGCCGTTCTGAAACCAATCGGCAAATTACTCAAAATGCTGAACGCGCCGAGAAAATCACTTTTTTTCCAAAATGAATGTCTGGCAAAAAATAGTTCATTTTGATCCAAGCCGTTCTGAAACCAATCGGCAAATTACGCAAAATGCTTAACTCGCCGAGAAAATCTCTTTTTCATAGATTGAATGCCTGGCTAAAAATAGTTAATTTTGATGCAAGACGTTCTGAAAGCAATCGGCAAATTACTCAAAATGCTTAACTCGCCGAGAAAATAAGTTTTTTCCAATATGAATGTCAGGCAAAAAATAGTAAATTTTGATGCAAGACGTTCTGAAACCAATCGGCAAATTACTCAAAATGCTTAACTCGCCGAGAAAATCTCTTTTTTCTCAAATTGAATGTCTGGCAAAAAATAGTTAATTTTGATGCAAGCCGTTCTGAAACCAATCGGCAAATTACTCAAAATGCTTAACTCGCCGAGAAAATCACTTTTTTTCCAATACGAATGTTTGGCAAAAAATAGTTTAGTTTGATCCAAGCCGTTCTGAAACCAACCGGCAAAGTACTCAAAATGCTTAACTCGCCGAGAAAATCAGCTTAATTCCGGAATTAATGACTGGCAAAAAATAGTAAATTTTGATGCAAGACGTTCTGAAACCAATCGGCAAATTACTCAAAATGCTTAACTCGCCGAGAAAATATGTTTTTTCCACAATGAGTGTCTGGCAAAAAAGAGTAAATTTCAATGCAAGCCGTTCTGAAACCAATCGGCAAATTACTCAAAATGCTTAACTTGCCGAGAAATTCACTTTTTTTCCCAATATGAATGTCTGGCAAAAAATAGTTAATTTTGATGCAAGACGTTCTGAAACCAATCGGCAAAATACTCAAAATGCTTAACGGCTTGCATTGAAATTAACTATTTTGTGCCAGGCATTCATTGTGGAACAAAAGTGATTTTCTCGGCGAGTGAAGCATTTTGAGTAATTTGCCGATTGGTATCAGAACGTCTTGCGTCAAAATTACTATTTTTTGCCAGAGATTCATTGTGGAACAAACGTGATTTTCTCGGCGCGTTCAGCATTTTGAGCAATTTGCCGATTGGTTTCAGAACGGCTTGCATTGAAATTTCCTATTTTTTGCCAGACATTCATTGTGAAACAAAAGTGATTTTGTCGGCGAGTTAAGGATTTTGAGTAATTCGCCGATCCCTTTCAGAACGGCTTGCATCAAAATTAACTATTTTTGCCAGTCAATCATGTGGAAATAAAGTGATTTTCTCGGCGAGTTAAGCATTTTGAGTAATTTGCCGATTGGATTCAGAACGGCTTGCATTAAAATTTACTATTTTTTGCAAGACATTCATTGTGGCAAGAAAATGATTTTCTCGGAGACTTATGCATTTTGCGTAATTTGCCGATTGGTTTCAGAACTTCTTGAATCAAAATTAACTATTGTTTGCCAGACATTGATTGTGAAAAAAAACTGATTTTCACCGCGAGTTAAGCATTTTGAGTAATTTGCCGATTGGTTTCAGAACGGCTTCCTTGAAATTAACTATTTTTTGCCAGACATTCATTGTGGAACAAAAGTGATTTTCTCGGCGAGTTAAGCATATTGAGTAATTCGCCGATTGCTTTCAGAACGGCTTGCATCAAAATTATCTATTTTTGCCAGGCATTCATTGTGGAAATAAAGTGATTTTCTCGGCGCGTTAAGCATTTTCCCGATTGGTTTCAGAACGGCGTGCATCAAAATTAACTATTTTTTGGCAGGCATTGATTGTGGAAAAAAACTGATTTTCTCTGCGAGTTAAGCATTTTGAGTAATTTGCCGATTGGTTTCAGAACGGCTTGCATTGAAATTTACTATTTTTTGATAGACATTCATTGAGGAACAAAAGTGATTTTCTCGGCGAATTAAGCATTTTGAGTAATTTGCCGATTGGTTTCAGAACGGCTTGCATTGAAATTTACTATTTTTTGCCAGACATTCATTGTGGGAAAAAGGTGATTTTCTCGGCGAGTTAAGCATTTTGAGTAATTTACCGATTGGTATCAGAACGGCTTGCATTCAAATTTACTATTTTTTGCCAGACATTCATTGTGGAACAAAAATGATTTTCTCGCCGAGTTAAGCATTTTCAGCAATTTGCCGATTGTTTTCAGAACGGCTTGCATCACAATTAACTATTTTTTGCCAGGCGTTCATTGTGGAACAAAAGTGATTTTCTCGGCGAGTTAAGCATTTTAATTTGCCAATTGGTTTCAGAACGGCTTGCAACACAATTAACTATTTTTTGCCAGGCATTCATTATTGTACAAAAGTGATTTTCTCGGCGAGTTAAGCATTTTGAGTAGTTTGCCGATTGCTTTCAGAACGGCTTGCATTGAAATTTACTAGTTTTTGTCAGACATTAATTGTGGGAATAACGTGATTTTCTCGGCGAGTTAAGCATTTTGAGTAATTCGCCGATCGCTTTCAGAACATCTTGCATCAAAATTAACTATTTTTGCCAGACAATCATGTGCAAAGAAAGTGATTTGCTCGGCGAGTTAAGCATTTTGAGTAATTTGCCGATTGGTGTCAGAACGACTTGCATCAAAATTAACTATTTTTTTGCCAGACATTCATTGTGGGGAAAAAAGTGATTTTCTCGGCGCCTTAAGCATTTTGAGTAATTTGCCGATCGGTTTCAGAACGGTTTGCATCACAATTTACTATTTTTTGCCAGACATTCATTCTGGAACAAAAGTGATTTTCTCGGCGACTTAAGCATTTTGAGCATTTTGCCGATTGTTTTCAGAACGGCTTGCATTGAAATTTACTATTTTTTGCCAGACATTCATTGTGGGAAAAAGGTGATTTTCACGGCGAGTTAAGCATTTTGAGTAAATTGCCGATTGGTTTCAGAACAGCTTGCATCACAATTAACTATTTTTTGCCAGACATTCATTGTGGAAAAAAAGTGATTTTCTCGGCGCGTTAAGCATTTTGAGTAATTTGCCGATTGGTTTCAGAACGGCGTGCATCAAAATTAACTATTTTTTGGCAGGCATTGATTGTGGAAAAAAACTGATTTTCTCTGCGAGTTAAGCATTTTGAGTAATTTGCCGATTGGTTTCAGAACGGCTTGCATTGAAATTTACTATTTTTTGCCAGACATTCATTGAGGAACAAAAGTGATTTTCTCGGCGAATTAAGCATTTTGAGTAATTTGCCGATTGGTTTCAGAACGGCTTGCATTGAAATTTACTATTTTTTGACAGACATTCATTGTGGGAAAAAGGTGATTTTCTCGGCGAGTTAAGCATTTTGAGTAATTTACCGATTGGTATCAGAACGGCTTGCATTGAAATTTACTATTTTTTGCCAGACATTCATTGTGGAACAAAAATGATTTTCTCGCCGAGTTAAGCATTTTCAGCAATTTGCCGATTGTTTTCAGAACGGCTTGCATTGAAATTTACTATTTTTTGCCAGACATTCATTGTGGGAAAAAGGTGATTTTCTCGGCGAGTTAAGCATTTTGAGTAATTTGCCGATCGGTTTCAGAACGGTTTGCATCACAATTTACTATTTTTTGCCAGACATTCATTCTGGAACAAAAGTGATTTTCTCGGCGACTTAAGCATTTTGAGCATTTTGCCGATTGTTTTCAGAACGGCTTGCATTGAAATTTACTATTTTTTGCCAGACATTCATTGTGGGAAAAAGGTGATTTTCTCGGCGAGTTAAGCATTTTGAGTAAATTGCCGATTGGTTTCAGAACAGCTTGCATCGCAATTAACTATTTTTTGCCAGACATTCATTGTGGAAAAAAAGTGATTTTCTCGGCGCGTTAAGCATTTTGAGTAATTTGCCGATTGGTTTCAGAACGGCGTGCATCAAAATTAACTATTTTTTGGCAGGCATTGATTGTGGAAAAAAACTGATTTTCTCTGCGAGTTAAGCATTTTGAGTAATTTGCCGATTGGTTTCAGAACGGCTTGCATTGAAATTTACTATTTTTTGCCAGACATTCATTGAGGAACAAAAGTGATTTTCTCGGCGAATTAAGCATTTTGAGTAATTTGCCGATTGGTTTCAGAACGGCTTGCATTGAAATTTACTATTTTTTGACAGACATTCATTGTGGGAAAAAGGTGATTTTCTCGGCGAGTTAAGCATTTTGAGTAATTTGCCGATTGGTTTCAGAACGGCTTGCATCACAATTAACTATTTTTTGCCAGGCGTTCATTGTGGAACAAAAGTGATTTTCTCGGCGAGTTAAGCATTTTAATTTGCCGATTGGTTTCAGAACGGCTTGCAACACAATTAACTATTTTTTGCCAGGCATTCATTATTGTACAAAAGTGATTTTCTCGGCGAGTTAAGCATTTTGAGTAGTTTGCCGATTGCTTTCAGTACGGCTTGCATTGAAATTTACTATTTTTTGTCAGACATTCATTGTGGGAAAAACGTGATTTTCTCGGCGAGTTAAGCATTTTGAGTAATTCGCCGATCGCTTTCAGAACGGCTTGCATCAAAATTAACTATTTTTGCCAGACAATCATGTGCAAAGAAAGTGATTTGCACGGCGAGTTAAGCATTTTGAGTAATTTGCCGATTGGTTTCAGAACGACTTGCATCAAAATTAACTATTTTTTGCCAGACATTCATTGTGGGGAAAAAAGTGATTTTCTCGGCGCTTTAAGCATTTTGAGTAATTTGCCGATCGGTTTCAGAACGGTTTGCATCACAATTTACTATTTTTTGCCAGACATTCATTCTGGAACAAAAGTGATTTTCTCGGCGACTTAAGCATTTTGAGCATTTTGCCGATTGTTTTCAGAACGGCTTGCATTGAAATTTACTATTTTTTGCCAGACATTCATTGTGGGAAAAAGGTGATTTTCTCGGCGAGTTAAGCATTTTGAGTAAATTGCCGATTGGTTTCAGAACAGCTTGCATCACAATTAACTATTTTTTGCCAGACATTCATTGTGGGAAAAAAAGTGATTTTCTCGGCGCGTTATGCATTTTGAGTAATTTGCCGATCGGTTTCAGAACGGCTTGCATCACAATTTACTATTTTTTGCCAGATATTCATTGTGGAACCAAAGTGATTTTCTCGGTGAGTTAAGCATTTTGAGCATTTTGCCGATTGTTTTCAGAACGGCTTGCATTGAAATTTACTATTTTTTGCCAGACATTCATTGTGGGAAAAAGGTGATTTTCTCGGCGAGTTAAGCATTTTGAGTAATTTGCCGATTGGTTTCAGAACGGCTTGCATCACAATTAACTATTTTTTGCCTGGCATTCATTGTGGAACAAAAGTGATTTTCTCGGCGCGTTCAGCATTTTGAGTAATTTGCCGATTGCTTTCAGAACTGCTTGCATTGAAATTTACTATTTTTTGCCAGACATTCATTGTGGAACAAAAGTGATTTTCACGGCGCGTTCAGCATTTTGAGCAATTTGCCGGTTGGTTTCAGAACGGCTTGCATTGAAATTTACTATTTTTTGCCAGACATTCATTGTGGCAAGAAAGTGATTTTCTCGGCGAGTTAAGCATTTTCAGTAATTTGCAGATTGGTTTCAGAACGGCTTGCATTGAAATTTACTATTTTTTGACAGACATTCATTGTGGGAAAAAGGTGATTTTCTCGGCGAGTTAAGCATTTTGAGTAATTTACCGATTGGTATCAGAACGGCTTGCATTGAAATTTACTATTTTTTGCCAGACATTCATTGTGGAACAAAAATGATTTTCTCGCCGAGTTAAGCATTTTCAGCAATTTGCCGATTGTTTTCAGAACGGCTTGCATTGAAATTTACTATTTTTTGCCAGACATTCATTGTGGGAAAAAGGTGATTTTCTCGGCGAGTTAAGCATTTTGAGTAATTTGCCGATCGGTTTCAGAACGGTTTGCATCACAATTTACTATTTTTTGCCAGACATTCATTCTGGAACAAAAGTGATTTTCTCGGCGACTTAAGCATTTTGAGCATTTTGCCGATTGTTTTCAGAACGGCTTGCATTGAAATTTACTATTTTTTGCCAGACATTCATTGTGGGAAAAAGGTGATTTTCTCGGCGAGTTAAGCATTTTGAGTAAATTGCCGATTGGTTTCAGAACAGCTTGCATCGCAATTAACTATTTTTTGCCAGACATTCATTGTGGAAAAAAAGTGATTTTCTCGGCGCGTTAAGCATTTTGAGTAATTTGCCGATTGGTTTCAGAACGGCGTGCATCAAAATTAACTATTTTTTGGCAGGCATTGATTGTGGAAAAAAACTGATTTTCTCTGCGAGTTAAGCATTTTGAGTAATTTGCCGATTGGTTTCAGAACGGCTTGCATTGAAATTTACTATTTTTTGCCAGACATTCATTGAGGAACAAAAGTGATTTTCTCGGCGAATTAAGCATTTTGAGTAATTTGCCGATTGGTTTCAGAACGGCTTGCATTGAAATTTACTATTTTTTGACAGACATTCATTGTGGGAAAAAGGTGATTTTCTCGGCGAGTTAAGCATTTTGAGTAATTTACCGATTGGTATCAGAACGGCTTGCATTGAAATTTACTATTTTTTGCCAGACATTCATTGTGGAACAAAAATGATTTTCTCGCCGAGTTAAGCATTTTCAGCAATTTGCCGATTGTTTTCAGAACGGCTTGCATTGAAATTTACTATTTTTTGCCAGACATTCATTGTGGGAAAAAGGTGATTTTCTCGGCGAGTTAAGCATTTTGAGTAATTTGCCGATTGGTTTCAGAACGGCTTGCATCACAATTAACTATTTTTTGCCAGGCGTTCATTGTGGAACAAAAGTGATTTTCTCGGCGAGTTAAGCATTTTAATTTGCCGATTGGTTTCAGAACGGCTTGCAACACAATTAACTATTTTTTGCCAGGCATTCATTATTGTACAAAAGTGATTTTCTCGGCGAGTTAAGCATTTTGAGTAGTTTGCCGATTGCTTTCAGTACGGCTTGCATTGAAATTTACTATTTTTTGTCAGACATTCATTGTGGGAAAAACGTGATTTTCTCGGCGAGTTAAGCATTTTGAGTAATTCGCCGATCGCTTTCAGAACGGCTTGCATCAAAATTAACTATTTTTGCCAGACAATCATGTGCAAAGAAAGTGATTTGCTCGGCGAGTTAAGCATTTTGAGTAATTTGCCGATTGGTTTCAGAACGACTTGCATCAAAATTAACTATTTTTTGCCAGACATTCATTGTGGGGAAAAAAGTGATTTTCTCGGCGCTTTAAGCATTTTGAGTAATTTGCCGATCGGTTTCAGAACGGTTTGCATCACAATTTACTATTTTTTGCCAGACATTCATTCTGGAACAAAAGTGATTTTCTCGGCGACTTAAGCATTTTGAGCATTTTGCCGATTGTTTTCAGAACGGCTTGCATTGAAATTTACTATTTTTTGCCAGACATTCATTGTGGGAAAAAGGTGATTTTCTCGGCGAGTTAAGCATTTTGAGTAAATTGCCGATTGGTTTCAGAACAGCTTGCATCACAATTAACTATTTTTTGCCAGACATTCATTGTGGGAAAAAAAGTGATTTTCTCGGCGCGTTATGCATTTTGAGTAATTTGCCGATCGGTTTCAGAACGGCTTGCATCACAATTTACTATTTTTTGCCAGATATTCATTGTGGAACCAAAGTGATTTTCTCGGTGAGTTAAGCATTTTGAGCATTTTGCCGATTGTTTTCAGAACGGCTTGCATTGATATTTACTATTTTTTGCCAGACATTCATTGTGGGAAAAAGGTGATTTTCTCGGCGAGTTAAGCATTTTGAGTAATTTGCCGATTGGTTTCAGAACGGCTTGCATCACAATTAACTATTTTTTGCCTGGCATTCATTGTGGAACAAAAGTGATTTTCTCGGCGCGTTCAGCATTTTGAGTAATTTGCCGATTGCTTTCAGAACTGCTTGCATTGAAATTTACTATTTTTTGCCAGACATTCATTGTGGAACAAAAGTGATTTTCACGGCGCGTTCAGCATTTTGAGCAATTTGCCGGTTGGTTTCAGAACGGCTTGCATTGAAATTTACTATTTTTTGCCAGACATTCATTGTGGCAAGAAAGTGATTTTCTCGGCGAGTTAAGCATTTTCAGTAATTTGCAGATTGGTTTCAGAACGGCTTGCATTGAAATTTACTATTTTTTGCCAGACATTCATTGAGGAACAAAAGTGCTTTTCTTGGCGAGTAAAGCATTTTGAGTAATTTGCCGATGGTTTTCAGAACGTCTTGCATCAAAATTAACTATTTTTTGCCAGCCATTCATTTTGGAAAAAAAGTGTATTTCTCGGCGAGTTAAGCATTTTGAGTAATTTGCCGATTGCTTTCAGAACGGCTTGCATTGAAATTTACTATTTTTTGCCAGACTTTCATTGTGGGAAAAAGGTGATTGTCTCGGCGAATTAAGCATTTTGAGTAATTTGCCGATTGGTTACAGAACGGCTTGCATCACAATTAACTATTTTTTGCCAGGCGTTCATTGTGGAACAAAAGTGATTTTCTTGGCGAGTTCAGCATTTTGAGTAATTTGCCGATTGGTTTCAGAACGGCTTGCAACACAATTAACTATTTTTTGCCAGGCATTCATTGTGGAACATAAGTGATTTTCTCGGCGAGTTAAGCATTTTGAGTGGTTTGCCGATTGCTTTCAGAACGGCTTGCATTGAAATTTACTATTTTTTGCCAGACATTCATTGTGGCAAGAAAGTGATTTTCTCAGCGAGTTAAGCATTTTGAGTAATTTGCCGATTGGTTTCAGAACGCCGTGCATCAAAATTAACTATTGTTTGCCAGACATTCACTTGGGAAAAAAAGTGTTTTCTCGGCGAGTTAAGCATTTTGAGTAATTTGCTGATTGGTATCAGAACGTCTTGCGTCAAAATTACTATTTTTTGCCAGACATTCATTGTGAAAAAAAACTGGTTTTCTCGGCGAGTTAAACATTTTGCGTAATTTGCAGATTGGTTTCAGAACAGCTTGCATTGAAATTAACTATTTTTTGCCAGACATTCATTGTGGAGCAAAAGTGATTTTCTCGGCGAGTTAAGCATTTTGAGTAATTTGCCGATGGCCTTCAGAACGGCTTGCATCAAAATTAACTATTTTTTGCCAGACATTTATTTTTGGAAAAATGTGATTTTTTTCGGCGCGTTAAGCATTTTGAGTAATTTGCCGATTGGTTTCAGAACGGCTTGCATCAAAATTAATTATTTTTTGCCAAACATTCATTTGGGAAAAAAGTTATTTTCTCGGCGCGTTAAGCATTTTGAGTAATTTGCCGATTGCTTTCAGAACTGCTTGCATTGAAATTTACAATTTTTGCCAGACATTCATTGTGGAACAACAGTGATTTTCACGGCGCGTTCAGCATTTTGAGCAATTTGCCGGTTGGTTTCAGAACGGCTTGCATTGAAATTTACTATTTTTTGCCAGACATTCATTGTGGCAAGAAAGTGATTTTCTCGGCGAGTTAAGCATTTTCAGTAATTTGCAGATTGGTTTCAGAACGGCTTGCATTGAAATTTACTATATTTTGCCAGACATTCATTGAGGAACAAAAGTGCTTTTCTCGGCGAGTTAAGCATTTTGAGTAATTTGCCGATGGCTTTCAGAACGTCTTGCATCAAAATTAACTATTTTTTGCAAGCCATTCATTTTGGAAAAAAAGTGTATTTCTAGGCGAGTTAAGGATTTTGAGTAATTTGCCGATTGCTTTCAGAACGGCTTGCATTGAAATTTACTATTTTTTGCCAGACTTTCATTGTGGGAAAAAGGTGATTTTCTCGGCGAGTTAAGCATTTTGAGTAATTTGCCGATTGGTTTCAGAACGGCTTGCATCACAATTAACTATTTTTTGCCAGGCGTTCATTGTGGAACAAAAGTGATTTTCTCGGCGAGTTAAGCATTTTGAGTAATTTGCCGATTGGTTTCAGAACGGCTTGCAACACAATTAACTATTTTTTGCCAGGCATTCATTGTGGAATATAAGTGATTTTCTCGGCGAGTTAAGCATTTTGAGTAGTTTGCGGATTGCTTTCAGAACGGCTTGCATTGAAATTTACTATTTTTTGCCAGACATTCATTGTGGGGAAAAAAGTAATTTTCTCGGCGAGTTCAGCATTTTGAGTAAATTGCCGATTGGTTTCAGAACGGCTTGCATCACAATTAACTATTTTTTGCCAGACATTCATTGTGCGGAAAAAAACTGATTTTATCGGCGCGTTAATCATTTTGAGTAATTTGCCGATCGGTTTCAGAACTGCTTGCATTGAAATTTACTATTTTTTTGCCAGACATTCATTGTGGAACAAAAGTGATTTTCTCGGCGAGTTAGGCATTTTGAGTAATTTGCCGATTGGTTTCAGAACGGCTTGCATCACAATTAACTATTTTTTCCAGGCATTCATTGTGGAACAAAATGATTTTCTCGGCGAGTTAAGCATTTTGAGTAGTTTGCCGATTGCTTTCAGAACGGCTTGCATTGAAATTTACTATTTTTTGCCAGACATTCATTGTGGGAAAAAAGTAATTTTCTCGGCGAGTTAAGCATTTTGAGTAAATTGCCGATTGTTTTCAGAACAGGTTGCATCACAATTAACTATTTTTTGCCAGACATTCATTGTGGGGAAAAAAGTGATTTTCTTGGCGCATTAAGCATTTTGAGTAATTTGCCGATCGGTTTCAGAACGGCTTGCATCACAATTTACTATTTTTTGCCAGATATTCATTGTGGAACCAAAGTGATTTTCTCGGCGAGTTAAGCATTTTGAGTAATTTGCCGATGGCCTTCAGAACGGCTTGCATCAAAATTAACTATTTTTTCCCAGACATTTATTTTTGGAAAAATGTGATTTTTTCGGCGCGTTAAGCATTTTGAGTAATTTGCCGATTGGTTTCAGAACGGCTTGCATCAAAATTAATTATTTTTTGCCAAACATTCATTTGGGAAAAAGTTATTTTCTCGGCGCGTTAAGCATTTTGAGTAATTTGCCGATTGCTTTCAGAACTGCTTGCATTGAAATTTACTATTTTTTGCCAGACATTCATTGTGGAACAACAGTGATTTTCACGGCGCGTTCAACATTTTGAGCAATTTGCCGGTTGGTTTCAGAACGGCTTGCATTGAAATTTACTATTTTTTGCCAGACATTCATTGTGGCAAGAAAGTGATTTTCTCGGCGAGTTAAGCATTTTCAGTAATTTGCCGATTGGTTTCAGAACGGCTTGCATCACAATTAACTATTTTTTGCCAGGCGTTCATTGTGGAACAAAAGTGATTTTCTCGGCGAGTTCAGCATTTTGAGTAATTTGCCGATTGGTTTCAGAACGGCTTGCAACACAATTAACTATTTTTTGCGAGGCATTCATTGTGGAACATAAGTGATTTTCTCGGCGAGTTAAGCATTTTGAGTAGTTTGCCGATTGCTTTCAGAACGGCTTGCATTGAAATGTACTATTTTTTGCCAGACTTTCATTGTGGGAAAAAGGTGATTTTCTCGGCGAGTTAAGCATTTTGAGTAATTTGCCGATTGGTTTCAGAACTGCTTGCATTGAAATTTACTATTTTTTGCCAGACATTCATTGTGGAACAACAGTGATTTTCACGGCGCGTTCAGCATTTTGAGCAATTTGCCGGTTGGTTTCAGAACGGCTTGCGTTGAAATTTACTATTTTTTGCCAGACATTCATTGTGGCAAGAAAGTGATTTTCTCGGCGAGTGAAAACATTAATTTGCAGTTTGGTTTCAGAACGGCTTGCATTGAAATTTACTATATTTTGCCAGACATTCATTGAGGAACAAAAGTGCTTTTCTCGGCGAGTTAAGCATTTTGAGTCATTTGCCGATGGCTTTCAGAACGTCTTGCATCAAAATTAACTATTTTTTGCCAGCCATTCATTTTGGAAAAAAAGTGTATTTCTCGGCGAGTTAAGCATTTTGAGTAATTTGCCGATTGCTTTCAGAACGGCTTGCATTGAAATTTACTATTTTTTGCCAGACATTCATTGTGGGGAAAAATGTAATTTTCTCGGCGAGTTCAGCATTTTGAGTAAATTACCGATTGGTTTCAGAACGGCTTGCATCACAATTAACTATTTTTTGCCAGACATTTATTGTGGGGAAAAAAAGTGATTTTCTCGGCGCGTTAAGCATTTTGAGTAATTTGCCGATCGGTTTCAGAACGGCTTGCATTGAAATTTACTATATTTTTGCCAGACATTCATTGAGGAACAAAAGTCCTTTTCTCGGCGAGTTAAGCATTTTGAGTCATTCGCCGATGGCTTTCAGAACGTCTTGCATCAAAATTAACTATTTTTTGCCAGCCATTGATTTTGGAAAAAAAGTGTATTTCTCGGCGAGTTAAGCATTTTGAGTAATTTGCCGATTGCTTTCAGAACGGCTTGCATTGAAATTTACTATTTTTTGCCAGACTTTCATTGTGGGAAAAAAGTAATTTTCTCGGCGAGTTAAGCATTTTGAGTCATTTGCCGATGGCTTTCAGAACAGCTTGCATCACAATTAACTATTTTTTGCCAGACATTCATTGTGGGGAAAAAAGTGATTTTCTCGGCGCGTTCAGCATTTTGAGTAATTTGCCGATCAGTTTCAGAACGGCTTGCATCACAATTTACTATTTTTTGCCAGATATTCATTGTGGAACCAAAGTGATTTTCTCGGCGAGTTAAGCATTTTGAGCATTTTGCCGATTGTTTTCAGAACGGCTTGCATTGAAATTTACTATTTTTTGCCAGACTTTCATTGTGGGAAAAAGGTGATTTTCTCGGCGAGTTAAGCATTTTGAGCAATTTGCCGATTGGTTTCAGATCGGTTTGCATCACAATTAACTATTTTTTGCCAGACATTCATTGTTGAAAAAAACTGATTTTCTCGGCGAGTTATGCATTTTGAGTAATTTGCCGGTTGGTTTCAGAACAGCTTGCATTAATATGTACTACTTTTTGCCAGACATTCATTGTGGCAAGAAAGTGATTTTCTCAGCGAGTTAAGCATTTTGAGTAATTTGCCGATTGGTTTCAGAACGTCGTGCATCAAAATTAACTATTGTTTGCCAGACATTCACTTGGGAAACAAAGGTGCTTTTCTCGGCGAGTTAAGCATTTTGAGTAATTTGCCGATTGGTTTCAGAACGGCTTGCATCACAATTAACTATTTTTTGCCAGGCGTTCATTGTGGAACAAAAGTGATTTTCTCGGCGAGTTCAGCATTTTGAGTAATTTGCCGATTGGTTTCAGAACGGCTTGCAACACAATTAACTATTTTTTGCCAGGCATTCCTTGTGGAACATAAGTGATTTTCTCGGCGAGTTAAGCATTTTGAGTAGTTTGCCGATTGCTTTCAGAACGGCTTGCATTGAAATTTACTATTTTTTGCCAGGCATTCATTGTGGGGAAAAATGTAATTTTCTCGGCGAGTTCAGCATTTTGAGTAATTTGCCGATCGGTTTCAGAACGTCTTGCATTGAAATTTACTATTTTTTTGCCAGACATTCATTGTGGAAGAAAAGTGATTTTCTCGGCGAGTTAGGCATTTTGAGTAATTTGCCGATTGGTTTCAGAACGGCTTGCATCAAAATTAACTATTTTTTCCAGGCATTCATTGTGGAACAAAATGATTTTCTCGGCGAGTTAAGCATTTTGAGTAGTTTGCCGATTGCTTTCAGAACGGCTTGCATTGAAATTTCCTATTTTTTGCCAGACATTCATTGTGGGAAAAAAGTAATTTTCTCGGCGAGTTAAGCATTTTGAGTAAATTGCCGATTGGTTTCAGAACAGCTTGCATCACAATTAACTATTTTTTGCCAGACATTCATTGTGGGGGAAAAAGTGATTTTCTCGGCGCGTTCAGCATTTTGAGTAATTTGCCGATCAGTTTCAGAACGGCTTGCATCACAATTTACTATTTTTTGCCAGATATTCATTGTGGAACCAAAGTGATTTTCTCGTCGAGTTAAGCATTTTGAGCATTTTGCCGATTGTTTTCAGAACGGCTTGCATTGAAATTTACTATTTTTTGCCTGGCATTCATTGTGGAACAAAAGTGATTTTCTCGGCGAGTTAAGCATTTTGAGCAATTTGCCGATTGGTTACAGATCGGTTTGCATCACAATTAACTATTTTTTGCCAGACATTCATTGTTGAAAAAAACTGATTTTCTCGGCGAGTTATGCATTTTGAGTAATTTGCCGGTTGGTTTCAGAACAGCTTGCATTAATATGTACTACTTTTTGCCAGACATTCATTGTGGCAAGAAAGTGATTTTCTCAGCGAGTTAAGCATTTTGAGTAATTTGCCGATTGGTTTCAGAACGGCTTGCATTGAAATTAACTATTTTTTGCCAGACATTCATTGTGGAACAAAAGTGATTTTCTCGGCGAGTTAAACATTTTGAGTAATTTGCCGATGGCCTTCAGAAAGGCTTGCATCAAAATTAACTATTTTTTGCCAGACATTTATTTTTGGAAAAATGTGATTTTTTTTCGGCGCGTTAAGCATTTTGAGTAATTTGCCGATTGGTTTCAGAACGGCTTGCATCAAAATTAATTATTTTTTGCCAAACATTCATTTGGGAAAAAAGTTATTTTCTCGGCGCGTTAAGCATTTTGAGTAATTTGCCGATTGCTTTCAGAACTGCTTGCATTGAAATTTACAATTTTTTGCCAGACATTCATTGTGGAACAACAGTGATTTTCACGGCGCGTTCAGCATTTTGAGCAATTTGCCGGTTGGTTTCAGAACGGCTTGCATTGAAATTTACTATTTTTTGCCAGACATTCATTGTGGCAAGAAAGTGATTTTCTCGGCGAGTTAAGCATTTTCAGTAATTTGCAGATTGGTTTCAGAACGGCTTGCATTGAAATTTACTATATTTTGCCAGACATTCATTGAGGAACAAAAGTGCTTTTCTCGGCGAGTTAAGCATTTTGAGAAATTTGCCGATGGCTTTCAGAACGTCTTGCATCAAAATTAACTATTTTTTGCAAGCCTTTCATTTTGGAAAAAAAGTGTATTTCTAGGCGAGTTTAGCATTTTGAGTAATTTGCAGATTGCTTTCAGAACGGCTTGCATTGAAATTTACTATTTTTTGCCAGACTTTCATTGTGGGAAAAAGGTGATTTTCTCGGCGAGTTAAGCATTTTGAGTAATTTGCCGATTGGTTTCAGAACGGCTTGCATCACAATTAACTATTTTTTGCCAGGCGTTCATTGTGGAAGAAAAGTGATTTTCTCGGCGAGTTAGGCATTTTGAGTAATTTGCCGATTGGTTTCAGAACGGCTTGCATCAAAATTAACTATTTTTTCCAGGCATTCATTGTGGAACAAAATGATTTTCTCGGCGAGTTAAGCATTTTGAGTAGTTTGCCGATTGCTTTCAGAACGGCTTGCATTGAAATTTCCTATTTTTTGCCAGACATTCATTGTGGGAAAAAAGTAATTTTCTCGGCGAGTTAAGCATTTTGAGTAAATTGCCGATTGGTTTCAGAACAGCTTGCATCACAATTAACTATTTTTTGCCAGACATTCATTGTGGGGGAAAAAGTGATTTTCTCGGCGCGTTCAGCATTTTGAGTAATTTGCCGATCAGTTTCAGAACGGCTTGCATCACAATTTACTATTTTTTGCCAGATATTCATTGTGGAACCAAAGTGATTTTCTCGTCGAGTTAAGCATTTTGAGCATTTTGCCGATTGTTTTCAGAACGGCTTGCATTGAAATTTACTATTTTTTGCCTGGCATTCATTGTGGAACAAAAGTGATTTTCTCGGCGAGTTAAGCATTTTGAGCAATTTGCCGATTGGTTACAGATCGGTTTGCATCACAATTAACTATTTTTTGCCAGACATTCATTGTTGAAAAAAACTGATTTTCTCGGCGAGTTATGCATTTTGAGTAATTTGCCGGTTGGTTTCAGAACAGCTTGCATTAATATGTACTACTTTTTGCCAGACATTCATTGTGGCAAGAAAGTGATTTTCTCAGCGAGTTAAGCATTTTGAGTAATTTGCCGATTGGTTTCAGAACGGCTTGCATTGAAATTAACTATTTTTTGCCAGACATTCATTGTGGAACAAAAGTGATTTTCTCGGCGAGTTAAACATTTTGAGTAATTTGCCGATGGCCTTCAGAAAGGCTTGCATCAAAATTAACTATTTTTTGCCAGACATTTATTTTTGGAAAAATGTGATTTTTTTTCGGCGCGTTAAGCATTTTGAGTAATTTGCCGATTGGTTTCAGAACGGCTTGCATCAAAATTAATTATTTTTTGCCAAACATTCATTTGGGAAAAAAGTTATTTTCTCGGCGCGTTAAGCATTTTGAGTAATTTGCCGATTGCTTTCAGAACTGCTTGCATTGAAATTTACAATTTTTTGCCAGACATTCATTGTGGAACAACAGTGATTTTCACGGCGCGTTCAGCATTTTGAGCAATTTGCCGGTTGGTTTCAGAACGGCTTGCATTGAAATTTACTATTTTTTGCCAGACATTCATTGTGGCAAGAAAGTGATTTTCTCGGCGAGTTAAGCATTTTCAGTAATTTGCAGATTGGTTTCAGAACGGCTTGCATTGAAATTTACTATATTTTGCCAGACATTCATTGAGGAACAAAAGTGCTTTTCTCGGCGAGTTAAGCATTTTGAGAAATTTGCCGATGGCTTTCAGAACGTCTTGCATCAAAATTAACTATTTTTTGCAAGCCTTTCATTTTGGAAAAAAAGTGTATTTCTAGGCGAGTTTAGCATTTTGAGTAATTTGCAGATTGCTTTCAGAACGGCTTGCATTGAAATTTACTATTTTTTGCCAGACTTTCATTGTGGGAAAAAGGTGATTTTCTCGGCGAGTTAAGCATTTTGAGTAATTTGCCGATTGGTTTCAGAACGGCTTGCATCACAATTAACTATTTTTTGCCAGGCGTTCATTGTGGAACAAAAGTGATTTTCTCGGCGAGTTCAGCATTTTGAGTAATTTGCCGATTGGTTTCAGAACGGCTTGCAACACAATTAACTATTTTTTGCCAGGCATTCATTGTGGAACATAAGTGATTTTCTCGGCGAGTTAAGCATTTTGAGTAGTTTGCCGATTGCTTTCAGAACGGCTTGCATTGAAATTTACTATTTTTTGCCAGACATTCATTGTGGGGAAAAAAGTTATTTTCTCGGCGAGTTCAGCATATTGAGTAAATTGCCGATTGGTTTCAGAACGGCTTGCATCACAATTAACTATTTTTTGCCAGACATTCATTGTGGGGAAAAAAAGTGATTTTCTCGGCGCGTTAAGCATTTTGAGTAATTTGCCGATCGGTTTCAGAACTGCTTGCATTGAAATTTACTATTTTTTGCCAGACATTCATTGTGGAACAAAAGTGATTTTCTCGGCGAGTAGGCATTTTGAGTAATTTGCCGATTGGTTTCAGAACGGCTTGCATCACAATTAACTATTTTTTCCAGGCATTCATTGTGGAACAAAATGATTTTCTCGGCGAGTTAAGCATTTTGAGTAGTTTGCCGATTGCTTTCAGAACGGCTTGCATTGAAATTTACTATTTTTTGCCAGACATTCATTGTGGGAAAAAAGTAATTTTCTCGGCGAGTTAAGCATTTTGAGTAAATTGCCGATTGTTTTCAGAACAGCTTGCATCACAATTAACTATTTTTTGCCAGACATTCATTGTGGGGAAAAAAGTGATTTTCTCGGCGCTTTAAGCATTTTGAGTAATTTGCCGATCGGTTTCAGAACGGCTTGCATCACAATTTACTATTTTTTGCCAGATATTCATTGTGGAACAAAAGTGATTTTCTCGGCGAGTTAAGCATTTTGAGTAATTTGCCGATGGCCTTCAGAACGGCTTGCATCAAAATTAACTATTTTTTGCCAGACATATATTTTTGGAAAAATGTGATTTTTTTTCGGCGCGTTAAGCATTTTGAGTAATTCGCCGATTGGTTTCAGAACGGCTTGCATCAAAATTAATTATTTTTTGCCAAACATTCATTTGGGAAAAAAGTTATTTTCTCGGCGCGTTAAGCATTTTGAGTAATTTGCCGATTGCTTTCAGAACTGCTTGCATTGAAATTTACTATTTTTTGCCAGACATTCATTGTGGAACAACAGTGATTTTCACGGCGCGTTCAGCATTTTGAGCAATTTGCCGGTTGGTTTCAGAACGGCTTGCATTGAAATTTACTATTTTTTGCCAGACATTCATTGAGGAACAAAAGTGCTTTTCTCGGCGAGATAAGCATTTTGAGCATTTTGCCGATTGTTTTCAGAACGGCTTGCATTGAAATTTACTACTTTTTGCCTGGCATTCATTGTGGAACAAAAGTGAATTTCTCGGCGCGTTAAGCATTTTGAGTAATTTGCCGATCGGTTTCAGAACTGCTTGCATTGAAATTTACTATTTTTTTGCCAGACATTCATTGTGGAACAAAAGTGATTTTCTCGGCGAGTTAGGCATTTTGAGTAATTTGCCGATTGGTTTCAGAACGGCTTGCATCACAATTAACTATTTTTTCCAGGCATTCATTGTGGAACAAAATGATTTTCTCGGCGAGTTAAGCATTTTGAGTAGTTTGCCGATTGCTTTCAGAACGGCTTGCATTGAAATTTACTATTTTTGCCAGACATTCATTGTGGGAAAAAAGTAATTTTCTCGGCGAGTTAAGCATTTTGAGTAAATTGCCGATTGTTTTCAGAACAGCTTGCATCACAATTAACTATTTTTTGCCAGACATTCATTGTGGGGAAAAAAGTGATTTTCTCGGCGCGTTAAGCATTTTGAGTAATTTGCCGATCGGTTTCAGAACGGCTTGCATTGAAATTAACTATTTTTTGCCAGACATTCATTGTGGAACAAAAGTGCTTTTCTCGGCGAGTTAAGCATTTTGAGTAATTTGCCGATGGCCTTCAGAACGGCTTGCATCAAAATTAACTATTTTTTCCCAGACATTTATTTTTGGAAAAATGTGATTTTTTCGGCGCGTTAAGCATTTTGAGTAATTTGCCGATTGGTTTCAGAACGGCTTGCATCAAAATTAATTATTTTTTGCCAAACATTCATTTGGGAAAAAAGTTATTTTCTCGGCGAGTTCAGCATATTGAGTAAATTGCCGATTGGTTTCAGAACGGCTTGCATCACAATTAACTATTTTTTGCCAGACATTCATTGTGGGGAAAAAAAGTGATTTTCTCGGCGCGTTAAGCATTTTGAGTAATTTGCCGATCGGTTTCAGAACTGCTTGCATTGAAATTTACTATTTTTTGCCAGACATTCATTGTGGAACAAAAGTGATTTTCTCGGCGAGTTAGGCATTTTGAGTAATTTGCCGATTGGTTTCAGAACGGCTTGCATCACAATTAACTATTTTTTCCAGGCATTCATTGTGGAACAAAATGATTTTCTCGGCGAGTTAAGCATTTTGAGTAGTTTGCCGATTGCTTTCAGAACGGCTTGCATTGAAATTTACTATTTTTTGCCAGACATTCATTGTGGCAAGAAAGTGATTTTCTCGGCGAGTTAAGCATTTTCAGTAATTTGCAGATTGGTTTCAGAACGGCTTGCATTGAAATTTATTATATTTTGCCAGACATTCATTGAGGAACAAAAGTGCTTTTCTCGGCGAGTTAAGCATTTTGAGTAATTTGCCGATGGCTTTCAGAACGTCTTGCATCAAAATTAACTATTTTTTGCAAGCCATTCATTTTGGAAAAAAAGTGTATTTGTCGGCGAGTTCAGCATTTTGAGTAATTTGCCGATTAGTTTCAGAACGGCTTGCAACACAATTAACTATTTTTTGCCAGGCATTCGTTGTGGAACATAAGTGATTTTCTCGGCGAGTTAAGCATTTTGAGTAGTTTGCCGATTGCTTTCAGAACGGCTTGCATTGAAATTTACTATTTTTTGCCAGACATTCATTGTGGGGAAAAAAGTTATTTTCTCGGCGAGTTCAGCATATTGAGTAAATTGCCGATTGGTTTCAGAACGGCTTGCATCACAATTAACTATTTTTTGCCAGACATTCATTGTGGGGAAAAAAAGTGATTTTCTCGGCGCGTTAAGCATTTTGAGTAATTTGCCGATCGGTTTCAGAACTGCTTGCATTGAAATTTACTATTTTTTTGCCAGACATTCATTGTGGAACAAAAGTGATTTTCTCGGCGAGTTAGGCATTTTGAGTAATTTTCCGATTGGTTTCAGAACGGCTTGCATCAGAATTAACTATTTTTTCCAGGCATTCATTGTGGAACAAAATGATTTTCTCGGCGAGTTAAGCATTTTGAGTAGTTTGCCGATTGCTTTCAGAACGGCTTGCATTGAAATTTACTATTTTTTGCCAGACATTCATTGTGGGAAAAAAGTAATTTTCTCGGCGAGTTAAGCATTTTGAGTAAATTGCCGATTGTTTTCAGAACAGCTTGCATCACAATTAACTATTTTTTGCCAGACATTCATTGTGGGGAAAAAAGTGATTTTCTCGGCGCGTTAAGCATTTTGAGTAATTTGCCGATCGGTTTCAGAACGGCTTGCATCACAATTTACTATTTTTTGCCAGATATTCATTGTGGAACCAAAGTGATTTTCTCGGCGAGTTAAGCATTTTGAGTAATTTGCCGATGGCCTTCAGAACGGCTTGCATCAAAATTAACTATTTTTTCCCAGACATTTATTTTTGGAAAAATGTGATTTTTTTCGGCGCGTTAAGCATTTTGAGTAATTTGCCGATTGGTTTCAGAACGGCTTGCATCAAAATTAATTATTTTTTGCCAAACATTCATTTGGGAAAAAAGTTATTTTCTCGGCGCGTTAAGCATTTTGAGTAATTTGCCGATTGCTTTCAGAACTGCTTGCATTGAAATTTACTTTTTTTGCCAGACATTCATTGTGGAACAACAGTGATTTTCACGGCGGGTTCAGCATTTTGAGCAATTTGCCGGTTGGTTTCAGAACGGCTTGCATTGAAATTTACTATTTTTTGCCAGACATTCATTGTGGCAAGAAAGTGATTTTCTCGGCGAGTTAAGCATTTTCAGTAATTTGCAGATTGGTTTCAGAACGGCTTGCATTGAAATTTACTTTATTTTGCCAGACATTCATTGAGGAACAAAAGTGCTTTTCTCGGCGAGTTAAGCATTTTGAGCATTTTGCCGATTGTTTTCAGAACGGCTTGCATTGAAATTTACTATTTTTTGCCTGGCATTCATTGTGGAACAAAAGTGATTTTCTCGGCGAGTTAAGCATTTTGAGCAATTTGCCGATTGGTTTCAGATCGGTTTGCATCACAATTAACTATTTTTTGCCAGACATTCATTGTTGAAAAAAACTGATTTTCTCGGCGAGTTATGCATTTTGAGTAATTTGCCGGTTGGTTTCAGAACAGCTTGCATTAATATGTACTACTTTTTGCCAGACATTCATTGTGGCAAGAAATTGATTTTCTCAGCGAGTTAAGCATTTTGAGTAATTTGCCGATTGGTTTCAGAACGGCTTGCATTGAAATTAACTATTTTTTGCCAGACATTCATTGTGGAACAAAAGTGCTTTTCTCGGCGAGTTAAGCATTTTGAGTAATTTGCCGATGGCCTTCAGAACGGCTTGCATCAAAATTAACTATTTTTTCCCAGACATTTATTTTTGGAAAAATGTGATTTTTTCGGCGCGTTAAGCATTTTGAGTAATTTGCCGATTGGTTTCAGAACGGCTTGCATCAAAATTAATTATTTTTTGCCAAACATTCATTTGGGAAAAAAGTTATTTTCTCGGCGCGTTAAGCATTTTGAGTAATTTGCCGATTGCTTTCAGAACTGCTTGCATTGAAATTTACTTTTTTGCCAGACATTCATTGTGGAACAACAGTGATTTTCACGGCGCGTTCAGCATTTTGAGCAATTTGCCGGTTGGTTTCAGAACGGCTTGCATTGAAATTTACTATTTTTTGCCAGACATTCATTGTGGCAAGAAAGTGATTTTCTCGGCGAGTTAAGCATTTTCAGTAATTTGCAGATTGGTTTCAGAACGGCTTGCATTGAAATTTACTATATTTTGCCAGACATTCATTGAGGAACAAAAGTGCTTTTCTCGGCGAGTTAAGCATTTTGAGCATTTTGCCGATTGTTTTCAGAACGGCTTGCATTGAAATTTACTATTTTTTGCCTGGCATTCATTGTGGAACAAAAGTGATTTTCTCGGCGAGTTAAGCATTTTGAGCAATTTACCGATTGGTTTCAGATCGGTTTGCATCACAATTAACTATTTTTTGCCAGACATTCATTGTTGAAAAAAACTGATTTTCTCGGCGAGTTATGCATTTTGAGTAATTTGCCGGTTGGTTTCAGAACAGCTTGCATTAATATGTACTACTTTTTGCCAGACATTCATTGTGGCAAGAAAGTGATTTTCTCAGCGAGTTAAGCATTTTGAGTAATTTGCCGATTGGTTTCAGAACGGCTTGCATTGAAATTAACTATTTTTTGCCAGACATTCATTGTGGAACAAAAGTGATTTTCTCGGCGAGTTAAGCATTTTGAGTAATTTGCAGATTGGTTTCAGAACGGCTTGCATTGAAATTTACTATTTTTTGCCAGACATTCATTGTGGGGAAAAAAGTTATTTTCTCGGCGAGTTCAGCATATTGAGTAAATTGCCGATTGGTTTCAGAACGGCTTGCATCACAATTAACTATTTTTTGCCAGACATTCATTGTGGGGAAAAAAAGTGATTTTCTCGGCGCGTTAAGCATTTTGAGTAATTTGCCGATCGGTTTCAGAACTGCTTGCATTGAAATTTACTATTTTTTTGCCAGACATTCATTGTGGAACAAAAGTGATTTTCTCGGCGAGTTAGGCATTTTGAGTAATTTTCCGATTGGTTTCAGAACGGCTTGCATCACAATTAACTATTTTTTCCAGGCATTCATTGTGGAACAAAATGATTTTCTCGGCGAGTTAAGCATTTTGAGTAGTTTGCCGATTGCTTTCAGAACGGCTTGCATTGAAATTTACTATCTTTTGCCAGACATTCATTGTGGGAAAAAAGTAATTTTCTCGGCGAGTTAAGCATTTTGAGTAAATTGCCGATTGTTTTCAGAACAGCTTGCATCACAATTAACTATTTTTTGCCAGACATTCATTGTGGGGAAAAAAGTGATTTTCTCGGCGCGTTAAGCATTTTGAGTAATTTGCCGATCGGTTTCAGAACGGCTTGCATCACAATTTACTATTTTTTGCCAGATATTCATTGTGGAACCAAAGTGATTTTCTCGGCGAGTTAAGCATTTTGAGTAATTTGCCGATGGCCTTCAGAACGGCTTGCATCAAAATTAACTATTTTTTCCCAGACATTTATTTTTGGAAAAATGTGATTTTTTTCGGCGCGTTAAGCATTTTGAGTAATTTGCCGATTGGTTTCAGAACGGCTTGCATTGAAATTAACTATTTTTTGCCAGACATTCATTGTGGAACAAAAGTGCTTTTCTCGGCGAGTTAAGCATTTTGAGTAATTTGCCGATGGCCTTCAGAACGGCTTGCATCAAAATTAACTATTTTTTCCCAGACATTTATTTTTGGAAAAATGTGATTTTTTCGGCGCGTTAAGCATTTTGAGTAATTTGCCGATTGGTTTCAGAACGGCTTGCATCAAAATTAATTATTTTTTGCCAAGCATTCATTTGGGAAAAAAGTTATTTTCTCGGCGCGTTAAGCATTTTGAGTAATTTGCCGATTGCTTTCAGAACTGCTTGCATTGAAATTTACTTTTTTGCCAGACATTCATTGTGGAACAACAGTGATTTTCACGGCGCGTTCAGCATTTTGAGCAATTTGCCGGTTGGTTTCAGAACGGCTTGCATTGAAATTTACTATTTTTTGCCAGACATTCATTGTGGCAAGAAAGTGATTTTCTCGGCGAGTTAAGCATTTTCAGTAATTTGCAGATTGGTTTCAGAACGGCTTGCATTGAAATTTACTATATTTTGCCAGACATTCATTGAGGAACAAAAGTGCTTTTCTCGGCGAGTTAAGCATTTTGAGCATTTTGCCGATTGTTTTCAGAACGGCTTGCATTGAAATTTACTATTTTTTGCCTGGCATTCATTGTGGAACAAAAGTGATTTTCTCGGCGAGTTAAGCATTTTGAGCAATTTACCGATTGGTTTCAGATCGGTTTGCATCACAATTAACTATTTTTTGCCAGACATTCATTGTTGAAAAAAACTGATTTTCTCGGCGAGTTATGCATTTTGAGTAATTTGCCGGTTGGTTTCAGAACAGCTTGCATTAATATGTACTACTTTTTGCCAGACATTCATTGTGGCAAGAAAGTGATTTTCTCAGCGAGTTAAGCATTTTGAGTAATTTGCCGATTGGTTTCAGAACGGCTTGCATTGAAATTAACTATTTTTTGCCAGACATTCATTGTGGAACAAAAGTGCTTTTCTCGGCGAGTTAAGCATTTTGAGTAATTTGCAGATTGGTTTCAGAACGGCTTGCATTGGAATTTACTATATTTTGCCAGACATTCATTGAGGAACAAAAGTGCTTTTCTCGGCGAGTTAAGCATTTTGAGCATTTTGCCGATTGTTTTCAGAACGGCTTGCATTGAAATTTACTATTTTTTGCCTGGCATTCATTGTGGAACAAAAGTGATTTTCTCGGCGAGTTAAGCATTTTGAGCAATTTACCGATTGGTTTCAGATCGGTTTGCATCACAATTAACTACTTTTTGCCAGACATTCATTGTTGAAAAAAACTGATTTTCTCGGCGAGTTATGCATTTTGAGTAATTTGCCGGTTGGTTTCAGAACAGCTTGCATTAATATGTACTACTTTTTGCCAGACATTCATTGTGGCAAGAAAGTGATTTTCTCAGCGAGTTCAGCATTTTGAGTAATTTGCCGATTGGTTTCAGAACGGCTTGCATTGAAATTAACTATTTTTTGCCAGACATTCATTGTGGAACAAAAGTGCTTTTCTCGGCGAGTTAAGCATTTTGAGTAATTTGCCGATTGGTTTCAGAACGGCTTGCATCAAATTTAATTATTTTTTGCCAAACATTCATTTGGGAAAAAAGTTATTTTCTCGGCGCGTTAAGCATTTTGAGTAATTTGCCGATTGCTTTCAGAACTGCTTGCATTGAAATTAACTATTTTTTGCCAGACATTCATTGTGGAACAAAAGTGCTTTTCTCGGCGAGTTAAGCATTTCCAGTAATTTGCAGATTGGTTTCAGAACGGCTTGCATTGAAATTTACTATATTTTGCCAGACATTCATTGAGGAACAAAAGTGCTTTTCTCGGCGAGTTAAGCATTTTGAGTAATTTGCCGATGGCTTTCAGAACGTCTTGCATCAAAATTAACTATTTTTTGCAAGCCATTCATTTTGGAAAAAAAGTGTATTTGTCGGCGAGTTCAGCATTTTGAGTAATTTGCCGATTGGTTTCAGAACGGCTTGCAACACAATTAACTATTTTTTGCCAGGCATTCATTGTGGAACATAAGTGATTTTCTCGGCGAGTTAAGCATTTTGAGTAGTTTGCCGATTGCTTTCAGAACGGCTTGCATTGAAATTTACTATTTTTTGCCAGACATTCATTGTGGGAAAAAAGTAATTTTCTCGGCGAGTTCAGCATATTGAGTAAATTGCCGATTGGTTTCAGAACGGCTTGCATCACAATTAACTATTTTTTGCCAGACATTCATTGTGGGGAAAAAAAGTGATTTTCTCGGCGCGTTAAGCATTTTGAGTAATTTGCCGATCGGTTTCAGAACTGCTTGCATTGAAATTTACTATTTTTTTGCCAGACATTCATTGTGGAACAAAAGTGATTTTCTCGGCGAGTTAGGCATTTTGAGTCATTTGCCGATTGGTTTCAGAACGGCTTGCATCACAATTAACTATTTTTTCCAGGCATTCATTGTGGAACAAAATGATTTTCTCGGCGAGTTAAGCATTTTGAGTAGTTTGCCGATTGCTTTCAGAACGGCTTGCATTGAAATTTACTATTTTTTGCCAGACATTCATTGTGGGAAAAAAGTAATTTTCTCGGCGAGTTAAGCATTTTGAGTAAATTGCCGATTGTTTTCAGAACAGCTTGCATCACAATTAACTATTTTTTGCCAGACATTCATTGTGGGGAAAAAAGTGATTTTCTCGGCGCGTTAAACATTTTGAGTAATTTGCCGATCGGTTTCAGAACGGCTTGCATCACAATTTACTATTTTTTGCCAGATATTCATTGTGGAACCAAAGTGATTTTCTCGGCGAGTGAAGCATTTTGAGTAATTTGCCGATGGCCTTCAGAACGGCTTGCATCAAAATTAACTATTTTTTCCCAGACATTTATTTTTGGAAAAATGTGATTTTTACGGCGCGTTAAGCATTTTGAGTAATTTGCCGATTGGTTTCAGAACGGCTTGCATCAAAATTAATTATTTTTTGCCAAACATTCATTTGGGAAAAAAGTTATTTTCTCGGCGCGTTAAGCATTTTGAGTAATTTGCCGATTGCTTTCAGAACTGCTTGCATTGAAATTTACTATTTTTTGCCAGACATTCATTGTGGAACAACAGTGATTTTCACGGCGCGTTCAGCATTTTGAGCAATTTGCCGGTTGGTTTCAGAACGGCTTGCATTGAAATTTACTATATTTTGCCAGACATTCATTGTGGCAAGAAAGTGATTTTCTCGGCGAGTTAAGCATTTTCAGTAATTTGCCGATTGGTTTCAGAACGGCTTGCATCACAATTAACTATTTTTTGCCAGGCGTTCATTGTGGAACAAAAGTGATTTTCTCGACGAGTTCAGCATTTTGAGTAATTTGCCGATTGGTTTCAGAACGGCTTGCAACACAATTAACTATTTTTTGCGAAGCATTCATTGTGGAACATAAGTGATTTTCTCGGCGAGTTAAGCATTTTGAGTAGTTTGCCGATTGCTTTCAGAACGGCTTGCATTGAAATTTACTATTTTTTGCCAGACATTCATTGTGGCAAGAAAGTGATTTTCTCAGCAAGTTAAGCATTTTGAGTAATTTGCCGATTGGTTTCAGAACGTCGTGCATCAAAATTAACTATTGTTTGCCAGACATTCACTTGGGGAAAAAAAGTGATTTTCTCGGCGAGTTAAGCATTTTGAGTAATTTGCTGATTAGTATCAGAACGTATTGCGTCAAAATTACTATTTTTTGCCAGACATTCATTGTGGAACAAAAGTGCTTTTCTCGGCGAGTTAAGCATTTCCAGTAATTTGCAGATTGGTTTCAGAACGGCTTGCATTGAAATTTACTATATTTTGCCAGACATTCATTGAGGAACAAAAGTGCTTTTCTCGGCGAGTTAAGCATTTTGAGTAATTTGCCGATGGCTTTCAGAACGTCTTGCATCAAAATTAACTATTTTTTGCAAGCCATTCATTTTGGAAAAAAAGTGTATTTGTCGGCGAGTTCAGCATTTTGAGTAATTTGCCGATTGGTTTCAGAACGGCTTGCAACACAATTAACTATTTTTTGCCAGGCATTCATTGTGGAACATAAGTGATTTTCTCGGCGAGTTAAGCATTTTGAGTAGTTTGCCGATTGCTTTCAGAACGGCTTGCATTGAAATTTACTATTTTTTGCCAGACATTCATTGTGGGAAAAAAGTAATTTTCTCGGCGAGTTCAGCATATTGAGTAAATTGCCGATTGGTTTCAGAACGGCTTGCATCACAATTAACTATTTTTTGCCAGACATTCATTGTGGGGAAAAAAAGTGATTTTCTCGGCGCGTTAAGCATTTTGAGTAATTTGCCGATCGGTTTCAGAACTGCTTGCATTGAAATTTACTATTTTTTTGCCAGACATTCATTGTGGAACAAAAGTGATTTTCTCGGCGAGTTAGGCATTTTGAGTCATTTGCCGATTGGTTTCAGAACGGCTTGCATCACAATTAACTATTTTTTCCAGGCATTCATTGTGGAACAAAATGATTTTCTCGGCGAGTTAAGCATTTTGAGTAGTTTGCCGATTGCTTTCAGAACGGCTTGCATTGAAATTTACTATTTTTTGCCAGACATTCATTGTGGGAAAAAAGTAATTTTCTCGGCGAGTTAAGCATTTTGAGTAAATTGCCGATTGTTTTCAGAACAGCTTGCATCACAATTAACTATTTTTTGCCAGACATTCATTGTGGGGAAAAAAGTGATTTTCTCGGCGCGTTAAACATTTTGAGTAATTTGCCGATCGGTTTCAGAACGGCTTGCATCACAATTTACTATTTTTTGCCAGATATTCATTGTGGAACCAAAGTGATTTTCTCGGCGAGTGAAGCATTTTGAGTAATTTGCCGATGGCCTTCAGAACGGCTTGCATCAAAATTAACTATTTTTTCCCAGACATTTATTTTTGGAAAAATGTGATTTTTACGGCGCGTTAAGCATTTTGAGTAATTTGCCGATTGGTTTCAGAACGGCTTGCATCAAAATTAATTATTTTTTGCCAAACATTCATTTGGGAAAAAAGTTATTTTCTCGGCGCGTTAAGCATTTTGAGTAATTTGCCGATTGCTTTCAGAACTGCTTGCATTGAAATTTACTATTTTTTGCCAGACATTCATTGTGGAACAACAGTGATTTTCACGGCGCGTTCAGCATTTTGAGCAATTTGCCGGTTGGTTTCAGAACGGCTTGCATTGAAATTTACTATATTTTGCCAGACATTCATTGTGGCAAGAAAGTGATTTTCTCGGCGAGTTAAGCATTTTCAGTAATTTGCCGATTGGTTTCAGAACGGCTTGCATCACAATTAACTATTTTTTGCCAGGCGTTCATTGTGGAACAAAAGTGATTTTCTCGACGAGTTCAGCATTTTGAGTAATTTGCCGATTGGTTTCAGAACGGCTTGCAACACAATTAACTATTTTTTGCGAAGCATTCATTGTGGAACATAAGTGATTTTCTCGGCGAGTTAAGCATTTTGAGTAGTTTGCCGATTGCTTTCAGAACGGCTTGCATTGAAATTTACTATTTTTTGCCAGACATTCATTGTGGCAAGAAAGTGATTTTCTCAGCAAGTTAAGCATTTTGAGTAATTTGCCGATTGGTTTCAGAACGTCGTGCATCAAAATTAACTATTGTTTGCCAGACATTCACTTGGGGAAAAAAAGTGATTTTCTCGGCGAGTTAAGCATTTTGAGTAATTTGCTGATTAGTATCAGAACGTATTGCGTCAAAATTACTATTTTTTGCCAGACATTCATTGTGAAAAAAAACTGATTTTCTCGGCGAGTTAAACATTTTGCGTAATTTGCCGATTGGTTTCAGAACGGCTTGCATTGAAATTAACTATTTTTTGCCAGACATTCATTGTGGAACAAAAATGTTTTTCTCGGCGAGTTAAGCATTTTGAGTAATTTGCCGATGGCCTTCAGAACGGCTTGCATCAAAATTAACTATTTTTTGCCAGACATTTATTTTTGGAAAAATGTGATTTTTTTTTCGGCGCGTTAAGCATTTTGAGTAATTTGCCGATTGGTTTCAGAACGGCTTGCATCAAAATTAATTATTTTTTGCCAAACATTCATTTGGGAAAAAAGTTATTTTCTCGGCGCGTTAAGCATTTTGAGTAATTTGCCGATTGCTTGCATTGAAATTTACTATATTTTGCCAGACATTCATTGAGGAACAAAAGTGCTTTTCTCGGCGAGTTAAGCATTTTGAGTCATTTGCCGATGGCTTTCAGAACGTCTTGCATCAAAATTAACTATTTTTTGCCAGCCATTCATTTTGGAAAAAAAGTGTATTTCTCGGCGAGTTAAGCATTTTGAGTAATTTGCCGATTGCTTTCAGAACGGCTTGCATTGAAATTTACTATTTTTTGCCAGACTTTCATTGTGGGAAAAAGGTGATTTTCTCGGCGAGTTAAGCATTTTGAGTAATTTGCCGATTGGTTTCAGAACGGCTTGCATCACAATTAACTATTTTTTGCCAGGCGTTCATTGTGGAACAAAAGTGATTTTCTCGGCGAGTTCAGCATTTTGAGTAATTTGCCGATTGGTTTCAGAACGGCTTGCAACACAATTAACTATTTTTTGCCAGGCATTCCTTGTGGAACATAAGTGATTTTCTCGGCGAGTTAAGCATTTTGAGTAGTTTGCCGATTGCTTTCAGAACGGCTTGCATTGAAATATACTATTTTTTGCCAGACATTCATTGTGGGGAAAAATGTAATTTTCTCGGCGAGTTCAGCATTTTGAGTAAATTACCGATTGGTTTCAGAACGGCTTGCATCACAATTAACTATTTTTTGCCAGACATTCATTGTGGGGAAAAAAAGTGATTTTCTCGGCGCGTTAAGCATTTTGAGTAATTTCCCGATCGGTTGCAGAACGGCTTGCATTGAAATTTACTATTTTTTTGCCAGACATTCATTGTGGAACAAAAGTGATTTTCTCGGCGAGTTAGGCATTTTGAGTAATTTGCCGATTGGTTTCAGAACGGCTTGCATCAAAATTAACTATTTTTTCCAGGCATTCATTGTGGAACAAAATGATTTTCTCGGCGAGTTAAGCATTTTGAGTAGTTTGCGGATTGCTTTCAGAACGGCTTGCATTGAAATTTACTATTTTTTGCCAGACATTCATTGTGGGAAAAAAGTAATTTTCTCGGCGAGTTAAGCATTTTGAGTAAATTGCCGATTGGTTTCAGAACAGCTTGCATCACAATTAACTATTTTTTGCCAGACATTCATTGTGGGGAAAAAAGTGATTTTCTCGGCGCGTTAAGCATTTTGAGTAATTTGCCGATCGATTTCAGAACGGCTTGCATCACAATTTACTATTTTTTGCCAAATATTCATTGTGGAACCAAAGTGATTTTCTCGGCGCGTTAAGCATTTTGAGTAATTTGCCGATTGCTTTCAGAACTGCTTGCATTGAAATTTACTATTTTTTGCCAGACATTCATTGTGGAACAACAGTGATTTTCACGGCGCGTTCAGCATTTTGAGCAATATGCCGGTTGGTTTCAGAACGGCTTGCATTGAAATTTACTATTTTTTGCCAGACATTCATTGTGGCAAGAAAGTGATTTTCTCGGCGAGTTAAGCATTTTCAGTAATTTGCAGATTGGTTTCAGAACGGCTTGCATCACAATTAACTATTTTTTGCCAGGCGTTCATTGTGGAACAAAAGTGATTTTCTCGGCGAGTTCAGCATTTTGAGTAATTTGCCGATGGCTTTCAGAACGTCTTGCATCAAAATTAACTATTTTTTGCAAACCATTCATTTTGGAAAAAAAGTGTATTTCTAGGCGAGTGAAGCATTTTGAGTAATTTGCCGATTGCTTTCAGAACGGCTTGCATTGAAATTTACTATTTTTTGCCAGACTTTCATTGTGGGAAAAAGGTGATTTTCTCGGCGAGTTAAGCATTTTGAGTAATTTGCCGATGGCCTTCAGAACGGCTTGCATCAAAATTAACTATTTTTTCCCAGACATTTATTTTTGGAAAAATGTGATTTTTTCGGCGCGTTAAGCATTTTGAGTAATTTGCCGATTGGTTTCAGAACGGCTTGCATCAAAATTAATTATTTTTTGCCAAACATTCATTTGGGAAAAAAGTTATTTTCTCGGCGCGTTAAGCATTTTGAGTAATTTGCCGATTGCTTTCAGAACTGCTTGCATTGACATTTCCTATTTTTTGCCAGACATTCATTGTGGAACAACAGTGATTTTCACGGCGCGTTCAGCATTTTGAGCAATTTGCCGGTTGGTTTCAGAACGGCTTGCATTGAAATTTACTATTTTTTGCCAGACATTCATTGTGGCAAGAAAGTGATTTTCTCGGCGAGTTAAGCATTTTCAGTAATTTGCCGATTGGTTTCAGAACGGCTTGCATCACAATTAACTATTTTTTGCCAGGCGTTCATTGTGGAACAAAAGTGATTTTCTCGGCGAGTTCAGCATTTTGAGTAATTTGCCGATTGGTTTCAGAACGGCTTGCAACACAATTAACTATTTTTTGCGAAGCATTCATTGTGGAACATAAGTGATTTTCTCGGCGAGTTAAGCATTTTGAGTAGTTTGCCGATTGCTTTCAGAACGGGTTGCATTGAAATTTACTATTTTTTGCCAGACATTCATTGATGCAAGAAAGTGATTTTCTCAGCAAGTTAAGCATTTTGAGTAATTTGCCGATTGGTTTCAGAACGTCGTGCATCAAAATTAACTATTGTTTGCCAGACATTCACTTGGGGAAAAAAAGTGATTTTCTCGGCGAGTTAAGCATTTTGAGTAATTTGCTGATTGGTATCAGAACGTATTGCGTCAAAATTACTATTTTTTGCCAGACATCATTGTGAAAAAAAAATGATTTTCTCGGCGAGTTAAACATTTTGCGTAATTTGCCGATTGGTTTCAGAACGGCTTGCATTGAAATTAACTATTTTTTGCCAGACATTCATTGTGGAACAAAAATGTTTTTCTCGGCGAGTTAAGCATTTTGAGTAATTTGCCGATGGCCTTCAGAACGGCTTGCATCAAAATTAACTATTTTTTGCCAGACATTTATTTTTGGAAAAATGTGATTTTTTTTCGGCGCGTTAAGCATTTTGAGTAATTTGCCGATTGGTTTCAGAACGGCTTGCATCAAAATTAATTATTTTTTGCCAAACATTCATTTGGGAAAAAAGTTATTTTCTCGGCGCGTTAAGCATTTTGAGTAATTTGCCGATTGCTTTCAGAACTGCTTGCATTGAAATTTACTTTTTTTTGCCAGACATTCATTGTGGAACAACAGTGATTTTCACGGCGCGTTCAGCATTTTGAGCAATTTGCCGGTTGGTTTCAGAACGGCTTGCATTGAAATTTACTATTTTTTGCCAGACATTCATTGTGGCAAGAAAGTGATTTCTCGGCGAGTTAAGCATTTTCAATAATTTGCAGATTGGTTTCAGAACGGCTTGCATTGAAATTTACTATATTTTGCCAGACATTCATTGAGGAACAAAAGTGTTTTTCTCGGCGAGTTAAGCATTTTGAGTAATTTGCCGATGGCCTTCAGAACGGCTTGCATCAAAATTAACTATTTTTTGCCAGACATTTATTTTTGGAAAAATGTGATTTTTTTTTCGGCGCGTTAAGCATTTTGAGTAATTTGCCGATTGCTTGCATTGAAATTTACTATATTTTGCCAGACATTCATTGAGGAACAAAAGTGCTTTTCTCGGCGAGTTAAGCATTTTGAGTCATTTGCCGATGGCTTTCAGAACGTCTTGCATCAAAATTAACTATTTTTTGCCAGCCATTCATTTTGGAAAAAAAGTGTATTTCTCGGCGAGTTAAGCATTTTGAGTAATTTGCCGATTGCTTTCAGAACGGCTTGCATTGAAATTTACTATTTTTTGCCAGACTTTCATTGTGGGAAAAAGGTGATTTTCTCGGCGAGTTAAGCATTTTGAGTAATTTGCCGATTGGTTTCAGAACGGCTTGCATCACAATTAACTATTTTTTGCCAGGCGTTCATTGTGGAACAAAAGTGATTTTCTCGGCGAGTTCAGCATTTTGAGTAATTTGCCGATTGGTTTCAGAACGGCTTGCAACACAATTAACTATTTTTTGCCAGGCATTCCTTGTGGAACATAAGTGATTTTCTCGGCGAGTTAAGCATTTTGAGTAGTTTGCCGATTGCTTTCAGAACGGCTTGCATTGAAATATACTATTTTTTGCCAGACATTCATTGTGGGGAAAAATGTAATTTTCTCGGCGAGTTCAGCATTTTGAGTAAATTACCGATTGGTTTCAGAACGGCTTGCATCACAATTAACTATTTTTTGCCAGACATTCATTGTGGGGAAAAAAAGTGATTTTCTCGGCGCGTTAAGCATTTTGAGTAATTTCCCGATCGGTTTCAGAACGGCTTGCATTGAAATTTACTATTTTTTTGCCAGACATTCATTGTGGAACAAAAGTGATTTTCTCGGCGAGTTAGGCATTTTGAGTAATTTGCCGATGGCTTTCAGAACGTCTTGCATCAAAATTAACTATTTTTTGCAAACCATTCATTTTGGAAAAAAAGTGTATTTCTAGGCGAGTGAAGCATTTTGAGTAATTTGCCGATTGCTTTCAGAACGGCTTGCATTGAAATTTACTATTTTTTGCCAGACTTTCATTGTGGGAAAAAGGTGATTTTCTCGGCGAGTTAAGCATTTTGAGTAATTTGCCGATGGCCTTCAGAACGGCTTGCATCAAAATTAACTATTTTTTCCCAGACATTTATTTTTGGAAAAATGTGATTTTTTTCGGCGCGTTAAGCATTTTGAGTAATTTGCCGATTGGTTTCAGAACGGCTTGCATCAAAATTAATTATTTTTTGCCAAACATTCATTTGCGAAAAAAGTTATTTTCTCGGCGCGTTAAGCATTTTGAGTAATTTGCCGATTGCTTTCAGAACTGCTTGCATTGACATTTCCTATTTTTTGCCAGACATTCATTGTGGAACAACAGTGATTTTCACGGCGCGTTCAGCATTTTGAGCAATTTGCCGGTTGGTTTCAGAACGGCTTGCATTGAAATTTACTATTTTTTGCCAGACATTCATTGTGGCAAGAAAGTGATTTTCTCGGCGAGTTAAGCATTTTCAGTAATTTGCCGATTGGTTTCAGAACGGCTTGCATCAAAATTAACTATTTTTTCCAGGCATTCATTGTGGAACAAAATGATTTTCTCGGCGAGTTAAGCATTTTGAGTAGTTTGCGGATTGCTTTCAGAACGGCTTGCATTGAAATTTACTATTTTTTGCCAGACATTCATTGTGGGAAAAAAGTAATTTTCTCGGCGAGTTAAGCATTTTGAGTAAATTGCCGATTGGTTTCAGAACAGCTTGCATCACAATTAACTATTTTTTGCCAGACATTCATTGTGGGGAAAAAAGTGATTTTCTCGGCGCGTTAAGCATTTTGAGTAATTTGCCGATCGATTTCAGAACGGCTTGCATCACAATTTACTATTTTTTGCCAAATATTCATTGTGGAACCAAAGTGATTTTCTCGGCGCGTTAAGCATTTTGAGTAATTTGCCGATTGCTTTCAGAACTGCTTGCATTGAAATTTACTATTTTTTGCCAGACATTCATTGTGGAACAACAGTGATTTTCACGGCGCGTTCAGCATTTTGAGCAATATGCCGGTTGGTTTCAGAACGGCTTGCATTGAAATTTACTATTTTTTGCCAGACATTCATTGTGGCAAGAAAGTGATTTTCTCGGCGAGTTAAGCATTTTCAGTAATTTGCAGATTGGTTTCAGAACGGCTTGCATCACAATTAACTATTTTTTGCCAGGCGTTCATTGTGGAACAAAAGTGATTTTCTCGGCGAGTTCAGCATTTTGAGTAATTTGCCGATGGCTTTCAGAACGTCTTGCATCAAAATTAACTATTTTTTGCAAACCATTCATTTTGGAAAAAAAGTGTATTTCTAGGCGAGTGAAGCATTTTGAGTAATTTGCCGATTGCTTTCAGAACGGCTTGCATTGAAATTTACTATTTTTTGCCAGACTTTCATTGTGGGAAAAAGGTGATTTTCTCGGCGAGTTAAGCATTTTGAGTAATTTGCCGATGGCCTTCAGAACGGCTTGCATCAAAATTAACTATTTTTTCCCAGACATTTATTTTTGGAAAAATGTGATTTTTTCGGCGCGTTAAGCATTTTGAGTAATTTGCCGATTGGTTTCAGAACGGCTTGCATCAAAATTAATTATTTTTTGCCAAACATTCATTTGGGAAAAAAGTTATTTTCTCGGCGCGTTAAGCATTTTGAGTAATTTGCCGATTGCTTTCAGAACTGCTTGCATTGACATTTCCTATTTTTTGCCAGACATTCATTGTGGAACAACAGTGATTTTCACGGCGCGTTCAGCATTTTGAGCAATTTGCCGGTTGGTTTCAGAACGGCTTGCATTGAAATTTACTATTTTTTGCCAGACATTCATTGTGGCAAGAAAGTGATTTTCTCGGCGAGTTAAGCATTTTCAGTAATTTGCCGATTGGTTTCAGAACGGCTTGCATCACAATTAACTATTTTTTGCCAGGCGTTCATTGTGGAACAAAAGTGATTTTCTCGGCGAGTTCAGCATTTTGAGTAATTTGCCGATTGGTTTCAGAACGGCTTGCAACACAATTAACTATTTTTTGCGAAGCATTCATTGTGGAACATAAGTGATTTTCTCGGCGAGTTAAGCATTTTGAGTAGTTTGCCGATTGCTTTCAGAACGGGTTGCATTGAAATTTACTATTTTTTGCCAGACATTCATTGATGCAAGAAAGTGATTTTCTCAGCAAGTTAAGCATTTTGAGTAATTTGCCGATTGGTTTCAGAACGTCGTGC
Organism: Scyliorhinus torazame; assembly: GCF_047496885.1. Lineage (NCBI taxonomy): Eukaryota > Metazoa > Chordata > Chondrichthyes > Carcharhiniformes > Scyliorhinidae > Scyliorhinus > Scyliorhinus torazame. The sequence goes on from NC_092725.1 coordinate 43,179,841, forward strand.
ATCAAAATTAACTATTGTTTGCCAGACATTCACTTGGGGAAAAAAAGTGATTTTCTCGGCGAGTTAAGCATTTTGAGTAATTTGCTGATTGGTATCAGAACGTATTGCGTCAAAATTACTATTTTTTGCCAGACATCATTGTGAAAAAAAAATGATTTTCTCGGCGAGTTAAACATTTTGCGTAATTTGCCGATTGGTTTCAGAACGGCTTGCATTGAAATTAACTATTTTTTGCCAGACATTCATTGTGGAACAAAAATGTTTTTCTCGGCGAGTTAAGCATTTTGAGTAATTTGCCGATGGCCTTCAGAACGGCTTGCATCAAAATTAACTATTTTTTGCCAGACATTTATTTTTGGAAAAATGTGATTTTTTTTCGGCGCGTGAAGCATTTTGAGTAATTTGCCGATTGGTTTCAGAACGGCTTGCATCAAAATTAATTATTTTTTGCCAAACATTCATTTGGGAAAAAAGTTATTTTCTCGGCGCGTTAAGCATTTTGAGTAATTTGCCGATTGCTTTCAGAACTGCTTGCATTGAAATTTACTTTTTTTTGCCAGACATTCATTGTGGAACAACAGTGATTTTCACGGCGCGTTCAGCATTTTGAGCAATTTGCCGGTTGGTTTCAGAACGGCTTGCATTGAAATTTACTATTTTTTGCCAGACATTCATTGTGGCAAGAAAGTGATTTCTCGGCGAGTTAAGCATTTTCAATAATTTGCAGATTGGTTTCAGAACGGCTTGCATTGAAATTTACTATATTTTGCCAGACATTCATTGAGGAACAAAAGTGCTTTTCTCGGCGAGTTAAGCATTTTGAGTCATTTGCCGATGGCTTTCAGAACGTCTTGCATCAAAATTAACTATTTTTTGCCAGCCATTCATTTTGGAAAAAAGTGATTTTCTCGGCGAGTTAAGCATTTTGAGTAATTTGCTGATTGGTATCAGAACGTATTGCGTCAAAATTACTATTTTTTGCCAGACATCATTGTGAAAAAAAACTGATTTTCTCGGCGAGTTAAACATTTTGCGTAATTTGCCGATTGGTTTCAGAACGGCTTGCATTGAAATTAACTATTTTTTGCCAGACATTCATTGTGGAACAAAAATGTTTTTCTCGGCGAGTTAAGCATTTTGAGTAATTTGCCGATGGCCTTCAGAACGGCTTGCATCAAAATTAACTATTTTTTGCCAGACATTTATTTTTGGAAAAATGTGATTTTTTTTCGGCGCGTTAAGCATTTTGAGTAATTTGCCGATTGGTTTCAGAACGGCTTGCATCAAAATTAATTATTTTTTGCCAAACATTCATTTGGGAAAAAAGTTATTTTCTCGGCGCGTTAAGCATTTTGAGTAATTTGCCGATTGCTTTCAGAACTGCTTGCATTGAAATTTACTTTTTTTTGCCAGACATTCATTGTGGAACAACAGTGATTTTCACGGCGCGTTCAGCATTTTGAGCAATTTGCCGGTTGGTTTCAGAACGGCTTGCATTGAAATTTACTATTTTTTGCCAGACATTCATTGTGGCAAGAAAGTGATTTTCTCGGCATGTTAAGCATTTTCAGTAATTTGCAGATTGGTTTCAGAACGGCTTGCATTGAAATTTACTATATTTTGCCAGACATTCATTGAGGAACAAAAGTGCTTTTCTCGGCGAGTTAAGCATTTTGAGTCATTTGCCGATGGCTTTCAGAACGTCTTGCATCAAAATTAACTATTTTTTGCCAGCCATTCATTTTGGAAAAAAAGTGTATTTCTCGGCGAGTTAAGCATTTTGAGTAATTTGCCGATTGCTTTCAGAACGGCTTGCATTGAAATTTACTATTTTTTGCCAGACTTTCATTGTGGGAAAAAGGTGATTTTCTCGGCGAGTTAAGCATTTTAAGTAATTTGCCGATTGGTTTCAGAACTGCTTGCATTGAAATTTACTATTTTTTGCCAGACATTCATTGTGGAACAAAAGTGATTTTCTCGGCGAGTTAGGCATTTTGAGTAATTTGCCGATTGGTTTCAGAACGGCTTGCATCACAATTAACTATTTTTTCCAGGCATTCATTGTGGAACAAAATGATTTTCTCGGCGAGTTAAGCATTTTGAGTAGTTTGCCGATTGCTTTCAGAACGGCTTGCATTGAAATTTACTATTTTTTGCCAGACATTCATTGTGGGAAAAAAGTAATTTTCTCGGCGAGTTAAGCATTTTGAGTAAATTGCCGATTGGTTTCAGAACAGCTTGCATCACAATTAACTATTTTTTGCCAGACATTCATTGTGGGGATAAAAGTGATTTTCTTGGCGCGTTAAGCATTTTGAGTAATTTGCCGATCGATTTCAGAACGGCTTGCATCACAATTTACTATTTTTTGCCAAATATTCATTGTGGAACCAAAGTGATTTTCTCGGCGCGTTAAGCATTTTGAGTAATTTGCCGATTGCTTTCAGAACTGCTTGCATTGAAATTTACTATTTTTTGCCAGACATTCATTGTGGAACAACAGTGATTTTCACGGCGCGTTCAGCATTTTGAGCAATATGCCGGTTGGTTTCAGAACGGCTTGCATTGAAATTTACTATTTTTTGCCAGACATTCATTGTGGCAAGAAAGTGATTAACTCGGCGAGTTAAGCATTTTCAGTAATTTGCAGATTGGTTTCAGAACGGCTTGCATCACAATTAACTATTTTTTGCCAGGCGTTCATTGTGGAACAAAAGTGATTTTCTCGGCGAGTTCAGAATTTTGAGTAATTTGCCGATGGCTTTCAGAACGTCTTGCATCAAAATTAACTATTTTTTGCAAGCCATTCATTTTGGAAAAAAAGTGTATTTCTAGGCGAGTTAAGCATTTTGAGTAATTTGCCGATTGCTTTCAGAACGGCTTGCATTGAAATTTACTATTTTTTGCCAGACTTTCATTGTGGAACAAAAGTGATTTTCTCGGCGCGTTCAGCATTTTGAGTAATTTGCCGATTGGTTTCAGAACGGCTTGCAACACAATTAACTATTTTTTGCCAGGTATTCATTGTGGAACATAAGTGATTTTCTCGGCGAGTGAAGCATTTTGAGTAATTTGCCGATTGGTTTCAGAACGGCTTGCATCAAAATTAACTATTTTTTGCAAGCCATTCATTTTGGAAAAAAAGTGTATTTCTAGGCGAGTTAAGCATTTTGAGTAATTTGCCGATTGCTTTCAGAACGGCTTGCATTGAAATTTAGTATTTTTTGCCAGACTTTCATTGTGGGAAAAAGGTGATTTTCTCGGCGAGTTAAGCATTTTGAGTAATTTGCCGATTGGTTTCAGAACGGCTTGCATCACAATTAACTATTTTTTGCCAGGCGTTCATTGTGGAACAAAAGTGATTTTCTCGGCGAGTTCAGCATTTTGAGTAATTTGCCGATTGGTTTCAGAACAGCTTGCAACACAATTAACTATTTTTTGCCAGGCATTCATTGTGGAACATAAGTGATTTTCTCGGCGAGTTAAGCATTTTGAGTAGTTTGCCGATTGCTTTCAGAACGGCTTGCATTGAAATTTACTATTTTTTGCCAGACATTCATTGTGGGGAAAAAAGTAATTTTCTCGGCGAGTTCAGCATTTTGAGTAAATTGCCGATTGGTTTCAGAACGGCTTGCATCACAATTAACTATTTTTTGCCAGACATTCATTGTGGGGAAAAAAAGTGATTTTCTCGGCGCGTTAAGCATTTTGAGTAATTTGCCGATCGGTTTCAGAACTGCTTGCATTGAAATTTACTATTTTTTTGCCAGACATTCATTGTGGAACAAAAATGATTTTCTCGGCGAGTTAGGCATTTTGAGTAATTTGCCGATTGGATTCAGAACGGCTTGCATCACAATTAACTATTTTTTCCAGGCATTCATTGTGGAACAAAATGATTTTCTTGGCGAGTTAAGCATTTTGAGTAGTTTGCCGATTGCTTTCAGAACGGCTTGCATTGAAATTTACTATTTTTTGCCAGACATTCATTGTGGGAAAAAAGTAATTTTCTCGGCGAGTTAAGCATTTTGAGTAAATTGCCGATTGTTTTCAGAACAGCTTGCATCACAATTAACTATTTTTTGCCAGATATTCATTGTGGGGAAAAAAGTGATTTTCTCGGCGCGTTAAGCATTTTGAGTAATTTGCCGATCGGTTTCAGAACGGCTTGCATCACAATTTACTATTTTTTGCCAGATATTCATTGTGAAACAAAGTGATTTTCTCGGCGCGTTAAGCAGTTTGAGTAATTTGCCGATTGCTTTCAGAACTGCTTGCATTGAAATTTACTATTTTTTGCCAGACATTCATTGTGGAACAACAGTGATTTTCACTGCGCGTTCAGCATTTTGAGCAATATGCCGGTTGGTTTCAGAACGGCTTGCATTGAAATTTACTATTTTTTGCCAGACATTCATTGTGGCAAGAAAGTGATTTTCTCGGCGAGTTAAGCATTTTCAGTAATTTGCAGATTGGTTTCAGAACGGCTTGCATCACAATTAACTATTTTTTGCCAGGCGTTCATTGTGGAACAAAAGTGATTTTCTCGGCGAGTTCAGCATTTTGAGTAGTTTGCCGATGGCTTTCAGAACGTCTTGCATCAAAATTAACTATTTTTTGCAAGCCGTTCATTTTGGAAAAAAAGTGTATTTCTAGGCGAGTTAAGCATTTTGAGTAATTTGCCGATTGCTTTCAGAACGGCTTGCATTGAAATTTAGTATTTTTTGCCAGACTTTCATTGTGGGAAAAAGGTGATTTTCTCGGCGAGTTAAGCATTTTGAGTAATTTGCCGATTGGTTTCAGAACGGCTTGCATCACAATTAACTATTTTTTGCCAGGCGTTCATTGTGGAACAAAAGTGATTTTCTCGGCGAGTTCAGCCTTTTGAGTAATTTGCCGATTGGTTTCAGAACGGCTTGCAACACAATTAACTATTTTTTGCCAGGCATTCATTGTGGAACATAAGTGATTTTCTCGGCGAGTTAAGCATTTTGAGTAGTTTGCCGATTGCTTTCAGAACGGCTTGCATTGAAATTTACTATTTTTTGCCAGACATTCATTGTGGGGAAAAAAGTAATTTTCTCGGCGAGTTCAGCATTTTGAGTAAATTGCCGATTGGTTTCAGAACGGCTTGCATCACAATTAACTATTTTTTGCCAGACATTCATTGTGGGGAAAAAAAGTGATTTTCTCGGCGCGTTAAGCATTTTGAGTAATTTGCCGATCGGTTTCAGAACTGCTTGCATTGAAATTTACTATTTTTTTGCCAGACATTCATTGTGGAACAAAAATGATTTTCTCGGCGAGATAGGCATTTTGAGTAATTTGCCGATTGGTTTCAGAACGGCTTGCATCACAATTAACTATTTTTTCCAGGCATTCATTGTGGAACATAAGTGATTTTCTCGGCGAGTTAAGCATTTTGAGTAGTTTGCCGATTGCTTTCAGAACGGCTTGCATTGAAATTTACTATTTTTTGCCAGACATTCATTGTGGGAAAAAAGTAATTTTCTCGGCGAGTTAAGCATTTTGAGTAAATTGCCGATTGTTTTCAGAACAGCTTGCATCACAATTAACTATTTTTTGCCAGACATTCATTGTGGGGAAAAAAGTGATTTTCACGGCGCGTTAAGCATTTTGAGTAATTTGCCGATCGGTTTCAGAACGGCTTGCATCACAATTTACTATTTTTTGCCAGATATTCATTGTGAAACAAAGTGATTTTCTCTGCGCGTTAAGCATTTTGAGTAATTTGCCGATTGCTTTCAGAACTGCTTGCATTGAAATTTACTATTTTTTGCCAGACATTCATTGTGGAACAACAGTGATTTTCACTGCGCGTTCAGCATTTTGAGCAATATGCCGGTTGGTTTCAGAACGGCTTGCATTGAAATTTACTATTTTTTGCCAGACATTCATTGTGGCAAGAAAGTGATTTTCTCGGCGAATTAAGCATTTTCAGTAATTTGCAGATTGGTTTCAGAACGGCTTGCATCACAATTAACTATTTTTTGCCAGGCGTTCATTGTGGAACAAAAGTGATTTTCTCGGCGAGTTCAGCATTTTGAGTAGTTTGCCGATGGCTTTCAGAACGTCTTGCATCAAAATTAACTATTTTTTGCAAGCCATTCATTTTGGAAAAAAAGTGTATTTCTAGGCGAGTTAAGCATTTTGAGTAATTTGCCGATTGCTTTCAGAACGGCTTGCATTGAAATTTAGTATTTTTTGCCAGACTTTCATTGTGGGAAAAAGGTGATTTTCTCGGCGAGTTAAGCATTTTGAGTAATTTGCCGATTGGTTTCAGAACGGCTTGCATCACAATTAACTATTTTTTGCCAGGCGTTCATTGTGGAACAAAAGTGATTTTCTCGGCGAGTTCAGCATTTTGAGTAATTTGCCGATTGGTTTCAGAACGGCTTGCAACACAATTAACTATTTTTTGCCAGGCATTCATTGTGGAACATAAGTGATTTTCTCGGCGAGTTAAGCATTTTGAGTAGTTTGCCGATTGCTTTCAGAACGGCTTGCATTGAAATTTACTATTTTTTGCCAGACATTCATTGTGGGGAAAAAAGTAATTTTCTCGGCGAGTTCAGCATTTTGAGTAAATTGCCGATTGGTTTCAGAACGGCTTGCATCACAATTAACTATTTTTTGCCAGACATTCATTGTGGGGAAAAAAAGTGATTTTCTCGGCGCGTTAAGCATTTTGAGTAATTTGCCGATCGGTTTCAGAACTGCTTGCATTGAAATTTACTATTTTTTTGCCAGACATTCATTGTGGAACAAAAATGATTTTCTCGGCGAGATAGGCATTTTGAGTAATTTGCCGATTGGTTTCAGAACGGCTTGCATCACAATTAACTATTTTTTCCAGGCATTCATTGTGGAACAAAATGATTTTCTCGGCGAGTTAAGCATTTTGAGTAGTTTGCCGATTGCTTTCAGAACGGCTTGCATTGAAATTTACTATTTTTTGCCAGACATTCATTGTGGGAAAAAAGTAATTTTCTCGGCGAGTTAAGCATTTTGAGTAAATTGCCGATTGTTTTCAGAACAGCTTGCATCACAATTAACTATTTTTTGCCAGACATTCATTGTGGGGAAAAAAGTGATTTTCTCGGCGCGTTAAGCATTTTGAGTAATTTGCCGATCGGTTTCAGAACGGCTTGCATCACAATTTACTATTTTTTGCCAGATATTCATTGTGGAACCAAAGTGATTTTCTCGGCGAGTTAAGCATTTTGAGCATTTTGCCGATTGTTTTCAGAACGGCTTGCATTGAAATTTACTATTTTTTGCCTGGCATTCATTGTGGAACAAAAGTGATTTTCTCGGCGAGTTATGCATTTTGAGCAATTTGCCGATTGGTTTCAGATCGGTTTGCATCGCAATTAACTATTTTTGCCAGACATTCATTGTTGAAAAAAACTGATTTTCTCGGCGAGTTATGCATTTTGAGTAATTTGCCGGTTGGTTTCAGAACAGCTTGCATTAAAATGTACTACTTTTTGCCAGACATTCACTTGGGAAAAAAAGTGATTTTCTCGGCGAGTTAAGCATTTTGAGTAATTTGCTGATTGGTATCAGAACGTCTTGCGTCAAAATTACTATTTTTTGCCAGACATTCATTGTGGAACAAAAGTGATTTTCTCGGCGAGTTAAGCATTTTGAGAAATTTGCCGATTGGTTTCAGAACGGCTTGGATCAAAATGAACTATTTTTTGCCAGACATTCATTTTGGAAAAAAAGTGATTTTCTCGGCGCGTTAAGCATTTTGAGTAATTTGCCGATTGGTTTCAGAACGGCGTGCATCAAAATTAACTATTTTTTGGCAGGCATTGATTGTGGAAAAAAACTGATTTTCTCTGCGAGTTAAGCATTTTGAGTAATTTGCTGATTGGTATCAGAACGTCTTGCGTCAAAATTACTATTTTTTGCCAGACATTCATTGTGGAACAAAAGTGATTTTCTCGGCGAGTTAAGCATTTTGAGAAATTTGCCGATTGGTTTCAGAACGGCTTGGATCAAAATGAACTATTTTTTGCCAGACATTCATTTTGGAAAAAAAGTGATTTTCTCAGCGAGTTAAGCATTTTGAGTAATTTGCCGATTGGTTTCAGAACGTCGTGCATCAAAATTAACTATTGTTTGCCAGACATTCACTTGGGAAAAAAAGTGATTTTCTCGGCGAGTTAAGCATTTTGAGTAATTTGCTGATTGGTATCAGAACGTCTTGCGTCAAAATTACTATTTTTTGCCAGACATTCATTGTGGAACAAAAGTGATTTTCTCGGCGAGTTAAGCATTTTGAGAAATTTGCCGATTGGTTTCAGAACGGCTTGGATCAAAATGAACTATTTTTTGCCAGACATTCATTTTGGAAAAAAAGTGATTTTCTCGGCGCGTTAAGCATTTTGAGCAATTTGCCGATTGGTTTCAGAACGGCGTGCATCAAAATTAACTATTTTTTGGCAGGCATTGATTGTGGAAAAAAACTGATTTTCTCTGCGAGTTAAGCATTTTGAGTAATTTGCCGATTGGTTTCAGAACGGCTGGCTTTGAAATTTACTATTTTTTGCCAGACATTCATTGTGGGAAAAAGGTGATTTTCTCGGCGAGTTAAGCATTTTGAGTAATTTACCGATTGGTATCAGAACGGCTTGCATTGAAATTTACTATTTTTTGCCAGACATTCATTGTGGAACAAAAATGATTTTCTCGCCGAGTTAAGCATTTTCAGCAATTTCCCGATTGTTTTCAGAACGGCTTGCATTGAAATTTACTATTTTTTGCCAGACATTCATTGTGGGAAAAAGGTGATTTTCTCGGCGAGTTAAGCATTTTGAGTAATTTGCCGATTGGTTTCAGAACGGCTTGCATCACAATTAACTATTTTTTGCCAGGCGTTCATTGTGGAACAAAAGTGATTTTCTCGGCGAGTTAAGCATTTTAATTTGCCGATTGGTTTCAGAACGGCTTGCAACACAATTAACTATTTTTTGTCAGGCATTCATTATTGAACAAAAGTGATTTTCTCGGCGAGTTAAGCATTTTGAGTAGTTTGCCGATTGCTTTCAGAACGGCTTGCATTGAAATTTACTATTTTTTGACAGACATTCATTGTGGGAAAAACATGATTTTCTCGGCGAGTTAAGCATTTTGAGTAATTCGCCGATCGCTTTCAGAACGGCTTGCATCAAAATTAACTATTTTTGCCAGACAATCATGTGCAAAGAAAGTGATTTGCTCGGCGAGTTAAGCATTTTGAGTAATTTGCCGATTGGTTTCAGAACGACTTGCATCAAAATTAACTATTTTTTGCCAGACATTCATTGTGGGGAAAAAAGTGATTTTCTCGGCGCCTTAAGCATTTTGAGTAATTTGCCGATCGGTTTCAGAACGGCTTGCTTTGAAATTTACTATTTTTTGCCAGACATTCATTGTGGGAAAAAGGTGATTTTCTCGGCGAGTTAAGCATTTTGAGTAATTTACCGATTGGTATCAGAACGGCTTGCATTGGAATTTACTATTTTTTGCCAGACATTCATTGTGGAACAAAAATGATTTTCTCGCCGAGTTAAGCATTTTCAGCAATTTCCCGATTGTTTTCAGAACGGCTTGCATTGAAATTTACTATTTTTTGCCAGACATTCATTGTGGGAAAAAGGTGATTTTCTCGGCGAGTTAAGCATTTTGAGTAATTTGCCGATTGGTTTCAGAACGGCTTGCATCACAATTAACTATTTTTTGCCAGACATTCATTGTTGAAAAAAACTGATTTTCTCGGCGAGTTATGCATTTTGAGTAATTTGCCGGTTGGTTTCAGAACAGCTTGCATTAAAATGTACTGCTTTTTGCCAGACATTCATTGTGGCAAGAAAGTGATTTTCTCAGCGAGTTAAGCATTTTGAGTAATTTGCCGATTGGTTTCAGAACGTCGTGCATCAAAATTAACTATTGTTTGCCAGACATTCACTTGGGAAAAAAAGTGATTTTCTCGGCGAGTTAAGCATTTTGAGTAATTTGCTGATTGGTATCAGAACGTCTTGCGTCAAAATTACTATTTTTTGCCAGACATTCATTGTGAAAAAAAACTGATTTTCTCGGCGAGTTAAACATTTTGCGTAATTTGCCGATTGGTTTCAGAACGGCTTGCATTGAAATTAACTATTTTTTGCCAGACATTCATTGTGGAACAAAAGTGATTTTCTCGGCGAGTTAAGCATTTTGAGTAATTTGCCGATGGCCTTCAGAACGGCTTGCATCAAAATTAACTATTTTTTGCCAGACATTTATTTTTGGAAAAATGTGATTTTTTTCGGCGCGTTAAGCATTTTGAGTAATTTGCCGATTGGTTTCAGAACGGCTTGCATCAAAATTAATTATTTTTTGCCAAACATTCATTTGGGAAAAAAGTTATTTTCTCGGCGCGTTAAGCATTTTGAGTAATTTGCCGATCGGTTTCAGAACGGCTTGCATAACAATTTACTATTTTTGCCAGATATTCATTGTGAAACAAAGTGATTTTCTCTGCGCGTTAAGCATTTTGAGTAATTTGCCGATTGCTTTCAGAACTGCTTGCATTGAAATTTACTATTTTTTGCCAGACATTCATTGTGGAACAACAGTGATTTTCACTGCGCGTTCAGCATTTTGAGCAATATGCCGGTTGGTTTCAGAACGGCTTGCATTGAAATTTACTATTTTTTGCCAGACATTCATTGTGGCAAGAAAGTGATTTTCTCGGCGAGTTAAGCATTTTTAGTAATTTGCAGATTGGTTTCAGAACGGCTTGCATCACAATTAACTATTTTTTGCCAGGCGTTCATTGTGGAACAAAAGTGATTTTCTCGGCGAGTTCAGCATTTTGAGTAATTTGCCGATGGCTTTCAGAACGTCTTGCATCAAAATTAACTATTTTTTGCAAGCCATTCATTTTGGAAAAAAAGTATATTTCTAGGCGAGTTAAGCATTTTGAGTAATTTGCCGATTGCTTTCAGAACGGCTTGCATTGAAATTTAGTATTTTTGGCCAGACTTTCATTGTGGGAAAAAGGTGATTTTCTCGGCGAGTTCAGCATTTTGAGTAATTTGCCCATAGGTTTCAGAACGGCTTGCAACACAATTAACTATTTTTTGCCAGGCATTCATTGTGGAACATAAGTGATTTTCTCGGCGAGTTAAGCATTTTGAGTATTTTGCCGATTGCTTTCAGAACGGCTTGCATTGAAATTTACTATTTTTTGCCAGACATTCATTGTGGGGAAAAAAGTAATTTTCTCGGCGAGTTCAGCATTTTGAGTAAATTGCCGATTGGTTTCAGAACGGCTTGCATCAAAATTAACTATTTTTTGCAAGCCATTCATTTTGGAAAAAAAGTGTATTTCTAGGCGAGTTAAGCAATTTGAGTAATTTGCCGATTGCTTTCAGAACGGTTTGCATTGAAATTTAGTATTTTTTGCCAGACTTGCATTGTGGGAAAAAGGTGATTTTCTCGGCGAGTTAAGCATTTTGAGTAATTTGCCGATTGGTTTCAGAACGGCTTGCATCACAATGAACTATTTTTTGCCAGGCGTTCATTGTGGAACAAAAGTGATTTTCTCGGCGAGTTCAGCATTTTGAGTAATTTGCCGATTGGTTTCAGAACGGCTTGCAACACAATTAACTATTTTTTGCCAGGCATTCATTGTGGAACATAAGTGATTTTCTCGGCGAGTTAAGCATTTTGAGTAGTTTGCCGATTGCTTTCAGAACGGCTTGCATTGAAATTTACTATTTTTTGCCAGACATTCATTGTGGGGAAAAAAGTAATTTTCTCGGCGAGTTCAGCATTTTGAGTAAATTGCCGATTGGTTTCAGAACGGCTTGCATCACAATTTACTATTTTTTGCCAGACATTCATTGTGGGGAAAAAAAGTGATTTTCTCGGCGCGTTAAGCATTTTGAGTAATTTGCCGATCGGTTTCAGAACTGCTTGCATTGAAATTTACTATTTTTTTGCCAGACATTCATTGTGGAACAAAAATGATTTTCACGGCGAGTTAGGCATTTTGAGTAATTTGCCGATTGGTTTCAGAACGGCTTGCATCACAATTAACTATTTTTTCCAGGCATTCATTGTGGAACAAAATGATTTTCTCGGCGAGTTATGCATTTTGAGTAGTTTGCCGATTGCTTTCAGAACGGCTTGCATTGAAATTTACTATTTTTTGCCAGACATTCATTGTGGGAAAAAAGTAATTTTCTCGGCGAGTTAAGCATTTTGAGTAAATTGCCGATTGTTTTCAGAACAGCTTGCATCACAATTAACTGTTTTTTGCCAGACATTCATTGTGGGGAAAAAAGTGATTTTCTCGGCGCGTTAAGCATTTTGAGTAATTTGCCGATCGGTTTCAGAACGGCTTGCATCACAATTTACTATTTTTTGCCAGATATTCATTGTGGAACCAAAGTGATTTTCTCTGCGCGTTAAGCATTTTGAGTAATTTGCCGATTGCTTTCAGAACTGCTTGCATTGAAATTTACTATTTTTTGCCAGACATTCATTGTGGAACAACAGTGATTTTCACTGCGCGTTCAGCATTTTGAGCAATATGCCGGTTGGTTTCAGAACGGCTTGCATTGAAATTTACTATTTTTTGCCAGACATTCATTGTGGCAAGAAAGTGATTTTCTCGGCGAGTTAAGCATTTTCAGTAATTTGCAGATTGGTTTCAGAACGGCTTGCATCACAATTAACTATTTTTTGCCAGGCGTTCATTGTGGAACAAAAATGATTTTCTCGGCGAGTTAGGCATTTTGAGTAATTTGCCGATTGGTTTCAGAACGGCTTGCATCACAATTAACTATTTTTTCCAGGCATTCATTGTGGAACAAAATGATTTTCTCGGCGAGTTAAGCATTTTGAGTAGTTTGCCGATTGCTTTCAGAACGGCTTGCATTGAAATTTACTATTTTTTGCCAGACATTCATTGTGGGAAAAAAGTAATTTTCTCGGCGAGTTAAGCATTTTGAGTAAATTGCCGATTGTTTTCAGAACAGCTTGCATCACAATTAACTATTTTTTGCCAGACATTCATTGTGGGGAAAAAAGTGATTTTCTCGGCGCGTTAAGCATTTTGAGTAATTTGCCGATCGGTTTCAGAACGGCTTGCATCACAATTTACTATTTTTTGCCAGATATTCATTGTGGAACCAAAGTGATTTTCTCTGCGCGTTAAGCATTTTGAGTAATTTGCCGATTGCTTTCAGAACTGCTTGCATTGAAATTTACTATTTTTTGCCAGACATTCATTGTGGAACAACAGTGATTTTCACTGCGCGTTCAGCATTTTGAGCAATATGCCGGTTGGTTTCAGAACGGCTTGCATTGAAATTTACTATTTTTTGCCAGACATTCATTGTGGCAAGAAAGTGATTTTCTCGGCGAGTTAAGCATTTTCAGTAATTTGCAGATTGGTTTCAGAACGGCTTGCATCACAATTAACTATTTTTTGCCAGGCGTTCATTGTGGAACAAAAGTGATTTTCTCGGCGAGTTCAGCATTTTGAGTAATTTGCCGATGGCTTTCAGAACGTCTTGCATCAAAATTAACTATTTTTTGCAAGCCATTCATTTTGGAAAAAAAGTGTATTTCTAGGCGAGTTAAGCATTTTGAGTAATTTGCCGATTGCTTTCAGAACGGCTTGCATTGAAATTTAGTATTTTTTGCCAGACTTTCATTGTGGGAAAAAGGTGATTTTCTCGGCGAGTTAAGCATTTTGAGTAATTTTCCGATTGGTTTCAGAACGGCTTGCATCACAATTAACTATTTTTTGCCAGGCGTTCATTGTGGAACAAAAGTGATTTTCTCGGCGAGTTCAGCATTTTGAGTAATTTGCCGATTGGTTTCAGAACGGCTTGCAACACAATTAACTATTTTTTGCCAGGCATTCATTGTGGAACATAAGTGATTTTCTCGGCGAGTTAAGCATTTTGAGTAGTTTGCCGATTGCTTTCAGAACGGCTTGCATTGAAATTTACTATTTTTTGCCAGACATTCATTGTGGGGAAAAAAGTAATTTTCTCGGCGAGTTCAGTATTTTGAGTAAATTGCCGATTGGTTTCAGAACGGCTTGCATCACAATTAACTATTTTTTGCCAGACATTCATTGTGGGGAAAAAAAGTGATTTTCTCGGCGCGTTAAGCATTTTGAGTAATTTGCCGATCGGTTTCAGAACTGCTTGCATTGAAATTTACTATTTTTTTGCCAGACATTCATTGTGGAACAAAAATGATTTTCTCGGCGAGTTAGGCATTTTGAGTAATTTGCCGATTGGTTTCAGAACGGCTTGCATCACAATTAACTATTTTTTCCAGGCATTCATTGTGGAACAAAATGATTTTCTCGGCGAGTTAAGCATTTTGAGTAGTTTGCCGATTGCTTTCAGAACGGCTTGCATTGAAATTTACTATTTTTTGCCAGACATTCATTGTGGGAAAAAAGTAATTTTCTCGGCGAGTTAAGCATTTTGAGTAAATTGCCGATTGTTTTCAGAACAGCTTGCATCACAATTAACTATTTTTTGCCAGACATTCATTGTGGGGAAAAAAGTGATTTTCTCGGCGCGTTAAGCATTTTGAGTAATTTGCCGATCGGTTTCAGAACGGCTTGCATCACAATTTACTATTTTTTGCCAGATATTCATTGTGGAACCAAAGTGATTTTCTCTGCGCGTTAAGCATTTTGAGTAATTTGCCGATTGCTTTCAGAACTGCTTGCATTGAAATTTACTATTTTTTGCCAGACATTCATTGTGGAACAACAGTGATTTTCACTGCGCGTTCAGCATTTTGAGCAATATGCCGGTTGGTTTCAGAACGGCTTGCATTGAAATTTACTATTTTTTGCCAGACATTCATTGTGGCAAGAAAGTGATTTTCTCGGCGAGTTAAGCATTTTCAGTAATTTGCAGATTGGTTTCAGAACGGCTTGCATCACAATTAACTATTTTTTGCCAGGCGTTCATTGTGGAACAAAAGTGATTTTCTCGGCGAGTTCAGCATCTTGAGTAATTTGCCGATGGCTTTCAGAACGTCTTGCATCAAAATTAACTATTTTTTGCAAGCCATTCATTTTGGAAAAAAAGTGTATTTCTAGGCGAGTTAAGCATTTTGAGTAATTTGCCGATTGCTTTCAGAACGGCTTGCATTGAAATTTAGTATTTTTTGCCAGACTTTCATTGTGGGAAAAAGGTGATTTTCTCGGCGAGTTAAGCATTTTGAGTAATTTGCCGATTGGTTTCAGAACGGCTTGCATCACAATTAACTATTTTTTGCCAGGCGTTCATTGTGGAACAAAAGTGATTTTCTCGGCGAGTTCAGCATTTTGAGTAATTTGCCGATTGGTTTCAGAACGGCTTGCAACACAATTAACTATTTTTTGCCAGGCATTCATTGTGGAACATAAGTGATTTTCTCGGCGAGTTAAGCATTTTGAGTAGTTTGCCGATTGCTTTCAGAACGGCTTGCATTGAAATTTACTATTTTTTGCCAGACATTCATTGTGGGGAAAAAAGTAATTTTCTCGGCGAGTTCAGCATTTTGAGTAAATTGCCGATTGGTTTCAGAACGGCTTGCATCACAATTAACTATTTTTTGCCAGACATTCATTGTGGGGAAAAAAAGTGATTTTCTCGGCGCGTTAAGCATTTTGAGTAATTTGCCGATCGGTTTCAGAACTGCTTGCATTGAAATTTACTATTTTTTTGCCAGACATTCATTGTGGAACAAAAATGATTTTCTCGGCGAGTTAGGCATTTTGAGTAATTTGCCGATTGGTTTCAGAACGGCTTGCATCACAATTAACTATTTTTTCCAGGCATTCATTGTGGAACAAAATGATTTTCTCGGCGAGTTAAGCATTTTGAGTAGTTTGCCGATTGCTTTCAGAACGGCTTGCATTGAAATTTACTATTTTTTGCCAGACATTCATTGTGGGAAAAAAGTAATTTTCTCGGCGAGTTAAGCATTTTGAGTAAATTGCCGATTGTTTTCAGAACAGCTTGCATCACAATTAACTATTTTTTGCCAGACATTCATTGTGGGGAAAAAAGTGATTTTCTCGGCGCGTTAAGCATTTTGAGTAATTTGCCGATTGCTTTCAGAACTGCTTGCATTGAAATTTACTATTTTTTGCCAGACATTCATTGTGGAACAACAGTGATTTTCACTGCGCGTTCAGCATTTTGAGCAATATGCCGGTTGGTTTCAGAACGGCTTGCATTGAAATTTACTATTTTTTGCCAGACATTCATTGTGGCAAGAAAGTGATTTTCTCGGCGAGTTAAGCATTTTCAGTAATTTGCAGATTGGTTTCAGAACGGCTTGCATCACAATTAACTATTTTTTGCCAGGCGTTCATTGTGGAACAAAAGTGATTTTCTCGGCGAGTTCAGCATTTTGAGTAATTTGCCGATGGCTTTCAGAACGTCTTGCATCAAAATGAACCATTTTTTGCAAGCCATTCATTTTGGAAAAAAAGTGTATTTCTAGGCGAGTTAAGCATTTTGAGTAATTTGCCCATTGCTTTCAGAACGGCTTGCATTGAAATTTAGTATTTTTTGCCAGACTTTCATTGTGGGAAAAAGGTGATTTTCTCGGCGAGTTAAGCATTTTGAGTAATTTGCCGATTGGTTTCAGAACGGCTTGCATCACAATTAACTATTTTTTGCCAGGCGTTCATTGTGGAACAAAAGTGATTTTCTCGGCGAGTTCAGCATTTTGAGTAATTTGCCGATTGGTTTCAGAACGGCTTGCAACACAATTAACTATTTTTTGCCAGGCATTCATTGTGGAACATAAGTGATTTTCTCGGCGAGTTAAGCATTTTGAGTAGTTTGCCGATTGCTTTCAGAACGGCTTGCATTGAAATTTACTATTTTTTGCCAGACATTCATTGTGGGGAAAAAAGTAATTTTCTCGGCGAGTTCAGCATTTTGAGTAAATTGCCGATTGGTTTCAGAACGGCTTGCATCACAATTAACTATTTTTTGCCAGACATTCATTGTGGAACAAAAATGATTTTCTCGGCGAGTTAGGCATTTTGAGTAATTTGCCGATTGGTTTCAGAACGGCTTGCATCACAATTAACTATTTTTTCCAGGCATTCATTGTGGAACTAAATGATTTTCTCGGCGAGTTAAGCATTTTGAGTAGTTTGCCGATTGTTTTCAGAACAGCTTGCATCACAATTAACTATTTTTTGCCAGACATTCATTGTGGGGAAAAAAGTGATTTTCTCGGCGCGTTAAGCATTTTGAGTAATTTGCCGATCGGTTTCAGAACGGCTTGCATCACAATTTACTATTTTCTGCCAGATATTCATTGTGGAACCAAAGTGATTTTCTCGGCGAGTTAAGCATTTTGAGCATTTTGCCGATTGTTTTCAGAACGGCTTGCATTGAAATTTACTATTTTTTGCCTGGCATTCATTGTGGAACAAAAGTGATTTTCTCGGCGAGTTAAGCATTTTGAGCAATTTGCCGATTGGTTTCAGATCGGTTTGCATCACAATTAACTATTTTTGCCAGACATTCATTGTTGAAAAAAACTGATTTTCTCGGCGAGTTATGCATTTTGAGTAATTTGCCGGTTGGTTTCAGAACAGCTTGCATTAAAATGTACTACTTTTTGCCAGACATTCATTGTGGCAAGAAAGTGATTTTCTCAGCGAGTTAAGCATTTTGAGTAATTTGCCGATTGGTTTCAGAACGTCGTGCATCAAAATTAACTATTGTTTGCCAGACATTCACTTGGGAAAAAAAGTGATTTTCTCGGCGAGTTAAGCATTTTGAGTAATTTGCTGATTGGTATCAGAACGTCTTGCGTCAAAATTACTATTTTTTGCCAGACATTCATTGTGAAAAAAAACTGATTTTCTCGGCGAGTTAAACATTTTGCGTAATTTGCCGATTGGTTTCAGAACGGCTTGCATTGAAATTAACTATTTTTTGCCAGTCATTCATTGTGGAACAAAAGTGATTTTCTCGGCGAGTTAAGCATTTTGAGAAATTTGCCGATTGGTTTCAGAACGGCTTGGATCAAAATGAACTATTTTTTGCCAGACATTCATTTTGGAAAAAAAGTGATTTTCTCGGCGCGTTAAGCATTTTGAGTAATTTGCCGATTGGTTTCAGAACGGCGTGCATCAAAATTAACTATTTTTTGGCAGGCATTGATTGTGGAAAAAAACTGATTTTCTCTGCGAGTTAAGCATTTTGAGTAATTTGCCGATTGGTTTCAGAACGGCTTGCTTTGAAATTTACTATTTTTTGCCAGACATTCATTGTGGGAAAAAGGTGATTTTCTCGGCGAGTTAAGCATTTTGAGTAATTTACCGATTGGTATCAGAACGGCTTGCATTGAAATTTACTATTTTTTGCCAGACATTCATTGTGGAACAAAAATGATTTTCTCGCCGAGTTAAGCATTTTCAGCAATTTCCCGATTGTTTTCAGAACGGCTTGCATTGAAATTTACTATTTTTTGCCAGACATTCATTGTGGGGAAAAGGTGATTTTCTCGGCGAGTTAAGCATTTTGAGTAATTTGCCGATTGGTTTCAGAACGGCTTGCATCACAATTAACTATTTTTTGCCAGGCGTTCATTGTGGAACAAAAGTGATTTTCTCGGCGAGTTAAGCATTTTAATTTGCCGATTGGTTTCAGAACGGCTTGCAACACAATTAACTATTTTTTGTCAGGCATTCATTATTGAACAAAAGTGATTTTCTCGGCGAGTTAAGCATTTTGAGTAGTTTGCCGATTGCTTTCAGAACGGCTTGCATTGAAATTTACTATTTTTTGACAGTCATTCATTGTGGGAAAAACGTGATTTTCTCGGCGAGTTAAGCATTTTGAGTAATTCGCCGATCGCTTTCAGAACGGCTTGCATCAAAATTAACTATTTTTGCCAGACAATCATGTGCAAAGAAAGTGATTTGCTCGGCGAGTTAAGCATTTTGAGTAATTTGCCGATTGGTTTCAGAACGACTTGCATCAAAATTAACTATTTTTTGCCAGACATTCATTGTGGGGAAAAAAGTGATTTTCTCGGCGCCTTAAGCATTTTGAGTAATTTGCCGATCGGTTTCAGAACGGCTTGCTTTGAAATTTACTATTTTTTGCCAGACATTCATTGTGGGAAAAAGGTGATTTTCTCGGCGAGTTAAGCATTTTGAGTAATTTACCGATTGGTATCAGAACGGCTTGCATTGGAATTTACTATTTTTTGCCAGACATTCATTGTGGAACAAAAATGATTTTCTCGCCGAGTTAAGCATTTTCAGCAATTTCCCGATTGTTTTCAGAACGGCTTGCATTGAAATTTACTATTTTTTGCCAGACATTCATTGTGGGAAAAAAGTAATTTTCTCGGCGAGTTCAGCATTTTGAGTAAATTGCCGATTGTTTTCAGAACAGCTTGCATCACAATTAACTATTTTTTGCCAGACATTCATTGTGGGGAAAAAAGTGATTTTCTCGGCGCGTTAAGCATTTTGAGTAATTTGCCGATTGCTTTCAGAACTGCTTGCATTGAAATTTACTATTTTTTGCCAGACATTCATTGTGGAACAACAGTGATTTTCACTGCGCGTTCAGCATTTTGAGCAATATGCCGGTTGGTTTCAGAACGGCTTGCATTGAAATTTACTATTTTTTGCCAGACATTCATTGTGGCAAGAAAGTGATTTTCTCGGCGAGTTAAGCATTTTCAGTAATTTGCAGATTGGTTTCAGAACGGCTTGCATCACAATTAACTATTTTTTGCCAGGCGTTCATTGTGGAACAAAAGTGATTTTCTCGGCGAGTTCAGCATTTTGAGTAATTTGCCGATGGCTTTCAGAACGTCTTGCATCAAAATTAACTATTTTTTGCAAGCCATTCATTTTGGAAAAAAAGTGTATTTCTAGGCGAGTTAAGCATTTTGAGTAATTTGCCCATTGCTTTCAGAACGGCTTGCATTGAAATTTAGTATTTTTTGCCAGACTTTCATTGTGGGAAAAAGGTGATTTTCTCGGCGAGTTAAGCATTTTGAGTAATTTGCCGATTGGTTTCAGAACGGCTTGCATCACAATTAACTATTTTTTGCCAGGCGTTCATTGTGGAACAAAAGTGATTTTCTCGGCGAGTTCAGCATTTTGAGTAATTTGCCGATTGGTTTCAGAACGGCTTGCAACACAATTAACTATTTTTTGCCAGGCATTCATTGTGGAACATAAGTGATTTTCTCGGCGAGTTAAGCATTTTGAGTAGTTTGCCGATTGCTTTCAGAACGGCTTGCATTGAAATTTACTATTTTTTGCCAGACATTCATTGTGGGGAAAAAAGTAATTTTCTCGGCGAGTTCAGCATTTTGAGTAAATTGCCGATTGGTTTCAGAACGGCTTGCATCATAATTAACTATTTTTTGCCAGACATTCATTGTGGGGAAAAAAAGTGATTTTCTCGGCGCGTTAAGCATTTTGAGTAATTTGCCGATCGGTTTCAGAACTGCTTGCATTGAAATTTACTATTTTTTTGCCAGACATTCATTGTGGAACAAAAATGATTTTCTCGGCGAGTTAGGCATTTTGAGTAATTTGCCGATTGGTTTCAGAACGGCTTGCATCACAATTAACTATTTTTTCCAGGCATTCATTGTGGAACAAAATGATTTTCTCGGCGAGTTAAGCATTTTGAGTAGTTTGCCGATTGCTTTCAGAACGGCTTGCATTGAAATTTACTATTTTTTGCCAGACATTCATTGTGGGAAAAAAGTAATTTTCTCGGCGAGTTAAGCATTTTGAGTAAATTGCCGATTGTTTTCAGAACAGCTTGCATCACAATTAACTATTTTTTGCCAGACATTCATTGTGGGGAAAAAAGTGATTTTCTCGGCGCGTTAAGCATTTTGAGTAATTTGCCGATCGGTTTCAGAACGGCTTGCATCACAATTTACTATTTTTTGCCAGATATTCATTGTGGAACCAAAGTGATTTTCTCGGCGAGTTAAGCATTTTGAGCATTTTGCCGATTGTTTTCAGAACGGCTTGCATTGAAATTTACTATTTTTTGCCTGGCATTCATTGTGGAACAAAAGTGATTTTCTCGGCGAGTTAAGCATTTTGAGCAATTTGCCGATTGGTTTCAGATCGGTTTGCATCACAATTAACTATTTTTGCCAGACATTCATTGTTGAAAAAAACTGATTTTCTCGGCGAGTTATGCATTTTGAGTAATTTGCCGGTTGGTTTCAGAACAGCTTGCATTAAAATGTACTACTTTTTGCCAGACATTCATTGTGGCAAGAAAGTGATTTTCTCAGCGAGTTAAGCATTTTGAGTAATTTGCCGATTGGTTTCAGAACGTCGTGCATCAAAATTAACTATTGTTTGCCAGACATTCACTTGGGAAAAAAAGTGATTTTCTCGGCGAGTTAAGCATTTTGAGTAATTTGCTGATTGGTATCAGAACGTCTTGCGTCAAAATTACTATTTTTTGCCAGACATTCATTGTGAAAAAAAACTGATTTTCTCGGCGAGTTAAACATTTTGCGTAATTTGCCGATTGGTTTCAGAACGGCTTGCATTGAAATTAACTATTTTTTGCCAGTCATTCATTGTGGAACAAAAGTGATTTTCTCGGCGAGTTAAGCATTTTGAGAAATTTGCCGATTGGTTTCAGAACGGCTTGGATCAAAATGAACTATTTTTTGCCAGACATTCATTTTGGAAAAAAAGTGATTTTCTCGGCGCGTTAAGCATTTTGAGTAATTTGCCGATTGGTTTCAGAACGGCGTGCATCAAAATTAACTATTTTTTGGCAGGCATTGATTGTGGAAAAAAACTGATTTTCTCTGCGAGTTAAGCATTTTGAGTAATTTGCCGATTGGTTTCAGAACGGCTTGCTTTGAAATTTACTATTTTTTGCCAGACATTCATTGTGGGAAAAAGGTGATTTTCTCGGCGAGTTAAGCATTTTGAGTAATTTACCGATTGGTATCAGAACGGCTTGCATTGAAATTTACTATTTTTTGCCAGACATTCATTGTGGAACAAAAATGATTTTCTCGCCGAGTTAAGCATTTTCAGCAATTTCCCGATTGTTTTCAGAACGGCTTGCATTGAAATTTACTATTTTTTGCCAGACATTCATTGTGGGAAAAAGGTGATTTTCTCGGCGAGTTAAGCATTTTGAGTAATTTGCCGATTGGTTTCAGAACGGCTTGCATCACAATTAACTATTTTTTGCCAGGCGTTCATTGTGGAACAAAAGTGATTTTCTCGGCGAGTTAAGCATTTTAATTTGCCGATTGGTTTCAGAACGGCTTGCAACACAATTAACTATTTTTTGTCAGGCATTCATTATTGAACAAAAGTGATTTTCTCGGCGAATTAAGCATTTTGAGTAGTTTGCCGATTGCTTTCAGAACGGCTTGCATTGATATTTACTATTTTTTGACAGTCATTCATTGTGGGAAAAACGTGATTTTCTCGGCGAGTTAAGCATTTTGAGTAATTCGCCGATCGCTTTCAGAACGGCTTGCATCAAAATTAACTATTTTTGCCAGACAATCATGTGCAAAGAAAGTGATTTGCTCGGCGAGTTAAGCATTTTGAGTAATTTGCCGATTGGTTTCAGAACGACTTGCATCAAAATTAACTATTTTTTGCCAGACATTCATTGTGGGGAAAAAAGTGATTTTCTCGGCGCCTTAAGCATTTTGAGTAATTTGCCGATCGGTTTCAGAACGGCTTGCTTTGAAATTTACTATTTTTTGCCAGACATTCATTGTGGGAAAAAGGTGATTTTCTCGGCGAGTTAAGCATTTTGAGTAATTTACCGATTGGTATCAGAACGGCTTGCATTGGAATTTACTATTTTTTGCCAGACATTCATTGTGGAACAAAAATGATTTTCTCGCCGAGTTAAGCATTTTCAGCAATTTCCCGATTGTTTTCAGAACGGCTTGCATTGAAATTTACTATTTTTTGCCAGACATTCATTGTGGGAAAAAAGTAATTTTCTCGGCGAGTTCAGCATTTTGAGTAAATTGCCGATTGTTTTCAGAACAGCTTGCATCACAATTAACTATTTTTTGCCAGACATTCATTGTGGGGAAAAAAGTGATTTTCTCGGCGCGTTAAGCATTTTGAGTAATTTGCCGATTGCTTTCAGAACTGCTTGCATTGAAATTTACTATTTTTTGCCAGACATTCATTGTGGAACAACAGTGATTTTCACTGCGCGTTCAGCATTTTGAGCAATATGCCGGTTGGTTTCAGAACGGCTTGCATTGAAATTTACTATTTTTTGCCAGACATTCATTGTGGCAAGAAAGTGATTTTCTCGGCGAGTTAAGCATTTTCAGTAATTTGCAGATTGGTTTCAGAACGGCTTGCATCACAATTAACTATTTTTTGCCAGGCGTTCATTGTGGAACAAAAGTGATTTTCTCGGCGAGTTCAGCATTTTGAGTAATTTGCCGATGGCTTTCAGAACGTCTTGCATCAAAATTAACTATTTTTTGCAAGCCATTCATTTTGGAAAAAAAGTGTATTTCTAGGCGAGTTAAGCATTTTGAGTAATTTGCCCATTGCTTTCAGAACGGCTTGCATTGAAATTTAGTATTTTTTGCCAGACTTTCATTGTGGGAAAAAGGTGATTTTCTCGGCGAGTTAAGCATTTTGAGTAATTTGCCGATTGGTTTCAGAACGGCTTGCATCACAATTAACTATTTTTTGCCAGGCGTTCATTGTGGAACAAAAGTGATTTTCTCGGCGAGTTCAGCATTTTGAGTAATTTGCCGATTGGTTTCAGAACGGCTTGCAACACAATTAACTATTTTTTGCCAGGCATTCATTGTGGAACATAAGTGATTTTCTCGGCGAGTTAAGCATTTTGAGTAGTTTGCCGATTGCTTTCAGAACGGCTTGCATTGAAATTTACTATTTTTTGCCAGACATTCATTGTGGGGAAAAAAGTAATTTTCTCGGCGAGTTCAGCATTTTGAGTAAATTGCCGATTGGTTTCAGAACGGCTTGCATCACAATTAACTATTTTTTGCCAGACATTCATTGTGGGGAAAAAAAGTGATTTTCTCGGCGCGTTAAGCATTTTGAGTAATTTGCCGATCGGTTTCAGAACGGCTTGCATCACAATTTACTATTTTTTGCCAGATATTCATTGTGGAACCAAAGTGATTTTCTCGGCGAGTTAAGCATTTTGAGTATTTTGCCGATTGTTTTCAGAACGGCTTGCATTGAAATTTACTATTTTTTGCCTGGCATTAATTGTGGAACAAAAGTGATTTTCTCGGCGAGTTAAGCATTTTGAGCAATTTGCCGATTGGTTTCAGATCGGTTTGCATCACAATTAACTATTTTTGCCAGACATTCATTGTTGAAAAAAACTGATTTTCTCGGCGAGTTATGCATTTTGAGTAATTTGCCGGTTGGTTTCAGAACAACTTGCATTAAAATGTACTACTTTTTGCCAGACATTCATTGTGGCAAGAAAGTGATTTTCTCAGCGAGTTAAGCATTTTGAGTAATTTGCCGATTGGTTTCAGAACGTCGTGCATCAAAATTAACTATTGTTTGCCAGACATTCACTTGGGAAAAAAAGTGATTTTCTCGGCGAGTTAAGCATTTTGAGTAATTTGCTGATTGGTATCAGAACGTCTTGCGTCAAAATTACTATTTTTTGCCAGACATTCATTGTGAAAAAAAACTGATTTTCTCGGCGAGTTAAACATTTTGCGTAATTTGCCGATTGGTTTCAGAACGGCTTGCATTGAAATTAACTATTTTTTGCCAGTCATTCATTGTGGAACAAAAGTGATTTTCTCGGCGAGTTAAGCATTTTGAGAAATTTGCCGATTGGTTTCAGAACGGCTTGGATCAAAATGAACTATTTTTTG
Organism: Scyliorhinus torazame; assembly: GCF_047496885.1. Taxonomy (NCBI): domain Eukaryota; kingdom Metazoa; phylum Chordata; class Chondrichthyes; order Carcharhiniformes; family Scyliorhinidae; genus Scyliorhinus; species Scyliorhinus torazame. The sequence goes on from NC_092725.1 coordinate 43,204,786, forward strand.
CCAGACATTCATTTTGGAAAAAAAGTGATTTTCTCGGCGCGTTAAGCATTTTGAGTAATTTGCCGATTGGTTTCAGAACGGCGTGCATCAAAATTAACTATTTTTTGGCAGGCATTGATTGTGGAAAAAAACTGATTTTCTCTGCGAGTTAAGCATTTTGAGTAATTTGCCGATTGGTTTCAGAACGGCTTGCTTTGAAATTTACTATTTTTTGCCAGACATTCATTGTGGGAAAAAGGTGATTTTCTCGGCGAGTTAAGCATTTTGAGTAATTTACCGATTGGTATCAGAACGGCTTGCATTGAAATTTACTATTTTTTGCCAGACATTCATTGTGGAACAAAAATGATTTTCTCGCCGAGTTAAGCATTTTCAGCAATTTCCCGATTGTTTTCAGAACGGCTTGCATTGAAATTTACTATTTTTTGCCAGACATTCATTGTGGGAAAAAGGTGATTTTCTCGGCGAGTTAAGCATTTTGAGTAATTTGCCGATTGGTTTCAGAACGGCTTGCATCACAATTAACTATTTTTTGCCAGGCGTTCATTGTGGAACAAAAGTGATTTTCTCGGCGAGTTAAGCATTTTAATTTGCCGATTGGTTTCAGAACGGCTTGCAACACATTTAACTATTTTTTGTCAGGCATTCATTATTGAACAAAAGTGATTTTCTCGGCGAGTTAAGCATTTTGAGTAGTTTGCCGATTGCTTTCAGAACGGCTTGCATTGAAATTTACTATTTTTTGACAGTCATTCATTGTGGGAAAAACGTGATTTTCTCGGCGAGTTAAGCATTTTGAGTAATTCGCCGATCGCTTTCAGAACGGCTTGCATCAAAATTAACTATTTTTGCCAGACAATCATGTGCAAAGAAAGTGATTTGCTCGGCGAGTTAAGCATTTTGAGTAATTTGCCGATTGGTTTCAGAACGACTTGCATCAAAATTAACTATTTTTTGCCAGACATTCATTGTGGGGAAAAAAGTGATTTTCTCGGCGCCTTAAGCATTTTGAGTAATTTGCCGATCGGTTTCAGAACGGCTTGCTTTGAAATTTACTATTTTTTGCCAGACATTCATTGTGGGAAAAAGGTGATTTTCTCGGCGAGTTAAGCATTTTGAGTAATTTACCGATTGGTATCAGAACGGCTTGCATTGGAATTTACTATTTTTTGCCAGACATTCATTGTGGAACAAAAATGATTTTCTCGCCGAGTTAAGCATTTTCAGCAATTTCCCGATTGTTTTCAGAACGGCTTGCATTGAAATTTACTATTTTTTGCCAGACATTCATTGTGGGAAAAAGGTGATTTTCTCGGCGAGTTAAGCATTTTGAGTAATTTGCCGATTGGTTTCAGAACGGCTTGCATCACAATTAACTATTTTTTGCCAGGCGTTCATTGTGGGGAAAAAAGTGATTTTCTCGGCGCGTTATGCATTTTGAGTAATTTGCCGATCGGTTTCAGAACGGCTTGCATCACAATTTAATATTTTTTGCCAGATATTGATTGTGGAACCAAAGTGATTTTCTCGGCGAGTTAAGCATTTTGAGCATTTTGCCGATTGTTTTCAGAACGGCTTGCATTGAAATTTACTGTTTTTTGCCAGACATTCATTGTGGGAACAAGGTGATTTTCTCGGCGAGTTAAGCATTTTGAGAAATTTGCCGATTGGTTTCAGAACGGCTTGCATCACAATTAACTATTTTTTGCCTGGCATTCATTGTGGAACAAAAGTGATTTTCTCGGCGAGTTAAGCATTTTGAGTAATTTGCTGATTGGTATCAGAACGTCTTGCGTCAAAATTACTATTTTTTGCCAGACATTCATTGTGAAAAAAAACTGATTTTCTCGGCGAGTTAAGCATTTTGAGTAATTTGCCGATGGCTTTCAGAACGGCTTGCATCAAAATTAACTATTTTTTGCCAGACATTTATTTTTGGAAAAAAAGTGATTTTTTCGGCGCGTTAAGCATTTTGAGTAATTTGCCGATTGGTTTCAGAACGGCTTGCATCAAAATTAATTATTTTTTGCCAAACATTCATTTGGGAAAAAAGTTATTTTCTCGGCGCGTTAAGCATTTTGAGTAATTTGCCGATTGCTTTCAGAACTGCTTGCATTGAAATTTACTATTTTTTGCCAGACATTCATTGTGGAACAAAAGTGATTTTCACGGCGCGTTCAGCATTTTGAGCAATTTGCCGGTTGGTTTCAGAACGGCTTGCATTGAAATTTACTATTTTTTGCCAGACATTCATTGTGGCAAGAAAGTGATTTTCTCGGCGAGTAAAGCATTTTGAGTAATTTGCCGATGGCTTTCAGAACGTCTTGCATCAAAATTAACTATTTTTTACCAGCCATTCATTTTGGAAAAAAGTGTATTTCTCGGCGAGTTAAGCATTTTGAGTAATTTGCGGATTGCTTTCAGAACGGCTTGCATTGAAATTTACTATTTTTTGCCAGACATTCATTGTGGGGAAAAAAGTAATTTTCTCGGCGCGTTAAGCATTTTGAGTAATTTGCCGATCGGTTTCAGAACGGCTTGCATTGAAATTTTCTATTTTTTGCCAGACATTCATTGTGGAACCAAAGTGATTTTCTCGGCGAGTTAAGCATTTTGAGCATTTTGCCCATTGTTTTCAGAACGGCTTGCATTGAAATTTACTATTTTTTGCCAGACATTCATTGTGGGAAAAAGCTGATTTTCTCGGCGAGTTAAGCATTTTGAGTAATTTGCCGATTGGTTTCAGAACGGCTTGCATCACAATTAACTATTTTTTGCCTGGCATTCATTGTGGAACAAAAGTGATTTTCTCGGCGAGTTATGCATTTTGAGTAATTTGCCGGTTGGTTTCAGAACAGCTTGCATCACAATTAACTATTTTTTGCCAGGCGTTCATTGTGGGGAAAAAAGTGATTTTCTCGGCGCGTTATGCATTTTGAGTAATTTGCCGATCGGTTTCAGAACGGCTTGCATCACAATTTAATATTTTTTGCCAGATATTCATTGTGGAACCAAAGTGATTTTCTCGGCGAGTTAAGCATTTTGAGCATTTTGCCGATTGTTTTCAGAACGGCTTGCATTGAAATTTACTGTTTTTTGCCAGACATTCATTGTGGGAAAAAGGTGATTTTCTCGGCGAGTTAAGCATTTTGAGTAATTTGCCGATTGGTTTCAGAACGGCTTGCATCACAATTAACTATTTTTTGCCTGGCATTCATTGTGGAACAAAAGTGATTTTCTCGGCGAGTTAAGCATTTTGAGTAATTTGCTGATTGGTATCAGAACGTCTTGCGTCAAAATTACTATTTTTTGCCAGACATTCATTGTGAAAAAAAACTGATTTTCTCGGCGAGTTAAGCATTTTGAGTAATTTGCCGATGGCTTTCAGAACGGCTTGCATCAAAATTAACTATTTTTTGCCAGACATTTATTTTTGGAAAAAAAGTGATTTTTTCGGCGCGTTAAGCATTTTGAGTAATTTGCCGATTGGTTTCAGAACGGCTTGCATCAAAATTAATTATTTTTTGCCAAACATTCATTTGGGAAAAAAGTTATTTTCTCGGCGCGTTAAGCATTTTGAGTAATTTGCCGATTGCTTTCAGAACTGCTTGCATTGAAATTTACTATTTTTTGCCAGACATTCATTGTGGAACAAAAGTGATTTTCACGGCGCGTTCAGCATTTTGAGCAATTTGCCGGTTGGTTTCAGAACGGCTTGCATTGAAATTTACTATTTTTTGCCAGACATTCATTGTGGCAAGAAAGTGATTTTCTCGGCGAGTAAAGCATTTTGAGTAATTTGCCGATGGCTTTCAGAACGTCTTGCATCAAAATTAACTATTTTTTACCAGCCATTCATTTTGGAAAAAAGTGTATTTCTCGGCGAGTTAAGCATTTTGAGTAATTTGCCGATCGGTTTCAGAACGGCTTGCATTGAAATTTTCTATTTTTTGCCAGACATTCATTGTGGAACCAAAGTGATTTTCTCGGCGAGTTAAGCATTTTGAGCATTTTGCCCATTGTTTTCAGAACGGCTTGCATTGAAATTTACTATTTTTTGCCAGACATTCATTGTGGGAAAAAGCTGATTTTCTCGGCGAGTTAAGCATTTTGAGTAATTTGCCGATTGGTTTCAGAACGTCGTGCATCAAAATTAACTATTGTTTGCCAGACATTCACTTGGGAAAAAAAGTGATTTTCTCGGCGAGTTAAGCATTTTGAGTAATTTGCCGATTGGTTTCAGAACGGCTTGCATTGAAATTTACTATTTTTTGCCAGACATTCATTGAGGAACAAAAGTGATTTTCTCGACGAATTAAGCATTTTGAGTAATTTGCCGATTGATTTCAGAACGGCTTGCATTGAAATTTACTATTTTTTGCCAGACATTCATTGTGGGAAAAAGGTGATTTTCTCGGCGAGTTAAGCATTTTGAGTAATTTGCCGATTGGTTTCAGAACGGCTTGCATCACAATTAACTATTTTTTGCCAGGCGTTCATTGTGGAACAAAAGTGATTTTCTCGGCGAGTTAAGCATTTTAATTTGCCGGTTGGTTTCAGAACGGCTTGCAACACAATTAACTATTTTTTGCCAGGCATTCATTATTGAACAAAAGTGATTTTCTCGGCGAGTTAAGCATTTTGAGTAGTTTGCCGATTGCTTTCAGAACGGCTTGCATTGAAATTAACTATTTTTTGACAGACATTCATTGTGGGAAAAACGTGATTTTCTCGGCGAGTTAAGCATTTTGAGTAATTCGCCGATCGCTTTCAGAACGGCTTGCATCAAAATTAACTATTTTTGACAGACAATCATGTGCAAAGAAAGTGATTTGCTCGGCGAGTTAAGCATTTTGAGTAATTTGCCGATTGGTTTCAGAACGACTTGCATCAAAATTAACTATTTTTTGCCAGACATTCATTGTGGGGAAAAAAGTGATTTTCTCGGCGCCTTAAGCATTTTGAGTAATTTGCCGATTGTTTTCAGAACGGCTTGCATTGAAATTTACTATTTTTTGCCAGACATTCATTGTGGGAAAAAGGTGATTTTCTCGGCGAGTTAAGCATTTTGAGTAAATTGCCGATTGGTTTCAGAACAGCTTGCATCACAATTAACTATTTTTTGCCAGACATTCATTGTGGGGAAAAAAGTGATTTTCTCGGCGCGTTATGCATTTTGAGTAATTTGCCGATCGGTTTCAGAGATGCTTGCATCACAATTTACTATTTTTTGCCAGATATTCATTGTGGAACCAAAGTGATTTTCTCGGCGAGTTAAGCATTTTGAGCATTTTGCCGATTGTTTTCAGAACGGCTTGCATTGAAATTAACTATTTTTTCCCTGGCATTCATTGTGGAACAAAAGTGATTTTCTCGGCGAGTTAAGCATTTTGAGCAATTTGCCGATTGGTTTCAGATCGGTTTGCATCATAATTAACTATTTTTTGCCAGACATTCATTGTTGAAAAAAACTGATTTTCTCGGCGAGTTATGCATTTTGAGTAATTTGCAGGTTGGTTTTAGAACAGCTTGCATTAAAATGTACTACTTTTTGCCAGACATTCATTGTGGCAAGAAAGTGATTTTCTCAGCGAGTTAAGCATTTTGAGTAATTTGCCGATTGGTTTCAGAACGTCGTGCATCAAAATTAACTATTGTTTGCCAGACATTCACTTGGGAAAAAAAGTGATTTTCTCGGCGAGTTAAGCATTTTGAGTAATTTGCTGATTGGTATCAGAACGTCTTGCGTCAAAATTACTATTTTTTGCCAGACATTCGTTGTGAAAAAAAACTGATTTTCTCGGCGAGTTAAACATTTCGCGTAATTTGCCGATTGGTTTCAGAACGGCTTGCATTGAAATTAACTATTTTTTGCCAGTCATTCATTGTGGAACAAAAGTGATTTTCTCGGCGAGTTAATCATTTTGAGAAATTTGCCGATTGGTTTCAGAACGGCTTGGATCAAAATGAACTATTTTTTGCCAGGCATTCATTGTGGGGAAAAAAGTGATTTACTCGGCGCCTTAAGCATTTTGAGTAATTTGCCGATCGGTTTCAGAACGGCTTGCATCACAATTTACTATTTTTTGCCAGACATTCATTCTGGAACAAAAGTGATTTTCTCGGCGACTTAAGCATTTTGAGCATTTTGCCGATTGTTTTCAGAACGGCTTGCATTGAAATTTACTATTTTTTGCCAGACATTCATTGTGGGAAAAAGGTGATTTTCTCGGCGAGTTAAGCATTTTGAGTAAATTGCCGATTGGTTTCAGAACAGCTTGCATCACAATTAACTATTTTTTGCCAGACATTCATTGTGGGGAAAAAAGTGATTTTCTCGGCGCGTTATGCATTTTGAGTAATTTGCCGATCGGTTTCAGAGATGCTTGCATCACCATTTACTATTTGTTGCCAGATATTCATTGTGGAACCAAAGTGATTTTCTCGGCGAGTTAAGCATTTTGAGCATTTTGCCGATTGTTTTCAGAACGGCTTGCATTGAAATTTACTATTTTTTGCCAGACATTCATTGTGGGAAAAAGGTGATTTTCTCGGCGAGTTAAGCATTTTGAGTAATTTGCCGATTGGTTTCAGAACGGCTTGCATCACAATTAACTATTTTTTCCCTGGCATTCATTGTGGAACAAAAGTGATTTTCTCGGCGAGTTAAGCATTTTGAGCAATTTGCCGATTGGTTTCAGATCGGTTTGCATCACAATTAACTATTTTTTGCCAGACATTCATTGTTGAAAAAAACTGATTTTCTCGGCGAGTTATGCATTTTGAGTAATTTGCCGGTTGGTTTCAGAACAGCTTGCATTAAAATGTACTACTTTTTGCCAGACATTCATTGTGGCAAGAAAGTGATTTTCTCAGCGAGTTAAGCATTTTGAGTAATTTGCCGATTGGTTTCAGAATGTCGTGCATTGAAATTTACTATTTTTTGCCAGACATTCATTGTGGGAAAAAGGTGATTTTCTCGGCGAGTTAAGCATTTTGAGTAAATTGCCGATTGGTTTCAGAACGGCTTGCATCACAATTAACTATTTTTTGCCAGACATTCATTGTGGGGAAAAAAAGTGATTTTCTCGGCGCGTTAAGCATTTTGAGTAATTTGCCGATCGGTTTCAGAACTGCTTGCATTGAAATTTACTATTTTTTTGCCAGACATTCATTGTGGAACAAAAATGATTTTCTCGGCGAGTTAGGCATTTTGAGTAATTTGCCGATTGGTTTCAGAACGGCTTGCATCACAATTAACTATTTTTTCCAGGCATTCATTGTGGAACAAAATGATTTTCTCGGCGAGTTAAGCATTTTGAGTAGTTTGCCGATTGCTTTCAGAACGGCTTGCATTGAAATTTACTATTTTTTGCCAGATATTCATTGTGGAACCAAAGTGATTTTCTCGGCGAGTTAAGCATTTTGAGCATTTTGCCGATTGTTTTCAGAACGGCTTGCATTGAAATTTACTATTTTTTGCCAGACATTCATTGTGGGAAAAAGGTGATTTTCTCGGCGAGTTAAGCATTTTGAGTAATTTGCCGATTGGTTTCAGAACGGCTTGCATCACAATTAACTATTTTTTCCCTGGCAATCATTGTGGAACAAAAGTGATTTTCTCGGCGAGTTAAGCATTTTGAGCAATTTGCCGATTGGTTTCAGATCGGTTTGCATCACAATTAACTATTTTTTGCCAGACATTCATTGTTGAAAAAAACTGATTTTCTCGGCGAGTTATGCATTTTGAGTAATTTGCCGGTTGGTTTCAGAACAGCTTGCATTAAAATGTACTACTTTTTGCCAGACATTCATTGTGGCAAGAAAGTGATTTTCTCAGCGAGTTAAGCATTTTGAGTAATTTGCCGATTGGTTTCAGAACGTCGTGCATCAAAATTAACTATTGTTTGCCAGACATTCACTTGGGAAAAAAAGTGATTTTCTCGGCGAGTTAAACATTTTGCGTAATTTGCCGATTGGTTTCAGAACGGCTTGCATTGAAATTAACTATTTTTTGCCAGACATTCATTGTGGAACAAAAGTGATTTTCTCGGCGAGTTAAGCATTTTGAGTAATTTGCCGATGGCCTTCAGAACGGCTTGCATCAAAATTAACTATTTTTTGCCAGACATTTATTTTTGGAAAAATGTGATTTTTTGGGCGCGTTAAGCATTTTGAGTAATTTGCCGATTGGTTTCAGAACGGCTTGCATCAAAATTAATTATTTTTTTCCAAACATTCATTTGGGAAAAAAGTTATTTTCTCGGCGCGTTAAGCATTTTGAGTAATTTGCCGATTGCTTTCAGAACTGCTTGCATTGAAATTTACTATTTTTTGCCAGACATTCATTGTGGAACAAAAGTGATTTTCACGGCGCGTTCAGCATTTTGAGCAATTTGCCGGTTGGTTTCAGAACGGCTTGCATTGAAATTTACTATTTTTTGCCAGACATTCATTGTGGCAAGAAAGTGATTTTCTCGGCATGTTAAGCATTTTCAGTAATTTGCAGATTGGTTTCAGAACGGCTTGCATTGAAATTTACTATTTTTTGCCAGACATTCATTGAGGAACAAAAGTGCTTTTCTCGGCGAGTAAAGCATTTTGAGTAATTTGCCGATGGCTTTCAGAACGTCTTGCATCAAAATTAACTATTTTTTGCCAGCCATTCATTTTGGAAAAAAGTGTATTTCTCGGCGAGTTAAGCATTTTGAGTAATTTGCGGATTGCTTTCAGAACGGCTTGCATTGAAATTTACTATTTTTTGCCAGACATTCATTGTGGGGAAAAAAGTAATTTTCTCGGCGCGTTAAGCATTTTGAGTAATTTGCCGATCGGTTTCAGAACGGCTTGCATCACAATTAACTATTTTTTGCCTGGCATTCATTGTGGAACAAAAGTGATTTTCTCGGCGAGTTATGCATTTTGAGTAATTTGCCGGTTGGTTTCAGAACAGCTTGCATTAAAATGTACTACTTTTTGCCAGACATTCATTGTGGCAAGACAGTGATTTTCTCAGCAAGTTAAGCATTTTGAGTAATTTGCCGATTGGTTTCAGAACGTCGTGCATCAAAATTAACTATTGTTTGCCAGACATTCACTTGGGAAAAAAAGTGATTTTCTCGGCGAGTTAAGCATTTTGAGTAATTTGCCGATTGGTTTCAGAACGGCTTGCATTGAAATTTACTATTTTTTGCCAGACATTCATTGAGGAACAAAAGTGATTTTCTCGACGAATTAAGCATTTTGAGTAATTTGCCGATTGGTTTCAGAACGGCTTGCATTGAAATTTACTATTTTTTGCCAGACATTCATTGTGGGAAAAAGGTGATTTTCTCGGCGAGTTAAGCATTTTGAGTAATTTGCCGATTGGTTTCAGAACGGCTTGCATCACAATTAACTATTTTTTGCCAGGCGTTCATTGTGGAACAAAAGTGATTTTCTCGGCGAGTTAAGCATTTTAATTTGCCGGTTGGTTTCAGAACGGCTTGCAACACAATTAACTATTTTTTGCCAGGCATTCATTATTGAACAAAAGTGATTTTCTCGGCGCCTTAAGCATTTTGTGTAATTTGCCGATCGGTTTCAGAACGGCTTGCATTGAAATTTACTATTTTTTGCCAGACATTCATTGTGGGAAAAAGGTGATTTTCTCGGCGAGTTAAGCATTTTGAGTAAATTGCCGATTGGTTTCAGAACAGCTTGCATCACAATTAACTATTTTTTGCCAGACATTCATTGTGGGGAAAAAAGTGATTTTCTCGGCGCGTTATGCATTTTGAGTAATTTGCCGATCGGTTTCAGAGATGCTTGCATCACAATTTACTATTTTTTGCCAGATATTCATTGTGGTACCAAAGTGATTTTCTCGGCGAGTTAAGCATTTTGAGCATTTTGCCGATTGTTTTCAGAACGGCTTGCATTGACATTAACTATTTTTTCCCTGGCATTCATTGTGGAACAAAACTGATTTTCTCGGCGAGTTAAGCATTTTGAGCAATTTGCCGATTGGTTTCAGATCGGTTTGCATCATAATTAACTATTTTTTGCCAGACATTCATTGTTGAAAAAAACTGATTTTCTCGGCGAGTTATGCATTTTGAGTAATTTGCCGGTTGGTTTTAGAACAGCTTGCATTAAAATGTACTACTTTTTGCCAGACATTCATTGTGGCAAGAAAGTGATTTTCTCAGCGAGTTAAGCATTTTGAGTAATTTGCCGATTGGTTTCAGTACGTCGTGCATCAAAATTAACTATTGTTTGCCAGACATTCACTTGGGAAAAAAAGTGATTTTCTCGGCGAGTTAAGCATTTTGAGTAATTTGCTGATTGGTATCAGAACGTCTTGCGTCAAAATTACTATTTTTTGCCAGACATTCATTGTGAAAAAAAACTGATTTTCTCGGCGAGTTAAACATTTCGCGTAATTTGCCGATTGGTTTCAGAACGGCTTGCATTGAAATTAACTATTTTTTGCCAGTCATTCATTGTGGAACAAAAGTGATTTTCTCGGCGAGTTAAGCATTTTGAGAAATTTGCCGATTGGTTTCAGAACGGCTTGGATCAAAATGAACTATTTTTTGCCAGACATTCATTGTGGGGAAAAAAGTGATTTTCTCGGCGCCTTAAGCATTTTGAGTAATTTGCCGATCGGTTTCAGAACGGCTTGCATCACAATTTACTATTTTTTGCCAGACATTCATTCTGGAACAAAAGTGATTTTCTCGGCGACTTAAGCATTTTGAGCATTTTGCCGATTGTTTTCAGAACGGCTTGCATTGAAATTTAGTATTTTTTTCCAGACATTCATTGTGGGAAAAAGGTGATTTTCTCGGCGAGTTAAGCCTTTTGAGTAAATTGCCGATTGGTTTCAGAACAGCTTGCATCACAATTAACTATTTTTTGCCAGACATTCATTGTGGGGAAAAAAGTGATTTTCTCGGCGCGTTATGCATTTTGAGTAATTTGCCGATCGGTTTCAGAGATGCTTGCATCACCATTTACTATTTTTTGCCAGATATTCATTGTGGAACCAAAGTGATTTTCTCGGCGAGTTAAGCATTTTGAGCATTTTGCCGATTGTTTTCAGAACGGCTTGCATCAAAATTAATTATTTTTTACCAAACATTCATTTGGGAAAAAAGTTATTTTCTCGGCGCGTTAAGCATTTTGAGTAATTTGCCGATTGCTTTCAGAACTGCTTGCATTGAAATTTACTATTTTTTGCCAGACATTCATTGTGGAACAAAAGTGATTTTCACGGCGCGTTCAGCATTTTGAGCAATTTGCCGGTTGGTTTCAGAACGGCTTGCATTGAAATTTACTATTTTTTGCCAGACATTCATTGTGGCAAGAAAGTGATTTTCTCGGCATGTTAAGCATTTTCAGTAATTTGCAGATTGGTTTCAGAACGGCTTGCATTGAAATTTACTATTTTTAGCCACACATTCATTGAGGAACAAAAGTGCTTTTCTCGGCGAGTAAAGCATTTTGAGTAATTTGCCGATGGCTTTCAGAACGTCTTGCATCAAAATTAACTATTTTTTGCCAGCCATTCATTTTGGAAAAAAGTGTATTTCTCGGCGAGTTAAGCATTTTGAGTAATTTGCGGATTGCTTTCAGAACGGCTTGCATTGAAATTTACTATTTTTTGCCAGACATTCATTGTGGGGAAAAAAGTAATTTTCTCGGCGCGTTAAGCATTTTGAGTAATTTGCCGATCGGTTTCAGAACGGCTTGCATTGAAATTTACTATTTTTTGCCAGACATTCATTGTGGAACCAAAGTGATTTTCTCGGCGAGTTAAGCATTTTGAGTAATTTGCCGATGGCCTTCAGAACGGCTTGCATCAAAATTAACTATTTTTTGCCAGACATTTATTTTTGGAAAAATGTGATTTTTTTCGACGCGTTAAGCAGTTGGAGTAATTTGCCGATTGGTTTCAGAACGGCTTGCATCAAAATTAATTATTTTTTGCCAAACATTCATTTGGGAAAAAAGTTATTTTCTCGGCGCGTAAAGCATTTTCAGTAATTTGCCGATTGCTTTCAGAACTGCTTGCATTGAAATTTACTATTTTTTGCCAGACATTCATTGTGGAACAACAGTGATTTTCACGGCGCGTTCAGCATTTTGAGCAATTTGCCGGTTGGTTTCAGAACGGCTTGCATTGAAATTTACAATTTTTTGCCAGACATTCATTGTGGCAAGAAAGTGATTTTCTCGGCGAGTTAAGCATTTTCAGTAATTTGCAGATTGGTTTCAGAACGGCTTGCATTGAAATTTACTATATTTTGCCAGACATTCATTGAGGAACAAAAGTGCTTTTCTCGGCGAGTTAAGCATTTTGAGTAGTTTGCCGATTGCTTTCAGAACGGCTTGCATTGAAATGTACTATTTTTTGCCAGACATTCATTGTGGGAAAAAAGTAATTTTCTCGGCGAGTTAAGCATTTTGAGTAAATTGCCGATTGGTTTCAGAACAGCTTGCATCACAATTAACTATTTTTTGCCAGACATTTATTTTTGCAAAAATGTGATTTTTTCGGCGCGTTAAGCATTTTGAGTAATTTGCCGGTTGGTTTCAGAACGGCTTGCATCACAATTTACTATTTTTTGCCAGATATTCATTGTGGAACCAAAGTGATTTTCTCGGCGAGTTAAGCATTTTGAGCATTTTGCCGATTGTTTTCAGAACGGCTTGCATTGAAATTTACTATTTTTTGCCAGACATACTTTGTGGGAAAAAGCTGATTTTCTCGGCGAGTTAAGCATTTTGAGTAATTTGCCGATTGGTTTCAGAACGGCTTGCATCACAATTAACTATTTTTTGCCTGGCATTCATTGTGGAACAAAAGTGATTTTCTCGGCGAGTTATGCATTTTGAGTAATTTGCCGGTTGGTTTCAGAACAGCTTGCATTAAAATGTACTACTTTTTGCCAGACATGCATTGATGCAAGAAAGTGATTTTCTCATTAAGTTAAGCATTTTGAGTAATTTGCCGATTGGTTTCAGAACGTCGTGCATCAAAATTAACTATTGTTTGCCAGACATTCACTTGGGAAAAAAAGTGATTTTCTCGGCGAGTTAAGCATTTTGAGTAATTTGCTGATTGGTATCAGAACGTCTTGCGTCAAAATTACTATTTTTTGCCAGACATTCATTGTGGCAAGAAAGTGATTTTCTCGGCGAGTTAAGCATTTTCAGTAATTTGCAGATTGGTTTCGGAACGGCTTGCATTGAAATTAACTATTTTTTGCCAGCCATTCATTGAGGAACATAAGTGCTTTTCTCGGCGATTTAAGCATTTTGAGTAATTTGCCGATGGCTTTCAGAACGGCTTGCAACACAATTAACTATTTTTTGCCAGGCATTCATTGTGGAACATAAGTGATTTTCTAGGCGAGTTAATCATTTTGAGTAGTTTGCCGATTGCTTTCAGAACGGCTTGCATTGAAATTTACTATTTTTTGCCAGACATTCATTGTGGGGAAAAAAGTAATTTTCTCGGCGAGTTCAGCATTTTGAGTAAATTGCCGATTGGTTTCAGAACGGCTTGCATCACAATTAACTATTTTTTGCCAGACATTCATTGTGGGGAACAAAAGTGATTTTCTCGGCGCGTTAAGCATTTTGAGTAATTTGCCGATCGGTTTCAGAACGGTTTGCATTGAAATTTACTATTTTTTGCCAGACATTCATTGTGGAACCAAAGTGATTTTCTCGGCGAGTTAAGCATTTTGAGCATTTTGCCGATTGTTTTCAGAACGGCTTGCATTGAAATTTACTATTTTTTGCCAGACATTCATTGTGGGAAAAAGCTGATTTTCTCGGCGAGTTAAGCATTTTGAGTAATTTGCCGATTGGTTTCAGAACGGCTTGCATCACAATTAACTATTTTTTGCCTGGCATTCATTGTGGAACAAAAGTGATTTTCTCGGCGAGTTATGCATTTTGAGTAATTTGCCGGTTGGTTTCAGAACAGCTAGCATTAAAATGTACTACTTTTTGCCAGACATTCATTGTGGCAAGAAAGTGATTTTCTCAGCAAGTTAAGCATTTTGAGTAATTTGCCGATTGGTTTCAGAACGTCGTGCATCAAAATTAACTATTGTTTGCCAGACATTCACTTGGGAAAAAAAGTGATTTTCTCGGCGAGTTAAGCATTTTGAGTAATTTGCTGATTGGTATCAGAACGTCTTGCGTCAAAATTACTATTTTTTGCCAGACATTCATTGTGAAAAAAAACTGATTTTCTCGGCGAGTTATACATTTTGCGTAATTTGCCGATTGGTTTCAGAAAGGCTTGCATTGAAATTAACTATTTTTGCCAGACATTCATTGTGGAACAAAAGTGATTTTCTCGGCGAGTTAAGCATTTTGAGTAATTTGCCGATGGCCTTCAGAACGGCTTGCATCAAAATTAACTATTTTTTGCCAGACATTTATTTTTGGAAAAATGTGATTTTTTTCGGCGCGTTAAGCAGTTGGAGTAATTTGCCGATTGGTTTCAGAACGGCTTGCATCAAAATTAATTATTTTTTGCCAAACATTCATTTGGGAAAAAAGTTATTTTCTCGGCGCGTTAAGCATTTTCAGTAATTTGCCGATTGCTTTCAGAACTGCTTGCATTGAAATTTACTATTTTTTGCCAGACATTCATTGTGGCAAGAAAGTGATTTTCTCGGCGAGTTAAGCATTTTCAGTAATTTGCCGATTGGTTTCAGAACGGCTTGCATCACAATTTACTATTTTTTGCCAGATATTCATTGTGGAACCAAAGTGATTTTCTCGGCGAGTTAAGCATTTTGAGCATTTTGCCGATTGTTTTCAGAACGGCTTGCATTGAAATTTACTATTTTTTGCCAGACATTCTTTGTGGGAAAAAGCTGATTTTCTCGGCGAGTTAAGCATTTTGAGTAATTTGCCGATTGGTTTCAGAACGGCTTGCATCACAATTAACTATTTTTTGCCTGGCATTCATTGTGGAACAAAAGTGATTTTCTCGGCGAGTTATGCATTTTGAGTAATTTGCCGGTTGGTTTCAGAACAGCTTGCATTAAAATGTACTACTTTTTGCCAGACATTCATTGTGGCAAGAAAGTGATTTTCTCAGCGAGTTAAGCATTTTGAGTAATTTGCCGATTGGTTTCAGTACGTCGTGCATCAAAATTAACTATTGTTTGCCAGACATTCACTTGGGAAAAAAAGTGATTTTCTCGGCGAGTTCAGCATTTTGAGTAATTTGCTGATTGGTATCAGAACGTCTTGCGTCAAAATTACTATTTTTTGCCAGACATTCATTGTGAAAAAAAACTGATTTTCTCGGCGAGTTAAACATTTCGCGTAATTTGCCGATTGGTTTCAGAACGGCTTGCATTGAAATTAACTATTTTTTGCCAGTCATTCATTGTGGAACAAAAGTGATTTTCTCGGCGAGTTAAGCATTTTGAGAAATTTGCCGATTGGTTTCAGAACGGCTTGGATCAAAATGAACTATTTTTTGCCAGACATTCATTGTGGGGAAAAAAGTGATTTTCTCGGCGCCTTAAGCATTTTGAGTAATTTGCCGATCGGTTTCAGAACGGCTTGCATCACAATTTACTATTTTTTGCCAGACATTCATTCTGGAACAAAAGTGATTTTCTCGGCGACTTAAGCATTTTGAGCATTTTGCCGATTGTTTTCAGAACGGCTTGCATTGAAATTTAGTATTTTTTTCCAGACATTCATTGTGGGAAAAAGGTGATTTTCTCGGCGAGTTAAGCCTTTTGAGTAAATTGCCGATTGGTTTCAGAACAGCTTGCATCACAATTAACTATTTTTTGCCAGACATTCATTGTGGGGAAAAAAGTGATTTTCTCGGCGCGTTATGCATTTTGAGTAATTTGCCGATCGGTTTCAGAGATGCTTGCATCACCATTTACTATTTTTTGCCAGATATTCATTGTGGAACCAAAGTGATTTTCTCGGCGAGTTAAGCATTTTGAGCATTTTGCCGATTGTTTTCAGAACGGCTTGCATCAAAATTAATTATTTTTTGCCAAACATTCATTTGGGAAAAAAGTTATTTTCTCGGCGCGTTAAGCATTTTGAGTAATTTGCCGATTGCTTTCAGAACTGCTTGCATTGAAATTTACTATTTTTTGCCAGACATTCATTGTGGAACAAAAGTGATTTTCACGGCGCGTTCAGCATTTTGAGCAATTTGCCGGTTGGTTTCAGAACGGCTTGCATTGAAATTTACTATTTTTTGCCAGACATTCATTGTGGCAAGAAAGTGATTTTCTCGGCATGTTAAGCATTTTCAGTAATTTGCAGATTGGTTTCAGAACGGCTTGCATTGAAATTTACTATTTTTAGCCACACATTCATTGAGGAACAAAAGTGCTTTTCTCGGCGAGTAAAGCATTTTGAGTAATTTGCCGATGGCTTTCAGAACGTCTTGCATCAAAATTAACTATTTTTTGCCAGCCATTCATTTTGGAAAAAAGTGTATTTCTCGGCGAGTTAAGCATTTTGAGTAATTTGCGGATTGCTTTCAGAACGGCTTGCATTGAAATTTACTATTTTTTGCCAGACATTCATTGTGGGGAAAAAAGTAATTTTCTCGGCGCGTTAAGCATTTTGAGTAATTTGCCGATCGGTTTCAGAACGGCTTGCATTGAAATTTACTATTTTTTGCCAGACATTCATTGTGGAACCAAAGTGATTTTCTCGGCGAGTTAAGCATTTTGAGTAATTTGCCGATGGCCTTCAGAACGGCTTGCATCAAAATTAACTATTTTTTGCCAGACATTTATTTTTGGAAAAATGTGATTTTTTTCGACGCGTTAAGCAGTTGGAGTAATTTGCCGATTGGTTTCAGAACGGCTTGCATCAAAATTAATTATTTTTTGCCAAACATTCATTTGGGAAAAAAGTTATTTTCTCGGCGCGTAAAGCATTTTCAGTAATTTGCCGATTGCTTTCAGAACTGCTTGCATTGAAATTTACTATTTTTTGCCAGACATTCATTGTGGAACAACAGTGATTTTCACGGCGCGTTCAGCATTTTGAGCAATTTGCCGGTTGGTTTCAGAACGGCTTGCATTGAAATTTACAATTTTTTGCCAGAATTTCATTGTGGCAAGAAAGTGATTTTCTCGGCGAGTTAAGCATTTTCAGTAATTTGCAGATTGGTTTCAGAACGGCTTGCATTGAAATTTACTATATTTTGCCAGACATTCATTGAGGAACAAAAGTGCTTTTCTCGGCGAGTTAAGCATTTTGAGTAGTTTGCCGATTGCTTTCAGAACGGCTTGCATTGAAATTTACTATTTTTTGCCAGACATTCATTGTGGGAAAAAAGTAATTTTCTCGGCGAGTTAAGCATTTTGAGTAAATTGCCGATTGGTTTCAGAACAGCTTGCATCACAATTAACTATTTTTTGCCAGACATTTATTTTTGCAAAAATGTGATTTTTTCGGCGCGTTAAGCATTTTGAGTAATTTGCCGATTGGTTTCAGAACGGCTTGCATCACAATTTACTATTTTTTGCCAGATATTCATTGTGGAACCAAAGTGATTTTCTCGGCGAGTTAAGCATTTTGAGCATTTTGCCGATTGTTTTCAGAACGGCTTGCATTGAAATTTACTATTTTTTGCCAGACATACTTTGTGGGAAAAAGCTGATTTTCTCGGCGAGTTAAGCATTTTGAGTAATTTGCCGATTGGTTTCAGAACGGCTTGCATCACAATTAACTATTTTTTGCCTGGCATTCATTGTGGAACAAAAGTGATTTTCTCGGCGAGTTATGCATTTTGAGTAATTTGCCGGTTGGTTTCAGAACAGCTTGCATTAAAATGTACTACTTTTTGCCAGACATTCATTGATGCAAGAAAGTGATTTTCTCATTAAGTTAAGCATTTTGAGTAATTTGCCGATTGGTTTCAGAACGTCGTGCATCAAAATTAACTATTGTTTGCCAGACATTCACTTGGGAAAAAAAGTGATTTTCTCGGCGAGTTAAGCATTTTGAGTAATTTGCTGATTGGTATCAGAACGTCTTGCGTCAAAATTACTATTTTTTGCCAGACATTCATTGTGGCAAGAAAGTGATTTTCTCGGCGAGTTAAGCATTTTCAGTAATTTGCAGATTGGTTTCGGAACGGCTTGCATTGAAATTAACTATTTTTTGCCAGCCATTCATTGAGGAACATAAGTGCTTTTCTCGGCGATTTAAGCATTTTGAGTAATTTGCCGATGGCTTTCAGAACGGCTTGCAACACAATTAACTATTTTTTGCCAGGCATTCATTGTGGAACATAAGTGATTTTCTAGGCGAGTTAATCATTTTGAGTAGTTTGCCGATTGCTTTCAGAACGGCTTGCATTGAAATTTACTATTTTTTGCCAGACATTCATTGTGGGGAAAAAAGTAATTTTCTCGGCGAGTTCAGCATTTTGAGTAAATTGCCGATTGGTTTCAGAACGGCTTGCATCACAATTAACTATTTTTTGCCAGACATTCATTGTGGGGAACAAAAGTGATTTTCTCGGCGCGTTAAGCATTTTGAGTAATTTGCCGATCGGTTTCAGAACGGTTTGCATTGAAATTTACTATTTTTTGCCAGACATTCATTGTGGAACCAAAGTGATTTTCTCGGCGAGTTAAGCATTTTGAGCATTTTGCCGATTGTTTTCAGAACGGCTTGCATTGAAATTTACTATTTTTTGCCAGACATTCATTGTGGGAAAAAGCTGATTTTCTCGGCGAGTTAAGCATTTTGAGTAATTTGCCGATTGGTTTCAGAACGGCTTGCATCACAATTAACTATTTTTTGCCTGGCATTCATTGTGGAACAAAAGTGATTTTCTCGGCGAGTTATGCATTTTGAGTAATTTGCCGGTTGGTTTCAGAACAGCTAGCATTAAAATGTACTACTTTTTGCCAGACATTCATTGTGGCAAGAAAGTGATTTTCTCAGCAAGTTAAGCATTTTGAGTAATTTGCCGATTGGTTTCAGAACGTCGTGCATCAAAATTAACTATTGTTTGCCAGACATTCACTTGGGAAAAAAAGTGATTTTCTCGGCGAGTTAAGCATTTTGAGTAATTTGCTGATTGGTATCAGAACGTCTTGCGTCAAAATTACTATTTTTTGCCAGACATTCATTGTGAAAAAAAACTGATTTTCTCGGCGAGTTATACATTTTGCGTAATTTGCCGATTGGTTTCAGAAAGGCTTGCATTGAAATTAACTATTTTTGCCAGACATTCATTGTGGAACAAAAGTGATTTTCTCGGCGAGTTAAGCATTTTGAGTAATTTGCCGATGGCCTTCAGAACGGCTTGCATCAAAATTAACTATTTTTTGCCAGACATTTATTTTTGGAAAAATGTGATTTTTTTCGGCGCGTTAAGCAGTTGGAGTAATTTGCCGATTGGTTTCAGAACGGCTTGCATCAAAATTAATTATTTTTTGCCAAACATTCATTTGGGAAAAAAGTTATTTTCTCCGCGCGTTAAGCATTTTCAGTAATTTGCCGATTGCTTTCAGAACTGCTTGCATTGAAATTTACTATTTTTTGCCAGACATTCATTGTGGCAAGAAAGTGATTTTCTCGGCGAGTTAAGCATTTTCAGTAATTTGCCGATTGGTTTCAGAACGGCTTGCATCACAATTTACTATTTTTTGCCAGATATTCATTGTGGAACCAAAGTGATTTTCTCGGCGAGTTAAGCATTTTGAGCATTTTGCCGATTGTTTTCAGAACGGCTTGCATTGAAATTTACTATTTTTTGCCAGACATTCTTTGTGGGAAAAAGCTGATTTTCTCGGCGAGTTAAGCATTTTGAGTAATTTGCCGATTGGTTTCAGAACGGCTTGCATCACAATTAACTATTTTTTGCCTGGCATTCATTGTGGAACAAAAGTGATTTTCTCGGCGAGTTATGCATTTTGAGTAATTTGCCGGTTGGTTTCAGAACAGCTTGCATTAAAATGTACTACTTTTTGCCAGACATTCATTGATGCAAGAAAGTGATTTTCTCATTAAGTTAAGCATTTTGAGTAATTTGCCGATTGGTTTCAGAACGTCGTGCATCAAAATTAACTATTGTTTGCCAGACATTCACTTGGGAAAAAAAGTGATTTTCTCGGCGAGTTAAGCATTTTGAGTAATTTGCTGATTGGTATCAGAACGTCTTGCGTCAAAATTACTATTTTTTGCCAG
This sequence comes from Scyliorhinus torazame, assembly GCF_047496885.1. Taxonomy (NCBI): domain Eukaryota; kingdom Metazoa; phylum Chordata; class Chondrichthyes; order Carcharhiniformes; family Scyliorhinidae; genus Scyliorhinus; species Scyliorhinus torazame. The sequence continues at coordinate 43,225,000 of NC_092725.1, forward strand.
ACATTCATTGTGGCAAGAAAGTGATTTTCTCGGCGAGTTAAGCATTTTCAGTAATTTGCAGATTGGTTTCGGAACGGCTTGCATTGAAATTAACTATTTTTTGCCAGCCATTCATTGAGGAACATAAGTGCTTTTCTCGGCGATTTAAGCATTTTGAGTAATTTGCCGATGGCTTTCAGAACGTCTTGCATCAAAATTAACTATTTTTTGCCAGCCATTCATTTTGGAAAAAAGTGTATTTCTCGGCGAGTTAAGCATTTTGAGTAATTTGCGGATTGCTTTCAGAACGGCTTGCATTGAAATTTACTATTTTTTGCCAGACATTCATTGTGGGGAAAAAAGTAATTTTCTCGGCGCGTTAAGCATTTTGAGTAATTTGCCGATCGGTTTCAGAACGGCTTGCATTGAAATTTACTATTTTTTGCCAGACATTCATTGTGGAACCAAAGTGATTTTCTCGGCGAGTTAAGCATTTTGAGTAATTTGCCGATGGCCTTCAGAACGGCTTGCATCAAAATTAACTATTTTTTGCCAGACATTTATTTTTGGAAAAATGTGATTTTTTTCGACGCGTTAAGCAGTTGGAGTAATTTGCCGATTGGTTTCAGAACGGCTTGCATCAAAATTAATTATTTTTTGCCAAACATTCATTTGGGAAAAAAGTTATTTTCTCGGCGCGTAAAGCATTTTCAGTAATTTGCCGATTGCTTTCAGAACTGCTTGCATTGAAATTTACTATTTTTTGCCAGACATTCATTGTGGAACAACAGTGATTTTCACGGCGCGTTCAGCATTTTGAGCAATTTGCCGGTTGGTTTCAGAACGGCTTGCATTGAAATTTACAATTTTTTGCCAGACATTCATTGTGGCAAGAAAGTGATTTTCTCGGCGAGTTAAGCATTTTCAGTAATTTGCAGATTGGTTTCAGAACGGCTTGCATTGAAATTTACTATATTTTGCCAGACATTCATTGAGGAACAAAAGTGCTTTTCTCGGCGAGTTAAGCATTTTGAGTAGTTTGCCGATTGCTTTCAGAACGGCTTGCATTGAAATTTACTATTTTTTGCCAGACATTCATTGTGGGAAAAAAGTAATTTTCTCGGCGAGTTAAGCATTTTGAGTAAATTGCCGATTGGTTTCAGAACAGCTTGCATCACAATTAACTATTTTTTGCCAGACATTTATTTTTGCAAAAATGTGATTTTTTCGGCGCGTTAAGCATTTTGAGTAATTTGCCGATTGGTTTCAGAACGGCTTGCATCACAATTTACTATTTTTTGCCAGATATTCATTGTGGAACCAAAGTGATTTTCTCGGCGAGTTAAGCATTTTGAGCATTTTGCCGATTGTTTTCAGAACGGCTTGCATTGAAATTTACTATTTTTTGCCAGACATACTTTGTGGGAAAAAGCTGATTTTCTCGGCGAGTTAAGCATTTTGAGTAATTTGCCGATTGGTTTCAGAACGGCTTGCATCACAATTAACTATTTTTTGCCTGGCATTCATTGTGGAACAAAAGTGATTTTCTCGGCGAGTTATGCATTTTGAGTAATTTGCCGGTTGGTTTCAGAACAGCTTGCATTAAAATGTACTACTTTTTGCCAGACATTCATTGATGCAAGAAAGTGATTTTCTCATTAAGTTAAGCATTTTGAGTAATTTGCCGATTGGTTTCAGAACGTCGTGCATCAAAATTAACTATTGTTTGCCAGACATTCACTTGGGAAAAAAAGTGATTTTCTCGGCGAGTTAAGCATTTTGAGTAATTTGCTGATTGGTATCAGAACGTCTTGCGTCAAAATTACTATTTTTTGCCAGACATTCATTGTGGCAAGAAAGTGATTTTCTCGGCGAGTTAAGCATTTTCAGTAATTTGCAGATTGGTTTCGGAACGGCTTGCATTGAAATTAACTATTTTTTGCCAGCCATTCATTGAGGAACATAAGTGCTTTTCTCGGCGATTTAAGCATTTTGAGTAATTTGCCGATGGCTTTCAGAACGGCTTGCAACACAATTAACTATTTTTTGCCAGGCATTCATTGTGGAACATAAGTGATTTTCTAGGCGAGTTAATCATTTTGAGTAGTTTGCCGATTGCTTTCAGAACGGCTTGCATTGAAATTTACTATTTTTTGCCAGACATTCATTGTGGGGAAAAAAGTAATTTTCTCGGCGAGTTCAGCATTTTGAGTAAATTGCCGATTGGTTTCAGAACGGCTTGCATCACAATTAACTATTTTTTGCCAGACATTCATTGTGGGGAACAAAAGTGATTTTCTCGGCGCGTTAAGCATTTTGAGTAATTTGCCGATCGGTTTCAGAACGGTTTGCATTGAAATTTACTATTTTTTGCCAGACATTCATTGTGGAACCAAAGTGATTTTCTCGGCGAGTTAAGCATTTTGAGCATTTTGCCGATTGTTTTCAGAACGGCTTGCATTGAAATTTACTATTTTTTGCCAGACATTCATTGTGGGAAAAAGCTGATTTTCTCGGCGAGTTAAGCATTTTGAGTAATTTGCCGATTGGTTTCAGAACGGCTTGCATCACAATTAACTATTTTTTGCCTGGCATTCATTGTGGAACAAAAGTGATTTTCTCGGCGAGTTATGCATTTTGAGTAATTTGCCGGTTGGTTTCAGAACAGCTAGCATTAAAATGTACTACTTTTTGCCAGACATTCATTGTGGCAAGAAAGTGATTTTCTCAGCAAGTTAAGCATTTTGAGTAATTTGCCGATTGGTTTCAGAACGTCGTGCATCAAAATTAACTATTGTTTGCCAGACATTCACTTGGGAAAAAAAGTGATTTTCTCGGCGAGTTAAGCATTTTGAGTAATTTGCTGATTGGTATCAGAACGTCTTGCGTCAAAATTACTATTTTTTGCCAGACATTCATTGTGAAAAAAAACTGATTTTCTCGGCGAGTTATACATTTTGCGTAATTTGCCGATTGGTTTCAGAAAGGCTTGCATTGAAATTAACTATTTTTGCCAGACATTCATTGTGGAACAAAAGTGATTTTCTCGGCGAGTTAAGCATTTTGAGTAATTTGCCGATGGCCTTCAGAACGGCTTGCATCAAAATTAACTATTTTTTGCCAGACATTTATTTTTGGAAAAATGTGATTTTTTTCGGCGCGTTAAGCAGTTGGAGTAATTTGCCGATTGGTTTCAGAACGGCTTGCATCAAAATTAATTATTTTTTGCCAAACATTCATTTGGGAAAAAAGTTATTTTCTCCGCGCGTTAAGCATTTTCAGTAATTTGCCGATTGCTTTCAGAACTGCTTGCATTGAAATTTACTATTTTTTGCCAGACATTCATTGTGGCAAGAAAGTGATTTTCTCGGCGAGTTAAGCATTTTCAGTAATTTGCCGATTGGTTTCAGAACGGCTTGCATCACAATTTACTATTTTTTGCCAGATATTCATTGTGGAACCAAAGTGATTTTCTCGGCGAGTTAAGCATTTTGAGCATTTTGCCGATTGTTTTCAGAACGGCTTGCATTGAAATTTACTATTTTTTGCCAGACATTCTTTGTGGGAAAAAGCTGATTTTCTCGGCGAGTTAAGCATTTTGAGTAATTTGCCGATTGGTTTCAGAACGGCTTGCATCACAATTAACTATTTTTTGCCTGGCATTCATTGTGGAACAAAAGTGATTTTCTCGGCGAGTTATGCATTTTGAGTAATTTGCCGGTTGGTTTCAGAACAGCTTGCATTAAAATGTACTACTTTTTGCCAGACATTCATTGATGCAAGAAAGTGATTTTCTCATTAAGTTAAGCATTTTGAGTAATTTGCCGATTGGTTTCAGAACGTCGTGCATCAAAATTAACTATTGTTTGCCAGACATTCACTTGGGAAAAAAAGTGATTTTCTCGGCGAGTTAAGCATTTTGAGTAATTTGCTGATTGGTATCAGAACGTCTTGCGTCAAAATTACTATTTTTTGCCAGACATTCATTGTGGCAAGAAAGTGATTTTCTCGGCGAGTTAAGCATTTTCAGTAATTTGCAGATTGGTTTCGGAACGGCTTGCATTGAAATTAACTATTTTTTGCCAGCCATTCATTGAGGAACATAAGTGCTTTTCTCGGCGATTTAAGCATTTTGAGTAATTTGCCGATGGCTTTCAGAACGTCTTGCATCAAAATTAACTATTTTTTGCCAGCCATTCATTTTGGAAAAAAGTGTATTTCTCGGCGAGTTAAGCATTTTGAGTAATTTGCGGATTGCTTTCAGAACGGCTTGCATTGAAATTTACTATTTTTTGCCAGACATTCATTGTGGGGAAAAAAGTAATTTTCTCGGCGCGTTAAGCATTTTGAGTAATTTGCCGATCGGTTTCAGAACGGCTTGCATTGAAATTTACTATTTTTTGCCAGACATTCATTGTGGAACCAAAGTGATTTTCTCGGCGAGTTAAGCATTTTGAGTAATTTGCCGATGGCCTTCAGAACGGCTTGCATCAAAATTAACTATTTTTTGCCAGACATTTATTTTTGGAAAAATGTGATTTTTTTCGACGCGTTAAGCAGTTGGAGTAATTTGCCGATTGGTTTCAGAACGGCTTGCATCAAAATTAATTATTTTTTGCCAAACATTCATTTGGGAAAAAAGTTATTTTCTCGGCGCGTAAAGCATTTTCAGTAATTTGCCGATTGCTTTCAGAACTGCTTGCATTGAAATTTACTATTTTTTGCCAGACATTCATTGTGGAACAACAGTGATTTTCACGGCGCGTTCAGCATTTTGAGCAATTTGCCGGTTGGTTTCAGAACGGCTTGCATTGAAATTTACAATTTTTTGCCAGACATTCATTGTGGCAAGAAAGTGATTTTCTCGGCGAGTTAAGCATTTTCAGTAATTTGCAGATTGGTTTCAGAACGGCTTGCATTGAAATTTACTATATTTTGCCAGACATTCATTGAGGAACAAAAGTGCTTTTCTCGGCGAGTTAAGCATTTTGAGTAGTTTGCCGATTGCTTTCAGAACGGCTTGCATTGAAATTTACTATTTTTTGCCAGACATTCATTGTGGGAAAAAAGTAATTTTCTCGGCGAGTTAAGCATTTTGAGTAAATTGCCGATTGGTTTCAGAACAGCTTGCATCACAATTAACTATTTTTTGCCAGACATTTATTTTTGCAAAAATGTGATTTTTTCGGCGCGTTAAGCATTTTGAGTAATTTGCCGATTGGTTTCAGAACGGCTTGCATCACAATTTACTATTTTTTGCCAGATATTCATTGTGGAACCAAAGTGATTTTCTCGGCGAGTTAAGCATTTTGAGCATTTTGCCGATTGTTTTCAGAACGGCTTGCATTGAAATTTACTATTTTTTGCCAGACATACTTTGTGGGAAAAAGCTGATTTTCTCGGCGAGTTAAGCATTTTGAGTAATTTGCCGATTGGTTTCAGAACGGCTTGCATCACAATTAACTATTTTTTGCCTGGCATTCATTGTGGAACAAAAGTGATTTTCTCGGCGAGTTATGCATTTTGAGTAATTTGCCGGTTGGTTTCAGAACAGCTTGCATTAAAATGTACTACTTTTTGCCAGACATTCATTGATGCAAGAAAGTGATTTTCTCATTAAGTTAAGCATTTTGAGTAATTTGCCGATTGGTTTCAGAACGTCGTGCATCAAAATTAACTATTGTTTGCCAGACATTCACTTGGGAAAAAAAGTGATTTTCTCGGCGAGTTAAGCATTTTGAGTAATTTGCTGATTGGTATCAGAACGTCTTGCGTCAAAATTACTATTTTTTGCCAGACATTCATTGTGGCAAGAAAGTGATTTTCTCGGCGAGTTAAGCATTTTCAGTAATTTGCAGATTGGTTTCGGAACGGCTTGCATTGAAATTAACTATTTTTTGCCAGCCATTCATTGAGGAACATAAGTGCTTTTCTCGGCGATTTAAGCATTTTGAGTAATTTGCCGATGGCTTTCAGAACGGCTTGCAACACAATTAACTATTTTTTGCCAGGCATTCATTGTGGAACATAAGTGATTTTCTAGGCGAGTTAATCATTTTGAGTAGTTTGCCGATTGCTTTCAGAACGGCTTGCATTGAAATTTACTATTTTTTGCCAGACATTCATTGTGGGGAAAAAAGTAATTTTCTCGGCGAGTTCAGCATTTTGAGTAAATTGCCGATTGGTTTCAGAACGGCTTGCATCACAATTAACTATTTTTTGCCAGACATTCATTGTGGGGAACAAAAGTGATTTTCTCGGCGCGTTAAGCATTTTGAGTAATTTGCCGATCGGTTTCAGAACGGTTTGCATTGAAATTTACTATTTTTTGCCAGACATTCATTGTGGAACCAAAGTGATTTTCTCGGCGAGTTAAGCATTTTGAGCATTTTGCCGATTGTTTTCAGAACGGCTTGCATTGAAATTTACTATTTTTTGCCAGACATTCATTGTGGGAAAAAGCTGATTTTCTCGGCGAGTTAAGCATTTTGAGTAATTTGCCGATTGGTTTCAGAACGGCTTGCATCACAATTAACTATTTTTTGCCTGGCATTCATTGTGGAACAAAAGTGATTTTCTCGGCGAGTTATGCATTTTGAGTAATTTGCCGGTTGGTTTCAGAACAGCTAGCATTAAAATGTACTACTTTTTGCCAGACATTCATTGTGGCAAGAAAGTGATTTTCTCAGCAAGTTAAGCATTTTGAGTAATTTGCCGATTGGTTTCAGAACGTCGTGCATCAAAATTAACTATTGTTTGCCAGACATTCACTTGGGAAAAAAAGTGATTTTCTCGGCGAGTTAAGCATTTTGAGTAATTTGCTGATTGGTATCAGAACGTCTTGCGTCAAAATTACTATTTTTTGCCAGACATTCATTGTGAAAAAAAACTGATTTTCTCGGCGAGTTATACATTTTGCGTAATTTGCCGATTGGTTTCAGAAAGGCTTGCATTGAAATTAACTATTTTTGCCAGACATTCATTGTGGAACAAAAGTGATTTTCTCGGCGAGTTAAGCATTTTGAGTAATTTGCCGATGGCCTTCAGAACGGCTTGCATCAAAATTAACTATTTTTTGCCAGACATTTATTTTTGGAAAAATGTGATTTTTTTCGGCGCGTTAAGCAGTTGGAGTAATTTGCCGATTGGTTTCAGAACGGCTTGCATCAAAATTAATTATTTTTTGCCAAACATTCATTTGGGAAAAAAGTTATTTTCTCCGCGCGTTAAGCATTTTCAGTAATTTGCCGATTGCTTTCAGAACTGCTTGCATTGAAATTTACTATTTTTTGCCAGACATTCATTGTGGCAAGAAAGTGATTTTCTCGGCGAGTTAAGCATTTTCAGTAATTTGCCGATTGGTTTCAGAACGGCTTGCATCACAATTTACTATTTTTTGCCAGATATTCATTGTGGAACCAAAGTGATTTTCTCGGCGAGTTAAGCATTTTGAGCATTTTGCCGATTGTTTTCAGAACGGCTTGCATTGAAATTTACTATTTTTTGCCAGACATTCTTTGTGGGAAAAAGCTGATTTTCTCGGCGAGTTAAGCATTTTGAGTAATTTGCCGATTGGTTTCAGAACGGCTTGCATCACAATTAACTATTTTTTGCCTGGCATTCATTGTGGAACAAAAGTGATTTTCTCGGCGAGTTATGCATTTTGAGTAATTTGCCGGTTGGTTTCAGAACAGCTTGCATTAAAATGTACTACTTTTTGCCAGACATTCATTGATGCAAGAAAGTGATTTTCTCATTAAGTTAAGCATTTTGAGTAATTTGCCGATTGGTTTCAGAACGTCGTGCATCAAAATTAACTATTGTTTGCCAGACATTCACTTGGGAAAAAAAGTGATTTTCTCGGCGAGTTAAGCATTTTGAGTAATTTGCTGATTGGTATCAGAACGTCTTGCGTCAAAATTACTATTTTTTGCCAGACATTCATTGTGGCAAGAAAGTGATTTTCTCGGCGAGTTAAGCATTTTCAGTAATTTGCAGATTGGTTTCGGAACGGCTTGCATTGAAATTAACTATTTTTTGCCAGCCATTCATTGAGGAACATAAGTGCTTTTCTCGGCGATTTAAGCATTTTGAGTAATTTGCCGATGGCTTTCAGAACGGCTTGCAACACAATTAACTATTTTTTGCCAGGCATTCATTGTGGAACATAAGTGATTTTCTAGGCGAGTTAATCATTTTGAGTAGTTTGCCGATTGCTTTCAGAACGGCTTGCATTGAAATTTACTATTTTTTGCCAGACATTCATTGTGGGGAAAAAAGTAATTTTCTCGGCGAGTTCAGCATTTTGAGTAAATTGCCGATTGGTTTCAGAACGGCTTGCATCACAATTAACTATTTTTTGCCAGACATTCATTGTGGGGAACAAAAGTGATTTTCTCGGCGCGTTAAGCATTTTGAGTAATTTGCCGATCGGTTTCAGAACGGTTTGCATTGAAATTTACTATTTTTTGCCAGACATTCATTGTGGAACCAAAGTGATTTTCTCGGCGAGTTAAGCATTTTGAGCATTTTGCCGATTGTTTTCAGAACGGCTTGCATTGAAATTTACTATTTTTTGCCAGACATTCATTGTGGGAAAAAGCTGATTTTCTCGGCGAGTTAAGCATTTTGAGTAATTTGCCGATTGGTTTCAGAACGGCTTGCATCACAATTAACTATTTTTTGCCTGGCATTCATTGTGGAACAAAAGTGATTTTCTCGGCGAGTTATGCATTTTGAGTAATTTGCCGGTTGGTTTCAGAACAGCTAGCATTAAAATGTACTACTTTTTGCCAGACATTCATTGTGGCAAGAAAGTGATTTTCTCAGCAAGTTAAGCATTTTGAGTAATTTGCCGATTGGTTTCAGAACGTCGTGCATCAAAATTAACTATTGTTTGCCAGACATTCACTTGGGAAAAAAAGTGATTTTCTCGGCGAGTTAAGCATTTTGAGTAATTTGCTGATTGGTATCAGAACGTCTTGCGTCAAAATTACTATTTTTTGCCAGACATTCATTGTGAAAAAAAACTGATTTTCTCGGCGAGTTATACATTTTGCGTAATTTGCCGATTGGTTTCAGAAAGGCTTGCATTGAAATTAACTATTTTTGCCAGACATTCATTGTGGAACAAAAGTGATTTTCTCGGCGAGTTAAGCATTTTGAGTAATTTGCCGATGGCCTTCAGAACGGCTTGCATCAAAATTAACTATTTTTTGCCAGACATTTATTTTTGGAAAAATGTGATTTTTTTCGGCGCGTTAAGCAGTTGGAGTAATTTGCCGATTGGTTTCAGAACGGCTTGCATCAAAATTAATTATTTTTTGCCAAACATTCATTTGGGAAAAAAGTTATTTTCTCCGCGCGTTAAGCATTTTCAGTAATTTGCCGATTGCTTTCAGAACTGCTTGCATTGAAATTTACTATTTTTTGCCAGACATTCATTGTGGCAAGAAAGTGATTTTCTCGGCGAGTTAAGCATTTTCAGTAATTTGCAGATTGGTTTCAGAACGGTTTGCATTGAAATTTACTATATTTTGCCAGACATTCATTGAGGAACAAAAGTGCTTTTCTCGGCGAGTTAAGCATTTTGAGTAGTTTGCGGATTGCTTTCAGAACGGCTTGCATTGAAATTTACTATTTTTTGCCAGACATTCATTGTGGGAAAAAAGTAATTTTCTCGGCGAGTTAAGCATTTTGAGTAAATTGCCGATTGGTTTCAGAACAGCTTGCATCACAATTAACTATTTTTTGCCAGACATTTATTTTTGGAAAAATGTGATTTTTTCGGCGCGTTAAGCATTTTGAGTAATTTGCCGATTGGTTTCAGAACGGCTTGCATCAAAATTAATTATTTTTGCCAAACATTCATTTGGGAAAAAAGTTATTTTCTCGGCGCGTTAAGCATTTTGAGTAATTTGCCGATTGCCTTCAGAACTGCTTGCATTGAAATTTACTATTTTTTGCCAGACATTCATTGTGGAACAAAAGTGATTTTCACGGCGCGTTCAGCATTTTGAGCAATTTGCCGGTTGGTTTCCGAACGGCTTGCATTGAAATTTACTATTTTTTGCCAGACATTCATTGTGGCAAGAAAGTGATTTTCTCGGCGAGTTGAGCATTTTCAGTAATTTGCCGATCGGTTTCAGAACGGCTTGCATTGAAATTTACTATTTTTTGCCAGACATTCATTGTGGAACCAAAGTGATTTTCTCGGCGAGTTAAGCATTTTGAGCATTTTGCCGATTGTTTTCAGAACGGCTTGCATTGAAATTTACTATTTTTTGCCAGACATTCAGTGTGGGAAAAAGCTGATTTTCTCGGCGAGTTCAGCATTTTGAGTAATTTGCCGATTGGTTTCAGAACGGCTTGCATCACAATTAACTATTTTTTGCCTGGCATTCATTGTGGAACAAAAGTGATTTTCTCGGCGAGTTATGCATTTTGAGTAATTTGCTGATTGGTATCAGAACGTCTTGCGTCAAAATTACTATTTTTTGCCAGACATTCATTGTGGCAAGAAAGTGATTTTCTCGGCGAGTTAAGCATTTTCAGTAATTTGCAGATTGGTTTCGGAACGGCTTGCATTGAAATTAACTATTTTTTGCCAGCCATTCATTGAGGAACATAAGTGCTTTTCTCGGCGATTTAAGCATTTTGAGTAATTTGCCGATGGCTTTCAGAACGGCTTGCAACACAATTAACTATTTTTTGCCAGGCATTCATTGTGGAACATAAGTGATTTTCTCGGCGAGTTAATCATTTTGAGTAGTTTGCCGATTGCTTTCAGAACGGCTTGCATTGAAATTTACTATTTTTTGCCAGACATTCATTGTGGGGAAAAAAGTAATTTTCTCGGCGAGTTCAGCATTTTGAGTAAATTGCCGATTGGTTTCAGAACGGCTTGCATCACAATTAACTATTTTTTGCCAGACATTCATTGTGGGGAACAAAAGTGATTTTCTCGGCGCGTTAAGCATTTTGAGTAATTTGCCGATCGGTTTCAGAACGGTTTGCATTGAAATTTACTATTTTTTGCCAGACATTCATTGTGGAACCAAAGTGATTTTCTCGGCGAGTTAAGCATTTTGAGCATTTTGCCGATTGTTTTCAGAACGGCTTGCATTGAAATTTACTATTTTTTGCCAGACATTCATTGTGGGAAAAAGCTGATTTTCTCGGCGAGTTCAGCATTTTGAGTAAATTGCCGATTGGTTTCAGAACAGCTTGCATCACAATTAACTATTTTTTGCCAGACATTTATTTTTGGAAAAATGTGATTTTTTCGGCGCGTTAAGCATTTTGAGTAATTTGCCGATTGGTTTCAGAACGGCTTGCATCAAAATTAATTATTTTTGCCAAACATTCATTTGGGAAAAAAGTTATTTTCTCGGCGCGTTAAGCATTTTGAGTAATTTGCCGATTGCTTTCAGAACTGCTTGCATTGAAATTTACTATTTTTTGCCAGACATTCATTGTGGCAAGAAAGTGATTTTCTCGGCGAGTTAAGCATTTTCAGTAATTTGCCGATTGGTTTCAGAACGGCTTGCATCACAATTTACTATTTTTTGCCAGATATTCATTGTGGAACCAAAGTGATTTTCTCGGCGAGTTAAGCATTTTGAGCATTTTGCCGATTGTTTTCAGAACGGCTTGCATTGAAATTTACTATTTTTTGCCAGACATTCTTTGTGGGAAAAAGCTGATTTTCTCGGCGAGTTAAGCATTTTGAGTAATTTGCCGATTGGTTTCAGAACGGCTTGCATCACAATTAACTATTTTTTGCCTGGCATTCATTGTGGAACAAAAGTGATTTTCTCGGCGAGTTATGCATTTTGAGTAATTTGCCGGTTGGTTTCAGAACAGCTTGCATTAAAATGTACTACTTTTTGCCAGACATTCATTGATGCAAGAAAGTGATTTTCTCATTAAGTTAAGCATTTTGAGTAATTTGCCGATTGGTTTCAGAACGTCGTGCATCAAAATTAACTATTGTTTGCCAGACATTCACTTGGGAAAAAAAGTGATTTTCTCGGCGAGTTAAGCATTTTGAGTAATTTGCTGATTGGTATCAGAACGTCTTGCGTCAAAATTACTATTTTTTGCCAGACATTCATTGTGGCAAGAAAGTGATTTTCTCGGCGAGTTAAGCATTTTCAGTAATTTGCAGATTGGTTTCGGAACGGCTTGCATTGAAATTAACTATTTTTTGCCAGCCATTCATTGAGGAACATAAGTGCTTTTCTCGGCGATTTAAGCATTTTGAGTAATTTGCCGATGGCTTTCAGAACGGCTTGCAACACAATTAACTATTTTTTGCCAGGCATTCATTGTGGAACATAAGTGATTTTCTAGGCGAGTTAATCATTTTGAGTAGTTTGCCGATTGCTTTCAGAACGGCTTGCATTGAAATTTACTATTTTTTGCCAGACATTCATTGTGGGGAAAAAAGTAATTTTCTCGGCGAGTTCAGCATTTTGAGTAAATTGCCGATTGGTTTCAGAACGGCTTGCATCACAATTAACTATTTTTTGCCAGACATTCATTGTGGGGAACAAAAGTGATTTTCTCGGCGCGTTAAGCATTTTGAGTAATTTGCCGATCGGTTTCAGAACGGTTTGCATTGAAATTTACTATTTTTTGCCAGACATTCATTGTGGAACCAAAGTGATTTTCTCGGCGAGTTAAGCATTTTGAGCATTTTGCCGATTGTTTTCAGAACGGCTTGCATTGAAATTTACTATTTTTTGCCAGACATTCATTGTGGGAAAAAGCTGATTTTCTCGGCGAGTTAAGCATTTTGAGTAATTTGCCGATTGGTTTCAGAACGGCTTGCATCACAATTAACTATTTTTTGCCTGGCATTCATTGTGGAACAAAAGTGATTTTCTCGGCGAGTTATGCATTTTGAGTAATTTGCCGGTTGGTTTCAGAACAGCTAGCATTAAAATGTACTACTTTTTGCCAGACATTCATTGTGGCAAGAAAGTGATTTTCTCAGCAAGTTAAGCATTTTGAGTAATTTGCCGATTGGTTTCAGAACGTCGTGCATCAAAATTAACTATTGTTTGCCAGACATTCACTTGGGAAAAAAAGTGATTTTCTCGGCGAGTTAAGCATTTTGAGTAATTTGCTGATTGGTATCAGAACGTCTTGCGTCAAAATTACTATTTTTTGCCAGACATTCATTGTGAAAAAAAACTGATTTTCTCGGCGAGTTATACATTTTGCGTAATTTGCCGATTGGTTTCAGAAAGGCTTGCATTGAAATTAACTATTTTTGCCAGACATTCATTGTGGAACAAAAGTGATTTTCTCGGCGAGTTAAGCATTTTGAGTAATTTGCCGATGGCCTTCAGAACGGCTTGCATCAAAATTAACTATTTTTTGCCAGACATTTATTTTTGGAAAAATGTGATTTTTTTCGGCGCGTTAAGCAGTTGGAGTAATTTGCCGATTGGTTTCAGAACGGCTTGCATCAAAATTAATTATTTTTTGCCAAACATTCATTTGGGAAAAAAGTTATTTTCTCCGCGCGTTAAGCATTTTCAGTAATTTGCCGATTGCTTTCAGAACTGCTTGCATTGAAATTTACTATTTTTTGCCAGACATTCATTGTGGCAAGAAAGTGATTTTCTCGGCGAGTTAAGCATTTTCAGTAATTTGCAGATTGGTTTCAGAACGGTTTGCATTGAAATTTACTATATTTTGCCAGACATTCATTGAGGAACAAAAGTGCTTTTCTCGGCGAGTTAAGCATTTTGAGTAGTTTGCGGATTGCTTTCAGAACGGCTTGCATTGAAATTTACTATTTTTTGCCAGACATTCATTGTGGGAAAAAAGTAATTTTCTCGGCGAGTTAAGCATTTTGAGTAAATTGCCGATTGGTTTCAGAACAGCTTGCATCACAATTAACTATTTTTTGCCAGACATTTATTTTTGGAAAAATGTGATTTTTTCGGCGCGTTAAGCATTTTGAGTAATTTGCCGATTGGTTTCAGAACGGCTTGCATCAAAATTAATTATTTTTGCCAAACATTCATTTGGGAAAAAAGTTATTTTCTCGGCGCGTTAAGCATTTTGAGTAATTTGCCGATTGCCTTCAGAACTGCTTGCATTGAAATTTACTATTTTTTGCCAGACATTCATTGTGGAACAAAAGTGATTTTCACGGCGCGTTCAGCATTTTGAGCAATTTGCCGGTTGGTTTCCGAACGGCTTGCATTGAAATTTACTATTTTTTGCCAGACATTCATTGTGGCAAGAAAGTGATTTTCTCGGCGAGTTGAGCATTTTCAGTAATTTGCCGATCGGTTTCAGAACGGCTTGCATTGAAATTTACTATTTTTTGCCAGACATTCATTGTGGAACCAAAGTGATTTTCTCGGCGAGTTAAGCATTTTGAGCATTTTGCCGATTGTTTTCAGAACGGCTTGCATTGAAATTTACTATTTTTTGCCAGACATTCAGTGTGGGAAAAAGCTGATTTTCTCGGCGAGTTCAGCATTTTGAGTAATTTGCCGATTGGTTTCAGAACGGCTTGCATCACAATTAACTATTTTTTGCCTGGCATTCATTGTGGAACAAAAGTGATTTTCTCGGCGAGTTATGCATTTTGAGTAATTTGCTGATTGGTATCAGAACGTCTTGCGTCAAAATTACTATTTTTTGCCAGACATTCATTGTGGCAAGAAAGTGATTTTCTCGGCGAGTTAAGCATTTTCAGTAATTTGCAGATTGGTTTCGGAACGGCTTGCATTGAAATTAACTATTTTTTGCCAGCCATTCATTGAGGAACATAAGTGCTTTTCTCGGCGATTTAAGCATTTTGAGTAATTTGCCGATGGCTTTCAGAACGGCTTGCAACACAATTAACTATTTTTTGCCAGGCATTCATTGTGGAACATAAGTGATTTTCTCGGCGAGTTAATCATTTTGAGTAGTTTGCCGATTGCTTTCAGAACGGCTTGCATTGAAATTTACTATTTTTTGCCAGACATTCATTGTGGGGAAAAAAGTAATTTTCTCGGCGAGTTCAGCATTTTGAGTAAATTGCCGATTGGTTTCAGAACGGCTTGCATCACAATTAACTATTTTTTGCCAGACATTCATTGTGGGGAACAAAAGTGATTTTCTCGGCGCGTTAAGCATTTTGAGTAATTTGCCGATCGGTTTCAGAACGGTTTGCATTGAAATTTACTATTTTTTGCCAGACATTCATTGTGGAACCAAAGTGATTTTCTCGGCGAGTTAAGCATTTTGAGCATTTTGCCGATTGTTTTCAGAACGGCTTGCATTGAAATTTACTATTTTTTGCCAGACATTCATTGTGGGAAAAAGCTGATTTTCTCGGCGAGTTCAGCATTTTGAGTAAATTGCCGATTGGTTTCAGAACAGCTTGCATCACAATTAACTATTTTTTGCCAGACATTTATTTTTGGAAAAATGTGATTTTTTCGGCGCGTTAAGCATTTTGAGTAATTTGCCGATTGGTTTCAGAACGGCTTGCATCAAAATTAATTATTTTTGCCAAACATTCATTTGGGAAAAAAGTTATTTTCTCGGCGCGTTAAGCATTTTGAGTAATTTGCCGATTGCCTTCAGAACTGCTTGCATTGAAATTTACTATTTTTTGCCAGACATTCATTGTGGAACAAAAGTGATTTTCACGGCGCGTTCAGCATTTTGAGCAATTTGCCGGTTGGTTTCCGAACGGCTTGCATTGAAATTTACTATTTTTTGCCAGACATTCATTGTGGCAAGAAAGTGATTTTCTCGGCGAGTTGAGCATTTTCAGTAATTTGCCGATCGGTTTCAGAACGGCTTGCATTGAAATTTACTATTTTTTGCCAGACATTCATTGTGGAACCAAAGTGATTTTCTCGGCGAGTTAAGCATTTTGAGCATTTTGCCGATTGTTTTCAGAACGGCTTGCATTGAAATTTACTATTTTTTGCCAGACATTCATTGTGGGAAAAAGCTGATTTTCTCGGCGAGTTAAGCATTTTGAGTAATTTGCCGATTGGTTTCAGAACGGCTTGCATCACAATTAACTATTTTTTGCCTGGCATTCATTGTGGAACAAAAGTGATTTTCTCGGCGAGTTATGCATTTTGAGTAATTTGCCGGTTGGTTTCAGAACAGCTAGCATTAAAATGTACTACTTTTTGCCAGACATTCATTGTGGCAAGAAAGTGATTTTCTCAGCAAGTTAAGCATTTTGAGTAATTTGCCGATTGGTTTCAGAACGTCGTGCATCAAAATTAACTATTGTTTGCCAGACATTCACTTGGGAAAAAAAGTGATTTTCTCGGCGAGTTAAGCATTTTGAGTAATTTGCTGATTGGTATCAGAACGTCTTGCGTCAAAATTACTATTTTTTGCCAGACATTCATTGTGAAAAAAAACTGATTTTCTCGGCGAGTTATACATTTTGCGTAATTTGCCGATTGGTTTCAGAAAGGCTTGCATTGAAATTAACTATTTTTGCCAGACATTCATTGTGGAACAAAAGTGATTTTCTCGGCGAGTTAAGCATTTTGAGTAATTTGCCGATGGCCTTCAGAACGGCTTGCATCAAAATTAACTATTTTTTGCCAGACATTTATTTTTGGAAAAATGTGATTTTTTTCGGCGCGTTAAGCAGTTGGAGTAATTTGCCGATTGGTTTCAGAACGGCTTGCATCAAAATTAATTATTTTTTGCCAAACATTCATTTGGGAAAAAAGTTATTTTCTCCGCGCGTTAAGCATTTTCAGTAATTTGCCGATTGCTTTCAGAACTGCTTGCATTGAAATTTACTATATTTTGCCAGACATTCATTGAGGAACAAAAGTGCTTTTCTCGGCGAGTTAAGCATTTTGAGTAGTTTGCGGATTGCTTTCAGAACGGCTTGCATTGAAATTTACTATTTTTTGCCAGACATTCATTGTGGGAAAAAAGTAATTTTCTCGGCGAGTTAAGCATTTTGAGTAAATTGCCGATTGGTTTCAGAACAGCTTGCATCACAATTAACTATTTTTTGCCAGACATTTATTTTTGGAAAAATGTGATTTTTTCGGCGCGTTAAGCATTTTGAGTAATTTGCCGATTGGTTTCAGAACGGCTTGCATCAAAATTAATTATTTTTGCCAAACATTCATTTGGGAAAAAAGTTATTTTCTCGGCGCGTTAAGCATTTTGAGTAATTTGCCGATTGCCTTCAGAACTGCTTGCATTGAAATTTACTATTTTTTGCCAGACATTCATTGTGGAACAAAAGTGATTTTCACGGCGCGTTCAGCATTTTGAGCAATTTGCCGGTTGGTTTCCGAACGGCTTGCATTGAAATTTACTATTTTTTGCCAGACATTCATTGTGGCAAGAAAGTGATTTTCTCGGCGAGTTGAGCATTTTCAGTAATTTGCCGATCGGTTTCAGAACGGCTTGCATTGAAATTTACTATTTTTTGCCAGACATTCATTGTGGAACCAAAGTGATTTTCTCGGCGAGTTAAGCATTTTGAGCATTTTGCCGATTGTTTTCAGAACGGCTTGCATTGAAATTTACTATTTTTTGCCAGACATTCAGTGTGGGAAAAAGCTGATTTTCTCGGCGAGTTCAGCATTTTGAGTAATTTGCCGATTGGTTTCAGAACGGCTTGCATCACAATTAACTATTTTTTGCCTGGCATTCATTGTGGAACAAAAGTGATTTTCTCGGCGAGTTATGCATTTTGAGTAATTTGCTGATTGGTATCAGAACGTCTTGCGTCAAAATTACTATTTTTTGCCAGACATTCATTGTGGCAAGAAAGTGATTTTCTCGGCGAGTTAAGCATTTTCAGTAATTTGCAGATTGGTTTCGGAACGGCTTGCATTGAAATTAACTATTTTTTGCCAGCCATTCATTGAGGAACATAAGTGCTTTTCTCGGCGATTTAAGCATTTTGAGTAATTTGCCGATGGCTTTCAGAACGGCTTGCAACACAATTAACTATTTTTTGCCAGGCATTCATTGTGGAACATAAGTGATTTTCTCGGCGAGTTAATCATTTTGAGTAGTTTGCCGATTGCTTTCAGAACGGCTTGCATTGAAATTTACTATTTTCTGCCAGACATTCATTGTGGGGAAAAAAGTAATTTTCTCGGCGAGTTCAGCATTTTGAGTAAATTGCCGATTGGTTTCAGAACGGCTTGCATCACAATTAACTATTTTTTGCCAGACATTCATTGTGGGGAACAAAAGTGATTTTCTCGGCGCGTTAAGCATTTTGAGTAATTTGCCGATCGGTTTCAGAACGGTTTGCATTGAAATTTACTATTTTTTGCCAGACATTCATTGTGGAACCAAAGTGATTTTCTCGGCGAGTTAAGCATTTTGAGCATTTTGCCGATTGTTTTCAGAACGGCTTGCATTGAAATTTACTATTTTTTGCCAGACATTCATTGTGGGAAAAAGCTGATTTTCTCGGCGAGTTCAGCATTTTGAGTAAATTGCCGATTGGTTTCAGAACAGCTTGCATCACAATTAACTATTTTTTGCCAGACATTTATTTTTGGAAAAATGTGATTTTTTCGGCGCGTTAAGCATTTTGAGTAATTTGCCGATTGGTTTCAGAACGGCTTGCATCAAAATTAATTATTTTTGCCAAACATTCATTTGGGAAAAAAGTTATTTTCTCGGCGCGTTAAGCATTTTGAGTAATTTGCCGATTGCCTTCAGAACTGCTTGCATTGAAATTTACTATTTTTTGCCAGACATTCATTGTGGAACAAAAGTGATTTTCACGGCGCGTTCAGCATTTTGAGCAATTTGCCGGTTGGTTTCCGAACGGCTTGCATTGAAATTTACTATTTTTTGCCAGACATTCATTGTGGCAAGAAAGTGATTTTCTCGGCGAGTTGAGCATTTTCAGTAATTTGCCGATCGGTTTCAGAACGGCTTGCATTGAAATTTACTATTTTTTGCCAGACATTCATTGTGGAACCAAAGTGATTTTCTCGGCGAGTTAAGCATTTTGAGCATTTTGCCGATTGTTTTCAGAACGGCTTGCATTGAAATTTACTATTTTTTGCCAGACATTCAGTGTGGGAAAAAGCTGATTTTCTCGGCGAGTTCAGCATTTTGAGTAATTTGCCGATTGGTTTCAGAACGGCTTGCATCACAATTAACTATTTTTGCCTGGCATTCATTGTGGAACAAAAGTGATTTTCTCGGCGAGTTATGCATTTTGAGTAATTTGCCGGTTGGTTTCAGAACAGCTTGCATTAAAATGTACTACTTTTTGCCAGACATTCATTGTGGCAAGAAAGTGATTATCTCAGCAAGTTAAGCATTTTGAGTAATTTGCCGATTGGTTTCAGAACGTCGTGCATCAAAATTAACTATTGTTTGCCAGACATTCACTTGGGAAAAAAAGTGATTTTCTCGGCGAGTTAAGCATTTTGAGTAATTTGCTGATTGGTATCAGAACGTCTTGCGTCAAAATTACTATTTTTTGCCAGACATTCATTGTGAAAAAAAACTGATTTTCTCGGCGAATTAAACATTTTGCGTAATTTGCCGATTGGTTTCAGAAAGGCTTGCATTGAAATTAACTATTTTTGCCAGACATTCATTGTGGAACAAAAGTGATTTTCTCGGCGAGTTAAGCATTTTGAGTAATTTGCCGATGGCCTTCGGAACGGCTTGCATCAAAATTAACTATTTTTTGCCAGACATTTATTTTTGGAAAAATGTGATTTTTTTCGACGCGTTAAGCAGTTGGAGTAATTTGCCGATTGGTTTCAGAACGGCTTGCATCAAAATTAATTATTTTTTGCCAAACATTCATTTGGGAAAAAAGTTATTTTCTCGGCGCGTAAAGCATTTTCAGTAATTTGCCGATTGCTTTCAGAACTGCTTGCATTGAAATTTACTATTTTTTGCCAGACATTCATTGTGGAACAACAGTGATTTTCACGGCGCGTTCAGCATTTTGAGTAATTTGCCGATTGGTTTCAGAACGTCGTGCATCAAAATTAACTATTGTTTGCCAGACATTCACTTGGGAAAAAAAGTGATTTTCTCGGCGAGTTAAGCATTTTGAGTAATTTGCTGATTGGTATCAGAACGTCTTGCGTCAAAATTACTATTTTTTGCCAGACATTCATTGTGAAAAAAAACTGATTTTCTCGGCGAATTAAACATTTTGCGTAATTTGCCGATTGGTTTCAGAAAGGCTTGCATTGAAATTAACTATTTTTGCCAGACATTCATTGTGGAACAAAAGTGATTTTCTCGGCGAGTTAAGCATTTTGAGTAATTTGCCGATGGCCTTCAGAACGGCTTGCATCAAAATTAACTATTTTTTGCCAGACATTTATTTTTGGAAAAATGTGATTTTTTTCGACGCGTTAAGCAGTTGGAGTAATTTGCCGATTGGTTTCAGAACGGCTTGCATCAAAATTAATTATTTTTTGCCAAACATTCATTTGGGAAAAAAGTTATTTTCTCGGCGCGTAAAGCATTTTCAGTAATTTGCCGATTGCTTTCAGAACTGCTTGCATTGAAATTTACTATTTTTTGCCAGACATTCATTGTGGAACAACAGTGATTTTCACGGCGCGTTCAGCATTTTGAGCAATTTGCCGGTTGGTTTCAGAACGGCTTGCATTGAAATTTACAATTTTTTGCCAGACATTCATTGTGGCAAGAAAGTGATTTTCTCGGCGAGTTAAGCATTTTCAGTAATTTGCAGATTGGTTTCAGAACGGCTTGCATTGAAATTTACTATATTTTGCCAGACATTCTTTGAGGAACAAAAGTGCTTTTCTCGGCGAGTTAAGCATTTTGAGTAGTTTGCCGATTGCTTTCAGAACGGCTTGCATTGAAATTTACTATTTTTTGCCAGACATTCATTGTGGGAAAAAAGTAATTTTCTCGGCGAGTTAAGCATTTTGAGTAAATTGCCGATTGGTTTCAGAACAGCTTGCATCACAATTAACTATTTTTTGCCAGACATTTATTTTTGCAAAAATGTGATTTTTTCGGCGCGTTAAGCATTTTGAGTAATTTGCCGATTGGTTTCAGAACGGCTTGCATCACAATTTACTATTTTTTGCCAGATATTCATTGTGGAACCAAAGTGATTTTCTCGGCGAGTTAAGCATTTTGAGCATTTTGCCGATTGTTTTCAGAACGGCTTGCATCACAATTAACTATTTTTTGCCAGACATTCATTGTGGGAAAAAGCTGATTTTCTCGGCGAGTTATGCATTTTGAGTAATTTGCCGGTTGGTTTCAGAACAGCTTGCATTAAAATGTACTACTTTTTGCCAGACATTCATTGATGCAAGAAAGTGATTTTCTCATTAAGTTAAGCATTTTGAGTTATTTGCCGATTGGTTTCAGAACGTCGTGCATCAAAATTAACTATTGTTTGCCAGACATTCACTTGGGGAAAAAAAGTGATTTTCTCGGCGAGTTAAGCATTTTGAGTAATTTGCTGATTGGTATCAGAACGTCTTGCGTCAAAATTACAATTTTTTGCCAGACATTCATTGTGGCAAGAAAGTGATTTTCTCGGCGAGTTAAGCATTTTCAGTAATTTGCAGATTGGTTTCGGAACGGCTTGCATTGAAATTAACTATTTTTTGCCAGCCATTCATTGAGGAACATAAGTGCTTTTCTCGGCGATTTAAGCATTTTGAGTAATTTGCCGATGGCTTCCAGAACGGCTTGCAACACAATTAACTATTTTTTGCCAGGCATTCATTGTGGAACATAAGTGATTTTCTCGGCGAGTTAATCATTTTGAGTAGTTTGCCGATTGCTTTCAGAACGGCTTGCATTGAAATTTACTATTTTTTGCCAGACATTCATTGTGGGGAAAAAAGTAATTTTCTCGGCGAGTTCAGCATTTTGAGTAAATTGCCGATTGGTTTCAGAACGGCTTGCATCACAATTAACTATTTTTTGCCAGACATTCATTTTGGGGAACAAAAGTGATTTTCTCGGCGCGTTAAGCATTTTGAGTAATTTGCCGATCGGTTTCAGAACGGTTTGCATTGAAATTTACTATTTTTTGCCAGACATTCATTGTGGAACCAAAGTGATTTTCTCGGCGAGTTAAGCATTTTGAGCATTTTGCCGATTGTTTTCAGAACGGCTTGCATTGAAATTTACTATTTTTTGCCAGACATTCATTGTGGGAAAAAGCTGATTTTCTCGGCGAGTTAAGCATTTTGAGTAATTTGCCGATTGGTTTCAGAACGGCTTGCATCACAATTAACTATTTTTTGCCTGGCATTCATTGTGGAACAAAAGTGATTTTCTCGGCGAGTTATGCATTTTGAGTAATTTGCCGGTTGGTTTCAGAACAGCTAGCATTAAAATGTACTACTTTTTGCCAGACATTCATTGTGGCAAGAAAGTGATTTTCTCAGCAAGTTAAGCATTTTGAGTAATTTGCCGATTGGTTTCAGAACGTCGTGCATCAAAATTAACTATTGTTTGCCAGACATTCACTTGGGAAAAAAAGTGATTTTCTCGGCGAGTTAAGCATTTTGAGTAATTTGCTGATTGGTATCAGAACGTCTTGCGTCAAAATTACTATTTTTTGCCAGACATTCATTGTGAAAAAAAACTGATTTTCTCGGCGAGTTATACATTTTGCGTAATTTGCCGATTGGTTTCAGAAAGGCTTGCATTGAAATTAACTATTTTTGCCAGACATTCATTGTGGAACAAAACTGATTTTCTCGGCGAGTTATACATTTTGCGTAATTTGCCGATTGGTTTCAGAAAGGCTTGCATTGAAATTAACTATTTTTGCCAGACATTCATTGTGGAACAAAAGTGATTTTCTCGGCGAGTTAAGCATTTTGAGTAATTTGCCGATGGCCTTCAGAACGGCTTGCATCAAAATTAACTATTTTTTGCCAGACATTTATTTTTGGAAAAATGTGATTTTTTTCGGCGCGTTAAGCAGTTGGAGTAATTTGCCGATTGGTTTCAGAACGGCTTGCATCAAAATTAATTATTTTTTGCCAAACATTCATTTGGGAAAAAAGTTATTTTCTCGGCGCGTTAAGCATTTTCAGTAATTTGCCGATTGCTTTCAGAACTGCTTGCATTGAAATTTACTATTTTTTGCCAGACATTCATTGTGGCA
This sequence comes from Scyliorhinus torazame, assembly GCF_047496885.1. Lineage (NCBI taxonomy): Eukaryota > Metazoa > Chordata > Chondrichthyes > Carcharhiniformes > Scyliorhinidae > Scyliorhinus > Scyliorhinus torazame. The sequence continues at coordinate 43,248,113 of NC_092725.1, forward strand.
AGAAAGTGATTTTCTCGGCGAGTTAAGCATTTTCAGTAATTTGCAGATTGGTTTCAGAACGGCTTGCATTGAAATTTACTATATTTTGCCAGACATTCATTGAGGAACAAAAGTGCTTTTCTCGGCGAGTTAAGCATTTTGAGTAGTTTGCCGATTGCTTTCAGAACGGCTTGCATTGAAATTTACTATTTTTTGCCAGACATTCATTGTGGGAAAAAAGTAATTTTCTCGGCGAGTTAAGCATTTTGAGTAAATTGCCGATTGGTTTCAGAACAGCTTGCATCACAATTAACTATTTTTTGCCAGACATTTATTTTTGGAAAAATGTGATTTTTTCGGCGCGTTAAGCATTTTGAGTAATTTGCCGATTGGTTTCAGAACGGCTTGCATCAAAATTAATTATTTTTGCCAAACATTCATTTGGGAAAAAAGTTATTTTCTCGGCGCGTTAAGCATTTTGAGTAATTTGCCGATTGCCTTCAGAACTGCTTGCATTGAAATTTACTATTTTTTGCCAGACATTCATTGTGGAACAAAAGTGATTTTCACGGCGCGTTCAGCATTTTGAGCAATTTGCCGGTTGGTTTCCGAACGGCTTGCATTCAAATTTACTATTTTTTGCCAGACATTCATTGTGGCAAGAAAGTGATTTTCTCGGCGAGTTGAGCATTTTCAGTAATTTGCCGATCGGTTTCAGAACGGCTTGCATTGAAATTTACTATTTTTTGCCAGACATTCATTGTGGAACCAAAGTGATTTTCTCGGCGAGTTAAGCATTTTGAGCATTTTGCCGATTGTTTTCAGAACGGCTTGCATTGAAATTTACTATTTTTTGCCAGACATTCAGTGTGGGAAAAAGCTGATTTTCTCGGCGAGTTCAGCATTTTGAGTAATTTGCCGATTGGTTTCAGAACGGCTTGCATCACAATTAACTATTTTTTGCCTGGCATTCATTGTGGAACAAAAGTGATTTTCTCGGCGAGTTATGCATTTTGAGTAAATTGCCGATTGGTTTCAGAACGGCTTGCATCACAATTAACTATTTTTTGCCAGACATTCATTGTGGGGAACAAAAGTGATTTTCTCGGCGAGTTAAGCATTTTGAGTAATTTGCCGATCGGTTTCAGAACGGTTTGCATTGAAATTTACTATTTTTTGCCAGACATTCATTGTGGAACCAAAGTGATTTTCTCGGCGAGTTAAGCATTTTGAGCATTTCGCCGATTGTTTTCAGAACGGCTTGCATTGAAATTTACTATTTTTTGCCAGACATTCATTGTGGGAAAAAGCTGATTTTCTCGGCGAGTTAAGCATTTTGAGTAATTTGCCGATTGGTTTCAGAACGGCTTGCATCACAATTAACTATTTTTTGCCTGGCATTCATTGTGGAACAAAAGTGATTTTCTCGGCGAGTTATGCATTTTGAGTAATTTGCCGGTTGGTTTCAGAACAGCTAGCATTAAAATGTACTACTTTTTGCCAGACATTCATTGTGGCAAGAAAGTGATTTTCTCAGCAAGTTAAGCATTTTGAGTAATTTGCCGATTGGTTTCAGAACGTCGTGCATCAAAATTAACTATTGTTTGCCAGACATTCACTTGGGAAAAAAAGTGATTTTCTCGGCGAGTTAAGCATTTTGAGTAATTTGCTGATTGGTATCAGAACGTCTTGCGTCAAAATTACTATTTTTTGCCAGACATTCATTGTGAAAAAAAACTGATTTTCTCGGCGAGTTATACATTTTGCGTAATTTGCCGATTGGTTTCAGAAAGGCTTGCATTGAAATTAACTATTTTTGCCAGACATTCATTGTGGAACAAAAGTGATTTTCTCGGCGAGTTAAGCATTTTGAGTAATTTGCCGATGGCCTTCAGAACGGCTTGCATCAAAATTAACTATTTTTTGCCAGACATTTATTTTTGGAAAAATGTGATTTTTTTCGGCGCGTTCAGCAGTTGGAGTAATTTGCCGATTGGTTTCAGAACGGCTTGCATCAAAATTAATTATTTTTTGCCAAACATTCATTTGGGAAAAAAGTTATTTTCTCGGCGCGTTAAGCATTTTCAGTAATTTGCCGGATGCTTTCAGAACTGCTTGCATTGAAATTTACTATTTTTTGCCAGACATTCATTGTGGCAAGAAAGTGATTTTCTCGGCGAGTTAAGCATTTTCAGTAATTTGCAGATTGGTTTCAGAACGGCTTGCATTGAAATTTACTATATTTTGCCAGACATTCATTGAGGAACAAAAGTGCTTTTCTCGGCATTTTGAGTAGTTTGCCGATTGCTTTCAGAACGGCTTGCATTGAAATTTACTATTTTTTGCCAGACATTCATTGTGGGAAAAAAGTAATTTTCTCGGCGAGTTAAGCATTTTGAGTAAATTGCCGATTGGTTTCAGAACAGCTTGCATCACAATTAACTATTTTTTGCCAGACATTTATTTTTGGAAAAATGTGATTTTTTCGGCGCGTTAAGCATTTTGAGTAATTTGCCGATTGGTTTCAGAAAGGCTTGCATTGAAATTAACTATTTTTGCCAGACATTCATTGTGGAACAAAACTGATTTTCTCGGCGAGTTATACATTTTGCGTAATTTGCCGATTGGTTTCAGAAAGGCTTGCATTGAAATTAACTATTTTTGCCAGACATTCATTGTGGAACAAAAGTGATTTTCTCGGCGAGTTAAGCATTTTGAGTAATTTGCCGATGGCCTTCAGAACGGCTTGCATCAAAATTAACTATTTTTTGCCAGACATTTATTTTTGGAAAAATGTGATTTTTTTCGGCGCGTTAAGCAGTTGGAGTAATTTGCCGATTGGTTTCAGAACGGCTTGCATCAAAATTAATTATTTTTTGCCAAACATTCATTTGGGAAAAAAGTTATTTTCTCGGCGCGTTAAGCATTTTCAGTAATTTGCCGATTGCTTTCAGAACTGCTTGCATTGAAATTTACTATTTTTTGCCAGACATTCATTGTGGCAAGAAAGTGATTTTCTCGGCGAGTTAAGCATTTTCAGTAATTTGCAGATTGGTTTCAGAACGGCTTGCATTGAAATTTACTATATTTTGCCAGACATTCATTGAGGAACAAAAGTGCTTTTCTCGGCGAGTTAAGCATTTTGAGTAGTTTGCCGATTGCTTTCAGAACGGCTTGCATTGAAATTTACTATTTTTTGCCAGACATTCATTGTGGGAAAAAAGTAATTTTCTCGGCGAGTTAAGCATTTTGAGTAAATTGCCGATTGGTTTCAGAACAGCTTGCATCACAATTAACTATTTTTTGCCAGACATTTATTTTTGGAAAAATGTGATTTTTTCGGCGCGTTAAGCATTTTGAGTAATTTGCCGATTGGTTTCAGAACGGCTTGCATCAAAATTAATTATTTTTGCCAAACATTCATTTGGGAAAAAAGTTATTTTCTCGGCGCGTTAAGCATTTTGAGTAATTTGCCGATTGCCTTCAGAACTGCTTGCATTGAAATTTACTATTTTTTGCCAGACATTCATTGTGGAACAAAAGTGATTTTCACGGCGCGTTCAGCATTTTGAGCAATTTGCCGGTTGGTTTCCGAACGGCTTGCATTCAAATTTACTATTTTTTGCCAGACATTCATTGTGGCAAGAAAGTGATTTTCTCGGCGAGTTGAGCATTTTCAGTAATTTGCCGATCGGTTTCAGAACGGCTTGCATTGAAATTTACTATTTTTTGCCAGACATTCATTGTGGAACCAAAGTGATTTTCTCGGCGAGTTAAGCATTTTGAGCATTTTGCCGATTGTTTTCAGAACGGCTTGCATTGAAATTTACTATTTTTTGCCAGACATTCAGTGTGGGAAAAAGCTGATTTTCTCGGCGAGTTCAGCATTTTGAGTAATTTGCCGATTGGTTTCAGAACGGCTTGCATCACAATTAACTATTTTTTGCCTGGCATTCATTGTGGAACAAAAGTGATTTTCTCGGCGAGTTATGCATTTTGAGTAAATTGCCGATTGGTTTCAGAACGGCTTGCATCACAATTAACTATTTTTTGCCAGACATTCATTGTGGGGAACAAAAGTGATTTTCTCGGCGAGTTAAGCATTTTGAGTAATTTGCCGATCGGTTTCAGAACGGTTTGCATTGAAATTTACTATTTTTTGCCAGACATTCATTGTGGAACCAAAGTGATTTTCTCGGCGAGTTAAGCATTTTGAGCATTTTGCCGATTGTTTTCAGAACGGCTTGCATTGAAATTTACTATTTTTTGCCAGACATTCATTGTGGGAAAAAGCTGATTTTCTCGGCGAGTTAAGCATTTTGAGTAATTTGCCGATTGGTTTCAGAACGGCTTGCATCACAATTAACTATTTTTTGCCTGGCATTCATTGTGGAACAAAAGTGATTTTCTCGGCGAGTTATGCATTTTGAGTAATTTGCCGGTTGGTTTCAGAACAGCTAGCATTAAAATGTACTACTTTTTGCCAGACATTCATTGTGGCAAGAAAGTGATTTTCTCAGCAAGTTAAGCATTTTGAGTAATTTGCCGATTGGTTTCAGAACGTCGTGCATCAAAATTAACTATTGTTTGCCAGACATTCACTTGGGAAAAAAAGTGATTTTCTCGGCGAGTTAAGCATTTTGAGTAATTTGCTGATTGGTATCAGAACGTCTTGCGTCAAAATTACTATTTTTTGCCAGACATTCATTGTGAAAAAAAACTGATTTTCTCGGCGAGTTATACATTTTGCGTAATTTGCCGATTGGTTTCAGAAAGGCTTGCATTGAAATTAACTATTTTTGCCAGACATTCATTGTGGAACAAAAGTGATTTTCTCGGCGAGTTAAGCATTTTGAGTAATTTGCCGATGGCCTTCAGAACGGCTTGCATCAAAATTAACTATTTTTTGCCAGACATTTATTTTTGGAAAAATGTGATTTTTTTCGGCGCGTTAAGCAGTTGGAGTAATTTGCCGATTGGTTTCAGAACGGCTTGCATCAAAATTAATTATTTTTTGCCAAACATTCATTTGGGAAAAAAGTTATTTTCTCGGCGCGTTAAGCATTTTCAGTAATTTGCCGGATGCTTTCAGAACTGCTTGCATTGAAATTTACTATTTTTTGCCAGACATTCATTGTGGCAAGAAAGTGATTTTCTCGGCGAGTTAAGCATTTTCAGTAATTTGCAGATTGGTTTCAGAACGGCTTGCATTGAAATTTACTATATTTTGCCAGACATTCATTGAGGAACAAAAGTGCTTTTCTCGGCGAGTTAAGCATTTTGAGTAGTTTGCCGATTGCTTTCAGAACGGCTTGCATTGAAATTTACTATTTTTTGCCAGACATTCATTGTGGGAAAAAAGTAATTTTCTCGGCGAGTTAAGCATTTTGAGTAAATTGCCGATTGGTTTCAGAACAGCTTGCATCACAATTAACTATTTTTTGCCAGACATTTATTTTTGGAAAAATGTGATTTTTTCGGCGCGTTAAGCATTTTGAGTAATTTGCCGATTGGTTTCAGAACGGCTTGCATCAAAATTAATTATTTTTGCCAAACATTCATTTGGGAAAAAAGTTATTTTCTCGGCGCGTTAAGCATTTTGAGTAATTTGCCGATTGCCTTCAGAACTGCTTGCATTGAAATTTACTATTTTTTGCCAGACATTCATTGTGGAACAAAAGTGATTTTCACGGCGCGTTCAGCATTTTGAGCAATTTGCCGGTTGGTTTCCGAACGGCTTGCATTCAAATTTACTATTTTTTGCCAGACATTCATTGTGGCAAGAAAGTGATTTTCTCGGCGAGTTGAGCATTTTCAGTAATTTGCCGATCGGTTTCAGAACGGCTTGCATTGAAATTTACTATTTTTTGCCAGACATTCATTGTGGAACCAAAGTGATTTTCTCGGCGAGTTAAGCATTTTGAGCATTTTGCCGATTGTTTTCAGAACGGCTTGCATTGAAATTTACTATTTTTTGCCAGACATTCAGTGTGGGAAAAAGCTGATTTTCTCGGCGAGTTCAGCATTTTGAGTAATTTGCCGATTGGTTTCAGAACGGCTTGCATCACAATTAACTATTTTTTGCCTGGCATTCATTGTGGAACAAAAGTGATTTTCTCGGCGAGTTATGCATTTTGAGTAATTTGCCGGTTGGTTTCAGAACAGCTTGCATTAAAATGTACTACTTTTTGCCAGACATTCATTGTGGCAAGAAAGTGATTATCTCAGCAAGTTAAGCATTTTGAGTAATTTGCCGATTGGTTTCAGAACGTCGTGCATCAAAATTAACTATTGTTTGCCAGACATTCACTTGGGGAAAAAAAGTGATTTTCTCGGCGAGTTAAGCATTTTGAGTAATTTGCTGATTGGTATCAGAACGTCTTGCGTCAAAATTACTATTTTTTGCCAGACATTCATTGTGAAAAAAAACTGATTTTCTCGGCGAATTAAACATTTTGCGTAATTTGCCGATTGGTTTCAGAAAGGCTTGCATTGAAATTAACTATTTTTGCCAGACATTCATTGTGGAACAAAAGTGATTTTCTCGGCGAGTTAAGCATTTTGAGTAATTTGCCGATGGCCTTCAGAACGGCTTGCATCAAAATTAACTATTTTTTGCCAGACATTTATTTTTGGAAAAATGTGATTTTTTTCGACGCGTTAAGCAGTTGGAGTAATTTGCCGATTGGTTTCAGAACGGCTTGCATCAAAATTAATTATTTTTTGCCAAACATTCATTTGGGAAAAAAGTTATTTTCTCGGCGCGTAAAGCATTTTCAGTAATTTGCCGTTTGCTTTCAGAACTGCTTGCATTGAAATTTACTATTTTTTGCCAGACATTCATTGTGGAACAACAGTGATTTTCACGGCGCGTTCAGCATTTTGAGCAATTTGCCGGTTGGTTTCAGAACGGCTTGCATTGAAATGTACAATTTTTTGCCAGACATTCATTGTGGCAAGAAAGTGATTTTCTCGGCGAGTTAAGCATTTTCAGTAATTTGCAGATTGGTTTCAGAACGGCTTGCATTGAAATTTACTATATTTTGCCAGACATTCATTGAGGAACAAAAGTGCTTTTCTCGGCGAGTTAAGCATTTTGAGTAGTTTGCCGATTGCTTTCAGAACGGCTTGCATTGAAATTTACTATTTTTTGCCAGACATTCATTGTGGAACCAAAGTGATTTTCTCGGCGAGTTAAGCATTTTGACCATTTTGCCGATTGTTTTCAGAACGGCTTGCATTGAAATTTACTATTTTTTGCCAGACATTCAGTGTGGGAAAAAGCTGATTTTCTCGGCGAGTTCAGCATTTTGAGTAATTTGCCGATTGGTTTCAGAACGGCTTGCATCACAATTAACTATTTTTTGCCTGGCATTCATTGTGGAACAAAAGTGATTTTCTCGGCGAGTTATGCATTTTGAGTAATTTGCTGATTGGTATCAGAACGTCTTGCGTCAAAATTACTATTTTTTGCCAGACATTCATTGTGGCAAGAAAGTGCTTTTCTCGGCGATTTAAGCATTTTGAGTAATTTGCCGATGGCTTTCAGAACGGCTTGCAACACAATTAACTATTTTTTGCCAGGCATTCATTGTGGAACATAAGTGATTTTCTCGGCGAGTTAATCATTTTGAGTAGTTTGCCGATTGCTTTCAGAACGGCTTGCATTGAAATTTACTATTTTTTGCCAGACATTCATTGTGGGGAAAAAAGTAATTTTCTCGGCGAGTTCAGCATTTTGAGTAAATTGCCGATTGGTTTCAGAACGGCTTGCATCACAATTAACTATTTTTTGCCAGACATTCATTGTGGGGAACAAAAGTGATTTTCTCGGCGCGTTAAGCATTTTGAGTAATTTGCCGATCGGTTTCAGAACGGTTTGCATTGAAATTTACTATTTTTTGCCAGACATTCATTGTGGAACCAAAGTGATTTTCTCGGCGAGTTAAGCATTTTGAGCATTTTGCCGATTGTTTTCAGAACGGCTTGCATTGAAATTTACTATTTTTTGCCAGACATTCATTGTGGGAAAAAGCTGATTTTCTCGGCGAGTTAAGCATTTTGAGTAATTTGCCGATTGGTTTCAGAACGGCTTGCATCACAATTAACTATTTTTTGCCTGGCATTCATTGTGGAACAAAAGTGATTTTCTCGGCGAGTTATGCATTTTGAGTAATTTGCCGGTTGGTTTCAGAACAGCTAGCATTAAAATGTACTACTTTTTGCCAGACATTCATTGTGGCAAGAAAGTGATTTTCTCAGCAAGTTAAGCATTTTGAGTAATTTGCCGATTGGTTTCAGAACGTCGTGCATCAAAATTAACTATTGTTTGCCAGACATTCACTTGGGAAAAAAAGTGATTTTCTCGGCGAGTTAAGCATTTTGAGTAATTTGCTGATTGGTATCAGAACGTCTTGCGTCAAAATTACTATTTTTTGCCAGACATTCATTGTGAAAAAAAAATGATTTTCTCGGCGAGTTATACATTTTGCGTAATTTGCCGATTGGTTTCAGAAAGGCTTGCATTGAAATTAACTATTTTTGCCAGACATTCATTGTGGAACAAAAGTGATTTTCTCGGCGAGTTAAGCATTTTGAGTAATTTGCCGATGGCCTTCAGAACGGCTTGCATCAAAATTAACTATTTTTTGCCAGACATTTATTTTTGGAAAAATGTGATTTTTTTCGGCGCGTTAAGCAGTTGGAGTAATTTGCCGATTGGTTTCAGAACGGCTTGCATCAAAATTAATTATTTTTTGCCAAACATTCATTTGGGAAAAAAGTTATTTTCTCGGCGCGTTAAGCATTTTCAGTAATTTGCCGGATGCTTTCAGAACTGCTTGCATTGAAATTTACTATTTTTTGCCAGACATTCATTGTGGCAAGAAAGTGATTTTCTCGGCGAGTTAAGCATTTTCAGTAATTTGCAGATTGGTTTCAGAACGGCTTGCATTGAAATTTACTATATTTTGCCAGACATTCATTGAGGAACAAAAGTGCTTTTCTCGGCGAGTTAAGCATTTTGAGTAGTTTGCCGATTGCTTTCAGAACGGCTTGCATTGAAATTTACTATTTTTTGCCAGACATTCATTGTGGGAAAAAAGTAATTTTCTCGGCGAGTTAAGCATTTTGAGTAAATTGCCGATTGGTTTCAGAACAGCTTGCATCACAATTAACTATTTTTTGCCAGACATTTATTTTTGCAAAAATGTGATTTTTTCGGCGCGTTAAGCATTTTGAGTAATTTGCCGATTGGTTTCAGAACGGCTTGCATCAAAATTAATTATTTTTGCCAAACATTCATTTGGGAAAAAAGTTATTTTCTCGGCGCGTTAAGCATTTTGAGTAATTTGCCGATTGCCTTCAGAACTGCTTGCATTGAAATTTACTATTTTTTGCCAGACATTCATTGTGGAACAAAAGTGATTTTCACGGCGCGTTCAGCATTTTGAGCAATTTGCCGGTTGGTTTCCGAACGGCTTGCATTCAAATTTACTATTTTTTGCCAGACATTCATTGTGGCAAGAAAGTGATTTTCTCGGCGAGTTGAGCATTTTCAGTAATTTGCCGATCGGTTTCAGAACGGCTTGCATTGAAATTTACTATTTTTTGCCAGACATTCATTGTGGGGAACAAAAGTGATTTTCTCGGCGCGTTAAGCATTTTGAGTAATTTGCCGATCGGTTTCAGAACGGTTTGCATTGAAATTTACTATTTTTTGCCAGACATTCATTGTGGAACCAAAGTGATTTTCTCGGCGAGTTAAGCATTTTGAGCATTTTGCCGATTGTTTTCAGAACGGCTTGCATTGAAATTTACTATTTTTTGCCAGACATTCATTGTGGGAAAAAGCTGATTTTCTCGGCGAGTTCAGCATTTTGAGTAAATTGCCGATTGGTTTCAGAACAGCTTGCATCACAATTAACTATTTTTTGCCAGACATTTATTTTTGGAAAAATGTGATTTTTTCGGCGCGTTAAGCATTTTGAGTAATTTGCCGATTGGTTTCAGAACGGCTTGCATCAAAATTAATTATTTTTGCCAAACATTCATTTGGGAAAAAAGTTATTTTCTCGGCGCGTTAAGCATTTTGAGTAATTTGCCGATTGCCTTCAGAACTGCTTGCATTGAAATTTACTATTTTTTGCCAGACATTCATTGTGGAACAAAAGTGATTTTCACGGCGCGTTCAGCATTTTGAGCAATTTGCCGGTTGGTTTCCGAACGGCTTGCATTGAAATTTACTATTTTTTGCCAGACATTCATTGTGGCAAGAAAGTGATTTTCTCGGCGAGTTGAGCATTTTCAGTAATTTGCCGATCGGTTTCAGAACGGCTTGCATTGAAATTTACTATTTTTTGCCAGACATTCATTGTGGAACCAAAGTGATTTTCTCGGCGAGTTAAGCATTTTGAGCATTTTGCCGATTGTTTTCAGAACGGCTTGCATTGAAATTTACTATTTTTTGCCAGACATTCAGTGTGGGAAAAAGCTGATTTTCTCGGCGAGTTCAGCATTTTGAGTAATTTGCCGATTGGTTTCAGAACGGCTTGCATCACAATTAACTATTTTTTGCCTGGCATTCATTGTGGAACAAAAGTGATTTTCTCGGCGAGTTATGCATTTTGAGTAATTTGCCGGTTGGTTTCAGAACAGCTTGCATTAAAATGTACTACTTTTTGCCAGACATTCATTGTGGCAAGAAAGTGATTATCTCAGCAAGTTAAGCATTTTGAGTAATTTGCCGATTGGTTTCAGAACGTCGTGCATCAAAATTAACTATTGTTTGCCAGACATTCACTTGGGGAAAAAAAGTGATTTTCTCGGCGAGTTAAGCATTTTGAGTAATTTGCTGATTGGTATCAGAACGTCTTGCGTCAAAATTACTATTTTTTGCCAGACATTCATTGTGAAAAAAAACTGATTTTCTCGGCGAATTAAACATTTTGCGTAATTTGCCGATTGGTTTCAGAAAGGCTTGCATTGAAATTAACTATTTTTGCCAGACATTCATTGTGGAACAAAAGTGATTTTCTCGGCGAGTTAAGCATTTTGAGTAATTTGCCGATGGCCTTCAGAACGGCTTGCATCAAAATTAACTATTTTTTGCCAGACATTTATTTTTGGAAAAATGTGATTTTTTTCGACGCGTTAAGCAGTTGGAGTAATTTGCCGATTGGTTTCAGAACGGCTTGCATCAAAATTAATTATTTTTTGCCAAACATTCATTTGGGAAAAAAGTTATTTTCTCGGCGCGTAAAGCATTTTCAGTAATTTGCCGTTTGCTTTCAGAACTGCTTGCATTGAAATTTACTATTTTTTGCCAGACATTCATTGTGGAACAACAGTGATTTTCACGGCGCGTTCAGCATTTTGAGCAATTTGCCGGTTGGTTTCAGAACGGCTTGCATTGAAATGTACAATTTTTTGCCAGACATTCATTGTGGCAAGAAAGTGATTTTCTCGGCGAGTTAAGCATTTTCAGTAATTTGCAGATTGGTTTCAGAACGGCTTGCATTGAAATTTACTATATTTTGCCAGACATTCATTGAGGAACAAAAGTGCTTTTCTCGGCGAGTTAAGCATTTTGAGTAGTTTGCCGATTGCTTTCAGAACGGCTTGCATTGAAATTTACTATTTTTTGCCAGACATTCATTGTGGGAAAAAAAGTAATTTTCTCGGCGAGTTAAGCATTTTGAGTAAATTGCCGATTGGTTTCAGAACAGCTTGCATCACAATTAACTATTTTTTGCCAGACATTTATTTTTGCAAAAATGTGATTTTTTCGGCGCGTTAAGCATTTTGAGTAATTTGCCGATTGGTTTCAGAACGGCTTGCATCACAATTTACTATTTTTTGCCAGATATTCATTGTGGAACCAAAGTGATTTTCTCGGCGAGTTAAGCATTTTGAGCATTTTGCCGATTGTTTTCAGAACGGCTTGCATTGAAATTTACTATTTTTTGCCAGACATTCATTGTGGGAAAAAGCTGATTTTCTCGGCGAGTTAAGCATTTTGAGTAATTTGCCGATTGGTTTCAGAACGGCTTGCATCACAATTAACTATTTTTTGCCTGGCATTCATTGTGGAACAAACGTGATTTTCTCGGCGAGTTATGCATTTTGAGTAATTTGCCGGTTGGTTTCAGAACAGCTTGCATTAAAATGTACTACTTTTTGCCAGACATTCATTGATGCAAGAAAGTGATTTTCTCATTAAGTTAAGCATTTTGAGTAATTTGCCGATTGGTTTCAGAACGTCGTGCATCAAAATTAACTATTGTTTGCCAGACATTCACTTGGGAAAAAAAGTGATTTTCTCGGCGAGTTAAGCATTTTGAGTAATTTGCTGATTGGTATCAGAACGTCTTGCGTCAAAATTACTATTTTTTGCCAGACATTCATTGTGGCAAGAAAGTGATTTTCTCGGCGAGTTAAGCATTTTCAGTAATTTGCAGATTGGTTTCGGAACGGCTTGCATTGAAATTAACTATTTTTTGCCAGCCATTCATTGAGGAACATAAGTGCTTTTCTCGGCGATTTAAGCATTTTGAGTAATTTGCCGATGGCTTTCAGAACGGTTTGCAACACAATTAACTATTTTTTGCCAGGCATTCATTGTGGAACATAAGTGATTTTTTCGGCGAGTTAATCATTTTGAGTAGTTTGCCGATTGCTTTCAGAACGGCTTGCATTGAAATTTACTATTTTTTGCCAGACATTCATTGTGGGGAAAAAAGTAATTTTCTTGGCGAGTTCAGCATTTTGAGTAAATTGCCGATTGGTTTCAGAACGGCTTGCATCACAATTAACTATTTTTTGCCAGACATTCATTGTGGGGAACAAAAGTGATTTTCTCGGCGCGTTAAGCATTTTGAGTAATTTGCCGATCGGTTTCAGAACGGTTTGCATTGAAATTTACTATTTTTTGCCAGACATTCATTGTGGAACCAAAGTGATTTTCTCGGCGAGTTAAGCATTTTGAGCATTTTGCCGATTGTTTTCAGAACGGCTTGCATTGAAATTTACTATTTTTTGCCAGACATTCATTGTGGGAAAAAGCTGATTTTCTCGGCGAGTTAAGCATTTTGAGTAATTTGCCGATTGGTTTCAGAACGGCTTGCATCACAATTAACTATTTTTTGCCTGGCATTCATTGTGGAACAAAAGTGATTTTCTCGGCGAGTTATGCATTTTGAGTAATTTGACGGTTGGTTTCAGAACAGCTAGCATTAAAATGTACTACTTTTTGCCAGACATTCATTGTGGCAAGAAAGTGATTTTCTCAGCAAGTTAAGCATTTTGAGTAATTTGCCGATTGGTTTCAGAACGTCGTGCATCAAAATTAACTATTGTTTGCCAGACATTCACTTGGGAAAAAAAGTGATTTTCTCGGCGAGTTAAGCATTTTGAGTAATTTGCTGATTGGTATCAGAACGTCTTGCTCAAAATTACTATTTTTTGCCAGACATTCATTGTGAAAAAAAACTGATTTTCTCGGCGAGTTATACATTTTGCGTAATTTGCCGATTGGTTTCAGAAAGGCTTGCATTGAAATTAACTATTTTTGCCAGACATTCATTGTGGAACAAAAGTGATTTTCTCGGCGAGTTAAGCATTTTGAGTAATTTGCCGATGGCCTTCAGAACGGCTTGCATCAAAATTAACTATTTTTTGCCAGACATTTATTTTTGGAAAAATGTGATTTTTTTCGGCGCGTTAAGCAGTTGGAGTAATTTGCCGATTGGTTTCAGAACGGCTTGCATCAAAATTAATTATTTTTTGCCAAACATTCATTTGGGAAAAAAGTTATTTTCTCGGCGCGTTAAGCATTTTCAGTAATTTGCCGATTGCTTTCAGAACTGCTTGCATTGAAATTTACTATTTTTTGCCAGACATTCATTGTGGAACAACAGTGATTTTCACGGCGCGTTCAGCATTTTGAGCAATTTGCCGGTTGGTTTCAGAACGGCTTGCATTGAAATTTACTATTTTTGCCAGACATTCATTGTGGCAAGAAAGTGATTTTCTCGGCGAGTTAAGCATTTTCAGTAATTTGCAGATTGGTTTCAGAACGGCTTGCATTGAAATTTACTATATTTTGCCAGACATTCATTGAGGAACAAAAGTGCTTTTCTCGGCGAGTTAAGCATTTTGAGTAGTTTGCCGATTGCTTTCAGAACGGCTTGCATTGAAATTTACTATTTTTTGCCAGACATTCATTGTGGGAAAAAAGTAATTTTCTCGGCGAGTTAAGCATTTTGAGTAAATTGCCGATTGGTTTCAGAACAGCTTGCATCACAATTAACTATTTTTTGCCAGACATTTATTGTGGGGAACAAAAGTGATTTTCTCGGCGCGTTAAGCATTTTGAGTAATTTGCCGATCGGTTTCAGAACGGTTTGCATTGAAATTTACTATTTTTTGCCAGACATTCATTGTGGAACCAAAGTGATTTTCTCGGCGAGTTAAGCATTTTGAGCATTTTGCCGATTGTTTTCAGAACGGCTTGCATTGAAATTTACTATTTTTTGCCAGACATTCATTGTGGGAAAAAGCTGATTTTCTCGGCGAGTTAAGCATTTTGAGTAATTTGCCGATTGGTTTCAGAACGGCTTGCATCACAATTAACTATTTTTTGCCTGGCATTCATTGTGGAACAAAAGTGATTTTCTCGGCGAGTTATGCATTTTGAGTAATTTGACGGTTGGTTTCAGAACAGCTAGCATTAAAATGTACTACTTTTTGCCAGACATTCATTGTGGCAAGAAAGTGATTTTCTCAGCAAGTTAAGCATTTTGAGTAATTTGCCGATTGGTTTCAGAACGTCGTGCATCAAAATTAACTATTGTTTGCCAGACATTCACTTGGGAAAAAAAGTGATTTTCTCGGCGAGTTAAGCATTTTGAGTAATTTGCTGATTGGTATCAGAACGTCTTGCTCAAAATTACTATTTTTTGCCAGACATTCATTGTGAAAAAAAACTGATTTTCTCGGCGAGTTATACATTTTGCGTAATTTGCCGATTGGTTTCAGAAAGGCTTGCATTGAAATTAACTATTTTTGCCAGACATTCATTGTGGAACAAAAGTGATTTTCTCGGCGAGTTAAGCATTTTGAGTAATTTGCCGATGGCCTTCAGAACGGCTTGCATCAAAATTAACTATTTTTTGCCAGACATTTATTTTTGGAAAAATGTGATTTTTTTCGGCGCGTTAAGCAGTTGGAGTAATTTGCCGATTGGTTTCAGAACGGCTTGCATCAAAATTAATTATTTTTTGCCAAACATTCATTTGGGAAAAAAGTTATTTTCTCGGCGCGTTAAGCATTTTCAGTAATTTGCCGATTGCTTTCAGAACTGCTTGCATTGAAATTTACTATTTTTTGCCAGACATTCATTGTGGAACAACAGTGATTTTCACGGCGCGTTCAGCATTTTGAGCAATTTGCCGGTTGGTTTCAGAACGGCTTGCATTGAAATTTACTATTTTTGCCAGACATTCATTGTGGCAAGAAAGTGATTTTCTCGGCGAGTTAAGCATTTTCAGTAATTTGCAGATTGGTTTCAGAACGGCTTGCATTGAAATTTACTATATTTTGCCAGACATTCATTGAGGAACAAAAGTGCTTTTCTCGGCGAGTTAAGCATTTTGAGTAGTTTGCCGATTGCTTTCAGAACGGCTTGCATTGAAATTTACTATTTTTTGCCAGACATTCATTGTGGGAAAAAAGTAATTTTCTCGGCGAGTTAAGCATTTTGAGTAAATTGCCGATTGGTTTCAGAACAGCTTGCATCACAATTAACTATTTTTTGCCAGACATTTATTTTTGCAAAAATGTGATTTTTTCGGCGCGTTAAGCATTTTGAGTAATTTGCCGATTGGTTTCAGAACGGCTTGCATCACAATTTACTATTTTTTGCCAGATATTCATTGTGGAACCAAAGTGATTTTCTCGGCGAGTTAAGCATTTTGAGCATTTTGCCGATTGTTTTCAGAACGGCTTGCATTGAAATTTACTATTTTTTGCCAGACATTCATTGTGGGAAAAAGCTGATTTTCTCGGCGAGTTAAGCATTTTGAGTAATTTGCCGATTGGTTTCAGAACGGCTTGCATCACAATTAACTATTTTTTGCCTGGCATTCATTGTGGAACAAACGTGATTTTCTCGGCGAGTTATGCATTTTGAGTAATTTGCCGGTTGGTTTCAGAACAGCTTGCATTAAAATGTACTACTTTTTGCCAGACATTCATTGATGCAAGAAAGTGATTTTCTCATTAAGTTAAGCATTTTGAGTAATTTGCCGATTGGTTTCAGAACGTCGTGCATCAAAATTAACTATTGTTTGCCAGACATTCACTTGGGAAAAAAAGTGATTTTCTCGGCGAGTTAAGCATTTTGAGTAATTTGCTGATTGGTATCAGAACGTCTTGCGTCAAAATTACTATTTTTTGCCAGACATTCATTGTGGCAAGAAAGTGATTTTCTCGGCGAGTTAAGCATTTTCAGTAATTTGCAGATTGGTTTCGGAACGGCTTGCATTGAAATTAACTATTTTTTGCCAGCCATTCATTGAGGAACATAAGTGCTTTTCTCGGCGATTTAAGCATTTTGAGTAATTTGCCGATGGCTTTCAGAACGGTTTGCAACACAATTAACTATTTTTTGCCAGGCATTCATTGTGGAACATAAGTGATTTTTTCGGCGAGTTAATCATTTTGAGTAGTTTGCCGATTGCTTTCAGAACGGCTTGCATTGAAATTTACTATTTTTTGCCAGACATTCATTGTGGGGAAAAAAGTAATTTTCTTGGCGAGTTCAGCATTTTGAGTAAATTGCCGATTGGTTTCAGAACGGCTTGCATCACAATTAACTATTTTTTGCCAGACATTCATTGTGGGGAACAAAAGTGATTTTCTCGGCGCGTTAAGCATTTTGAGTAATTTGCCGATCGGTTTCAGAACGGTTTGCATTGAAATTTACTATTTTTTGCCAGACATTCATTGTGGAACCAAAGTGATTTTCTCGGCGAGTTAAGCATTTTGAGCATTTTGCCGATTGTTTTCAGAACGGCTTGCATTGAAATTTACTATTTTTTGCCAGACATTCATTGTGGGAAAAAGCTGATTTTCTCGGCGAGTTAAGCATTTTGAGTAATTTGCCGATTGGTTTCAGAACGGCTTGCATCACAATTAACTATTTTTTGCCTGGCATTCATTGTGGAACAAAAGTGATTTTCTCGGCGAGTTATGCATTTTGAGTAATTTGACGGTTGGTTTCAGAACAGCTAGCATTAAAATGTACTACTTTTTGCCAGACATTCATTGTGGCAAGAAAGTGATTTTCTCAGCAAGTTAAGCATTTTGAGTAATTTGCCGATTGGTTTCAGAACGTCGTGCATCAAAATTAACTATTGTTTGCCAGACATTCACTTGGGAAAAAAAGTGATTTTCTCGGCGAGTTAAGCATTTTGAGTAATTTGCTGATTGGTATCAGAACGTCTTGCTCAAAATTACTATTTTTTGCCAGACATTCATTGTGAAAAAAAACTGATTTTCTCGGCGAGTTATACATTTTGCGTAATTTGCCGATTGGTTTCAGAAAGGCTTGCATTGAAATTAACTATTTTTGCCAGACATTCATTGTGGAACAAAAGTGATTTTCTCGGCGAGTTAAGCATTTTGAGTAATTTGCCGATGGCCTTCAGAACGGCTTGCATCAAAATTAACTATTTTTTGCCAGACATTTATTTTTGGAAAAATGTGATTTTTTTCGGCGCGTTAAGCAGTTGGAGTAATTTGCCGATTGGTTTCAGAACGGCTTGCATCAAAATTAATTATTTTTTGCCAAACATTCATTTGGGAAAAAAGTTATTTTCTCGGCGCGTTAAGCATTTTCAGTAATTTGCCGATTGCTTTCAGAACTGCTTGCATTGAAATTTACTATTTTTTGCCAGACATTCATTGTGGAACAACAGTGATTTTCACGGCGCGTTCAGCATTTTGAGCAATTTGCCGGTTGGTTTCAGAACGGCTTGCATTGAAATTTACTATTTTTGCCAGACATTCATTGTGGCAAGAAAGTGATTTTCTCGGCGAGTTAAGCATTTTCAGTAATTTGCAGATTGGTTTCAGAACGGCTTGCATTGAAATTTACTATTTTTGCCAGACATTCATTGTGGCAAGAAAGTGATTTTCTCGGCGAGTTAAGCATTTTCAGTAATTTGCAGATTGGTTTCAGAACGGCTTGCATTGAAATTTACTATATTTTGCCAGACATTCATTGAGGAACAAAAGTGCTTTTCTCGGCGAGTTAAGCATTTTGAGTAGTTTGCCGATTGCTTTCAGAACGGCTTGCATTGAAATTTACTATTTTTTGCCAGACATTCATTGTGGGAAAAAAGTAATTTTCTCGGCGAGTTAAGCATTTTGAGTAAATTGCCGATTGGTTTCAGAACAGCTTGCATCACAATTAACTATTTTTTGCCAGACATTTATTTTTGGAAAAATGTGATTTTTTCGGCGCGTTAAGCATTTTGAGTAATTTGCCGATTGGTTTCAGAACGGCTTGCATCAAAATTAATTATTTTTGCCAAACATTCATTTGGGAAAAAAGTTATTTTCTCGGCGCGTTCAGCATTTTTAGCAATTTGCCGGTTGGTTTCCGAACGGCTTGCATTGAAATTTACTATTTTTTGCCAGACATTCATTGTGGCAAGAAAGTGATTTTCTCGGCGAGTTGAGCATTTTCAGTAATTTGCAGATTGGTTTCGGAACGGCTTGCATTGAAATTTACTATTTTTTTGCCAGACATTCATTGTGGAACAAAAGTGATTTTCTCGGCGAGTTATGCATTTTGAGTAATTTGCCGGTTGGTTTCAGAACAGCTTGCATTAAAATGTACTACTTTTTGCCAGACATTCATTGATGCAAGAAAGTGATTTTCTCATTAAGTTAAGCATTTTGAGTAATTTGCCGATTGGTTTCAGAACGTCTTGCATCAAAATTAACTATTTTTTGCCAGCCATTCATTTTGGAAAAAAAGTGTATTTCTCGGCGAGTTAAGCATTTTGAGTAATTTACCGATTGCTTTCAGAACGGCTTGCAACACAATTAACTATTTTTTGCCAGGCATTCATTGTGGAACATAAGTGATTTTCTAGGCGAGTTAAGAATTTTGAGTAGTTTGCCGATTGCTTTCAGAACGGCTTGCATTGAAATTTACTATTTTTTTTGCCAGACATTCATTGTGGAACAAAAGTAATTTTCTCGGCGTGTTAGGCATTTTGAGTAATTTGCCGATTGGTTTCAGAACGGCTTGCATCACAATTTACTATTTTTTGCCTGGCATTCATTGTGGAACAAAAGTGATTTTCTCGGCGAGTTATGCATTTTGAGTAATTTGCCGGTTGGTTTCAGAACAGCTTGCATTAAAATGTACTACTTTTTGCCAGACATTCATTGATGCAAGAAAGTGATTTTCTCATTAAGTTAAGCATTTTGAGTAATTTGCCGATTGGTTTCAGAACGTCGTGCATCAAAATTAAATATTGTTTGCCAGACATTCACTTGGGAAAAAAAGTGATTTTCTCGGCGAGTTAAGCATTTTGAGTAATTTGCTGATTGGTATCAGAACGTCTTGCGTCAAAATTACTATTTTTTGCCAGACATTCATTGTGGCAAGAAAGTGATTTTCTCGGCGAGTTAAGCATTTTCAGTAATTTGCAGATTGGTTTCGGAACGGCTTGCATTGAAATTAACTATTTTTTGCCAGCCATTCATTGAGGAACAAAAGTGCTTTTCTCGGCGATTTAAGCATTTTGAGTAATTTGCCGATGGCTTTCAGAACGGCTTGCAACACAATTAACTATTTTTTGCCAGGCATTCATTGTGGAACATAAGTGATTTTCTAGGCGAGTTAAGCATTTTGAGTAGTTTGCCGATTGCTTTCAGAACGGCTTGCATTGAAATTTACTATTTTTTGCCAGACATTCATTGTGGGGAAAAAAGTAATTTTCTCGGCGAGTTCAGCATTTTGAGTAAATTGCCGATTGGTTTCAGAACGGCTTGCATCACAATTAACTATATTTTGCCAGACATTCATTGTGGGGAACAAAAGTGATTTTCTCGGCGCGTTAAGCATTTTGAGTAATTTGCCGATCGGTTTCAGAACGGCTTGCATTGAAATTTACTATTTTTTGCCAGACATTCATTGTGGAACCAAAGTGATTTTCTCGGCGAGTTAAGCATTTTGAGCATTTTGCCGATTGTTTTCAGAACGGCTTGCATTGAAATTTACTATTTTTTGCCAGACATTCATTGTGGGAAAAAGCTGATTTTCTCGGCGAGTTCAGCATTTTGAGTAATTTGCCGATTGGTTTCAGAACGGCTTGCATCACAATTAACTATTTTTTGCCTGGCATTCATTGTGGAACAAAAGTGATTTTCTCGGCGAGTTATGCATTTTGAGTAATTTGCCGGTTGGTTTCAGAACAGCTTGCATTAAAATGTACTACTTTTTGCCAGACATTCATTGTGGCAAGAAAGTGATTTTCTCAGCAAGTTAAGCATTTTGAGTAATTTGCCGATTGGTTTCAGAACGTCGTGCATCAAAATTAACTATTGTTTGCCAGACATTCACTTGGGAAAATAAGTGATTTTCTCGGCGAGTTAAGCATTTTGAGTAATTTGCTGATTGGTATCAGAACGTCTTGCGTCAAAATTACTATTTTTTGCCAGACATTCATTGTGAAAAAAAACTGATTTTCTCGGCGAGTTAAACATTTTGCGTAATTTGCCGATTGGTTTCAGAAAGGCTTGCATTGAAATTAACTATTTTTGCCAGACATTCATTGTGGAACAAAAGTGATTTTCTCGGCGAGTTAAGCATTTTGAGTAATTTGCCGATGGCCTTCAGAACGGCTTGCATCAAAATTAACTATTTTTTGCCAGACATTTATTTTTGGAAAAATGTGATTTTTTTCGACGCGTTAAGCAGTTGGAGTAATTTGCCGATTGGTTTCAGAACGGCTTGCATCAAAATTAATTATTTTTTGCCAAACATTCATTTGGGAAAAAAGTTATTTTCTCGGCGCGTTAAGCATTTTCAGTAATTTGCCGGTTGGTTTCAGAACGGCTTGCATTGAAATTTACAATTTTTTGCCAGACATTCATTGTGGCAAGAAAGTGATTTTCTCGGCGAGTTAAGCATTTTCAGTAATTTGCAGATCGGTTTCAGAACGGCTTGCATTGAAATTTACTATATTTTGCCAGACATTCATTGAGGAACAAAAGTGCTTTTCTCGGCGAGTTAAGCATTTTGAGTAGTTTGCCGATTGCTTTCAGAACGGCTTGCATTGAAATTTACTATTTTTTGCCAGACATTCATTGTGGGAAAAAAGTAATTTTCTCGGCGAGTTAAGCATTTTGAGTAAATTGCCGATTGGTTTCAGAACAGCTTGCATCACAATTAACTATTTTTTGCCAGACATTTATTTTTGCAAAAATGTGATTTTTTCGGCGCGTTAAGCATTTTGAGTAATTTGCCGATTGGTTTCAGAACGGCTTGCATCACAATTTACTATTTTTTGCCAGATATTCATTGTGGAACCAAAGTGATTTTCTCGGCGAGTTAAGCATTTTGAGCATTTTGCCGATTGTTTTCAGAACGGCTTGCATTGAAATTTACTATTTTTTGCCAGACATTCATTGTGGGAAAAAGCTGATTTTCTCGGCGAGTTAAGCATTTTGAGTAATTTGCCGATTGGTTTCAGAACGGCTTGCATCACAATTAACTATTCTTTGCCTGGCATTCATTGTGGAACAAAAGTGATTTTCTCGGCGAGTTATGCATTTTGAGTAATTTGCCGGTTGGTTTCAGAACAGCTTGCATTAAAATGTACTACTTTTTGCCAGACATTCATTGATGCAAGAAAGTGATTTTCTCATTAAGTTAAGCATTTTGAGTAATTTGCCGATTGGTTTCAGAACGTCGTGCATCAAAATTAACTATTGTTTGCCAGACATTCACTTGGGAAAAAAAGTGATTTTCTCGGCGAGTTAAGCATTTTGAGTAATTTGCTGATTGGTATCAGAACGTCTTGCGTCAAAATTACTATTTTTTGCCAGACATTCATTGTGGCAAGAAAGTGATTTTCTCGGCGAGTTAAGCATTTTCAGTAATTTGCAGATTGGTTTCGGAACGGCTTGCATTCAAATTAACTATTTTTTGCCAGCCATTCATTGAGGAACAAAAGTGCTTTTCTCGGCGATTTAAGCATTTTGAGTAATTTGCCGATGGCTTTCAGAACGGCTTGCATCACAATTAACTATTTTTTGCGAAGCATTCATTGTGGAACATAAGTGATTTTCTCGGCGAGTTAAGCATTTTGAGTAGTTTGCCGATTGCTTTCAGAACGGCTTGCATTGAAATTTACTATTTTTTGCCAGACATTCATTGTGGCAAGAAAGTGATTTTCTCATTAAGTTAAGCATTTTGAGTAATTTGCCGATTGGTTTCAGAACGTCGTGCATCAAAATTAACTATTGTTTGCCAGACATTCACTTGGGGGGAAAAAAGTGATTTTCTCGGCGAGTTAAGCATTTTGAGTAATTTGCTGATTGGTATCAGAACGTCTTGCGTCAAAATTACTATTTTTTGCCAGACATTCATTGTGGCAAGAAAGTGATTTTCTCGGCGAGTTAAGCATTTTCAGTAATTTGCAGATTGGTTTCGGAACGGCTTGCATTGAAATTAACTATTTTTTGCCAGCCATTCATTGAGGAACAAAAGTGCTTTTCTCGGCGATTTAAGCATTTTGAGTAATTTGCCGATGGCTTTCAGAACGGCTTGCAACACAATTAACTATTTTTTGCCAGGCATTCATTGTGGAACATAAGTGATTTTCTAGGCGAGTTAATCATTTTGAGTAGTTTGCCGATTGCTTTCAGAACGGCTTGCATTGAAATTTACTATATTTTGCCAGACATTCATTGTGGGGAACAAAAGTGATTTTCTCGGCGCGTTAAGCATTTTGAGTAATTTGCCGATCGGTTTCAGAACGGCTTGCATTGAAATTTACTATTTTTTGCCAGACATTCATTGTGGAACCAAAGTGATTTTCTCGGCGAGTTAAGCATTTTGAGCATTTTGCCGATTGTTTTCAGAACGGCTTGCATTGAAATTTACCATTTTTTGCCAGACATTCATTGTGGGAAAAAGCTGATTTTCTCGGCGAGTTCAGCATTTTGAGTAATTTGCCGATTGGTTTCAGAACGGCTTGCATCACAATTAACTATTTTTTGCCTGGCATTCATTGTGGAACAAAAGTGATTTTCTCGGCGAGTTATGCATTTTGAGTAATTTGCCGGTTGGTTTCAGAACAGGTTGCATTAAAATGTACTACTTTTTGCCAGACATTCATTGTGGCAAGAAAGTGATTTTCTCAGCAAGTTAAGCATTTTGAGTAATTTGCCGATTGGTTTCAGAACGTCGTGCATCAAAATTAACTATTGTTTGCCAGACATTCACTTGGGAAAAAAAGTGATTTTCTCGGCGAGTTAAGCATTTTGAGTAATTTGCTGATTGGTATCAGAACGTCTTGCGTCAAAATTACTATTTTTTGCCAGACATTCATTGTGAAAAAAAACTGATTTTCTCGGCGAGTTAAACATTTTGCGTAATTTGCCGATTGGTTTCAGAAAGGCTTGCATTGAAATTAACTATTTTTGCCAGACATTCATTGTGGAACAAAAGTGATTTTCTCGGCGAGTTAAGCATTTTGAGTAATTTGCCGATGGCCTTCAGAACGGCTTGCATCAAAATTAACTATTTTTTGCCAGACATTTATTTTTGGAAAAATGTGATTTTTTCCGACGCGTTAAGCAGTTGGAGTAATTTGCCGATTGGTTTCAGAACGGCTTGCATCAAAATTAATTATTTTTTGCCAAACATTCATTTGGGAAAAAAGTTATTTTCTCGGCGCGTTAAGCATTTTCAGTAATTTGCCGATTGCTTTCAGAACTGCTTGCATTGAAATTTACTATTTTTTGCCAGACATTCATTGTGGAACAACAGTGATTTTCACGGCGCGTTCAGCATTTTGAGCAATTTGCCGGTTGGTTTCAGAACGGCTTGCATTGAAATTTACAATTTTTTGCCAGACATTCATTGTGGCAAGAAAGTGATTTTCTCGGCGAGTTAAGCATTTTCAGTAATTTGCAGATCGGTTTCAGAACGGCTTGCATTGAAATTTACTATATTTTGCCAGACATTCATTGAGGAACAAAAGTGCTTTTCTCGGCGAGTTAAGCATTTTGAGTAGTTTGCCGATTGCTTTCAGAACGGCTTGCATTGAAATTTACTATTTTTTGCCAGACATTCATTGTGGGAAAAAAGTAATTTTCTCGGCGAGTTAAGCATTTTGAGTAAATTGCCGATTGGTTTCAGAACAGCTTGCATCACAATTAACTATTTTTTGCCAGACATTTATTTTTGCAAAAATGTGATTTTTTCGGCGCGTTAAGCATTTTGAGTAATTTGCCGATTGGTTTCAGAACGGCTTGCATCACAATTTACTATTTTTTGCCAGATATTCATTGTGGAACCAAAGTGATTTTCTCGGCGAATTAAGCATTTTGAGCATTTTGCCGATTGTTTTCAGAACGGCTTGCATTGAAATTTACTATTTTTTGCCAGACATTCATTGTGGGAAAAAGCTGATTTTCTCGGCGAGTTAAGCATTTTGAGTAATTTGCCGATTGGTTTCAGAACGGCTTGCATCACAATTAACTATTTTTTGCCTGGCATTCATTGTGGAACAAAAGTGATTTTCTCGGCGAGTTATGCATTTTGAGTAATTTGCCGGTTGGTTTCAGAACAGCTTGCATTAAAATGTACTACTTTTTGCCAGACATTCATTGATGCAAGAAAGTGATTTTCTCATTAAGTTAAGCATTTTGAGTAATTTGCCGATTGGTTTCAGAACGTCGTGCATCAAAATTAACTATTGTTTGCCAGACATTCACTTGGGGAAAAAAGTGATTTTCTCGGCGAGTTAAGCATTTTGAGTAATTTGCTGATTGGTATCAGAACGTCTTGCGTCAAAATTACTATTTTTTGCCAGACATTCATTGTGGCAAGAAAGTGATTTTCTCGGCGAGTTAAGCATTTTGAGTAATTTGCAGATTGGTTTCGGAACGGCTTGCATTCAAATTAACTATTTTTTGCCAGCCATTCATTGAGGAACAAAAGTGCTTTTCTCGGCGATTTAAGCATTTTGAGTAATTTGCCGATGGCTTTCAGAACGGCTTGCATCACAATTAACTATTTTTTGCGAAGCATTCATTGTGGAACATAAGTGATTTTCTCTGCGAGTTAAGCATTTTGAGTAGTTTGCCGATTGCTTTCAGAACGGCTTGCATTGAAATTTACTATTTTTTGCCAGACATTCATTGTGGGAAAAAGCTGATTTTCTCGGCGAGTTAAGCATTTTGAGTAATTTGCCGATTGGTTTCAGAACGGCTTGCATCACAATTAACTATTTTTTGCCTGGCATTCATTGTGGAACAAACGTGATTTTCTCGGCGAGTTATGCATTTTGAGTAATTTGCCGGTTGGTTTCAGAACAGCTTGCATTAAAATGTACTACTTTTTGCCAGACATTCAGTGATGCAAGAAAGTGATTTTCTCATTAAGTTAAGCATTTTGAGTAATTTGCCGATTGGTTTCAGAACGTCGTGCATCAAAATTAACTATTGTTTGCCAGACATTCACTTGGGAAAAAAAGTGATTTTCTCGGCGAGTTAAGCATTTTGAGTAATTTGCTGATTGGTATCAGAACGTCTTGCGTCAAAATTACTATTTTTTGCCAGACATTCATTGTGGCAAGAAAGTGATTTTCTCGGCGAGTTAAGCATTTTCAGTAATTTGCAGATTGGTTTCGGAACGGCTTGCATTGAAATTCACTATTTTTTGCCAGCCATTCATTGAGGAACAAAAGTGCTTTTCTCGGCGATTTAAGCATTTTGAGTAATTTGCCGATGGCTTTCAGAACGGCTTGCAACACAATTAACTATTTTTTGCCAGGCATTCATTGTGGAACATAAGTGATTTTCTAGGCGAGTTAATCATTTTGAGTAGTTTGCCGATTGCTTTCAGAACGGCTTGCATTGAAATTTACTATTTTTTGCCAGACATTCATTGTGGGGAAAAAGGTAATTTTCTCGGCGAGTTCAGCATTTTGAGTAAATTGCCGATTGGTTTCAGAACGGCTTGCATCACAATTAACTATTTTTTGCCAGACATTCATTGTGGGGAACAAAAGTGATTTTCTCGGCGCGTTAAGCATTTTGAGTAATTTGCCGATCGGTTTCAGAACGGCTTGCATTGAAATTTACTATTTTTTGCCAGACATTCATTGTGGAACCAAAGTGATTTTCTCGGCGAGTTAAGCATTTTGAGCATTTTGCCGATTGTTTTCAGAACGGCTTGCATTGAAATTTACTATTTTTTGCCAGACATTCATTGTGGGAAAAAGCTGATTTTCTCGGCGAGTTAAGCATTTTGAGTAATTTGCCGATTGGTTTCAGAACGGCTTGCATCACAATTAACTATTTTTTGCCTGGCATTCATTGTGGAACAAAAGTGATTTTCTCGGCGAGTTATGCATTTTGAGTAATTTGCCGGTTGGTTTCAGAACAGCTAGCATTAAAATGTACTACTTTTTGCCAGACATTCATTGTGGCAAGAAAGTGATTTTCTCAGCAAGTTAAGCATTTTGAGTAATTTGCCGATTGGTTTCAGAACGTCGTGCATCAAAATTAACTATTGTTTGCCAGACATTCACTTGGGAAAAAAAGTGATTTTCTCGGCGAGTTAAGCATTTTGAGTAATTTGCTGATTGGTATCAGAACGTCTTGCGTCAAAATTACTATTTTTTGCCAGACATTCATTGTGAAAAAAAACTGATTCTCTCGGCGAGTTAAACATTTTGCGTAATTTGCCGATTGGTTTTAGAAAGGCTTGCATTGAAATTAACTATTTTTGCCAGACATTCATTGTGGAACAAAAGTGATTTTCTCGGCGAGTTAAGCATTTTGAGTAATTTGCCGATGGCCTTCAGAACGGCTTGCATCAAAATTAATTATTTTTTGCCAAACATTCATTTGGGAAAAAAGTTATTTTCTCGGCGCGTTAAGCATTTTCAGTAATTTGCCGATTGCTTTCAGAACTGCTTGCATTGAAATTTACTATTTTTTGCCAGACATTCATTGTGGAACAACAGTGATTTTCACGGCGCGTTCAGCATTTTGAGCAATTTGCCGGTTGGTTTCAGAACGGCTTGCATTGAAATTTACAATTTTTTCCAGACATTCATTGTGGCAAGAAAGTGATTTTCTCGGCGAGTTAAGCATTTTCAGTAATTTGCAGATTGGTTTCACAACGGCTTGCATTGAAATTTACTATATTTTGCCAGACATTCATTGAGGAACAAAAGTGCTTTTCTCGGCGAGTTAAGCATTTTGAGTAGTTTGCCGATTGCTTTCAGAACGGCTTGCATTGAAATTTACTATTTTTTGCCAGACATTCATTGTGGGAAAAAAGTAATTTTCTCGGCGAGTTAAGCATTTTGAGTAAATTGCCGATTGGTTTCAGAACAGCTTGCATCACAATTAACTATTTTTTGCCAGACATTTATTTTTGCAAAAATGTGATTTTTTCGGCGCGTTAAGCATTTTGAGTAATTTGCCGATGGCTTTCAGAACGGCTTGCATCACAATTAACTATTTTTTGCGAAGCATTCATTGTGGAACATAAGTGATTTTCTCGGCGAGTTAAGCATTTTGAGTAGTTTGCCGATTGCTTTCAGAACGGCTTGCATCACAATTTACTATTTTTTGCCAGATATTCATTGTGGAACCAAAGTGATTTTCTCGGCGAGTTAAGCATTTTGAGCATTTTGCCGATTGTTTTCAGAACGGCTTGCATTGAAATTTCCAATTTTTGCCAGACATTCATTGTGGGAAAAAGCTGATTTTCTCGGCGAGTTAAGCATTTTGAGTAATTTGCCGATTGGTTTCAGAACGGCTTGCATCACAATTAACTATTTTTTGCCTGGCATTCATTGTGGAACAAAAGTGATTTTCTCGGCGAGTTATGCATTTTGAGTAATTTGCCGGTTGGTTTCAGAACAGCTTGCATTAAAATGTACTACTTTTTGCCAGACATTCATTGATGCAAGAAAGTGATTTTCTCATTAAGTTAAGCATTTTGAGTAATTTGCCGATTGGTTTCAGAACGTCGTGCATCAAAATTAACTATTGTTTGCCAGACATTCACTTGGGAAAAAAAGTGATTTTCTCGGCGAGTTAAGCATTTTGAGTAATTTGCTGATTGGTATCAGAACGTCTTGCGTCAAAATTACTATTTTTTGCCAGACATTCATTGTGGCAAGAAAGTGATTTTCTCGGCGAGTTAAGCATTTTCAGTAATTTGCAGATTGGTTTCGGAACGGCTTGCATTCAAATTAACTATTTTTTGCCAGCCATTCATTGAGGAACAAAAGTGCTTTTCTCGGCGATTTAAGCATTTTGAGTAATTTGCCGATGGCTTTCAGAACGGCTTGCATCACAATTAACTATTTTTTGCGAAGCATTCATTGTGGAACATAAGTGATTTTCTCGGCGAGTTAAGCATTTTGAGTAGTTTGCCGATTGCTTTCAGAACGGCTTGCATTGAAATTTACTATTTTTTGCCAGACATTCATTGTGGCAAGAAAGTGATTTTCTCATTAAGTTAAGCATTTTGAGTAATTTGCCGATTGGTTTCAGAACGTCGTGCATCAAAATTAACTATTGTTTGCCAGACATTCACTTGGGAAAAAAAGTGATTTTCTCGGCGAGTTAAGCATTTTGAGTAATTTGCTGATTGGTATCAGAACGTCTTGCGTCAAAATTACTATTTTTTGCCAGACATTCATTGTGGCAAGAAAGTGATTTTGTCGGCGAGTTAAGCATTTTCAGTAATTTGCAGATTGGTTTCGGAACGGCTTGCATTGAAATTCACTATTTTTTGCCAGCCATTCATTGAGGAACAAAAGTGCTTTTCTCGGCGATTTAAGCATTTTGAGTAATTTGCCGATGGCTTTCAGAACGGCTTGCATCAAAATTAATTATTTTTTGCCAAACATTCATTTGGGAAAAAAGTTATTTTCTCGGCGCGTTAAGCATTTTCAGTAATTTGCCGATTGCTTTCAGAACTGCTTGCATTGAAATTTACTATTCATTGTGGAACAACAGTGATTTTCACGGCGCGTTCAGCATTTTGAGCAATTTGCCGGTTGGTTTCAGAACGGCTTGCATTGAAATTTACTATTTTTTGCCAGACATTCATTGTGGCAAGAAAGTGATTTTCTCGGCGAGTTAAGCATTTTCAGTAATTTGCAGATTGGTTTCAGAACGGCTTGCATTGAAATTTACTATATTTTGCCAGACATTCATTGAGGAACAAAAGTGCTTTTCTCGGCGAGTTAAGCATTTTGAGTAGATTGCCGATTGCTTTCAGAACGGCTTGCATTGAAATTTACTATTTTTTGCCAGACATTCATTGTGGGAAAAAAGTAATTTTCTCGGCGAGTTAAGCATTTTGAGTAAATTGCCGATTGGTTTCAGAACTGCTTGCATTGAAATTTACAATTTTTTGCCAGACATTCATTGTGGAACAACAGTGATTTTCACGGCGCGTTCAGCATTTTGAGCAATTTGCCGGTTGGTTTCAGAACGGCTTGCATTGAAATTTACTATTTTTTGCCAGACA
This sequence comes from Scyliorhinus torazame, assembly GCF_047496885.1. Classification (NCBI taxonomy): domain Eukaryota; kingdom Metazoa; phylum Chordata; class Chondrichthyes; order Carcharhiniformes; family Scyliorhinidae; genus Scyliorhinus; species Scyliorhinus torazame. The sequence continues at coordinate 43,277,907 of NC_092725.1, forward strand.
TTCATTGTGGCAAGAAAGTGATTTTCTCGGCGAGTTAAGCATTTTCAGTAATTTGCAGATTGGTTTCAGAACGTCTTGCATCAAAATTAACTATTTTTTGCAAGCCATTCATTTTGGAAAAAAAGTGTATTTCTAGGCGAGTTAAGGATTTTGAGTAATTTGCCGATTGCTTTCAGAACGGCTTGCATTGAAATTTACTATTTTTTGCCAGACTTTCATTGTGGGAAAAAGGTGATTTTCTCGGCGAGTTAAGCATTTTGAGTAATTTGCCGATTGGTTTCAGAACGGCTTGCATCACAATTAACTATTTTTTGCCAGGCGTTCATTGTGGAACAAAAGTGATTTTCTCGGCGAGTTCAGCATTTTGAGTAAATTGCCGATTGGTTTCAGAACGGCTTGCATCACAATTAACTATTTTTTGCCAGACATTCATTGTGGGGAAAAAAACTGATTTTATCGGCGCGTTAATCATTTTGAGTAATTTGCCGATCGGTTTCAGAACTGCTTGCATTGAAATTTACTATTTTTTTTGCCAGACATTCATTGTGGAACAAAAGTGATTTTCTCGGCGAGTTAGGCATTTTGAGTAATTTGCCGATTGGTTTCAGAACGTCTTGCGTCAAAATTACTATTTTTTGCCAGACATTCATTGTGAAAAAAAACTGATTTTCTCGGCGAGTTAAACATTTTGCGTAATTTGCCGATTGGTTTCAGAACGGCTTGCATCAAAATTAACTATTTTTTGCCAGACATTTATTTTTGGAAAAATGTGATTTTTTTCGGCGCGTTAAGCATTTTGAGTAATTTGCCGATTGGTTTCAGAACGGGTTGCATCAAAATTAATTATTTTTTGCCAAACATTCATTTGGGAAAAAAGTTATTTTCTCGGCGCGTTAAGCATTTTGAGTAATTTGCCGATTGCTTTCAGAACTGCTTGCATTGAAATATACAATTTTTTGCCAGACATTCATTGTGGAACAACAGTGATTTTCACGGCGCGTTCAGCATTTTGAGCAATTTGCCGGTTGGTTTCAGAACGGCTTGCATTGAAATTTACTATTTTTTGCCAGACATTCATTGTGGCAAGAAAGTGATTTTCTCGGCGAGTTAAGCATTTTCAGTAATTTGCTGATTGGTTTCGGAACGGCTTGCATTGAAATTTACTATTTTTTGCCAGACATTCATTGAGGAACAAAAGTGCTTTTCTCGGCGATTTAAGCATTTTGAGTAATTTGCCGATGGCTTTCAGAACGTCTTGCATCAAAATTAACTATTTTTTGCCAGCCATTCATTTTGGAAAAAAAGTGTATTTCTCGGCGAGTTAAGCATTTTGAGTAATTTGCCGATTGCTTTCAGAACGGCTTGCATTGAAATTTACTATTTTTTGCCAGACTTTCATTGTGGGAAAAAGGTGATTTTCTCGGCGAATTAAGCATTTTGAGTAATTTGCCGATTGGTTACAGAACGGCTTGCATCACAATTAACTATTTTTTGCCAGGCGTTCATTGTGGAACAAAAGTGATTTTCTTGGCGAGTTCAGCATTTTGAGTAATTTGCCGATTGGTTTCAGAACGGCTTGCAACACATTTAACTATTTTTTGCCAGGCATTCATTGTGGAACATAAGTGATTTTCTCGGCGAGTTAAGCATTTTGAGTGGTTTGCCGATTGCTTTCAGAACGGCTTGCATTGAAATTTACTATTTTTTGCCAGACATTCATTGTGGCAAGAAAGTGATTTTCTCAGCGAGTTAAGCATTTTGAGTAATTTGCCGATTGGTTTCAGAACGTCGTGCATCAAAATTAACTATTGTTTGCCAGACATTCACTTGGGAAAAAAAGTGTTTTCTCGGCGAGTTAAGCATTTTGAGTAATTTGCTGATTGGTATCAGAACGTCTTGCGTCAAAATTACTATTTTTTGCCAGACATTCATTGTGGAACAAAAGTGATTTTCTCGGCGAGTTAAACATTTTGCGTAATTTGCCGATTGGTTTCAGAACGGCTTGCATTGAAATTAACTATTTTTTGCCAGACATTCATTGTGGAGCAAAAGTGATTTTCTCGGCGAGTTAAGCATTTTGAGTAATTTGCCGATGGCCTTCAGAGCGGCTTGCATCAAAATTAACTATTTTTTGCCAGACATTTATTGTGGCAAGAAAGTGATTTTCTCGGCGAGTTAAGCATTTTGAGTAATTTGCAGATTGGTTTCGGAACGGCTTGCATTCAAATTAACTATTTTTTGCCAGCCATTCATTGAGGAACAAAAGTGCTTTTCTCGGCGATTTAAGCATTTTGAGTAATTTGCCGATGGCTTTCAGAACGGCTTGCATCACAATTAACTATTTTTTGCGAAGCATTCATTGTGGAACATAAGTGATTTTCTCGGCGAGTTAAGCATTTTGAGTAGTTTGCCGATTGCTTTCAGAACGGCTTGCATTGAAATTTACTATTTTTTGCCAGACATTCATTGTGGCAAGAAAGTGATTTTCTCATTAAGTTAAGCATTTTGAGTAATTTGCCGATTGGTTTCAGAACGTCGTGCATCAAAATTAACTATTGTTTGCCAGACATTCACTTGGGAAAAAAAGTGATTTTCTCGGCGAGTTAAGCATTTTGAGTAATTTGCTGATTGGTATCAGAACGTCTAGCGTCAAAATTACTATTTTTTGCCAAACATTCATTGTGGCAAGAAAGTGATTTTCTCGGCGAGTTAAGCATTTTCAGTAATTTGCAGATTGGTTTCGGAACGGCTTGCATTGAAATTCACTATTTTTTGCCAGCCATTCATTGAGGAACAAAAGTGCTTTTCTCGGCGATTTAAGCATTTTGAGTAATTTGCCGATGGCTTTCAGAACGGCTTGCAACACAATTAACTATTTTTTGCCAGGCATTCATTGTGGAACATAAGTGATTTTCTAGGCGAGTTAATCATTTTGAGTAGTTTGCCGATTGCTTTCAGAACGGCTTGCATTGAAATTTACTATTTTTTGCCAGACATTCATTGTGGGGAAAAAGGTAATTTTCTCGGCGAGTTCAGCATTTTGAGTAAATTGCCGATTGGTTTCAGAACGGCTTGCATCACAATTAACTATTTTTTGCCAGACATTCATTGTGGGGAACAAAAGTGATTTTCTCGGCGCGTTAAGCATTTTGAGTAATTTGCCGATCGGTTTCAGAACGGCTTGCATTGAAATTTACTATTTTTTGCCAGACATTCATTGTGGAACCAAAGTGATTTTCTCGGCGAGTTAAGCATTTTGAGCATTTTGCCGATTGTTTTCAGAACGGCTTGCATTGAAATTTACTATTTTTTGCCAGACATTCATTGTGGGAAAAAACTGATTTTCTCGGCGAGTTAAGCATTTTGAGTAATTTGCCGATTGGTTTCAGAACAGCTAGCATTAAAATGTACTACTTTTTGCCAGACATTCATTGTGGCAAGAAAGTGATTTTCTCAGCAAGTTAAGCATTTTGAGTAATTTGCCGATTGGTTTCAGAACGTCGTGCATCAAAATTAACTATTGTTTGCCAGACATTCACTTGGGAAAAAAAGTGATTTTCTCGGCGAGTTAAGCATTTTGAGTAATTTGCTGATTGGTATCAGAACGTCTTGCGTCAAAATTACTATTTTTTGCCAGACATTCATTGTGAAAAAAAACTGATTCTCTCGGCGAGTTAAACATTTTGCGTAATTTGCCGATTGGTTTCAGAAAGGCTTGCATTGAAATTAACTATTTTTGCCAGACATTCATTGTGGAACAAAAGTGATTTTCTCGGCGAGTTAAGCATTTTGAGTAATTTGCCGATGGCCTTCAGAACGGCTTGCATCAAAATTAATTATTTTTTGCCAAACATTCATTTGGGAAAAAAGTTATTTTCTCGGCGCGTTAAGCATTTTCAGTAATTTGCCGATTGCTTTCAGAACTGCTTGCATTGAAATTTACTATTTTTTGCCAGACATTCATTGTGGAACAACAGTGATTTTCACGGCGCGTTCAGCATTTTGAGCAATTTGCCGGTTGGTTTCAGAACGGCTTGCATTGAAATTTACAATTTTTTCCAGACATTCATTGTGGCAAGAAAGTGATTTTCTCGGCGAGTTAAGCATTTTCAGTAATTTGCAGATTGGGTTCAGAACGGCTTGCATTGAAATTTACTATATTTTGCCAGACATTCATTGAGGAACAAAAGTGCTTTTCTCGGCGAGTTAAGCATTTTGAGTAGTTTGCCGATTGCTTTCAGAACGGCTTGCATTGAAATTTACTATTTTTTGCCAGACATTCATTGTGGGAAAAAAGTAATTTTCTTGGCGAGTTAAGCATTTTGAGTAAATTGCCGATTGGTTTCAGAACAGCTTGCATCACAATTAACTATTTTTTGCCAGACATTTATTTTTGCAAAAATGTGATTTTTTCGGCGCGTTAAGCATTTTGAGTAATTTGCCGATTGGTTTCAGAACGGCTTGCATCACAATTTACTATTTTTTGCCAGATATTCATTGTGGAACCAAAGTGATTTTCTCGGCGAGTTAAGCATTTTGAGCATTTTGCCGATTGTTTTCAGAACGGCTTGCATTGAAATTTACTATTTTTTGCCAGACATTCATTGTGGGAAAAAGCTGATTTTCTCGGCGAGTTAAGCATTTTGAGTAATTTGCCGATTGGTTTCAGAACGGCTTGCATCACAATTAACTATTTTTTGCCTGGCATTCATTGTGGAACAAAAGTGATTTTCTCGGCGAGTTATGCATTTTGAGTAATTTGCCGGTTGGTTTCAGAACAGCTTGCATTAAAATGTACTACTTTTTGCCAGACATTCATTGATGCAAGAAAGTGATTTTCTCATTAAGTTAAGCATTTTGAGTAATTTGCCGATTGGTTTCAGAACGTCGTGCATCAAAATTAACTATTGTTTGCCAGACATTCACTTGGGAAAAAAAGTGATTTTCTCGGCGAGTTAAGCATTTTGAGTAATTTGCTGATTGGTATCAGAACGTCTTGCGTCAAAATTACTATTTTTTGCCGGACATTCATTGTGGCAAGAAAGTGATTTTCTCGGCGAGTTAAGCATTTTCAGTAATTTGCAGATTGGTTTCGGAACGGCTTGCATTCAAATTAACTATTTTTTGCCAGCCATTCATTGAGGAACAAAAGTGCTTTTCTCGGCGATTTAAGCATTTTGAGTAATTTGCCGATGGCTTTCAGAACGGCTTGCATCACAATTAACTATTTTTTGCGAAGCATTCATTGTGGAACATAAGTGATTTTCTCGGCGAGTTAAGCATTTTGAGTAGTTTGCCGATTGCTTTCAGAACGGCTTGCATTGAAATTTACTATTTTTTGCCAGACATTCATTGTGGCAAGAAAGTGATTTTCTCATTAAGTTAAGCATTTTGAGTAATTTGCCGATTGGTTTCAGAACGTCGTGCATCAAAATTAACTATTGTTTGCCAGACATTCACTTGGGAAAAAAAGTGATTTTCTCGGCGAGTTAAGCATTTTGAGTAATTTGCTGATTGGTATCAGAACGTCTTGCGTCAAAATTACTATTTTTTGCCAGACATTCATTGTGGCAAGAAAGTGATTTTCTCGGCGAGTTAAGCATTTTCAGTAATTTGCAGATTGGTTTCGGAACGGCTTGCATTGAAATTAACTATTTTTTGCCAGCCATTCATTGAGGAACAAAAGTGCTTTTCTCGGCGATTTAAGCATTTTGAGTAATTTGCCGATGGCTTTCAGAACGGCTTGCAACACAATTAACTATTTTTTGCCAGGCATTCATTGTGGAACATAAGTGATTTTCTAGGCGAGTTAATCATTTTGAGTAGTTTGCCGATTGCTTTCAGAACGGCTTGCATTGAAATTTACTATTTTTTGCCAGACATTCATTGTGGGGAAAAAGGTAATTTTCTCGGCGAGTTCAGCATTTTGAGTAAATTGCCGATTGGTTTCAGAACGGCTTGCATCACAATTAACTATTTTTTGCCAGACATTCATTGTGGGGAACAAAAGTGATTTTCTCGGCGCGTTAAGCATTTTGAGTAATTTGCCGATCGGTTTCAGAACGGCTTGCATTGAAATTTACTATTTTTTGCCAGACATTCATTGTGGAACCAAAGTGATTTTCTCGGCGAGTTAAGCATTTTGAGCATTTTGCCGATTGTTTTCAGAACGGCTTGCATTGAAATTTACTATTTTTTGCCAGACATTCATTGTGGGTAAAAGCTGATTTTCTCGGCGAGTTAAGCATTTTGAGTAATTTGCCGATTGGGTTCAGAACGGCTTGCATCACAATTAACTATTTTTTGCCTGGCATTCATTGTGGAACAAAAGTGATTTTCTCGGCGAGTTATGCATTTTGAGTAATTTGCCGGTTGGTTTCAGAACAGCTAGCATTAAAATGTACTACTTTTTGCCAGACATTCATTGTGGCAAGAAAGTGATTTTCTCAGCAAGTTAAGCATTTTGAGTAATTTGCCGATTGGTTTCAGAACGTCGTGCATCAAAATTAACTATTGTTTGCCAGACATTCACTTGGGAAAAAAGTGATTTTCTCGGCGAGTTAAGCATTTTGAGTAATTTGCTGATTGGTATCAGAACGTCTTGCGTCGAAATTACTATTTTTTGCCAGACATTCATTGTGAAAAAAAACTGATTATCTCGGCGAGTTAAACATTTTGCGTAATTTGCCGATTGGTTTCAGAAAGGCTTGCATTGAAATTAACTATTTTTGCCAGACATTCATTGTGGAACAAAAGTGATTTTCTCGGCGAGTTAAGCATTTTGAGTAATTTGCCGATGGCCTTCAGAACGGCTTGCATCAAAAGTAACTATTTTTTGCCAGACATTTATTTTTGGAAAAATGTGATTTTTTTCGGCGCGTTAAGCAGTTGGAGTAATTTGCCGATTGGTTTCAGAACGGCTTGCATCAAAATTAATTATTTTTTGCCAAACATTCATTTGGGAAAAAAGTTATTTTCTCGGCGCGTTAAGCATTTTCAGTAATTTGCCGATTGCTTTCAGAACTGCTTGCATTGAAATTTACTATTCATTGTGGAACAACAGTGATTTTCACGGCGCGTTCAGCATTTTGAGCAATTTGCCGGTTGGTTTCAGAACGGCTTGCATTGAAATTTACTATTTTTTGCCAGACATTCATTGTGGCAAGAAAGTGATTTTCTCGGCGAGTTAAGCATTTTCAGTAATTTGCAGATTGGTTTCAGAACGGCTTGCATTGAAATTTACTATATTTTGCCAGACATTCATTGAGGAACAAAAGTGCTTTTCTCGGCGAGTTAAGCATTTTGAGTAGATTGCCGATTGCTTTCAGAACGGCTTGCATTGAAATTTACTATTTTTTGCCAGACATTCATTGTGGGAAAAAAGTAATTTTCTCGGCGAGTTAAGCATTTTGAGTAAATTGCCGATTGGTTTCAGAACAGCTTGCATCACAATTAACTATTTTTTGCCAGACATTTATTTTTGGAAAAATGTGATTTTTTCGGCGCGTTAAGCATTTTGAGTAATTTGCCGATTGGTTTCAGAACGGCTTGCATCAAAATTAATTATTTTTTGCCAAACATTCATTTGGGAAAAAAGTTATTTTCTCGGCGCGTTAAGCATTTTGAGTAATTTGCCGATTGCTTTCAGAACTGCTTGCATTGAAATTTACAATTTTTTGCCAGACATTCATTGTGGAACAACAGTGATTTTCACGGCGCGTTCAGCATTTTGAGCAATTTGCCGGTTGGTTTCAGAACGGCTTGCATTGAAATTTACTATTTTTTGCCAGACATTCATTGTGGCAAGAAAGTGATTTTCTCGGCGAGTTAAGCATTTTCAGTAATTTGCAGATTGGTTTCAGAACGGCTTGCATTGAAATTTACTATATTTTGCCAGACATTCATTGAGGAACAAAAGTGCTTTTCTCGGCGAGTTAAGCATTTTGAGTAATTTGCCGATGGGTTTCAGAACGTCTTGCATCAAAATTAACTATTTTTTGCAAGCCATTCATTTTGGAAAAAAAGTGTATTTCTAGGCGAGTTAAGGATTTTGAGTAATTTGCCGATTGCTTTCAGAACGGCTTGCATTGAAATTTACTATTTTTTGCCAGACTTTCATTGTGGGAAAAAGGTGATTTTCTCGGCGAGTTAAGCATTTTGAGTAATTTGCCGATTGGTTTCAGAACGGCTTGCATCACAATTAACTATTTTTTGCCAGGCGTTCATTGTGGAACAAAAGTGATTTTCTCGGCGAGTTCAGCATTTTGAGTAAATTGCCGATTGGTTTCAGAACGGCTTGCATCACAATTAACTATTTTTTGCCAGACATTCATTGTGGGGAAAAAAACTGATTTTATCGGCGCGTTAATCATTTTGAGTAATTTGCCGATCGGTTTCAGAACTGCTTGCATTGAAATTTACTATTTTTTTTGCCAGACATTCATTGTGGAACAAAAGTGATTTTCTCGGCGAGTTAGGCATTTTGAGTAATTTGCCGATTGGTTTCAGAACGTCTTGCGTCAAAATTACTATTTTTTGCCAGACATTCATTGTGAAAAAAAACTGATTTTCTCGGCGAGTTAAACATTTTGCGTAATTTGCCGATTGGTTTCAGAACGGCTTGCATCAAAATTAACTATTTTTTGCCAGACATTTATTTTTGGAAAAATGTGATTTTTTTCGGCGCGTTAAGCATTTTGAGTAATTTGCCGATTGGTTTCAGAACGGGTTGCATCAAAATTAATTATTTTTTGCCAAACATTCATTTGGGAAAAAAGTTATTTTCTCGGCGCGTTAAGCATTTTGAGTAATTTGCCGATTGCTTTCAGAACTGCTTGCATTGAAATATACAATTTTTTGCCAGACATTCATTGTGGAACAACAGTGATTTTCACGGCGCGTTCAGCATTTTGAGCAATTTGCCGGTTGGTTTCAGAACGGCTTGCATTGAAATTTACTATTTTTTGCCAGACATTCATTGTGGCAAGAAAGTGATTTTCTCGGCGAGTTAAGCATTTTCAGTAATTTGCAGATTGGTTTCGGAACGGCTTGCATTGAAATTTACTATTTTTTGCCAGACATTCATTGAGGAACAAAAGTGCTTTTCTCGGCGATTTAAGCATTTTGAGTAATTTGCCGATGGCTTTCAGAACGTCTTGCATCAAAATTAACTATTTTTTGCCAGCCATTCATTTTGGAAAAAAAGTGTATTTCTCGGCGAGTTAAGCATTTTGAGTAATTTGCCGATTGCTTTCAGAACGGCTTGCATTGAAATTTACTATTTTTTGCCAGACTTTCATTGTGGGAAAAAGGTGATTTTCTCGGCGAATTAAGCATTTTGAGTAATTTGCCGATTGGTTACAGAACGGCTTGCATCACAATTAACTATTTTTTGCCAGGCGTTCATTGTGGAACAAAAGTGATTTTCTTGGCGAGTTCAGCATTTTGAGTAATTTGCCGATTGGTTTCAGAACGGCTTGCAACACATTTAACTATTTTTTGCCAGGCATTCATTGTGGAACATAAGTGATTTTCTCGGCGAGTTAAGCATTTTGAGTGGTTTGCCGATTGCTTTCAGAACGGCTTGCATTGAAATTTACTATTTTTTGCCAGACATTCATTGTGGCAAGAAAGTGATTTTCTCAGCGAGTTAAGCATTTTGAGTAATTTGCCGATTGGTTTCAGAACGTCGTGCATCAAAATTAACTATTGTTTGCCAGACATTCACTTGGGAAAAAAAGTGTTTTCTCGGCGAGTTAAGCATTTTGAGTAATTTGCTGATTGGTATCAGAACGTCTTGCGTCAAAATTACTATTTTTTGCCAGACATTCATTGTGGAACAAAAGTGATTTTCTCGGCGAGTTAAACATTTTGCGTAATTTGCCGATTGGTTTCAGAACGGCTTGCATTGAAATTAACTATTTTTTGCCAGACATTCATTGTGGAGCAAAAGTGATTTTCTCGGCGAGTTAAGCATTTTGAGTAATTTGCCGATGGCCTTCAGAGCGGCTTGCATCAAAATTAACTATTTTTTGCCAGACATTTATTTTTGGAAAAATGTGATTTTTTTCGGCGCGTTAAGCATTTTGAGTAATTTGCCGATTGGTTTCAGAACGGCTTGCATCAAAATTAATTATTTTTTGCCAAACATTCATTTGGGAAAAAAGTTATTTTCTCGGCGCGTTAAGCATTTTGAGTAATTTGCCGATTGCTTTCAGAACTGCTTGCATTGAAATTTACAATTTTTTGCCAGACATTCATTGTGGAACAACAGTGATTTTCACGGCGCGTTCAGCATTTTGAGCAATTTGCCGGTTGGTTTCAGAACGGCTTGCATTGAAATTTACTATTTTTTGCCAGACATTCATTGTGGCAAGAAAGTGATTTTCTCGGCGAGTTAAGCATTTTCAGTAATTTGCAGATTGGTTTCAGAACGGCTTGCATTGAAATTTACTATATTTTGCCAGACATTCATTGAGGAACAAAAGTGCTTTTCTCGGCGAGTTAAGCATTTTGAGTAATTTGCCGATGGCTTTCAGAACGTCTTGCATCAAAATTAACTATTTTTTGCAAGCCATTCATTTTGGAAAAAAAGTGTATTTCTAGGCGAGTTAAGGATTTTGAGTAATTTGCCGATTGCTTTCAGAACGGCTTGCATTGAAATTTACTATTTTTTGCCAGACTTTCATTGTGGGAAAAAGGTGATTTTCTCGGCGAGTTAAGCATTTTGAGTAATTTGCCGATTGGTTTCAGAACGGCTTGCATCACAATTAACTATTTTTTGCCAGGCGTTCATTGTGGAACAAAAGTGATTTTCTCGGCGAGTTCAGCATTTTGAGTAATTTGCCGATTGGTTTCAGAACGGCTTGCAACACAATTAACTATTTTTTGCCAGGCATTCATTGTGGAATATAAGTGATTTTCTCGGCGAGTTAAGCATTTTGAGTAGTTTGCCGATTGCTTTCAGAACGGCTTGCATTGAAATTTACTATTTTTTGCCAGACATTCATTGTGGGGAAAAAAGTAATTTTCTCGGCGAGTTCAGCATTTTGAGTAAATTGCCGATTGGTTTCAGAACGGCTTGCATCACAATTAACTATTTTTTGCCAGACATTCATTGTGGGGAAAAAAACTGATTTTATCGGCGCGTTAATCATTTTGAGTAATTTGCCGATCGGTTTCAGAACTGCTTGCATTGAAATTTACTATTTTTTTGCCAGACATTCATTGTGGAACAAAAGTGATTTTCTCGTCGAGTTAGGCATTTTGAGTAATTTGCCGATTGGTTTCAGAACGTCTTGCGTCAAAATTACTATTTTTTGCCAGACATTCATTGTGAAAAAAAACTGATTTTCTCGGCGAGTTAAACATTTTGCGTAATTTGCCGATTGGTTTCAGAACGGCTTGCATCAAAATTAACTATTTTTTGCCAGACATTTATTTTTGGAAAAATGTGATTTTTTTCGGCGCGTTAAGCATTTTGAGTAATTTGCCGATTGGTTTCAGAACGGCTTGCATCAAAATTAATTATTTTTTGCCAAACATTCATTTGGGAAAAAAGTTATTTTCTCGGCGCGTTAAGCATTTTGAGTAATTTGCCGATTGCTTTCAGAACTGCTTGCATTGAAATTTACAATTTTTTGCCAGACATTCATTGTGGAACAACAGTGATTTTCACGGCGCGTTCAGCATTTTGAGCAATTTGCCGGTTGGTTTCAGAACGGCTTGCATTGAAATTTACTATTTTTTGCCAGACATTCATTGTGGCAAGAAAGTGATTTTCTCGGCGAGTTAAGCATTTTCAGTAATTTGCAGATTGGTTTCTGAACGGCTTGCATTGAAATTTACTATATTTTGCCAGACATTCATTGAGGAACAAAAGTGCTTTTCTCGGCGAGTTAAGCATTTTGAGTAATTTGCCGATGGCTTTCAGAACGTCTTGCATCAAAATTAACTATTTTTTGCAAGCCATTCATTTTGGAAAAAAAGTGTATTTCTAGGCGAGTTAAGGATTTTGAGTAATTTGCCGATTGCTTTCAGAACGGCTTGCATTGAAATTTACTATTTTTTGCCAGACTTTCATTGTGGGAAAAAGGTGATTTTCTCGGCGAGTTAAGCATTTTGAGTAATTTGCCGATTGGTTTCAGAACGGCTTGCATCACAATTAACTATTTTTTGCCAGGCGTTCATTGTGGAACAAAAGTGATTTTCTCGGCGAGTTCAGCATTTTGAGTAATTTGCCGATTGGTTTCAGAACGGCTTGCAACACAATTAACTATTTTTTGCCAGGCATTCATTGTGGAATATAAGTGATTTTCTCGGCGAGTTAAGCATTTTGAGTAGTTTGCCGATTGCTTTCAGAACGGCTTGCATTGAAATTTACTATTTTTTGCCAGACATTCATTGTGGGGAAAAAAGTAATTTTCTCGGCGAGTTCAGCATTTTGAGTAAATTGCCGATTGGTTTCAGAACGGCTTGCATCACAATTAACTATTTTTTGCCAGACATTCATTGTGGGGAAAAAAACTGATTTTATAGGCGCGTTAATCATTTTGAGTAATTTGCCGATCGGTTTCAGAACTGATTGCATTGAAATTTACTATTTTTTTGCCAGACATTCATTGTGGAACAAAAGTGATTTTCTCGGCGAGTTAGGCATTTTGAGCAATTTGCCGGTTGGTTTCAGAACGGCTTGCAACACAATTAACTATTTTTTGCCAGGCATTCATTGTGGAATATAAGTGATTTTCTCGGCGAGTTAAGCATTTTGAGTAGTTTGCCGATTGCTTTCAGAACGGCTTGCATTGAAATTTACAATTTTTTGCCAGACATTCATTGTGGGAAAAAAGTAATTTTCTCGGCGAGTTAAGCATTTTGAGTAAATTGCCGATTGTTTTCAGAACAGGTTGCATCACAATTAACTATTTTTTGCCAGACATTCATTGTGGGGAAAAAAGTGATTTTCTTGGCGCATTAAGCATTTTGAGTAATTTGCCGATCGGTTTCAGAACGGCTTGCATCACAATTTACTATTTTTTGCCAGATATTCATTATGGAACCAAAGTGTATTTTCTCGGCGAGTTAAGCATTTTGAGTAATTTGCCGATGGCCTTCAGAACGGCTTGCATCAAAATTAACTATTTTTTCCCAGACATTTATTTTTGGAAAAATGTGATTTTTTCGGCGCGTTAAGCATTTTGAGTAATTTGCCGATTGCTTTCAGAACTGCTTGCATTGAAATTTACTATTTTTTGCCAGACATTCATTGTGGAACAACAGTGATTTTCACGGCGCGTTCAACATTTTGAGCAATTTGCCGGTTGGTTTCAGAACGGCTTGCAACACAATTAACTATTTTTTGCCAGGCATTCATTGTGGAATATAAGTGATTTTCTCGGCGAGTTAAGCATTTTGAGTAGTTTGCCGATTGCTTTCAGAACGGCTTGCATTGAAATTTACTATTTTTTGCCAGACATTCATTGTGGGGAAAAAAGTAATTTTCTCGGCGAGTTCAGCATTTTGAGTAAATTGCCGATTGGTTTCAGAACGGCTTGCATCACAATTAACTATTTTTTGCCAGACATTCATTGTGGGGAAAAAAACTGATTTTATCGGCGCGTTAATCATTTTGAGTAATTTGCCGATCGGTTTCAGAACTGCTTGCATTGAAATTTACTATTTTTTTGCCAGACATTCATTGTGGAACAAAAGTGATTTTCTCGGCGAGTTAGGCATTTTGAGTAATTTGCCGATTGGTTTCAGAACGGCTTGCATCACAATTAACTATTTTTTCCAGGCATTCATTGTGGAACAAAATAATTTTCTCGGCGAGTTAAGCATTTTGAGTAGTTTGCCGATTGCTTTCAGAACGGCTTGCATTGAAATTTACTATTTTTTGCCAGACATTCATTGTGGGAAAAAAGTAATTTTCTCGGCGAGTTAAGCATTTTGAGTAAATTGCCGATTGTTTTCAGAACAGGTTGCATCACAATTAACTATTTTTTGCCAGACATTCATTGTGGGGAAAAAAGTGATTTTCTTGGTGCATTAAGCATTTTGAGTAATTTGCCGATCGGTTTCAGAACGGCTTGCATCACAATTTACTATTTTTTGCCAGATATTCATTATGGAACCAAAGTGATTTTCTCGGCGAGTTAAGCATTTTGAGTAATTTGCCGATGGCCTTCAGAACGGCTTGCATCAAAATTAACTATTTTTTCCCAGACATTTATTTTTGGAAAAATGTGATTTTTTCGGCGCGTTAAGCATTTTGAGTAATTTGCCGATTGGTTTCAGAACGGCTTGCATCAAAATTAATTATTTTTTGCCAAACATTCATTTGGGAAAAAAGTTATTTTCTCGGCGCGTTAAGCATTTTGAGTAATTTCCGATTGCTTTCAGAACTGCTTGCATTGAAATTTACTATTTTTTGCCAGACATTCATTGTGGAACAACAGTGATTTTCACGGCGCGTTCAACATTTTGAGCAATTTGCCGGTTGGTTTCAGAACGGCTTGCATTGAAATTTACTATTTTTTGCCAGACATTCATTGTGGCAAGAAAGTGATTTTCTCGGCGAGTTAAGCATTTTCAGTAATTTGCCGATTGGTTTCAGAACGGCTTGCATCACAATTAACTATTTTTTGCCAGGCGTTCATTGTGGAACAAAAGTGATTTTCTCGGCGAGTTCAGCATTTTGAGTAATTTGCCGATTGGTTTCAGAACGGCTTGCAACACAATTAACTATTTTTTGCGAGGCATTCATTGTGGAACATAAGTGATTTTCTCGGCGAGTTAAGCATTTTGAGTAATTTGCCGATGGCCTTCAGAACGGCTTGCATCAAAATTAACTAATTTTTGCCAGACATTTATTTTTGGAAAAATGTGATTTTTTTCGGCGCGTTAAGCATTTTGAGTAATTTGCCGATTGGTTTCAGAACGGCTTGCATCAAAATTAATTATTTTTTGCCAAACATTCATTTGGGAAAAAAGTTATTTTCTCGGCGCGTTAAGCATTTTGAGTAATTTGCCGATTGCTTTCAGAACTGCTTGCATTGAAATTTACTATTTTTTGCCAGACATTCATTGTGGAACAACAGTGATTTTCACGGCGCGTTCAACATTTTGAGCAATTTGCCGGTTGGTTTCAGAACGGCTTGCATTGAAATTTACTATTTTTTGCCAGACATTCATTGTGGCAAGAAAGTGATTTTCTCGTCGAGTTAAGCATTTTTAGTAATTTGCAGTTTGGTTTCAGAACGGCTTGCATTGAAATTTACTATATTTTGCCAGACATTCATTGAGGAACAAAAGTGCTTTTCTAGGCGAGTTAAGCATTTTGAGTCATTTGCCGCTGGCTTTCAGAACGTCTTGCATCAAAATTAACTATTTTTCGCCAGCCATTCATTTTGGAAAAAAAGTGTATTTCTCGGCGAGTTAAGCATTTTGAGTAATTTGCCGATGGCCTTCAGAACGGCTTGCATCAAAATTAACTAATTTTTGCCAGACATTTATTTTTGGAAAAATGTGATTTTTTTCGGCGCGTTAAGCATTTTGAGTAATTTGCCGATTGGTTTCAGAACGGCTTGCATCAAAATTAATTATTTTTTGCCAAACATTCATTTGGGAAAAAAGTTATTTTCTCGGCGCGTTAAGCATTTTGAGTAATTTGCCGATTGCTTTCAGAACTGCTTGCATTGAAATTTACTATTTTTTGCCAGACATTCATTGTGGAACAACAGTGATTTTCACGGCGCGTTCAACATTTTGAGCAATTTGCCGGTTGGTTTCAGAACGGCTTGCATTGAAATTTACTATTTTTTGCCAGACATTCATTGTGGCAAGAAAGTGATTTTCTCGTCGAGTTAAGCATTTTTAGTAATTTGCAGTTTGGTTTCAGAACGGCTTGCATTGAAATTTACTATATTTTGCCAGACATTCATTGAGGAACAAAAGTGCTTTTCTAGGCGAGTTAAGCATTTTGAGTCATTTGCCGCTGGCTTTCAGAACGTCTTGCATCAAAATTAACTATTTTTCGCCAGCCATTCATTTTGGAAAAAAAGTGTATTTCTCGGCGAGTTAAGCATTTTGAGTAATTTGCCGATTGCTTTCAGAACGGCTTGCATTGAAATTTACTATTTTTTGCCAGACTTTCATTGTGGGAAAAAGGTGATTTTCTCGGCGAGTTAAGCATTTTGAGTAATTTGCCGATTGGTTTCAGAACGGCTTGCATCACAATTAACTATTTTTTGCCAGGCGTTCATTGTGGAACAAAAGTGATTTTCTCGGCGAGTTCAGCATTTTGAGTAATTTGCCGATTGGTTTCAGAACGGCTTGCAACACAATTAACTATTTTTTGCCAGGCATTCCTTGTGGAACATAAGTGATTTTCTCAGCGAGTTAAGCATTTTGAGTAGTTTGCCGATTGCTTTCAGAACGGCTTGCATTGAAATTTACTATTTTTTGCCAGACATTCATTGTGGGGAAAAATGTAATTTTCTCGGCGAGTTCAGCATTTTGAGTAAATTACCGATTGGTTTCAGAACGGCTTGCATCACAATTAACTATTTTTTGCCAGACATTCATTGTGGGGAAAAAAACTGATTTTCTCGGCGCGTTAAGCATTTTGAGTAATTTGCCGATCGGTTTCAGAACGGCTTGCATTTAAATTTACTATTTTTTTGCCAGACATTCATTGTGGAACAAAAGTGATTTTCTCGGCGAGTTAGGCATTTTGAGTAATTTGCCGATTGGTTTCAGAACGGCTTGCATCAAAATTAACTATTTTTTCCAGGCATTCATTGTGGAACAAAATGATTTTCTCGGCGAGTTAAGCTTTTTGAGTAGTTTGCCGATTGCTTTCAGAACGGCTTGCATTGAAATTTACTATTTTTTGCCAGACATTCATTGTGGGAAAAAAGTAATTTTCTCGGCGAGTTAAGCATTTTGAGTAAATTGCCGATTGTTTTCAGAACAGCTTGCATCACAATTAACTATTTTTTGCCAGACATTCATTGTGGGGAAAAAAGTGATTTTCTCGGCGCGTTCAGCATTTTGAGTAATTTGCCGATCAGTTTCAGAACGGCTTGCATCACAATTTACTATTTTTTGCCAGATATTCATTGTGGAACCAAAGTGATTTTCTCGGCGAGTTAAGCATTTTGCCGATTGTTTTCAGAACGGCTTGCATTGAAATTTACTATTTTTTGCCTGGCATTCATTGTGGAACAAAAGTGATTTTCTCGGCGAGTTAAGCATTTTGAGCATTTTGCCGATTGGTTTCAGATCGGTTTGCATCACAATTAACTATTTTTTGCCAGACATTCATTGTTGAAAAAAAGTGATTTTCTCGGCGAGTTATGCATTTTGAGTAATTTGCCAGTTGGTTTCAGAACAGCTTGCATTAATATGTACTACTTTTTGCCAGACATTCATTGTGGCAAGAAAGTGATTTTCTCAGCAAGTTAAGCATTTTGAGTAATTTGCCGATTGGTTTCAGAACGTCGTGCATCAAAATTAACTATTGTTTGCCAGACATTCACTTGGGAAACAAAAGTGCTTTTCTCGGCGAGTTAAGCATTTTGAGTCATTTGCCGATGGCTTTCAGAACGTCTTGCATCAAAATTAACTATTTTTTGCCAGCCATTCATTTTGGAAAAAAAGTGTATTTCTCGGCGAGTTAAGCATTTTGAGTAATTTGCCGATTGCTTTCAGAACGGCTTGCATTGAAATTTACTATTTTTTGCCAGACTTTCATTGTGGGAAAAAGGTGATTTTCTCGGCGAGTTAAGCATTTTGAGTAATTTGCCGATTGGTTTCAGAACTGCTTGCATTGAAATTTACTATTTTTTGCCAGACATTCATTGTGGAACAACAGTGATTTTCACGGCGCGTTCAGCATTTTGAGCAATTTCCCGGTTGGTTTCAGAACGGCTTGCATTGAAATTTACTATTTTTTGCCAGACATTCATTGTGGCAAGAAAGTGATTTTCTCGGCGAGTTAAGCATTTTCAGTAATTTGCAGTTTGGTTTCAGAACGGCTTGCATTGAAATTTACTATATTTTTGCCAGACATTCATTGAGGAACAAAAGTGCTTTTCTCGGCGAGTTAAGCATTTTGAGTCATTCGCCGATGGCTTTCAGAACGTCTTGCATCAAAATTAACTATTTTTTGCCAGCCATTCATTTTGGAAAAAAAGTGTATTTCTCGGCGAGTTAAGCATTTTGAGTAATTTGCCGATTGCTTTCAGAACGGCTTGCATTGAAATTTACTATTTTTTGCCAGACTTTCATTGTGGGAAAAAGGTGATTTTCTCGGCGAGTTAAGCATTTTGAGTAATTTGCCGATTGGTTTCAGAACTGCTTGCATTGAAATTTACTATTTTTTGCCAGACATTCATTGTGGAACAACAGTGATTTTCACGGCGCGTTCAGCATTTTGAGCAATTTCCCGGTTGGTTTCAGAACGGCTTGCATTGAAATTTACTATTTTTTGCCAGGCATTCATTGTGGCAAGAAAGTGATTTTCTCGGCGAGTTAAGCATTTTCAGTAATTTGCAGTTTGGTTTCAGAACGGCTTGCATTGAAATTTACTATATTTTTGCCAGACATTCATTGAGGAACAAAAGTGCTTTTCTCGGCGAGTTAAGCATTTTGAGTCATTCGCCGATGGCTTTCAGAACGTCTTGCATCAAAATTAACTATTTTTTGCCAGCCATTCATTTTGGAAAAAAAGTGTATTTCTCGGCGAGTTAAGCATTTTGAGTAATTTGCCGATTGCTTTCAGAACGGCTTGCATTGAAATTTACTATTTTTTGCCAGACTTTCATTGTGGGAAAAAGGTGATTTTCTCGGCGAGTTAAGCATTTTGAGTAATTTGCCGATTGGTTTCAGAACGGCTTGCATCACAATTAACTATTTTTTGCCAGGCGTTCATTGTGGAACAAAAGTGATTTTCTCGGCGAGTTCAGCATTTTGAGTAATTTGCCGATTGGTTTCAGAACGGCTTGCAACACAATTAACTATTTTTTGCCAGGCATTCCTTGTGGAACATAAGTGATTTTCTCGGCGAGTTAAGCATTTTGAGTAGTTTGCCGATTGCTTTCAGAACGGCTTGCATTGAAATTTACTATTTTTTGCCAGACATTCATTGTGGGGAAAAATGTAATTTTCTCGGCGAGTTCAGCATTTTGAGTAAATTACCGATTGGTTTCAGAACGGCTTGCATCACAATTAACTATTTTTTGCCAGACAATTATTGTGGGGAAAAAAAGTGATTTTCTCGGCGCGTTAAGCATTTTGAGTAATTTGCCGATTGGTTTCAGAACGGCTTGCATCAAAATTAACTATTTTTTCCAGGCATTCATTGTGGAACAAAATGATTTTCTCGGCGAGTTAAGCATTTTGAGTAGTTTGCCGATTGCTTTCAGAACGGCTTGCATTGAAATTTACTATTTTTTGCCAGACATTCATTGTGGGAAAAAAGTAATTTTCTCGGCGAGTTAAGCATTTTGAGTAAATTGCCGATTGGTTTCAGAACAGCTTGCATCACAATTAACTATTTTTTGCCAGACATTCATTGTGGGGAAAAAAGTGATTTTCTCGGCGCGTTCAGCATTTTGAGTAATTTGCCGATCAGTTTCAGAACGGCTTGCATCACAATTTACTATTTTTTGCCAGATATTATTTGTGGAACCAAAGTGATTTTCTCGGCGAGTTAAGCATTTTGAGCATTTTGCCGATTGTTTTCAGAACGGCTTGCATTGAAATTTACTATTTTTTGCCTGGCATTCATTGTGGAACAAAAGTGATTTTCTCGGCGAGTTAAGCATTTTGAGCAATTTGCCGATTGGTTACAGATCGGTTTGCATCACAATTAACTATTTTTTGCCAGACATTCATTGTTGAAAAAAACTGATTTTCTCGGCGAGTTATGCATTTTGAGTAATTTGCCGGTTGGTTTCAGAACAGCTTGCATTAATATGTACTACTTTTTGCCAGACATTCAGTGTGGCAAGAAAGTGATTTTCTCGGCGAGTTAAGCATTTTCAGTAATTTGCAGATTGGTTTCAGAACGGCTTGCATTGAAATTTACTATATTTTGCCAGACATTCATTGAGGAACAAAAGTGATTTTCTCGGCGAGTTCAGCATTTTGAGTAATTTGCCGATTGGTTTCAGAACGGCTTGCAACACAATTAACTATTTTTTGCCAGGCATTCATTGTGGAACATAAGTGATTTTCTCGGCGAGTTAAGCATTTTGAGTAGTTTGCCGATTGCTTTCAGAACGGCTTGCATTGAAATTTACTATTTTTTGCCAGACATTCATTGTGGGGAAAAAAGTAATTTTCTCGGCGAGTTCAGCATATTGAGTAAATTGCCGATTGGTTTCAGAACGGCTTGCATCACAATTAACTATTATTTGCCAGACATTCATTGTGGGGAAAAAAAGTGATTTTCTCGGCGCGTTAAGCATTTTGAGTAATTTGCCGATCGGTTTCAGAACTGCTTGCATTGAAATTTACTATTTTTTCGCCAGACATTCATTGTGGAACAAAAGTGAATTTCTCGGCGAGTTAGGCATTTTGAGTAATTTGCCGATTGGTTTCAGAACGGCTTGCATCACAATTAACTATTTTTTCCAGGCATTCATTGTGGAACAAAATGATTTTCTCGGCGAGTTAAGCATTTTGAGTAGTTTGCCGATTGCTTTCAGAACGGCTTGCATTGAAATTTACTATTTTTTGCCAGACATTCATTGTGGGAAAAAAGTAATTTTCTCGGCGAGTTAAGCATTTTGAGTAAATTGCCGATTGTTTTCAGAACAGCTTGCATCACAATTAACTATTTTTTGCCAGACATTCATTGTGGGGAAAAAAGTGATTTTCTCGGCGCTTTAAGCATTTTGAGTAATTTGCCGATCGGTTTCAGAACGGCTTGCATCACAATTTACTATTTTTTGCCAGATATTCATTGTGGAACAAAAGTGATTTTCTCGGCGAGTTAAGCATTTTGAGTAATTTGCCGATGGCCTTCAGAACGGCTTGCATCAAAATTAACTATTTTTTGCCAGACATTTATTTTTGGAAAAATGTGATTTTTTTTCGGCGCGTTAAGCATTTTGAGTAATTTGCCGATTGGTTTCAGAACGGCTTGCATCAAAATTAATTATTTTTTGCCAAACATTCATTTGGGAAAAAAGTTATTTTCTCGGCGCGTTAAGCATTTTGAGTAATTTGCCGATTGCTTTCAGAACTGCTTGCATTGAAATTTAGTATTTTTTGCCAGACATTCATTGTGGAACAACAGTGATTTTCACGGCGCGTTCAGCTTTTTGAGCAATTTGCCGGTTGGTTTCAGAACGGCTTGCATTGAAATTTACTATTTTTTGCCAGACATTCATTGTGGCAAGAAAGTGATTTTCTCGGCGAGTTAAGCATTTTCAGTAATTTGCAGATTGGTTTCAGAACGGCTTGCATTGAAATTTACTATATTTTGCCAGACATTCATTGAGGAACAAAAGTGCTTTTCTCGGCGAGTTAAGCATTTTGAGTAATTTGCCGATGGCTTTCAGAACGTCTTGCATCAAAATTAACTATTTTTTGCAAGCCATTCATTTTGGAAAAAAAGTGTATTTCTAGGCGAGTTAAGCATTTTGAGTAATTTGCCGATTGCTTTCAGAACGGCTTGCATTGAAATTTACTATTTTTTGCCAGACTTTCATTGTGGGAAAATGGGGATTTTCTCGGCGAGTTAAGCATTTTGAGTAATTTGCCGATTGGTTTCAGAACGGCTTGCATCACAATTAACTATTTTTTGCCAGGCGTTCATTGTGGAACAAAAGTGATTTTCTCGGCGAGTTCAGCATTTTGAGTAATTTGCCGATTGGTTTCAGAACGGCTTGCAACACAATTAACTATTTTTTGCCAGGCATTCATTGTGGAACAAAATGATTTTCTCGGCGAGTTAAGCATTTTGAGTAGTTTGCCGATTGCTTTCAGAACGGCTTGCATTGAAATTTACTATTTTTTGCCAGACATTCATTGTGGGAAAAAAGTAATTTTCTCGGCGAGTTAAGCATTTTGAGTAAATTGCCGATTGTTTTCAGAACAGCTTGCATCACAATTAACTATTTTTTGCCAGACATTCATTGTGGAGAAAAAACTGATTTTCTCGGCGCGTTAAGCATTTTGAGTAATTTGCCGATCGGTTTCAGAACGGCTTGCATCACAATTTACTATTTTTTGCCAGATATTCATTGTGGAACCAAAGTGATTTTCTCGGCGAGTTAAGCATTTTGAGTAATTTGCCGATGGCCTTCAGAACGGCTTGCATCAAAATTAACTATTTTTTCCCAGACATTTATTTTTGGGAAAATGTGATTTTTTCGGCGCGTTAAGCATTTTGAGTAATTTGCCGATTGGTTTCAGAACGGCTTGCATCAAAATTAATTATTTTTTGCCAAACATTCATTTGGGAAAAAAGTTATTTACTCGGCGCGTTAAGCATTTTGAGTAATTTGCCGATTGCTTTCAGAACTGCTTGCATTGAAATTTACTATTTTTTGCCAGACATTCATTGTGGAACAACAGTGATTTTCACGGCGCGTTCAGCATTTTGAGCAATTTGCCGGTTGGTTTCAGAACGGCTTGCATTGAAATTTACTATTTTTTGCCAGACATTCATTGTGGCAAGAAAGTGATTTTCTCGGCGAGTTAAGCATTTTCAGTAATTTGCCGATTGGTTTCAGAACGGCTTGCATCACAATTAACTATTTTTTGCCAGGCGTTCATTGTGGAACAAAAGTGATTTTCTCGGCGAGTTAAGCATTTTGAGTAATTTGCCGATTGGTTTCAGAACGGCTTGCATCACAATTAACTATTTTTTGCCAGGCGTTCATTGTGGAACAAAAGTGATTTTCTCGGCGAGTTCAGCATTTTGAGTAATTTGCCGATTGGTTTCAGAACGGCTTGCAACACAATTAACTATTTTTTGCCAGGCATTCCTTGTGGAACATAAGTGATTTTCTCGGCGAGTTAAGCATTTTGAGTAGTTTGCCGATTGCTTTCAGAACGGCTTGCATTGAAATTTACTATTTTTTGCCAGACATTCATTGTGGGGAAAAATGTAATTTTCTCGGCGAGTTCAGCATTTTGAGTAAATTACCGATTGGTTTCAGAACGGCTTGCATCACAATTAACTATTTTTTGCCAGACATTCATTGTGGGGAAAAAAACTGATTTTCTCGGCGCGTTAAGCATTTTGACTAATTTCCCGATCGGTTTCAGAACGGCTTGCATTGAAATTTACTATTTTTTTGCCAGACATTCATTGTGGAACAAAAGTGATTTTCTCGGCGAGTTAGGCATTTTGAGTAATTTGCCGATTGGTTTCAGAACGGCTTGCATCAAAATCAACTATTTTTTCCAGGCATTCATTGTGGAACAAAATGATTTTCTCGGCGAGTTAAGCATTTTGAGTAGTTTGCCGATTGCTTTCAGAACGGCTTGCATTGAAATTTACTATTTTTTGCCAGACATTCATTGTGGGAAAAAAGTAATTTTCTCGGCGAGTTAAGCATTTTGAGTAATTTGCCGATTGGTTTCAGAACGGCTTGCATCAAAATTAATTATTTTTTGCCAAACATTCATTTGGGAAAAAAGTTATTTTCTCGGCGCGTTAAGCATTTTGAGTAATTTGCCGATTGCTTTCAGAACTGCTTGCATTGAAATTTACTATTTTTTGCCAGACATTCATTGTGGAACAACAGTGATTTTCACGGCGCGTTCAG
Organism: Scyliorhinus torazame; assembly: GCF_047496885.1. Lineage (NCBI taxonomy): Eukaryota > Metazoa > Chordata > Chondrichthyes > Carcharhiniformes > Scyliorhinidae > Scyliorhinus > Scyliorhinus torazame. Next base: position 43,301,696 of record NC_092725.1, read on the forward strand.
CATTTTGAGCAATTTGCCGGTTGGTTTCAGAACGGCTTGCATTGAAATTTACTATTTTTTGCCAGACATTCATTGTGGCAAGAAAGTGATTTTCTCGGCGAGTTAAGCATTTTCAGTAATTTGCAGATTGGTTTCAGAACGGCTTGCATTGAAATTTACTATATTTTGCCAGACATTCATTGAGGAACAAAAGTGCTTTTCTCGGCGAGTTAAGCATTTTGAGTAATTTGCCGATGGCTTTCAGAACGTCTTGCATCAAAATTAACTATTTTTTGCAAGCCATTCATTTTGGAAAAAAAGTGTATTTCTAGGCGAGTTAAGCATTTTGAGTAATTTGCCGATTGCTTTCAGAACGGCTTGCATTGAAATTTACTATTTTTTGCCAGACTTTCATTGTGGGAAAAAGGTGATTTTCTCGGCGAGTTTAGCATTTTGAGTAATTTGCCGATTGGTTTCAGAACGGCTTGCATCACAATTAACTATTTTTTGCCAGGCGTTCATTGTGGAACAAAAGTGATTTTCTCGGCGAGTTCAGCATTTTGAGTAATTTTCCGATTGGTTTCAGAACGGCTTGCAACACAATTAACTATTTTTTGCCAGGCATTCATTGTGGAACAAAATGATTTTCTCGGCGAGTTAAGCATTTTGAGTAGTTTGCCGATTGCTTTCAGAACGGCTTGCATTGAAATTTACTATTTTTTGCCAGACATTCATTGTGGGAAAAAAGTAATTTTCTCGGCGAGTTAAGCATTTTGAGTAAATTGCCGATTGTTTTCAGAACAGCTTGCATCACAATTAAATATTTTTTGCCAGACATTCATTGTGGAGAAAAAAGTGATTTTCTCGGCGCGTTAAGCATTTTGCCGATCGGTTTCAGAACGGCTTGCATCACAATTTACTATTTTTTGCCAGATATTCATTGTGGAACCAAAGTGATTTTCTCGGCGAGTTAAGCATTTTGAGTAATTTGCCGATGGCCTTCAGAACGGCTTGCATCAAAATTAACTATTTTTTCCCAGACATTTATTTTTGGAAAAATGTGATTTTTTCGGCGCGTTAAGCATTTTGAGTAATTTGCCGATTGGTTTCAGAACGGCTTGCATCAAAATTAATTATTTTTTGCCAAACATTCATTTGGGAAAAAAGTTATTTACTCGGCGCGTTAAGCATTTTGAGTAATTTGCCGATTGCTTTCAGAACTGCTTGCATTGAAATTTACTATTTTTTGCCAGACATTCATTGTGGAACAACAGTGATTTTCACGGCGCGTTCACTATTTTGAGCAATTTGCCGGTTGGTTTCAGAACGGCTTGCATTGAAATTTACTATTTTTTGCCAGACATTCATTGTGGCAAGAAAGTGATTTTCTCGGCGAGTTAAGCATTTTCAGTAATTTGCCGATTGGTTTCAGAACGGCTTGCATCACAATTAACTATTTTTTGCCAGGCGTTCATTGTGGAACAAAAGTGATTTTCTCGGCGAGTTAAGCATTTTGAGTAATTTGCCGATTGGTTTCAGAACGGCTTGCATCACAATTAACTATTTTTTGCCAGGCGTTCATTGTGGAACAAAAGTGATTTTCTCGGCGAGTTCAGCATTTTGAGTAATTTGCCGATTGGTTTCAGAACGGCTTGCAACACAATTAACTATTTTTTGCCAGGCATTCCTTGTGGAACATAAGTGATTTTCTCGGCGAGTTAAGCATTTTGAGTAGTTTGCCGATTGCTTTCAGAACGGCTTGCATTGAAATTTACTATTTTTTGCCAGACATTCATTGTGGGGAAAAATGTAATTTTCTCGGCGAGTTCAGCATTTTGAGTAAATTACCGATTGGTTTCAGAACGGCTTGCATCACAATTAACTATTTTTTGCCAGACATTCATTGTGGGGAAAAAAACTGATTTTCTCGGCGCGTTAAGCATTTTGACTAATTTCCCGATCGGTTTCAGAACGGCTTGCATTGAAATTTACTATTTTTTTGCCAGACATTCATTGTGGAACAAAAGTGATTTTCTCGGCGAGTTAGGCATTTTGAGTAATTTGCCGATTGGTTTCAGAACGGCTTGCATCAAAATCAACTATTTTTTCCAGGCATTCATTGTGGAACAAAATGATTTTCTCGGCGAGTTAAGCATTTTGAGTAGTTTGCCGATTGCTTTCAGAACGGCTTGCATTGAAATTTACTATTTTTTGCCAGACATTCATTGTGGGAAAAAAGTAATTTTCTCGGCGAGTTAAGCATTTTGAGTAAATTGCCGATTGGTTTCAGAACAGCTTGCATCACAATTAACTATTTTTTGCCAGACATTCATTGTGGGGAAAAAAGTGATTTTCTCGGCGCGTTAAGCATTTTGAGTAATTTGCCGATCGATTTCAGAACGGCTTGCATCACAATTTACTATTTTTTGCAAAATATTCATTGTGGAACCAAAGTGATTTTCTCGGCGCGTTAAGCATTTTGAGTAATTTGCCGATTGCTTTCAGAACTGCTTGCATTGAAATTTACTATTTTTTGCCAGACATTCATTGTGGAACAACAGTGATTTTCACGGCGCGTTCAGCATTTTGAGCAATATGCCGGTTGGTTTCAGAACGGCTTGCATCAAAATTAACTATTTTTTGCAAGCCATTCATTTTGGAAAAAAAGTGTATTTCTAGGCGAGTTAAGCATTTTGAGTAATTTGCCGATTGCTTTCAGAACGGCTTGCATTGAAATTTACTATTTTTTGCCAGACTTTCATTGTGGGAAAAAGGTGATTTTCTCGGCGAGTTAAGCATTTTGAGTAATTTGCCGATTGGTTTCAGAACGGCTTGCATCACAATTAACTATTTTTTGCCAGGCGTTCATTGTGGAACAAAAGTGATTTTCTCGGCGAGTTCAGCATTTTGAGTAATTTGCCGATGGCTTTCCGAACGTCTTGCATCAAAATTAACTATTTTTTGCAAGCCATTCATTTTGGAAAAAAAGTGTATTTCTAGGCGAGTTAAGCATTTTGAGTAATTTGCCGATTGCTTTCAGAACAGCTTGCATCACAATTAAATATTTTTTGCCAGACATTCATTGTGGAGAAAAAGTGATTTTCTCGGCGAGTTCAGCATTTTGAGTAATTTGCCGATGGCTTTCCGAACGGCTTGCATCACAATTTACTATTTTTTGCCAGATATTCATTGTGGAACCAAAGTGATTTTCTCGGCGCGTTAAGCATTTTGAGTAATTTGCCGATCGATTTCAGAACGGCTTGCATCAAAATTAACTATTTTTTCCCAGACATTTATTTTTGGAAAAATGTGATTTTTTCGGCGCGTTAAGCATTTTGAGTAATTTGCCGATTGGTTTCAGAACGGCTTGCATCAAAATTAATTATTTTTTGCCAAACATTCATTTGGGAAAAAAGTTATTTACTCGGCGCGTTAAGCATTTTGAGTAATTTGCCGATTGCTTTCAGAACTGCTTGCATTGAAATTTACTATTTTTTGCCAGACATTCATTGTGGAACAACAGTGATTTTCACGGCGCGTTCAGCATTTTGAGCAATTTGCCGGATGGTTTCAGAACGGCTTGCATTGAAATTTACTATTTTTTGCCAGACATTCATTGTGGCAAGAAAGTGATTTTCTCGGCGAGTTAAGCATTTTCAGTAATTTGCCGATTGGTTTCAGAACGGCTTGCATCACAATTAACTATTTTTTGCCAGGCGTTCATTGTGGAACAAAAGTGATTTTCTCGGCGAGTTAAGCATTTTGAGTAATTTGCCGATTGGTTTCAGAACGGCTTGCATCACAATTAACTATTTTTTGCCAGGCGTTCATTGTGGAACAAAAGTGATTTTCTCGGCGAGTTCAGCATTTTGAGTAATTTGCCGATTGGTTTCAGAACGGCTTGCAACACAATTAACTATTTTTTGCCAGGCATTCCTTGTGGAACATAAGTGATTTTCTCGGCGCGTTAAGCATTTTGACTAATTTCCCGATCGGTTTCAGAACGGCTTGCATTGAAATTTACTATTTTTTTGCCAGACATTCATTGTGGAACAAAAGTGATTTTCTCGGCGAGTTAGGCATTTTGAGTAATTTGCCGATTGGTTTCAGAACGGCTTGCATCAAAATCAACTATTTTTTCCAGGCATTCATTGTGGAACAAAATGATTTTCTCGGCGAGTTAAGCATTTTGAGTAGTTTGCCGATTGCTTTCAGAACGGCTTGCATTGAAATTTACTATTTTTTGCCAGACATTCATTGTGGGAAAAAAGTAATTTTCTCGGCGAGTTAAGCATTTTGAGTAAATTGCCGATTGGTTTCAGAACAGCTTGCATCACAATTAACTATTTTTTGCCAGACATTCATTGTGGGGAAAAAAGTGATTTTCTCGGCTCGTTAAGCATTTTGAGTAATTTGCCGATCGATTTCAGAACGGCTTGCATCACAATTTACTATTTTTTGCAAAATATTCATTGTGGAACCAAAGTGATTTTCTCGGCGCGTTAAGCATTTTGAGTAATTTGCCGATTGCTTTCAGAACTGCTTGCATTGAAATTTACTATTTTTTGCCAGACATTCATTGTGGAACAACAGTGATTTTCACGGCGCGTTCAGCATTTTGAGCAATATCCCGGTTGGTTTCAGAACGGCTTGCATCAAAATTAACTATTTTTTGCAAGCCATTCATTTTGGAAAAAAAGTGTATTTCTAGGCGAGTTAAGCATTTTGAGTAATTTGCCGATTGCTTTCAGAACGGCTTGCATTGAAATTTACTATTTTTTGCCAGACTTTCATTGTGGGAAAAAGGTGATTTTCTCGGCGAGTTAAGCATTTTGAGTAATTTGCCGATTGGTTTCAGAACGGCTTGCATCACAATTAACTATTTTTTGCCAGGCGTTCATTGTGGAACAAAAGTGATTTTCTCGGCGAGTTCAGCATTTTGAGTAATTTGCCGATGGCTTTCCGAACGTCTTGCATCAAAATTAACTATTTTTTGCAAGCCATTCATTTTGGAAAAAAAGTGTATTTCTAGGCGAGTTAAGCATTTTGAGTAATTTGCCGATTGCTTTCAGAACGGCTTGCATTGAAATTTACTATTTTTTGCCAGACTTTCATTGTGGGAAAAAGGTGATTTTCTCGGCGAGTTAAGCATTTTGAGTAATTTGCCGATTGGTTTCAGAACGGCTTGCATCACAATTAACTATTTTTTGCCAGGCGTTCATTGAGGAACAAAAGTGATTTTCTCGGCGCGTTAAGCATTTTGAGTAATTTGCCAATCGATTTCAGAACGGCTTGCATCACAATTTACTATTTTTTGCCAAATATTCATTGTGGAACCAAAGTGATTTTCTCGGCGCGTTAAGCATTTTGAGTAATTTGCCGGTTGGTTTCAGAACGGCTTGCATTGAAATTTACTATTTTTTGCCAGACATTCATTGTGGCAAGAAAGTGATTTTCTCGGCGAGTTAAGCATTTTCAGTAATTTGCCGATTGGTTTCAGAACGGCTTGCATCACAATTAATTATTTTTTCCAGGCATTCATTGTGGAACAAAATGATTTTCTCGGCGAGTTAAGCATTTTGAGTAGTTTGCCGATTGCTTTCAGAACGGCTTGCATTGAAATTTACTATTTTTTGCCAGATATTCATTGTGGAACCAAAGTGATTTTCTCGGCGAGTTAAGCATTTTGAGCATTTTGCCGATTGTTTTCAGAACGGCTTGCATTGAAATTTACTATTTTTTGCCTGGCATTCATTGTGGAACAAAAGTGATTTTCTCGGCGAGTTAAGCATTTTGAGCAATTTGCCGATTGGTTTCAGATCGGTTTGCATCACAATTAACTATTTTTTGCCAGACATTCATTGTTGAAAAAAACTGATTTTCTCGGCGAGTTATGCATTTTGAGTAATTTGCCGATTGCTTTCAGAACGGCTTGCATTGAAATTTACTATTTTTTGCCAGAATTTCATTGTGGGAAAAAGGTGATTTTCTCGGCGAGTTAAGCATTTTGAGTAATTTGCCGATTGGTTTCAGAACTGCTTGCATTGAAATTTACTATTTTTTGCCAGACATTCATTGTGGAACAACAGTGATTTTCACGGCGCGTTCAGCATTTTGAGCAATTTGCCGGTTGGTTTCAGAACAGCTTGCATCACAATTAACTATTTTTTGCCAGACATTCATTGTGGGGAAAAAAGTGATTTTCTCGGCGCGTTAAGCATTTTGAGTAATTTGCCGATCGATTTCAGAACGGCTTGCATCACAATTTACTATTTTTTGCCAAATATTCATTGTGGAACCAAAGTGATTTTCTCGGCGCGTTAAGCATTTTGAGTAATTTGCCGATTGCTTTCAGAACTGCTTGCATTGAAATTTACTATTTTTTGCCAGACATTCATTGTGGAACAACAGTGATTTTCACGGCGCGTTCAGCATTTTGAGCAATATGCCGATTGCTTTCAGAACGGCTTGCATTGAAATTTACTATTTTTTGCCAGACTTTCATTGTGGGAAAAAGGTGATTTTCTCGGCGAGTTAAGCATTTTGAGTAATTTGCCGATTGGTTTCAGAACGGCTTGCATCACAATTAACTATTTTTTGCCAGGCGTTCATTGTGGAACAAAAGTGATTTTCTCGGCGAGTTCAGCATTTTGAGTAATTTGCCGATGGCTTTCCGAACGTCTTGCATCAAAATTAACTATTTTTTGCAAGCCATTCATTTTGGAAAAAAAGTGTATTTCTAGGCGAGTTAAGCATTTTGAGTAATTTGCCGATTGCTTTCAGAACGGCTTGCATTGAAATTTACTATTTTTTGCCAGACTTTCTTTGTGGGAAAAAGGTGATTTTCTCGGCGAGTTAAGCATTTTGAGTAATTTGCCGATTGGTTTCAGAACGGCTTGCATCACAATTAACTATTTTTTGCCAGGCGTTCATTGTGGAACAAAAGTGATTTTCTCGGCGCGTTAAGCATTTTGAGTAATTTGCCGATCGATTTCAGAACGGCTTGCATCACAATTTACTATTTTTTGCCAAATATTCATTGTGGAACCAAAGTGATTTTCTCGGCGCGTTAAGCATTTTGAGTAATTTGCCGGTTGGTTTCAGAACGGCTTGCATTGAAATTTACTATTTTTTGCCAGACATTCATTGTGGCAAGAAAGTGATTTTCTCGGCGAGTTAAGCATTTTCAGTAATTTGCCGATTGGTTTCAGAACGGCTTGCATCACAATTAATTATTTTTTCCAGGCATTCATTGTGGAACAAAATGATTTTCTCGGCGAGTTAAGCATTTTGAGTAGTTTGCCGATTGCTTTCAGAACGGCTTGCATTGAAATTTACTATTTTTTGCCAGACTTTCATTGTGGGAAAAAGGTGATTTTCTCGGCGAGTTCAGCATTTTGAGTAATTTGCCGATTGGTTTCAGAACAGCTTGCATCACAATTAACTATTTTTTGCCAGATATTCATTGTGGAACCAAAGTGATTTTCTCGGCGAGTTAAGCATTTTGAGCATTTTGCCGATTGTTTTCAGAACGGCTTGCATTGAAATTTACTATTTTTTGCCTGGCATTCATTGTGGAACAAAAGTGATTTTCTCGGCGAGTTAAGCATTTTGAGCAATTTGCCGATTGGTTTCAGATCGGTTTGCATCACAATTAACTATATTTTGCCAGACATTCATTGTTGAAAAAAACTGATTTTCTCGGCGAGTTATGCATTTTGAGTAATTTGCCGGTTGGTTTCAGAACAGCTTGCATTAATATGTACTACTTTTTGCCAGACATTCATTGTGGCAAGAAAGTGATTTTATCAGCAAGTTAAGCATTTTGAGTAATTTGCCGATTGGTTTCAGAACGTCGTGCATCAAAATTAACTATTGTTTGCCAGACATTCACTTGGGAAACAAAAGTGCTTTTCTCGGCGAGTTAAGCATTTTGAGTAATTTGCCGATTGCTTTCAGAACGGCTTGCATTGAAATTTACTATTTTTTGCCAGAATTTCATTGTGGGAAAAAGGTGATTTTCTCGGCGAGTTAAGCATTTTGAGTAATTTGCCGATTGGTTTCAGAACTGCTTGCATTGAAATTTACTATTTTTTGCCAGACATTCATTGTGGAACAACAGTGATTTTCACGGCGCGTTCAGCATTTTGAGCAATTTGCCGGTTGGTTTCAGAACGTCTTGCATCAAAATTAACTATTTTTTGCCAGCCATTCATTTTGGAAAAAAAGTGTATTTCTCGGCCAGTTAAGCATTTTGAGTAATTTGCCGATTGCTTTCAGAACGGCTTGCATTGAAATTTACTATTTTTTGCCAGACTTTCATTGTGGGAAAAAGGTGATTTTCTCGGCGAGTTAAGCATTTTGAGTAGTTTGCCGATTGGTTTCAGAACGGCTTGCATCACAATTAACTATTTTTTGCCAGGCGTTCATTGTGGAACAAAAGTGATTTTCTCGGCGAGTTCAGCATTTTGAGTAATTTGCCGATTGGTTTGAGAACGGCTTGCAACACAATTAACTATTTTTTGCCAGGCATTCCTTGTGGAACATAAGTGATTTTCTCGGCGAGTTAAGCATTTTGAGTAGTTTGCCGATTGCTTTCAGAACGGCTTGCATTGAAATTTACTATTTTTTGCCAGACTTTAATTGTGGGGAAAAATGTAATTTTCTCGGCGAGTTCAGCGTTTTGAGTAAATTACCGATTGGTTTCAGAACGGCTTGCATCACAATTAACTATTTTTTGCCAGACATTCATTGTGGGGAAAAAAAGTGATTTTCTCGGCGCGTTAAGCATTTTGAGTAATTTGCCGATCGGTTTCAGAACGGCTTGCATTGAAATTTACTATTTTTTTGCCAGACATTCATTGTGGAACAAAAGTGATTTTCTCGGCGAGTTAGGCATTTTGAGTAATTTGCCGATTGGTTTCAGAACGGCTTGCATCAAAATTAACTATTTTTTCCAGGCATTCATTGTGGAACAAAATAATTTTCTCGGCGAGTGAAGCATTTTGAGTAGTTTGCCGATTGCTTTCAGAACGGCTTGCATTGAAATTTACTATTTTTTGCCAGACATTCATTGTGGGAAAAAAGTAATTTTCTCGGCGAGTTAAGCATTTTGAGTAAATTGCCGATTGGTTTCAGAACAGCTTGCATCACAATTAACTATTTTTTGCCAGACATTCATTGTGGGGAAAAAAGTGATTTTCTCGGCGCGTTCAGCATTTTGAGTAATTTGCCGATGGCTTTCAGAACGTCTTGCATCAAAATTAACTATTTTTTGCAAGCCATTCATTTTGGAAAAAAAGTGTATTTGTCGGCGAGTTCAGCATTTTGAGTAATTTGCCGATTGGTTTCAGAACGGCTTGCAACACAATTAACTATTTTTTGCCAGGCATTCATTGTGGAACATAAGTGATTTTCTCGGCGAGTTAAGCATTTTGAGTAGTTTGCCGATTGCTTTCAGAACGGCTTGCATTGAAATTTACTATTTTTTGCCAGACATTCATTGTGGGGAAAAAAGTAATTTTCTCGGCGAGTTCAGCATATTGAGTAAATTGCCGATTGGTTTCAGAACGGCATGCATCACAATTAACTATTTTTTTGCCAGACATTCATTGTGGAACAAAAGTGATTTTCTCGGCGAGTTAGGCATTTTGAGTAATTTGCCGATTGGTTTCAGAACGGCTTGTATCAAAATTAACTATTTTTTCCCAGACATTTATTTTTGGAAAAATGTGATTTTTTCGGCGCGTTAAGCATTTTGAGTAATTTGCCGATTGGTTTCAGAACGGCTTGCATCAAAATTAATTATTTTTTGCCAAACATTCATTTGGGAAAAAAGTTATTTTCTCGGCGCGTTAAGCATTTTGAGTAATTTGCCGATTGCTTGCATTGAAATTTACTATTTTTTGCCAGACATTCATTGTGGCAAGAAAGTGATTTCTCGGCGAGTTAAGCATTTTCAGTAATTTGCAGATTGGTTTCAGAACGGCTTGCATTGAAATTTACTATATTTTGCCAGACATTCATTGAGGAACAAAAGTGCTTTTCTCGGCGAGTTAAGCATTTTGAGTCATTTGCCGATGGCTTTCAGAACGTCTTGCATCAAAATTAACTATTTTTTGCCAGCCATTCATTTTGGAAAAAAAGTGTATTTCTCGGCGAGTTAAGCATTTTGAGTAATTTGCCGATTGCTTTCAGAACGGCTTGCATTGAAATTTACTATTTTTTGCCAGACTTTCATTGTGGGAAAAAGGTGATTTTCTCGGCGAGTTAAGCATTTTGAGTAATTTGCCGATTGGTTTCAGAACTCCTTGCATTGAAATTTACTATATTTTGCCAGACATTCATTGTGGAACAACAGTGATTTTCACGGCGCGTTCAGCATTTTGAGCAATTTGCCGGTTGGTTTCAGAACGGCTTGCATTGAAATTTACTATTTTTTGCCAGACTTTCATTGTGGGAAAAAGGTGATTTTCTCGGCGAGTTAAGCATTTTGAGTAATTTGCCGATTGGTTTCAGAACGGCTTGCATCACAATTAACTATTTTTTGCCAGGCGTTCATTGTGGAACAAAAGTGATTTTCTCGGCGAGTTCAGCATTTTGAGTAATTTGCCGATTGGTTTCAGAACGGCTTGCAACACAATTAACTATTTTTTGCCAGGCATTCCTTGTGGAACATAAGTGATTTTCTCGGCGAGTTAAGCATTTTGAGTAGTTTGCCGATTGCTTTCAGAACGGCTTGCATTGAAATTTACTATTTTTTGCCAGACATTCATTGTGGGGAAAAATGTAATTTTCTCGGCGAGTTCAGCATTTTGAGTAAATTACCGATTGGTTTCAGAACGGCTTGCATCACAATTAACTATTTTTTGCCAGACATTCATTGTGGGGAAAAAAAGTGATTTTCTCGGCGCGTTAAGCATTTTGAGTAATTTCCCGATCGGTTTCAGAACGGCTTCCATTGAAATTTACTATTTTTTTGCCAGACATTCATTGTGGAACAAAAGTGATTTTCTCGGCGAGTTAGGCATTTTGAGTAATTTGCCGATTGGTTTCAGAACGGCTTGCATCAAAATTAACTATTTTTTCCAGGCATTCATTGTGGATCAAAATGATTTTCTCGGCGAGTTAAGCATTTTGAGTAGTTTGCCGATTGCTTTCAGAACGGCTTGCATTGAAATTTACTATTTTTTGGCAGACATTCATTGTGGGAAAGAAGTAATTTTCTCGGCGAGTTAAGCATTTTGAGTAAATTGCCGATTGGTTTCAGAACAGCTTGCATCACAATTAACTATTTTTTGCCAGACATTCATTGTGGGGAAAAAAGTGATTTTCTCGGCGCGTTAAGCATTTTGAGTAATTTGCCGATCGATTTCAGAACGGCTTGCATCACAATTTACTATTTTTTGCCAAATATTCATTGTGGAACCAAAGTGATTTTCTCGGCGCGTTCAGCATTTTGAGTAATTTGCCGATTGCTTTCAGAACTGCTTGCATTGAAATTTACTATTTTTTGCCAGACATTCATTGTGGAACAACAGTGATTTTCACGGCGCGTTCAGCATTTTGAGCAATATGCCGGTTGGTTTCAGAACGGCTTGCATTGAAATTTACTATTTTTTGCCAGACATTCATTGTGGCAAGAAAGTGATTTTCTCGGCGAGTTAAGCATTTTCAGTAATTTGCAGATTGGTTTCAGAACGGCTTGCATTGAAATTTACTATATTTTGCCAGACATTCATTGAGGAACAAAAGTGCTTTTCTCGGCGAGTTAAGCATTTTGAGTCATTTGCCGATGGCTTTCAGAACGTCTTGCATCAAAATTAACTATTTTTTGCCAGCCATTCATTTTGGAAAAAAAGTGTATTTCTCGGCGAGTTAAGCAGTTTGAGTAATTTGCCGATTGCTTTCAGAACGGCTTGCATTGAAATTTACTATTTTTTGCCAGACTTTCATTGTGGGAAAAAGGTGATTTTCTCGGCGAGTTAAGCATTTTGAGTAATTTGCCGATTGGTTTCAGAACGGCTTGCATCACAATTAACTATTTTTTCCAGGCATTCATTGTGGATCAAAATGATTTTCTCGGCGAGTTAAGCATTTTGAGTAGTTTGCCGATTGCTTTCAGAACGGCTTGCATTCAAATTTACTATTTTTTGCCAGACATTCATTGTGGGAAAAAAGTAATTTTCTCGGCGAGTTAAGCATTTTGAGTAAATTGCCGATTGGTTTCAGAACAGCTTGCATCACAATTAACTATTTTTTGCCAGACATTCATTGTGGGGAAAAAAGTGATTTTCTCGGCGCGTTAAGCATTTTGAGTAATTTGCCGATGGCTTTCAGAACGTCTTGCATCAAAATTAACTATTTTTTGCAAGCCATTCATTTTGGAAAAAAAGTGTATTTGTCGGCGAGTTCAGCATTTTGAGTAATTTGCCGATTGGTTTCAGAACGGCTTCCAACACAATTAACTATTTTTTGCCAGGCATTCATTGTGGAACATAAGTGATTTTCTCGGCGAGTTAAGCATTTTGAGTAGTTTGCCGATTGCTTTCAGAACGGCTTGCATTGAAATTTACTATTTTTTGCCAGACATTCATTGTGGGGAAAAAAGTAATTTTCTCGGCGAGTTCAGCATATTGAGTAAATTGCCGATTGGTTTCAGAACGGCTTGCATCACAATTAACTATTTTTTTGCCAGACATTCATTGTGGAACAAAAGTGATTTTCTCGGCGAGTTAGGCATTTTGAGTAATTTGCCGATTGGTTTCAGAACGGCTTGTATCAAAATTAACTATTTTTTCCCAGACATTTATTTTTGGAAAAATGTGATTTTTTCGGCGCGTTAAGCATTTTGAGTAATTTGCCGATTGGTTTCAGAACGGCTTGCATCAAAATTAATTATTTTTTGCCAAACATTCATTTGGGAAAAAAGTTATTTTCTCGGCGCGTTAAGCATTTTGAGTAATTTGCCTATTGCTTTCAGAACTGCTTGCATTGAAATTTACTATTTTTTGCCAGACATTCATTGTGGAACAACAGTGATTTTCACGGCGCGTTCAGCATTTTGAGCAATTTGCCGGTTGGTTTCAGAACGGCTTGCATTGAAATTTACTATATTTTGCCAGACATTCATTGTGGCAAGAAAGTGATTTTCTCGGCGAGTTAAGCATTTTCAGTAATTTGCCGATTGGTTTCAGAACGGCTTGCATCACAATTAACTATTTTTTGCCAGGCGTTCATTGTGGAACAAAAGTGATTTTCTCGGCGAGTTCAGCATTTTGAGTAATTTGCCGATTGGTTTCAGAACGGCTTGCAACACAATTAACTATTTTTTGCGAAGCATTCATTGTGGAACATAAGTGATTTTCTCGGCGAGTTAAGCATTTTGAGTAGTTTGCCGATTGCTTTCAGAACGGCTTGCATTGAAATTTACTATTTTTTGCCAGACATTCATTGTGGCAAGAAAGTGATTTTCTCAGCAAGTTAAGCATTTTGAGTAATTTGCCGATTGGTTTCAGAACGTCGTGCATCAAAATTAACTATTGTTTGCCAGACATTCACTTGGGGAAAAAAAGTGATTTTCTCGGCGAGTTAAGCAATTTGAGTAATTTGCTGATTGGTATCAGAACGTATTGCGTCAAAATTACTATTTTTTGCCAGACATTCATTGTGAAAAAAAACTGATTTTCTCGGCGAGTTAAACATTTTGCGTAATTTGCCGATTGGTTTCAGAACGGCTTGCATTGAAATTAACTATTTTTTGCCAGACATTCATTGTGGAACAAAAATGTTTTTCTCGGCGAGTTAAGCATTTTGAGTAATTTGCCGATGGCCTTCAGAACGGCTTGCATCAAAATTAACTATTTTTTGCCAGACATTTATTTTTGGAAAAATGTGATTTTTTTTTCGGCGCGTTAAGCATTTTGAGTAATTTGCCGATTGGTTTCAGAACGGCTTGCATCAAAATTAATTATTTTTTGCCAAACATTCATTTGGGAAAAAAGTTATTTTCTCGGCGCGTTAAGCATTTTGAGTAATTTGCCGATTGCTTGCATTGAAATTTACTATTTTTTGCCAGACATTCATTGTGGCAAGAAAGTGATTTCTCGGCGAGTTAAGCATTTTGAGTAATTTGCCGATTGCTTTCAGAACGGCTTGCATTGAAATTTACTATTTTTTGCCAGACTTTCATTGTGGGAAAAAGGTGATTTTCTCGGCGAGTTAAGCATTTTGAGTAATTTGCCGATTGGTTTCAGAACTGCTTGCATTGAAATTTACTATTTTTTGCCAGACATTCATTGTGGAACAACAGTGATTTTCACGGCGCGTTCAGCATTTTGAGCAATTTGCCGGTTGGTTTCAGAACGGCTTGCATTGAAATTTACTATTTTTTGCCAGACATTCATTGTGGCAAGAAAGTGATTTTCTCGGCGAGTTAAGCATTTTCAGTAATTTGCAGATTGGTTTCAGAACGGCTTGCATTGAAATTTACTATATTTTGCCAGACATTCATTGAGGAACAAAAGTGCTTTTCTCGGCGAGTTAAGCATTTTGAGTCATTTGCCGATGGCTTTCAGAACGTCTTGCATCAAAATTAACTATTTTTTGCCAGCCATTCATTTTGGAAAAAAAGTGTATTTCTCGGCGAGTTAAGCATTTTGAGTAGTTTGCCGATTGCTTTCAGAACGGCTTGCATTGAAATTTACTATTTTTTGCCAGACTTTCATTGTGGGAAAAAGGTGATTTTCTCGGCGAGTTAAGCATTTTGAGTAATTTGCCGATTGGTTTCAGAACGGCTTGCATCACAATTAACTATTTTTTGCCAGGCGTTCATTGTGGAACAAAAGTGATTTTCTCGGCGAGTTCAGCATTTTGAGTAATTTGCCGATTGGTTTCAGAACGGCTTGCAACACAATTAACTATTTTTTTGCCAGGCATTCCTTGTGGAACATAAGTGATTTTCTCGGCGAGTTAAGCATTTTGAGTAGTTTGCCGATTGCTTTCAGAACGGCTTGCATTGAAATTTACTATTTTTTGCCAGACATTCATTGTGGGGAAAAATGTAATTTTCTCGGCGAGTTCAGCATTTTGAGTAAATTACCGATTGGTTTCAGAACGGCTTGCATCACAATTAACTAGTTTTTGCCAGACATTCATTGTGGGGAAAAAAAGTGATTTTCTCGGCGCGTTAAGCATTTTGAGTAATTTCCCGATCGGTTTCAGAACGGCTTGCATTGAAATTTACTATTTTTTTGCCAGACATTCATTGTGGAACAAAAGTGATTTTCTCGGCGAGTTAGGCATTTTGAGTAATTTGCCGATTGGTTTCAGAACGGCTTGCATCAAAATTAACTATTTTTTCCAGGCATTCATTGTGGATCAAAATGATTTTCTCGGCGAGTTAAGCATTTTGAGTAGTTTGCCGATTGCTTTCAGAACGGCTTGCATTGAAATTTACTATTTTTTGCCAGACATTCATTGTGGGAAAGAAGTAATTTTCTCGGCGAGTTAAGCATTTTGAGTAAATTGCCGATTGGTTTCAGAACAGCTTGCATCACAATTAACTATTTTTTGCCAGACATTCATTGTGGGGAAAAAAGTGATTTTCTCGGCGCGTTAAGCATTTTGAGTAATTTGCCGATCGATTTAAGAACGGCTTGCATCACAATTTACTATTTTTTGCCAAATATTCATTGTGGAACCAAAGTGATTTCTCGGCGAGTTAAGCATTTTGAGTAATTTGCCGATTGCTTTCAGAACGGCTTGCATTGAAATTTACTATTTTTTGCCAGACTTTCATTGTGGGAAAAAGGTGATTTTCTCGGCGAGTTAAGCATTTTGAGTAATTTGCCGATTGGTTTCAGAACTGCTTGCATTGAAATTTACTATTTTTTGCCAGACATTCATTGTGGAACAACAGTGATTTTCACGGCGCGTTCAGCATTTTGAGCAATTTGCCGGTTGGTTTCAGAACGGCTTGCATTGAAATTTACTATTTTTTGCCAGACATTCATTGTGGCAAGAAAGTGATTTTCTCGGCGAGTTAAGCATTTTCAGTAATTTGCAGATTGGTTTCAGAACGGCTTGCATTGAAATTTACTATATTTTGCCAGACATTCATTGAGGAACAAAAGTGCTTTTCTCGGCGAGTTAAGCATTTTGAGTCATTTGCCGATGGCTTTCAGAACGTCTTGCATCAAAATTAACTATTTTTTGCCAGCCATTCATTTTGGAAAAAAAGTGTATTTCTCGGCGAGTTAAGCATTTTGAGTAGTTTGCCGATTGCTTTCAGAACGGCTTGCATTGAAATTTACTATTTTTTGCCAGACTTTCATTGTGGGAAAAAGGTGATTTTCTCGGCGAGTTAAGCATTTTGAGTAATTTGCCGATTGGTTTCAGAACGGCTTGCATCACAATTAACTATTTTTTGCCAGGCGTTCATTGTGGAACAAAAGTGATTTTCTCGGCGAGTTCAGCATTTTGAGTAATTTGCCGATTGGTTTCAGAACGGCTTGCAACACAATTAACTATTTTTTTGCCAGGCATTCCTTGTGGAACATAAGTGATTTTCTCGGCGAGTTAAGCATTTTGAGTAGTTTGCCGATTGCTTTCAGAACGGCTTGCATTGAAATTTACTATTTTTTGCCAGACATTCATTGTGGGGAAAAATGTAATTTTCTCGGCGAGTTCAGCATTTTGAGTAAATTACCGATTGGTTTCAGAACGGCTTGCATCACAATTAACTATTTTTTGCCAGACATTCATTGTGGGGAAAAAAAGTGATTTTCTCGGCGCGTTAAGCATTTTGAATAATTTCCCGATCGGTTTCAGAACGGCTTGCATTGAAATTTACTATTTTTTTGCCAGACATTCATTGTGGAACAAAAGTGATTTTCTCGGCGAGTTAGGCATTTTGAGTAATTTGCCGATTGGTTTCAGAACGGCTTGCATCAAAATTAACTATTTTTTCCAGGCATTCATTGTGGATCAAAATGATTTTCTCGGCGAGTTAAGCATTTTGAGTAGTTTGCCGATTGCTTTCAGAACGGCTTGCATTGAAATTTACTATTTTTTGCCAGACATTCATTGTGGGAAAGAAGTAATTTTCTCGGCGAGTTAAGCATTTTGAGTAAATTGCCGATTGGTTTCAGAACAGCTTGCATCACAATTAACTATTTTTTGCCAGACATTCATTGTGGGGAAAAAAGTGATTTTCTCGGCGCGTTAAGCATTTTGAGTAATTTGCCGATCGATTTAAGAACGGCTTGCATCACAATTTACTATTTTTTGCCAAATATTCATTGTGGAACCAAAGTGATTTTCTCGGCGCGTTAAGCATTTTGAGTAATTTGCCGATTGCTTTCAGAACTGCTTGCATTGAAATTTACTATTTTTTGCCAGACTTTCATTGTGGAACAACAGTGATTTTCACGGCGCGTTCAGCATTTTGAGCAATATGCCGGTTGGTTTCAGAACGGCTTGCATTGAAATTTACTATTTTTTGCCAGACATTCATTGTGGCAAGAAAGTGATTTTCTCGGCGAGTTAAGCATTTTCAGTAATTTGCAGATTGGTTTCAGAACGGCTTGCATTGAAATTTACTATATTTTGCCAGACATTCATTGAGGAACAAAAGTGCTTTTCTCGGCGAGTTAAGCATTTTGAGTCATTTGCCGATGGCTTTCAGAACGTCTTGCATCAAAATTAACTATTTTTTGCCAGCCATTCATTTTGGAAAAAAAGTGTATTTCTCGGCGAGTTAAGCAGTTTGAGTAATTTGCCGATTGCTTTCAGAACGGCTTGCATTGAAATTTACTATTTTTTGCCAGACTTTCATTGTGGGAAAAAGGTGATTTTCTCGGCGAGTTAAGCATTTTGAGTAATTTGCCGATTGGTTTCAGAACGGCTTGCATCACAATTAACTATTTTTTGCCAGGCGTTCATTGTGGAACAAAAGTGATTTTCTCGGCGAGTTCAGCATTTTGAGTAATTTGCCGATTGGTTTCAGAACGGCTTGCAACACAATTAACTATTTTTTGCCAGGCATTCATTGTGGAACATAAGTGATTTTCTCGGCGAGTTAAGCATTTTGAGTAGTTTGCCGATTGCTTTCAGAACGGCTTGCATTGAAATTTACTATTTTTTTGCCAGACATTCATTGTGGAACAAAAGTGATTTTCTCGGCGAGTTAGGCATTTTGAGTAATTTGCCGATTGGTTTCAGAACGGCTTGCATCAAAATTAACTATTTTTTCCAGGCATTCATTGTGGATCAAAATGATTTTCTCGGCGAGTTAAGCATTTTGAGTAGTTTGCCGATTGCTTTCAGAACGGCTTGCATTGAAATTTACTATTTTTTGCCAGACATTCATTGTGGGAAAAAAGTAATTTTCTCGGCGAGTTAAGCATTTTGAGTAAATTGCCGATTGGTTTCAGAACAGCTTGCATCACAATTAACTATTTTTTGCCAGACATTCATTGTGGGGAAAAAAGTGATTTTCTCGGCGCGTTAAGCATTTTGAGTAATTTGCCGATCGATTTCAGAACGGCTTGCATCACAATTTACTATTTTTTGCCAAATATTCATTGTGGAACCAAAGTGATTTTCTCGGCGCGTTAAGCATTTTGAGTAATTTGCCGATTGCTTTCAGAACTGCTTGCATTGAAATTTACTATTTTTTGCCAGACATTCATTGTGGAACAACAGTGATTTTCATGGCGCGTTCAGCATTTTGAGCAATATGCCGGTTGGTTTCAGAACGGCTTGCATTGAAATTTACTATTTTTTGCCAGACATTCATTGTGGCAAGAAAGTGATTTTCTCGGCGAGTTAAGCATTTTCAGTAATTTGCAGATTGGTTTCAGAACGGCTTGCATCACAATTAACTATTTTTTGCCAGGCGTTCATTGTGGAACAAAAGTGATTTTCTCGGCGAGTTCAGCATTTTGAGTAATTTGCCGATGGCTTTCAGAACGTCTTGCATCAAAATTAACTATTTTTTGCAAGCCATTCATTTTGGAAAAAAAGTGTATTTCTAGGCGAGTTAAGCATTTTGAGTAATTTGCCGATTGCTTTCAGAACGGCTTGCATTGAAATTTACTATTTTTTGCCAGACATTCATTGTGGGGAAAAATGTAACTTTCTCGGCGAGTTCAGCATTTTGAGTAAATTACCGATTGGTTTCAGAACGGCTTGCATCACAATTAACTATTTTTTGCCAGACATTCATTGTGGGGAAAAAAAGTGATTTTCTCAGCGCGTTAAGCATTTTGAGTAATTTCCCGATCGGTTTCAGAACGGCTTGCATTGAAATTTACTATTTTTTTGCCAGACATTCATTGTGGAACAAAAGTAATTTTCTCGGCGAGTTAGGCATTTTGAGTAATTTGCCGATTGGTTTCAGAACGGCTTGCATCAAAATTAACTATTTTTTCCAGGCATTCATTGTGGATCAAAATGATTTTCTCGGCGAGTTAAGCATTTTGAGTAGTTTGCCGATTGCTTTCAGAACGGCTTGCATTGAAATTTACTATTTTTTGCCAGACATTCATTGTGGGAAAGAAGTAATTTTCTCGGCGAGTTAAGCATTTTGAGTAAATTGCCGATTGGTTTCAGAACAGCTTGCATCACAATTAACTATTTTTTGCCAGACATTCATTGTGGGGAAAAAAGTGATTTTCTCGGCGCGTTAAGCATTTTGAGTAATTTGCCGATCGATTTAAGAACGGCTTGCATCACAATTTACTATTTTTTGCCAAATATTCATTGTGGAACCAAAGTGATTTTCTCGGCGCGTTAAGCATTTTGAGTAATTTGCCGATTGCTTTCAGAACTGCTTGCATTGAAATTTACTATTTTTTGCCAGACATTCATTGTGGCAAGAAAGTGATTTTCTCGGCGAGTTAAGCATTTTCAGTAATTTGCAGATTGGTTTCAGAACGGCTTGCATTGAAATTTACTATATTTTGCCAGACATTCATTGAGGAACAAAAGTGCTTTTCTCGGCGAGTTAAGCATTTTGAGTCATTTGCCGATGGCTTTCAGAACGTCTTGCATCAAAATTAACTATTTTTTGCCAGCCATTCATTTTGGAAAAAAAGTGTATTTCTCGGCGAGTTAAGCAGTTTGAGTAATTTGCCGATTGCTTTCAGAACGGCTTGCATTGAAATTTACTATTTTTTGCCAGACTTTCATTGTGGGAAAAAGGTGATTTTCTCGGCGAGTTAAGCATTTTGAGTAATTTGCCGATTGGTTTCAGAACGGCTTGCATCACAATTAACTATTTTTTGCCAGGCGTTCATTGTGGAACAAAAGTGATTTTCTCGGCGAGTTCAGCATTTTGAGTAATTTGCCGATTGGTTTCAGAACGGCTTGCAACACAATTAACTATTTTTTGCCAGGCATTCCTTGTGGAACATAAGTGATTTTCTCGGCGAGTTAAGCATTTTGAGTAGTTTGCCGATTGCTTTCAGAACGGCTTGCATTGAAATTTACTATTTTTTTGCCAGACATTCAATGTGGAACAAAAGTGATTTTCTCGGCGAGTTAGGCATTTTGAGTAATTTGCCGATTGGTTTCAGAACGGCTTGCATCAAAATTAACTATTTTTTCCAGGCATTCATTGTGGATCAAAATGATTTTCTCGGCGAGTTAAGCATTTTGAGTAGTTTGCCGATTGCTTTCAGAACGGCTTGCATTGAAATTTACTATTTTTTGCCAGACATTCATTGTGGGAAAAAAGTAATTTTCTCGGCGAGTTAAGCATTTTGAGTAAATTGCCGATTGGTTTCAGAACAGCTTGCATCACAATTAACTATTTTTTGCCAGACATTCATTGTGGGGAAAAAAGTGATTTTCTCGGCGCGTTAAGCATTTTGAGTAATTTGCCGATCGATTTCAGAACGGCTTGCATCACAATTTACTATTTTTTGCCAAATATTCATTGTGGAACCAAAGTGATTTTCTCGGCGCGTTAAGCATTTTGAGTAATTTGCCGATTGCTTTCAGAACTGCTTGCATTGAAATTTACTATTTTTTGCCAGACATTCATTGTGGAACAACAGTGATTTTCATGGCGCGTTCAGCATTTTGAGCAATATGCCGGTTGGTTTCAGAACGGCTTGCATTGAAATTTACTATTTTTTGCCAGACATTCATTGTGGCAAGAAAGTGATTTTCTCGGCGAGTTAAGCATTTTCAGTAATTTGCAGATTGGTTTCAGAACGGCTTGCATCACAATTAACTATTTTTTGCCAGGCGTTCATTGTGGAACAAAAGTGATTTTCTCGGCGAGTTCAGCATTTTGAGTAATTTGCCGATGGCTTTCAGAACGTCTTGCATCAAAATTAACTATTTTTTGCAAGCCATTCATTTTGGAAAAAAAGTGTATTTCTAGGCGAGTTAAGCATTTTGAGTAATTTGCCGATTGCTTTCAGAACGGCTTGCATTGAAATTTATTATTTTTTGCCAGACTTTCATTGTGGGAAAAAGGTGATTTTCTCGGCGAGTTAAGCATTTTGAGTAATTTGCCGATTGGTTTCAGAACGGCTTGCATCACAATTAACTATTTTTTGCCAGGCATTCCTTGTGGAACATAAGTGATTTTCTCGGCGAGTTAAGCATTTTGAGTAGTTTGCCGATTGCTTTCAGAACGGCTTGCATCGAAATTTACTATTTTTTGCCAGACATTCATTGTGGGGAAAAATGTAACTTTCTCGGCGAGTTCAGCATTTTGAGTAAATTACCGATTGGTTTCAGAACGGCTTGCATCACAATTAACTATTTTTTGCCAGACATTCATTGTGGGGAAAAAAAGTGATTTTCTCAGCGCGTTAAGCATTTTGAGTAATTTCCCGATCGGTTTCAGAACGGCTTGCATTGAAATTTACTATTTTTTTGCCAGACATTCATTGTGGAACAAAAGTAATTTTCTCGGCGAGTTAGGCATTTTGAGTAATTTGCCGATTGGTTTCAGAACGGCTTGCATCAAAATTAACTATTTTTTCCAGGCATTCATTGTGGATCAAAATGATTTTCTCGGCGAGTTAAGCATTTTGAGTAGTTTGCCGATTGCTTTCAGAACGGCTTGCATTGAAATTTACTATTTTTTGCCAGACATTCATTGTGGGGAAAAAAGTAATTTTCTCGGCGAGTTAAGCATTTTGAGTAAATTGCCGATTGGTTTCAGAACAGCTTGCATCACAATTAACTATTTTTTGCCAGACATTCATTGTGGGGAAAAAAGTGATTTTCTCGGCGCGTTAAGCATTTTGAGTAATTTGCCGATCGATTTCAGAACGGCTTGCATCACGATTTACTATTTTTTGCCAAATATTCATTGTGGAACCAAAGTGATTTTCTCGGCGCGTTAAGCATTTTGAGTAATTTGCCGATTGCTTTCAGAACTGCTTGCATTGAAATTTACTATTTTTTGCCAGACATTCATTGTGGAACAACAGTGATTTTCACGGCGCGTTCAGCATTTTGAGCAATATGCCGGTTGGTTTCAGAGCGGCTTGCATTGAAATTTACTATTTTTTGCCAGACATTCATTGTGGCAAGAAAGTGATTTTCTCGGCGAGTTAAGCATTTTCAGTAATTTGCAGATTGGTTTCAGAACGGCTTGCATCACAATTAACTATTTTTTGGCAGGCGTTCATTGTGGAACAAAAGTGATTTTCTCGGCGAGTTCAGCATTTTGAGTAATTTGCCGATGGCTTTCAGAACGTCTTGCATCAAAATTAACTATTTTTTGCAAGCCATTCATTTTGGAAAAAAAGTGTATTTCTAGGCGAGTTAAGCATTTTGAGTAATTTGCCGATTGCTTTCAGAACGGCTTGCATTGAAATTTACTATTTTTTGCCAGACTTTCATTGTGGGAAAAAGGTGATTTTCTCGGCGAGTTAAGCATTTTGAGTAATTTGCCGATTGGTTTCAGAACGGCTTGCATCACAATTAACTATTTTTCGCCAGGCGTTCATTGTGGAACAAAAGTGATTTTCTCGGCGAGTTCAGCATTTTGAGTAATTTGCCGATTGGTTTCAGAACGGCTTGCATCAAAATTAATTATTTTTTGCCAAACATTCATTTGGGAAAAAAGTTATTTTCTCGGCGCGTTAAGCATTTTGAGTAATTTGCCGATTGCTTGCATTGAAATTTACTATTTTTTGCCAGACATTCATTGTGGCAAGAAAGTGATTTCTCGGCGAGTTAAGCATTTTGAGTAATTTGCCGATTGCTTTCAGAACGGCTTGCATTGAAATTTACTATTTTTTGCCAGACTTTCATTGTGGGAAAAAGGTGATTTTCTCGGCGAGTTAAGCATTTTGAGTAATTTGCCGATTGGTTTCAGAACTGCTTGCATTGAAATTTACTATTTTTTGCCAGACATTCATTGTGGAACAACAGTGATTTTCACGGCGCGTTCAGCATTTTGAGCAATTTGCCGGTTGGTTTCAGAACGGCTTGCATTGAAATTTACTATTTTTTGCCAGACATTCATTGTGGCAAGAAAGTGATTTTCTCGGCGAGTTAAGCATTTTCAGTAATTTGCAGATTGGTTTCAGAACGGCTTGCATTGAAATTTACTATATTTTGCCAGACATTCATTGAGGAACAAAAGTGCTTTTCTCGGCGAGTTAAGCATTTTGAGTCATTTGCCGATGGCTTTCAGAACGTCTTGCATCAAAATTAACTATTTTTTGCCAGCCATTCATTTTGGAAAAAAAGTGTATTTCTCGGCGAGTTAAGCATTTTGAGTAGTTTGCCGATTGCTTTCAGAACGGCTTGCATTGAAATTTACTATTTTTTGCCAGACTTTCATTGTGGGAAAAAGGTGATTTTCTCGGCGAGTTAAGCATTTTGAGTAATTTGCCGATTGGTTTCAGAACGGCTTGCATCACAATTAACTATTTTTTGCCAGGCGTTCATTGTGGAACAAAAGTGATTTTCTCGGCGAGTTCAGCATTTTGAGTAATTTGCCGATTGGTTTCAGAACGGCTTGCAACACAATTAACTATTTTTTTGCCAGGCATTCCTTGTGGAACATAAGTGATTTTCTCGGCGAGTTAAGCATTTTGAGTAGTTTGCCGATTGCTTTCAGAACGGCTTGCATTGAAATTTACTATTTTTTGCCAGACATTCATTGTGGGGAAAAATGTAATTTTCTCGGCGAGTTCAGCATTTTGAGTAAATTACCGATTGGTTTCAGAACGGCTTGCATCACAATTAACTAGTTTTTGCCAGACATTCATTGTGGGGAAAAAAAGTGATTTTCTCGGCGCGTTAAGCATTTTGAGTAATTTCCCGATCGGTTTCAGAACGGCTTGCATTGAAATTTACTATTTTTTTGCCAGACATTCATTGTGGAACAAAAGTGATTTTCTCGGCGAGTTAGGCATTTTGAGTAATTTGCCGATTGGTTTCAGAACGGCTTGCATCAAAATTAACTATTTTTTCCAGGCATTCATTGTGGATCAAAATGATTTTCTCGGCGAGTTAAGCATTTTGAGTAGTTTGCCGATTGCTTTCAGAACGGCTTGCATTGAAATTTACTATTTTTTGCCAGACATTCATTGTGGGAAAGAAGTAATTTTCTCGGCGAGTTAAGCATTTTGAGTAAATTGCCGATTGGTTTCAGAACAGCTTGCATCACAATTAACTATTTTTTGCCAGACATTCATTGTGGGGAAAAAAGTGATTTTCTCGGCGCGTTAAGCATTTTGAGTAATTTGCCGATCGATTTAAGAACGGCTTGCATCACAATTTACTATTTTTTGCCAAATATTCATTGTGGAACCAAAGTGATTTCTCGGCGAGTTAAGCATTTTGAGTAATTTGCCGATTGCTTTCAGAACGGCTTGCATTGAAATTTACTATTTTTTGCCAGACTTTCATTGTGGGAAAAAGGTGATTTTCTCGGCGAGTTAAGCATTTTGAGTAATTTGCCGATTGGTTTCAGAACTGCTTGCATTGAAATTTACTATTTTTTGCCAGACATTCATTGTGGAACAACAGTGATTTTCACGGCGCGTTCAGCATTTTGAGCAATTTGCCGGTTGGTTTCAGAACGGCTTGCATTGAAATTTACTATTTTTTGCCAGACATTCATTGTGGCAAGAAAGTGATTTTCTCGGCGAGTTAAGCATTTTCAGTAATTTGCAGATTGGTTTCAGAACGGCTTGCATTGAAATTTACTATATTTTGCCAGACATTCATTGAGGAACAAAAGTGCTTTTCTCGGCGAGTTAAGCATTTTGAGTCATTTGCCGATGGCTTTCAGAACGTCTTGCATCAAAATTAACTATTTTTTGCCAGCCATTCATTTTGGAAAAAAAGTGTATTTCTCGGCGAGTTAAGCATTTTGAGTAGTTTGCCGATTGCTTTCAGAACGGCTTGCATTGAAATTTACTATTTTTTGCCAGACTTTCATTGTGGGAAAAAGGTGATTTTCTCGGCGAGTTAAGCATTTTGAGTAATTTGCCGATTGGTTTCAGAACGGCTTGCATCACAATTAACTATTTTTTGCCAGGCGTTCATTGTGGAACAAAAGTGATTTTCTCGGCGAGTTCAGCATTTTGAGTAATTTGCCGATTGGTTTCAGAACGGCTTGCAACACAATTAACTATTTTTTTGCCAGGCATTCCTTGTGGAACATAAGTGATTTTCTCGGCGAGTTAAGCATTTTGAGTAGTTTGCCGATTGCTTTCAGAACGGCTTGCATTGAAATTTACTATTTTTTGCCAGACATTCATTGTGGGGAAAAATGTAATTTTCTCGGCGAGTTCAGCATTTTGAGTAAATTACCGATTGGTTTCAGAACGGCTTGCATCACAATTAACTATTTTTTGCCAGACATTCATTGTGGGGAAAAAAAGTGATTTTCTCGGCGCGTTAAGCATTTTGAATAATTTCCCGATCGGTTTCAGAACGGCTTGCATTGAAATTTACTATTTTTTTGCCAGACATTCATTGTGGAACAAAAGTGATTTTCTCGGCGAGTTAGGCATTTTGAGTAATTTGCCGATTGGTTTCAGAACGGCTTGCATCAAAATTAACTATTTTTTCCAGGCATTCATTGTGGATCAAAATGATTTTCTCGGCGAGTTAAGCATTTTGAGTAGTTTGCCGATTGCTTTCAGAACGGCTTGCATTGAAATTTACTATTTTTTGCCAGACATTCATTGTGGGAAAGAAGTAATTTTCTCGGCGAGTTAAGCATTTTGAGTAAATTGCCGATTGGTTTCAGAACAGCTTGCATCACAATTAACTATTTTTTGCCAGACATTCATTGTGGGGAAAAAAGTGATTTTCTCGGCGCGTTAAGCATTTTGAGTAATTTGCCGATCGATTTAAGAACGGCTTGCATCACAATTTACTATTTTTTGCCAAATATTCATTGTGGAACCAAAGTGATTTTCTCGGCGCGTTAAGCATTTTGAGTAATTTGCCGATTGCTTTCAGAACTGCTTGCATTGAAATTTACTATTTTTTGCCAGACTTTCATTGTGGAACAACAGTGATTTTCACGGCGCGTTCAGCATTTTGAGCAATATGCCGGTTGGTTTCAGAACGGCTTGCATTGAAATTTACTATTTTTTGCCAGACATTCATTGTGGCAAGAAAGTGATTTTCTCGGCGAGTTAAGCATTTTCAGTAATTTGCAGATTGGTTTCAGAACGGCTTGCATTGAAATTTACTATATTTTGCCAGACATTCATTGAGGAACAAAAGTGCTTTTCTCGGCGAGTTAAGCATTTTGAGTCATTTGCCGATGGCTTTCAGAACGTCTTGCATCAAAATTAACTATTTTTTGCCAGCCATTCATTTTGGAAAAAAAGTGTATTTCTCGGCGAGTTAAGCAGTTTGAGTAATTTGCCGATTGCTTTCAGAACGGCTTGCATTGAAATTTACTATTTTTTGCCAGACTTTCATTGTGGGAAAAAGGTGATTTTCTCGGCGAGTTAAGCATTTTGAGTAATTTGCCGATTGGTTTCAGAACGGCTTGCATCACAATTAACTATTTTTTGCCAGGCGTTCATTGTGGAACAAAAGTGATTTTCTCGGCGAGTTCAGCATTTTGAGTAATTTGCCGATTGGTTTCAGAACGGCTTGCAACACAATTAACTATTTTTTGCCAGGCATTCATTGTGGAACATAAGTGATTTTCTCGGCGAGTTAAGCATTTTGAGTAGTTTGCCGATTGCTTTCAGAACGGCTTGCATTGAAATTTACTATTTTTTTGCCAGACATTCATTGTGGAACAAAAGTGATTTTCTCGGCGAGTTAGGCATTTTGAGTAATTTGCCGATTGGTTTCAGAACGGCTTGCATCAAAATTAACTATTTTTTCCAGGCATTCATTGTGGATCAAAATGATTTTCTCGGCGAGTTAAGCATTTTGAGTAGTTTGCCGATTGCTTTCAGAACGGCTTGCATTGAAATTTACTATTTTTTGCCAGACATTCATTGTGGGAAAAAAGTAATTTTCTCGGCGAGTTAAGCATTTTGAGTAAATTGCCGATTGGTTTCAGAACAGCTTGCATCACAATTAACTATTTTTTGCCAGACATTCATTGTGGGGAAAAAAGTGATTTTCTCGGCGCGTTAAGCATTTTGAGTAATTTGCCGATCGATTTCAGAACGGCTTGCATCACAATTTACTATTTTTTGCCAAATATTCATTGTGGAACCAAAGTGATTTTCTCGGCGCGTTAAGCATTTTGAGTAATTTGCCGATTGCTTTCAGAACTGCTTGCATTGAAATTTACTATTTTTTGCCAGACATTCATTGTGGAACAACAGTGATTTTCATGGCGCGTTCAGCATTTTGAGCAATATGCCGGTTGGTTTCAGAACGGCTTGCATTGAAATTTACTATTTTTTGCCAGACATTCATTGTGGCAAGAAAGTGATTTTCTCGGCGAGTTAAGCATTTTCAGTAATTTGCAGATTGGTTTCAGAACGGCTTGCATCACAATTAACTATTTTTTGCCAGGCGTTCATTGTGGAACAAAAGTGATTTTCTCGGCGAGTTCAGCATTTTGAGTAATTTGCCGATGGCTTTCAGAACGTCTTGCATCAAAATTAACTATTTTTTGCAAGCCATTCATTTTGGAAAAAAAGTGTATTTCTAGGCGAGTTAAGCATTTTGAGTAATTTGCCGATTGCTTTCAGAACGGCTTGCATTGAAATTTACTATTTTTTGCCAGACTTTCATTGTGGGAAAAAGGTGATTTTCTCGGCGAATTAAGCATTTTGAGTAATTTGCCGATTGGTTTCAGAACGGCTTGCATCACAATTAACTATTTTTTGCCAGGCATTCCTTGTGGAACATAAGTGATTTTCTCGGCGAGTTAAGCATTTTGAGTAGTTTGCCGATTGCTTTCAGAACGGCTTGCATTGAAATTTACTATTTTTTGCCAGACATTCATTGTGGGGAAAAATGTAACTTTCTCGGCGAGTTCAGCATTTTGAGTAAATTACCGATTGGTTTCAGAACGGCTTGCATCACAATTAACTATTTTTTGCCAGACATTCATTGTGGGGAAAAAAAGTGATTTTCTCAGCGCGTTAAGCATTTTGAGTAATTTCCCGATCGGTTTCAGAACGGCTTGCATTGAAATTTACTATTTTTTTGCCAGACATTCATTGTGGAACAAAAGTAATTTTCTCGGCGAGTTAGGCATTTTGAGTAATTTGCCGATTGGTTTCAGAACGGCTTGCATCAAAATTAACTATTTTTTCCAGGCATTCATTGTGGATCAAAATGATTTTCTCGGCGAGTTAAGCATTTTGAGTAGTTTGCCGATTGCTTTCAGAACGGCTTGCATTGAAATTTACTATTTTTTGCCAGACATTCATTGTGGGAAAGAAGTAATTTTCTCGGCGAGTTAAGCATTTTGAGTAAATTGCCGATTGGTTTCAGAACAGCTTGCATCACAATTAACTATTTTTTGCCAGACATTCATTGTGGGGAAAAAAGTGATTTTCTCGGCGCGTTAAGCATTTTGAGTAATTTGCCGATCGATTTAAGAACGGCTTGCATCACAATTTACTATTTTTTGCCAAATATTCATTGTGGAACCAAAGTGATTTTCTCGGCGCGTTAAGCATTTTGAGTAATTTGCCGATTGCTTTCAGAACTGCTTGCATTGAAATTTACTATTTTTTGCCAGACATTCATTGTGGCAAGAAAGTGATTTTCTCGGCGAGTTAAGCATTTTCAGTAATTTGCAGATTGGTTTCAGAACGGCTTGCATTGAAATTTACTATATTTTGCCAGACATTCATTGAGGAACAAAAGTGCTTTTCTCGGCGAGTTAAGCATTTTGAGTCATTTGCCGATGGCTTTCAGAACGTCTTGCATCAAAATTAACTATTTTTTGCCAGCCATTCATTTTGGAAAAAAAGTGTATTTCTCGGCGAGTTAAGCAGTTTGAGTAATTTGCCGATTGCTTTCAGAACGGCTTGCATTGAAATTTACTATTTTTTGCCAGACTTTCATTGTGGGAAAAAGGTGATTTTCTCGGCGAGTTAAGCATTTTGAGTAATTTGCCGATTGGTTTCAGAACGGCTTGCATCACAATTAACTATTTTTTGCCAGGCGTTCATTGTGGAACAAAAGTGATTTTCTCGGCGAGTTCAGCATTTTGAGTAATTTGCCGATTGGTTTCAGAACGGCTTGCAACACAATTAACTATTTTTTGCCAGGCATTCCTTGTGGAACATAAGTGATTTTCTCGGCGAGTTAAGCATTTTGAGTAGTTTGCCGATTGCTTTCAGAACGGCTTGCATTGAAATTTACTATTTTTTTGCCAGACATTCAATGTGGAACAAAAGTGATTTTCTCGGCGAGTTAGGCATTTTGAGTAATTTGCCGATTGGTTTCAGAACGGCTTGCATCAAAATTAACTATTTTTTCCAGGCATTCATTGTGGATCAAAATGATTTTCTCGGCGAGTTAAGCATTTTGAGTAGTTTGCCGATTGCTTTCAGAACGGCTTGCATTGAAATTTACTATTTTTTGCCAGACATTCATTGTGGGAAAAAAGTAATTTTCTCGGCGAGTTAAGCATTTTGAGTAAATTGCCGATTGGTTTCAGAACAGCTTGCATCACAATTAACTATTTTTTGCCAGACATTCATTGTGGGGAAAAAAGTGATTTTCTCGGCGCGTTAAGCATTTTGAGTAATTTGCCGATCGATTTCAGAACGGCTTGCATCACAATTTACTATTTTTTGCCAAATATTCATTGTGGAACCAAAGTGATTTTCTCGGCGCGTTAAGCATTTTGAGTAATTTGCCGATTGCTTTCAGAACTGCTTGCATTGAAATTTACTATTTTTTGCCAGACATTCATTGTGGAACAACAGTGATTTTCATGGCGCGTTCAGCATTTTGAGCAATATGCCGGTTGGTTTCAGAACGGCTTGCATTGAAATTTACTATTTTTTGCCAGACATTCATTGTGGCAAGAAAGTGATTTTCTCGGCGAGTTAAGCATTTTCAGTAATTTGCAGATTGGTTTCAGAACGGCTTGCATCACAATTAACTATTTTTTGCCAGGCGTTCATTGTGGAACAAAAGTGATTTTCTCGGCGAGTTCAGCATTTTGAGTAATTTGCCGATGGCTTTCAGAACGTCTTGCATCAAAATTAACTATTTTTTGCAAGCCATTCATTTTGGAAAAAAAGTGTATTTCTAGGCGAGTTAAGCATTTTGAGTAATTTGCCGATTGCTTTCAGAACGGCTTGCATTGAAATTTATTATTTTTTGCCAGACTTTCATTGTGGGAAAAAGGTGATTTTCTCGGCGAGTTAAGCATTTTGAGTAATTTGCCGATTGGTTTCAGAACGGCTTGCATCACAATTAACTATTTTTTGCCAGGCATTCCTTGTGGAACATAAGTGATTTTCTCGGCGAGTTAAGCATTTTGAGTAGTTTGCCGATTGCTTTCAGAACGGCTTGCATCGAAATTTACTATTTTTTGCCAGACATTCATTGTGGGGAAAAATGTAACTTTCTCGGCGAGTTCAGCATTTTGAGTAAATTACCGATTGGTTTCAGAACGGCTTGCATCACAATTAACTATTTTTTGCCAGACATTCATTGTGGGGAAAAAAAGTGATTTTCTCAGCGCGTTAAGCATTTTGAGTAATTTCCCGATCGGTTTCAGAACGGCTTGCATTGAAATTTACTATTTTTTTGCCAGACATTCATTGTGGAACAAAAGTAATTTTCTCGGCGAGTTAGGCATTTTGAGTAATTTGCCGATTGGTTTCAGAACGGCTTGCATCAAAATTAACTATTTTTTCCAGGCATTCATTGTGGATCAAAATGATTTTCTCGGCGAGTTAAGCATTTTGAGTAGTTTGCCGATTGCTTTCAGAACGGCTTGCATTGAAATTTACTATTTTTTGCCAGACATTCATTGTGGGGAAAAAAGTAATTTTCTCGGCGAGTTAAGCATTTTGAGTAAATTGCCGATTGGTTTCAGAACAGCTTGCATCACAATTAACTATTTTTTGCCAGACATTCATTGTGGGGAAAAAAGTGATTTTCTCGGCGCGTTAAGCATTTTGAGTAATTTGCCGATCGATTTCAGAACGGCTTGCATCACGATTTACTATTTTTTGCCAAATATTCATTGTGGAACCAAAGTGATTTTCTCGGCGCGTTAAGCATTTTGAGTAATTTGCCGATTGCTTTCAGAACTGCTTGCATTGAAATTTACTATTTTTTGCCAGACATTCATTGTGGAACAACAGTGATTTTCACGGCGCGTTCAGCATTTTGAGCAATATGCCGGTTGGTTTCAGAGCGGCTTGCATTGAAATTTACTATTTTTTGCCAGACATTCATTGTGGCAAGAAAGTGATTTTCTCGGCGAGTTAAGCATTTTCAGTAATTTGCAGATTGGTTTCAGAACGGCTTGCATCACAATTAACTATTTTTTGGCAGGCGTTCATTGTGGAACAAAAGTGATTTTCTCGGCGAGTTCAGCATTTTGAGTAATTTGCCGATGGCTTTCAGAACGTCTTGCATCAAAATTAACTATTTTTTGCAAGCCATTCATTTTGGAAAAAAAGTGTATTTCTAGGCGAGTTAAGCATTTTGAGTAATTTGCCGATTGCTTTCAGAACGGCTTGCATTGAAATTTACTATTTTTTGCCAGACTTTCATTGTGGGAAAAAGGTGATTTTCTCGGCGAGTTAAGCATTTTGAGTAATTTGCCGATTGGTTTCAGAACGGCTTGCATCACAATTAACTATTTTTTGCCAGGCGTTCATTGTGGAACAAAAGTGATTTTCTCGGCGAGTTCAGCATTTTGAGTAATTTGCCGATTGGTTTCAGAACGGCTTGCAACACAATTAACTATTTTTTGCCAGGCATTCATTGTGGAACATAAGTGATTTTCTCGGCGAGTTAAGCATTTTGAGTAATTTGCCGATTGCTTTCAGAACGGCTTGCATTGAAATTTACTATTTTTTGCCAGACATTCATTGTGGGGAAAAAAGTAATTTTCTCGGCGAGTTAAGCATTTTGAGTAAATTGCCGATTGGTTTCAGAACAGCTTGCATCACAATTAACTATTTTTTGCCAGACATTCATTGTGGGGAAAAAAGTGATTTTCTCGGCGCGTTAAGCATTTTGAGTAATTTGCCGATCGATTTCAGAACGGCTTGCATCACAATTTACTATTTTTTGCCAAATATTCATTGTGGAACCAAAGTGATTTTCTCGGCGCGTTAAGCATTTTGAGTAATTTGCCGATTGCTTTCAGAACTGCTTGCATTGAAATTTACTATTTTTTGCCAGACATTCATTGTGGAACAACAGTGATTTTCACGGCGCGTTCAGCATTTTGAGCAATATGCCGGTTGGTTTCAGAGCGGCTTGCATTGAAATTTACTATTTTTTGCCAGACATTCATTGTGGCAAGAAAGTGATTTTCTCGGCGAGTTAAGCATTTTCAGTAATTTGCAGATTGGTTTCAGAACGGCTTGCATCACAATTAACTATTTTTTGGCAGGCGTTCATTGTGGAACAAAAGTGATTTTCTCGGCGAGTTCAGCATTTTGAGTAATTTGCCGATGGCTTTCAGAACGTCTTGCATCAAAATTAACTATTTTTTGCAAGCCAATCATTTTGGAAAAAAAGTGTATTTCTAGGCGAGTTAAGTATTTTGAGTAATTTGCCGATTGCTTTCAGAACGGCTTGCATTGAAATTTACTATTTTTTGCCAGACTTTCATTGTGGGAAAAAGGTGATTTTCTCGGCGAGTTAAGCATTTTGAGTAATTTGCCGATTGGTTTCAGAACGGCTTGCATCACAATTAACTATTTTTTGCCAGGCGTTCATTGTGGAACAAAAGTGATTTTCTCGGCGAGTTCAGCATTTTGAGTAATTTGCCGATTGGTTTCAGAACGGCTTGCAACACAATTAACTATTTTTTGCCAGGCATTCATTGTGGAACATAAGTGATTTTCTCGGCGAGTTAAGCATTTTGAGTAGTTTGCCGATTGCTTTCAGAACGGCTTGCATTGAAATTTACTATTTTTTGCCAGACATTCATTGTGGGGAAAAAAGTAATTTTCTCGGCGAGTTCAGCATTTTGAGTAAATTGCCGATTGGTTTCAGAACGGCTTGCATCACAATTAACTATTTTTTGCCAGACATTCATTGTGGGGAAAAAAAGTGATTTTCTCGGCGCGTTAAGCATTTTGAGTAATTTGCCGATCGGTTTCAGAACTGCTTGCATTGAAATTTACTATTTTTTTGCCAGACATTCATTGTGGAACAAAAGTGATTTTCTCGGCGAGTTAGGCATTTTGAGTAATTTGCCGATTGGTTTCAGAACGGCTTGAATCACAATTAACTATTTTTTCCAGGCATTCATTGTGGAACAAAATGATTTTCTCGGCGAGTTAAGCATTTTGAGTAGTTTGCCGATTGCTTTCAGAACGGCTTGCATTGAAATTTACTATTTTTTGCCAGACATTCATTGTGGGAAAAAAGTAATTTTCTCGGCGAGTTAAGCATTTTGAGTAAATTGCCGATTGTTTTCAGAACAGCTTGCATCACAATTAACTATTTTTTGCCAGACATTCATTGTGGGGAAAAAAGTGATTTTCTCGGCGCGTTAAGCATTTTGAGTAATTTGCCGATCGGTTTCAGAACGGCTTGCATCACAATTTACTATTTTTTGCCAGATATTCATTGTGGAACCAAAGTGATTTTCTCGGCGCGTTAAGCATTTTGAGTAATTTGCCGATTGCTTTCAGAACTGCTTGCATTGAAATTTACTATTTTTTGCCAGACATTCATTGTGGAACAACAGTGATTTTCACTGCGCGTTCAGCATTTTGAGCAATATGCCGGTTGGTTTCAGAACGGCTTGCATTGAAATTTACTATTTTTTGCCAGACATTCA
This sequence comes from Scyliorhinus torazame, assembly GCF_047496885.1. Taxonomy (NCBI): domain Eukaryota; kingdom Metazoa; phylum Chordata; class Chondrichthyes; order Carcharhiniformes; family Scyliorhinidae; genus Scyliorhinus; species Scyliorhinus torazame. Next base: position 43,336,107 of record NC_092725.1, read on the forward strand.
TTGTGGCAAGAAAGTGATTTTCTCGGCGAGTTAAGCATTTTCAGTAATTTGCAGATTGGTTTCAGAACGGCTTGCATCACAATTAACTATTTTTTGCCAGGCGTTCATTGTGGAACAAAAGTGATTTTCTCGGCGAGTTCAGCATTTTGAGTAATTTGCCGATGGCTTTCAGAACGGCTTGCAGCAAAATTAACTATTTTTTGCAAGCCATTCATTTTGGAAAAAAAGTGTATTTCTAGGCGAGTTAAGCATTTTGAGTAATTTGCCGATTGCTTTCAGAACGGCTTGCATTGAAATTTAGTATTTTTTGCCAGACTTTCATTGTGGGAAAAAGGTGATTTTCTCGGCGAGTTAAGCATTTTGAGTAATTTGCCGATTGGTTTCAGAACGGCTTGCATCACAATTAACTATTTTTTGCCAGGCGTTCATTGTGGAACAAAAGTGATTTTCTCGGCGAGTTCAGCATTTTGAGTAATTTGCCGATTGGTTTCAGAACGGCTTGCAACACAATTAACTATTTTTTGCCAGGCATTCATTGTGGAACATAAGTGATTTTCTCGGCGAGTTAAGCATTTTGAGTAGTTTGCCGATTGCTTTCAGAACGGCTTGCATTGAAATTTACTATTTTTTGCCAGACATTCATTGTGGGGAAAAAAGTAATTTTCTCGGCGAGTTCAGCATTTTGAGTAAATTGCCGATTGGTTTCAGAACGGCTTGCATCACAATTAACTATTTTTTGCCAGACATTCATTGTGGGGAAAAAAAGTGATTTTCTCGGCGCGTTAAGCATTTTGAGTAATTTGCCGATCGGTTTCAGAACTGCTTGCATTGAAATTTACTATTTTTTTGCCAGACATTCATTGTGGAACAAAAATGATTTTCTCGGCGCGTTAAGCATTTTGAGTAATTTGCCGATCGATTTCAGAACGGCTTGCATCACGATTTACTATTTTTTGCCAAATATTCATTGTGGAACCAAAGTGATTTTCTCGGCGCGTTAAGCATTTTGAGTAATTTGCCGATTGCTTTCAGAACTGCTTGCATTGAAATTTACTATTTTTTGCCAGACATTCATTGTGGAACAACAGTGATTTTCACGGCGCGTTCAGCATTTTGAGCAATATGCCGGTTGGTTTCAGAGCGGCTTGCATTGAAATTTACTATTTTTTGCCAGACATTCATTGTGGCAAGAAAGTGATTTTCTCGGCGAGTTAAGCATTTTCAGTAATTTGCAGATTGGTTTCAGAACGGCTTGCATCACAATTAACTATTTTTTGGCAGGCGTTCATTGTGGAACAAAAGTGATTTTCTCGGCGAGTTCAGCATTTTGAGTAATTTGCCGATGGCTTTCAGAACGTCTTGCATCAAAATTAACTATTTTTTGCAAGCCATTCATTTTGGAAAAAAAGTGTATTTCTAGGCGAGTTAAGCATTTTGAGTAATTTGCCGATTGCTTTCAGAACGGCTTGCATTGAAATTTACTATTTTTTGCCAGACTTTCATTGTGGGAAAAAGGTGATTTTCTCGGCGAGTTAAGCATTTTGAGTAATTTGCCGATTGGTTTCAGAACGGCTTGCATCACAATTAACTATTTTTTGCCAGGCGTTCATTGTGGAACAAAAGTGATTTTCTCGGCGAGTTCAGCATTTTGAGTAATTTGCCGATTGGTTTCAGAACGGCTTGCAACACAATTAACTATTTTTTGCCAGGCATTCATTGTGGAACATAAGTGATTTTCTCGGCGAGTTAAGCATTTTGAGTAGTTTGCCGATTGCTTTCAGAACGGCTTGCATTGAAATTTACTATTTTTTGCCAGACATTCATTGTGGGGAAAAAAGTAATTTTCTCGGCGAGTTCAGCATTTTGAGTAAATTGCCGATTGGTTTCAGAACGGCTTGCATCACAATTAACTATTTTTTGCCAGACATTCATTGTGGGGAAAAAAAGTGATTTTCTCGGCGCGTTAAGCATTTTGAGTAATTTGCCGATCGGTTTCAGAACTGCTTGCATTGAAATTTACTATTTTTTTGCCAGACATTCATTGTGGAACAAAAGTGATTTTCTCGGCGAGTTAGGCATTTTGAGTAATTTGCCGATTGGTTTCAGAACGGCTTGAATCACAATTAACTATTTTTTCCAGGCATTCATTGTGGAACAAAATGATTTTCTCGGCGAGTTAAGCATTTTGAGTAGTTTGCCGATTGCTTTCAGAACGGCTTGCATTGAAATTTACTATTTTTTGCCAGACATTCATTGTGGGAAAAAAGTAATTTTCTCGGCGAGTTAAGCATTTTGAGTAAATTGCCGATTGTTTTCAGAACAGCTTGCATCACAATTAACTATTTTTTGCCAGACATTCATTGTGGGGAAAAAAGTGATTTTCTCGGCGCGTTAAGCATTTTGAGTAATTTGCCGATCGGTTTCAGAACGGCTTGCATCACAATTTACTATTTTTTGCCAGATATTCATTGTGGAACCAAAGTGATTTTCTCGGCGCGTTAAGCATTTTGAGTAATTTGCCGATTGCTTTCAGAACTGCTTGCATTGAAATTTACTATTTTTTGCCAGACATTCATTGTGGAACAACAGTGATTTTCACTGCGCGTTCAGCATTTTGAGCAATATGCCGGTTGGTTTCAGAACGGCTTGCATTGAAATTTACTATTTTTTGCCAGACATTCATTGTGGCAAGAAAGTGATTTTCTCGGCGAGTTAAGCATTTTCAGTAATTTGCAGATTGGTTTCAGAACGGCTTGCATCACAATTAACTATTTTTTGCCAGGCGTTCATTGTGGAACAAAAGTGATTTTCTCGGCGAGTTCAGCATTTTGAGTAATTTGCCGATGGCTTTCAGAACGGCTTGCAGCAAAATTAACTATTTTTTGCAAGCCATTCATTTTGGAAAAAAAGTGTATTTCTAGGCGAGTTAAGCATTTTGAGTAATTTGCCGATTGCTTTCAGAACGGCTTGCATTGAAATTTAGTATTTTTTGCCAGACTTTCATTGTGGGAAAAAGGTGATTTTCTCGGCGAGTTAAGCATTTTGAGTAATTTGCCGATTGGTTTCAGAACGGCTTGCATCACAATTAACTATTTTTTGCCAGGCGTTCATTGTGGAACAAAAGTGATTTTCTCGGCGAGTTCAGCATTTTGAGTAATTTGCCGATTGGTTTCAGAACGGCTTGCAACACAATTAACTATTTTTTGCCAGGCATTCATTGTGGAACATAAGTGATTTTCTCGGCGAGTTAAGCATTTTGAGTAGTTTGCCGATTGCTTTCAGAACGGCTTGCATTGAAATTTACTATTTTTTGCCAGACATTCATTGTGGGGAAAAAAGTAATTTTCTCGGCGAGTTCAGCATTTTGAGTAAATTGCCGATTGGTTTCAGAACGGCTTGCATCACAATTAACTATTTTTTGCCAGACATTCATTGTGGGGAAAAAAAGTGATTTTCTCGGCGCGTTAAGCATTTTGAGTAATTTGCCGATCGGTTTCAGAACTGCTTGCATTGAAATTTACTATTTTTTTGCCAGACATTCATTGTGGAACAAAAATGATTTTCTCGGCGAGTTAGGCATTTTGAGTAATTTGCCGATTGGTTTCAGAACGGCTTGCATCACAATTAACTATTTTTTCCAGGCATTCATTGTGGAACAAAATGATTTTCTCGGCGAGTTAAGCATTTTGAGTAGTTTGCCGATTGCTTTCAGAACGGCTTGCATTGAAATTTACTATTTTTTGCCAGACATTCATTGTGGGAAAAAAGTAATTTTCTCGGCGAGTTAAGCATTTTGAGTAAATTGCCGATCGGTTTCAGAACGGCTTGCATCACAATTTACTATTTTTTGCCAGATATTCATTGTGGAACCAAAGTGATTTTCTCGGCGAGTTAAGCATTTTGAGCATTTTGCCGATTGTTTTCAGACCGGCTTGCATTGAAATTTACTATTTTTTGCCTGGCATTCATTGTGGAACAAAAGTGATTTTCTCGGCGAGTTAAGCATTTTGAGCAATTTGCCGATTGGTTTCAGATCGGTTTGCATCACAATTAACTATTTTTTGCCAGACATTCATTGTTGAAAAAAACTGATTTTCTCGGCGAGTTATGCATTTTGAGTAATTTGCCGGTTGGTTTCAGAACAGCTTGCATTAATATGTACTACTTTTTGCCAGACATTCATTGTGGCAAGAAAGTGATTTTCTCAGCGAGTTAAGCATTTTGAGTAATTTGCCGATTGGTTTCAGAACGTCGTGCATCAAAATTAACTATTGTTTGCCAGACATTCACGTGAGAAAAAAAGTGATTTTCTCGGCGAGTTAAGCATTTTGCGTAATTTGCTGATTGGTATCAGAACGTCTTGCGTTAAAATTCCTATTTTTTGCCAGACATTCATTGTGAAAAAAAATGATTTTCTCGGCGAGTTAAACATTTTGCTTAATTTGCCGATTGGTTTCAGAACGGCTTGCATTGAAATTAACTATTTTTTGCCAGGCGTTCATTGTGGAACAAAAGTGATTTTCTCGGCGAGTTCAGCATTTTGAGTAATTTGCCGATTGGTTTCAGAACGGCTTGCAACACAATTAACTATTTTTTGCCAGGCATTCCTTGTGGAAAATAAGTGATTTTCTCGGCGAGTTAAGCATTTTGAGTAGTTTGCCGATTGCTTTCAGAACGGCTTGCATTGAAATTTACTATTTTTTGCCAGACATTCATTGTGGGGAAAAATGTAATTTTCTCGGCGAGTTCAGCATTTTGAGTAAATTACCGATTGGTTTCAGAACGGCTTGCATCACAATTAACTATTTTTTGCCAGACATTCATTGTGGGGAAAAAAAGTGATTTTCTCGGCGCGTTAAGCATTTTGAGTAATTTCCCGATCGGTTTCAGAACGGCTTGCATTGAAATTTACTATTTTTTTGCCAGACATTCATTGTGGAACAAAAGTGATTTTCTCGGCGAGTTAGGCATTTTGAGTAATTTGCCGATTGGTTTCAGAACGGCTTGCATCAAAATTAACTATTTTTTCCAGGCATTCATTGTGGATCAAAATGATTTTCTCGGCGAGTTAAGCATTTTGAGTAGTTTGCCGATTGCTTTCAGAACGGCTTGCATTGAAATTTACTATTTTTTGCCAGACATTCATTGTGGGGAAAAAAGTAATTTTCTCGGCGAGTTAAGCATTTTGAGTAAATTGCCGATTGGTTTCAGAACAGCTTGCATCACAATTAACTATTTTTTGCCAGACATTCATTGTGGGGAAAAAAGTGGTTTTCTCGGCGCGTTAAGCATTTTGAGTAATTTGCCGATCGATTTCAGAACGGCTTGCATCACAATTTACTATTTTTTGCCAAATATTCATTGTGGAACCAAAGTGATTTTCTCGGCGCGTTAAGCATTTTGAGTAATTTGCCGATTGCTTTCAGAACTGCTTGCATTGAAATTTACTATTTTTTGCCAGACATTCATTGTGGAACAACAGTGATTTTCACGGCGCGTTCAGCATTTTGAGCAATATGCCGGTTGGTTTCAGAACGGCTTGCATTGAAATTTACTATTTTTTGCCAGACATTCATTGTGGCAAGAAAGTGATTAACTCGGCGAGTTAAGCATTTTCAGTAATTTGCAGATTGGTTTCAGAACGGCTTGCATCACAATTAACTATTTTTTGCCAGGCGTTCATTGTGGAACAAAAGTGATTTTCTCGGCGAGTTCAGCATTTTGAGTAATTTGCCGATGGCTTTCAGAACGTCTTGCATCAAAATTAACTATTTTTTGCAAGCCATTCATTTTGGAAAAAAAGTGTATTTCTAGGCGAGTTAAGCATTTTGAGTAATTTGCCGATTGCTTTCAGAACGGCTTGCATTGAAATTTACTATTTTTTGCCAGACTTTCATTGTGGGAAAAAGGTGATTTTCTCTGCGAGTTAAGCATTTTGAGTAATTTGCCGATTGGTTTCAGAACGGCTTGCATCACAATTAACTATTTTTTGCCAGGCATTCCTTGTGGAACATAAGTGATTTTCTCGGCGAGTTAAGCATTTTGAGTAGTTTGCCGATTGCTTTCAGAACGGCTTGCATTGAAATTTACTATTTTTTGCCAGACATTCATTGTGGGGAAAAATGTAATTTTCTCGGCGAGTTCAGCATTTTGAGTAAATTACCGATTGGTTTCAGAACGGCTTGCATCACAATTAACTATTTTTTGCCAGACATTCATTGTGGGGAAAAAAAGTGATTTTCTCGGCGCGTTAAGCATTTTGAGTAATTTCCCGATCGGTTTCAGAACGGCTTGCATTGAAATTTACTATTTTTTTGCCAGACATTCATTGTGGAACAAAAGTGATTTTCTCGGCGAGTTAGGCATTTTGAGTAATTTGCCGATTGGTTTCAGAACGGCTTGCATCAAAATTAACTATTTTTTCCAGGCATTCATTGTGGATCAAAATGATTTTCTCGGCGAGTTAAGCATTTTGAGTAGTTTGCCGATTGCTTTCAGAACGGCTTGCATTGAAATTTACTATTTTTTGCCAGACATTCATTGTGGGGAAAAAAGTGATTTTCTCGGCGCGTTAAGCATTTTGAGTAATTTGCCGATCGATTTCAGAACGGCTTGCATCACAATTTACTATTTTTTGCCAAATATTCATTGTGGAACCAAAGTGATTTTCTCGGCGCGTTAAGCATTTTGAGTAATTTGCCGATTGCTTTCAGAACTGCTTGCATTGAAATTTACTATTTTTTGCCAGGCGTTCATTGTGGAACAAAAGTGATTTTCTCGGCGAGTTCAGCATTTTGAGTAATATGCCGATGGCTTTCAGAACGTCTTGCATCAAAATTAACTATTTTTTGCAAGCCATTCATTTTGGAAAAAAAGTGTATTTCTAGGCGAGTTAAGCATTTTCAGTAATTTGCCGATTGCTTTCAGAACGGCTTGCATTGAAATTTACTATTTTTTGCCAGACTTTCATTGTGGGAAAAAGGTGATTTTCTCGGCGAGTTAAGCATTTTGAGTAATTTGCCGATTGGTTTCAGAACGGCTTGCATCACAATTAACTATTTTTTGCCAGGCGTTCATTGTGGAACAAAAGTGATTTTCTCGGCGAGTTCAGCATTTTGAGTAATTTGCCGATTGGTTTCAGAACGGCTTGCAACACAATTAACTATTTTTTGCCAGGCATTCCTTGTGGAACATAAGTGATTTTCTCGGCGAATTAAGCATTTTGAGTAGTTTGCCAATTGCTTTCAGAACGGCTTGCATTGAAATTTACTATTTTTTGCCAGACATTCATTGTGGGGAAAAATGTAATTTTCTCGGCGAGTTCAGCATTTTGAGTAAATTACCGATTGGTTTCAGAACGGCTTGCATCACAATTAACTATTTTTTGCCAGACATTCATTGTGGGGAAAAAAAGTGATTTTCTCGGCGCGTTAAGCATTTTGAGTAATTTCCCGATCGGTTTCAGAACGGCTTGCATTGAAATTTACTATTTTTTTGCCAGACATTCATTGTGGAACAAAAGTAATTTTCTCGGCGAGTTAGGCATTTTGAGTAATTTGCCGATTGGTTTCAGAACGGCTTGCATCAAAATTAACTATTTTTTCCAGGCATTCATTGTGGATCAAAATGATTTTCTCGGCGAGTTAAGCATTTTGAGTAGTTTGCCGATTGCTTTCAGAACGGCTTGCATTGAAATTTACTATTTTTTGCCAGACATTCATTGTGGGGAAAAAAGTAATTTTCTCGGCGAGTTAAGCATTTTGAGTAATTTGCCGATCGATTTCAGAACGGCTTGCATCACAATTTACTATTTTTTGCCAAATATTCATTGTGGAACCAAAGTGATTTTCTCGGCGCGTTAAGCATTTTGAGTAATTTGCCGATTGCTTTCAGAACTGCTTGCATTGAAATTTACTATTTTTTGCCAGACATTCATTGTGGAACAACAGTGATTTTCACGGCGCGTTCAGCATTTTGAGCAATATGCCGGTTGGTTTCAGAACGGCTTGCATTGAAATTTACTATTTTTTGCCAGACATTCATTGTGGCAAGAAAGTGATTTTCTCGGCGAGTTAAGCATTTTCAGTAATTTGCAGATTGGTTTCAGAACGGCTTGCATCACAATTAACTATTTTTTGCCAGGCGTTCATTGTGGAACAAAAGTGATTTTCTCGGCGAGTTCAGCATTTTGAGTAATTTGCCGATGGCTTTCAGAACGTCTTGCATCAAAATTAACTATTTTTTGCAAGCCATTCATTTTGGAAAAAAAGTGTATTTCTAGGCGAGTTAAGCATTTTGAGTAATTTGCCGATTGCTTTCAGAACGGCTTGCATTGAAATTTACTATTTTTTGCCAGACTTTCATTGTGGGAAAAAGGTGATTTTCTCGGCGAGTTAAGCATTTTGAGTAATTTGCCGATTGGTTTCAGAACGGCTTGCATCACAATTAACTATTTTTTGCCAGGCGTTCATTGTGGAACAAAAGTGATTTTCTCGGCGAGTTCAGCATTTTGAGTAATTTGCCGATTGGTTTCAGAACGACTTGCAACACAATTAACTATTTTTTGCCAGGCATTCCTTGTGGAACATAAGTGATTTTCTCGGCGAGTTAAGCATTTTGAGTAGTTTGCCGATTGCTTTCAGAACGGCTTGCATTGAAATTTACTATTTTTTGCCAGACATTCATTGTGGGGAAAAATGTAATTTTCTCGGCGAGTTCAGCATTTTGAGTAAATTACCGATTGGTTTCAGAACGGCTTGCATCACAATTAACTATTTTTGCCAGACATTCATTGTGGGGAAAAAAAGTGATTTTCTCGGCGCGTTAAGCATTTTGAGTAATTTCCCGATCGGTTTCAGAACGGCTTGCATTGAAATTTACTATTTTTTTGCCAGACATTCATTGTGGAACAAAAGTAATTTTCTCGGCGAGTTAGGCATTTTGAGTAATTTGCCGATTGGTTTCAGAACGGCTTGCATCAAAATTAACTATTTTTTCCAGGCATTCATTGTGGATCAAAATGATTTTCTCGGCGAGTTAAGCATTTTGAGTAGTTTGCCGATTGCTTTCAGAACGGCTTGCATTGAAATTTACTATTTTTTGCCAGACATTCATTGTGGGGAAAAAAGTAATTTTCTCGGCGAGTTAAGCATTTTGAGTAAATTGCCGATTGGTTTCAGAACAGCTTGCATCACAATTAACTATTTTTTGCCAGACATTCATTGTGGGGAAAAAAGTGATTTTCTCGGCGCGTTAAGCATTTTGAGTAATTTGCCGATCGATTTCAGAACGGCTTGCATCACAATTTACTATTTTTTGCCAAATATTCATTGTGGAACCAATGTGATTTTCTCGGCGCGTTAAGCATTTTGAGTAATTTGCCGATTGCTTTCAGAACTGCTTGCATTGAAATTTACTATTTTTTGCCAGACATTCATTGTGGAACAACAGTGATTTTCACGGCGCGTTCAGCATTTTGAGCAATATGCCGGTTGGTTTCAGAACGGCTTGCATTGAAATTTACTATTTTTTGCCAGACATTCATTGTGGCAAGAAAGTGATTTTCTCGGCGAGTTAAGCATTTTCAGTAATTTGCAGATTGGTTTCAGAACGGCTTGCATCACAATTAACTATTTTTTGCCAGGCGTTCATTGTGGAACAAAAGTGATTTTCTCGGCGAGTTCAGCATTTTGAGTAATTTGCCGATGGCTTTCAGAACGTCTTGCATCAAAATTAACTATTTTTTGCAAGCCATTCATTTTGGAAAAAAAGTGTATTTCTAGGCGAGTTAAGGATTTTGAGTAATTTGCCGATTGCTTTCAGAACGGCTTGCATTGAAATTAACTATTTTTTGCCAGTCATTCATTGTGGAACAAAAGTGATTTTCTCGGCGAGTTAAGCATTTTGAGAAATTTGCCGATTGGTTTCAGAACGGCTTGGATCAAAATGAACTATTTTTTGCCAGACATTCATTTTGGAAAAAAAGTGATTTTCTCGGCGCGTTAAGCATTTTGAGTAATTTGCCGATTGGTTTCAGAACGGCGTGCATCAAAATTAACTATTTTTTGGCAGGCATTGATTGTGGAAAAAAACTGATTTTCTCTGCGAGTTAAGCATTTTGAGTAATTTGCCGATTGGTTTCAGAACGGCTTGCTTTGAAATTTACTATTTTTTGCCAGACATTCATTGTGGGAAAAAGGTGATTTTCTCGGCGAGTTAAGCATTTTGAGTAATTTACCGATTGGTATCAGAACGGCTTGCATTGAAATTTACTATTTTTTGCCAGACATTCATTGTGGGAAAAACGTGATTTTCTCGGCGAGTTAAGCATTTTGAGTAATTCGCCGATCGCTTTCAGAACGGCTTGCATCAAAATTAACTATTTTTGCCAGACAATCATGTGCAAAGAAAGTGATTTTCTCGGCGAGTTAAGCATTTTGAGTAATTTGCCGATTGGTTTCAGAACGACTTGCATCAAAATTAACTATTTTTTGCCAGACATTCATTGTGGGGAAAAAAGTGATTTTCTCGGCGCGTTAAGCATTTTGAGTAATTTCCCGATCGGTTTCAGAACGGCTTGCATTGAAATTTACTATTTTTTTGCCAGACATTCATTGTGGAACAAAAGTAATTTTCTCGGCGAGTTAGGCATTTTGAGTAATTTGCCGATTGGTTTCAGAACGGCTTGCATCAAAATTAACTATTTTTTCCAGGCATTCATTGTGGATCAAAATGATTTTCTCGGCGAGTTAAGCATTTTGAGTACTTTGCCGATTGCTTTCAGAACGGCTTGCATTGAAATTTACTATTTTTTGCCAGACATTCATTGTGGGGAAAAAAGTAATTTTCTCGGCGAGTTAAGCATTTTGAGTAAATTGCCGATTGGTTTCAGAACAGCTTGCATCACAATTAACTATTTTTTGCCAGACATTCATTGTGGGGAAAAAAGTGGTTTTCTCGGCGCGTTAAGCATTTTGAGTAATTTGCCGATCGATTTCAGAACGGCTTGCATCACAATTTACTATTTTTTGCCAAATATTCATTGTGGAACCAAAGTGATTTTCTCGGCGCGTTAAGCATTTTGAGTAATTTGCCGATTGCTTTCAGAACTGCTTGCATTGAAATTTACTATTTTTTGCCAGACATTCATTGTGGCAAGAAAGTGATTTTCTCGGCGAGTTAAGCATTTTCAGTAATTTGCAGATTGGTTTCAGAACGGCTTGCATCACAATTAACTATTTTTTGGCAGGCGTTCATTGTGGAACAAAAGTGATTTTCTCGGCGAGTTCAGCATTTTGAGTAATTTGCCGATGGCTTTCAGAACGTCTTGCATCAAAATTAACTATTTTTTGCAAGCCATTCATTTTGGAAAAAAGTGTATTTCTAGGCGAGTTAAGCATTTTGAGTAATTTGCCGATTGCTTTCAGAACGGCTTGCATTGAAATTTACTATTTTTTGCCAGACTTTCATTGTGGGAAAAAGGTGATTTTCTCGGCGAGTTAAGCATTTTGAGTAATTTGCCGATGGCCTTCAGAACGGCTTGCATCAAAATTAACTATTTTTTGCGAGACATTTATGTTTGGAAAAATGTGATTTTTTTCGGCGCGTTAAGCATTTGGAGTAATTTGCCGATTGCTTTCAGAACGGCTTGCATTGAAATTTACTATTTTTTGCCAGACATTCATTGTGGGGAAAAAAGTAATTTTCTCGGCGAGTTCAGTATTTTGAGTAAATTGCCGATTGGTTTCAGAACGGCTTGCATCACAATTAACTATTGTTTGCCAGACATTCATTGTGGGGAAAAAAAGTGATTTTCTCGGCGCGTTAAGCATTTTGAGTAATTTGCCGATCGGTTTCAGAACTGCTTGCATTGAAATTTACTATTTTTTTGCCAGACATTCATTGTGGAACAAAAATGATTTTCTCGGCGAGTTAGGCATTTTGAGTAATTTGCCGATTGGTTTCAGAACGGCTTGCATCACAATTAACTATTTTTTCAAGGCATTCATTGTGGAACAAAATGATTTTCTCGGCGAGTTAAGCATTTTGAGTAGTTTGCCGATTGCTTTCAGAACGGCTTGCATTGAAATTTACTATTTTTTGCCAGACATTCATTGTGGGAAAAAAGTAATTTTCTCGGCGAGTTAAGCATTTTGAGTAAATTGCCGATTGTTTTCAGAACAGCTTGCATCACAATTAACTATTTTTTGCCAGACATTCATTGTGGGGAAAAAAGTGATTTTCTCGGCGCGTTAAGCATTTTGAGTAATTTGCCGATCGGTTTCAGAACGGCTTGCATCACAATTTACTATTTTTTGCCAGATATTCATTGTGGAACCAAAGTGATTTTCTCGGCGAGTTAAGCATTTTGAGCATTTTGCCGATTGTTTTCAGAACGGCTTGCATTGAAATTTACTATTTTTTGCCTGGCATTCATTGTGGAACAAAAGTGATTTTCTCGGCGAGTTAAGCATTTTGAGCAATTTGCCGATTGGTTTCAGATCGGTTTGCATCACAATTAACTATTTTTTGCCAGACATTCATTGTTGAAAAAAACTGATTTTCTCGGCGAGTTATGCATTTTGAGTAATTTGCCGGTTGGTTTCAGAACAGCTTGCATTAATATGTACTACTTTTTGCCTGACATTCATTGTGGCAAGAAAGTGATTTTCTCAGCGAGTTAAGCATTTTGAGTAATTTGCCGATTGGTTTCAGAACGTCGTGCATCAAAATTAACTATTGTTTGCCAGACATTCACTTGGGAAAAAAAGTGATTTTCTCGGCGAGTTAAGCATTTTGAGTAATTTGCTGATTGGTATCAGAACGTCTTGCGTTAAAATTCCTATTTTTTGCCAGACATTCATTGTGAAAAAAAACTGATTTTCTCGGCGAGTGAAACATTTTGCGTAATTTGCCGATTGGTTTCAGAACGGCTTGCATTGAAATTAACTATTTTTTGCCAGTCATTCATTGTGGAACAAAAGTGATTTTCTCGGCGAGTTAAGCATTTTGAGAAATTTGCCGATTGGTTTCAGAACGGCTTGGATCAAAATGAACTATTTTTTGCCAGACATTCATTTTGGAAAAAAAGTGATTTTCTCGGCGCGTTAAGCATTTTGAGTAATTTGCCGATTGGTTTCAGAACGGCGTGCATCAAAATTAACTATTTTTTGGCAGGCATTGATTGTGGAAAAAAACTGATTTTCTCTGCGAGTTAAGCATTTTGAGTAATTTGCCGATTGGTTTCAGAACGGCTTGCTTTGAAATTTACTATTTTTTGCCAGACATTCATTGTGGGAAAAAGGTGATTTTCTCGGCGAGTTAAGCATTTTGAGTAATTTCCGATTGGTTTCAGAACGGCTTGCATCACAATTAACTATTTTTTGCCAGGCGTTCATTGTGGAACAAAAGTGATTTTCTCGGCGAGTTAAGCATTTTAATTTGCCGATTGGTTTCAGAACGGCTTGCAACACAATTAACTATTTTTTGTCAGGCATTCATTATTAAACAAAAGTGATTTTCTCGGCGAGTTAAGCATTTTGAGTAGTTTGCCGATTGCTTTCAGAACGGCTTGCATTGAAATTTACTATTTTTTGACAGACATTCATTGTGGGAAAAACGTGATTTTCTCGGCGAGTTAAGCATTTTGAGTAATTCGCCGATCGCTTTCAGAACGGCTTGCATCAAAATTAACTATTTTTGCCAGACAATCATGTGCAAAGAAAGTGATTTGCTCGGCGAGTTAAGCATTTTGAGTAATTTGCCGATTAGTTTCAGAACGACTTGCATCAAAATTAACTATTTTTTGCCAGACATTCATTGTGGGGAAAAAAGTGATTTTCTCGGCGCCTTAAGCATTTTGAGTAATTTGCCGATCGGTTTCAGAACGGTTTGCATCACAATTTACTATTTTTTTTGCCAGACATTCATTCTGGAACAAAAGTGATTTTCTCGGCGACTTAAGCATTTTGAGCATTTTGCCGAATGTTTTCAGAACGGCTTGCATTGAAATTTACTATTTTTTGCCAGACATTCATTGTGGGAAAAAGGTGATTTTCTCGGCGAGTTAAGCATTTTGAGTAAATTGCCGATTGGTTTCAGAACAGCTTGCATCACAATTTACTATTTTTTGCCAAATATTCATTGTGGAACCAAAGTGATTTTCTCGGCGCGTTAAGCATTTTGAGTAATTTGCCGATTGCTTTCAGAACTGCTTGCATTGAAATTTACTATTTTTTGCCAGACATTCATTGTGGCAAGAAAGTGATTTTCTCGGCGAGTTAAGCATTTTCAGTAATTTGCAGATTGGTTTCAGAACGGCTTGCATCACAATTAACTATTTTTTGGCAGGCGTTCATTGTGGAACAAAAGTGATTTTCTCGGCGAGTTCAGCATTTTGAGTAATTTGCCGATGGCTTTCAGAACGTCTTGCATCAAAATTAACTATTTTTTGCAAGCCATTCATTTTGGAAAAAAGTGTATTTCTAGGCGAGTTAAGCATTTTGAGTAATTTGCCGATTGCTTTCAGAACGGCTTGCATTGAAATTTACTATTTTTTGCCAGACTTTCATTGTGGGAAAAAGGTGATTTTCTCGGCGAGTTAAGCATTTTGAGTAATTTGCCGATGGCCTTCAGAACGGCTTGCATCAAAATTAACTATTTTTTGCGAGACATTTATGTTTGGAAAAATGTGATTTTTTTCGGCGCGTTAAGCATTTGGAGTAATTTGCCGATTGCTTTCAGAACGGCTTGCATTGAAATTTACTATTTTTTGCCAGACATTCATTGTGGGGAAAAAAGTAATTTTCTCGGCGAGTTCAGTATTTTGAGTAAATTGCCGATTGGTTTCAGAACGGCTTGCATCACAATTAACTATTGTTTGCCAGACATTCATTGTGGGGAAAAAAAGTGATTTTCTCGGCGCGTTAAGCATTTTGAGTAATTTGCCGATCGGTTTCAGAACTGCTTGCATTGAAATTTACTATTTTTTTGCCAGACATTCATTGTGGAACAAAAATGATTTTCTCGGCGAGTTAGGCATTTTGAGTAATTTGCCGATTGGTTTCAGAACGGCTTGCATCACAATTAACTATTTTTTCAAGGCATTCATTGTGGAACAAAATGATTTTCTCGGCGAGTTAAGCATTTTGAGTAGTTTGCCGATTGCTTTCAGAACGGCTTGCATTGAAATTTACTACTTTTTGCCAGACATTCATTGTGGGAAAAAAGTAATTTTCTCGGCGAGTTAAGCATTTTGAGTAAATTGCCGATTGTTTTCAGAACAGCTTGCATCACAATTAACTATTTTTTGCCAGACATTCATTGTGGGGAAAAAAGTGATTTTCTCGGCGCGTTAAGCATTTTGAGTAATTTGCCGATCGGTTTCAGAACGGCTTGCATCACAATTTACTATTTTTTGCCAGATATTCATTGTGGAACCAAAGTGATTTTCTCGGCGAGTTAAGCATTTTGAGCATTTTGCCGATTGTTTTCAGAACGGCTTGCATTGAAATTTACTATTTTTTGCCTGGCATTCATTGTGGAACAAAAGTGATTTTCTCGGCGAGTTAAGCATTTTGAGCAATTTGCCGATTGGTTTCAGATCGGTTTGCATCACAATTAACTATTTTTTGCCAGACATTCATTGTTGAAAAAAACTGATTTTCTCGGCGAGTTATGCATTTTGAGTAATTTGCCGGTTGGTTTCAGAACAGCTTGCATTAATATGTACTACTTTTTGCCTGACATTCATTGTGGCAAGAAAGTGATTTTCTCAGCGAGTTAAGCATTTTGAGTAATTTGCCGATTGGTTTCAGAACGTCGTGCATCAAAATTAACTATTGTTTGCCAGACATTCACTTGGGAAAAAAAGTGATTTTCTCGGCGAGTTAAGCATTTTGAGTAATTTGCTGATTGGTATCAGAACGTCTTGCGTTAAAATTCCTATTTTTTGCCAGACATTCATTGTGAAAAAAAACTGATTTTCTCGGCGAGTGAAACATTTTGCGTAATTTGCCGATTGGTTTCAGAACGGCTTGCATTGAAATTAACTATTTTTTGCCAGTCATTCATTGTGGAACAAAAGTGATTTTCTCGGCGAGTTAAGCATTTTGAGAAATTTGCCGATTGGTTTCAGAACGGCTTGGATCAAAATGAACTATTTTTTGCCAGACATTCATTTTGGAAAAAAAAGTGATTTTCTCGGCGCGTTAAGCATTTTGAGTAATTTGCCGATTGGTTTCAGAACGGCGTGCATCAAAATTAACTATTTTTTGGCAGGCATTGATTGTGGAAAAAAACTGATTTTCTCTGCGAGTTAAGCATTTTGAGTAATTTGCCGATTGGTTTCAGAACGGCTTGCTTTGAAATTTACTATTTTTTGCCAGACATTCATTGTGGGAAAAAGGTGATTTTCTCGGCGAGTTAAGCATTTTGAGTAATTTGCCGATTGGTTTCAGAACGGCTTGCATCACAATTAACTATTTTTTGCCAGGCGTTCATTGTGGAACAAAAGTGATTTTCTCGGCGAGTTAAGCATTTTAATTTGCCGATTGGTTTCAGAACGGCTTGCAACACAATTAACTATTTTTTGTCAGGCATTCATTATTAAACAAAAGTGATTTTCTCGGCGAGTTAAGCATTTTGAGTAGTTTGCCGATTGCTTTCAGAACGGCTTGCATTGAAATTTACTATTTTTTGACAGACATTCATTGTGGGAAAAACGTGATTTTCTCGGCGAGTTAAGCATTTTGAGTAATTCGCCGATCGCTTTCAGAACGGCTTGCATCAAAATTAACTATTTTTGCCAGACAATCATGTGCAAAGAAAGTGATTTGCTCGGCGAGTTAAGCATTTTGAGTAATTTGCCGATTGGTTTCAGAACGACTTGCATCAAAATTAACTATTTTTTGCCAGACATTCATTGTGGGGAAAAAAGTGATTTTCTCGGCGCCTTAAGCATTTTGAGTAATTTGCCGATCGGTTTCAGAACGGTTTGCATCACAATTTACTATTTTTTTGCCAGACATTCATTCTGGAACAAAAGTGATTTTCTCGGCGACTTAAGCATTTTGAGCATTTTGCCGAATGTTTTCAGAACGGCTTGCATTGAAATTTACTATTTTTTGCCAGACATTCATTGTGGGAAAAAGGTGATTTTCTCGGCGAGTTAAGAATTTTGAGTAAATTGCCGATTGGTTTCAGAACAGCTTGCATCACAATTAACTATTTTTTGCCAGACATTCATTGTGGGGAAAAAAGTGATTTTCTCGGCGCGTTATGCATTTTGAGTAATTTGCCGATCGGTTTCAGAACGGCTTGCATCACAATTTACTATTTTTTGCCAGATATTCATTGTGGAACCAAAGTGATTTTCTCGGCGAGTTAAGCATTTTGAGCATTTTGCCGATTGATTTCAGAACGGCTTGCATTGAAATTTACTATTTTTTGCCAGACATTCATTGTGGGAAAAAGGTGATTTTCTCGGCGAGTTAAGCATTTTGAGTAATTTGCCGATTGGTTTCAGAACGGCTTGCATCACAATTAACTATTTTTTGCCTGGCATTCATTGTGGAACAAAAGTGATTTTCTCGGCGAGTTAAGCATTTTGAGCAATTTGCCGATTGGTTTCAGATCGGTTTGCATCACAATTAACTATTTTTGCCAGACATTCATTGTTGAAAAAAACTGATTTTCTCGGCGAGTTATGCATTTTGAGTAATTTGCCGGTTGGTTTCAGAACAGCTTGCATTAAAATGTACTACTTTTTGCCAGACATTCATTGTGGCAAGAAAGTGATTTTCTCAGCGAGTTAAGCATTTTGAGTAATTTGCCGATTGGTTTCAGAACGTCGTGCATCAAAATTAACTATTGTTTGCCAGACATTCACTTGGGAAAAAAAGTGATTTTCTCGGCGAGTTAAGCATTTTGAGTAATTTGCTGATTGGTATCAGAACGTCTTGCGTCAAAATTACTATTTTTTGCCAGACATTCATTGTGAAAAAAAACTGATTTTCTCGGCGAGTTAAACATTTTGCGTAATTTGCCGATTGGTTTCAGAACGGCTTGCATTGAAATTAACTATTTTTTGCCAGTCATTCATTGTGGAACAAAAGTGATTTTCTCGGCGAGTTAAGCATTTTGAGAAATTTGCCGATTGGTTTCAGAACGGCTTGGATCAAAATGAACTATTTTTTGCCAGACATTCATTTTGGAAAAAAAGTGATTTTCTCGGCGCGTTAAGCATTTTGAGTAATTTGCCGATTGGTTTCAGAACGGCGTGCATCAAAATTAACTATTTTTTGCCAGACATTCATTGTGGGAAAAAGGTGATTTTCTCGGCGAGTTAAGCATTTTGAGAAATTTGCCGATTGGTTTCAGAACGGCTTGGATCAAAATGAACTATTTTTTGCCAGACATTCATTGTGGGAAAAAGGTGATTTTCTCGGCGAGTTAAGCATTTTGAGTAATTTACCGATTGGTATCAGAACGGCTTGCATTGAAATTTACTATTTTTTGCCAGACATTCATTGTGGAACAAAAATGATTTTCTCGCCGAGTTAAGCATTTTCCGCAATTTCCCGATTGTTTTCAGAACGGCTTGCATTGAAATTTACTATTTTTTGCCAGACATTCATTGTGGGAAAATGGTGATTTTCTCGGCGAGTTAAGCATTTTGAGTAATTTGCCGATTGGTTTCAGAACGGCTTGCATCACAATTAACTATTTTTTGCCAGGCGTTCATTGTGGAACAAAAGTGATTTTCTCGGCGAGTTAAGCATTTTAATTTGCCGATTGGTTTCAGAACGGCTTGCAACACAATTAACTATTTTTTGTCAGGCATTCATTATTGAACAAAAGTGATTTTCTCGGCGAGTTAAGCATTTTGAGTAGTTTGCCGATTGCTTTCAGAACGGCTTGCATTGAAATTTACTATTTTTTGACAGACATTCATTGTGGGAAAAACGTGATTTTCTCGGCGAGTTAAGCATTTTGAGTAATTCGCCGATCGCTTTCAGAACGGCTTGCATCAAAATTAACTATTTTTGCCAGACAATCATGTGCAAAGAAAGTGATTTTCTCGGCGAGTTAAGCATTTTGAGAAATTTGCCGATTGGTTTCAGAACGGCTTGGATCAAAATGAACTATTTTTTGCCAGACATTCATTTTGGAAAAAAAGTGATTTTCTCGGCGCGTTAAGCATTTTGAGTAATTTGCCGATTGGTTTCAGAACGGCGTGCATCAAAATTAACTATTTTTTGCCAGACATTCATTGTGGGAAAAAGGTGATTTTCTCGGCGAGTTAAGCATTTTGAGAAATTTGCCGATTGGTTTCAGAACGGCTTGGATCAAAATGAACTATTTTTTGCCAGACATTCATTGTGGGAAAAAGGTGATTTTCTCGGCGAGTTAAGCATTTTGAGTAATTTACCGATTGGTATCAGAACGGCTTGCATTGAAATTTACTATTTTTTGCCAGACATTCATTGTGGAACAAAAATGATTTTCTCGCCGAGTTAAGCATTTTCCGCAATTTCCCGATTGTTTTCAGAACGGCTTGCATTGAAATTTACTATTTTTTGCCAGACATTCATTGTGGGAAAATGGTGATTTTCTCGGCGAGTTAAGCATTTTGAGTAATTTGCCGATTGGTTTCAGAACGGCTTGCATCACAATTAACTATTTTTTGCCAGGCGTTCATTGTGGAACAAAAGTGATTTTCTCGGCGAGTTAAGCATTTTAATTTGCCGATTGGTTTCAGAACGGCTTGCAACACAATTAACTATTTTTTGTCAGGCATTCATTATTGAACAAAAGTGATTTTCTCGGCGAGTTAAGCATTTTGAGTAGTTTGCCGATTGCTTTCAGAACGGCTTGCATTGAAATTTACTATTTTTTGACAGACATTCATTGTGGGAAAAACGTGATTTTCTCGGCGAGTTAAGCATTTTGAGTAATTCGCCGATCGCTTTCAGAACGGCTTGCATCAAAATTAACTATTTTTGCCAGACAATCATGTGCAAAGAAAGTGATTTTCTCGGCGAGTTAAGCATTTTGAGTAATTTGCCGATTGGTTTCAGAACGACTTGCATCAAAATTAACTATTTTTTGCCAGACATTCATTGTGGGGAAAAAAGTGATTTTCTCGGCGCCTTAAGCATTTTGAGTAATTTGCCGATTGGTTTCAGAACGGCTTGCATTGAAATTTACTATTTTTTGCCAGACATTCATTGTGGGAAAAAGGTGATTTTCTCGGCGAGTTAAGCATTTTGAGTAATTTGCCGATTGGTTTCAGAACGGCTTGCATCACAATTAACTATTTTTTGCCAGGCGTTCATTGTGGAACAAAAGTGATTTTCTCGTCGAGTTAAGCATTTTAATTTGCCGGTTGGTTTCAGAACGGCTTGCAACACAATTAACTATTTTTTGCCAGGCATTCATTATTGAACAAAAGTGATTTTCTCGGCGAGTTAAGCATTTTGAGTAGTTTGCCGATTGCTTTCAGAACGGCTTGCATTGAAATTTACTATTTTTTGACAGACATTCATTGTGGGAAAAACGTGATTTTCTCGGCGAGTTAAGCATTTTGAGTAATTCGCCGATCGCTTTCAGAACGGCTTGCATCAAAATTAACTATTTTTGCCAGACAATCATGTGCAAAGAAAGTGATTTGCTCGGCGAGTTAAGCATTTTGAGTAATTTGCCGATTGGTTTCAGAACGACTTGCATCAAAATTAACTATTTTTTGCCAGACATTCATTGTGGGGAAAAAAGTGATTTTCTCGGCGAGTTAAGCATTTTGAGAAATTTGCCGATTGGTTTCAGAACGGCTTGGATCAAAATGAACTATTTTTTGCCAGACATTCATTTTGGAAAAAAAGTGATTTTCTCGGCGCGTTAAGCATTTTGAGTAATTTGCCGATTGGTTTCAGAACGGCGTGCATCAAAATTAACTATTTTTTGCCAGACATTCATTGTGGGAAAAAGGTGATTTTCTCGGCGAGTTAAGCATTTTGAGAAATTTGCCGATTGGTTTCAGAACGGCTTGGATCAAAATGAACTATTTTTTGCCAGACATTCATTGTGGGAAAAAGGTGATTTTCTCGGCGAGTTAAGCATTTTGAGTAATTTACCGATTGGTATCAGAACGGCTTGCATTGAAATTTACTATTTTTTGCCAGACATTCATTGTGGAACAAAAATGATTTTCTCGCCGAGTTAAGCATTTTCCGCAATTTCCCGATTGTTTTCAGAACGGCTTGCATTGAAATTTACTATTTTTTGCCAGACATTCATTGTGGGAAAATGGTGATTTTCTCGGCGAGTTAAGCATTTTGAGTAATTTGCCGATTGGTTTCAGAACGGCTTGCATCACAATTAACTATTTTTTGCCAGGCGTTCATTGTGGAACAAAAGTGATTTTCTCGGCGAGTTAAGCATTTTAATTTGCCGATTGGTTTCAGAACGGCTTGCAACACAATTAACTATTTTTTGTCAGGCATTCATTATTGAACAAAAGTGATTTTCTCGGCGAGTTAAGCATTTTGAGTAGTTTGCCGATTGCTTTCAGAACGGCTTGCATTGAAATTTACTATTTTTTGACAGACATTCATTGTGGGAAAAACGTGATTTTCTCGGCGAGTTAAGCATTTTGAGTAATTCGCCGATCGCTTTCAGAACGGCTTGCATCAAAATTAACTATTTTTGCCAGACAATCATGTGCAAAGAAAGTGATTTTCTCGGCGAGTTAAGCATTTTGAGTAATTTGCCGATTGGTTTCAGAACGACTTGCATCAAAATTAACTATTTTTTGCCAGACATTCATTGTGGGAAAAAGGTGATTTTCTCGGCGAGTTAAGCATTTTGAGTAATTCGCCGATCGCTTTCAGAACGGCTTGCATCAAAATTAACTATTTTTGCCAGACAATCATGTGCAAAGAAAGTGATTTTCTCGGCGAGTTAAGCATTTTGAGAAATTTGCCGATTGGTTTCAGAACGGCTTGGATCAAAATGAACTATTTTTTGCCAGACATTCATTTTGGAAAAAAAGTGATTTTCTCGGCGCGTTAAGCATTTTGAGTAATTTGCCGATTGGTTTCAGAACGGCGTGCATCAAAATTAACTATTTTTTGCCAGACATTCATTGTGGGAAAAAGGTGATTTTCTCGGCGAGTTAAGCATTTTGAGAAATTTGCCGATTGGTTTCAGAACGGCTTGGATCAAAATGAACTATTTTTTGCCAGACATTCATTGTGGGAAAAAGGTGATTTTCTCGGCGAGTTAAGCATTTTGAGTAATTTACCGATTGGTATCAGAACGGCTTGCATTGAAATTTACTATTTTTTGCCAGACATTCATTGTGGAACAAAAATGATTTTCTCGCCGAGTTAAGCATTTTCCGCAATTTCCCGATTGTTTTCAGAACGGCTTGCATTGAAATTTACTATTTTTTGCCAGACATTCATTGTGGGAAAATGGTGATTTTCTCGGCGAGTTAAGCATTTTGAGTAATTTGCCGATTGGTTTCAGAACGGCTTGCATCACAATTAACTATTTTTTGCCAGGCGTTCATTGTGGAACAAAAGTGATTTTCTCGGCGAGTTAAGCATTTTAATTTGCCGATTGGTTTCAGAACGGCTTGCAACACAATTAACTATTTTTTGTCAGGCATTCATTATTGAACAAAAGTGATTTTCTCGGCGAGTTAAGCATTTTGAGTAGTTTGCCGATTGCTTTCAGAACGGCTTGCATTGAAATTTACTATTTTTTGACAGACATTCATTGTGGGAAAAACGTGATTTTCTCGGCGAGTTAAGCATTTTGAGTAATTCGCCGATCGCTTTCAGAACGGCTTGCATCAAAATTAACTATTTTTGCCAGACAATCATGTGCAAAGAAAGTGATTTTCTCGGCGAGTTAAGCATTTTGAGTAATTTGCCGATTGGTTTCAGAACGACTTGCATCAAAATTAACTATTTTTTGCCAGACATTCATTGTGGGGAAAAAAGTGATTTTCTCGGCGCCTTAAGCATTTTGAGTAATTTGCCGATTGGTTTCAGAACGGCTTGCATTGAAATTTACTATTTTTTGCCAGACATTCATTGTGGGAAAAAGGTGATTTTCTCGGCGAGTTAAGCATTTTGAGTAATTTGCCGATTGGTTTCAGAACGGCTTGCATCACAATTAACTATTTTTTGCCAGGCGTTCATTGTGGAACAAAAGTGATTTTCTCGTCGAGTTAAGCATTTTAATTTGCCGGTTGGTTTCAGAACGGCTTGCAACACAATTAACTATTTTTTGCCAGGCATTCATTATTGAACAAAAGTGATTTTCTCGGCGAGTTAAGCATTTTGAGTAGTTTGCCGATTGCTTTCAGAACGGCTTGCATTGAAATTTACTATTTTTTGACAGACATTCATTGTGGGAAAAACGTGATTTTCTCGGCGAGTTAAGCATTTTGAGTAATTCGCCGATCGCTTTCAGAACGGCTTGCATCAAAATTAACTATTTTTGCCAGACAATCATGTGCAAAGAAAGTGATTTGCTCGGCGAGTTAAGCATTTTGAGTAATTTGCCGATTGGTTTCAGAACGACTTGCATCAAAATTAACTATTTTTTGCCAGACATTCATTGTGGGGAAAAAAGTGATTTTCTCGGCGCCTTAAGCATTTTTAGTAATTTGCCGATCGGTTTCAGAACGGCTTGCATCACAATTTACTATTTTTTGCCAGACATTCATTCTGGAACAAAAGTGATTTTCTCGGCGACTTAAGCATTTTGAGCATTTTGCCGATTGTTTTCAGAACGGCTTGCATTGAAATTTACTATTTTTTGCCAGACATTCATTGTGGGAAAAAGGTGATTTTCTCGGCGAGTTAAGCATTTTGAGTAAATTGCCGATTGGTTTCAGAACAGCTTGCATCACAATTAACTATTTTTTGCCAGACATTCATTGTGGAACCAAAGTGATTTTCTCGGCGAGTTAAGCATTTTGAGCATTTTGCCGATTGTTTTCAGAACGGCTTGCATTGAAATTAACTATTTTTTCGCTGGCATTCATTGTGGAACAAAAGTGATTTTCTCGGCGAGTTAAGCATTTTGAGCAATTTGCCGATTGGTTTCAGATCGGTTTGCATCATAATTAACTATTTTTTGCCAGACATTCATTGTTGAAAAAAACTGATTTTCTCGGCGAGTTATGCATTTTGAGTAATTTGCCGGTTGGTTTCAGAACAGCTTGCATTAAAATGTACTACTTTTTGCCAGACATTCATTGTGGCAAGAAAGTGATTTTCTCAGCGAGTTAAGCATTTTGAGTAATTTGCCGATTGGTTTCAGAACGTCGTGCATCAAAATTAACTATTGTTTGCCAGACATTCACTTGGGAAAAAAAGTGATTTTCTCGGCGAGTTAAGCATTTTGAGTAATTTGATGATTGGTATCAGAACGTCTTGCGTCAAAATTACTATTTTTTGCCAGACATTCATTGTGAAAAAAAACTGATTTTCTCGGCGAGTTAAACATTTTGCGTAATTTGCCGATTGGTTTCAGAACGGCTTGCATTGAAATTAACTATTTTTTGCCAGTCATTCATTGTGGAACAAAAGTGATTTTCTCGGCGAGTTAGGCATTTTGAGAAATTTGCCGATTGGTTTCAGAACGGCTTGGATCAAAATGAACTATTTTTTGCCAGACATTCATTGTGGGGAAAAAAGTGATTTTCTCGGCGCCTTAAGCATTTTGAGTAATTTGCCGATCGGTTTCAGAACGGCTTGCATCACAATTTACTATTTTTTGCCAGACATTCATTCTGGAACAAAAGTGATTTTCTCGGCGACTTAAGCATTTTGAGCATTTTGCCGATAGTTTTCAGAACGGCTTGCATTGAAATTTACTATTTTTTGCCAGACATTCATTGTGGGAAAAAGGTGATTTTCTCGGCGAGTTAAGCATTTTGAGTAAATTGCCGATTGGTTTCAGAACAGCTTGCATCACAATTAACTATTTTTTGCCAGACATTCATTGTGGGGAAAAAAGTGATTTTCTCGGCGCGTTATGCATTTTGAGTAATTTGCCGATCGGTTTCAGAGATGCTTGCATCACCATTTACTATTTTTTGCCAGATATTCATTGTGGAACCAAAGTGATTTTCTCGGCGAGTTAAGCATTTTGAGCATTTTGCCGATTGTTTTCAGAACGGCTTGCATTGAAGTTTACTATTTTTTGCCAGACATTCATTGTGGGAAAAAGGTGATTTTCTCGGCGAGTTAAGCATTTTGAGTAATTTGCCGATTGGTTTCAGAACGGCTTGCATCACAATTAACTATTTTTTCCCTGGCATTCATTGTGGAACAAAAGTGATTTTCTCGGCGAGTTAAGCATTTTGAGCAATTTGCCGATTGGTTTCAGATCGGTTTGCATCACAATTATCTATTTTTTGCCAGACATTCATTGTTGAAAAAAACTGATTTTCTCGGCGAGTTATGCATTTTGAGTAATTTGCCGGTTGGTTTCAGAACAGCTTGCATTAAAATGTACTACTTTTTGCCAGACATTCATTGTGGCAAGAAAGTGATTTTCTCAGCGAGTTAAGCATTTTGAGTAATTTGCCGATTGCTTTCAGAACGGCTTGCATTGAAATTTACTATTTTTTGCCAGACTTTCATTGTGGAACAACAGTGATTTTCTCGTCGAGTTAAGCATTTTGAGTAATTTGCCGATTGGTTTCAGAACGGCTTGCATCACAATTAACTATTTTTTGCCAGGCGTTCATTGTGGAACAAAAGTGATTTTCTCGGCGAGTTCAGCATTTTGAGTAATTTGCCGATTGGTTTCAGAACGGCTTGCAACACAATTAACTATTTTTTGCCAGGCATTCATTGTGGAACATAAGTGATTTTCTCGGCGAGTTAAGCATTTTGAGTAGTTTGCCGATTGCTTTCAGAACGGCTTGCATTGAAATTTACTATTTTTTGCCAGACATTCATTGTGGGAAAAAAGTAATTTTCTCGGTGAGTTAAGCATTTTGAGTAAATTGCCGATTGGTTTCAGAACAGCTTGCATCACAATTAACTATTTTTTGCCAGACATTCATTGTGGGGGAAAAAGTAATTTTCTCGGCGCGTTAAGCATTTTGAGTAATTTGCCGATCGGTTTCAGAACGGCTTGCATCACAATTTACTATTTTTTGCCAAATATTCATTGTGGAACCAAAGTGATTTTCTCGGCGCGTTAAGCATTTTGAGTAATTTGCCGATTGCTTTCAGAACTGCTTGCATTGAAATTCACTATTTTGTGCCAGACATTCATTGTGGAACAACAGTGATTTTCACGGCGCGTTCAGCATTTTGAGCAATATGCCGGTTGGTTTCAGAACGGCTTGCATTGAAATTTACTATTTTTTGCCAGACATTCATTGTGGCAAGAAAGTGATTTTCTCGGCGAGTTAAGCATTTTCAGTAATTTGCCGATTGGTTTCAGAACGGCTTGCATCACAATTAACTATTTTTTGCCAGGCGTTCATTGTGGAACAAAAGTGATTTTCTCGGCGAGTTCAGCATCTTGAGTAATTTGCCGATTGGTTTCAGAACGGCTTGCAACACAATTAACTATGTTTTGCCAGGCATTCATTGTGGAACATAAGTGATTTTCTCGGCGAGTTAAGCATTTTGAGTAGTTTGCCGATTGCTTTCAGAACGGCTTGCATTGAAATTAACTATTTTTTGCCAGACATTCATTGTGGAACAAAAGTGATTTTCTCGGCGAGTTAAGCATTTTGAGTAATTTGCCGATGGCCTTCAGAACGGCTTGCATCAACATTAACTATTTTTTGCCAGACATTTATTTTTGGAAAAATGTGATTTTTTTCGGCGCGTTAAGCATTTGGAGTAATTTGCCGATTGCTTTTAGAACTGCTTGCATTGAAATTTACTATTTTTTGCCAGACATTCATTGTGGGAAAAAGGCGATTTTCTCGGCGAGTTAAGCATTTTGAGTAGTTTGCCGATTGCTTTCAGAACGGCTTGCATTGAAATTTACTATTTTTTGACAGACATTCATTGTGGGAAAAACGTGATTTTCTCGGCGAGTTAAGCATTTTGAGTAGTTTGCCGATTGCTTTGAGAACGGCTTGCATTGAAATTTACTATTTTTTGACAGACATTCATTGTGGGAAAAACGTGATTTTCTCGGCGAGTTAAGCATTTTGAGTAATTCGCCGATCGCTTTCAGAACGGCTTGCATCAAAATTAACTATTTTTGCCAGACAATCATGTGCAAAGAAAGTGATTTGCTCGGCGAGTTAAGCATTTTAAGTAATTTGCCGATTGGTTTCAGAACGACTTGCATCAAAATTAACTATTTTTTGCCAGACATTCATTGTGGCAAGGAAGTGATTTTCTCGGCGAGTTAAGCATTTTCAGTAATTTGCCGATTGGTTTCAGAACGGCTTGCATCACAATTAACTATTTTTTGCCAGGCGTTCATTGTGGAACAAAAGTGATTTTCTCGGCGAGTTCAGCATCTTGAGTAATTTGCCGATTGGTTTCAGAACGGCTTGCATCACAATTAACTATTTTTTGCCAGGCGTTCATTGTGGAACAAAAGTGATTTTCTCGGCGCCTTAAGCATTTTGAGTAATTTGCCGATTGGTTTCAGAACGGCTTGCATTGAAATTTACTATTTTTTGCCAGACATTCATTGTGGGAAAAAGGTGATTTTCTCGGCGAGTTAAGCATTTTGAGTAATTTGCCGATTGGTTTCAGAACGGCTTGCATCACAATTAACTATTTTTTGCCAGGCGTTCATTGTGGAACAAAAGTGATTTTCTCGTCGAGTTAAGCATTTTAATTTGCCGGTTGGTTTCAGAACGGCTTGCAACACAATTAACTATTTTTTGCCAGGCATTCATTATTGAACAAAAGTGATTTTCTCGGCGAGTTAAGCATTTTGAGTAGTTTGCCGATTGCTTTCAGAACGGCTTGCATTGAAATTTACTATTTTTTGACAGACATTCATTGTGGGAAAAACGTGATTTTCTCGGCGAGTTAAGCATTTTGAGTAATTCGCCGATCGCTTTCAGAACGGCTTGCATCAAAATTAACTATTTTTGCCAGACAATCATGTGCAAAGAAAGTGATTTGCTCGGCGAGTTAAGCATTTTGAGTAATTTGCCGATTGGTTTCAGAACGACTTGCATCAAAATTAACTATTTTTTGCCAGACATTCATTGTGGGGAAAAAAGTGATTTTCTCGGCGCCTTAAGCATTTTTAGTAATTTGCCGATCGGTTTCAGAACGGCTTGCATCACAATTTACTATTTTTTGCCAGACATTCATTCTGGAACAAAAGTGATTTTCTCGGCGACTTAAGCATTTTGAGCATTTTGCCGATTGTTTTCAGAACGGCTTGCATTGAAATTTACTATTTTTTGCCAGACATTCATTGTGGGAAAAAGGTGATTTTCTCGGCGAGTTAAGCATTTTGAGTAAATTGCCGATTGGTTTCAGAACAGCTTGCATCACAATTAACTATTTTTTGCCAGACATTCATTGTGGAACCAAAGTGATTTTCTCGGCGAGTTAAGCATTTTGAGCATTTTGCCGATTGTTTTCAGAACGGCTTGCATTGAAATTAACTATTTTTTCGCTGGCATTCATTGTGGAACAAAAGTGATTTTCTCGGCGAGTTAAGCATTTTGAGCAATTTGCCGATTGGTTTCAGATCGGTTTGCATCATAATTAACTATTTTTTGCCAGACATTCATTGTTGAAAAAAACTGATTTTCTCGGCGAGTTATGCATTTTGAGTAATTTGCCGGTTGGTTTCAGAACAGCTTGCATTAAAATGTACTACTTTTTGCCAGACATTCATTGTGGCAAGAAAGTGATTTTCTCAGCGAGTTAAGCATTTTGAGTAATTTGCCGATTGGTTTCAGAACGTCGTGCATCAAAATTAACTATTGTTTGCCAGACATTCACTTGGGAAAAAAAGTGATTTTCTCGGCGAGTTAAGCATTTTGAGTAATTTGCTGATTGGTATCAGAACGTCTTGCGTCAAAATTACTATTTTTTGCCAGACATTCATTGTGAAAAAAAACTGATTTTCTCGGCGAGTTAAACATTTTGCGTAATTTGCCGATTGGTTTCAGAACGGCTTGCATTGAAATTAACTATTTTTTGCCAGTCATTCATTGTGGAACAAAAGTGATTTTCTCGGCGAGTTAAGCATTTTGAGAAATTTGCCGATTGGTTTCAGAACGGCTTGGATCAAAATGAACTATTTTTTGCCAGACATTCATTGTGGGGAAAAAAGTGATTTTCTCGGCGCCTTAAGCATTTTGAGTAATTTGCCGATCGGTTTCAGAACGGCTTGCATCACAATTTACTATTTTTTGCCAGACATTCATTCTGGAACAAAAGTGATTTTCTCGGCGACTTAAGCATTTTGAGCATTTTGCCGATAGTTTTCAGAACGGCTTGCATTGAAATTTACTATTTTTTGCCAGACATTCATTGTGGGAAAAAGGTGATTTTCTCGGCGAGTTAAGCATTTTGAGTAAATTGCCGATTGGTTTCAGAACAGCTTGCATCACAATTAACTATTTTTTGCCAGACATTCATTGTGGGGAAAAAAGTGATTTTCTCGGCGCGTTATGCATTTTGAGTAATTTGCCGATCGGTTTCAGAGATGCTTGCATCACCATTTACTATTTTTTGCCAGATATTCATTGTGGAACCAAAGTGATTTTCTCGGCGAGTTAAGCATTTTGAGCATTTTGCCGATTGTTTTCAGAACGGCTTGCATTGAAGTTTACTATTTTTTGCCAGACATTCATTGTGGGAAAAAGGTGATTTTCTCGGCGAGTTAAGCATTTTGAGTAATTTGCCGATTGGTTTCAGAACGGCTTGCATCACAATTAACTATTTTTTCCCTGGCATTCATTGTGGAACAAAAGTGATTTTCTCGGCGAGTTAAGCATTTTGAGCAATTTGCCGATTGGTTTCAGATCGGTTTGCATCACAATTATCTATTTTTTGCCAGACATTCATTGTTGAAAAAAACTGATTTTCTCGGCGAGTTATGCATTTTGAGTAATTTGCCGGTTGGTTTCAGAACAGCTTGCATTAAAATGTACTACTTTTTGCCAGACATTCATTGTGGCAAGAAAGTGATTTTCTCAGCGAGTTAAGCATTTTGAGTAATTTGCCGATTGCTTTCAGAACGGCTTGCATTGAAATTTACTATTTTTTGCCAGACTTTCATTGTGGAACAACAGTGATTTTCTCGTCGAGTTCAGCATTTTGAGTAATTTGCCGATTGGTTTCAGAACGGCTTGCAACACAATTAACTATTTTTTGCCAGGCATTCATTGTGGAACATAAGTGATTTTCTCGGCGAGTTAAGCATTTTGAGCATTTTGCCGATTGTTTTCAGAACGGCTTGCATTGAAATTAACTATTTTTTCGCTGGCATTCATTGTGGAACAAAAGTGATTTTCTCGGCGAGTTAAGCATTTTGAGCAATTTGCCGATTGGTTTCAGATCGGTTTGCATCATAATTAACTATTTTTTGCCAGACATTCATTGTTGAAAAAAACTGATTTTCTCGGCGAGTTATGCATTTTGAGTAATTTGCCGGTTGGTTTCAGAACAGCTTGCATTAAAATGTACTACTTTTTGCCAGACATTCATTGTGGCAAGAAAGTGATTTTCTCAGCGAGTTAAGCATTTTGAGTAATTTGCCGATTGGTTTCAGAACGTCGTGCATCAAAATTAACTATTGTTTGCCAGACATTCACTTGGGAAAAAAAGTGATTTTCTCGGCGAGTTAAGCATTTTGAGTAATTTGCTGATTGGTATCAGAACGTCTTGCGTCAAAATTACTATTTTTTGCCAGACATTCATTGTGAAAAAAAACTGATTTTCTCGGCGAGTTAAACATTTTGCGTAATTTGCCGATTGGTTTCAGAACGGCTTGCATTGAAATTAACTATTTTTTGCCAGTCATTCATTGTGGAACAAAAGTGATTTTCTCGGCGAGTTAAGCATTTTGAGAAATTTGCCGATTGGTTTCAGAACGGCTTGGATCAAAATGAACTATTTTTTGCCAGACATTCATTGTGGGGAAAAAAGTGATTTTCTCGGCGCCTTAAGCATTTTGAGTAATTTGCCGATCGGTTTCAGAACGGCTTGCATCACAATTTACTATTTTTTGCCAGACATTCATTCTGGAACAAAAGTGATTTTCTCGGCGACTTAAGCATTTTGAGCATTTTGCCGATAGTTTTCAGAACGGCTTGCATTGAAATTTACTATTTTTTGCCAGACATTCATTGTGGGAAAAAGGTGATTTTCTCGGCGAGTTAAGCATTTTGAGTAAATTGCCGATTGGTTTCAGAACAGCTTGCATCACAATTAACTATTTTTTGCCAGACATTCATTGTGGGGAAAAAAGTGATTTTCTCGGCGCGTTATGCATTTTGAGTAATTTGCCGATCGGTTTCAGAGATGCTTGCATCACCATTTACTATTTTTTGCCAGATATTCATTGTGGAACCAAAGTGATTTTCTCGGCGAGTTAAGCATTTTGAGCATTTTGCCGATTGTTTTCAGAACGGCTTGCATTGAAGTTTACTATTTTTTGCCAGACATTCATTGTGGGAAAAAGGTGATTTTCTCGGCGAGTTAAGCATTTTGAGTAATTTGCCGATTGGTTTCAGAACGGCTTGCATCACAATTAACTATTTTTTCCCTGGCATTCATTGTGGAACAAAAGTGATTTTCTCGGCGAGTTAAGCATTTTGAGCAATTTGCCGATTGGTTTCAGATCGGTTTGCATCACAATTATCTATTTTTTGCCAGACATTCATTGTTGAAAAAAACTGATTTTCTCGGCGAGTTATGCATTTTGAGTAATTTGCCGGTTGGTTTCAGAACAGCTTGCATTAAAATGTACTACTTTTTGCCAGACATTCATTGTGGCAAGAAAGTGATTTTCTCAGCGAGTTAAGCATTTTGAGTAATTTGCCGATTGCTTTCAGAACGGCTTGCATTGAAATTTACTATTTTTTGCCAGACTTTCATTGTGGAACAACAGTGATTTTCTCGTCGAGTTAAGCATTTTGAGTAATTTGCCGATTGGTTTCAGAACGGCTTGCATCACAATTAACTATTTTTTGCCAGGCGTTCATTGTGGAACAAAAGTGATTTTCTCGGCGAGTTCAGCATTTTGAGTAATTTGCCGATTGGTTTCAGAACGGCTTGCAACACAATTAACTATTTTTTGCCAGGCATTCATTGTGGAACATAAGTGATTTTCTCGGCGAGTTAAGCATTTTGAGTAGTTTGCCGATTGCTTTCAGAACGGCTTGCATTGAAATTTACTATTTTTTGCCAGACATTCATTGTGGGAAAAAAGTAATTTTCTCGGTGAGTTAAGCATTTTGAGTAAATTGCCGATTGGTTTCAGAACAGCTTGCATCACAATTAACTATTTTTTGCCAGACATTCATTGTGGGGGAAAAAGTAATTTTCTCGGCGCGTTAAGCATTTTGAGTAATTTGCCGATCGGTTTCAGAACGGCTTGCATCACAATTTACTATTTTTTGCCAAATATTCATTGTGGAACCAAAGTGATTTTCTCGGCGCGTTAAGCATTTTGAGTAATTTGCCGATTGCTTTCAGAACTGCTTGCATTGAAATTCACTATTTTGTGCCAGACATTCATTGTGGAACATAAGTGATTTTCTCGGCGAGTTAAGCATTTTGAGTAATTTGCCGATTGCTTTTAGAACTGCTTGCATTGAAATTTACTATTTTTTGCCAGACATTCATTGTGGGAAAAAGGCGATTTTCTCGGCGAGTTAAGCATTTTGAGTAGTTTGCCGATTGCTTTCAGAACGGCTTGCATTGAAATTTACTATTTTTTGACAGACATTCATTGTGGGAAAAACGTGATTTTCTCGGCGAGTTAAGCATTTTGAGTAGTTTGCCGATTGCTTTGAGAACGGCTTGCATTGAAATTTACTATTTTTTGACAGACATTCATTGTGGGAAAAACGTGATTTTCTCGGCGAGTTAAGCATTTTGAGTAATTCGCCGATCGCTTTCAGAACGGCTTGCATCAAAATTAACTATTTTTGCCAGGCGTTCATTGTGGAACAAAAGTGATTTTCTCGGCGAGTTAAGCATTTTGAGTAGTTTGCCGATTGGTTTCAGAACAGCTTGCATTAAAATGCACTACTTTTTGCCAGACATTCATTGTGGCAAGAAAGTGATTTTCTCAGCGAGTTAAGCATTTTGAGTAATTTGCCGATTGGTTTCAGAACGTCGTGCATCAAAATTAACTATTGTTTGCCAGACATTCACTTGGGAAAAAAAGTGATTTTCTCGGCGAGTTAAGCATTTTGAGTAATTTGCTGATTGGTATCAGAACGTCTTGCGTCAAAATTACTATTTTTTGCCAGACCTTCATTGTGAAAAAAAACTGATTTTCTCGGCGAGTTAAACATTTTGCGTAATTTGCCGATTGGTTTCAGAACGGCTTGCATTGAAATTTACTATTTTTTGCCAGACTGTCATTGTGGAACAACAGTGATTTTCTCGTCGAGTTAAGCATTTTGAGTAATTTGCCGATTGGTTTCAGAACGGCTTGCATCACAATTAACTATTTTTTGCCAGGCGTTCATTGTGGAACAAAAGTGATTTTCTCGGCGAGTTCAACATTTTGAGTAATTTGCCGATTGGTTTCAGAACGGCTTGCAACACAATTAACTATTTTTTGCCAGGCATTCATTGTGGAACATTAGTGATTTTCTCGGCGAGTTAAGCATTTTGAGCAGTTTGCCGATTGCTTTCAGAACGGCTTGCATTGAAATTTACTATTTTTTGCCAGACATTCATTGTGGGAAAAAAGTAATTTTCTCCGTGAGTTAAGCATTTTGAGTAAATTGCCGATTGGTTTCAGAACAGCTTGCATCACAATTAACTATTTTTTGCCAGACATTCATTGTGGGGAAAAAAGTGATTTTCTCGGCGCGTTAAGCATTTTGAGTAATTTGCCGATCGGTTTCAGAACGGCTTGCATCACAATTTACTATTTTTTGCCAAATATTCATTGTGGAACCAAAGTGATTTTCTCGGCGCGTTAAGAATTTTGAGTAATTTGCCGATTGCTTTCAGAACTGCTTGCATTGAAATTTACTATTTTGTGCCAGACATTCATTGTGGAACAACAGTGATTTTCACGGCGCGTTCAGCATTTTGAGCAATATGCCGGTTGGTTTCAGAACGGCTTGCATTGAAATTTACTATTTTTTGCCAGACATTCATTGTGGCAAGAAAGTGATTTTCTCGGCGAGTTAAGCATTTTCAGTAATTTGCCGATTGGTTTCAGAACGGCTTGCATCACAATTAACTATTTTTTGCCAGGCGTTCATTGTGGAACAAAAGTGATTTTCTCGGCGAGTTCAGCATCTTGAGTAATTTGCCGATTGGTTTCAGAACGGCTTGCAACACAATTAACTATGTTTTGCCAGGCATTCATTGTGGAACATAAGTGATTTTCTCGGCGAGTTAAGCATTTTGAGTAGTTTGCCGATTGCTTTCAGAACGGCTTGCATTGAAATTTACTATTTTTTGCCAGACATTCATTGTGGCAAGAAAGTGATTTTCTCAGCAAGTTAAGCATTTTGAGTAATTTGCCGATTGGTTTCAGAACGTCGTGCATCAAAATTAACTATTGTTTGCCAGACATTCACTTGGGGAAAAAAAGTGAGTTTCTCGGCGAGTTAAGCATTTTGAGTAATTTGCTGATTGGTATCAGAACGTCTTGCGTCAAAATTACTATTTTTTGCCAGACATTCATTGTGAAAAAAAACTGATTTTCTCGGCGAGTTAAACATTTTGCGTAATTTGCCGATTGGTTTCAGAACGGCTTGCATTGAAATTAACTATTTTTTGCCAGACATTCATTGTGGAACAAAAGTGATTTTCTCGGCGAGTTAAGCATTTTGAGTAATTTGCCGATGGCCTTCAGAACGGCTTGCATCAAAATTAACTATTTTTTGCCAGACATTCATTGTGGCAAGAAAGTGATTTTCTCGGCGAGTTAAGCATTTTCAGTAATTTGCCGATTGGTTTCAGAACGGCTTGCATCACAATTAACTATTTTTTGCCAGGCGTTCATTGTGGAACAAAAGTGATTTTCTCGGCGAGTTCAGCATCTTGAGTAATTTGCCGATTGGTTTCAGAACGGCTTGCAACACAATTAACTATGTTTTGCCAGGCATTCATTGTGGAACATAAGTGATTTTCTCGGCGAGTTAAGCATTTTGAGTAGTTTGCCGATTGCTTTCAGAACGGCTTGCATTGAAATTAACTATTTTTTGCCAGACATTCATTGTGGAACAAAAGTGATTTTCTCGGCGAGTTAAGCATTTTGAGTAATTTGCCGATGGCCTTCAGAACGGCTTGCATCAACATTAACTATTTTTTGCCAGACATTTATTTTTGGAAAAATGTGATTTTTTTCGGCGCGTTAAGCATTTGGAGTAATTTGCCGATTGCTTTTAGAACTGCTTGCATTGAAATTTACTATTTTTTGCCAGACATTCATTGTGGGAAAAAGGTGATTTTCTCGGCGAGTTAAGCATTTTGAGTAGTTTGCCGATTGCTTTCAGAACGGCTTGCATTGAAATTTACTATTTTTTGACAGACATTCATTGTGGGAAAAACGTGATTTTCTCGGCGAGTTAAGCATTTTGAGTAGTTTGCCGATTGCTTTGAGAACGGCTTGCATTGAAATTTACTATTTTTTGACAGACATTCATTGTGGGAAAAACGTGATTTTCTCGGCGAGTTAAGCATTTTGAGTAATTCGCCGATCGCTTTCAGAACGGCTTGCATCAAAATTAACTATTTTTGCCAGACAATCATGTGCAAAGAAAGTGATTTGCTCGGCGAGTTAAGCATTTTAAGTAATTTGCCGATTGGTTTCAGAACGACTTGCATCAAAATTAACTATTTTTTGCCAGACATTCATTGTGGCAAGAAAGTGATTTTCTCGGCGAGTTAAGCATTTTCAGTAATTTGCCGATTGGTTTCAGAACGGCTTGCATCACAATTAACTATTTTTTGCCAGGCGTTCATTGTGGAACAAAAGTGATTTTCTCGGCGAGTTCAGCATCTTGAGTAATTTGCCGATTGGTTTCAGAACGGCTTGCATCACAATTAACTATTTTTTGCCAGGCGTTCATTGTGGAACAAAAGTGATTTTCTCGGCGAGTTAAGCATTTTGAGTAGTTTGCCGATTGCCTTCAGAACGGCTTGCATTGAAATTTACTATTTTTTGCCAGACATTCATTGTGGCAAGAAAGTGATTTTCTCAGCAAGTTAAGCATTTTGAGTAATTTGCCGATTGGTTTCAGAACGTCGTGCATCAAAATTAACTATTGTTTGCCAGACATTCACTTGGGAAAAAAAGTGAGTTTCTCGGCGAGTTAAGCATTTTGCGTAATTTGCCGATTGGTTTCAGAACGGCTTGCATTGAAATTAACTATTTTTTGCCAGACATTCATTGTGGAACAAAAGTGATTTTCTCGGCGAGTTAAGCATTTTGAGTAATTTGCCGATGGCCTTCAGAACGGCTTGCATCAAAATTATCTATTTTTTGCGAGACATTTATTTTTCGAAAAATGTGATTTTTTTCGGCGCGTTAAGCATTTGGAGTAATTTGCCGATTGCTTTTAGAACTGCTTGCATTGAAATTTACTATTTTTTGCCAGACATTCATTGTGGGAAAAAGGTGATTTTCTCGGCGAGTTAAGCATTTTGAGTAGTTTGCCGATTGCTTTCAGAACGGCTTGCATTGAAATTTACTATTTTTTGACAGACATTCATTGTGGGAAAAACGTGATTTTCTCGGCGAGTTAAGCATTTTGAGTAATTCGTTGATCGCTTTCAGAACGGCTTGCATCACAATTAACTATTTTTTGCCAGGCGTTCATTGTGGAACAAAAGTGATTTTCTCGGCGAGTTCAGCATTTTGAGTAATTTGCCGATTGGTTTCAGAACGGCTTGCATTGAAATTTACTATATTTTGCCAGACATTCATTGAGGAACAAAAGTGCTTTTCCCGGCGAGTTAAGCATTTTGAGTCATTTGCCGATGGCTTTCAGAACGGCTTGCATCAAAATTAACTATTTTTGCCAGACAATCATGTGCAAAGAAAGTGATTTGCTCGGCGAGTTAAGCATTTTGAGTAATTTGCCGATTGGTTTCAGAACGACTTGCATCAAAATTAACTATTTTTTGCCAGACATTCATTGTGGGGAAAAAAGTGATTTTCTCGGCGCCTTAAGCATTTTGAGTAATTTGCCGATCGGTTTCAGAACGGCTTGCATCACAATTTACTATTTTTTGCCAGACATTCATTCTGGAACAAAAGTGATTTTCTCGGCGACTTAAGCATTTTGAGCATTTTGCCGATTGTTTTCAGAACGGCTTGCATTGAAATTTACAATTTTTTGCCAGACATTCATTGTGGGAAAAAGGTGATTTTCTCGGCGAGTTAAGCATTTTGAGTAAATTGCCGATTGGTTTCAGAACAGCTTGCATCACAATTAACTATTTTTTGCCAGACATTCATTGTGGGGAAAAAAGTGATTTTCTCTGCGCGTTATGCAGTTTGAGTAATTTGCCGATCGGTTTCAGAGATGCTTGCATCACAATTTACTATTTTTTGCCAGATATTCATTGTGGAACCAAAGTGATTTTCTCGGCGAGTTAAGCATTTTGAGCATTTTGCCGATTGTTTTCAGAACGGCTTGCATTGAAATTAACTATTTTTTCCCTGGCATTCATTGTGGAACAAAAGTGATTTTCTCGGCGAGTTAAGCATTTTGAGCAATTTGCCGATTGGTTTCAGATCGGTTTGCATCATAATTAACTATTTTTTGCCAGACATTCATTGTTGAAAAAAACTGATTTTCTCGGCGAGTTATGCATTTTGAGTAATTTGCCGGTTGGTTTCAGAACAGCTTGCATTAAAATGCACTACTTTTTGCCAGACATTCATTGTGGCAAGAAAGTGATTTTCTCAGCGAGTTAAGCATTTTGAGTAATTTGCCGATTGGTTTCAGAACGTCGTGCATCAAAATTAACTATTGTTTGCCAGACATTCACTTGGGAAAAAAAGTGATTTTCTCGGCGAGTTAAGCATTTTGAGTAATTTGCTGATTGGTATCAGAACGTCTTGCGTCAAAATTACTATTTTTTGCCAGACCTTCATTGTGAAAAAAAACTGATTTTCTCGGCGAGTTAAACATTTTGCGTAATTTGCCGATTGGTTTCAGAACGGCTTGCATTGAAATTTACTATTTTTTGCCAGACTTTCATTGTGGAACAACAGTGATTTTCTCGTCGAGTTAAGCATTTTGAGTAATTTGCCGATTGGTTTCAGAACGGCTTGCATCACAATTAACTATTTTTTGCCAGGCGTTCATTGTGGAACAAAAGTGATTTTCTCGGCGAGTTCAACATTTTGAGTAATTTGCCGATTGGTTTCAGAACGGCTTGCAACACAATTAACTATTTTTTGCCAGGCATTCATTGTGGAACATTAGTGATTTTCTCGGCGAGTTAAGCATTTTGAGCAGTTTGCCGATTGCTTTCAGAACGGCTTGCATTGAAATTTACTATTTTTTGCCAGACATTCATTGTGGGAAAAAAGTAATTTTCTCCGTGAGTTAAGCATTTTGAGTAAATTGCCGATTGGTTTCAGAACAGCTTGCATCACAATTAACTATTTTTTGCCAGACATTCATTGTGGGGAAAAAAGTGATTTTCTCGGCGCGTTAAGCATTTTGAGTAATTTGCCGATCGGTTTCAGAACGGCTTGCATCACAATTTACTATTTTTTGCCAGATATTCATTGTGGAACCAAAGTGATTTTCTCGGCGCGTTAAGAATTTTGAGTAATTTGCCGATTGCTTTCAGAACTGCTTGCATTGAAATTTACTATTTTGTGCCAGACATTCATTGTGGAACAACAGTGATTTTCACGGCGCGTTCAGCATTTTGAGCAATATGCCGGTTGGTTTCAGAACGGCTTGCATTGAAATTTACTATTTTTTGCCAGACATTCATTGTGGCAAGAAAGTGATTTTCTCGGCGAGTTAAGCATTTTCAGTAATTTGCCGATTGGTTTCAGAACGGCTTGCATCACAATTAACTATTTTTTGCCAGGCGTTCATTGTGGAACAAAAGTGATTTTCTCGGCGAGTTCAGCATCTTGAGTAATTTGCCGATTGGTTTCAGAACGGCTTGCAACACAATTAACTATGTTTTGCCAGGCATTCATTGTGGAACATAAGTGATTTTCTCGGCGAGTTAAGCATTTTGAGTAGTTTGCCGATTGCTTTCAGAACGGCTTGCATTGAAATTTACTATTTTTTGCCAGACATTCATTGTGGCAAGAAAGTGATTTTCTCAGCAAGTTAAGCATTTTGAGTAATTTGCCGATTGGTTTCAGAACGTCGTGCATCAAAATTAACTATTGTTTGCCAGACATTCACTTGGGGAAAAAAAGTGAGTTTCTCGGCGAGTTAAGCATTTTGAGTAATTTGCTGATTGGTATCAGAACGTCTTGCGTCAAAATTACTATTTTTTGCCAGACATTCATTGTGAAAAAAAACTGATTTTCTCGGCGAGTTAAACATTTTGCGTAATTTGCCGATTGGTTTCAGAACGGCTTGCATTGAAATTAACTATTTTTTGCCAGACATTCATTGTGGAACAAAAGTGATTTTCTCGGCGAGTTAAGCATTTTGAGTAATTTGCCGATGGCCTTCAGAACGGCTTGCATCAAAATTAACTATTTTTTGCCAGACATTTATTTTTGGAAAAATGTGATTTTTTTCGGCGCGTTAAGCATTTGGAGTAATTTGCCGATTGGTTTCAGAACGGCTTGCATCAAAATTAATTATTTTTTGCCAAACATTCATTTGGGAAAAACTTATTTTCTCGGCGCGTTAAGCATTTTGAGTAATTTGCCGATTGCTTTTAGAACTGCTTGCATTGAAATTTACTATTTTTTGCCAGACATTCATTGTGGGAAAAAGGTGATTTTCTCGGCGAGTTAAGCATTTTGAGTAGTTTGCCGATTGCTTTCAGAACGGCTTGCATTGAAATTTACTATTTTTTGACAGACATTCATTGTGGGAAAACGTGATTTTCTCGGCGAGTTAAGCATTTTGAGTAATTCGCCGATCGCTTTCAGAACGGCTTGCATCAAAATTAACTATTTTTGCCAGACAATCATGTGCAAAGAAAGTGATTTGCTCGGCGAGTTAAGCATTTTAAGTAATTTGCCGATTGGTTTCAGAACGACTTGCATCAAAATTAACTATTTTTTGCCAGACATTCATTGTGGCAAGAAAGTGATTTTCTCGGCGAGTTAAGCATTTTCAGTAATTTGCCGATTGGTTCAGAACGGCTTGCATCACAATTAACTATTTTTTGCCAGGTGTTCATTGTGGAACAAAAGTGATTTTCTCGGCGAGTTCAGCATTTTGAGTAATTTGCCGATTGGTTTCAGAACGGCTTGCAACACAATTAACTATGTTTTGCCAGGCATTCATTGTGGAACATAAGTGATTTTCTCGGCGACTTAAGCATTTTGAGCATTTTGCCGATTGTTTTCAGAACGGCTTGCATTGAAATTTACAATTTTTTGCCAGACATTCATTGTGGGAAAAAGGTGATTTTCTCGGCGAGTTAAGCATTTTGAGTAAATTGCCGATTGGTTTCAGAACAGCTTGCATCACAATTAACTATTTTTTGCCAGACATTCATTGTGGGGAAAAAAGTGATTTTCTCTGCGCGTTATGCAGTTTGAGTAATTTGCCGATCGGTTTCAGAGATGCTTG
The DNA here is from genome assembly GCF_047496885.1 of Scyliorhinus torazame. Classification (NCBI taxonomy): domain Eukaryota; kingdom Metazoa; phylum Chordata; class Chondrichthyes; order Carcharhiniformes; family Scyliorhinidae; genus Scyliorhinus; species Scyliorhinus torazame. The sequence continues at coordinate 43,377,031 of NC_092725.1, forward strand.
CATCACAATTTACTATTTTTTGCCAGATATTCATTGTGGAACCAAAGTGATTTTCTCGGCGAGTTAAGCATTTTGAGCATTTTGCCGATTGTTTTCAGAACGGCTTGCATTGAAATTAACTATTTTTTCCCTGGCATTCATTGTGGAACAAAAGTGATTTTCTCGGCGAGTTAAGCATTTTGAGCAATTTGCCGATTGGTTTCAGATCGGTTTGCATCATAATTAACTATTTTTTGCCAGACATTCATTGTTGAAAAAAACTGATTTTCTCGGCGAGTTATGCATTTTGAGTAATTTGCCGGTTGGTTTCAGAACAGCTTGCATTAAAATGCACTACTTTTTGCCAGACATTCATTGTGGCAAGAAAGTGATTTTCTCAGCGAGTTAAGCATTTTGAGTAATTTGCCGATTGGTTTCAGAACGTCGTGCATCAAAATTAACTATTGTTTGCCAGACATTCACTTGGGAAAAAAAGTGATTTTCTCAGCGAGTTAAGCATTTTGAGTAATTTGCTGATTGGTATCAGAACGTCTTGCGTCAAAATTACTATTTTTTGCCAGACCTTCATTGTGAAAAAAAACTGATTTTCTCGGCGAGTTAAACATTTTGCGTAATTTGCCGATTGGTTTCAGAACGGCTTGCATTGAAATTTACTATTTTTTGCCAGACTTTCATTGTGGAACAACAGTGATTTTCTCGTCGAGTTAAGCATTTTGAGTAATTTGCCGATTGGTTTCAGAACGGCTTGCATCACAATTAACTATTTTTTGCCAGGCGTTCATTGTGGAACAAAAGTGATTTTCTCGGCGAGTTCAACATTTTGAGTAATTTGCCGATTGGTTTCAGAACGGCTTGCAACACAATTAACTATTTTTTGCCAGGCATTCATTGTGGAACATTAGTGATTTTCTCGGCGAGTTAAGCATTTTGAGCAGTTTGCCGATTGCTTTCAGAACGGCTTGCATTGAAATTTACTATTTTTTGCCAGACATTCGTTGTGGGAAAAAAGTAATTTTCTCCGTGAGTTAAGCATTTTGAGTAAATTGCCGATTGGTTTCAGAACAGCTTGCATCACAATTAACTATTTTTTGCCAGACATTCATTGTGGGGAAAAAAGTGATTTTCTCGGCGCGTTAAGCATTTTGAGTAATTTGCCGATCGGTTTCAGAACGGCTTGCATCACAATTTACTATTTTTTGCCAGATATTCATTGTGGAACCAAAGTGATTTTCTCGGCGCGTTAAGAATTTTGAGTAATTTGCCGATTGCTTTCAGAACTGCTTGCATTGAAATTTACTATTTTGTGCCAGACATTCATTGTGGAACAACAGTGATTTTCACGGCGCGTTCAGCATTTTGAGCAATATGCCGGTTGGTTTCAGAACGGCTTGCATTGAAATTTACTATTTTTTGCCAGACATTCATTGTGGCAAGAAAGTGATTTTCTCGGCGAGTTAAGCATTTTCAGTAATTTGCCGATTGGTTTCAGAACGGCTTGCATCACAATTAACTATTTTTTGCCAGGCGTTCATTGTGGAACAAAAGTGATTTTCTCGGCGAGTTCAGCATCTTGAGTAATTTGCCGATTGGTTTCAGAACGGCTTGCAACACAATTAACTATGTTTTGCCAGGCATTCATTGTGGAACATAAGTGATTTTCTCGGCGAGTTAAGCATTTTGAGTAGTTTGCCGATTGCTTTCAGAACGGCTTGCATTGAAATTTACTATTTTTTGCCAGACATTCATTGTGGCAAGAAAGTGATTTTCTCAGCAAGTTAAGCATTTTGAGTAATTTGCCGATTGGTTTCAGAACGTCGTGCATCAAAATTAACTATTGTTTGCCAGACATTCACTTGGGGAAAAAAAGTGAGTTTCTCGGCGAGTTAAGCATTTTGAGTAATTTGCTGATTGGTATCAGAACGTCTTGCGTCAAAATTACTATTTTTTGCCAGACATTCATTGTGAAAAAAAACTGATTTTCTCGGCGAGTTAAACATTTTGCGTAATTTGCCGATTGGTTTCAGAACGGCTTGCATTGAAATTAACTATTTTTTGCCAGACATTCATTGTGGAACAAAAGTGATTTTCTCGGCGAGTTAAGCATTTTGAGTAATTTGCCGATGGCCTTCAGAACGGCTTGCATCAAAATTAACTATTTTTTGCCAGACATTTATTTTTGGAAAAATGTGATTTTTTTCGGCGCGTTAAGCATTTGGAGTAATTTGCCGATTGGTTTCAGAACGGCTTGCATCAAAATTAATTATTTTTTGCCAAACATTCATTTGGGAAAAACTTATTTTCTCGGCGCGTTAAGCATTTTGAGTAATTTGCCGATTGCTTTTAGAACTGCTTGCATTGAAATTTACTATTTTTTGCCAGACATTCATTGTGGGAAAAAGGTGATTTTCTCGGCGAGTTAAGCATTTTGAGTAGTTTGCCGATTGCTTTCAGAACGGCTTGCATTGAAATTTACTATTTTTTGACAGACATTCATTGTGGGAAAACGTGATTTTCTCGGCGAGTTAAGCATTTTGAGTAATTCGCCGATCGCTTTCAGAACGGCTTGCATCAAAATTAACTATTTTTGCCAGACAATCATGTGCAAAGAAAGTGATTTGCTCGGCGAGTTAAGCATTTTAAGTAATTTGCCGATTGGTTTCAGAACGACTTGCATCAAAATTAACTATTTTTTGCCAGACATTCATTGTGGCAAGAAAGTGATTTTCTCGGCGAGTTAAGCATTTTCAGTAATTTGCCGATTGGTTCAGAACGGCTTGCATCACAATTAACTATTTTTTGCCAGGTGTTCATTGTGGAACAAAAGTGATTTTTTCGGCGAGTTCAGCATTTTGAGTAATTTGCCGATTGGTTTCAGAACGGCTTGCAACACAATTAACTATGTTTTGCCAGGCATTCATTGTGGAACATAAGTGATTTTCTCGGCGAGTTAAGCATTTTGAGTAGTTTGCCGATTGCTTTCAGAACGGCTTGCATTGAAATTTACTATTTTTTGCCAGACATTCATTGTGGCAAGAAAGTGATTTTCTCAGCAAGTTAAGCATTTTGAGTAATTTGCCGACTGGTTTCAGAACGTCGTGCATCAAAATTAACTATTGTTTGCCAGACATTCACTTGGGAAAAAAAGTGAGTTTCTCGGCGAGTTAAGCATTTTGAGTAATTTGCTGATTGGTATCAGAACGTCTTGCGTCAAAATTACTATTTTTTGCCAGACATTCATTGTGAAAAAAAACTGATTTTCTCGGCGAGTTAAACATTTTGCGTAATTTGCCGATTGGTTTCAGAACGGCTTGCATTGAAATTAACTATTTTTTGCCAGACATTCATTGTGGAACAAAAGTGATTTTCTCGGCGAGTTAAGCATTTTGAGTAATTTGCCGATGGCCTTAAGAACGGCTTGCATCAAAATTAACTATTTTTTGCCAGACATTTATTTTTGGAAAAATGTGATTTTTTTTCGGCGCGTTAAGCATTTGGAGTAATTTGCCGATTGCTTTTAGAACTGCTAGCATTGAAATTTACTATTTTTTGCCAGACATTCATTGTGGGAAAAAGGTGATTTTCTCGGCGAGTTAAGCATTTTGAGTAGTTTGCCGATTGCTTTCAGAACGGCTTGCATTGAAATTTACTATTTTTTGACAGACATTCATTGTGGGAAAAACGTGATTTTCTCGGCGAGTTAAGCATTTTGAGTAATTCGTGATCGCTTTCAGAACGGCTTGCATCACAATTAACTATTTTTTGCCAGGCGTTCATTGTGGAACAAAAGTGATTTTCTCGGCGAGTTCAGCATTTTGAGTAATTTGCCGATTGGTTTCAGAACGGCTTGCATTGAAATTTACTATATTTTGCCAGACATTCATTGAGGAACAAAAGTGCTTTTCCCGGCGAGTTAAGCATTTTGAGTCATTTGCCGATGGCTTTCAGAACGGCTTGCATCAAAATTAACTATTTTTGCCAGACAATCATGTGCAAAGAAAGTGATTTGCTCGGCGAGTTAAGCATTTTGAGTAATTTGCCGATTGGTTTCAGAACGACTTGCATCAAAATTAACTATTTTTTGCCAGACATTCATTGTGGGGAAAAAAGTGATTTTCTCGGCGCCTTAAGCATTTTGAGTAATTTGCCGATCGGTTTCAGAACGGCTTGCATCACAATTTACTATTTTTTGCCAGACATTCATTCTGGAACAAAAGTGATTTTCTCGGCGACTTAAGCATTTTGAGCATTTTGCCGATTGTTTTCAGAACGGCTTGCATTGAAATTTACTATTTTTTGCCAGACATTCATTGTGGGAAAAAGGTGATTTTCTCGGCGAGTTAAGCATTTTGAGTAAATTGCCGATTGGTTTCAGAACAGCTTGCATCACAATTAACTATTTTTTGCCAGACATTCATTGTGGGGAAAAAAGTGATTTTCTCGGCGCGTTATGCATTTTGAGTAATTTGCCGATCGGTTTCAGAGATGCTTGCATCACAATTTACTATTTTTTGCCAGATATTCATTGTGGAACCAAAGTGATTTTCTCGGCGAGTTAAGCATTTTGAGCATTTTGCCGATTGTTTTCAGAACGGCTTGCATTGAAATTAACTATTTTTTCCCTGGCATTCATTGTGGAACAAAAGTGATTTTCTCGGCGAGTTAAGCATTTTGAGCAATTTGCCGATTGGTTTCAGATCGGTTTGCATCATAATTAACTATTTTTTGCCAGACATTCATTGTTGAAAAAAACTGATTTTCTCGGCGAGTTATGCATTTTGATTAATTTGCCGGTTGGTTTCAGAACAGCTTGCATTAAAATGTACTACTTTTTGCCAGACATTCATTGTGGCAAGAAAGTGATTTTCTCAGCGAGTTAAGCATTTTGAGTAATTTGCCGATTGGTTTCAGAACGTCGTGCATCAAAATTAACTATTGTTTGCCAGACATTCACTTGGGAAAAAAAGTGATTTTCTCGGCGAGTTAAGCATTTTGAGTAATTTGCTGATTGGTATCAGAACGTCTTGCGTCAAAATTACTATTTTTTGCCAGACCTTCATTGTGAAAAAAAACTGATTTTCTCGGCGAGTTAAGCATTTTGAGAAATTTGCCGATTGGTTTCAGAACGGCTTGCATTGAAATTAACTATTTTTTGCCAGTCATTCATTGTGGAACAAAAGTGATTTTCTCGGCGAGTTAAGCATTTTGAGAAATTTGCCGATTGGTTTCAGAACGGCTTGGATCAAAATGAACTATTTTTTGCCAGCCATTCATTGTGGGGAAAAAAGTGATTTTCTCGGCGCCTTAAGCATTTTGAGTAATTTGCCGATCGGTTTCAGAACGGCTTGCATCACAATTTACTATTTTTTGCCAGACATTCATTCTGGAACAAAAGTGATTTTCTCGGCGACTTAAGCATTTTGAGCATTTTGCCGATTGTTTTCAGAACGGCTTGCATTGAAATTTACTATTTTTTGCCAGACATTCATTGTGGGAAAAAGGTGATTTTCTCGGCGCGTTATGCATTTTGAGTAATTTGCCGATCGGTTTCAGAGATGCTTGCATCACCATTTACTATTTTTTTGCCAGATATTCATTGTGGAACCAAAGTGATTTTCTCGGCGAGTTAAGCATTTTGAGCATTTTGCCGATTGTTTTCAGAACGGCTTGCATTGAAATTTACTATTTTTTGCCAGACATTCATTGTGGGAAAAAGGTGATTTTCTCGGCGAGTTAAGCATTTTGAGTAATTTGCCGATTGGTTTCAGAACGGCTTGCATCACAATTAACTATTTTTTCCCTGGCATTCATTGTGGAACAAAAGTGATTTTCCCGGCGAGTTAAGCATTTTGAGCAATTTGCCGATTGGTTTCAGATCGGTTTGCATCACAATTAACTATTTTTTGCCAGACATTCATTGTTGAAAAAAACTGATTTTCTTGGCGAGTTATGCATTTTGAGTAATTTGCCGGTTGGTTTCAGAACAGCTTGCATTAAAATGTACTACTTTTTGCCAGACATTCATTGTGGCAAGAAAGTGATTTTCTCAGCGAGTTAAGCATTTTGAGTAATTTGCCGATTGGTTTCAGAATGTCGTGCATCAAAATTAACTATTGTTTGCCAGACATTCACTTGGGAAAAAAAGCGATTTTCTCGGCGAGTTAAGCATTTTGAGTAATCTGCTGATTGGTATCAGAACGTCTTGCGTCAAAATTACTATTTTTTGCCAGACATTCATTCTGAAAAAAAACTGATTTTCTCGGCGAGTTAAACATTTTGCGTAATTTGCCGATTGGTTTCAGAACGGCTTGCATTAAAATTAACTATTTTTTGCCAGACATTCATTGTGGAACAAAAGTGATTTTCTCGGCGAGTTAAGCATTTTGAGTAATTTGCCGATCGGTTTCAGAACGGCTTGCATCACAATTTACTATTTTTTGCCAGACATTCATTCTGGAACAAAAGTGATTTTCTCGGCGACTTAAGCATTTTGAGCATTTTGCCGATTGTTTTCAGAACGGCTTGCATTGAAATTTACTATTTTTTGCCAGACATTCATTGTGGGAAAAAGGTGATTTTCTCGGCGCGTTATGCATTTTGAGTAATTTGCCGATCGGTTTCAGAGATGCTTGCATCACCATTTACTATTTTTTTGCCAGATATTCATTGTGGAACCAAAGTGATTTTCTCGGCGAGTTAAGCATTTTGAGCATTTTGCCGATTGTTTTCAGAACGGCTTGCATTGAAATTTACTATTTTTTGCCAGACATTCATTGTGGGAAAAAGGTGATTTTCTCGGCGAGTTAAGCATTTTGAGTAATTTGCCGATTGGTTTCAGAACGGCTTGCATCACAATTAACTATTTTTTCCCTGGCATTCATTGTGGAACAAAAGTGATTTTCCCGGCGAGTTAAGCATTTTGAGCAATTTGCCGATTGGTTTCAGATCGGTTTGCATCACAATTAACTATTTTTTGCCAGACATTCATTGTTGAAAAAAACTGATTTTCTTGGCGAGTTATGCATTTTGAGTAATTTGCCGGTTGGTTTCAGAACAGCTTGCATTAAAATGTACTACTTTTTGCCAGACATTCATTGTGGCAAGAAAGTGATTTTCTCAGCGAGTTAAGCATTTTGAGTAATTTGCCGATTGGTTTCAGAATGTCGTGCATCAAAATTAACTATTGTTTGCCAGACATTCACTTGGGAAAAAAAGCGATTTTCTCGGCGAGTTAAGCATTTTGAGTAATCTGCTGATTGGTATCAGAACGTCTTGCGTCAAAATTACTATTTTTTGCCAGACATTCATTCTGAAAAAAAACTGATTTTCTCGGCGAGTTAAACATTTTGCGTAATTTGCCGATTGGTTTCAGAACGGCTTGCATTAAAATTAACTATTTTTTGCCAGACATTCATTGTGGAACAAAAGTGATTTTCTCGGCGAGTTAAGCATTTTGAGTAATTTGCCGATGGCCTTCAGAACGGCTTGCATCAAAATTAACTATTATTTGCCAGACATTTATTTTTGGAAAAATTTGATTTTTTTCGGCGCGTTAAGCATTTGGAGTAATTTGCCGATTGCTTTTAGAACTGCTTGCATTGAAATTTACTATTTTTTGCCAGACATTCATTGTGGGAAAAAGGTGATTTTCTCGGCGAGTTAAGCATTTTGAGTAATTCGTTGATCGCTTTCAGAACGGCTTGCATCACAATTAACTATTTTTTGCCAGGCGTTCATTGTGGAACAAAAGTGATTTTCTCGGCGAGTTCAGCATTTTGAGTAATTTGCCGATTGGTTTCAGAACGGCTTGCATTGAAATTTACTATATTTTGCCAGACATTCATTGAGGAACAAAAGTGCTTTTCCCGGCGAGTTAAGCATTTTGAGTCATTTGCCGATGGCTTTCAGAACGGCTTGCATCAAAATTAACTATTTTTGCCAGACAATCATGTGCAAAGAAAGTGATTTTCTCGGCGAGTTATGCATTTTGAGTAATTTGCCGGTTGGTTTCAGAACAGCTTGCATTAAAATGTACTACTTTTTGCCAGACATTCATTGTGGCAAGAAAGTGATTTTCTCAGCGAGTTAAGCATTTTGAGTAATTTGCCGATTGGTTTCAGAACGTCGTGCATCAAAATTAACTATTTTTTGCCAGACATTCACTTGGGAAGAAAAGTGATTTTCTCGGTGAGTTAAGCATTTTGAGTAATTTGCTGATTGGTATCAGAACGTCTTGCGTCAAAATTACTATTTTTTGCCAGACCTTCATTGTGAAAAAAAACTGATTTTCTCGGCGAGTTAAACATTTTGCGTAATTTGCCGATTGGTTTCAGAACGGCTTGCATTGAAATTTCCTATTTTTTGCCAGACTTTCATTGTGGAACAACAGTGATTTTCTCGTCGAGTTAAGCATTTTGAGTAATTTGCCGATTGGTTTCAGAACGGCTTGCATCACAATTAACTATTTTTTGCCAGGCGTTCATTGTGGAACAAAAGTGATTTTCTCGGCGAGTTCAACATTTTGAGTAATTTGCCGATTGGTTTCAGAACGGCTTGCAACACAATTAATTATTTTTTGCCAGGCATTCATTGTGGAACATAAGTGATTTTCTCGGCGAGTTAAGCATTTTGAGCAGTTTGCCGATTGCTTTCAGAACGGCTTGCATTGAAATTTACTATTTTTTGCCAGACATTCATTGTGGGAAAAAAGTAATTTTCTCGGTGAGTTAAGCATTTTGAGTAAATTGCTGATTGGTTTCAGAACAGCTTGCATCACAATTAACTATTTTTTGCCAGACATTCATTGTGGGGAAAAAAGTGATTTTCTCGGCGCGTTAAGCATTTTGAGTAATTTGCCGATCGGTTTCAGAACGGCTTGCATCACAATTTACTATTTTTTGCCAAATATTCATTGTGGAACCAAAGTGATTTTCTCGGCGCGTTAAGAATTTTGAGTAATTTGCCGATAGCTTTCAGAACTGCTTGCATTGAAATTTACTATTTTGTGCCAGACATTCATTGTGGAACAACAGTGATTTTCACGGCGCGTTCAGCATTTTGAGCAATATGCCGGTTGGTTTCAGAACGGCTTGCATTGAAATTTACTATTTTTTGCCAGACATTCATTGTGGCAAGAAAGTGATTTTCTCGGCGAGTTAAGCATTTTCAGTAATTTGCCGATTGGTTTCAGAACGGCTTGCATCACAATTAACTATTTTTTGCCAGGCGTTCATTGTGGAACAAAAGTGATTTTCTCGGCGAGTTCAGCATCTTGAGTAATTTGCCGATTGGTTTCAGAACGGCTTGCATTGAAATTTACTATTTTTTGCCAGACATTCATTGTGGCAAGAAAGTGATTTTCTCAGCAAGTTAAGCATTTTGAGTAATTTGCCGACTGGTTTCAGAACGTCGTGCATCAAAATTAACTATTGTTTGCCAGACATTCACTTGGGAAAAAAAGTGAGTTTCTCGGCGAGTTAAGCATTTTGAGTAATTTGCTGATTGGTATCAGAACGTCTTGCGTCAAAATTACTATTTTTTGCCAGACATTCATTGTGAAAAAAAACTGATTTTCTCGGCGAGTTAAACATTTTGCGTAATTTGCCGATTGGTTTCAGAACGGCTTGCATTGAAATTAACTATTTTTTGCCAGACATTCATTGTGGAACAAAAGTGATTTTCTCGGCGAGTTAAGCATTTTGAGTAATTTGCCGATGGCCTTAAGAACGGCTTGCATCAAAATTAACTATTTTTTGCCAGACATTTATTTTTGGAAAAATGTGATTTTTTTTCGGCGCGTTAAGCATTTGGAGTAATTTGCCGATTGCTTTTAGAACTGCTAGCATTGAAATTTACTATTTTTTGCCAGACATTCATTGTGGGAAAAAGGTGATTTTCTCGGCGAGTTAAGCATTTTGAGTAGTTTGCCGATTGCTTTCAGAACGGCTTGCATTGAAATTTACTATTTTTTGACAGACATTCATTGTGGGAAAAACGTGATTTTCTCGGCGAGTTAAGCATTTTGAGTAATTCGTGATCGCTTTCAGAACGGCTTGCATCACAATTAACTATTTTTTGCCAGGCGTTCATTGTGGAACAAAAGTGATTTTCTCGGCGAGTTCAGCATTTTGAGTAATTTGCCGATTGGTTTCAGAACGGCTTGCATTGAAATTTACTATATTTTGCCAGACATTCATTGAGGAACAAAAGTGCTTTTCCCGGCGAGTTAAGCATTTTGAGTCATTTGCCGATGGCTTTCAGAACGGCTTGCATCAAAATTAACTATTTTTGCCAGACAATCATGTGCAAAGAAAGTGATTTGCTCGGCGAGTTAAGCATTTTGAGTAATTTGCCGATTGGTTTCAGAACGACTTGCATCAAAATTAACTATTTTTTGCCAGACATTCATTGTGGGGAAAAAAGTGATTTTCTCGGCGCCTTAAGCATTTTGAGTAATTTGCCGATCGGTTTCAGAACGGCTTGCATCACAATTTACTATTTTTTGCCAGACATTCATTCTGGAACAAAAGTGATTTTCTCGGCGACTTAAGCATTTTGAGCATTTTGCCGATTGTTTTCAGAACGGCTTGCATTGAAATTTACTATTTTTTGCCAGACATTCATTGTGGGAAAAAGGTGATTTTCTCGGCGAGTTAAGCATTTTGAGTAAATTGCCGATTGGTTTCAGAACAGCTTGCATCACAATTAACTATTTTTTGCCAGACATTCATTGTGGGGAAAAAAGTGATTTTCTCGGCGCGTTATGCATTTTGAGTAATTTGCCGATCGGTTTCAGAGATGCTTGCATCACAATTTACTATTTTTTGCCAGATATTCATTGTGGAACCAAAGTGATTTTCTCGGCGAGTTAAGCATTTTGAGCATTTTGCCGATTGTTTTCAGAACGGCTTGCATTGAAATTAACTATTTTTTCCCTGGCATTCATTGTGGAACAAAAGTGATTTTCTCGGCGAGTTAAGCATTTTGAGCAATTTGCCGATTGGTTTCAGATCGGTTTGCATCATAATTAACTATTTTTTGCCAGACATTCATTGTTGAAAAAAACTGATTTTCTCGGCGAGTTATGCATTTTGATTAATTTGCCGGTTGGTTTCAGAACAGCTTGCATTAAAATGTACTACTTTTTGCCAGACATTCATTGTGGCAAGAAAGTGATTTTCTCAGCGAGTTAAGCATTTTGAGTAATTTGCCGATTGGTTTCAGAACGTCGTGCATCAAAATTAACTATTGTTTGCCAGACATTCACTTGGGAAAAAAAGTGATTTTCTCGGCGAGTTAAGCATTTTGAGTAATTTGCTGATTGGTATCAGAACGTCTTGCGTCAAAATTACTATTTTTTGCCAGACCTTCATTGTGAAAAAAAACTGATTTTCTCGGCGAGTTAAGCATTTTGAGAAATTTGCCGATTGGTTTCAGAACGGCTTGCATTGAAATTAACTATTTTTTGCCAGTCATTCATTGTGGAACAAAAGTGATTTTCTCGGCGAGTTAAGCATTTTGAGAAATTTGCCGATTGGTTTCAGAACGGCTTGGATCAAAATGAACTATTTTTTGCCAGCCATTCATTGTGGGGAAAAAAGTGATTTTCTCGGCGCCTTAAGCATTTTGAGTAATTTGCCGATCGGTTTCAGAACGGCTTGCATCACAATTTACTATTTTTTGCCAGACATTCATTCTGGAACAAAAGTGATTTTCTCGGCGACTTAAGCATTTTGAGCATTTTGCCGATTGTTTTCAGAACGGCTTGCATTGAAATTTACTATTTTTTGCCAGACATTCATTGTGGGAAAAAGGTGATTTTCTCGGCGCGTTATGCATTTTGAGTAATTTGCCGATCGGTTTCAGAGATGCTTGCATCACCATTTACTATTTTTTTGCCAGATATTCATTGTGGAACCAAAGTGATTTTCTCGGCGAGTTAAGCATTTTGAGCATTTTGCCGATTGTTTTCAGAACGGCTTGCATTGAAATTTACTATTTTTTGCCAGACATTCATTGTGGGAAAAAGGTGATTTTCTCGGCGAGTTAAGCATTTTGAGTAATTTGCCGATTGGTTTCAGAACGGCTTGCATCACAATTAACTATTTTTTCCCTGGCATTCATTGTGGAACAAAAGTGATTTTCCCGGCGAGTTAAGCATTTTGAGCAATTTGCCGATTGGTTTCAGATCGGTTTGCATCACAATTAACTATTTTTTGCCAGACATTCATTGTTGAAAAAAACTGATTTTCTTGGCGAGTTATGCATTTTGAGTAATTTGCCGGTTGGTTTCAGAACAGCTTGCATTAAAATGTACTACTTTTTGCCAGACATTCATTGTGGCAAGAAAGTGATTTTCTCAGCGAGTTAAGCATTTTGAGTAATTTGCCGATTGGTTTCAGAATGTCGTGCATCAAAATTAACTATTGTTTGCCAGACATTCACTTGGGAAAAAAAGCGATTTTCTCGGCGAGTTAAGCATTTTGAGTAATCTGCTGATTGGTATCAGAACGTCTTGCGTCAAAATTACTATTTTTTGCCAGACATTCATTCTGAAAAAAAACTGATTTTCTCGGCGAGTTAAACATTTTGCGTAATTTGCCGATTGGTTTCAGAACGGCTTGCATTAAAATTAACTATTTTTTGCCAGACATTCATTGTGGAACAAAAGTGATTTTCTCGGCGAGTTAAGCATTTTGAGTAATTTGCCGATGGCCTTCAGAACGGCTTGCATCAAAATTAACTATTATTTGCCAGACATTTATTTTTGGAAAAATTTGATTTTTTTCGGCGCGTTAAGCATTTGGAGTAATTTGCCGATTGCTTTTAGAACTGCTTGCATTGAAATTTACTATTTTTTGCCAGACATTCATTGTGGGAAAAAGGTGATTTTCTCGGCGAGTTAAGCATTTTGAGTAATTCGTTGATCGCTTTCAGAACGGCTTGCATCACAATTAACTATTTTTTGCCAGGCGTTCATTGTGGAACAAAAGTGATTTTCTCGGCGAGTTCAGCATTTTGAGTAATTTGCCGATTGGTTTCAGAACGGCTTGCATTGAAATTTACTATATTTTGCCAGACATTCATTGAGGAACAAAAGTGCTTTTCCCGGCGAGTTAAGCATTTTGAGTCATTTGCCGATGGCTTTCAGAACGGCTTGCATCAAAATTAACTATTTTTGCCAGACAATCATGTGCAAAGAAAGTGATTTTCTCGGCGAGTTATGCATTTTGAGTAATTTGCCGGTTGGTTTCAGAACAGCTTGCATTAAAATGTACTACTTTTTGCCAGACATTCATTGTGGCAAGAAAGTGATTTTCTCAGCGAGTTAAGCATTTTGAGTAATTTGCCGATTGGTTTCAGAACGTCGTGCATCAAAATTAACTATTTTTTGCCAGACATTCACTTGGGAAGAAAAGTGATTTTCTCGGCGAGTTAAGCATTTTGAGTAATTTGCTGATTGGTATCAGAACGTCTTGCGTCAAAATTACTATTTTTTGCCAGACCTTCATTGTGAAAAAAAACTGATTTTCTCGGCGAGTTAAACATTTTGCGTAATTTGCCGATTGGTTTCAGAACGGCTTGCATTGAAATTTCCTATTTTTTGCCAGACTTTCATTGTGGAACAACAGTGATTTTCTCGTCGAGTTAAGCATTTTGAGTAATTTGCCGATTGGTTTCAGAACGGCTTGCATCACAATTAACTATTTTTTGCCAGGCGTTCATTGTGGAACAAAAGTGATTTTCTCGGCGAGTTCAACATTTTGAGTAATTTGCCGATTGGTTTCAGAACGGCTTGCAACACAATTAATTATTTTTTGCCAGGCATTCATTGTGGAACATAAGTGATTTTCTCGGCGAGTTAAGCATTTTGAGCAATTTGCCGATTGCTTTCAGAACGGCTTGCATTGAAATTTACTATTTTTTGCCAGACATTCATTGTGGGAAAAAAGTAATTTTCTCGGTGAGTTAAGCATTTTGAGTAAATTGCTGATTGGTTTCAGAACAGCTTGCATCACAATTAACTATTTTTTGCCAGACATTCATTGTGGGGAAAAAAGTGATTTTCTCGGCGCGTTAAGCATTTTGAGTAATTTGCCGATCGGTTTCAGAACGGCTTGCATCACAATTTACTATTTTTTGCCAAATATTCATTGTGGAACCAAAGTGATTTTCTCGGCGCGTTAAGAATTTTGAGTAATTTGCCGATAGCTTTCAGAACTGCTTGCATTGAAATTTACTATTTTGTGCCAGACATTCATTGTGGAACAACAGTGATTTTCACGGCGCGTTCAGCATTTTGAGCAATATGCCGGTTGGTTTCAGAACGGCTTGCATTGAAATTTACTATTTTTTGCCAGACATTCATTGTGGCAAGAAAGTGATTTTCTCGGCGAGTTAAGCATTTTCAGTAATTTGCCGATTGGTTTCAGAACGGCTTGCATCACAATTAACTATTTTTTGCCAGGCGTTCATTGTGGAACAAAAGTGATTTTCTCGGCGAGTTCAGCATCTTGAGTAATTTGCCGATTGGTTTCAGAACGGCTTGCAACACAATTAACTATGTTTTGCCAGGCATTCATTGTGGAACATAAGTGATTTTCTCGGCGAGTTAAGCATTTTGAGTAGTTTGCCGATTGCTTTCAGAACGGCTTGCATTGAAATTTACTATTTTTTGCCAGACATTCATTGTGGCAAGAAAGTGATTTTCTCAGCAAGTTAAGCATTTTGAGTAATTTGCCGACTGGTTTCAGAACGTCGTGCATCAAAATTAACTATTGTTTGCCAGACATTCACTTGGGAAAAAAAGTGAGTTTCTCGGCGAGTTAAGCATTTTGAGTAATTTGCTGATTGGTATCAGAACGTCTTGCGTCAAAATTACTATTTTTTGCCAGACATTCATTGTGAAAAAAAACTGATTTTCTCGGCGAGTTAAACATTTTGCGTAATTTGCCGATTGGTTTCAGAACGGCTTGCATTGAAATTAACTATTTTTTGCCAGACATTCATTGTGGAACAAAAGTGATTTTCTCGGCGAGTTAAGCATTTTGAGTAATTTGCCGATGGCCTTAAGAACGGCTTGCATCAAAATTAACTATTTTTTGCCAGACATTTATTTTTGGAAAAATGTGATTTTTTTTCGGCGCGTTAAGCATTTGGAGTAATTTGCCGATTGCTTTTAGAACTGCTAGCATTGAAATTTACTATTTTTTGCCAGACATTCATTGTGGGAAAAAGGTGATTTTCTCGGCGAGTTAAGCATTTTGAGTAGTTTGCCGATTGCTTTCAGAACGGCTTGCATTGAAATTTACTATTTTTTGACAGACATTCATTGTGGGAAAAACGTGATTTTCTCGGCGAGTTAAGCATTTTGAGTAATTCGTGATCGCTTTCAGAACGGCTTGCATCACAATTAACTATTTTTTGCCAGGCGTTCATTGTGGAACAAAAGTGATTTTCTCGGCGAGTTCAGCATTTTGAGTAATTTGCCGATTGGTTTCAGAACGGCTTGCATTGAAATTTACTATATTTTGCCAGACATTCATTGAGGAACAAAAGTGCTTTTCCCGGCGAGTTAAGCATTTTGAGTCATTTGCCGATGGCTTTCAGAACGGCTTGCATCAAAATTAACTATTTTTGCCAGACAATCATGTGCAAAGAAAGTGATTTGCTCGGCGAGTTAAGCATTTTGAGTAATTTGCCGATTGGTTTCAGAACGACTTGCATCAAAATTAACTATTTTTTGCCAGACATTCATTGTGGGGAAAAAAGTGATTTTCTCGGCGCCTTAAGCATTTTGAGTAATTTGCCGATCGGTTTCAGAACGGCTTGCATCACAATTTACTATTTTTTGCCAGACATTCATTCTGGAACAAAAGTGATTTTCTCGGCGACTTAAGCATTTTGAGCATTTTGCCGATTGTTTTCAGAACGGCTTGCATTGAAATTTACTATTTTTTGCCAGACATTCATTGTGGGAAAAAGGTGATTTTCTCGGCGAGTTAAGCATTTTGAGTAAATTGCCGATTGGTTTCAGAACAGCTTGCATCACAATTAACTATTTTTTGCCAGACATTCATTGTGGGGAAAAAAGTGATTTTCTCGGCGCGTTATGCATTTTGAGTAATTTGCCGATCGGTTTCAGAGATGCTTGCATCACAATTTACTATTTTTTGCCAGATATTCATTGTGGAACCAAAGTGATTTTCTCGGCGAGTTAAGCATTTTGAGCATTTTGCCGATTGTTTTCAGAACGGCTTGCATTGAAATTAACTATTTTTTCCCTGGCATTCATTGTGGAACAAAAGTGATTTTCTCGGCGAGTTAAGCATTTTGAGCAATTTGCCGATTGGTTTCAGATCGGTTTGCATCATAATTAACTATTTTTTGCCAGACATTCATTGTTGAAAAAAACTGATTTTCTCGGCGAGTTATGCATTTTGATTAATTTGCCGGTTGGTTTCAGAACAGCTTGCATTAAAATGTACTACTTTTTGCCAGACATTCATTGTGGCAAGAAAGTGATTTTCTCAGCGAGTTAAGCATTTTGAGTAATTTGCCGATTGGTTTCAGAACGTCGTGCATCAAAATTAACTATTGTTTGCCAGACATTCACTTGGGAAAAAAAGTGATTTTCTCGGCGAGTTAAGCATTTTGAGTAATTTGCTGATTGGTATCAGAACGTCTTGCGTCAAAATTACTATTTTTTGCCAGACCTTCATTGTGAAAAAAAACTGATTTTCTCGGCGAGTTAAGCATTTTGAGAAATTTGCCGATTGGTTTCAGAACGGCTTGCATTGAAATTAACTATTTTTTGCCAGTCATTCATTGTGGAACAAAAGTGATTTTCTCGGCGAGTTAAGCATTTTGAGAAATTTGCCGATTGGTTTCAGAACGGCTTGGATCAAAATGAACTATTTTTTGCCAGCCATTCATTGTGGGGAAAAAAGTGATTTTCTCGGCGCCTTAAGCATTTTGAGTAATTTGCCGATCGGTTTCAGAACGGCTTGCATCACAATTTACTATTTTTTGCCAGACATTCATTCTGGAACAAAAGTGATTTTCTCGGCGACTTAAGCATTTTGAGCATTTTGCCGATTGTTTTCAGAACGGCTTGCATTGAAATTTACTATTTTTTGCCAGACATTCATTGTGGGAAAAAGGTGATTTTCTCGGCGCGTTATGCATTTTGAGTAATTTGCCGATCGGTTTCAGAGATGCTTGCATCACCATTTACTATTTTTTTGCCAGATATTCATTGTGGAACCAAAGTGATTTTCTCGGCGAGTTAAGCATTTTGAGCATTTTGCCGATTGTTTTCAGAACGGCTTGCATTGAAATTTACTATTTTTTGCCAGACATTCATTGTGGGAAAAAGGTGATTTTCTCGGCGAGTTAAGCATTTTGAGTAATTTGCCGATTGGTTTCAGAACGGCTTGCATCACAATTAACTATTTTTTCCCTGGCATTCATTGTGGAACAAAAGTGATTTTCCCGGCGAGTTAAGCATTTTGAGCAATTTGCCGATTGGTTTCAGATCGGTTTGCATCACAATTAACTATTTTTTGCCAGACATTCATTGTTGAAAAAAACTGATTTTCTTGGCGAGTTATGCATTTTGAGTAATTTGCCGGTTGGTTTCAGAACAGCTTGCATTAAAATGTACTACTTTTTGCCAGACATTCATTGTGGCAAGAAAGTGATTTTCTCAGCGAGTTAAGCATTTTGAGTAATTTGCCGATTGGTTTCAGAATGTCGTGCATCAAAATTAACTATTGTTTGCCAGACATTCACTTGGGAAAAAAAGCGATTTTCTCGGCGAGTTAAGCATTTTGAGTAATCTGCTGATTGGTATCAGAACGTCTTGCGTCAAAATTACTATTTTTTGCCAGACATTCATTCTGAAAAAAAACTGATTTTCTCGGCGAGTTAAACATTTTGCGTAATTTGCCGATTGGTTTCAGAACGGCTTGCATTAAAATTAACTATTTTTTGCCAGACATTCATTGTGGAACAAAAGTGATTTTCTCGGCGAGGTAAGCATTTTGAGTAATTTGCCGATGGCCTTCAGAACGGCTTGCATCAAAATTAACTATTATTTGCCAGACATTTATTTTTGGAAAAATTTGATTTTTTTCGGCGCGTTAAGCATTTGGAGTAATTTGCCGATTGCTTTTAGAACTGCTTGCATTGAAATTTACTATTTTTTGCCAGACATTCATTGTGGGAAAAAGGTGATTTTCTCGGCGAGTTAAGCATTTTGAGTAATTCGTTGATCGCTTTCAGAACGGCTTGCATCACAATTAACTATTTTTTGCCAGGCGTTCATTGTGGAACAAAAGTGATTTTCTCGGCGAGTTCAGCATTTTGAGTAATTTGCCGATTGGTTTCAGAACGGCTTGCATTGAAATTTACTATATTTTGCCAGACATTCATTGAGGAACAAAAGTGCTTTTCCCGGCGAGTTAAGCATTTTGAGTCATTTGCCGATGGCTTTCAGAACGGCTTGCATCAAAATTAACTATTTTTGCCAGACAATCATGTGCAAAGAAAGTGATTTTCTCGGCGAGTTATGCATTTTGAGTAATTTGCCGGTTGGTTTCAGAACAGCTTGCATTAAAATGTACTACTTTTTGCCAGACATTCATTGTGGCAAGAAAGTGATTTTCTCAGCGAGTTAAGCATTTTGAGTAATTTGCCGATTGGTTTCAGAACGTCGTGCATCAAAATTAACTATTTTTTGCCAGACATTCACTTGGGAAGAAAAGTGATTTTCTCGGCGAGTTAAGCATTTTGAGTAATTTGCTGATTGGTATCAGAACGTCTTGCGTCAAAATTACTATTTTTTGCCAGACCTTCATTGTGAAAAAAAACTGATTTTCTCGGCGAGTTAAACATTTTGCGTAATTTGCCGATTGGTTTCAGAACGGCTTGCATTGAAATTTCCTATTTTTTGCCAGACTTTCATTGTGGAACAACAGTGATTTTCTCGTCGAGTTAAGCATTTTGAGTAATTTGCCGATTGGTTTCAGAACGGCTTGCATCACAATTAACTATTTTTTGCCAGGCGTTCATTGTGGAACAAAAGTGATTTTCTCGGCGAGTTCAACATTTTGAGTAATTTGCCGATTGGTTTCAGAACGGCTTGCAACACAATTAATTATTTTTTGCCAGGCATTCATTGTGGAACATAAGTGATTTTCTCGGCGAGTTAAGCATTTTGAGCAGTTTGCCGATTGCTTTCAGAACGGCTTGCATTGAAATTTACTATTTTTTGCCAGACATTCATTGTGGGAAAAAAGTAATTTTCTCGGTGAGTTAAGCATTTTGAGTAAATTGCTGATTGGTTTCAGAACAGCTTGCATCACAATTAACTATTTTTTGCCAGACATTCATTGTGGGGAAAAAAGTGATTTTCTCGGCGCGTTAAGCATTTTGAGTAATTTGCCGATCGGTTTCAGAACGGCTTGCATCACAATTTACTATTTTTTGCCAAATATTCATTGTGGAACCAAAGTGATTTTCTCGGCGCGTTAAGAATTTTGAGTAATTTGCCGATAGCTTTCAGAACTGCTTGCATTGAAATTTACTATTTTGTGCCAGACATTCATTGTGGAACAACAGTGATTTTCACGGCGCGTTCAGCATTTTGAGCAATATGCCGGTTGGTTTCAGAACGGCTTGCATTGAAATTTACTATTTTTTGCCAGACATTCATTGTGGCAAGAAAGTGATTTTCTCGGCGAGTTAAGCATTTTCAGTAATTTGCCGATTGGTTTCAGAACGGCTTGCATCACAATTAACTATTTTTTGCCAGGCGTTCATTGTGGAACAAAAGTGATTTTCTCGGCGAGTTCAGCATCTTGAGTAATTTGCCGATTGGTTTCAGAACGGCTTGCAACACAATTAACTATGTTTTGCCAGGCATTCATTGTGGAGCATAAGTGATTTTCTCGGCGAGTTAAGCATTTTGAGTAGTTTGCCGATTGCTTTCAGAACGGCTTGCATTGAAATTTACTATTTTTTGCCAGACATTCATTGTGGCAAGAAAGTGATTTTCTCAGCAAGTTAAGCATTTTGAGTAATTTGCCGATTGGTTTCAGAACGTCGTGCATCAAAATTAACTATTGTTTGCCAGACATTCACTTGGGAAAAAAAGTGAGTTTCTCGGCGAGTTAAGCATTTTGAGTAATTTGCTGATTGGTATCAGAACGTCTTGCGTCAAAATTACTATTTTTTGCCAGACATTCATTGTGAAAAAAAACTGATTTTCTCGGCGAGTTAAACATTTTGCGTAATTTGCCGATTGGTTTCAGAACGGCTTGCATTGAAATTAACTATTTTTTGCCAGACATTCATTGTGGAACAAAAGTGATTTTCTCGGCGAGTTAAGCATTTTGAGTAATTTGCCGATGGCCTTCAGAACGGCTTGCATCAAAATTAACTATTTTTTGCCAGACATTTATTTTTGGAAAAATGTGATTTTTTTCGGCGCGTTAAGCATTTGGAGTAATTTGCCGATTGGTTTCAGAACGGCTTGCATTGAAATTAACTATTTTTTGCCAGACATTCATTGTGGAACAAAAGTGATTTTCTCGGCGAGTTAAGCATTTTGAGTAATTTGCCGATGGCCTTCAGAACGGCTTGCATCAAAATTAACTATTTTTTGCCAGACATTTATTTTTGGAAAAATGTGATTTTTTTCGGCGCGTTAAGCATTTGGAGTAATTTGCCGATTGGTTTCAGAACGGCTTGCATCAAAATTAATTATTTTTTGCCAAACATTCATTTGGGAAAAACTTATTTTCTCGGCGCGTTAAGCATTTTGAGTAATTTGCCGATTGCTTTTAGAACTGCTTGCATTGAAATTTACTATTTTTTGCCAGACATTCATTGTGGGAAAAAGGTGATTTTCTCGGCGAGTTAAGCATTTTGAGTAGTTTGCCGATTGCTTTCAGAACGGCTTGCATTGAAATTTACTATTTTTTGACAGACATTCATTGTGGGAAAACGTGATTTTCTCGGCGAGTTAAGCATTTTGAGTAATTCGCCGATCGCTTTCAGAACGGCTTGCATCAAAATTAACTATTTTTGCCAGACAATCATGTGCAAAGAAAGTGATTTGCTCGGCGAGTTAAGCATTTTAAGTAATTTGCCGATTGGTTTCAGAACGACTTGCATCAAAATTAACTATTTTTTGCCAGACATTCATTGTGGCAAGAAAGTGATTTTCTCGGCGAGTTAAGCATTTTCAGTAATTTGCCGATTGGTTCAGAACGGCTTGCATCACAATTAACTATTTTTTGCCAGGTGTTCATTGTGGAACAAAAGTGATTTTCTCGGCGAGTTCAGCATTTTGAGTAATTTGCCGATTGGTTTCAGAACGGCTTGCAACACAATTAACTATGTTTTGCCAGGCATTCATTGTGGAACATAAGTGATTTTCTCGGCGAGTTAAGCATTTTGAGTAGTTTGCCGATTGCTTTCAGAACGGCTTGCATTGAAATTTACTATTTTTTGCCAGACATTCATTGTGGCAAGAAAGTGATTTTCTCAGCAAGTTAAGCATTTTGAGTAATTTGCCGACTGGTTTCAGAACGTCGTGCATCAAAATTAACTATTGTTTGCCAGACATTCACTTGGGAAAAAAAGTGAGTTTCTCGGCGAGTTAAGCATTTTGAGTAATTTGCTGATGGGTATCAGAACGTCTTGCGTCAAAATTACTATTTTTTGCCAGACATTCATTGTGAAAAAAAACTGATTTTCTCGGCGAGTTAAACATTTTGCGTAATTTGCCGATTGGTTTCAGAACGGCTTGCATTGAAATTAACTATTTTTTGCCAGACATTCATTGTGGAACAAAAGTGATTTTCTCGGCGAGTTAAGCATTTTGAGTAATTTGCCGATGGCCTTAAGAACGGCTTGCATCAAAATTAACTATTTTTTGCCAGACATTTATTTTTGGAAAAATGTGATTTTTTTTCGGCGCGTTAAGCATTTGGAGTAATTTGCCGATTGCTTTTAGAACTGCTAGCATTGAAATTTACTATTTTTTGCCAGACATTCATTGTGGGAAAAAGGTGATTTTCTCGGCGAGTTAAGCATTTTGAGTAGTTTGCCGATTGCTTTCAGAACGGCTTGCATTGAAATTTACTATTTTTTGACAGACATTCATTGTGGGAAAAACGTGATTTTCTCGGCGAGTTAAGCATTTTGAGTAATTCGTGATCGCTTTCAGAACGGCTTGCATCACAATTAACTATTTTTTGCCAGGCGTTCATTGTGGAACAAAAGTGATTTTCTCGGCGAGTTCAGCATTTTGAGTAATTTGCCGATTGGTTTCAGAACGGCTTGCATTGAAATTTACTATATTTTGCCAGACATTCATTGAGGAACAAAAGTGCTTTTCCCGGCGAGTTAAGCATTTTGAGTCATTTGCCGATGGCTTTCAGAACGGCTTGCATCAAAATTAACTATTTTTGCCAGACAATCATGTGCAAAGAAAGTGATTTGCTCGGCGAGTTAAGCATTTTGAGTAATTTGCCGATTGGTTTCAGAACGACTTGCATCAAAATTAACTATTTTTTGCCAGACATTCATTGTGGGGAAAAAAGTGATTTTCTCGGCGCCTTAAGCATTTTGAGTAATTTGCCGATCGGTTTCAGAACGGCTTGCATCACAATTTACTATTTTTTGCCAGACATTCATTCTGGAACAAAAGTGATTTTCTCGGCGACTTAAGCATTTTGAGCATTTTGCCGATTGTTTTCAGAACGGCTTGCATTGAAATTTACTATTTTTTGCCAGACATTCATTGTGGGAAAAAGGTGATTTTCTCGGCGAGTTAAGCATTTTGAGTAAATTGCCGATTGGTTTCAGAACAGCTTGCATCACAATTAACTATTTTTTGCCAGACATTCATTGTGGGGAAAAAAGTGATTTTCTCGGCGCGTTATGCATTTTGAGTAATTTGCCGATCGGTTTCAGAGATGCTTGCATCACAATTTACTATTTTTTGCCAGATATTCATTGTGGAACCAAAGTGATTTTCTCGGCGAGTTAAGCATTTTGAGCATTTTGCCGATTGTTTTCAGAACGGCTTGCATTGAAATTAACTATTTTTTCCCTGGCATTCATTGTGGAACAAAAGTGATTTTCTCGGCGAGTTAAGCATTTTGAGCAATTTGCCGATTGGTTTCAGATCGGTTTGCATCATAATTAACTATTTTTTGCCAGACATTCATTGTTGAAAAAAACTGATTTTCTCGGCGAGTTATGCATTTTGATTAATTTGCCGGTTGGTTTCAGAACAGCTTGCATTAAAATGTACTACTTTTTGCCAGACATTCATTGTGGCAAGAAAGTGATTTTCTCAGCGAGTTAAGCATTTTGAGTAATTTGCCGATTGGTTTCAGAACGTCGTGCATCAAAATTAACTATTGTTTGCCAGACATTCACTTGGGAAAAAAAGTGATTTTCTCGGCGAGTTAAGCATTTTGAGTAATTTGCTGATTGGTATCAGAACGTCTTGCGTCAAAATTACTATTTTTTGCCAGACCTTCATTGTGAAAAAAAACTGATTTTCTCGGCGAGTTAAGCATTTTGAGAAATTTGCCGATTGGTTTCAGAACGGCTTGCATTGAAATTAACTATTTTTTGCCAGTCATTCATTGTGGAACAAAAGTGATTTTCTCGGCGAGTTAAGCATTTTGAGAAATTTGCCGATTGGTTTCAGAACGGCTTGGATCAAAATGAACTATTTTTTGCCAGCCATTCATTGTGGGGAAAAAAGTGATTTTCTCGGCGCCTTAAGCATTTTGAGTAATTTGCCGATCGGTTTCAGAACGGCTTGCATCACAATTTACTATTTTTTGCCAGACATTCATTCTGGAACAAAAGTGATTTTCTCGGCGACTTAAGCATTTTGAGCATTTTGCCGATTGTTTTCAGAACGGCTTGCATTGAAATTTACTATTTTTTGCCAGACATTCATTGTGGGAAAAAGGTGATTTTCTCGGCGCGTTATGCATTTTGAGTAATTTGCCGATCGGTTTCAGAGATGCTTGCATCACCATTTACTATTTTTTTGCCAGATATTCATTGTGGAACCAAAGTGATTTTCTCGGCGAGTTAAGCATTTTGAGCATTTTGCCGATTGTTTTCAGAACGGCTTGCATTGAAATTTACTATTTTTTGCCAGACATTCATTGTGGGAAAAAGGTGATTTTCTCGGCGAGTTAAGCATTTTGAGTAATTTGCCGATTGGTTTCAGAACGGCTTGCATCACAATTAACTATTTTTTCCCTGGCATTCATTGTGGAACAAAAGTGATTTTCCCGGCGAGTTAAGCATTTTGAGCAATTTGCCGATTGGTTTCAGATCGGTTTGCATCACAATTAACTATTTTTTGCCAGACATTCATTGTTGAAAAAAACTGATTTTCTTGGCGAGTTATGCATTTTGAGTAATTTGCCGGTTGGTTTCAGAACAGCTTGCATTAAAATGTACTACTTTTTGCCAGACATTCATTGTGGCAAGAAAGTGATTTTCTCAGCGAGTTAAGCATTTTGAGTAATTTGCCGATTGGTTTCAGAATGTCGTGCATCAAAATTAACTATTGTTTGCCAGACATTCACTTGGGAAAAAAAGCGATTTTCTCGGCGAGTTAAGCATTTTGAGTAATCTGCTGATTGGTATCAGAACGTCTTGCGTCAAAATTACTATTTTTTGCCAGACATTCATTCTGAAAAAAAACTGATTTTCTCGGCGAGTTAAACATTTTGCGTAATTTGCCGATTGGTTTCAGAACGGCTTGCATTAAAATTAACTATTTTTTGCCAGACATTCATTGTGGAACAAAAGTGATTTTCTCGGCGAGTTAAGCATTTTGAGTAATTTGCCGATGGCCTTCAGAACGGCTTGCATCAAAATTAACTATTATTTGCCAGACATTTATTTTTGGAAAAATTTGATTTTTTTCGGCGCGTTAAGCATTTGGAGTAATTTGCCGATTGCTTTTAGAACTGCTTGCATTGAAATTTACTATTTTTTGCCAGACATTCATTGTGGGAAAAAGGTGATTTTCTCGGCGAGTTAAGCATTTTGAGTAATTCGTTGATCGCTTTCAGAACGGCTTGCATCACAATTAACTATTTTTTGCCAGGCGTTCATTGTGGAACAAAAGTGATTTTCTCGGCGAGTTCAGCATTTTGAGTAATTTGCCGATTGGTTTCAGAACGGCTTGCATTGAAATTTACTATATTTTGCCAGACATTCATTGAGGAACAAAAGTGCTTTTCCCGGCGAGTTAAGCATTTTGAGTCATTTGCCGATGGCTTTCAGAACGGCTTGCATCAAAATTAACTATTTTTGCCAGACAATCATGTGCAAAGAAAGTGATTTTCTCGGCGAGTTATGCATTTTGAGTAATTTGCCGGTTGGTTTCAGAACAGCTTGCATTAAAATGTACTACTTTTTGCCAGACATTCATTGTGGCAAGAAAGTGATTTTCTCAGCGAGTTAAGCATTTTGAGTAATTTGCCGATTGGTTTCAGAACGTCGTGCATCAAAATTAACTATTTTTTGCCAGACATTCACTTGGGAAGAAAAGTGATTTTCTCGGCGAGTTAAGCATTTTGAGTAATTTGCTGATTGGTATCAGAACGTCTTGCGTCAAAATTACTATTTTTTGCCAGACCTTCATTGTGAAAAAAAACTGATTTTCTCGGCGAGTTAAACATTTTGCGTAATTTGCCGATTGGTTTCAGAACGGCTTGCATTGAAATTTCCTATTTTTTGCCAGACTTTCATTGTGGAACAACAGTGATTTTCTCGTCGAGTTAAGCATTTTGAGTAATTTGCCGATTGGTTTCAGAACGGCTTGCATCACAATTAACTATTTTTTGCCAGGCGTTCATTGTGGAACAAAAGTGATTTTCTCGGCGAGTTCAACATTTTGAGTAATTTGCCGATTGGTTTCAGAACGGCTTGCAACACAATTAATTATTTTTTGCCAGGCATTCATTGTGGAACATAAGTGATTTTCTCGGCGAGTTAAGCATTTTGAGCAGTTTGCCGATTGCTTTCAGAACGGCTTGCATTGAAATTTACTATTTTTTGCCAGACATTCATTGTGGGAAAAAAGTAATTTTCTCGGTGAGTTAAGCATTTTGAGTAAATTGCTGATTGGTTTCAGAACAGCTTGCATCACAATTAACTATTTTTTGCCAGACATTCATTGTGGGGAAAAAAGTGATTTTCTCGGCGCGTTAAGCATTTTGAGTAATTTGCCGATCGGTTTCAGAACGGCTTGCATCACAATTTACTATTTTTTGCCAAATATTCATTGTGGAACCAAAGTGATTTTCTCGGCGCGTTAAGAATTTTGAGTAATTTGCCGATAGCTTTCAGAACTGCTTGCATTGAAATTTACTATTTTGTGCCAGACATTCATTGTGGAACAACAGTGATTTTCACGGCGCGTTCAGCATTTTGAGCAATATGCCGGTTGGTTTCAGAACGGCTTGCATTGAAATTTACTATTTTTTGCCAGACATTCATTGTGGCAAGAAAGTGATTTTCTCGGCGAGTTAAGCATTTTCAGTAATTTGCCGATTGGTTTCAGAACGGCTTGCATCACAATTAACTATTTTTTGCCAGGCGTTCATTGTGGAACAAAAGTGATTTTCTCGGCGAGTTCAGCATCTTGAGTAATTTGCCGATTGGTTTCAGAACGGCTTGCAACACAATTAACTATGTTTTGCCAGGCATTCATTGTGGAACATAAGTGATTTTCTCGGCGAGTTAAGCATTTTGAGTAGTTTGCCGATTGCTTTCAGAACGGCTTGCATTGAAATTTACTATTTTTTGCCAGACATTCATTGTGGCAAGAAAGTGATTTTCTCAGCAAGTTAAGCATTTTGAGTAATTTGCCGATTGGTTTCAGAACGTCGTGCATCAAAATTAACTATTGTTTGCCAGACATTCACTTGGGAAAAAAAGTGAGTTTCTCGGCGAGTTAAGCATTTTGAGTAATTTGCTGATTGGTATCAGAACGTCTTGCGTCAAAATTACTATTTTTTGCCAGACATTCATTGTGAAAAAAAACTGATTTTCTCGGCGAGTTAAACATTTTGCGTAATTTGCCGATTGGTTTCAGAACGGCTTGCATTGAAATTAACTATTTTTTGCCAGACATTCATTGTGGAACAAAAGTGATTTTCTCGGCGAGTTAAGCATTTTGAGTAATTTGCCGATGGCCTTCAGAACGGCTTGCATCAAAATTAACTATTTTTTGCCAGACATTTATTTTTGGAAAAATGTGATTTTTTTCGGCGCGTTAAGCATTTGGAGTAATTTGCCGATTGGTTTCAGAACGGCTTGCATCAAAATGAATTATTTTTTGCCAAACATTCATTTGGGAAAAAAGTTATTTTCTCGGCGCGTTAAGCATTTTGAGTAATTTGCCGATTGCTTTTAGAACTGCTTGCATTGAAATTTACTATTTTTTGCCAGACATTCATTGTGGGAAAAAGGTGATTTTCTCGGCGAGTTAAGCATTTTGAGTAGTTTGCCGATTGCTTTCAGAACGGCTTGCATTGAAATTTACTATTTTTTGACAGACATTCATTGTGGGAAAAACGTGATTTTCTCGGCGAGTTAAGCATTTTGAGTAATTCGCCGATCGCTTTCAGAACGGCTTGCATCAAAATTAACTATTTTTGCCAGACAATCATGTGCAAAGAAAGTGATTTGCTCGGCGAGTTCAGCATCTTGAGTAATTTGCCGATTGGTTTCAGAACGGCTTGCAACACAATTAACTATGTTTTGCCAGGCATTCATTGTGGAACATAAGTGATTTTCTCGGCGAGTTAAGCATTTTGAGTAGTTTGCCGATTGCTTTCAGAACGGCTTGCATTGAAATTTACTATTTTTTGCCAGACGTTCATTGTGGCAAGAAAGTGATTTTCTCAGCAAGTTAAGCATTTTGAGTAATTTGCCGATTGGTTTCAGAACGTCGTGCATCAAAATTAACTATTGTTTGCCAGACATTCACTTGGGAAAAAAAGTGAGTTTCTCGGCGAGTTAAGCATTTTGAGTAATTTGCTGATTGGTATCAGAACGTCTTGCGTCAAAATTACTATTTTTTGCCAGACATTCATTGTGAAAAAAAAACTGATTTTCTCGGCGAGTTAAACATTTTGCGTAATTTGCCGATTGGTTTCAGAACGGCTTGCATTGAAATTAACTATTTTTTGCCAGACATTCATTGTGGAACAAAAGTGATTTTCTCGGCGAGTTAAGCATTTTGAGTAATTTGCCGATGGCCTTAAGAACGGCTTGCATCAAAATTAACTATTTTTTGCCAGACATTTATTTTTGGAAAAATGTGATTTTTTTCGGCGCGTTAAGCATTTGGAGTAATTTGCCGATTGCTTTTAGAACTGCTAGCATTGAAATTTACTATTTTTTGCCAGACATTCATTGTGGGAAAAAAGTGATTTTCTCGGCGAGTTAAGCATTTTGAGTAGTTTGCCGATTGCTTTCAGAACGGCTTGCATTGAAATTTACTATTTTTTGACAGACATTCATTGTGGGAAAAAGGTGATTTTCTCGGCGAGTTAAGCATTTTGAGTAGTTTGCCGATTGCTTTCAGAACGGCTTGCATTGAAATTTACTATTTTTTGCCAGACATTCATTGTGGGAAAAAAGTAATTTTCTCTGCGATTTAAGGATTTTGAGTAATTTGCCGATTGGTTTCAGAACGACTTGCATCAAAATTAACTATTTTTTGCCAGACATTCATTGTGGGGAAAAAAGCGATTTTCTCGGCGCCTTAAGCATTTTGAGTAATTTGCCGATCGGTTTCAGAACGGCTTGCATCACAATTTACTATTTTTTGCCAGACATTCATTCTGGAACAAAAGTGATTTTCTCGGCGACTTAAGCATTTTGAGCATTTTGCCGATTGTTTTCAGAACGGCTTGCATTGAAATTTACTATTTTTTGCCAGACATTCATTGTGGGAAAAAGGTGATTTTCTCGGCGAGTTAAGCATTTTGAGTAAAGTGCCGATTGGTTTCAGAACAGCTTGCATCACAATTAACTATTTTTTGCCAGACATTCATTGTGGGGAAAAAAGTGATTTTCTCGGCGCGTTATGCATTTTGAGTAATTTGCCGATCGGTTTCAGAGATGCTTGCATCACAATTTACTATTTTTTCCCTGGCATTCATTGTGGAACAAAAGTGATTTTCTCGGCGAGTTAAGCATTTTGAGCAATTTGCCGATTGGTTTCAGATCGGTTTGCATCATAATTAACTATTTTTTGCCAGACATTCATTGTTGAAAAAAACTGATTTTCTCGGCGAGTTATGCATTTTGAGTAATTTGCCGGTTGGTTTCAGAACAGCTTGCATTAAAATGTACTACTTTTTGCCAGACATTCATTGTGGCAAGAAAGTGATTTTCTCAGCGAGTTAAGCATTTTGAGTAATTTGCCGATTGGTTTCAGAACGTCGTGCATCAAAATTAACTATTGTTTGCCAGACATTCACTTGGGAAAAAAAGTGATTTTCTCGGCGAGTTAAGCATTTTGAGTAATTTGCTGATTGGTATCAGAACGTCTTGCGTCAAAATTACTATTTTTTGCCAGATCTTCATTGTGAAAAAAAACTGATTTTCTCGGCGAGTTAAGCATTTTGAGAAATTTGCCGATTGGTTTCAGAACGGCTTGCATTGAAATTAACTATTTTTTGCCAGTCATTCATTGTGGAACAAAAGTGATTTTCTCGGCGAGTTAAGCATTTTGAGAAATTTGCCGATTGGTTTCAGAACGGCTTGGATCAAAATGAACTATTTTTTGCCAGCCATTCATTGTGGGGAAAAAAGTGATTTTCTCGGCGCCTTAAGCATTTTGAGTAATTTGCCGATCGGTTTCAGAACGGCTTGCATCACAATTTACTATTTTTTGCCAGACATTCATTCTGGAACAAAAGTGATTTTCTCGGCGACTTAAGCATTTTGAGCATTTTGCCGATTGTTTTCAGAACGGCTTGCATTGAAATTTACTATTTTTTGCCAGACATTCATTGTGGGAAAAAGGTGATTTTCTCGGCGCGTTATGCATTTTGAGTAATTTGCCGATCGGTTTCAGAGATGCTTGCATCACCATTTACTATTTTTTGCCAGATATTCATTGTGGAACCAAAGTGATTTTCTCGGCGAGTTAAGCATTTTGAGCATTTTGCCGATTGTTTTCAGAACGGCTTGCATTGAAATTTCCTATTTTTTGCCAGACATTGATTGTGGGAAAAAGGTGATTTTCTCGGCGAGTTAAGCATTTTGAGTAATTTGCCGATTGGTTTCAGAACGGCTTGCATCACAATTAACTATATTTTCCCTGGCATTCATTGTGGAACAAAAGTGATTTTCTCGGCGAGTTAAGCATTTTGAGCAATTTGCCGATTGGTTTCAGATCGGTTTGCATCACAATTAACTATTTTTTGCCAGACATTCATTGTTGAAAAAAACTGATTTTCTCGGCGAGTTATGCATTTTGAGTAATTTGCCGGTTGGTTTCAGAACAGCTTGCATTAAAATGTACTACTTTTTGCCAGACATTCATTGTGGCAAGAAAGTGATTTTCTCAGCGAGTTAAGCATTTTGAGTAATTTGCCGATTGGTTTCAGAATGTCGTGCATCAAAATTAACTATTGTTTGCCAGACATTCACTTGGGAAAAAAAGCGATTTTCTCGGCGAGTTAAGCATTTTGAGTAATCTGCTGATTGGTATCAGAACGTCTTGCGTCAAAATTACTATTTTTTGCCAGACATTCATTCTGAAAAAAAACTGATTTTCTCGGCGAGTTAAACATTTTGCGTAATTTGCCGATTGGTTTCAGAACGGCTTGCATTGAAATTTACTATTTTTTGCCAGACATTCATTGTGGAACAAAAGTGATTTTCACGGCGCGTTCAACATTTTGAGCAATTTGCCGGTTGGTTTCAGAACGGCTTGCATTGAAATTTACTATTTTTTGCCAGGCATTCATTGTGGAACATAAGTGATTTTCTCGGCGAGTTAAGCATTTTGAGTAGTTTGCCGATTGCTTTCAGAACGGCTTGCATTGAAATTTACTATTTTTTGCCAGACATTCATTGTGGCAAGAAAGTGATTTTCTCAGCAAGTTAAGCATTTTGAGTAATTTGCCGATTGGTTTCAGAACGTCGTGCATCAAAATTAACTATTGTTTGCCAGACATTCACTTGGGAAAAAAAGTGAGTTTCTCGGCGAGTTAAGCATTTTGAGTAATTTGCTGATTGGTATCAGAACGTCTTGCGTCAAAATTACTATTTTTTGCCAGACATTCATGTGAAAAAAAACTGATTTTCTCGGCGAGTTAAACATTTTGCGTAATTTGCCGATTGGTTTCAGAACGGCTTGCATTGAAATTAACTATTTTTTGCCAGACATTCATTGTGGAACAAAAGTGATTTTCTCGGCGAGTTAAGCATTTTGAGTAATTTGCCGATGGCCTTCAGAACGGCTTGCATCAAAATTAACTATTTTTTGCCAGACATTTATTTTTGGAAAAATGTGATTTTTTTCGGCGCGTTAAGCATTTGGAGTAATTTGCCGATTGGTTTCAGAACGGCTTGCATCAAAATTAATTATTTTTTGCCAAACATTCATTTGGGAAAAAAGTTATTTTCTCGGCGAGTTAAGCATTTTGAGTAATTCGTGATCGCTTTCAGAACGGCTTGCATCACAATTAACTATTTTTTGCCAGGCGTT
Source organism: Scyliorhinus torazame (assembly GCF_047496885.1). NCBI lineage: Eukaryota > Metazoa > Chordata > Chondrichthyes > Carcharhiniformes > Scyliorhinidae > Scyliorhinus > Scyliorhinus torazame. The sequence goes on from NC_092725.1 coordinate 43,408,823, forward strand.
CATTGTGGAACAAAAGTGATTTTCTCGGCGAGTTCAGCATTTTGAGTAATTTGCCGATTGGTTTCAGAACGGCTTGCATTGAAATTTACTATATTTTGCCAGACATTCATTGAGGAACAAAAGTGCTTTTCCCGGCGAGTTAAGCATTTTGAGTCATTTGCCGATGGCTTTCAGAACGGCTTGCATCAAAATTAACTATTTTTGCCAGACAATCATGTGCAAAGAAAGTGATTTTCTCGGCGAGTTAAGCATTTTGAGTAATTTGCCGATTGGTTTCAGAACGACTTGCATCAAAATTAACTATTTTTGCCAGACATTCATTGTGGGGAAAAAAGTGATTTTCTCGGCGCCTTAAGCATTTTGAGTAATTTGCCGATCGGTTTCAGAACGGCTTGCATCACAATTTACTATTTTTTGCCAGACATTCATTCTGGAACAAAAGTGATTTTCTCGGCGACTTAAGCATTTTGAGCATTTTGCCGATTGTTTTCAGAACGGCTTGCATTGAAATTTACTATTTTTTGCCAGACATTCATTGTGGGAAAAAGGTGATTTTCTCGGCGAGTTAAGCATTTTGAGTAAATTGCCGATTGGTTTCAGAACAGCTTGCATCACAATTAACTATTTTTTGCCAGACATTCATTGTGGGGAAAAAAGTGATTTTCTCGGCGCGTTATGCATTTTGAGTAATTTGCCGATCGGTTTCAGAGATGCTTGCATCACAATTTACTATTTTTTGCCAGATATTCATTGTGGAACCAAAGTGATTTTCCCGGCGAGTTAAGCATTTTGAGCATTTTGCCGATTGTTTTCAGAACGGCTTGCATTGAAATTAACTATTTTTTCCCTGGCATTCATTGTGGAACAAAAGTGAATTTCTCGGCGAGTTAAGCATTTTGAGCAATTTGCCGATTGGTTTCAGATCGGTTTGCATCATAATTAACTATTTTTTGCCAGACATTCATTGTTGAAAAAAACTGATTTTCTCGGCGAGTTATGCATTTTGAGTAATTTGCCGGTTGGTTTCAGAACAGCTTGCATTAAAATGTACTACTTTTTGCCAGACATTCATTGTGGCAAGAAAGTGATTTTCTCAGCGAGTTAAGCATTTTGAGTAATTTGCCGATTGGTTTCAGAACGTCGTGCATCAAAATTAACTATTGTTTGCCAGACATTCACTTGGGAAAAAAAGTGATTTTCTCGGCGAGTTAAGCATTTTGAGTAATTTGCTGATTGGTATCAGAACGTCTTGCGTCAAAATTACTATTTTTTGCCAGACCTCCATTGTGAAAAAAAACTGATTTACTCGGCGAGTTAAGCATTTTGAGAAATTTGCCGATTGGTTTCAGAACGGCTTGCATTGAAATTAACTATTTTTTGCCAGTCATTCATTGTGGAACAAAAGTGATTTTCTCGGCGAGTTAAGCATTTTGAGAAATTTGCCGATTGGTTTCAGAACGGCTTGGATCAAAATGAACTATTTTTTGCCAGACATTCATTGTGGGGAAAAAAGTGATTTTCTCGGCGCCTTAAGCATTTTGAGTAATTTGCCGATCGGTTTCAGAACGGCTTGCATCACAATTTACTATTTTTTGCCAGACATTCATTCTGGAACAAAAGTGATTTTCTCGGCGACTTAACCATTTTGAGCATTTTGCCGATTGTTTTCAGAACGGCTTGCATTGAAATTTACTATTTTTTGCCAGACATTCATTGTGGGAAAAAGGTGATTTTCTCGGCGAGTTAAGCATTTTCAGTAATTTGCCGATTGGTTTCAGAACAGCTTGCATCACAATTAACTATTTTTTTCCAGGCGTTCATTGTGGAACAAAAGTGATTTTCTCGGCGAGTTCAGCATCTTGAGTAATTTGCCGATTGGTTTCAGAACGGCTTGCAACACAATTAACTATGTTTTGCCAGGCATTCATTGTGGAACATAAGTGATTTTCTCGGCGAGTTAAGCATTTTGAGTAGTTTGCCGATTGCTTTCAGAACGGCTTGCATTGAAATTTACTATTTTTTGCCAGACATTCATTGTGGCAAGAAAGTGATTTTCTCAGCAAGTTAAGCATTTTGAGTAATTTGCCGATTGGTTTCAGAACGTCGTGCATCAAAATTAACTATTGTTTGCCAGACATTCACTTGGGAAAAAAAGTGAGTTTCTCGGCGAGTTAAGCATTTTGAGTAATTTGCTGATTGGTATCAGAACGTCTTGCGTCAAAATTACTATTTTTTGCCAGACATTCATTGTGAAAAAAAACTGATTTTCTCGGCGAGTTAAACATTTTGCGTAATTTGCCGATTGGTTTCAGAACGGCTTGCATTGAAATTAACTATTTTTTGCCAGACATTCATTGTGGAACAAAAGTGATTTTCTCGGCGAGTTAAGCATTTTGAGTAATTTGCCGATGGCCTTCAGAACGGCTTGCATCAAAATTAACTATTTTTTGCCAGACATTTATTTTTGGAAAAATGTGATTTTTTTCGGCGCGTTAAGCATTTGGAGTAATTTGCCGATTGGTTTCAGAACGGCTTGCATCAAAATTAATTATTTTTTGCCAAACATTCATTTGGGAAAAAAGTTATTTTCTCGGCGAGTTAAGCATTTTGAGTAATTCGTGATCGCTTTCAGAACGGCTTGCATCACAATTAACTATTTTTTGCCAGGCGTTCATTGTGGAACAAAAGTGATTTTCTCGGCGAGTTCAGCATTTTGAGTAATTTGCCGATTGGTTTCAGAACGGCTTGCATTGAAATTTACTATATTTTGCCAGACATTCATTGAGGAACAAAAGTGTTTTTCCCGGCGAGTTAAGCATTTTGAGTCATTTGCCGATGGCTTTCAGAACGGCTTGCATCAAAATTAACTATTTTTGCCAGACAATCATGTGCAAAGAAAGTGATTTGCTCGGCGAGTTAAGCATTTTGAGTAATTTGCCGATTGGTTTCAGAACGACTTGCATCAAAATTAACTATTTTTTGCCAGACATTCATTGTGGGGAAAAAAGTGATTTTCTCGGCGCCTTAAGCATTTTGAGTAATTTGCCGATCGGTTTCAGAACGGCATGCATCACAATTTACTATTTTTTGCCAGACATTCATTCTGGAACAAAAGTGATTTTCTCGGCGACTTAAGCATTTTGAGCATTTTGCCGATTGTTTTCAGAACGGCTTGCATCACAATTAACTATTTTTTGCCAGACATTCATTGTGGGGAAAAAAGTGATTTTCTCGGCGCGTTATGCATTTTGAGTAATTTGCCGATCGGTTTCAGAGATGCTTGCATCACAATTTACTATTTTTTGCCAGATATTCATTGTGGAACCAAAGTGATTTTCCCGGCGAGTTAAGCATTTTGAGCATTTTGCCGATTGTTTTCAGAACGGCTTGCATTGAAATTAACTATTTTTTCCCTGGCATTCATTGTGGAACAAAAGTGATTTTCTCGGCGAGTTAAGCATTTTGAGCAATTTGCCGATTGGTTTCAGATCGGTTTGCATCATAATTAACTATTTTTTGCCAGACATTCATTGTTGAAAAAAACTGATTTTCTCGGCGAGTTATGCATTTTGAGTAATTTGCCGGTTGGTTTCAGAACAGCTTGCATTAAAATGTACTACTTTTTGCCAGACATTCATTGTGGCAAGAAAGTGATTTTCTCAGCGAGTTAAGCATTTTGAGTAATTTGCCGATTGGTTTCAGAACGTCGTGCATCAAAATTAACTATTGTTTGCCAGACATTCACTTGGGAAAAAAAGTGATTTTCTCGGCGAGTTAAGCATTTTGAGTAATTTGCTGATTGGTATCAGAACGTCTTGCGTCAAAATTACTATTTTTTGCCAGACCTCCATTGTGAAAAAAAACTGATTTTCTCGGCGAGTTAAGCATTTTGAGAAATTTGCCGATTGGTTTCAGAACGGCTTGCATTGAAATTAACTATTTTTTGCCAGTCATTCATTGTGGATCACAAAAGTGATTTTCTCGCCGAGTAAAGCATTTTGAGAAATTTGCCGATTGGTTTCAGAACGGCTTGGATCAAAATGAACTATTTTTTGCCAGACATTCATTGTGGGGAAAAAAGTGATTTTCTCGGCGCCTTAAGCATTTTGAGTAATTTGCCGATCGGTTTCAGAACGGCTTGCATCACAATTTACTATTTTTTGCCAGACATTCATTCTGGAACAAAAGTGATTTTCTCGACGACTTAAGCATTTTGAGCATTTTGCCGATTGTTTTCAGAACGGCTTGCATTGAAATTTACTATTTTTTGCCAGACATTCATTGTGGGAAAAAGGTGATTTTCTCGGCGCGTTATGCATTTTGAGTAATTTGCCGATCGGTTTCAGAGATGCTTGCATCACCATTTACTATTTTTTGCCAGATATTCATTGTGGAACCAAAGTGATTTTCTCGGCGAGTTAAGCATTTTGAGCATTTTGCCGATTGTTTTCAGAACGGCTTGCATTGAAATTTACTATTTTTTGCCAGACATTCATTGTGGGAAAAAGGTGATTTTCTCGGCGAGTTAAGCATTTTGAGTAATTTGCCGATTGGTTTCAGATCGGTTTGCATCACAATTAACTATTTTTTGCCAGACATTCATTGTTGAAAAAAACTGATTTTCTCGGCGAGTTATGCATTTTGAGTAATTTGCCGGTTGGTTTCAGAACAGCTTGCATTAAAATGTACTACTTTTTGCCAGACATTCATTGTGGCAAGAAAGTGATTTTCTCAGCAAGTTAAGCATTTTGAGTAATTTGCCGATTGGTTTCAGAATGTCGTGCATCAAAATTAACTATTGTTTGCCAGACATTCACTTGGGAAAAAAAGTGATTTTCTCGGCGAGTTAAGCATTTTGAGTAATTTGCTGATTGGTATCAGAACGTCTTGCGTCAAAATTACTATTTTTTGCCAGACATTCATTCTGAAAAAAAACTGATTTTCTCGGCGAGTTAAACATTTTGCGTAATTTGCCGATTGGTTTCAGAACGGCTTGCATTGAAATTTACTATTTTTTGCCAGACATTCATTGTGGAACAAAAGTGATTTTCACGGCGCGTTCAACATTTTGAGCAATTTGCCGGTTGGTTTCAGAACGGCTTGCATTGAAATTTACTATTTTTTGCCAGACATTCATTGTGGCAAGAAAGTGATTTTCTCGGCGAGTTAAGCATTTTCAGTAATTTGCAGATTGGTTTCAGAACGGCTTGCATTGAAATTTACTTATTTTTGCCAGACATTCATTGAGGAACAAAAGTGCTTTTCTCGGCGAGTTAAGCATTTTGAGTAATTTGCCGATGGCCTTCAGAACGGCTTGCATCAAAATTAACTATTTTTTGCCAGACATTTATTTTTGGAAAAATGTGATTTTTTTCGGCGCGTTAAGCATTTGGAGTAATTTGCCGATTGGTTTCAGAACGGCTTGCATCAAAATTAATTATTTTTTGCCAAACATTCATTTGGGAAAAAAGTTATTTTCTCGGCGCGTTAAGCATTTTGAGTAATTTGCCGATTGCTTTTAGAACTGCTTGCATTGAAATTTACTATTTTTTGCCAGACATTCATTGTGGGAAAAAGGTGATTTTCTCGGCGAGTTAAGCATTTTGAGTAGTTTGCCGATTGCTTTCAGAACGGCTTGCATTGAAATTTACTATTTTTTGACAGACATTCATTGTGGGAAAAACGTGATTTTCTCGGCGAGTTAAGCATTTTGAGTAATTCGCCGATCGCTTTCAGAACGGCTTGCATCAAAATTAACTATTTTTGCCAGACAATCATGTGCAAAGAAAGTGATTTGCTCGGCGAGTTCAGCATCTTGAGTAATTTGCCGATTGGTTTCAGAACGGCTTGCAACACAATTAACTATGTTTTGCCAGGCATTCATTGTGGAACATAAGTGATTTTCTCGGCGAGTTAAGCATTTTGAGTAGTTTGCCGATTGCTTTCAGAACGGCTTGCATTGAAATTTACTATTTTTTGCCAGACGTTCATTGTGGCAAGAAAGTGATTTTCTCAGCAAGTTAAGCATTTTGAGTAATTTGCCGATTGGTTTCAGAACGTCGTGCATCAAAATTAACTATTGTTTGCCAGACATTCACTTGGGAAAAAAAGTGAGTTTCTCGGCGAGTTAAGCATTTTGAGTAATTTGCTGATTGGTATCAGAACGTCTTGCGTCAAAATTACTATTTTTTGCCAGACATTCATTGTGAAAAAAAACTGATTTTCTCGGCGAGTTAAACATTTTGCGTAATTTGCCGATTGGTTTCAGAACGGCTTGCATTGAAATTAACTATTTTTTGCCAGACATTCATTGTGGAACAAAAGTGATTTTCTCGGCGAGTTAAGCATTTTGAGTAATTTGCCGATGGCCTTAAGAACGGCTTGCATCAAAATTAACTATTTTTTGCCAGACATTTATTTTTGGAAAAATGTGATTTTTTTCGGCGCGTTAAGCATTTGGAGTAATTTGCCGATTGCTTTTAGAACTGCTAGCATTGAAATTTACTATTTTTTGCCAGACATTCATTGTGGGAAAAAAGTGATTTTCTCGGCGAGTTAAGCATTTTGAGTAGTTTGCCGATTGCTTTCAGAACGGCTTGCATTGAAATTTACTATTTTTTGACAGACATTCATTGTGGGAAAAAGGTGATTTTCTCGGCGAGTTAAGCATTTTGAGTAGTTTGCCGATTGCTTTCAGAACGGCTTGCATTGAAATTTACTATTTTTTGCCAGACATTCATTGTGGGAAAAAAGTAATTTTCTCTGCGATTTAAGGATTTTGAGTAATTTGCCGATTGGTTTCAGAACGACTTGCATCAAAATTAACTATTTTTTGCCAGACATTCATTGTGGGGAAAAAAGTGATTTTCTCGGCGCCTTAAGCATTTTGAGTAATTTGCCGATCGGTTTCAGAACGGCTTGCATCACAATTTACTATTTTTTGCCAGACATTCATTCTGGAACAAAAGTGATTTTCTCGGCGACTTAAGCATTTTGAGCATTTTGCCGATTGTTTTCAGAACGGCTTGCATTGAAATTTACTATTTTTTGCCAGACATTCATTGTGGGAAAAAGGTGATTTTCTCGGCGAGTTAAGCATTTTGAGTAAAGTGCCGATTGGTTTCAGAACAGCTTGCATCACAATTAACTATTTTTTGCCAGACATTCATTGTGGGGAAAAAAGTGATTTTCTCGGCGCGTTATGCATTTTGAGTAATTTGCCGATCGGTTTCAGAGATGCTTGCATCACAATTTACTATTTTTTCCCTGGCATTCATTGTGGAACAAAAGTGATTTTCTCGGCGAGTTAAGCATTTTGAGCAATTTGCCGATTGGTTTCAGATCGGTTTGCATCATAATTAACTATTTTTTGCCAGACATTCATTGTTGAAAAAAACTGATTTTCTCGGCGAGTTATGCATTTTGAGTAATTTGCCGGTTGGTTTCAGAACAGCTTGCATTAAAATGTACTACTTTTTGCCAGACATTCATTGTGGCAAGAAAGTGATTTTCTCAGCGAGTTAAGCATTTTGAGTAATTTGCCGATTGGTTTCAGAACGTCGTGCATCAAAATTAACTATTGTTTGCCAGACATTCACTTGGGAAAAAAAGTGATTTTCTCGGCGAGTTAAGCATTTTGAGTAATTTGCTGATTGGTATCAGAACGTCTTGCGTCAAAATTACTATTTTTTGCCAGATCTTCATTGTGAAAAAAAACTGATTTTCTCGGCGAGTTAAGCATTTTGAGAAATTTGCCGATTGGTTTCAGAACGGCTTGCATTGAAATTAACTATTTTTTGCCAGTCATTCATTGTGGAACAAAAGTGATTTTCTCGGCGAGTTAAGCATTTTGAGAAATTTGCCGATTGGTTTCAGAACGGCTTGGATCAAAATGAACTATTTTTTGCCAGCCATTCATTGTGGGGAAAAAAGTGATTTTCTCGGCGCCTTAAGCATTTTGAGTAATTTGCCGATCGGTTTCAGAACGGCTTGCATCACAATTTACTATTTTTTGCCAGACATTCATTCTGGAACAAAAGTGATTTTCTCGGCGACTTAAGCATTTTGAGCATTTTGCCGATTGTTTTCAGAACGGCTTGCATTGAAATTTACTATTTTTTGCCAGACATTCATTGTGGGAAAAAGGTGATTTTCTCGGCGCGTTATGCATTTTGAGTAATTTGCCGATCGGTTTCAGAGATGCTTGCATCACCATTTACTATTTTTTGCCAGATATTCATTGTGGAACCAAAGTGATTTTCTCGGCGAGTTAAGCATTTTGAGCATTTTGCCGATTGTTTTCAGAACGGCTTGCATTGAAATTTCCTATTTTTTGCCAGACATTGATTGTGGGAAAAAGGTGATTTTCTCGGCGAGTTAAGCATTTTGAGTAATTTGCCGATTGGTTTCAGAACGGCTTGCATCACAATTAACTATATTTTCCCTGGCATTCATTGTGGAACAAAAGTGATTTTCTCGGCGAGTTAAGCATTTTGAGCAATTTGCCGATTGGTTTCAGATCGGTTTGCATCACAATTAACTATTTTTTGCCAGACATTCATTGTTGAAAAAAACTGATTTTCTCGGCGAGTTATGCATTTTGAGTAATTTGCCGGTTGGTTTCAGAACAGCTTGCATTAAAATGTACTACTTTTTGCCAGACATTCATTGTGGCAAGAAAGTGATTTTCTCAGCGAGTTAAGCATTTTGAGTAATTTGCCGATTGGTTTCAGAATGTCGTGCATCAAAATTAACTATTGTTTGCCAGACATTCACTTGGGAAAAAAAGTGATTTTCTCGGCGAGTTAAGCATTTTGAGTAATTTGCTGATTGGTATCAGAACGTCTTGCGTCAAAATTACTATTTTTTGCCAGATCTTCATTGTGAAAAAAAACTGATTTTCTCGGCGAGTTAAGCATTTTGAGAAATTTGCCGATTGGTTTCAGAACGGCTTGCATTGAAATTAACTATTTTTTGCCAGTCATTCATTGTGGAACAAAAGTGATTTTCTCGGCGAGTTAAGCATTTTGAGAAATTTGCCGATTGGTTTCAGAACGGCTTGGATCAAAATGAACTATTTTTTGCCAGCCATTCATTGTGGGGAAAAAAGTGATTTTCTCGGCGCCTTAAGCATTTTGAGTAATTTGCCGATCGGTTTCAGAACGGCTTGCATCACAATTTACTATTTTTTGCCAGACATTCATTCTGGAACAAAAGTGATTTTCTCGGCGACTTAAGCATTTTGAGCATTTTGCCGATTGTTTTCAGAACGGCTTGCATTGAAATTTACTATTTTTTGCCAGACATTCATTGTGGGAAAAAGGTGATTTTCTCGGCGCGTTATGCATTTTGAGTAATTTGCCGATCGGTTTCAGAGATGCTTGCATCACCATTTACTATTTTTTGCCAGATATTCATTGTGGAACCAAAGTGATTTTCTCGGCGAGTTAAGCATTTTGAGCATTTTGCCGATTGTTTTCAGAACGGCTTGCATTGAAATTTCCTATTTTTTGCCAGACATTGATTGTGGGAAAAAGGTGATTTTCTCGGCGAGTTAAGCATTTTGAGTAATTTGCCGATTGGTTTCAGAACGGCTTGCATCACAATTAACTATATTTTCCCTGGCATTCATTGTGGAACAAAAGTGATTTTCTCGGCGAGTTAAGCATTTTGAGCAATTTGCCGATTGGTTTCAGATCGGTTTGCATCACAATTAACTATTTTTTGCCAGACATTCATTGTTGAAAAAAACTGATTTTCTCGGCGAGTTATGCATTTTGAGTAATTTGCCGGTTGGTTTCAGAACAGCTTGCATTAAAATGTACTACTTTTTGCCAGACATTCATTGTGGCAAGAAAGTGATTTTCTCAGCGAGTTAAGCATTTTGAGTAATTTGCCGATTGGTTTCAGAATGTCGTGCATCAAAATTAACTATTGTTTGCCAGACATTCACTTGGGAAAAAAAGCGATTTTCTCGGCGAGTTAAGCATTTTGAGTAATCTGCTGATTGGTATCAGAACGTCTTGCGTCAAAATTACTATTTTTTGCCAGACATTCATTCTGAAAAAAAACTGATTTTCTCGGCGAGTTAAACATTTTGCGTAATTTGCCGATTGGTTTCAGAACGGCTTGCATTGAAATTTACTATTTTTTGCCAGACATTCATTGTGGAACAAAAGTGATTTTCACGGCGCGTTCAACATTTTGAGCAATTTGCCGGTTGGTTTCAGAACGGCTTGCATTGAAATTTACTATTTTTTGCCAGGCATTCATTGTGGAACATAAGTGATTTTCTCGGCGAGTTAAGCATTTTGAGTAGTTTGCCGATTGCTTTCAGAACGGCTTGCATTGAAATTTACTATTTTTTGCCAGACATTCATTGTGGCAAGAAAGTGATTTTCTCAGCAAGTTAAGCATTTTGAGTAATTTGCCGATTGGTTTCAGAACGTCGTGCATCAAAATTAACTATTGTTTGCCAGACATTCACTTGGGAAAAAAAGTGAGTTTCTCGGCGAGTTAAGCATTTTGAGTAATTTGCTGATTGGTATCAGAACGTCTTGCGTCAAAATTACTATTTTTTGCCAGACATTCATTGTGAAAAAAAACTGATTTTCTCGGCGAGTTAAACATTTTGCGTTATTTGCCGATTGGTTTCAGAACGGCTTGCATTGAAATTAACTATTTTTTGCCAGACATTCATTGTGGAACAAAAGTGATTTTCTCGGCGAGTTAAGCATTTTGAGTAATTTGCCGATGGCCTTCAGAACGGCTTGCATCAAAATTAACTATTTTTTGCCAGACATTTATTTTTGGAAAAATGTGATTTTTTTCGGCGCGTTAAGCATTTGGAGTAATTTGCCGATTGGTTTCAGAACGGCTTGCATCAAAATTAATTATTTTTTGCCAAACATTCATTTGGGAAAAAAGTTATTTTCTCGGCGAGTTAAGCATTTTGAGTAATTCGTGATCGCTTTCAGAACGGCTTGCATCACAATTAACTATTTTTTGCCAGGCGTTCATTGTGGAACAAAAGTGATTTTCTCGGCGAGTTCAGCATTTTGAGTAATTTGCCGATTGGTTTCAGAACGGCTTGCATTGAAATTTACTATATTTTGCCAGACATTCATTGAGGAACAAAAGTGCTTTTCCCGGCGAGTTAAGCATTTTGAGTCATTTGCCGATGGCTTTCAGAACGGCTTGCATCAAAATTAACTATTTTTGCCAGACAATCATGTGCAAAGAAAGTGATTTTCTCGGCGAGTTAAGCATTTTGAGTAATTTGCCGATTGGTTTCAGAACGACTTGCATCAAAATTAACTATTTTTGCCAGACATTCATTGTGGGGAAAAAAGTGATTTTCTCGGCGCCTTAAGCATTTTGAGTAATTTGCCGATCGGTTTCAGAACGGCTTGCATCACAATTTACTATTTTTTGCCAGACATTCATTCTGGAACAAAAGTGATTTTCTCGGCGACTTAAGCATTTTGAGCATTTTGCCGATTGTTTTCAGAACGGCTTGCATTGAAATTAACTATTTTTTGCCAGACATTCATTGTGGGAAAAAGGTGATTTTCTCGGCGAGTTAAGCATTTTGAGTAAATTGCCGATTGGTTTCAGAACAGCTTGCATCACAATTAACTATTTTTTGCCAGACATTCATTGTGGGGAAAAAAGTGATTTTCTCGGCGCGTTATGCATTTTGAGTAATTTGCCGATCGGTTTCAGAGATGCTTGCATCACAATTTACTATTTTTTGCCAGATATTCATTGTGGAACCAAAGTGATTTTCCCGGCGAGTTAAGCATTTTGAGCATTTTGCCGATTGTTTTCAGAACGGCTTGCATCACAATTAACTATATTTTCCCTGGCATTCATTGTGGAACAAAAGTGATTTTCTCGGCGAGTTAAGCATTTTGAGCAATTTGCCGATTGGTTTCAGATCGGTTTGCATCACAATTAACTATTTTTTGCCAGACATTCATTGTTGAAAAAAACTGATTTTCTCGGCGAGTTATGCATTTTGAGTAATTTGCCGGTTGGTTTCAGAACAGCTTGCATTAAAATGTACTACTTTTTGCCAGACATTCATTGTGGCAAGAAAGTGATTTTCTCAGCGAGTTAAGCATTTTGAGTAATTTGCCGATTGGTTTCAGAATGTCGTGCATCAAAATTAACTATTGTTTGCCAGACATTCACTTGGGAAAAAAAGCGATTTTCTCGGCGAGTTAAGCATTTTGAGTAATCTGCTGATTGGTATCAGAACGTCTTGCGTCAAAATTACTATTTTTTGCCAGACATTCATTCTGAAAAAAAACTGATTTTCTCGGCGAGTTAAACATTTTGCGTAATTTGCCGATTGGTTTCAGAACGGCTTGCATTGAAATTTACTATTTTTTGCCAGACATTCATTGTGGAACAAAAGTGATTTTCACGGCGCGTTCAACATTTTGAGCAATTTGCCGGTTGGTTTCAGAACGGCTTGCATTGAAATTTACTATTTTTTGCCAGGCATTCATTGTGGAACATAAGTGATTTTCTCGGCGAGTTAAGCATTTTGAGTAGTTTGCCGATTGCTTTCAGAACGGCTTGCATTGAAATTTACTATTTTTTGCCAGACATTCATTGTGGCAAGAAAGTGATTTTCTCAGCAAGTTAAGCATTTTGAGTAATTTGCCGATTGGTTTCAGAACGTCGTGCATCAAAATTAACTATTGTTTGCCAGACATTCACTTGGGAAAAAAAGTGAGTTTCTCGGCGAGTTAAGCATTTTGAGTAATTTGCTGATTGGTATCAGAACGTCTTGCGTCAAAATTACTATTTTTTGCCAGACATTCATTGTGAAAAAAAACTGATTTTCTCGGCGAGTTAAACATTTTGCGTAATTTGCCGATTGGTTTCAGAACGGCTTGCATTGAAATTAACTATTTTTTGCCAGACATTCATTGTGGAACAAAAGTGATTTTCTCGGCGAGTTAAGCATTTTGAGTAATTTGCCGATGGCCTTCAGAACGGCTTGCATCAAAATTAACTATTTTTTGCCAGACATTTATTTTTGGAAAAATGTGATTTTTTTCGGCGCGTTAAGCATTTGGAGTAATTTGCCGATTGGTTTCAGAACGGCTTGCATCAAAATTAATTATTTTTTGCCAAACATTCATTTGGGAAAAAAGTTATTTTCTCGGCGAGTTAAGCATTTTGAGTAATTCGTGATCGCTTTCAGAACGGCTTGCATCACAATTAACTATTTTTTGCCAGGCGTTCATTGTGGAACAAAAGTGATTTTCTCGGCGAGTTCAGCATTTTGAGTAATTTGCCGATTGGTTTCAGAACGGCTTGCATTGAAATTTACTATATTTTGCCAGACATTCATTGAGGAACAAAAGTGCTTTTCCCGGCGAGTTAAGCATTTTGAGTCATTTGCCGATGGCTTTCAGAACGGCTTGCATCAAAATTAACTATTTTTGCCAGACAATCATGTGCAAAGAAAGTGATTTTCTCGGCGAGTTAAGCATTTTGAGTAATTTGCCGATTGGTTTCAGAACGACTTGCATCAAAATTAACTATTTTTGCCAGACATTCATTGTGGGGAAAAAAGTGATTTTCTCGGCGCCTTAAGCATTTTGAGTAATTTGCCGATCGGTTTCAGAACGGCTTGCATCACAATTTACTATTTTTTGCCAGACATTCATTCTGGAACAAAAGTGATTTTCTCGGCGACTTAAGCATTTTGAGCATTTTGCCGATTGTTTTCAGAACGGCTTGCATTGAAATTTACTATTTTTTGCCAGACATTCATTGTGGGAAAAAGGTGATTTTCTCGGCGAGTTAAGCATTTTGAGTAAATTGCCGATTGGTTTCAGAACAGCTTGCATCACAATTAACTATTTTTTGCCAGACATTCATTGTGGGGAAAAAAGTGATTTTCTCGGCGCGTTATGCATTTTGAGTAATTTGCCGATCGGTTTCAGAGATGCTTGCATCACAATTTACTATTTTTTGCCAGATATTCATTGTGGAACCAAAGTGATTTTCCCGGCGAGTTAAGCATTTTGAGCATTTTGCCGATTGTTTTCAGAACGGCTTGCATTGAAATTAACTATTTTTTCCCTGGCATTCATTGTGGAACAAAAGTGATTTTCTCGGCGAGTTAAGCATTTTGAGCAATTTGCCGATTGGTTTCAGATCGGTTTGCATCACAATTAACTATTTTTTGCCAGACATTCATTGTTGAAAAAAACTGATTTTCTCGGCGAGTTATGCATTTTGAGTAATTTGCCGGTTGGTTTCAGAACAGCTTGCATTAAAATGTACTACTTTTTGCCAGACATTCATTGTGGCAAGAAAGTGATTTTCTCAGCGAGTTAAGCATTTTGAGTAATTTGCCGATTGGTTTCAGAATGTCGTGCATCAAAATTAACTATTGTTTGCCAGACATTCACTTGGGAAAAAAAGTGATTTTCTCGGCGAGTTAAGCATTTTGAGTAATTTGCTGATTGGTATCAGAACGTCTTGCGTCAAAATTACTATTTTTTGCCAGATCTTCATTGTGAAAAAAAACTGATTTTCTCGGCGAGTTAAGCATTTTGAGAAATTTGCCGATTGGTTTCAGAACGGCTTGCATTGAAATTAACTATTTTTTGCCAGTCATTCATTGTGGAACAAAAGTGATTTTCTCGGCGAGTTAAGCATTTTGAGAAATTTGCCGATTGGTTTCAGAACGGCTTGGATCAAAATGAACTATTTTTTGCCAGCCATTCATTGTGGGGAAAAAAGTGATTTTCTCGGCGCCTTAAGCATTTTGAGTAATTTGCCGATCGGTTTCAGAACGGCTTGCATCACAATTTACTATTTTTTGCCAGACATTCATTCTGGAACAAAAGTGATTTTCTCGGCGACTTAAGCATTTTGAGCATTTTGCCGATTGTTTTCAGAACGGCTTGCATTGAAATTTACTATTTTTTGCCAGACATTCATTGTGGGAAAAAGGTGATTTTCTCGGCGCGTTATGCATTTTGAGTAATTTGCCGATCGGTTTCAGAGATGCTTGCATCACCATTTACTATTTTTTGCCAGATATTCATTGTGGAACCAAAGTGATTTTCTCGGCGAGTTAAGCATTTTGAGCATTTTGCCGATTGTTTTCAGAACGGCTTGCATTGAAATTTCCTATTTTTTGCCAGACATTGATTGTGGGAAAAAGGTGATTTTCTCGGCGAGTTAAGCATTTTGAGTAATTTGCCGATTGGTTTCAGAACGGCTTGCATCACAATTAACTATATTTTCCCTGGCATTCATTGTGGAACAAAAGTGATTTTCTCGGCGAGTTAAGCATTTTGAGCAATTTGCCGATTGGTTTCAGATCGGTTTGCATCACAATTAACTATTTTTTGCCAGACATTCATTGTTGAAAAAAACTGATTTTCTCGGCGAGTTATGCATTTTGAGTAATTTGCCGGTTGGTTTCAGAACAGCTTGCATTAAAATGTACTACTTTTTGCCAGACATTCATTGTGGCAAGAAAGTGATTTTCTCAGCGAGTTAAGCATTTTGAGTAATTTGCCGATTGGTTTCAGAATGTCGTGCATCAAAATTAACTATTGTTTGCCAGACATTCACTTGGGAAAAAAAGCGATTTTCTCGGCGAGTTAAGCATTTTGAGTAATCTGCTGATTGGTATCAGAACGTCTTGCGTCAAAATTACTATTTTTTGCCAGACATTCATTCTGAAAAAAAACTGATTTTCTCGGCGAGTTAAACATTTTGCGTAATTTGCCGATTGGTTTCAGAACGGCTTGCATTGAAATTTACTATTTTTTGCCAGACATTCATTGTGGAACAAAAGTGATTTTCACGGCGCGTTCAACATTTTGAGCAATTTGCCGGTTGGTTTCAGAACGGCTTGCATTGAAATTTACTATTTTTTGCCAGGCATTCATTGTGGAACATAAGTGATTTTCTCGGCGAGTTAAGCATTTTGAGTAGTTTGCCGATTGCTTTCAGAACGGCTTGCATTGAAATTTACTATTTTTTGCCAGACATTCATTGTGGCAAGAAAGTGATTTTCTCAGCAAGTTAAGCATTTTGAGTAATTTGCCGATTGGTTTCAGAACGTCGTGCATCAAAATTAACTATTGTTTGCCAGACATTCACTTGGGAAAAAAAGTGAGTTTCTCGGCGAGTTAAGCATTTTGAGTAATTTGCTGATTGGTATCAGAACGTCTTGCGTCAAAATTACTATTTTTTGCCAGACATTCATTGTGAAAAAAAACTGATTTTCTCGGCGAGTTAAACATTTTGCGTTATTTGCCGATTGGTTTCAGAACGGCTTGCATTGAAATTAACTATTTTTTGCCAGACATTCATTGTGGAACAAAAGTGATTTTCTCGGCGAGTTAAGCATTTTGAGTAATTTGCCGATGGCCTTCAGAACGGCTTGCATCAAAATTAACTATTTTTTGCCAGACATTTATTTTTGGAAAAATGTGATTTTTTTCGGCGCGTTAAGCATTTGGAGTAATTTGCCGATTGGTTTCAGAACGGCTTGCATCAAAATTAATTATTTTTTGCCAAACATTCATTTGGGAAAAAAGTTATTTTCTCGGCGAGTTAAGCATTTTGAGTAATTCGTGATCGCTTTCAGAACGGCTTGCATCACAATTAACTATTTTTTGCCAGGCGTTCATTGTGGAACAAAAGTGATTTTCTCGGCGAGTTCAGCATTTTGAGTAATTTGCCGATTGGTTTCAGAACGGCTTGCATTGAAATTTACTATATTTTGCCAGACATTCATTGAGGAACAAAAGTGCTTTTCCCGGCGAGTTAAGCATTTTGAGTCATTTGCCGATGGCTTTCAGAACGGCTTGCATCAAAATTAACTATTTTTGCCAGACAATCATGTGCAAAGAAAGTGATTTTCTCGGCGAGTTAAGCATTTTGAGTAATTTGCCGATTGGTTTCAGAACGACTTGCATCAAAATTAACTATTTTTGCCAGACATTCATTGTGGGGAAAAAAGTGATTTTCTCGGCGCCTTAAGCATTTTGAGTAATTTGCCGATCGGTTTCAGAACGGCTTGCATCACAATTTACTATTTTTTGCCAGACATTCATTCTGGAACAAAAGTGATTTTCTCGGCGACTTAAGCATTTTGAGCATTTTGCCGATTGTTTTCAGAACGGCTTGCATTGAAATTAACTATTTTTTGCCAGACATTCATTGTGGGAAAAAGGTGATTTTCTCGGCGAGTTAAGCATTTTGAGTAAATTGCCGATTGGTTTCAGAACAGCTTGCATCACAATTAACTATTTTTTGCCAGACATTCATTGTGGGGAAAAAAGTGATTTTCTCGGCGCGTTATGCATTTTGAGTAATTTGCCGATCGGTTTCAGAGATGCTTGCATCACAATTTACTATTTTTTGCCAGATATTCATTGTGGAACCAAAGTGATTTTCCCGGCGAGTTAAGCATTTTGAGCATTTTGCCGATTGTTTTCAGAACGGCTTGCATCACAATTAACTATATTTTCCCTGGCATTCATTGTGGAACAAAAGTGATTTTCTCGGCGAGTTAAGCATTTTGAGCAATTTGCCGATTGGTTTCAGATCGGTTTGCATCACAATTAACTATTTTTTGCCAGACATTCATTGTTGAAAAAAACTGATTTTCTCGGCGAGTTATGCATTTTGAGTAATTTGCCGGTTGGTTTCAGAACAGCTTGCATTAAAATGTACTACTTTTTGCCAGACATTCATTGTGGCAAGAAAGTGATTTTCTCAGCGAGTTAAGCATTTTGAGTAATTTGCCGATTGGTTTCAGAATGTCGTGCATCAAAATTAACTATTGTTTGCCAGACATTCACTTGGGAAAAAAAGCGATTTTCTCGGCGAGTTAAGCATTTTGAGTAATCTGCTGATTGGTATCAGAACGTCTTGCGTCAAAATTACTATTTTTTGCCAGACATTCATTCTGAAAAAAAACTGATTTTCTCGGCGAGTTAAACATTTTGCGTAATTTGCCGATTGGTTTCAGAACGGCTTGCATTGAAATTTACTATTTTTTGCCAGACATTCATTGTGGAACAAAAGTGATTTTCACGGCGCGTTCAACATTTTGAGCAATTTGCCGGTTGGTTTCAGAACGGCTTGCATTGAAATTTACTATTTTTTGCCAGGCATTCATTGTGGAACATAAGTGATTTTCTCGGCGAGTTAAGCATTTTGAGTAGTTTGCCGATTGCTTTCAGAACGGCTTGCATTGAAATTTACTATTTTTTGCCAGACATTCATTGTGGCAAGAAAGTGATTTTCTCAGCAAGTTAAGCATTTTGAGTAATTTGCCGATTGGTTTCAGAACGTCGTGCATCAAAATTAACTATTGTTTGCCAGACATTCACTTGGGAAAAAAAGTGAGTTTCTCGGCGAGTTAAGCATTTTGAGTAATTTGCTGATTGGTATCAGAACGTCTTGCGTCAAAATTACTATTTTTTGCCAGACATTCATTGTGAAAAAAAACTGATTTTCTCGGCGAGTTAAACATTTTGCGTAATTTGCCGATTGGTTTCAGAACGGCTTGCATTGAAATTAACTATTTTTTGCCAGACATTCATTGTGGAACAAAAGTGATTTTCTCGGCGAGTTAAGCATTTTGAGTAATTTGCCGATGGCCTTCAGAACGGCTTGCATCAAAATTAACTATTTTTTGCCAGACATTTATTTTTGGAAAAATGTGATTTTTTTCGGCGCGTTAAGCATTTGGAGTAATTTGCCGATTGGTTTCAGAACGGCTTGCATCAAAATTAATTATTTTTTGCCAAACATTCATTTGGGAAAAAAGTTATTTTCTCGGCGAGTTAAGCATTTTGAGTAATTCGTGATCGCTTTCAGAACGGCTTGCATCACAATTAACTATTTTTTGCCAGGCGTTCATTGTGGAACAAAAGTGATTTTCTCGGCGAGTTCAGCATTTTGAGTAATTTGCCGATTGGTTTCAGAACGGCTTGCATTGAAATTTACTATATTTTGCCAGACATTCATTGAGGAACAAAAGTGCTTTTCCCGGCGAGTTAAGCATTTTGAGTCATTTGCCGATGGCTTTCAGAACGGCTTGCATCAAAATTAACTATTTTTGCCAGACAATCATGTGCAAAGAAAGTGATTTTCTCGGCGAGTTAAGCATTTTGAGTAATTTGCCGATTGGTTTCAGAACGACTTGCATCAAAATTAACTATTTTTGCCAGACATTCATTGTGGGGAAAAAAGTGATTTTCTCGGCGCCTTAAGCATTTTGAGTAATTTGCCGATCGGTTTCAGAACGGCTTGCATCACAATTTACTATTTTTTGCCAGACATTCATTCTGGAACAAAAGTGATTTTCTCGGCGACTTAAGCATTTTGAGCATTTTGCCGATTGTTTTCAGAACGGCTTGCATTGAAATTTACTATTTTTTGCCAGACATTCATTGTGGGAAAAAGGTGATTTTCTCGGCGAGTTAAGCATTTTGAGTAAATTGCCGATTGGTTTCAGAACAGCTTGCATCACAATTAACTATTTTTTGCCAGACATTCATTGTGGGGAAAAAAGTGATTTTCTCGGCGCGTTATGCATTTTGAGTAATTTGCCGATCGGTTTCAGAGATGCTTGCATCACAATTTACTATTTTTTGCCAGATATTCATTGTGGAACCAAAGTGATTTTCCCGGCGAGTTAAGCATTTTGAGCATTTTGCCGATTGTTTTCAGAACGGCTTGCATTGAAATTAACTATTTTTTCCCTGGCATTCATTGTGGAACAAAAGTGAATTTCTCGGCGAGTTAAGCATTTTGAGCAATTTGCCGATTGGTTTCAGATCGGTTTGCATCATAATTAACTATTTTTTGCCAGACATTCATTGTTGAAAAAAACTGATTTTCTCGGCGAGTTATGCATTTTGAGTAATTTGCCGGTTGGTTTCAGAACAGCTTGCATTAAAATGTACTACTTTTTGCCAGACATTCATTGTGGCAAGAAAGTGATTTTCTCAGCGAGTTAAGCATTTTGAGTAATTTGCCGATTGGTTTCAGAACGTCGTGCATCAAAATTAACTATTGTTTGCCAGACATTCACTTGGGAAAAAAAGTGATTTTCTCGGCGAGTTAAGCATTTTGAGTAATTTGCTGATTGGTATCAGAACGTCTTGCGTCAAAATTACTATTTTTTGCCAGACCTCCATTGTGAAAAAAAACTGATTTACTCGGCGAGTTAAGCATTTTGAGAAATTTGCCGATTGGTTTCAGAACGGCTTGCATTGAAATTAACTATTTTTTGCCAGTCATTCATTGTGGAACAAAAGTGATTTTCTCGGCGAGTTAAGCATTTTGAGAAATTTGCCGATTGGTTTCAGAACGGCTTGGATCAAAATGAACTATTTTTTGCCAGACATTCATTGTGGGGAAAAAAGTGATTTTCTCGGCGCCTTAAGCATTTTGAGTAATTTGCCGATCGGTTTCAGAACGGCTTGCATCACAATTTACTATTTTTTGCCAGACATTCATTCTGGAACAAAAGTGATTTTCTCGGCGACTTAACCATTTTGAGCATTTTGCCGATTGTTTTCAGAACGGCTTGCATTGAAATTTACTATTTTTTGCCAGACATTCATTGTGGGAAAAAGGTGATTTTCTCGGCGAGTTAAGCATTTTCAGTAATTTGCCGATTGGTTTCAGAACAGCTTGCATCACAATTAACTATTTTTTTCCAGGCGTTCATTGTGGAACAAAAGTGATTTTCTCGGCGAGTTAAGCATTTTGAGTAGTTTGCCGATTGCTTTCAGAACGGCTTGCATTGAAATTTACTATTTTTTGCCAGACATTCATTGTGGCAAGAAAGTGATTTTCTCAGCAAGTTAAGCATTTTGAGTAATTTGCCGATTGGTTTCAGAACGTCGTGCATCAAAATTAACTATTGTTTGCCAGACATTCACTTGGGAAAAAAAGTGAGTTTCTCGGCGAGTTAAGCATTTTGAGTAATTTGCTGATTGGTATCAGAACGTCTTGCGTCAAAATTACTATTTTTTGCCAGACATTCATTGTGAAAAAAAACTGATTTTCTCGGCGAGTTAAACATTTTGCGTAATTTGCCGATTGGTTTCAGAACGGCTTGCATTGAAATTAACTATTTTTTGCCAGACATTCATTGTGGAACAAAAGTGATTTTCTCGGCGAGTTAAGCATTTTGAGTAATTTGCCGATGGCCTTCAGAACGGCTTGCATCAAAATTAACTATTTTTTGCCAGACATTTATTTTTGGAAAAATGTGATTTTTTTCGGCGCGTTAAGCATTTGGAGTAATTTGCCGATTGGTTTCAGAACGGCTTGCATCAAAATTAATTATTTTTTGCCAAACATTCATTTGGGAAAAAAGTTATTTTCTCGGCGAGTTAAGCATTTTGAGTAATTCGTGATCGCTTTCAGAACGGCTTGCATCACAATTAACTATTTTTTGCCAGGCGTTCATTGTGGAACAAAAGTGATTTTCTCGGCGAGTTCAGCATTTTGAGTAATTTGCCGATTGGTTTCAGAACGGCTTGCATTGAAATTTACTATATTTTGCCAGACATTCATTGAGGAACAAAAGTGTTTTTCCCGGCGAGTTAAGCATTTTGAGTCATTTGCCGATGGCTTTCAGAACGGCTTGCATCAAAATTAACTATTTTTGCCAGACAATCATGTGCAAAGAAAGTGATTTGCTCGGCGAGTTAAGCATTTTGAGTAATTTGCCGATTGGTTTCAGAACGACTTGCATCAAAATTAACTATTTTTTGCCAGACATTCATTGTGGGGAAAAAAGTGATTTTCTCGGCGCCTTAAGCATTTTGAGTAATTTGCCGATCGGTTTCAGAACGGCATGCATCACAATTTACTATTTTTTGCCAGACATTCATTCTGGAACAAAAGTGATTTTCTCGGCGACTTAAGCATTTTGAGCATTTTGCCGATTGTTTTCAGAACGGCTTGCATCACAATTAACTATTTTTTGCCAGACATTCATTGTGGGGAAAAAAGTGATTTTCTCGGCGCGTTATGCATTTTGAGTAATTTGCCGATCGGTTTCAGAGATGCTTGCATCACAATTTACTATTTTTTGCCAGATATTCATTGTGGAACCAAAGTGATTTTCCCGGCGAGTTAAGCATTTTGAGCATTTTGCCGATTGTTTTCAGAACGGCTTGCATTGAAATTAACTATTTTTTCCCTGGCATTCATTGTGGAACAAAAGTGATTTTCTCGGCGAGTTAAGCATTTTGAGCAATTTGCCGATTGGTTTCAGATCGGTTTGCATCATAATTAACTATTTTTTGCCAGACATTCATTGTTGAAAAAAACTGATTTTCTCGGCGAGTTATGCATTTTGAGTAATTTGCCGGTTGGTTTCAGAACAGCTTGCATTAAAATGTACTACTTTTTGCCAGACATTCATTGTGGCAAGAAAGTGATTTTCTCAGCGAGTTAAGCATTTTGAGTAATTTGCCGATTGGTTTCAGAACGTCGTGCATCAAAATTAACTATTGTTTGCCAGACATTCACTTGGGAAAAAAAGTGATTTTCTCGGCGAGTTAAGCATTTTGAGTAATTTGCTGATTGGTATCAGAACGTCTTGCGTCAAAATTACTATTTTTTGCCAGACCTCCATTGTGAAAAAAAACTGATTTTCTCGGCGAGTTAAGCATTTTGAGAAATTTGCCGATTGGTTTCAGAACGGCTTGCATTGAAATTAACTATTTTTTGCCAGTCATTCATTGTGGATCACAAAAGTGATTTTCTCGGCGAGTAAAGCATTTTGAGAAATTTGCCGATTGGTTTCAGAACGGCTTGGATCAAAATGAACTATTTTTTGCCAGACATTCATTGTGGGGAAAAAAGTGATTTTCTCGGCGCCTTAAGCATTTTGAGTAATTTGCCGATCGGTTTCAGAACGGCTTGCATCACAATTTACTATTTTTTGCCAGACATTCATTCTGGAACAAAAGTGATTTTCTCGACGACTTAAGCATTTTGAGCATTTTGCCGATTGTTTTCAGAACGGCTTGCATTGAAATTTACTATTTTTTGCCAGACATTCATTGTGGGAAAAAGGTGATTTTCTCGGCGCGTTATGCATTTTGAGTAATTTGCCGATCGGTTTCAGAGATGCTTGCATCACCATTTACTATTTTTTGCCAGATATTCATTGTGGAACCAAAGTGATTTTCTCGGCGAGTTAAGCATTTTGAGCATTTTGCCGATTGTTTTCAGAACGGCTTGCATTGAAATTTACTATTTTTTGCCAGACATTCATTGTGGGAAAAAGGTGATTTTCTCGGCGAGTTAAGCATTTTGAGTAATTTGCCGATTGGTTTCAGATCGGTTTGCATCACAATTAACTATTTTTTGCCAGACATTCATTGTTGAAAAAAACTGATTTTCTCGGCGAGTTATGCATTTTGAGTAATTTGCCGGTTGGTTTCAGAACAGCTTGCATTAAAATGTACTACTTTTTGCCAGACATTCATTGTGGCAAGAAAGTGATTTTCTCAGCAAGTTAAGCATTTTGAGTAATTTGCCGATTGGTTTCAGAATGTCGTGCATCAAAATTAACTATTGTTTGCCAGACATTCACTTGGGAAAACAAGTGATTTTCTCGGCGAGTTAAGCATTTTGAGTAATTTGCTGATTGGTATCAGAACGTCTTGCGTCAAAATTACTATTTTTTGCCAGACATTCATTCTGAAAAAAAACTGATTTTCTCGGCGAGTTAAACATTTTGCGTAATTTGCCGATTGGTTTCAGAACGGCTTGCATTGAAATTTACTATTTTTTGCCAGACATTCATTGTGGAACAAAAGTGATTTTCACGGCGCGTTCAACATTTTGAGCAATTTGCCGGTTGGTTTCAGAACGGCTTGCATTGAAATTTACTATTTTTTGCCAGACATTCATTGTGGCAAGAAAGTGATTTTCTCGGCGAGTTAAGCATTTTCAGTAATTTGCAGATTGGTTTCAGAACGGCTTGCATTGAAATTTACTTATTTTTGCCAGACATTCATTGAGGAACAAAAGTGCTTTTCTCGGCGAGTAATTTGCCGATGGCTTTCAGAACGTCTTGCATCAAAATTAACTATTTTCTGCCAGCCATTCATTTTGGAAAAAAAGTGTATTTCTCGGCGAGTTAAGCATTTTAAGGAATTTGCCGATTGCTGTCAGAACGGCTTGCATTGAAATTTACTATTTTTTGCCAGACTTTCATTGTGGGAAAAAGGTGATTTTCTCGGCGAGTTAAGCACTTTGAGTAATTTGCCGATTGGTTTCAGAACGGCTTGCATCACAATTAACTATTTTTTGCCAGGCGTTCATTGTGGAACAAAAGTGATTTTCTTGGCGAGTTCAGCATTTTGAGTAATTTGCCGATTGGTTTCAGAACGGCTTGCAACACAAATAACTATTTTTTGCCAGACATTCATTGTGGAACAAAAGTGATTTTCTCGGCGAGTTAAGCATTTTGAGTAATTTGCCGATGGCCTTCAGAACGGCATGCATCAAAATTAACTATTTTTTGCCAGACATTCATTGTGGAACAAAAGTGATTTTCTCGGCGAGTTAAGCATTTTGAGTAATTTGCCGATTGGTTTCAGAACGGCTTGCATCAAAATTAACTATTTTTTGCCAGACATTTATTTTTGGAAAAATGTGATTTTCTTCGGCGCGTTAAGCATTTTGAGTAATTTGCCGATTGGTTTCAGAACGGCTTGCATTGAAATTTACTTATTTTTGCCAGACATTCATTGAGGAACAAAAGTGCTTTTCTCGGCGAGTAAAGCATTTTGAGTAATTTGCCGATGGCTTTCAGAACGTCTTGCATCAAAATTAACTATTTTTTGCCAGCCATTCATTTTGGAAAAATGTGTATTTCTCGGCGAGTTAAGCATTTTAAGGAATTTGCCGATTGCTGTCAGAACGGCTTGCATTGAAATTTACTATTTTTTGCCAGACTTTCATTGTGGGAAAAAGGTGATTTTCTCGGCGAGTTAAGCATTTTGAGTAATTTGCCGATTGGTTTCAGAACGGCTTGCATCACAATTAACTATTTTTTGCCAGGCGTTCATTGTGGAACAAAAGTGATTTTCTTGGCGAGTTCAGCATTTTGAGTAATTTGCCGATTGGTTTCAGAACGGCTTGCAACACAATTAACTATTTTTTGCCAGACATTCATTGTGGAACAAAAGTGATTTTCTCGGCGAGTTAAGCATTTTGAGTAATTTGCCGATTGGTTTCAGAACGGCTTGCATCAAAATTAACTATTTTTTGCCAGACATTTATTTTTGGAAAAATGTGATTTTCTTCGGCGCGTTAAGCATTTTGAGTAATTTGCCGATTGGTTTCAGAACGGCTTGCATTGAAATTTACTTATTTTTGCCAGACATTCATTGAGGAACAAAAGTGCTTTTCTCGGCGAGTAAAGCATTTTGAGTAATTTGCCGATGGCTTTCAGAACGTCTTGCATCAAAATTAACTATTTTTTGCCAGCCATTCATTTTGGAAAAAAAGTGTATTTCTCGGCGAGTTAAGCATTTTAAGGAATTTGCCGATTGCTGTCAGAACGGCTTGCATTGAAATTTACTATTTTTTGCCAGACTTTCATTGTGGGAAAAAGGTGATTTTCTCGGCGAGTTAAGCATTTTGAGTAATTTGCCGATTGGTTTCAGAACGGCTTGCATCACAATTAACTATTTTTTGCCAGGCGTTCATTGTGGAACAAAAGTGATTTTCTTGGCGAGTTCAGCATTTTGAGTAATTTGCCGATTGGTTTCAGAACGGCTTGCAACACAATTAACTATTTTTTGCCAGACATTCATTGTGGAACAAAAGTGATTTTCTCGGCGAGTTAAGCATTTTGAGTAATTTGCCGATGGCCTTCAGAACGGCATGCATCAAAATTAACTATTTTTTGCCAGACATTCATTGTGGAACAAAAGTGATTTTCTCGGCGAGTTAAGCATTTTGAGTAATTTGCCGATTGGTTTCAGAACGGCTTGCATCAAAATTAACTATTTTTTGCCAGACATTTATTTTTGGAAAAATGTGATTTTCTTCGGCGCGTTAAGCATTTTGAGTAATTTGCCGATTGGTTTCAGAACGGCTTGCATCAAAATTAATTATTTTTTGCCAAACATTCATTTGAGAAAAAAGTTATTTTCTCGGCGCGTTAAGCATTTTGAGTAGTTTGCCGATTGCTTTCAGAACGGCTTGCATTGAAATTTACTATTTTTTGCCAGACATTCATTGTGGGAAAAAAGTAATTTTCTCGGTGAGTTAAGCATTTTGAGTAAATT
The DNA here is from genome assembly GCF_047496885.1 of Scyliorhinus torazame. NCBI lineage: Eukaryota > Metazoa > Chordata > Chondrichthyes > Carcharhiniformes > Scyliorhinidae > Scyliorhinus > Scyliorhinus torazame. The sequence goes on from NC_092725.1 coordinate 43,435,165, forward strand.
GCCGATTGGTTTCAGAACAGCTTGCATCACAATTAACTATTTTTTGCCAGACATTCATTGTGGGGAAAAAAGTGATTTTCTCGGCGCGTTAAGCATTTTGAGTAATTTGCCGATCGGTTTCAGAACGGCTTTCATCACAATTTACTATTTTTTGCCAAATATTCATTGTGGAACCAAAGTGATTTTCTCGGCGCGTTAAGAATTTTGAGTAATTTGCCGATTGCTTTCAGAACTGCTTGCATTGAAATTTACTATTTTGTGCCAGACATTCATTGTGGAACAACAGTGATTTTCACGGCGCGTTCAGCATTTTGAGCAATATGCCGGTTGGTTTCAGAACGGCTTGCATTGAAATTTACTATTTTATGCCAGACATTCATTGTGGCAAGAAAGTGATTTTCTCGGCGAGTTAAGCATTTTCAGTAATTTGCCGATTGGTTTCAGAACGGCTCGCATCACAATTAACTATTTTTTGCCAGGCGTTCATTGTGGAACAAAAGTGATTTTCTCGGCGAGTTCAGCATCTTGAGTAATTTGCCGATTGGTTTCAGAACGGCTTGCAACACAATTAACTATGTTTTGCCAGGCATTCATTGTGGAACATAAGTGATTTTCTCGGCGAGTTAAGCATTTTGAGTAGTTTGCCGATTGCTTTCAGAACGGCTTGCATTGAAATTTACTATTTTTTGCCAGACATTCATTGTGGCAAGAAAGTGATTTTCTCAGCAAGTTAAGCATTTTGAGTAATTTGCCGATTGGTTTCAGAACGTCGTGCATCAAAATTAACTATTGTTTGCCAGACATTCACTTGGGAAAAAAAGTGAGTTTCTCGGCGAGTTAAGCATTTTGAGTAATTTGCTGATTGGTATCAGAACGTCTTGCGTCAAAATTACTATTTTTTGCCAGACATTCATTGTGAAAAAAAACTGATTTTCTCGGCGAGTTAAACATTTTGCGTAATTTGCCGATTGGTTTCAGAACGGCTTGCATTGAAATTTACTATTTTTTGCCAGACATTCATTGTGGAACAAAAGTGATTTTCACGGCGCGTTCAACATTTTGAGCAATTTGCCGGTTGGTTTCAGAACGGCTTGCATTGAAATTTACTATTTTTTGCCAGACATTCATTGTGGCAAGAAAGTGATTTTCTCGGCGAGTTAAGCATTTTCAGTAATTTGCAGATTGGTTTCAGAACGGCTTGCATTGAAATTTACTTATTTTTGCCAGACATTCATTGAGGAACAAAAGTGCTTTTCTCGGCGAGTAATTTGCCGATGGCTTTCAGAACGTCTTGCATCAAAATTAACTATTTTTTGCCAGCCATTCATTTTGGAAAAAAAGTGTATTTCTCGGCGAGTTAAGCATTTTAAGGAATTTGCCGATTGCTGTCAGAACGGCTTGCATTGAAATTTACTATTTTTTGCCAGACTTTCATTGTGGGAAAAAGGTGATTTTCTCGGCGAGTTAAGCACTTTGAGTAATTTGCCGATTGGTTTCAGAACGGCTTGCATCACAATTAACTATTTTTTGCCAGGCGTTCATTGTGGAACAAAAGTGATTTTCTTGGCGAGTTCAGCATTTTGAGTAATTTGCCGATTGGTTTCAGAACGGCTTGCAACACAAATAACTATTTTTTGCCAGACATTCATTGTGGAACAAAAGTGATTTTCTCGGCGAGTTAAGCATTTTGAGTAATTTGCCGATGGCCTTCAGAACGGCATGCATCAAAATTAACTATTTTTTGCCAGACATTCATTGTGGAACAAAAGTGATTTTCTCGGCGAGTTAAGCATTTTGAGTAATTTGCCGATTGGTTTCAGAACGGCTTGCATCAAAATTAACTATTTTTTGCCAGACATTTATTTTTGGAAAAATGTGATTTTCTTCGGCGCGTTAAGCATTTTGAGTAATTTGCCGATTGGTTTCAGAACGGCTTGCATTGAAATTTACTTATTTTTGCCAGACATTCATTGAGGAACAAAAGTGCTTTTCTCGGCGAGTAAAGCATTTTGAGTAATTTGCCGATGGCTTTCAGAACGTCTTGCATCAAAATTAACTATTTTTTGCCAGCCATTCATTTTGGAAAAATGTGTATTTCTCGGCGAGTTAAGCATTTTAAGGAATTTGCCGATTGCTGTCAGAACGGCTTGCATTGAAATTTACTATTTTTTGCCAGACTTTCATTGTGGGAAAAAGGTGATTTTCTCGGCGAGTTAAGCATTTTGAGTAATTTGCCGATTGGTTTCAGAACGGCTTGCATCACAATTAACTATTTTTTGCCAGGCGTTCATTGTGGAACAAAAGTGATTTTCTTGGCGAGTTCAGCATTTTGAGTAATTTGCCGATTGGTTTCAGAACGGCTTGCAACACAATTAACTATTTTTTGCCAGACATTCATTGTGGAACAAAAGTGATTTTCTCGGCGAGTTAAGCATTTTGAGTAATTTGCCGATTGGTTTCAGAACGGCTTGCATCAAAATTAACTATTTTTTGCCAGACATTTATTTTTGGAAAAATGTGATTTTCTTCGGCGCGTTAAGCATTTTGAGTAATTTGCCGATTGGTTTCAGAACGGCTTGCATTGAAATTTACTTATTTTTGCCAGACATTCATTGAGGAACAAAAGTGCTTTTCTCGGCGAGTAAAGCATTTTGAGTAATTTGCCGATGGCTTTCAGAACGTCTTGCATCAAAATTAACTATTTTTTGCCAGCCATTCATTTTGGAAAAAAAGTGTATTTCTCGGCGAGTTAAGCATTTTAAGGAATTTGCCGATTGCTGTCAGAACGGCTTGCATTGAAATTTACTATTTTTTGCCAGACTTTCATTGTGGGAAAAAGGTGATTTTCTCGGCGAGTTAAGCATTTTGAGTAATTTGCCGATTGGTTTCAGAACGGCTTGCATCACAATTAACTATTTTTTGCCAGGCGTTCATTGTGGAACAAAAGTGATTTTCTTGGCGAGTTCAGCATTTTGAGTAATTTGCCGATTGGTTTCAGAACGGCTTGCAACACAATTAACTATTTTTTGCCAGACATTCATTGTGGAACAAAAGTGATTTTCTCGGCGAGTTAAGCATTTTGAGTAATTTGCCGATGGCCTTCAGAACGGCATGCATCAAAATTAACTATTTTTTGCCAGACATTCATTGTGGAACAAAAGTGATTTTCTCGGCGAGTTAAGCATTTTGAGTAATTTGCCGATTGGTTTCAGAACGGCTTGCATCAAAATTAACTATTTTTTGCCAGACATTTATTTTTGGAAAAATGTGATTTTCTTCGGCGCGTTAAGCATTTTGAGTAATTTGCCGATTGGTTTCAGAACGGCTTGCATCAAAATTAATTATTTTTTGCCAAACATTCATTTGAGAAAAAAGTTATTTTCTCGGCGCGTTAAGCATTTTGAGTAGTTTGCCGATTGCTTTCAGAACGGCTTGCATTGAAATTTACTATTTTTTGCCAGACATTCATTGTGGGAAAAAAGTAATTTTCTCGGTGAGTTAAGCATTTTGAGTAAATTGCCGATTGGTTTCAGAACAGCTTGCATCACAATTAACTATTTTTTGCCAGACATTCATTGTGGGGAAAAAAGTGATTTTCTCGGCGCGTTAAGCATTTTGAGTAATTTGCCGATCGGTTTCAGAACGGCTTTCATCACAATTTACTATTTTTTGCCAAATATTCATTGTGGAACCAAAGTGATTTTCTCGGCGCGTTAAGAATTTTGAGTAATTTGCCGATTGCTTTCAGAACTGCTTGCATTGAAATTTACTATTTTGTGCCAGACATTCATTGTGGAACAACAGTGATTTTCACGGCGCGTTCAGCATTTTGAGCAATATGCCGGTTGGTTTCAGAACGGCTTGCATTGAAATTTACTATTTTATGCCAGACATTCATTGTGGCAAGAAAGTGATTTTCTCGGCGAGTTAAGCATTTTCAGTAATTTGCCGATTGGTTTCAGAACGGCTCGCATCACAATTAACTATTTTTTGCCAGGCGTTCATTGTGGAACAAAAGTGATTTTCTCGGCGAGTTCAGCATCTTGATTAATTTGCCGATTGGTTTCAGAACGGCTTGCAACACAATTAACTATGTTTTGCCAGGCATTCATTGTGGAACATAAGTGATTTTCTCGGCGAGTTAAGCATTTTGAGTAGTTTGCCGATTGCTTTCAGAACGGCTTGCATTGAAATTTACTATTTTTTGCCAGACATTCATTGTGGCAAGAAAGTGATTTTCTCAGCAAGTTAAGCATTTTGAGTAATTTGCCGATTGGTTTCAGAACGTCGTGCATCAAAATTAACTATTGTTTGCCAGACATTCACTTGGGAAAAAAAGTGAGTTTCTCGGCGAGTTAAGCATTTTGAGTAATTTGCTGATTGGTATCAGAACGTCTTGCGTCAAAATTACTATTTTTTGCCAGACATTCATTGTGAAAAAAAACTGATTTTCTCGGCGAGTTAAGCATTTTGAGTAATTTGCCGATTGGTTTCAGAACGGCTTGCATCAAAATTAACTATTTTTTGCCAGACATTTATTTTTGGAAAAATGTGATTTTCTTCGGCGCGTTAAGCATTTTGAGTAATTTGCCGATTGGTTTCAGAACGGCTTGCATCAAAATTAATTATTTTTTGCCAAACATTCATTTGAGAAAAAAGTTATTTTCTCGGCGCGTTAAGCATTTTGAGTAGTTTGCCGATTGCTTTCAGAACGGCTTGCATTGAAATTTACTATTTTTTGCCAGACATTCATTGTGGGAAAAAAGTAATTTTCTCGGTGAGTTAAGCATTTTGAGTAAATTGCCGATTGGTTTCAGAACAGCTTGCATCACAATTAACTATTTTTTGCCAGACATTCATTGTGGGGAAAAAAGTGATTTTCTCGGCGCGTTAAGCATTTTGAGTAATTTGCCGATCGGTTTCAGAACGGCTTTCATCACAATTTACTATTTTTTGCCAAATATTCATTGTGGAACCAAAGTGATTTTCTCGGCGCGTTAAGAATTTTGAGTAATTTGCCGATTGCTTTCAGAACTGCTTGCATTGAAATTTACTATTTTGTGCCAGACATTCATTGTGGAACAACAGTGATTTTCACGGCGCGTTCAGCATTTTGAGCAATATGCCGGTTGGTTTCAGAACGGCTTGCATTGAAATTTACTATTTTATGCCAGACATTCATTGTGGCAAGAAAGTGATTTTCTCGGCGAGTTAAGCATTTTCAGTAATTTGCCGATTGGTTTCAGAACGGCTCGCATCACAATTAACTATTTTTTGCCAGGCGTTCATTGTGGAACAAAAGTGATTTTCTCGGCGAGTTCAGCATCTTGATTAATTTGCCGATTGGTTTCAGAACGGCTTGCAACACAATTAACTATGTTTTGCCAGGCATTCATTGTGGAACATAAGTGATTTTCTCGGCGAGTTAAGCATTTTGAGTAGTTTGCCGATTGCTTTCAGAACGGCTTGCATTGAAATTTACTATTTTTTGCCAGACATTCATTGTGGCAAGAAAGTGATTTTCTCAGCAAGTTAAGCATTTTGAGTAATTTGCCGATTGGTTTCAGAACGTCGTGCATCAAAATTAACTATTGTTTGCCAGACATTCACTTGGGAAAAAAAGTGAGTTTCTCGGCGAGTTAAGCATTTTGAGTAATTTGCTGATTGGTATCAGAACGTCTTGCGTCAAAATTACTATTTTTTGCCAGACATTCATTGTGAAAAAAAACTGATTTTCTCGGCGAGTTAAACATTTTGCGTAATTTGCCGATTGGTTTCAGAACGGCTTGCATTGAAATTAACTATTTTTTGCCAGACATTCATTGTGGAGCAAAAGTGATTTTCTCGGCGAGTTAAGCATTTTGAGTAATTTGCCGATGGCCTTCAGAACGGCTTGCATCAAAATTAACTATTTTTTGCCAGACATTTATTTTTGGAAAAATGTGATTTTTTTCGGCGCGTTAAGCATTTGGAGTAATTTGCCGATTGGTTTCAGAACGGCTTGCATCAAAATTAATTATTTTTTGCCAAACATTCATTTGGGAAAAAAGTTATTTTCTCGGCGCGTTTAACATTTTGAGTAATTTGCCGATTGCTTTTAGAACTGCTTGCATTGAAATTTACTATTTTTTGCCAGACATTCATTGTGGGAAAAACGTGATTTTCTCGGCGAGTTAAGCATTTTGAGTAATTCGTTGATCGCTTTCAGAACGGCTTGCATCACAATTAACTATTTTTTGCCAGGCGTTCATTGTGGAACAAAAGTGATTTTCTCGGCGAGTTCAGCATTTTGAGTAATTTGCCGATTGGTTTCAGAACGGCTTGCATTGAAATTTACTATATTTTGCCAGACATTCATTGAGGAACAAAAGTGCTTTTCCCGGCGAGTTAAGCAGTTTGAGGCATTTGCCGATGGCTTTCAGAACGTCTTGTATCAAAATTAACTATTTTTTGCCAGCCATTCATTTTGGAAAAAAAGTGTATTTCTCGGCGAGTTAAGCATATTGAGTACTTTGCCGATTGCTTTCAGAACGGCTTGCATTGAAATTTACTATTTTTTGCCAGACATTCATTGTGGCAAGAAAGTGATTTTCTCGGCGAGTTAAGCATTTTCATTAATTTGCAGATTGGTTTCAGAACGGCTTGCATTGAAATTTACTATTTTTTGCCAGACATTCATTGTGGGAAAAAAGTAATTTTCTCGGCGAGTTAAGCATTTTGAGCAATTTGCCGATTGGTTTCAGATCGGTTTGCATCACAATGAACTATTTTTTGCCAGAAATTCATTGCTGAAAAAAACTGATTTTCTCGGCGAGTTATGCATTTTGAGTAATTTGCCGGTTGGTTTCAGAACAGCTTGCATTAATATGTACTACTTTTTGCCAGACATTCATTGTGGCAAGAAAGTGATTTTCTCAGCGAGTTAAGCATTTTGAGTAATTTGCCGATTGGTTTCAGAACGTCGTGCATCAAAATTAACTATTGTTTGCCAGACATTCACTTGGGAAAAAAAGTGATTTTCTCGGCGAGTTAAGCATTTTGAGTAATTTGCTGATTGGTATCAGAACGTCTTGCGTTAAAATTCCTATTTTTTGCCAGACATTCATTGTGAAAAAAAACTGATTTTCTCGGCGAGTTAAACATTTTGCGTAATTTGCCGATTGGTTTCAGAACGGCTTGCATTGAAATTAACTATTTTTTGCCAGACATTCATTGTGGAACAAAAGCGATTTTCTCGGCGAGTTAAGCATTTTGAGTAATTTGCCGATGGCCTTCAGAACGGCTTGCATCAAAATTAACTATTTTTTGCCAGACATTTATTTTTGGAAAAATGTGATTTTTTCGGCGCGTTAAGCATTTTGAGTAATTTGCCGATTGGTTTCAGAACGGCTTGCATCAAAATTAATTATTTTTGCCAAACATTCATTTGGGAAAAAAGTTATTTTCTCGGCGCGTTAAGCATTTTGAGTAATTTGCCGATTGCTTTCAGAACTGCTTGCATTTAAATTTACTATTTTTTGCCAGACATTCATTGTGGAACAAAAGTGATTTTCACGGCGCGTTCAGCATTTTGAGCAATTTGCCGGTTGGTTTCCGAACGGCTTGCATTGAAATTTACTATTTTTTGCCAGACATTCATTGTGGCAAGAAAGTGATTTTCTCGGCGAGTTAAGCATTTTCAGTAATTTGCAGATTCGTTTCGGAACGGCTTGCATTGAAATTTACTATTTTTTGCCAGACATTCATTGAGGAACAAAAGTGCTTTTCTCGGCGATTTAAGCATTTTGAGTAATTTGCCGATGGCTTTCAGAACGTCTTGCATCAAAATTAACTATTTTTTGCCAGCCATTCATTTTGGAAAAGAAGTGTATTTCTCGGCGAGTTAAGCATTTTGAGTAATTTGCCGATTGCTTTCAGAACGGCTTGCAACACAATTAACTATTTTTTGCCAGACATTCATTGTGGAACATAAGTGATTTTCTAGGCGAGTTAAGCATTTTGAGTAGTTTGCCGATTGCTTTCAGAACGGCTTGCATTGAAATTTACTATTTTTTGCCAGACATTCATTGTGGGGAAAAAAGTAATTTTCTCGGCGAGTTCAGCATTTTGAGTAAATTGCCGATTGGTTTCAGAACGGCTTGCATCACAATTAACTATTTTTTGCCAGACATTCATTGTGGGGAACAAAAGTGATTTTCTCGGCGCGTTAAGCATTTTGAGTAATTTGCCGATCGGTTTCAGAACGGCTTGCATTGAAATTTACTATTTTTTTGCCAGACATTCATTGTGGAACAAAAGTAATTTTCTCGGCGTGTTAGGCATTTTGAGTAATTTGCCGATTGGTTTCAGAACGGCTTGCATCACAATTTACTATTTTTTGCCAGATATTCATTGTGGAACCAAAGTGATTTTCTCGGCGAGTTAAGCATTTTGAGCATTTTGCCGATTGTTTTCAGAACGGCTTGCATTGAAATTTACTATTTTTTGCCAGACATTCATTGTGGGAAAAAGCTGATTTTCTCGGCGAGTTAAGCATTTTGAGTAATTTGCCGATTGGTTTCAGAACGGCTTGCATCACAATTAACTATTTTTTGCCTGGCATTCATTGTGGAACAAAAGTGATTTTCTCGGCGAGTTATGCATTTTGAGTAATTTGCCGGTTGGTTTCAGAACAGCTTGCATTAAAATGTACTACTTTTTGCCAGACATTCATTGTGGCAAGAAAGTGATTTTCTCAGCAAGTTAAGCATTTTGAGTAATTTGCCGATTGGTTTCAGAACGTCGTGCATCAAAATCAACTATTGTTTGCCAGACATTCACTTGGGAAAAAAAGTGATTTTCTCGGCGAGTTAAGCATTTTGAGTAATTTGCTGATTGGTATCAGAACGTCTTGCGTCAAAATTACTATTTTTTGCCAGACATTCATTGTGAAAAAAAACTGATTTTCTCGGCGAGTTAAACATTTTGCGTAATTTGCCGATTGGTTTCAGAAAGGCTTGCATTGAAATTAACTATTTTTGCCAGACATTCATTGTGGAACAAAAGTGATTTTCTCGGCGAGTTAAGCATTTTGAGTAATTTGCCGATGGCCTTCAGAACGGCTTGCATCAAAATTAACTATTTTTTGCCAGACATTTATTTTTGGAAAAATGTGATTTTTTTCGGCGCGTTGAGCAGTTGGAGTAATTTGCCGATTGGTTTCAGAACGGCTTGGATCAAAATTAATTATTTTTTGCCAAACATTCATTTGGGAAAAAAGTTATTTTCTCGGCGCGTTAAGCATTTTCAGTAATTTGCCGATTGCTTTCAGAACTGCTTGCATTGAAATTTACTATTTTTTGCCAGACATTCATTGTGGAACAACAGTGATTTTCTCGGCGAGTTATGCATTTTGAGTAATTTGCCGGTTGGTTTCAGAACAGCTTGCATTAAAATGTACTACTTTTTGCCAGACATTCATTGATGCAAGAAAGTGATTTTCTCATTAAGTTAAGCATTTTGAGTAATTTGCCGATTGGTTTCAGAACGTCGTGCATCAAAATTAACTATTGTTTGCCAGACATTTACTTGGGAAAAAAAGTGATTTTCTCGGCGAGTTAAGCATTTTGAGTAATTTGCTGATTGGTATCAGAACGTCTTGCGTCAAAATTACTATTTTTTGCCAGACATTCATTGTGGCAAGAAAGTGATTTTCTCGGCGAGTTAAGCATTTTCAGTAATTTGCAGATTGGTTTCGGAACGGCTTGCATTGAAATTAACTATTTTTTGCCAGCCATTCATTGAGGAACAAAAGTGCTTTTCTCGGCGATTTAAGCATTTTGAGTAATTTGCCGATGGCTTTCAGAACGGCTTGCAACACAATTAACTATTTTTTGCCAGGCATTCATTGTGGAACATAAGTGATTTTCTAGGCGAGTTAAGCATTTTGAGTAGTTTGCCGATTGCTTTCAGAACGGCTTGCATTGAAATTTACTATTTTTTGTCAGACATTCATTGTGGGGAAAAAAGTAATTTTCTCGGCGCGTTAAGCATTTTGAGTAATTTGCCGATCGGTTTCAGAACCGCTTGCATTGAAATTTACTATTTTTTGCCAGACATTCATTGTGGAACCAAAGTGATTTTCTCGGCGAGTTAAGCATTTTGAGCATTTTGCCGATTGTTTTCAGAATGGCTTGCATTGAAATTTACTATTTTTTGCCAGACATTCATTGTGGGAAAAAGCTGATTTTCTCGGCGAGTTAAGCATTTTGAGTAATTTGCCGATTGGTTTCAGAACGGCTTGCATCACAATTAACTATTTTTTGCCTGGCATTCATTGTGGAACAAAAGTGATTTTCTCGGCGAGTTATGCATTTTGAGTAATTTGCCGGTTGGTTTCAGAACAGCTTGCATTAAAATGTACTACTTTTTGCCAGACATTCATTGTGGCAAGAAAGTGATTTTCTCAGCAAGTTTAGCATTTTGAGTAATTTGCCGATTGGTTTCAGAACGTCGTGCATCAAAATTAACTATTGTTTGCCAGACATTCACTTGGGAAAAAAAGTGATTTTCTCGGCGAGTTAAGCATTTTGAGTAATTTGCTGATTGGTATCAGAACGTCTTGCGTCAAAATTACTATTTTTTGCCAGACATTCATTGTGAAAAAAAACTGATTTTCTCGGCGAGTTAAACATTTTGCGTAATTTGCCGATTGGTTTCAGAAAGACTTGCATTGAAATTAACTATTTTTGCCAGACATTCATTGTGGAACAAAAGTGATTTTCTCGGCGAGTTAAGCATTTTGAGTAATTTGCCGATGGCCTTCAGAACGGCTTGCATCAAAATTAACTATTTTTTGCCAGACATTTATTTTTGGAAAAATGTGATTTTTTTCGGCGCGTTAAGCAGTTGGAGTAATTTGCCGATTGGTTTCAGAACGGCTTGCATCAAAATTAATTATTTTTTGCCAAACATTCATTTGGGAAAAAAGTTATTTTCTCGGCGCGTTAAGCATTTTGAGTAATTTGCCGATTGCTTTCAGAACTGCTTGCATTGAAATTTACTATTTTTTGCCAGACATTCATTGTGGAACAATAGTGATTTTCACGGCGCGTTCAGCATTTTGAGCAATTTGCCGGTTGGTTTCAGAACGGCTTGCATTGAAATTTACTATTTTTTGCCAGACATTCATTGTGGCAAGAAAGTGATTTTCTCGGCGAGTTAAGCATTTTCAGTAATTTGCAGATTGGTTTCAGAACGGCTTGCATTGAAATTTACTATTTTTTGCCAGACATTCATTGTGGGAAAAAGCTGATTTTCTCGGCGAGTTAAGCATTTTGAGTAATTTGCCGATTGGTTTCAGAACGGCTTGCATCACAATTAACTATTTTTTGCCTGGCATTCATTGTGGAACAAAAGTGATTTTCTCGGCGAGTTATGCATTTTGAGTAATTTGCCGGTTGGTTTCAGAACAGCTTGCATTAAAATGTACTACTTTTTGCCAGACATTCATTGTGGCAAGAAAGTGATTTTCTCAGCAAGTTTAGCATTTTGAGTAATTTGCCGATTGGTTTCAGAACGTCGTGCATCAAAATTAACTATTGTTTGCCAGACATTCACTTGGGAAAAAAAGTGATTTTCTCGGCGAGTTAAGCATTTTGAGTAATTTGCTGATTGGTATCAGAACGTCTTGCGTCAAAATTACTATTTTTTGCCAGACATTCATTGTGAAAAAAAACTGATTTTCTCGGCGAGTTAAACATTTTGCGTAATTTGCCGATTGGTTTCAGAAAGACTTGCATTGAAATTAACTATTTTTGCCAGACATTCATTGTGGAACAAAAGTGATTTTCTCGGCGAGTTAAGCATTTTGAGTAATTTGCCGATGGCCTTCAGAACGGCTTGCATCAAAATTAACTATTTTTTGCCAGACATTTATTTTTGGAAAAATGTGATTTTTTTCGGCGCGTTAAGCAGTTGGAGTAATTTGCCGATTGGTTTCAGAACGGCTTGCATCACAATTAACTATTTTTTGCCAGACATTCATTGTGGGGAACAAAAGTGATTTTCTCGGCGCGTTAAGCATTTTGAGTAATTTGCCGATCGGTTTCAGAACGGCTTGCATTGAAATTTACTATTTTTTTGCCAGACATTCATTGTGGAACAAAAGTAATTTTCTCGGCGTGTTAGGCATTTTGAGTAATTTGCCGATTGGTTTCAGAACGGCTTGCATCACAATTTACTATTTTTTGCCAGATATTCATTGTGGAACCAAAGTGATTTTCTCGGCGAGTTAAGCATTTTGAGCATTTTGCCGATTGTTTTCAGAACGGCTTGCATTGAAATTTACTATTTTTTGCCAGACATTCATTGTGGGAAAAAGCTGATTTTCTCGGCGAGTTAAGCATTTTGAGTAATTTGCCGATTGGTTTCAGAACGGCTTGCATCACAATTAACTATTTTTTGCCTGGCATTCATTGTGGAACAAAAGTGATTTTCTCGGCGAGTTATGCATTTTGAGTAATTTGCCGGTTGGTTTCAGAACAGCTTGCATTAAAATGTACTACTTTTTGCCAGACATTCATTGTGGCAAGAAAGTGATTTTCTCAGCAAGTTAAGCATTTTGAGTAATTTGCCGATTGGTTTCAGAACGTCGTGCATCAAAATCAACTATTGTTTGCCAGACATTCACTTGGGAAAAAAAGTGATTTTCTCGGCGAGTTAAGCATTTTGAGTAATTTGCTGATTGGTATCAGAACGTCTTGCGTCAAAATTACTATTTTTTGCCAGACATTCATTGTGAAAAAAAACTGATTTTCTCGGCGAGTTAAACATTTTGCGTAATTTGCCGATTGGTTTCAGAAAGGCTTGCATTGAAATTAACTATTTTTGCCAGACATTCATTGTGGAACAAAAGTGATTTTCTCGGCGAGTTAAGCATTTTGAGTAATTTGCCGATGGCCTTCAGAACGGCTTGCATCAAAATTAACTATTTTTTGCCAGACATTTATTTTTGGAAAAATGTGATTTTTTTCGGCGCGTTGAGCAGTTGGAGTAATTTGCCGATTGGTTTCAGAACGGCTTGCATCAAAATTAATTATTTTTTGCCAAACATTCATTTGGGAAAAAAGTTATTTTCTCGGCGCGTTAAGCATTTTCAGTAATTTGCCGATTGCTTTCAGAACTGCTTGCATTGAAATTTACTATTTTTTGCCAGACATTCATTGTGGAACAACAGTGATTTTCACGGCGCGTTCAGCATTTTGAGCAATTTGCCGGTTGGTTTCCGAACGGCTTGCATTGAAATTTACTATTTTTTGCCAGACATTCATTGTGGCAAGAAAGTGATTTTCTCGGCGAGTTAAGCATTTTCAGTAATTTGCAGATTGGTTTCGGAACGGCTTGCATTGAAATTTACTATTTTTTGCCAGACATTCATTGAGGAACAAAAGTGCTTTTCTCGGCGATTTAAGCATTTTGAGTAATTTGCCGATGGCTTTCAGAACGTCTTGCATCAAAATTAACTATTTTTTGCCAGCCATTCATTTTGGAAAAAAAGTGTATTTCTCGGCGAGTTAAGCATTTTGAGTAATTTACCGATTGCTTTCAGAACGGCTTGCAACACAATTAACTATTTTTGCCAGGCATTCAATGTGGAACATAAGTGATTTTCTAGGCGAGTTAAGAATTTTGAGTAGTTTGCCGATTGCTTTCAGAACGGCTTGCATTGAAATTTACTATTTTTTGCCAGACATTCATTGTGGGGAAAAAAGTAATTTTCTCGGCGAGTTCAGCATTTTGAGTAAATTGCCGATTGGTTTCAGAACGGCTTGCATCACAATTAACTATTTTTTGCCAGACATTCATTGTGGGGAACAAAAGTGATTTCCTCGGCGCGTTAAGCATTTTGAGTAATTTGCCGATCGGTTTCAGAACGGCTTGCATTGAAATTTACTATTTCTTTTGCCAGACATTCATTGTGGAACAAAAGTAATTTTCTCGGCGTGTTAGGCATTTTGAGTAATTTGCCGATTGGTTTCAGAACGGCTTGCATCACAATTTACTATTTTTTGCCAGATATTCATTGTGGAACCAAAGTGATTTTCTCGGCGAGTTAAGCATTTTGAGCATTTTGCCGATTGTTTTCAGAACGGCTTGCATTGAAATTTACTATTTTTTGCCAGACATTCATTGTGGGAAAAAGCTGATTTTCTCGGCGAGTTAAGCATTTTGAGTAATTTGCCGATTGGTTTCAGAACGGCTTGCATCACAATTAACTATTTTTTGCCTGGCATTCATTGTGGAACAAAAGTGATTTTCTCGGCGAGTTATGCATTTTGAGTAATTTGCCGGTTGGTTTCAGAACAGCTTGCATTAAAATGTACTACTTTTTGCCAGACATTCATTGATGCAAGAAAGTGATTTTCTCATTAAGTTAAGCATTTTGAGTAATTTGCCGATTGGTTTCAGAACGTCGTGCATCAAAATTAACTATTGTTTGCCAGACATTCACTTGGGAAAAAAAGTGATTTTCTCGGCGAGTTAAGCATTTTGAGTAATTTGCTGATTGGTATCAGAACGTCTTGCGTCAAAATTACTATTTTTTGCCAGACATTCATTGTGGCAAGAAAGTGATTTTCTCGGCGAGTTAAGCATTTTCAGTAATTTGCAGATTGGTTTCAGAACGGCTTGCATTGAAATTTACTTATTTTTGCCAGACATTCATTGAGGAACAAAAGTGCTTTTCTCGGCGAGTAAAGCATTTTGAGTAATTTGCCGATGGCTTTCAGAACGTCTTGCATTAAAATTAACTATTTTTTGCCAGCCATTCATTTTGGAAAAAAAGTGTATTTCTCGGCGAGTTAAGCATTTTAAGGAATTTGCCGATTGCTGTAAGAACGGCTTGCATTGAAATTTACTATTTTTTGCCAGACTTTCATTGTGGGAAAAAGGTGATTTTCTCGGCGAGTTAAGCATTTTGAGTAATTTGCCGATTGGTTTCAGAACGGCTTGCATCACAATTAACTATTTTTTGCCAGGCGTTCATTGTGGAACAAAAGTGATTTTCTTGGCGAGTTCAGCATTTTGAGTAATTTGCCGATTGGTTTCAGAACGGCTTGCAACACAATTAACTATTTTTTGCCAGACATTCATTGTGGAACAAAAGTGATTTTCTCGGCGAGTTAAGCATTTTGAGTAATTTGCCGATGGCCTTCAGAACGGCATGCATCAAAATTAACTATTTATTGCCAGACATTCATTGTGGAACAAAAGTGATTTTCTCGGCGAGTTGAGCATTTTGAGTAATTTGCCGATTGGTTTCAGAACGGCTTGCATCAAAATTAACTATTTTTTGCCAGACATTTATTTTTGGAAAAATGTGATTTTCTTCGGCGCGTTAAGCATTTTGAGTAATTTGCCGATTGGTTTCAGAACGGCTTGCATTGAAATTTTCTTATTTTTGCCAGACATTCATTGAGGAACAAAAGTGCTTTTCTCGGCGAGTAAAGCATTTTGAGTAATTTGCCGATGGCTTTCAGAACGTCTTGCATCAAAATTAACTATTTTTTGCCAGCCATTCATTTTGGAAAAAAAGTGTATTTCTCGGCGAGTTAAGCATTTTAAGGAATTTGCCGATTGCTGTCAGAACGGCTTGCATTGAAATTAACTATTTTTTGCCAGCCATTCATTGAGGAACAAAAGTGCTTTTCTCGGCGATTTAAGCATTTTGAGTAATTTGCCGATGGCTTTCAGAACGGCTTGCAACACAATTAACTATTTTTTGCCAGGCATTCATTGTGGAACATAAGTGATTTTCTAGGCGAGTTAAGCATTTTGAGTAGTTTGCCGATTGGTTTCAGAACGGCTTGCATCACAATTAACTATTTTTTGCCTGGCATTCATTGTGGAACAAAAGTGATTTTCTCGGCGAGTTATGCATTTTGAGTAATTTGCCGGTTGGTTTCAGAACAGCTTGCATTAAAATGTACTACTTTTTGCCAGACATTCATTGATGCAAGAAAGTGATTTTCTCATTAAGTTAAGCATTTTGAGTAATTTGCCGATTGGTTTCAGAACGTCGTGCATCAAAATTAACTATTGTTTGCCAGACATTTACTTGGGAAAAAAAGTGATTTTCTCGGCGAGTTAAGCATTTTGAGTAATTTGCTGATTGGTATCAGAACGTCTTGCGTCAAAATTACTATTTTTTGCCAGACATTCATTGTGGCAAGAAAGTGATTTTCTCGGCGAGTTAAGCATTTTCAGTAATTTGCAGATTGGTTTCGGAACGGCTTGCATTGAAATTAACTATTTTTTGCCAGCCATTCATTGAGGAACAAAAGTGCTTTTCTCGGCGATTTAAGCATTTTGAGTAATTTGCCGATGGCTTTCAGAACGGCTTGCAACACAATTAACTATTTTTTGCCAGGCATTCATTGTGGAACATAAGTGATTTTCTAGGCGAGTTAAGCATTTTGAGTAGTTTGCCGATTGCTTTCAGAACGGCTTGCATTGAAATTTACTATTTTTTGTCAGACATTCATTGTGGGGAAAAAAGTAATTTTCTCGGCGCGTTAAGCATTTTGAGTAATTTGCCGATCGGTTTCAGAACGGCTTGCATTGAAATTTACTATTTTTTGCCAGACATTCATTGTGGAACCAAAGTGATTTTCTCGGCGAGTTAAGCATTTTGAGCATTTTGCCGATTGTTTTCAGAATGGCTTGCATTGAAATTTACTATTTTTTGCCAGACATTCATTGTGGGAAAAAGCTGATTTTCTCGGCGAGTTAAGCATTTTGAGTAATTTGCCGATTGGTTTCAGAACGGCTTGCATCACAATTAACTATTTTTTGCCTGGCATTCATTGTGGAACAAAAGTGATTTTCTCGGCGAGTTATGCATTTTGAGTAATTTGCCGGTTGGTTTCAGAACAGCTTGCATTAAAATGTACTACTTTTTGCCAGACATTCATTGTGGCAAGAAAGTGATTTTCTCAGCAAGTTTAGCATTTTGAGTAATTTGCCGATTGGTTTCAGAACGTCGTGCATCAAAATTAACTATTGTTTGCCAGACATTCACTTGGGAAAAAAAGTGATTTTCTCGGCGAGTTAAGCATTTTGAGTAATTTGCTGATTGGTATCAGAACGTCTTGCGTCAAAATTACTATTTTTTGCCAGACATTCATTGTGAAAAAAAACTGATTTTCTCGGCGAGTTAAACATTTTGCGTAATTTGCCGATTGGTTTCAGAAAGACTTGCATTGAAATTAACTATTTTTGCCAGACATTCATTGTGGAACAAAAGTGATTTTCTCGGCGAGTTAAGCATTTTGAGTAATTTGCCGATGGCCTTCAGAACGGCTTGCATCCAAATTAACTATTTTTTGCCAGACATTTATTTTTGGAAAAATGTGATTTTTTTCGGCGCGTTAAGCAGTTGGAGTAATTTGCCGATTGGTTTCAGAACGGCTTGCATCAAAATTAATTATTTTTTGCCAAACATTCATTTGGGAAAAAAGTTATTTTCTCGGCGCGTTAAGCATTTTGAGTAATTTGCCGATTGCTTTCAGAACTGCTTGCATTGAAATTTACTATTTTTTGCCAGACATTCATTGTGGAACAATAGTGATTTTCACGGCGCGTTCAGCATTTTGAGCAATTTGCCGGTTGGTTTCAGAACGGCTTGCATTGAAATTTACTATTTTTTGCCAGACATTCATTGTGGCAAGAAAGTGATTTTCTCGGCGAGTTAAGCATTTTCAGTAATTTGCAGATTGGTTTCAGAACGGCTTGCATTGAAATTTACTATTTTTTGCCAGACATTCATTGTGGGAAAAAGCTGATTTTCTCGGCGAGTTAAGCATTTTGAGTAATTTGCCGATTGGTTTCAGAACGGCTTGCATCACAATTAACTATTTTTTGCCTGGCATTCATTGTGGAACAAAAGTGATTTTCTCGGCGAGTTATGCATTTTGAGTAATTTGCCGGTTGGTTTCAGAACAGCTTGCATTAAAATGTACTACTTTTTGCCAGACATTCATTGTGGCAAGAAAGTGATTTTCTCAGCAAGTTTAGCATTTTGAGTAATTTGCCGATTGGTTTCAGAACGTCGTGCATCAAAATTAACTATTGTTTGCCAGACATTCACTTGGGAAAAAAAGTGATTTTCTCGGCGAGTTAAGCATTTTGAGTAATTTGCTGATTGGTATCAGAACGTCTTGCGTCAAAATTACTATTTTTTGCCAGACATTCATTGTGAAAAAAAACTGATTTTCTCGGCGAGTTAAACATTTTGCGTAATTTGCCGATTGGTTTCAGAAAGACTTGCATTGAAATTAACTATTTTTGCCAGACATTCATTGTGGAACAAAAGTGATTTTCTCGGCGAGTTAAGCATTTTGAGTAATTTGCCGATGGCCTTCAGAACGGCTTGCATCAAAATTAACTATTTTTTGCCAGACATTTATTTTTGGAAAAATGTGATTTTTTTCGGCGCGTTAAGCAGTTGGAGTAATTTGCCGATTGGTTTCAGAACGGCTTGCATCAAAATTAATTATTTTTTGCCAAACATTCATTTGGGAAAAAAGTTATTTTCTCGGCGCGTTAAGCATTTTGAGTAATTTGCCGATTGCTTTCAGAACTGCTTGCATTGAAATTTACTATTTTTTGCTAGACATTCATTGTGGAACAATAGTGATTTTCACGGCGCGTTCAGCATTTTGAGCAATTTGCCGGTTGGTTTCAGAACGGCTTGCATTGAAATTTACTATTTTTTGCCAGACATTCATTGTGGCAAGAAAGTGATTTTCTCGGCGAGTTAAGCATTTTCAGTAATTTGCAGATTGGTTTCAGAACGGCTTGCATTGAAATTTACTATTTTTTGCCAGACATTCATTGTGGGAAAAAGCTGATTTTCTCGGCGAGTTAAGCATTTTGAGTAATTTGCCGATTGGTTTCAGAACGGCTTGCATCACAATTAACTATTTTTTGCCTGGCATTCATTGTGGAACAAAAGTGATTTTCTCGGCGAGTTATGCATTTTGAGTAATTTGCCGGTTGGTTTCAGAACAGCTTGCATTAAAATGTACTACTTTTTGCCAGACATTCATTGTGGCAAGAAAGTGATTTTCTCAGCAAGTTTAGCATTTTGAGTAATTTGCCGATTGGTTTCAGAACGTCGTGCATCAAAATTAACTATTGTTTGCCAGACATTCACTTGGGAAAAAAAGTGATTTTCTCGGCGAGTTAAGCATTTTGAGTAATTTGCTGATTGGTATCAGAACGTCTTGCGTCAAAATTACTATTTTTTGCCAGACATTCATTGTGAAAAAAAACTGATTTTCTCGGCGAGTTAAACATTTTGCGTAATTTGCCGATTGGTTTCAGAAAGACTTGCATTGAAATTAACTATTTTTGCCAGACATTCATTGTGGAACAAAAGTGATTTTCTCGGCGAGTTAAGCATTTTGAGTAATTTGCCGATGGCCTTCAGAACGGCTTGCATCAAAATTAACTATTTTTTGCCAGACATTTATTTTTGGAAAAATGTGATTTTTTTCGGCGCGTTAAGCAGTTGGAGTAATTTGCCGATTGGTTTCAGAACGGCTTGCATCAAAATTAATTATTTTTTGCCAAACATTCATTTGGGAAAAAAGTTATTTTCTCGGCGCGTTAAGCATTTTGAGTAATTTGCCGATTGCTTTCAGAACTGCTTGCATTGAAATTTACTATTTTTTGCTAGACATTCATTGTGGAACAATAGTGATTTTCACGGCGCGTTCAGCATTTTGAGCAATTTGCCGGTTGGTTTCAGAACGGCTTGCATTGAAATTTACTATTTTTTGCCAGACATTCATTGTGGCAAGAAAGTGATTTTCTCGGCGAGTTAAGCATTTTCAGTAATTTGCAGATTGGTTTCAGAACGGCTTGCATTGAAATTTACTATTTTTTGCCAGACATTCATTGTGGGAAAAAGCTGATTTTCTCGGCGAGTTAAGCATTTTGAGTAATTTGCCGATTGGTTTCAGAACGGCTTGCATCACAATTAACTATTTTTTGCCTGGCATTCATTGTGGAACAAAAGTGATTTTCTCGGCGAGTTATGCATTTTGAGTAATTTGCCGGTTGGTTTCAGAACAGCTTGCATTAAAATGTACTACTTTTTGCCAGACATTCATTGTGGCAAGAAAGTGATTTTCTCAGCAAGTTTAGCATTTTGAGTAATTTGCCGATTGGTTTCAGAACGTCGTGCATCAAAATTAACTATTGTTTGCCAGACATTCACTTGGGAAAAAAAGTGATTTTCTCGGCGAGTTAAGCATTTTGAGTAATTTGCTGATTGGTATCAGAACGTCTTGCGTCAAAATTACTATTTTTTGCCAGACATTCATTGTGAAAAAAAACTGATTTTCTCGGCGAGTTAAACATTTTGCGTAATTTGCCGATTGGTTTCAGAAAGACTTGCATTGAAATTAACTATTTTTGCCAGACATTCATTGTGGAACAAAAGTGATTTTCTCGGCGAGTTAAGCATTTTGAGTAATTTGCCGATGGCCTTCAGAACGGCTTGCATCAAAATTAACTATTTTTTGCCAGACATTTATTTTTGGAAAAATGTGATTTTTTTCGGCGCGTTAAGCAGTTGGAGTAATTTGCCGATTGGTTTCAGAACGGCTTGCATCAAAATTAATTATTTTTTGCCAAACATTCATTTGGGAAAAAAGTTATTTTCTCGGCGCGTTAAGCATTTTGAGTAATTTGCCGATTGCTTTCAGAACTGCTTGCATTGAAATTTACTATTTTTTGCCAGACATTCATTGTGGGGAAAAAAGTAATTTTCTCGGCGAGTTCAGCATTTTGAGTAAATTGCCGATTGGTTTCAGAACGGCTTGCATCACAATTAACTATTTTTTGCCAGACATTCATTGTGGGAAAAAGCTGATTTTCTCGGCGAGTTAAGCATTTTGAGTAATTTGCCGATTGGTTTCAGAACGGCTTGCATCACAATTAACTATTTTTTGCCTGGCATTCATTGTGGAACAAAAGTGATTTTCTCGGCGAGTTATGCATTTTGAGTAATTTGCCGGTTGGTTTCAGAACAGCTTGCATTAAAATGGACTACTTTTTGCCAGACATTCATTGATGCAAGAAAGTGATTTTCTCATTAAGTTAAGCATTTTGAGTAATTTGCCGATTGGTTTCAGAACGTCGTGCATCAAAATTAACTATTGTTTGCCAGACATTCACTTGGGGAAAAAAAGTGATTTTCTCGGCGAGTTAAGCATTTTGAGTAATTTGCTGATTGGTATCAGAACGTCTTGCGTCAAAATTACTATTTTTTGCCAGACATTCATTGTGGCAAGAAAGTGATTTTCTCGGCGAGTTAAGCATTTTCAGTAATTTGCAGATTGGTTTCGGAACGGCTTGCATTCAAATTAACTATTTTTTGCCAGCCATTCATTGAGGAAGAAAAGTGCTTTTCTCGGCGATTTAAGCATTTTGAGTAATTTGCCGATGGCTTTCAGAACGGCTTGCATCACAATTAACTATTTTTTGCGAAGCATTCATTGTGGAACATAAGTGATTTTCTCGGCGAGTTAAGCATTTTGAGTAGTTTGCCGATTGCTTTCAGAACGGCTTGCATTGAAATTTACTATTTTTTGCCAGACATTTATTTTTGGAAAAATGTGATTTTTTTCGGCGCGTTAAGCAGTTGGAGTAATTTGCCGATTGGTTTCAGAACGGCTTGCATCAAAATTAATTATTTTTTGCCAAACATTCATTTGGGAAAAAAGTTATTTTCTCGGCGCGTTAAGCATTTTGAGTAATTTGCCGATTGCTTTCAGAACTGCTTGCATTGAAATTTACTATTTTTTGCCAGACATTCATTGTGGAACAACAGTGATTTTCACGGCGCGTTCAGCATTTTGAGCAATTTGCCGGTTGGTTTCAGAACGGCTTGCATTGAAATTTACTATTTTTTGCCAGACATTCATTGTGGCAAGAAAGTGATTTTCTCGGCGAGTTAAGCATTTTCAGTAATTTGCAGATTGGTTTCAGAACGGCTTGCATCACAATTAACTATTTTTTGCCAGGCGTTCATTGTGGAACAAAAGTGATTTTCTCGGCGAGTTAAACATTTTGCGTAATTTGCCGATTGGTTTCAGAACGGCTAGCATTGAAATTAACTATTTTTTGCCAGACATTCATTGTGGAACAAAAGTAATTTTCTCGGCGAGTTAAGCATTTTGAGTAATTTGCCGATGGCCTTCAGAACGGCTTGCATCAAAATTAACTATTTTTTGCCAGACATTTATTTTTGGAAAAATGTGATTTTTCGGCGCGTTAAGCATTTTGAGTAATTTGCCGATTGGTTTCAGAACGGCTTGCATCAAAATTAATTATTTTTGCCAAACATTCATTTGGGAAAAAAGTTATTTTCTCGGCGCGTTAAGCATTTTGAGTAATTTGCCGATTTCTTTCAGAACTGCTTGCATTGAAATTTACTATTTTTTGCCAGACATTCATTGTGGAACAAAAGTGATTTTCACGGCGCGTTCAGCATTTTGAGCAATTTGCCGGTTGGTTTCCGAACGGCTTGCATTGAAATTTACTATTTTTTGCCAGACATTCATTGTGGAAAAAAACTTATTTTATCAGCGAGTTAAGCATTTTGAATAATTTGCCGATTAGTTTCAGAACGTCTTGCATCAATATTAACTATTGTTTGCCAGACATTTATTTGGGAAAAAAACTTATTTTCTCGGCGAGTTAAGCACTTTGAGTAATTTGCCGATTGGTTTCAGAACTGCTTGCATCAA
This sequence comes from Scyliorhinus torazame, assembly GCF_047496885.1. Taxonomy (NCBI): domain Eukaryota; kingdom Metazoa; phylum Chordata; class Chondrichthyes; order Carcharhiniformes; family Scyliorhinidae; genus Scyliorhinus; species Scyliorhinus torazame. The sequence continues at coordinate 43,457,964 of NC_092725.1, forward strand.
AATGAACTATTTTTTGCCAGACTTTCATTTTGGAAAAAAAGTGATTTTCTAGGTGAGTTAAGCATTTTGAATGAATTGCCGATTGGTTTCATAACGTCTTGCATTGAAATTTACTATTTTTGCCAGCCATTCATTGTGGGAAAAAAGTGATTTTCTCGGCCAGTTAAGCATTTTGAGTAATTTGCCGATGGTTTTCAGAACGCCTTGCGTCAAAATTAACTATTTTTGCCAGACATTCATTGTGGAAAAAAATGAATTTCTCCTCGCGTTAAGCACTTTGAGTAATTTGCCGATTGGTTGTAGAACGTCTTGCGTCAAAATTAACTATTTTTGCCAGACATTCATTGTGGGAAAAAAGTGATTTTCTCGGCCAGTTAAGCATTTTGAGTAATTTGCCGATGGCTTTCAGAACGGCTTGCATCAAAATTAACTATTTTTTGCCAGACATTCATTTTGGAAAAAAAGTGAATTTCTCGCCGAGTTAAGCATTTTGAGTAATTTGCCGATTGGTTTTCGAACGGCTTGCATCAAAATGAACTATTTTTTGCCAGACTTTCATTTTGGAAAAAAGTGATTTTCTAGGTGAGTTAAGCATTTTGAATGAATTGCCGATTGGTTTCATAACGTCTTGCATTGAAATTTACTATTTTTGCCAGCCATTCATTGTGGGAAAAAAGTGATTTTCACGGCCAGTTAAGCATTTTGAGTAATTTGCCGATGGCTTTCAGAACGGCTTGCATCAAAATTAACTATTTTTTGCCAGACATTCATTTTGGAAAAAAAGTGAATTTCTCGCCGAGTTAAGCATTTTGAGTAATTTGCCGATTGGTTTCAGAACGCTTTGCATCAAAATTAACTATTTTTTGCCAGGCATTCAATTTGAGAAAAAAGAGATTTTCTCGGCAAGTTAAGCATTTTGAGTAATTTGCCGATTGGTTTCAGAACGCCTTGCGTCAAAATTAACTATTTTTGCCAGACATTCATTGTGGAAAAAAATGAATTTCTCCTCGCGTTAAGCATTTTGAGTAATTTGCCGATTGGTTTTAGAACGTCTTGCGTCAAAATTAACTATTTTTTGCCAGACATTTATTTTTGGAAAAATGTAATTTTTTTCGGCGCGTTAAGCAGTTGGAGTAATTTGCCGATTGGTTTCAGAACGGCTTGCATCAAAATTAATTATTTTTTGCCAAACATTCATTTGGGAAAAAAGTTATTTTCTCGGCGCGTTAAGCATTTTGAGTAATTTGCCGATTGCTTTCAGAACTGCTTGCATTGAAATTTACTATTTTTTGCCAGACATTCATTGTGGAACAATAGTGATTTTCTCGGCGAGTTAAGCATTTTCAGTAATTTGCAGATTGGTTTCAGAACGGCTTGCATTGAAATTTACTATATTTTGCCAGACATTCATTGAGGAACAAAAGTGCTTTTCTCGGCGAGTTAAGCATTTTGAGTAGTTTGCCGATTGCTTTCAGAACGGCTTGCATTGAAATTTACTATTTTTTGCCAGACATTCATTGTGGGAAAAAAGTAATTTTCTCGGCGAGTTAAGCATTTTGAGTAAATTGCCGATTGGTTTCAGAACAGCTTGCATCACAATTAACTATTTTTTGCCAGACATTTATTTTTGGAAAAATGTGATTTTTTCGGCGCGTTAAGCATTTTGAGTAATTTGCCGATTGGTTTCAGAACGGCTTGCATCAAAATTAATTATTTTTGCCAAACATTCATTTGGGAAAAAAGTTATTTTCTCGGCGCGTTAAGCATTTTGAGTAATTTGCCGATTGCTTTCAGAACTGCTTGCATTGAAATTTACTATTTTTTGCCAGACATTCATTGTGGAACAAAAGTGATTTTCACGGCGCGTTCAGCATTTTGAGCAATTTGCAGATTGGTTTCGGAACGGCTTGCATTGAAATTTACTATTTTTTGCCAGACATTCATTGAGGAACAAAAGTGCTTTTCTCGGCGATTTAAGCATTTTGAGTAATTTGCCGATGGCTTTCAGAACGTCTTGCATCAAAATTAACTATTTTTTGCCAGCCATTCATTTTGGAAAAAAAGTGTATTTCTCGGCGAGTTAAGCATTTTGAGTAATTTGCCGATTGCTTTCAGAACGGCTTGCAACACAATTAACTATTTTTTGCCAGGCATTCATTGTGGAACATAAGTGATTTTCTAGGCGAGTTAAGAATTTTGAGTAGTTTGCCGATTGCTTTCAGAACGGCTTGCATTGAAATTTACTATTTTTTGCCAGACATTCATTGTGGGGAAAAAAGTAATTTTCTCGGCGAGTTCAGCATTTTGAGTAAATTGCCGATTGGTTTCAGAACGGCTTGCATCACAATTAACTATTTTTTGCCAGACATTCATTGTGAAAAAAAAACTGATTTTCTCGGCGAGTTAAGCATTTTGAGTAATTTGCTGATTGGTATCAGAACGTCTTGCGTCAAAATTACTATTTTTTGCCAGACATTCATTGTGAAAAAAAAACTGATTTTCTCGGCGAGTTAAACATTTTGCGTAATTTGCCGATTGGTTTCAGAAAGGCTTGCATTGAAATTAACTATTTTTGCCAGACATTCATTGTGGAACAAAAGTGATTTTCTCGGCGAGTTAAGCATTTTGAGTAATTTGCCGATGGCCTTCAGAACGGCTTGCATCAAAATTAACTATTTTTTGCCAGACATTTATTTTTGGAAAAATGTGATTTTTTTCGGCGCGTTAAGCAGTTGGAGTAATTTGCCGATTGGTTTCAGAACGGCTTGCATCAAAATTAATTATTTTTTGCCAGACATTCATTTTGGAAAAAAAGTGAATTTCTCGCCGAGTTAAGCATTTTGAGTAATTTGCCGATTGGTTTCAGAACGTCTTGCGTCAAAATTAACTGTTTTTGCCAGACATTCATTGTGGAAAAAAATGAGTTTCTCGCCGAGTTAAGCATTTTGAGTAATTTGCAGATTGGTTTCAGAACGTCTTGTATCAAAATTAACTATTTTTTGCCAGCCATTCATTGAGGAACAAAAGTGCTTTTCTCGGCGATTTAAGCATTTTGAGTAATTTGCCGATGGCTTTCAGAACGGCTTGCATTGAAATTTACTATTTTTTGTCAGACATTCATTGTGGGGAAAAAAGTAATTTTTTCGGCGCGTTAAGCATTTTGAGTAATTTGCCGATCGGTTTCAGAACGGCTTGCATTGAAATTTACTATTTTTTGCCAGACATTCATTGTGGAACAAAAGTGATTTTCTCGGCGCGTTAAGCATTTTGAGTAATTTGCCGATTGCTTTCAGAACTGCTTGCATTGAAATTTACTATTTTTTGCCAGACATTCATTGTGGAACAATAGTGATTTTCTCGGCGAGTTAAGCATTTTCAGTAATTTGCACATTGGTTTCAGAACGGCTTGCATTGAAATTTACTATATTTTGAAAGACATTCATTGAGGAACAAAAGTGCTTTTCTCGGCGAGTTAAGCATTTTGAGTAGTTTGCCGATTGCTTTCAGAACGGCTTGCATTGAAATTTACTATTTTTTGCCAGACATTCATTGTGGGAAAAAAGAAATTTTCTCGGCGAGTTAAGCATTTTGAGTAAATTGCCGATTGGTTTCAGAACAGCTTGCATCACAATTAACTATTTTTTGCCAGACATTTATTTTTGGAAAAATGTGATTTTTTTCGGCGCGTTAAGCATTTTGAGTAATTTGCCGATTGGTTTCAGAACGGCTTGCATCAAAATTAATTATTTTTGCCAAACATTCATTTGGGAAAAAAGTTATTTTCTCGGCGCGTTAAGCATTTTGAGTAATTTGCCGATTGCTTTCAGAACTGCTTGCATTGAAATTTACTATTTTTTGCCAGACATTCATTGTGGAACAAAAGTGATTTTCACGGCGCGTTCAGCATTTTGAGCAATTTGCAGATTGGTTTCGGAACGGCTTGCATTGAAATTTACTATTTTTTGCCAGACATTCATTGAGGAACAAAAGTGCTTTTCTCGGCGATTTAAGCATTTTGAGTAATTTGCCGATGGCTTTCAGAACGTCTTGCATCAAAATTAACTATTTTTTGCCAGCCATTCATTTTGGAAAAAAAGTGTATTTCTCGGCGAGTTAAGCATTTTGAGTAATTTGCCGATTGCTTTCAGAACGGCTTGCAACACAATTAACTATTTTTTGCCAGGCATTCATTGTGGAACATAAGTGATTTTCTAGGCGAGTTAAGAATTTTGAGTAGTTTGCCGATGGCTTTCAGAACGGATTGCATTGAAATTTACTATTTTTTGCCAGACATTCATTGTGGGGAAAAAAGTAATTTTCTCGGCGAGTTCAGCATTTTGAGTAAATTGCCGATTGGTTTCAGAACGGCTTGCATCACAATTAACTATTTTTGCCAGACATTCATTGTGGAACAAAAGTAATTTTCTCGGCGAGTTAAACATTTTGCGTAATTTGCCGATTGGTTTCAGAAAGGCTTGCATTGAAATTAACTATTTTTGCCAGACATTCATTGTGGAACAAAAGTGATTTTCTCGGCGAGTTAAGCATTTTGAGTAATTTGCCGATGGCCTTCAGAACGGCTTGCATCAAAATTAACTATTTTTTGCCAGACATTTATTTTTGGAAAAATGTGATTTTTTTCGGCGCGTTAAGCAGTTGGAGTAATTTGCCGATTGGTTTCATGAACGGCTTGCATCAAAATTAATTATTTTTTGCCAAACATTCATTTGGGAAAAAAGTTATTTTCTCGGCGCGTTAAGCATTTTGAGTAATTTGCCGATTGCTTTCAGAACTGCTTGCATTGAAATTTACTATTTTTTGCCAGACATTCATTGTGGAACAACAGTGATTTTCACGGCGCGTTCAGCATTTTGAGCAATTTGCCGGTTGGTTTCAGAACGGCTTGCATTGAAATTTACTATTTTTTGCCAGACATTCATTGTGGCAAGAAAGTGATTTTCTCGGCGAGTTAAGCATTTTCAGTAATTTGCCGATTGGTTTCAGAATGGCTTGCATTGAAATTTACTCTTTTTTGCCAGACATTCATTGTGGAAAAAAACTTATTTTATCAGCGAGTTAAGCATTTTGAATAATTTGCCGATTAGTTTCAGAACGTCTTGCATCAATATTAACTATTGTTTGCCAGACATTTATTTGGGAAAAAAACTTATTTTCTCGGCGAGTTAAGCATTTTGAGTAATTTGCCGATTGGTTTCAGAACGTCTTGCGTCAAAATGAACTATTTTTTGCCAAACATTCATAATGGAAAAAAAGAGATTTTCTCGGCGAGTTAAGCACTTTGAGTAATTTGCCGATTGGTTTCAGAACTGCTTGCATCAAAATGAACTATTTTTTGCCAGACTTTCATTTTGGAAAAAAAGTGATTTTCTAGGTGAGTTAAGCATTTTGAATGAATTGCCGATTGGTTTCATAACGTCTTGCATTGAAATTTACTATTTTTGCCAGCCATTCATTGTGGGAAAAAAGTGATTTTCTCGTCCAGTTAAGCATTTTGAGTAATTTGCCGATGGCTTTCAGAACGGCTTGCATCAAAATTAACTATTTTTTGCCAGACATTCATTTTGGAAAAAAAGTGAATTTCTCGCCGAGTTAAGCATTTTGAGTAATTTGCCGATTGGTTTCAGAACGCTTTGCATTAAAATTAACTATTTTTGCCAGACATTCATTGTGGAAAAAAATGAATTTCTCCTCGCGTTAAGCATTTTGCCGATTGGTTGTAGAACGTCTTGCGTCAAAATTAACTATTTTTGCCAGACATTCATTGTGGGAAAAAAGTGATTTTCTCGGCCAGTTAAGCATTTTGAGTAATTTGCCGATGGCTTTCAGAACGGCTTGCATCAAAATTAACTATTTTTTGCCAGACATTCATTTTGGAAAAAAAGTGAATTTCTCGCCGAGTTAAGCATTTTGAGTAATTTGACGATTGGTTTTCGAACGGCTTGCATCAAAATGAACTATTTTTTGCCAGACTTTCATTTTGGAAAAAAAGTGATTTTCTAGGTGAGTTAAGCATTTTGAATGAATTGCCGATTGGTTTCATAACGTCTTGCATTGAAATTTACTATTTTTGCCAGCCATTCATTGTGGGAAAAAAGTGATTTTCTCGGCCAGTTAAGCATTTTGAGTAATTTGCCGATGGCTTTCAGAACGGCTTGCATCAAAATTAACTATTTTTTGCCAGACATTCAATTTGAGAAAAAAGAGATTTTCTCGGCGAGTTCAGCATTTTGAGTAATTTGCCGATTGGTTTCAGAACGTCTTGCGTCAAAATTAACTATTTTTGCCAGACATTCATTGTGGAAAAAAATGAGTTTCTCGCCGAGTTAAGCATTTTGAGTAATTTGCAGATTGGTTTCAGAACGTCTTGTATCAAAATTAACTATTTTTTGCCAGCCATTCATTGAGGAACAAAAGTGCTTTTCTCGGCGATTTAAGCATTTTGAGTAATTTGCCGATGGCTTTCAGAACGGCTTGCAACACAATTAACTATTTTTTGCCAGGCATTCATTGTGGAACCAAAGTGATTTTCTCGGCGAGTTAAGCATTTTGAGCATTTTGCCGATTGTTTTCAGAACGGCTTGCATTGAAATTTACTATTTTTTGCCAGACATTCATTGTGGGAAAAAGCTGATTTTCTCGGCGAGTTAAGCATTTTGAGTAATTTGCCGATTGGTTTCAGAACGGCTTGCATCACAATTAACTATTTTTTGCCTGGCATTCATTGTGGAACAAAAGTGATTTTCTCGGCGAGTTATGCATTTTGAGTAATTTGCCGGTTGGTTTCAGAACAGCTTGCATTAAAATGTACTACTTTTTGCCAGACATTCATTGTGGCAAGAAAGTGATTTTCTCAGCAAGTTAAGCATTTTGAGTAATTTGCCGATTGGTTTCAGAACGTCGTGCATCAAAATTAACTATTGTTTGCCAGACATTCACTTGGGAAAAAAAGTGATTTTCTCGGCGAGTTAAGCATTTTGAGTAATTTGCTGATTGGTATCAGAACGTCTTGCGTCAAAATTACTATTTTTTGCCAGACATTCATTGTGAAAAAAAACTGATTTTCTCGGCGAGTTAAACATTTTGCGTAATTTGCCGATTGGTTTCAGAAAGGCTTGCATTGAAATTAACTATTTTTGCCAGACATTCATTGTGGAACAAAAGTGATTTTCTCGGCGAGTTAAGCATTTTGAGTAATTTGCCGATGGCCTTCAGAACGGCTTGCATCAAAATTAACTATTTTTTGCCAGACATTTATTTTTGGAAAAATGTGATTTTTTTCGGCGCGTTAAGCAGTTGGAGTAATTTGCCGATTGGTTTCAGAACGGCTTGCATCAAAATTAATTATTTTTTGCCAAACATTCATTTGGGAAAAAAGTTATTTTCTCGGCGCGTTAAGCATTTTGAGTAATTTGCCGATTGCTTTCAGAACTGCTTGCATTGAAATTTACTATTTTTTGCCAGACATTCATTGTGGAACAATAGTGATTTTCACGGCGCGTTCAGCATTTTGAGCAATTTGCCGGTTGGTTTCAGAACGGCTTGCATTGAAATTTACTATTTTTTGCCAGACATTCATTGTGGCAAGAAAGTGATTTTCTCGGCGAGTTAAGCATTTTCAGTAATTTGCAGATTGGTTTCAGAACGGCTTGCATTGAAATTTACTATATTTTGCCAGACATTCATTGAGGAACAAAAGTGCTTTTCTCGGCGAGTTAAGCATTTTGAGTAGTTTGCCGATTGCTTTCAGAACGGCTTGCATTGAAATTTACTATTTTTTGCCAGACATTCATTGTGGGAAAAAAGTAATTTTCTCGGCGAGTTAAGCATTTTGAGTAAATTGCCGATTGGTTTCAGAACAGCTTGCATCACAATTAACTATTTTTTGCCAGACATTTATTTTTGGAAAAATGTGATTTTTTCGGCGCGTTAAGCATTTTGAGTAATTTGCCGATTGGTTTCAGAACGGCTTGCATCAAAATTAATTATTTTTGCCAAACATTCATTTGGGAAAAAAGTTATTTTCTCGGCGCGTTAAGCATTTTGAGTAATTTGCCGATTGCTTTCAGAACTGCTTGCATTGAAATTTACTATTTTTTGCCAGACATTCATTGTGGAACAAAAGTGATTTTCACGGCGCGTTCAGCATTTTGAGCAATTTGCAGATTGGTTTCGGAACGGCTTGCATTGAAATTTACTATTTTTTGCCAGACATTCATTGAGGAACAAAAGTGCTTTTCTCGGCGATTTAAGCATTTTGAGTAATTTGCCGATGGCTTTCAGAACGTCTTGCATCAAAATTAACTATTTTTTGCCAGCTATTCATTTTGGAAAAAAAGTGTATTTCTCGGCGAGTTAAGCATTTTGAGTAATTTGCCGATTGCTTTCAGAACGGCTTGCAACACAATTAACTATTTTTTGCCAGGCATTCATTGTGGAACATAAGTGATTTTCTCGGCGAGTTAAGCATTTTGAGTAGTTTGCCGATTGCTTTCAGAACGGCTTGCATTGAAATTTACTATTTTTTGCCAGACATTCATTGTGGGAAAAAAGTAATTTTCTCGGCGAGTTAAGCATTTTGAGTAAATTGCCGATTGGTTTCAGAACAGCTTGCATCACAATTAACTATTTTTTGCCAGACATTTATTTTTGGAAAAATGTGATTTTTTCGGCGCGTTAAGCATTTTGAGTAATTTGCCGATTGGTTTCAGAACGGCTTGCATCAAAATTAATTATTTTTGCCAAACATTCATTTGGGAAAAAAGTTATTTTCTCGGCGCGTTAAGCATTTTGAGTAATTTGCCGATTGCTTTCAGAACTGCTTGCATTGAAATTTACTATTTTTTGCCAGACATTCATTGTGGAACAAAAGTGATTTTCACGGCGCGTTCAGCATTTTGAGCAATTTGCAGATTGGTTTCGGAACGGCTTGCATTGAAATTTACTATTTTTTGCCAGACATTCATTGAGGAACAAAAGTTCTTTTCTCGGCGATTTAAGCATTTTGAGTAATTTGCCGATGGCTTTCAGAACGTCTTGCATCAAAATTAACTATTTTTTGCCAGCCATTCATTTTGGAAAAAAGGTGTATTTCTCGGCGAGTTAAGCATTTTGAGTAATTTGCCGATTGCTTTCAGAACGGCTTGCAACACAATTAACTATTTTTTGCCAGGCATTCATTGTGGAACATAAGTGATTTTCTAGGCGAGTTAAGAATTTTGAGTAGTTTGCCGATTGCTTTCAGAACGGCTTGCATTGAAATTTACTATTTTTTGCCAGACATTCATTGTGGGGAAAAAAGTAATTTTCTCGGCGAGTTCAGCATTTTGAGTAAATTGCCGATTGGTTTCAGAACGGCTTGCATCACAATTAACTATTTTTTGCCAGACATTCATTGTGGGAAAAAGCTGATTTTCTCGGCGAGTTCAGCATTTTGAGTAATTTGCCGATTGGTTTCAGAACGGCTTGCATCACAATTAACTATTTTTTGCCTGGCATTCATTGTGGAACAAAAGTGATTTTCTCGGCGAGTTATGCATTTTGAGTAATTTGCCGGTTGGTTTCAGAACAGCTTGCATTAAAATGTACTACTTTTTGCCAGACATTCATTGATGCAAGAAAGTGATTTTCTCATTAAGTTAAGCATTTTGAGTAATTTGCCGATTGGTTTCAGAACGTCGTGCATCAAAATTAACTATTGTTTGCCAGACATTCACTTGGGGAAAAAAAGTGATTTTCTCGGCGAGTTAAGCATTTTGAGTAATTTGCTGATTGGTACCAGAACGTCTTGCGTCAAAATTACTATTTTTTGCCAGACATTCATTGTGAAAAAAAAACTGATTTTCTCGGCGAGTTAAACATTTTGCGTAATTTGCCGATTGGTTTCAGAAAGGCTTGCATTGAAATTAACTATTTTTGCCAGACATTCATTGTGGAACAAAAGTGATTTTCTCGGCGAGTTAAGCATTTTGAGTAATTTGCCGATGGCCTTCAGAACGGCTTGCATCAAAATTAACTATTTTTTGCCAGACATTTATTTTTGGAAAAATGTGATTTTTTTCGGCGCGTTAAGCAGTTGGAGTAATTTACCGATTGGTTTCAGAACGGCTTGCATCAAAATTAATTATTTTTTGCCAAACATTCATTTGGGAAAAAAGTTATTTTCTCGGCGCGTTAAGCATTTTGAGTAATTTGCCGATTGCTTTCAGAACTGCTTGCATTGAAATTTACTATTTTTTGCCAGACATTCATTGTGGAACAACAGTGATTTTCACGGCGCGTTCAGCATTTTGAGCAATTTGCCGGTTGGTTTCAGAACGGCTTGCATTGAAATTTACTATTTTTTGCCAGACATTCATTGTGGCAAGAAAGTGATTTTCTCGGCGAGTTAAGCATTTTCAGTAATTTGCAGATTGGTTTCAGAACGGCTTGCATTGAAATTTACTATATTTTGCCAGACATTCATTGAGGAACAAAAGTGCTTTTCTCGGCGAGTTAAGCATTTTGAGTAGTTTGCCGATTGCTTTCAGAACGGCTTGCATTGAAATTTACTATTTTTTGCCAGACATTCATTGTGGGAAAAAAGTAATTTTCTCGGCGAGTTAAGCATTTTGAGTAAATTGCCGATTGGTTTCAGAACAGCTTGCATCACAATTAACTATTTTTTGCCAGACATTCATTGTTGGGAAAAAAGTGATTTTCTCGGCGCGTTAAGCATTTTGAGTAATTTGCCGATCGGTTTCAGAACGGCTTGCATCACAATTTACTATTTTTTGCCAAATATTCATTGTGGAACCAAAGTGATTTTCTCGGCGAGTTAAGCATTTTGAGTAATTTGCCGATGGCCTTCAGAACGGCTTGCATCAAAATTAACTATTTTTTGCCAGACATTTATTTTTGGAAAAATGTGATTTTTTTCGGCGCGTTAAGCATTTTGAGTAATTTGCCGATTGGTTTCAGAACGGCTTGCATCAAAATTAATTATTTTTTGCCAAACATTCATTTGGGAAAAAAGTTATTTTCTCGGCGCGTTAAGCATTTTCAGTAATTTACCGATTGCTTTCAGAACTGCTTGCATTGAAATTTACTATTTTTTGCCAGACATTCATTGTGGAACAACAGTGATTTTCACGGCGCGTTCAGCATTTTGAGCAATATGCCGGTTGGTTTCAGAACGGCTTGCATTGAAATTTACTATTTTTTGCCAGACATTCATTGTGGCAATAAAGTGATTTTTTCGGCGAGTTAAGCATTTTGAGTAATTTGCCGATTGGTTTCAGAACGGCTTGCATCACAATTAACTATTTTTTGCCTGGCATTCATTGTGGAACAAAAGTGATTTTCTCGGCGAGTTATGCATTTTGAGTAATTTGCCGGTTGGTTTCAGAACAGCTTGCATTAAAATGTACTACTTTTTGCCAGACATTCATTGTGGCAAGAAAGTGATTTTCTCAGCAAGTTAAGCATTTTGAGTAATTTGCCGATTGGTTTCAGAACGTCGTGCATCAAAATTAACTATTGTTTGCCAGACATTCACTTGGGAAAAAAAGTGATTTTCTCGGCGAGTTAAGCATTTTGAGTAATTTGCTGATTGGTATCAGAACGTCTTGCGTCAAAATTACTATTTTTTGCCAGACATTCATTGTGAAAAAAAACTGATTTTCTCGGCGAGTTAAACATTTTGCGTAATTTGCCGATTGGTTTCAGAAAGGCTTGCATTGAAATTAACTATTTTTGCCAGACATTCATTGTGGAACAAAAGTGATTTTCTCGGCGAGTTAAGCATTTTGAGTAATTTGCCGATGGCCTTCAGAACGGCTTGCATCAAAATTAACTATTTTTTGCCAGACATTTATTTTTGGAAAAATGTGATTTTTTTCGGCGCGTTAAGCAGTTGGAGTAATTTGCCGATTGGTTTCAGAACGGCTTGCATCAAAATTAATTATTTTTTGCCAAACATTCATTTGGGAAAAAAGTTATTTTCTCGGCGCGTTAAGCATTTTGAGTAATTTGCCGATTGCTTTCAGAACTGCTTGCATTGAAATTTACTATTTTTTGCCAGACATTCATTGTGGAACAATAGTGATTTTCACGGCGCGTTCAGCATTTTGAGCAATTTGCCGGTTGGTTTCAGAACGGCTTGCATTGAAATTTACTATTTTTTGCCAGACATTCATTGTGGCAAGAAAGTGATTTTCTCGGCGAGTTAAGCATTTTCAGTAATTTGCAGATTGGTTTCAGAACGGCTTGCATTGAAATTTACTATATTTTGCCAGACATTCATTGAGGAACAAAAGTGCTTTTCTCGGCGAGTTAAGCATTTTGAGTAGTTTGCCGATTGCTTTCAGAACGGCTTGCATTGAAATTTACTATTTTTTGCCAGACATTCATTGTGGGAAAAAAGTAATTTTCTCGGCGAGTTAAGCATTTTGAGTAAATTGCCGATTGGTTTCACAACAGCTTGCATCACAATTAACTATTTTTTGCCAGACATTTATTTTTGGAAAAATGTGATTTTTTCGGCGCGTTAAGCATTTTGAGTAATTTGCCGATTGGTTTCAGAACGGCTTGCATCAAAATTAATTATTTTTGCCAAACATTCATTTGGGAAAAAAGTTATTTTCTCGGCGCGTTAAGCATTTTGAGTAATTTGCCGATTGCTTTCAGAACTGCTTGCATTGAAATTTACTATTTTTTGCCAGACATTCATTGTGGAACAAAAGTGATTTTCACGGCGCGTTCAGCATTTGAGCAATTTGCAGATTGGTTTCGGAACGGCTTGCATTGAAATTTACTATTTTTTGCCAGACATTCATTGAGGAACAAAAGTGCTTTTCTCGGCGATTTAAGCATTTTGAGTAATTTGCCGATGGCTTTCAGAACGTCTTGCATCAAAATTAACTATTTTTTGCCAGCCATTCATTTTGGAAAAAAAGTGTATTTCTCGGCGAGTTAAGCATTTTGAGTAATTTGCCGATTGCTTTCAGAACGGCTTGCAACACAATTAACTATTTTTTGCCAGGCATTCATTGTGGAACATAAGTGATTTTCTCGGCGAGTTAAGCATTTTGAGTAGTTTGCCGATTGCTTTCAGAACGGCTTGCATTGAAATTTACTATTTTTTGCCAGACATTCATTGTGGGAAAAAAGTAATTTTCTCGGCGAGTTAAGCATTTTGAGTAAATTGCCGATTGGTTTCAGAACAGCTTGCATCACAATTAACTATTTTTTGCCAGACATTTATTTTTGGAAAAATGTGATTTTTTTCGGCGCGTTAAGCATTTTGAGTAATTTGCCGATTGGTTTCAGAACGGCTTGCATCAAAATTAATTATTTTTGCCAAACATTCATTTGGGAAAAAAGTTATTTTCTCGGCGCGTTAAGCATTTTGAGTAATTTGCCGATTGCTTTCAGAACTGCTTGCATTGAAATTTACTATTTTTTGCCAGACATTCATTGTGGAACAAAAGTGATTTTCACGGCGCGTTCAGCATTTTGAGCAATTTGCAGATTGGTTTCGGAACGGCTTGCATTGAAATTTACTATTTTTTGCCAGACATTCATTGAGGAACAAAAGTTCTTTTCTCGGCGATTTAAGCATTTTGAGTAATTTGCCGATGGCTTTCAGAACGTCTTGCATCAAAATTAACTATTTTTTGCCAGCCATTCATTTTGGAAAAAAAGTGTATTTCTCGGCGAGTTAAGCATTTTGAGTAATTTGCCGATTGCTTTCAGAACGGCTTGCAACACAATTAACTATTTTTTGCCAGGCATTCATTGTGGAACATAAGTGATTTTCTAGGCGAGTTAAGAATTTTGAGTAGTTTGCCGATTGCTTTCAGAACGGCTTGCATTGAAATTTACTATTTTTTGCCAGACATTCATTGTGGGGAAAAAAGTAATTTTCTCGGCGAGTTCAGCATTTTGAGTAAATTGCCGATTGGTTTCAGAACGGCTTGCATCACAATTAACTATTTTTTGCCAGACATTCATTGTGGGAAAAAGCTGATTTTCTCGGCGAGTTCAGCATTTTGAGTAATTTGCCGATTGGTTTCAGAACGGCTTGCATCACAATTAACTATTTTTTGCCTGGCATTCATTGTGGAACAAAAGTGATTTTCTCGGCGAGTTATGCATTTTGAGTAATTTGCCGGTTGGTTTCAGAACAGCTTGCATTAAAATGTACTACTTTTTGCCAGACATTCATTGATGCAAGAAAGTGATTTTCTCATTAAGTTAAGCATTTTGAGTAATTTGCCGATTGGTTTCAGAACGTCGTGCATCAAAATTAACTATTGTTTGCCAGACATTCACTTGGGGAAAAAAAGTGATTTTCTCGGCGAGTTAAGCATTTTGAGTAATTTGCTGATTGGTATCAGAACGTCTTGCGTCAAAATTACTATTTTTTGCCAGACATTCATTGTGAAAAAAAACTGATTTTCTCGGCGAGTTAAACATTTTGCGTAATTTGCCGATTGGTTTCAGAAAGGCTTGCATTGAAATTAACTATTTTTGCCAGACATTCATTGTGGAACAAAAGTGATTTTCTCGGCGAGTTAAGCATTTTGAGTAATTTGCCGATGGCCTTCAGAACGGCTTGCATCAAAATTAACTATTTTTTGCCAGACATTTATTTTTGGAAAAATGTGATTTTTTTCGGCGCGTTAAGCAGTTGGAGTAATTTACCGATTGGTTTCAGAACGGCTTGCATCAAAATTAATTATTTTTTGCCAAACATTCATTTGGGAAAAAAGTTATTTTCTCGGCGCGTTAAGCATTTTGAGTAATTTGCCGATTGCTTTCAGAACTGCTTGCATTGAAATTTACTATTTTTTGCCAGACATTCATTGTGGAACAACAGTGATTTTCACGGCGCGTTCAGCATTTTGAGCAATTTGCCGGTTGGTTTCAGAACGGCTTGCATTGAAATTTACTATTTTTTGCCAGACATTCATTGTGGCAAGAAAGTGATTTTCTCGGCGAGTTAAGCATTTTCAGTAATTTGCAGATTGGTTTCAGAACGGCTTGCATTGAAATTTACTATATTTTGCCAGACATTCATTGAGGAACAAAAGTGCTTTTCTCGGCGAGTTAAGCATTTTGAGTAGTTTGCCGATTGCTTTCAGAACGGCTTGCATTGAAATTTACTATTTTTTGCCAGACATTCAGTGTGGGAAAAAAGTAATTTTCTCGGCGAGTTAAGCATTTTGAGTAAATTGCCGATTGGTTTCAGAACAGCTTGCATCACAATTAACTATTTTTTGCCAGACATTCATTGTTGGGAAAAAAGTGATTTTCTCGGCGCGTTAAGCATTTTGAGTAATTTGCCGATCGGTTTCAGAACGGCTTGCATCACAATTTACTATTTTTTGCCAAATATTCATTGTGGAACCAAAGTGATTTTCTCGGCGAGTTAAGCATTTTGAGTAATTTGCCGATGGCCTTCAGAACGGCTTGCATCAAAATTAACTATTTTTTGCCAGACATTTATTTGTGGAAAAATGTGATTTTTTTCGGCGCGTTAAGCATTTTGAGTAGTTTGCCGATTGCTTTCAGAACGGCTTGCATTGAAATTTACTATTTTTTGCCAGACATTCATTGTGGGAAAAAAGTAATTTTCTCGGCGAGTTAAGCATTTTGAGTAAATTGCCGATTGGTTTCAGAACAGCTTGCATCACAATTAACTATTTTTTGCCAGACATTCATTGTTGGGAAAAAAGTGATTTTCTCGGCGCGTTAAGCATTTTGAGTAATTTGCCGATCGGTTTCAGAACGGCTTGCATCACAATTTACTATTTTTTGCCAAATATTCATTGTGGAACCAAAGTGATTTTCTCGGCGAGTTAAGCATTTTGAGTAATTTGCCGATGGCCTTCAGAACGGCTTGCATCAAAATTAACTATTTTTTGCCAGACATTTATTTTTGGAAAAATGTGATTTTTTTCGGCGCGTTAAGCATTTTGAGTAATTTGCCGATTGGTTTCAGAACGGCTTGCATCAAAATTAATTATTTTTTGCCAAACATTCATTTGGGAAAAAAGTTATTTTCTCGGCGCGTTAAGCATTTTCAGTAATTTACCGATTGCTTTCAGAACTGCTTGCATTGAAATTTACTATTTTTTGCCAGACATTCATTGTGGAACAACAGTGATTTTCACGGCGCGTTCAGCATTTTGAGCAATATGCCGGTTGGTTTCAGAACGGCTTGCATTGAAATTTACTATTTTTTGCCAGACATTCATTGTGGCAATAAAGTGATTTTTTCGGCGAGTTAAGCATTTTCAGTAATTTGCCGACTGGTTTCAGAACGGCTTGCATCACAATTAACTATTTTTTGCCAGGCGTTCATTGTGGAACAAAAGTGATTTTCTCGGCGAGTTAAACATTTTGCGTAATTTGCCGATTGGTTTCAGAACGGCTAGCATTGAAATTAACTATTTTTTGCCAGACATTCATTGTGGAACAAAAGTGATTTTCTCGGCGAGTTAAGCATTTTGAGTAATTTGCCGGTGGCCTTCAGAACGGCTTGCATCAAAATTAACTATTTTTTGCCAGACATTTATTTTTGGAAAAATGTGATTTTTTCGGCGCGTTAAGCATTTTGAGTAATTTGCCGATTGGTTTCAGAACGGCTTGCATCAAAATTAATTATTTTTGCCAAACATTCATTTGGGAAAAAAGTTATTTTCTCGGCGCGTTAAGCATTTTGAGTAATTTGCCGATTTCTTTCAGAACTGCTTGCATTGAAATTTACTATTTTTTGCCAGACATTCATTGTGGAACAAAAGTGATTTTCACGGCGCGTTCAGCATTTTGAGCAATTTGCCGGTTGGTTTCCGAACGGCTTGCATTGAAATTTACTATTTTTTGCCAGACATTCATTGTGGCAAGAAAGTGATTTTCTCGGCGAGTTAAGCATTTTCAGTAATTTGCCGATTGGTTTCAGAATGGCTTGCATTGAAATTTACTCTTTTTTGCCAGACATTCATTGTGGAAAAAAACTTATTTTATCAGCGAGTTAAGCATTTTGAATAATTTGCCGATTAGTTTCAGAACGTCATGCATCAATATTAACTATTGTTTGCCAGACATTTATTTGGGAAAAAAACTTATTTTCTCGGCGAGTTAAGCATTTTAGGGAATTTGCCGATTGGTTTCAGAACGTCTTGCGTCAAAATGAACTATTTTTTGCCAAACATTCATAATGGAAAAAAAGAGATTTTCTCGGCGAGTTAAGCACTTTGAGTAATTTGCCGATTGGTTTCAGAACGGCTTGCATCAAAATTAACTATTTTTTGCCACACATTCATTGTGGAACAAAAGCGATTTTCTCAGCGAGTTAAGCATTTTGAGTGATTTGGCGATTGGTTTCAGAACTGCTTGCATCAAAATGAACTATTTTTTGCCAGACTTTCATTTTGGAAAAAAAGTGATTTTCTAGGTGAGTTAAGCATTTTGAATGAATTGCCGATTGGTTTCATAACGTCTTGCATTGAAATTTACTATTTTTGCCAGCCATTCATTGTGGGAAAAAAGTGATTTTCTCGGCCAGATAAGCATTTTGAGTAATTTGCCGATGGCTTTCAGAACGGCTTGCATCAAAATTAACTATTTTTTGCCAGACATTCATTTTGGAAAAAAAGTGAATTTCTCGCCGAGTTAAGCATTTTGAGTAATTTGCCGATTGGTTTCAGAACGCTTTGCATTAAAATTAACTATTTTTTGCCAGACATTCAATTTGAGAAAAAAGAGATTTTCTCGGCAAGTTAAGCATTTTGAGTAATTTGCCGATTGGTTGTAGAACGTCTTGCGTCAAAATTAACTATTTTTGCCAGACATTCATTGTGGGAAAAAAGTGATTTTCTCGGCCAGTTAAGCATTTTGAGTAATTTGCCGATGGCTTTCAGAACGGCTTGCATCAAAATTAACTATTTTTTGCCAGACATTCATTTTGGAAAAAAAGTGAATTTCTCGCCGAGTTAAGCATTTTGAGTAATTTGCCGATTGGTTTTCGAACGGCTTGCATCAAAATGAACTATTTTTTGCCAGACTTTCATTTTGGAAAAAAAGTGATTTTCTAGTTGAGTTAAGCATTTTGAATGAATTGCCGATTGGTTTCATGACGTCTTGCATTGAAATTTACTATTTTTGCCAGCCATTCATTGTGGGAAAAAAGTGATTTTCTCGGCCAGTTAAGCATTTTGAGTAATTTGCCGATGGCTTTCAGAACGGCTTGCATCAAAATTAACTATTTTTTGCCAGACATTCATTTTGGAAAAAAAGTGAATTTCTCGCCGAGTTAAGCATTTTGAGTAATTTGCCGATTGGTTTCAGAACGCTTTGCATCAAAATTAACTATTTTTTGCCAGACATTCAATTTGAGAAAAAAGAGATTTTCTCGGCAAGTTAAGCATTTTGAGTAATTTGCCGATTGGTTTCAGAACGCCTTGCGTCAAAATTAACTATTTTTGCAAGACAGTCATTGTGGAAAAAAATGAATTTCTCCTCGCGTTAAGCATTTTGAGTAATTTGCCGATTGGTTTTAGAACGTCTTGCGTCAAAATTAACTATTTTTGCCAGACATTCATTGTGGGAAAAAAGTGATTTTCTCGGCCAGTTAAGCATTTTGAGTAATTTGCCGATGGCTTTCAGAACGGCTTGCATCAAAATTAACTATTTTTTGCCAGACATTCATTTTGGAAAAAAAGTGAATTTCTCGCCGAGTTAAGCATTTTGAGTAATTTGCCGATTGGTTTTAGAACGGCTTGCATCAAAATTAACTATTTTTTGCCAGCCATTCAATTTGAGAAAAAAGAGATTTTCTCGGCGAGTTCAGCATTTTGAGTAATTTGCCGATTGGTTTCAGAACGTCTTGCGTCAAAATTAACTATTTTTGCCAGACATTCATTGTGGAAAAAAATGAGTTTCTCGCCGAGTTAAGCATTTTGAGTAATTTGCAGATTGGTTTCAGAACGTCTTGTATCAAAATTTACTATTTTTTGCCAGACATTCATTGTGGAAAAAAAGTGATTTTCTCAGCGAGTTAAGCATTTTGAGTAATCTGCCGATTGGTTTCAGAACTGCTTGCATCAAAATGTAGTAATTTTTGCCAGACATTCATTTTGGAAAAAAATTGATTTACTAGGTGAGTTAAGCATTTTGAGTAAATTGCCGATTGGTTTCAGAACGTCTTGCATTGAAATTTACTCTTTTTGCCAGCCATTCATTGTGGGAAAAAAGTGATTTCCTCGACCAGTTAAGCATTTTGAGTAATTTGGCGATTGATTTCAGAACGCCTTGCATCCATATTAACTATTGTTTGCCAGACATTAATTGTGGAAAAAGTGATTTTCTCGGCGAGTTAAGCATTTTGAGTCCTTTGTCGGTTGGTTTCAGAACGTCTTGCATCAAAATTAACTATTTTTTGCCAGACATTCATTTTCGAAAAAAGCGATTTCTCGGCGAGTTAAGCATTTTGAGTAATTTGCCGATTGGTTTCAGAACGGCTTGCTTCAAAATTAACTATTTTTGCCAGGCATTGTCTGTGGGAAACAACTGATTTTCTCAGCGAGTTAAGCATTTTGAGTAATCTGCCGATTGGTTTCAGAACTGCTGGCATCAAAATGAACTATTTTTTGCCAGACTTTCATTTTGGAAAAAAAGTGATTTTCTAGGTGAGTTAAGCATTTTGAATGAATTGCCGATTGGTTTCATAACGTCTTGCATTGAAATTTACTATTTTTGCCAGCCATTCATTGTGGGAAAAAAGTGATTTTCTCGGACAGTTAAGCATTCTGAGTAATTTGCCGATGGCTTTCAGAACGGCTTGCATCAAAATTAACCATTATTTGCCAGACATTCATTTTGGAAAAAAAGTGAATTTCTCGGCGAGTTAAGCATTTTGAGCAATTTGCCGATTGGTTTCAGAGCGGCTTGCATCAAAATTAACTATTGTTTGCCAGACATTAATTGTCGAAAAAGTGATTTTCTCGGCGAGTTTAGCATTTTGAGTACTTTGCCGGTTGGTTTCAGAAAGTCTTGCATCAAAATTAACTATTTTTTGCCAGACATTCATTTTCGAAAAAAGCGATTTTCTCGGCGAGTTAAGCATTTTCAGTAATTTGCCGATTGGTTTCAGAACGGCTTGCTTCAAAATTAACTATTTTTGCCATGCATTGTCTGTGGGAAAAAAGTGATTTTCTCGGCGAGTTAAGCATTTTGAGTAATTTGCCGATTGGTTTCAGAACGGCTTGCATTGAAATTTACTCTTTTTTGCCAGACGTTCATTTTGGAAAAAAAGTGAATTTCTCGGCGAGTTCAGCATTTTGAGTAATTTGCCGATTGGTTTCAGAACGTCTTGCATCAAAATTATATATTTTTTGCCAGACATTAATTGTGGAATAAAGCTGATTTTCTCAGCGAGTTAAGCATTTTGAGTACTTTGCCTGTCGATTTCAGGACGGCTTGGATCAAAATGAACTATTTTTTGCCAAACATTCATATTGGGAAAAAGTGATTTTCTCAGCGAGTTAAGAATTTTGAGTAATTTGCCGATTGGTTTCAGAGCGGCTTGCATCAAAATTAACTATTTTTTGCCAAACATTCATTGTGGAACAAAAGTGATTTTCTCGGCGCGTTCAGCATTTTGAGTAATTTGCCGATTGGTTTCAGAACGGCTTGCATTGAAATTGTATATTTTTTGCCAGACATCCATTGTGGGAAAAAAGTGATTTCCTCGGCGCGTTAAGCATTTTGAGTAATTTGCCGATTGGTTTCAGAACGTCTTGCGTCAAAATTAACTATTTTTGCCCGACATTCATTGTGGAAAAAACTGATTTTCTCGGCGACTTAAGCATTTTGAGTAATTTGCCGATTGGTTTCAGAACGTCTTGCGTCAAAATTAACTATTTTTGACAGACATTCATTGTGGAAAAAAAATGAATTTCTCTGCGCGTTAAGCATTTTGACTAATTTGCCAATTGGTTTCAGAACGTCTTGCGTCAAAATTAACTATTTTTGCCAGACATTCATTGTGGCAAGAAAGTGATTTTTTTCGGCGAGTGAAGCATTTTGAGTAATTTGCCGATTGGTTTCGGAACGTCTTGCATCAAAATTAACTATTTTTTACCAGACATTCATTTTGGAAAAAAGTGAATTTATCGGCGAGTTAAGCATTTTGAGTACTTTGCCGGTTGGTTTCAGAACGGCTTGGATCAAAATGAACTATTTTTTGCCAAACATTCATAATGGAAAAAAAGTGATTTTCTCGGCGAGTTAAGCATTTTGAGTGATTTGCCGATTGGTTTCAGAACGGCTTGCATCAAAATTAACTATTTTTTGCCAGACATTCATTTTGGAAAAAAAGTGAATTTCTCGCCGAGTTAAGCATTTTGAGTAATTTGCCGATTGGTTTTAGAACGGCTTGCATCAAAATTAACTATTTTTTGCCAGCCATTCAATTTGAGAAAAAAGAGATTTTCTCGGCGAGTTCAGCATTTTGAGTAATTTGCCGATTGGTTTCAGAACGTCTTGCGTCAAAATTAACTATTTTTGCCAGACATTCATTGTGGAAAAAAAGTGATTTTCTCGGCGAGTTAAGCATTTTGAGTGATTTGCCGATTGGTTTCAGAACGGCTTGCATTGAAATTTACTATTTTTTGCCAGACATTCATTGTGGCAAGAAAGTGATTTTCTCGGCGAGTTAAGCATTTTCAGTAATTTGCAGATTGGTTTCAGAACGGCTTGCATTGAAATTTACTATTTTTTGCCAGACATTCATTGTGGGAAAAAGCTGATTTTCTCGGCGAGTTAAGCATTTTGAGTAATTTGCCGATTGGTTTCAGAACGGCTTGCATCACAATTAACTATTGTTTGCCAGACATTAATTGTCGAAAAAGTGATTTTCTCGGCGAGTTTAGCATTTTGAGTACTTTGCCGGTTGGTTTCAGAAAGTCTTGCATCAAAATTAACTATTTTTTGCCAGACATTCATTTTCGAAAAAAGCGATTTTCTCGGCGAGTTAAGCATTTTCAGTAATTTGCCGATTGGTTTCAGAACGGCTTGCTTCAAAATTAACTATTTTTGCCAGGCATTGTCTGTGGGAAAAAAGTGATTTTCTCGGCGAGTTAAGCATTTTGAGTAATTTGCCGATTGGTTTCAGAACGGCTTGCATTGAAATTTACTCTTTTTTGCCAGACGTTCATTTTGGAAAAAAAGTGAATTTCTCGGCGAGTTCAGCATTTTGAGTAATTTGCCGATTGGTTTCAGAACGTCTTGCATCAAAATTATATATTTTTTGCCAGACATTAATTGTGGAATAAAGCTGATTTTCTCGGCGAGTTAAGCATTTTGAGTACTTTGCCTGTCGATTTCAGGACGGCTTGGATCAAAATGAACTATTTTTTGCCAAACATTCATATTGGGAAAAAGTGATTTTCTCAGCGAGTTAAGAATTTTGAGTAATTTGCCGATTGGTTTCAGAGCGGCTTGCATCAAAATTAACTATTTTTTGCCAAACATTCATTGTGGAACAAAAGTGATTTTCTCGGCGCGTTCAGCATTTTGAGTAATTTGCCGATTGGTTTCAGAACGGCTTGCATTGAAATTGTATATTTTTTGCCAGACATCCATTGTGGGAAAAAAGTGATTTCCTCGGCGCGTTAAGCATTTTGAGTAATTTGCCGATTGGTTTCAGAACGTCTTGCGTCAAAATTAACTATTTTTGCCCGACATTCATTGTGGAAAAAACTGATTTTCTCGGCGACTTAAGCATTTTGAGTAATTTGCCGATTGGTTTCAGAACGTCTTGCGTCAAAATTAACTATTTTTGACAGACATTCATTGTGGAAAAAAAATGAATTTCTCCTCGCGTTAAGCATTTTGCCGATTGGTTGTAGAACGTCTTGCGTCAAAATTAACTATTTTTGCCAGACATTCATTGTGGGAAAAAAGTGATTTTCTCGGCCAGTTAAGCATTTTGAGTAATTTGCCGATGGCTTTCAGAACGGCTTGCATCAAAATTAACTATTTTTTGCCAGACATTCAATTTGAGAAAAAAGAGATTTTCTCGGCGAGTTCAGCATTTTGAGTAATTTGCCGATTGGTTTCAGAACGTCTTGCGTCAAAATTAACTATTTTTGCCAGACATTCATTGTGGCAAGAAAGTGATTTTTTCGGCGAGTGAAGCATTTTGAGTAATTTGCCGATTGGTTTCGGAACGTCTTGCATCAAAATTAACTATTTTTTACCAGACATTCATTTTGGAAAAAAGTGAATTTATCGGCGAGTTAAGCATTTTGAGTACTTTGCCGGTTGGTTTCAGAACGGCTTGGATCAAAATGAACTATTTTTTGCCAAACATTCATAATGGAAAAAAAGTGATTTTCTCGGCGAGTTAAGCATTTTGAGTGATTTGCCGATTGGTTTCAGAACGGCTTGCATCAAAATTAACTATTTTTTGCCAGACATTCATTTTGGAAAAAAAGTGAATTTCTCGCCGAGTTAAGCATTTTGAGTAATTTGCCGATTGGTTTTAGAACGGCTTGCATCAAAATTAACTATTTTTTGCCAGCCATTCAATTTGAGAAAAAAGAGATTTTCTCGGCGAGTTCAGCATTTTGAGTAATTTGCCGATTGGTTTCAGAACGTCTTGCGTCAAAATTAACTATTTTTGCCAGACATTCATTGTGGAAAAAAAGTGATTTTCTCGGCGAGTTAAGCATTTTGAGTGATTTGCCGATTGGTTTCAGAACGGCTTGCATTGAAATTTACTATTTTTTGCCAGACATTCATTGTGGCAAGAAAGTGATTTTCTCGGCGAGTTAAGCATTTTCAGTAATTTGCAGATTGGTTTCAGAACGGCTTGCATTGAAATTTACTATTTTTTGCCAGACATTCATTGTGGGAAAAAGCTGATTTTCTCGGCGAGTTAAGCATTTTGAGTAATTTGCCGATTGGTTTCAGAACGGCTTGCATCACAATTAACTATTTTTTGCCTGGCATTCATTGTGGAACAAAAGTGATTTTCTCGGCGAGTTATGCATTTTGAGTAATTTGCCGGTTGGTTTCAGAACAGCTTGCATTAAAATGTACTACTTTTTGCCAGACATTCATTGTGGCAAGAAAGTGATTTTCTCAGCAAGTTTAGCATTTTGAGTAATTTGCCGATTGGTTTCAGAACGTCGTGCATCAAAATTAACTATTGTTTGCCAGACATTCACTTGGGAAAAAAAGTGATTTTCTCGGCGAGTTAAGCATTTTGAGTAATTTGCTGATTGGTATCAGAACGTCTTGCGTCAAAATTACTATTTTTTGCCAGACATTCATTGTGAAAAAAAACTGATTTTCTCGGCGAGTTAAACATTTTGCGTAATTTGCCGATTGGTTTCAGAAAGACTTGCATTGAAATTTACTATTTTTGCCAGCCATTCATTGTGGGAAAAAAGTGATTTCCTCGACCAGTTAAGCATTTTGAGTAATTTGGCGATTGGTTTCAGAACGCCTTGCATCCATATTAACGATTGTTTGCCAGACATTAATTGTGGAAAAAGTGATTTTCTCGGCGAGTTAAGCATTTTGAGTACTTTGCCGGTTGGTTTCAGAACGTCTTGCATCAAAATTAACTATTTTTTGCCAGACATTCATTTTCGAAAAAAGCGATTTCTCGGCGAGTTAAGCATTTTGAGTAATTTGCCGATTGGTTTCAGAACGGCTTGCTTCAAAATTAACTATTTTTGCCAGGCATTGTCTGTGGGAAACAACTGATTTTCTCAGCGAGTTAAGCATTTTGAGTAATCTGCCGATTGGTTTCAGAACTGCTTGCATCAAAATGAACTATTTTTTGCCAGACTTTCATTTTGGAAAAAAAGTGATTTTCTAGGTGAGTTAAGCATTTTGAATGAATTGCCGATTGGTTTCATAACGTCTTGCATTGAAATTTACTATTTTTGCCAGCCATTCATTGTGGGAAAAAAGTGATTTTCTCGGACAGTTAAGCATTCTGAGTAATTTGCCGATGGCTTTCAGAACGGCTTGCATCAAAATTAACCATTATTTGCCAGACATTCATTTTGGAAAAAAAGTGAATTTCTCGGCGAGTTAAGCATTTTGAGCAATTTGCCGATTGGTTTCAGAGCGGCTTGCATCAAAATTAACTATTGTTTGCCAGACATTAATTGTCGAAAAAGTGATTTTCTCGGCGAGTTTAGCATTTTGAGTACTTTGCCGGTTGGTTTCAGAAAGTCTTGCATCAAAATTAACTATTTTTTGCCAGACATTCATTTTCGAAAAAAGCGATTTTCTCGGCGAGTTAAGCATTTTCAGTAATTTGCCGATTGGTTTCAGAACGGCTTGCTTCAAAATTAACTATTTTTGCCAGGCATTGTCTGTGGGAAAAAAGTGATTTTCTCGGCGAGTTAAGCATTTTGAGTAATTTGCCGATTGGTTTCAGAACGGCTTGCATTGAAATTTACTCTTTTTTGCCAGACGTTCATTTTGGAAAAAAAGTGAATTTCTCGGCGAGTTCAGCATTTTGAGTAATTTGCCGATTGGTTTCAGAACGTCTTGCATCAAAATTATATATTTTTTGCCAGACATTAATTGTGGAATAAAGCTGATTTTCTCGGCGAGTTAAGCATTTTGAGTACTTTGCCTGTCGATTTCAGGACGGCTTGGATCAAAATGAACTATTTTTTGCCAAACATTCATATTGGGAAAAAGTGATTTTCTCAGCGAGTTAAGAATTTTGAGTAATTTGCCGATTGGTTTCAGAGCGGCTTGCATCAAAATTAACTATTTTTTGCCAAACATTCATTGTGGAACAAAAGTGATTTTCTCGGCGCGTTCAGCATTTTGAGTAATTTGCCGATTGGTTTCAGAACGGCTTGCATTGAAATTGTATATTTTTTGCCAGACATCCATTGTGGGAAAAAAGTGATTTCCTCGGCGCGTTAAGCATTTTGAGTAATTTGCCGATTGGTTTCAGAACGTCTTGCGTCAAAATTAACTATTTTTGCCCGACATTCATTGTGGAAAAAACTGATTTTCTCGGCGACTTAAGCATTTTGAGTAATTTGCCGATTGGTTTCAGAACGTCTTGCGTCAAAATTAACTATTTTTGACAGACATTCATTGTGGAAAAAAAATGAATTGCTCTGCGCGTTAAGCATTTTGACTAATTTGCCAATTGGTTTCAGAACGTCTTGCGTCAAAATTAACTATTTTTGCCAGACATTCATTGTGGCAAGAAAGTGATTTTTTCGGCGAGTGAAGCATTTTGAGTAATTTGCCGATTGGTTTCGGAACGTCTTGCATCAAAATTAACTATTTTTTACCAGACATTCATTTTGGAAAAAAGTGAATTTATCGGCGAGTTAAGCATTTTGAGTACTTTGCCGGTTGGTTTCAGAACGGCTTGGATCAAAATGAACTATTTTTTGCCAAACATTCATAATGGAAAAAAAGTGATTTTCTCGGCGAGTTAAGCATTTTGAGTGATTTGCCGATTGGTTTCAGAACGGCTTGCATCAAAATTAACTATTTTTTGCCAGACATTCATTTTGGAAAAAAAGTGAATTTCTCGCCGAGTTAAGCATTTTGAGTAATTTGCCGATTGGTTTTAGAACGGCTTGCATCAAAATTAACTATTTTTTGCCAGCCATTCAATTTGAGAAAAAAGAGATTTTCTCGGCGAGTTCAGCATTTTGAGTAATTTGCCGATTGGTTTCAGAACGTCTTGCGTCAAAATTAACTATTTTTGCCAGACATTCATTGTGGAAAAAAAGTGATTTTCTCGGCGAGTTAAGCATTTTGAGTGATTTGCCGATTGGTTTCAGAACGGCTTGCATTGAAATTTACTATTTTTTGCCAGACATTCATTGTGGCAAGAAAGTGATTTTCTCGGCGAGTTAAGCATTTTCAGTAATTTGCAGATTGGTTTCAGAACGGCTTGCATTGAAATTTACTATTTTTTGCCAGACATTCATTGTGGGAAAAAGCTGATTTTCTCGGCGAGTTAAGCATTTTGAGTAATTTGCCGATTGGTTTCAGAACGGCTTGCATCACAATTAACTATTTTTTGCCTGGCATTCATTGTGGAACAAAAGTGATTTTCTCGGCGAGTTATGCATTTTGAGTAATTTGCCGGTTGGTTTCAGAACAGCTTGCATTAAAATGTACTACTTTTTGCCAGACATTCATTGTGGCAAGAAAGTGATTTTCTCAGCAAGTTTAGCATTTTGAGTAATTTGCCGATTGGTTTCAGAACGTCGTGCATCAAAATTAACTATTGTTTGCCAGACATTCACTTGGGAAAAAAAGTGATTTTCTCGGCGAGTTAAGCATTTTGAGTAATTTGCTGATTGGTATCAGAACGTCTTGCGTCAAAATTACTATTTTTTGCCAGACATTCATTGTGAAAAAAAACTGATTTTCTCGGCGAGTTAAACATTTTGCGTAATTTGCCGATTGGTTTCAGAAAGACTTGCATTGAAATTAACTATTTTTGCCAGACATTCATTGTGGAACAAAAGTGATTTTCTCGGCGAGTTAAGCATTTTGAGTAATTTGCCGATGGCCTTCAGAACGGCTTGCATCAAAATTAACTATTTTTTGCCAGACATTTATTTTTGGAAAAATGTGATTTTTTTCGGCGCGTTAAGCAGTTGGAGTAATTTGCCGATTGGTTTCAGAACGGCTTGCATCAAAATTAATTATTTTTTGCCAAACATTCATTTGGGAAAAAAGTTATTTTCTCGGCGCGTTAAGCATTTTGAGTAATTTGCCGATTGCTTTCAGAACTGCTTGCATTGAAATTTACTATTTTTTGCTAGACATTCATTGTGGAACAATAGTGATTTTCACGGCGCGTTCAGCATTTTGAGCAATTTGCCGGTTGGTTTCAGAACGGCTTGCATTGAAATTTACTATTTTTTGCCAGACATTCATTGTGGCAAGAAAGTGATTTTCTCGGCGAGTTAAGCATTTTCAGTAATTTGCAGATTGGTTTCAGAACGGCTTGCATTGAAATTTACTATATTTTGCCAGACATTCATTGAGGAACAAAAGTGCTTTTCTCGGCGAGTTAAGCATTTTGAGTAGTTTGCCGATTGCTTTCAGAACGGCTTGCATTGAAATTTACTATTTTTTGCCAGACATTCATTGTGGGAAAAAAGTAATTTTCTCGGCGAGTTAAGCATTTTGAGTAAATTGCCGATTGGTTTCAGAACAGCTTGCATCACAATTAAATATTTTTTGCCAGACATTTATTTTTGGAAAAAAGTTATTTTCTCGGCGCGTTAAGCATTTTGAGTAATTTGCCGATTGCTTTCAGAACTGCTTGCATTGAAATTTACTATTTTTTGCCAGACATTCATTGTGGAACAAAAGTGATTTTCACGGCGCGTTCAGCATTTTGAGCAATTTGCAGATTGGTTTCGGAACGGCTTGCATTGAAATTTACTATTTTTTGCCAGACATTCATTGAAGAACAAAAGTGCTTTTCTCGGCGATTTAAGCATTTTGAGTAATTTGCCGATGGCTTTCAGAACGTCTTGCATCAAAATTAACTATTTTTTGCCAGCCATTCATTTTGGAAAAAAAGTGTATTTCTCGGCGAGTTAAGCATTTTGAGCAATTTGCCGATTGCTTTCAGAACGGCTTGCAACACAATTAACTATTTTTTGCCAGGCATTCATTGTGGAACATAAGTGATTTTCTAGGCGAGTTAAGAATTTTGAGTAGTTTGCCGATTGCTTTCAGAACGGCTTGCATTGAAATTTACTATTTTTTGCCAGACATTCATTGTGGGGAAAAAAGTAATTTTCTCGGCGAGTTCAGCATTTTGAGTAAATTGCCGATTGGTTTCAGAACGGCTTGCATCACAATTAACTATTTTTTGCCAGACATTCATTGTGGGAAAAAGCTGATTTTCTCGGCGAGTTAAGCATTTTGAGTAATTTGCCGATTGGTTTCAGAACGGCTTGCATCACAATTAACTATTTTTTGCCTGGCATTCATTGTGGAACAAAAGTGATTTTCTCGGCGAGTTATGCATTTTGAGTAATTTGCCGGTTGGTTTCAGAACAGCTTGCATTAAAATGTACTACTTTTTGCCAGACATTCATTGATGCAAGAAAGTGATTTTCTCATTAAGTTAAGCATTTTGAGTAATTTGCCGATTGGTTTCAGAACGTCGTGCATCAAAATTAACTATTGTTTGCCAGACATTCACTTGGGGAAAAAAAGTGATTTTCTCGGCGAGTTAAGCATTTTGAGTAATTTGCTGATTGGTATCAGAACGTCTTGCGTCAAAATTACTATTTTTTGCCAGACATTCATTGTGAAAAAAAAACTGATTTTCTCGGCGAGTTAAACATTTTGCGTAATTTGCCGATTGGTTTCAGAAAGGCTTGCATTGAAATTAACTATTTTTGCCAGACATTCATTGTGGAACAAAAGTGATTTTCTCGGCGAGTTAAGCATTTTGAGTAATTTGCCGATGGCCTTCAGAACGGCTTGCATCAAAATTAACTATTTTTTGCCAGACATTTATTTTTGGAAAAATGTGATTTTTTTTCGGCGCGTTAAGCAGTTGGAGTAATTTGCCGATTGGTTTCAGAACGGCTTGCATCAAAATTAATTATTTTTTGCCAAACATTCATTTGGGAAAAAAGTTATTTTCTCGGCGCGTTAAGCATTTTGAGTAATTTGCCGATTGCTTTCAGAACTGCTTGCATTGAAATTTACTATTTTTTGCCAGACATTCATTGTGGGGAAAAAAGTAATTTTCTCGGCGAGTTCAGCATTTTGAGTAAATTGCCGATTGGTTTCAGAACGGCTTGCATCACAATTAACTATTTTTTGCCAGACATTCATTGTGGGAAAAAGCTGATTTTCTCGGCGAGTTAAGCATTTTGAGTAATTTGCCGATTGGTTTCAGAACGGCTTGCATCACAATTAACTATTTTTTGCCTGGCATTCATTGTGGAACAAAAGTGATTTTCTCGGCGAGTTATGCATTTTGAGTAATTTGCCGGTTGGTTTCAGAACAGCTTGCATTAAAATGTACTACTTTTTGCCAGACATTCATTGATGCAAGAAAGTGATTTTCTCATTAAGTTAAGCATTTTGAGTAATTTGCCGATTGGTTTCAGAACGTCGTGCATCAAAATTAACTATTGTTTGCCAGACATTCACTTGGGGAAAAAAAGTGATTTTCTCGGCGAGTTAAGCATTTTGAGTAATTTGCTGATTGGTATCAGAACGTCTTGCGTCAAAATTACTATTTTTTGCCAGACATTCATTGTGAAAAAAAAACTGATTTTCTCGGCGAGTTAAACATTTTGCGTAATTTGCCGATTGGTTTCAGAAAGGCTTGCATCAAAATTAACTATTTTTTGCCAGACATTTATTTTTGGAAAAATGTGATTTTTTTCGGCGCGTTAAGCAGTTGGAGTAATTTGCCGATTGGTTTCAGAACGGCTTGCATCAAAATTAATTATTTTTTGCCAAACATTCATTTGGGAAAAAAGTTATTTTCTCGGCGCGTTAAGCATTTTGAGTAATTTGCCGATTGCTTTCAGAACTGCTTGCATTGAAATTTACTATTTTTTGCCAGACATTCATTGTGGAACAACAGTGATTTTCACGGCGCGTTCAGCATTTTGAGCAATTTGCCGGTTGGTTTCAGAACGGCTTGCATTGAAATTTACTATTTTTTGCCAGACATTCATTGTGGCAAGAAAGTGATTTTCTCGGCGAGTTAAGCATTTTCAGTAATTTGCAGATTGGTTTCAGAACGGCTTGCATCACAATTAACTATTTTTTGCCAGGCGTTCATTGTGGAACAAAAGTGATTTTCTCGGCGAGTTAAACATTTTGCGTAATTTGCCGATTGGTTTCAGAACGGCTAGCATTGAAATTAACTATTTTTTGCCAGACATTCATTGTGGAACAAAAGTGATTTTCTCGGCGAGTTAAGCATTTTGAGTAATTTGCCGATGGCCTTCAGAACGGCTTGCATCAAAATTAACTATTTTTTGCCAGACATTTATTTTTGGAAAAATGTGATTTTTTCGGCGCGTTAAGCATTTTGAGTAATTTGCCGATTGGTTTCAGAACGGCTTGCATCAAAATTAATTATTTTTGCCAAACATTCATTTGGGAAAAAAGTTATTTTCTCGGCGCGTTAAGCATTTTGAGTAATTTGCCGATTTCTTTCAGAACTGCTTGCATTGAAATTTACTATTTTTTGCCAGACATTCATTGTGGAACAAAAGTGATTTTCACGGCGCGTTCAGCATTTTGAGCAATTTGCCGGTTGGTTTCCGAACGGCTTGCATTGAAATTTACTATTTTTTGCCAGACATTCATTGTGGCAAGAAAGTGATTTTCTCGGCGAGTTAAGCATTTTCAGTGATTTGCCGATTGGTTTCAGAATGGCTTGCATTGAAATTTACTCTTTTTTGCCAGACATTCATTGTGGAAAAAAACTTATTTTCTCGGCGAGTTAAGCACTTTGAGTAATTTGCCGATTGGTTTCAGAACTGCTTGCATCAAAATGAACTATTTTTTGCCAGACTTTCATTTTGGAAAAAAAGTGATTTTCTAGGTGAGTTAAGCATTTTGAATGAATTGCCGATTGGTTTCATAACGTCTTGCATTGAAATTTACTATTTTTGCCAGCCATTCATTGTGGGAAAAAAGTGATTTTCTCGGCCAGTTAAGCATTTTGAGTAATTTGCCGATGGTTTTCAGAACGCCTTGCGTCAAAATTAACTATTTTTGCCAGACATTCATTGTGGAAAAAAATGAATTTCTCCTCGCGTTAAGCACTTTGAGTAATTTGCCGATTGGTTGTAGAACGTCTTGCGTCAAAATTAACTATTTTTGCCAGACATTCATTGTGGGAAAAAAGTGATTTTCTCGGCCAGTTAAGCATTTTGAGTAATTTGCCGATGGCTTTCAGAACGGCTTGCATCAAAATTAACTATTTTTTGCCAGACATTCATTTTGGAAAAAAAGTGAATTTCTCGCCGAGTTAAGCATTTTGAGTAATTTGCCGATTGGTTTTCGAACGGCTTGCATCAAAATGAACTATTTTTTGCCAGACTTTCATTTTGGAAAAAAGTGATTTTCTAGGTGAGTTAAGCATTTTGAATGAATTGCCGATTGGTTTCATAACGTCTTGCATTGAAATTTACTATTTTTGCCAGCCATTCATTGTGGGAAAAAAGTGATTTTCACGGCCAGTTAAGCATTTTGAGTAATTTGCCGATGGCTTTCAGAACGGCTTGCATCAAAATTAACTATTTTTTGCCAGACATTCATTTTGGAAAAAAAGTGAATTTCTCGCCGAGTTAAGCATTTTGAGTAATTTGCCGATTGGTTTCAGAACGCTTTGCATCAAAATTAACTATTTTTTGCCAGGCATTCAATTTGAGAAAAAAGAGATTTTCTCGGCAAGTTAAGCATTTTGAGTAATTTG
Source organism: Scyliorhinus torazame (assembly GCF_047496885.1). Taxonomy (NCBI): domain Eukaryota; kingdom Metazoa; phylum Chordata; class Chondrichthyes; order Carcharhiniformes; family Scyliorhinidae; genus Scyliorhinus; species Scyliorhinus torazame. The sequence continues at coordinate 43,490,464 of NC_092725.1, forward strand.
CCGATTGGTTTCAGAACGCCTTGCGTCAAAATTAACTATTTTTGCCAGACATTCATTGTGGAAAAAAATGAATTTCTCCTCGCGTTAAGCATTTTGAGTAATTTGCCGATTGGTTTTAGAACGTCTTGCGTCAAAATTAACTATTTTTTGCCAGACATTTATTTTTGGAAAAATGTAATTTTTTTCGGCGCGTTAAGCAGTTGGAGTAATTTGCCGATTGGTTTCAGAACGGCTTGCATCAAAATTAATTATTTTTTGCCAAACATTCATTTGGGAAAAAAGTTATTTTCTCGGCGCGTTAAGCATTTTGAGTAATTTGCCGATTGCTTTCAGAACTGCTTGCATTGAAATTTACTATTTTTTGCCAGACATTCATTGTGGAACAATAGTGATTTTCTCGGCGAGTTAAGCATTTTCAGTAATTTGCAGATTGGTTTCAGAACGGCTTGCATTGAAATTTACTATATTTTGCCAGACATTCATTGAGGAACAAAAGTGCTTTTCTCGGCGAGTTAAGCATTTTGAGTAGTTTGCCGATTGCTTTCAGAACGGCTTGCATTGAAATTTACTATTTTTTGCCAGACATTCATTGTGGGAAAAAAGTAATTTTCTCGGCGAGTTAAGCATTTTGAGTAAATTGCCGATTGGTTTCAGAACAGCATGCATCACAATTAACTATTTTTTGCCAGACATTTATTTTTGGAAAAATGTGATTTTTTCGGCGCGTTAAGCATTTTGAGTAATTTGCCGATTGGTTTCAGAACGGCTTGCATCAAAATTAATTATTTTTGCCAAACATTCATTTGGGAAAAAAGTTATTTTCTCGGCGCGTTAAGCATTTTGAGTAATTTGCCGATTGCTTTCAGAACTGCTTGCATTGAAATTTACTATTTTTTGCCAGACATTCATTGTGGAACAAAAGTGATTTTCACTGCGCGTTCAGCATTTTGAGCAATTTGCAGATTGGTTTCGGAACGGCTTGCATTGAAATTTACTATTTTTTGCCAGACATTCATTGAGGAACAAAAGTGCTTTTCTCGGCGATTTCAGCATTTTGAGTAATTTGCCGATGGCTTTCAGAACGTCTTGCATCAAAATTAACTATTTTTTGCCAGCCATTCATTTTGGAAAAAAAGTGTATTTCTCGGCGAGTTAAGCATTTTGAGTAATTTGCCGATTGCTTTCAGAACGGCTTGCAACACAATTAACTATTTTTTGCCAGGCATTCATTGTGGAACATAAGTGATTTTCTAGGCGAGTTAAGAATTTTGAGTAGTTTGCCGATTGCTTTCAGAACGGCTTGCATTGAAATTTACTATTTTTTGCCAGACATTCATTGTGGGGAAAAAAGTAATTTTCTCGGCGAGTTCAGCATTTTGAGTAAATTGCCGATTGGTTTCAGAACGGCTTGCATCACAATTAACTATTTTTTGCCAGACATTCATTGTGAAAAAAAAACTGATTTTCTCGGCGAGTTAAGCATTTTGAGTAATTTGCTGATTGGTATCAGAACGTCTTGCGTCAAAATTACTATTTTTTGCCAGACATTCATTGTGAAAAAAAAACTGATTTTCTCGGCGAGTTAAACATTTTGCGTAATTTGCCGATTGGTTTCAGAAAGGCTTGCATTGAAATTAACTATTTTTGCCAGACATTCATTGTGGAACAAAAGTGATTTTCTCGGCGAGTTAAGCATTTTGAGTAATTTGCCGATGGCCTTCAGAACGGCTTGCATCAAAATTAACTATTTTTTGCCAGACATTTATTTTTGGAAAAATGTGATTTTTTTCGGCGCGTTAAGCAGTTGGAGTAATTTGCCGATTGGTTTCAGAACGGCTTGCATCAAAATTAATTATTTTTTGCCAGACATTCATTTTGGAAAAAAAGTGAATTTCTCGCCGAGTTAAGCATTTTGAGTAATTTGCCGATTGGTTTCAGAACGTCTTGCGTCAAAATTAACTGTTTTTGCCAGACATTCATTGTGGAAAAAAATGAGTTTCTCGCCGAGTTAAGCATTTTGAGTAATTTGCAGATTGGTTTCAGAACGTCTTGTATCAAAATTAACTATTTTTTGCCAGCCATTCATTGAGGAACAAAAGTGCTTTTCTCGGCGATTTAAGCATTTTGAGTAATTTGCCGATGGCTTTCAGAACGGCTTGCATTGAAATTTACTATTTTTTGTCAGACATTCATTGTGGGGAAAAAAGTAATTTTTTCGGCGCGTTAAGCATTTTGAGTAATTTGCCGATCGGTTTCAGAACGGCTTGCATTGAAATTTACTATTTTTTGCCAGACATTCATTGTGGAACAAAAGTGATTTTCTCGGCGAGTTAAGCATTTTGAGTAATTTGCCGATGGCCTTCAGAACGGCTTGCATCAAAATTAACTATTTTTTGCCAGACATTTATTTTTGGAAAAATGTGATTTTTTTCGGCGCGTTAAGCAGTTGGAGTAATTTGCCGATTGGTTTCAGAACGGCTTGCATCAAAATTAATTATTTTTTGCCAAACATTCATTTGGGAAAAAAGTTATTTTCTCGGCGCGTTAAGCATTTTCAGTAATTTGCACATTGGTTTCAGAACGGCTTGCATTGAAATTTACTATATTTTGCCAGACATTCATTGAGGAACAAAAGTGCTTTTCTCGGCGAGTTAAGCATTTTGAGTAGTTTGCCGATTGCTTTCAGAACGGCTTGCATTGAAATTTACTATTTTTTGCCAGACATTCATTGTGGGAAAAAAGTAATTTTCTCGGCGAGTTAAGCATTTTGAGTAAATTGCCGATTGGTTTCAGAACAGCTTGCATCACAATTAACTATTTTTTGCCAGACATTTATTTTTGGAAAAATGTGATTTTTTCGGCGCGTTAAGCATTTTGAGTAATTTGCCGATTGGTTTCAGAACGGCTTGCATCAAAATTAATTATTTTTGCCAAACATTCATTTGGGAAAAAAGTTATTTTCTCGGCGCGTTAAGCATTTTGAGTAATTTGCCGATTGCTTTCAGAACTGCTTGCATTGAAATTTACTATTTTTTGCCAGACATTCATTGTGGAACAAAAGTGATTTTCACGGCGCGTTCAGCATTTTGAGCAATTTGCAGATTGGTTTCGGAACGGCTTGCATTGAAATTTACTATTTTTTGCCAGACATTCATTGAGGAACAAAAGTGCTTTTCTCGGCGATTTAAGCATTTTGAGTAATTTGCCGATGGCTTTCAGAACGTCTTGCATCAAAATTAACTATTTTTTGCCAGCCATTCATTTTGGAAAAAAAGTGTATTTCTCGGCGAGTTAAGCATTTTGAGTAATTTGCCGATTGCTTTCAGAACGGCTTGCAACACAATTAACTATTTTTTGCCAGGCATTCATTGTGGAACATAAGTGATTTTCTAGGCGAGTTAAGAATTTTGAGTAGTTTGCCGATTGCTTTCAGAACGGATTGCATTGAAATTTACTATTTTTTGCCAGACATTCATTGTGGGGAAAAAAGTAATTTTCTCGGCGAGTTCAGCATTTTGAGTAAATTGCCGATTGGTTTCAGAACGGCTTGCATCACAATTAACTATTTTTTGCCAGACATTCATTGTGGGAAAAAGCTGATTTTCTCGGCGAGTTAAGCATTTTGAGTAATTTGCCGATTGGTTTCAGAACGGCTTGCATCACAATTAACTATTTTTTGCCTGGCATTCATTGTGGAACAAAAGTGATTTTCTCGGCGAGTTATGCATTTTGAGTAATTTGCTGATTGGTATCAGAACGTCTTGCGTCAAAATTACTATTTTTTGCCAGACATTCATTGTGAAAAAAAAACTGATTTTCTCGGCGAGTTAAGCATTTTGAGTAATTTGCTGATTGGTATCAGAACGTCTTGCGTCAAAATTACTATTTTTTGCCAGACATTCATTGTGGAACAACAGTGATTTTCACGGCGCGTTCAGCATTTTGAGCAATTTGCCGGTTGGTTTCAGAACGGCTTGCATTGAAATTTACTATTTTTTGCCAGACATTCATTGTGGCAAGAAAGTGATTTTCTCGGCGAGTTAAGCATTTTCAGTAATTTGCCGATTGGTTTCAGAATGGCTTGCATTGAAATTTACTCTTTTTTGCCAGACATTCATTGTGGAAAAAAACTTATTTTATCAGCGAGTTAAGCATTTTGAATAATTTGCCGATTAGTTTCAGAACGTCTTGCATCAATATTAACTATTGTTTGCCAGACATTTATTTGGGAAAAAAACTTATTTTCTCGGCGAGTTAAGCATTTTGAGTAATTTGCCGATTGGTTTCAGAACGTCTTGCGTCAAAATGAACTATTTTTTGCCAAACATTCATAATGGAAAAAAAGAGATTTTCTCGGCGAGTTAAGCACTTTGAGTAATTTGCCGATTGGTTTCAGAACTGCTTGCATCAAAATGAACTATTTTTTGCCAGACTTTCATTTTGGAAAAAAAGTGATTTTCTAGGTGAGTTAAGCATTTTGAATGAATTGCCGATTGGTTTCATAACGTCTTGCATTGAAATTTACTATTTTTGCCAGCCATTCATTGTGGGAAAAAAGTGATTTTCTCGTCCAGTTAAGCATTTTGAGTAATTTGCCGATGGCTTTCAGAACGGCTTGCATCAAAATTAACTATTTTTTGCCAGACATTGATTTTGGAAAAAAAGTGAATTTCTCGCCGAGTTAAGCATTTTGAGTAATTTGCCGATTGGTTTCAGAACGCTTTGCATTAAAATTAACTATTTTTGCCAGACATTCATTGTGGAAAAAAATGAATTTCTCCTCGCGTTAAGCATTTTGCCGATTGGTTGTAGAACGTCTTGCGTCAAAATTAACTATTTTTGCCAGACATTCATTGTGGGAAAAAAGTGATTTTCTCGGCCAGTTAAGCATTTTGAGTAATTTGCCGATGGCTTTCAGAACGGCTTGCATCAAAATTAACTATTTTTTGCCAGACATTCATTTTGGAAAAAAAGTGAATTTCTCGCCGAGTTAAGCATTTTGAGTAATTTGACGATTGGTTTTCGAACGGCTTGCATCAAAATGAACTATTTTTTGCCAGACTTTCATTTTGGAAAAAAAGTGATTTTCTAGGTGAGTTAAGCATTTTGAATGAATTGCCGATTGGTTTCATAACGTCTTGCATTGAAATTTACTATTTTTGCCAGCCATTCATTGTGGGAAAAAAGTGATTTTCTCGGCCAGTTAAGCATTTTGAGTAATTTGCCGATGGCTTTCAGAACGGCTTGCATCAAAATTAACTATTTTTTGCCAGACATTCAATTTGAGAAAAAAGAGATTTTCTCGGCGAGTTCAGCATTTTGAGTAATTTACCGATTGGTTTCAGAACGTCTTGCGTCAAAATTAACTATTTTTGCCAGACATTCATTGTGGAAAAAAATGAGTTTCTCGCCGAGTTAAGCATTTTGAGTAATTTGCAGATTGGTTTCAGAACGTCTTGTATCAAAATTAACTATTTTTTGCCAGCCATTCATTGAGGAACAAAAGTGCTTTTCTCGGCGATTTAAGCATTTTGAGTAATTTGCCGATGGCTTTCAGAACGGCTTGCAACACAATTAACTATTTTTTGCCAGGCATTCATTGTGGGGAAAAAAGTAATTTTCTCGGCGCGTTAAGCATTTTGAGTAATTTGCCGATCGGTTTCAGAACGGCTTGCATTGAAATTTACTATTTTTTGCCAGACATTCATTGTGGAACCAAAGTGATTTTCTCGGCGAGTTAAGCATTTTGAGCATTTTGCCGATTGTTTTCAGAACGGCTTGCATTGAAATTTACTATTTTTTGCCAGACATTCATTGTGGGAAAAAGCTGATTTTCTCGGCGAGTTAAGCATTTTGAGTAATTTGCCGATTGGTTTCAGAACGGCTTGCATCACAATTAACTATTTTTTGCCTGGCATTCATTGTGGAACAAAAGTGATTTTCTCGGCGAGTTATGCATTTTGAGTAATTTGCCGGTTGGTTTCAGAACAGCTTGCATTAAAATGTACTACTTTTTGCCAGACATTCATTGTGGCAAGAAAGTGATTTTCTCAGCAAGTTAAGCATTTTGAGTAATTTGCCGATTGGTTTCAGAACGTCGTGCATCAAAATTAACTATTGTTTGCCAGACATTCACTTGGGAAAAAAAGTGATTTTCTCGGCGAGTTAAGCATTTTGAGTAATTTGCTGATTGGTATCAGAACGTCTTGCGTCAAAATTACTATTTTTTGCCAGACATTCATTGTGAAAAAAAACTGATTTTCTCGGCGAGTTAAACATTTTGCGTAATTTGCCGATTGGTTTCAGAAAGGCTTGCATTGAAATTAACTATTTTTGCCAGACATTCATTGTGGAACAAAAGTGATTTTCTCGGCGAGTTAAGCATTTTGAGTAATTTGCCGATGGCCTTCAGAACGGCTTGCATCAAAATTAACTATTTTTTGCCAGACATTTATTTTTGGAAAAATGTGATTTTTTTCGGCGCGTTAAGCAGTTGGAGTAATTTGCCGATTGGTTTCAGAACGGCTTGCATCAAAATTAATTATTTTTTGCCAAACATTCATTTGGGAAAAAAGTTATTTTCTCGGCGCGTTAAGCATTTTGAGTAATTTGCCGATTGCTTTCAGAACTGCTTGCATTGAAATTTACTATTTTTTGCCAGACATTCATTGTGGAACAATAGTGATTTTCACGGCGCGTTCAGCATTTTGAGCAATTTGCCGGTTGGTTTCAGAACGGCTTGCATTGAAATTTACTATTTTTTGCCAGACATTCATTGTGGCAAGAAAGTGATTTTCTCGGCGAGTTAAGCATTTTCAGTAATTTGCAGATTGGTTTCAGAACGGCTTGCATTGAAATTTACTATATTTTGCCAGACATTCATTGAGGAACAAAAGTGCTTTTCTCGGCGAGTTAAGCATTTTGAGTAGTTTGCCGATTGCTTTCAGAACGGCTTGCATTGAAATTTACTATTTTTTGCCAGACATTCATTGTGGGAAAAAAGTAATTTTCTCGGCGAGTTAAGCATTTTGAGTAAATTGCCGATTGGTTTCAGAACAGCTTGCATCACAATTAACTATTTTTTGCCAGACATTTATTTTTGGAAAAATGTGATTTTTTCGGCGCGTTAAGCATTTTGAGTAATTTGCCGATTGGTTTCAGAACGGCTTGCATCAAAATTAATTATTTTTGCCAAACATTCATTTGGGAAAAAAGTTATTTTCTCGGCGCGTTAAGCATTTTGAGTAATTTGCCGATTGCTTTCAGAACTGCTTGCATTGAAATTTACTATTTTTTGCCAGACATTCATTGTGGAACAAAAGTGATTTTCACGGCGCGTTCAGCATTTTGAGCAATTTGCAGATTGGTTTCGGAACGGCTTGCATTGAAATTTACTATTTTTTGCCAGACATTCATTGAGGAACAAAAGTGCTTTTCTCGGCGATTTAAGCATTTTGAGTAATTTGCCGATGGCTTTCAGAACGTCTTGCATCAAAATTAACTATTTTTTGCCAGCCATTCATTTTGGAAAAAAAGTGTATTTCTCGGCGAGTTAAGCATTTTGAGTAATTTGCCGATTGCTTTCAGAACGGCTTGCAACACAATTAACTATTTTTTGCCAGGCATTCATTGTGGAACATAAGTGATTTTCTCGGCGAGTTAAGCATTTTGAGTAGTTTGCCGATTGCTTTCAGAACGGCTTGCATTGAAATTTACTATTTTTTGCCAGACATTCATTGTGGGAAAAAAGTAATTTTCTCGGCGAGTTAAGCATTTTGAGTAAATTGCCGATTGGTTTCAGAACAGCTTGCATCACAATTAACTATTTTTTGCCAGACATTTATTTTTGGAAAAATGTGATTTTTTCGGCGCGTTAAGCATTTTGAGTAATTTGCCGATTGGTTTCAGAACGGCTTGCATCAAAATTAATTATTTTTGCCAAACATTCATTTGGGAAAAAAGTTATTTTCTCGGCGCGTTAAGCATTTTGAGTAATTTGCCGATTGCTTTCAGAACTGCTTGCATTGAAATTTACTATTTTTTGCCAGACATTCATTGTGGAACAAAAGTGATTTTCACGGCGCGTTCAGCATTTTGAGCAATTTGCAGATTGGTTTCGGAACGGCTTGCATTGAAATTTACTATTTTTTGCCAGACATTCATTGAGGAACAAAAGTTCTTTTCTCGGCGATTTAAGCATTTTGAGTAATTTGCCGATGGCTTTCAGAACGTCTTGCATCAAAATTAACTATTTTTTGCCAGCCATTCATTTTGGAAAAAAAGTGTATTTCTCGGCGAGTTAAGCATTTTGAGTAATTTGCCGATTGCTTTCAGAACGGCTTGCAACACAATTAACTATTTTTTGCCAGGCATTCATTGTGGAACATAAGTGATTTTCTAGGCGAGTTAAGAATTTTGAGTAGTTTGCCGATTGCTTTCAGAACGGCTTGCATTGAAATTTACTATTTTTTGCCAGACATTCATTGTGGGGAAAAAAGTAATTTTCTCGGCGAGTTCAGCATTTTGAGTAAATTGCCGATTGGTTTCAGAACGGCTTGCATCACAATTAACTATTTTTTGCCAGACATTCATTGTGGGAAAAAGCTGATTTTCTCGGCGAGTTCAGCATTTTGAGTAATTTGCCGATTGGTTTCAGAACGGCTTGCATCACAATTAACTATTTTTTGCCTGGCATTCATTGTGGAACAAAAGTGATTTTCTCGGCGAGTTATGCATTTTGAGTAATTTGCCGGTTGGTTTCAGAACAGCTTGCATTAAAATGTACTACTTTTTGCCAGACATTCATTGATGCAAGAAAGTGATTTTCTCATTAAGTTAAGCATTTTGAGTAATTTGCCGATTGGTTTCAGAACGTCGTGCATCAAAATTAACTATTGTTTGCCAGACATTCACTTGGGGAAAAAAAGTGATTTTCTCGGCGAGTTAAGCATTTTGAGTAATTTGCTGATTGGTATCAGAACGTCTTGCGTCAAAATTACTATTTTTTGCCAGACATTCATTGTGAAAAAAAAACTGATTTTCTCGGCGAGTTAAACATTTTGCGTAATTTGCCGATTGGTTTCAGAAAGGCTTGCATTGAAATTAACTATTTTTGCCAGACATTCATTGCGGAACAAAAGTGATTTTCTCGGCGAGTTAAGCATTTTGAGTAATTTGCCGATGGCCTTCAGAACGGCTTGCATCAAAATTAACTATTTTTTGCCAAACATTCATTTGGGAAAAAAGTTATTTTCTCGGCGCGTTAAGCATTTTGAGTAATTTGCCGATTGCTTTCAGAACTGCTTGCATTGAAATTTACTATTTTTTGCCAGACATTCATTGTGGAACAACAGTGATTTTCACGGCGCGTTCAGCATTTTGAGCAATTTGCCGGTTGGTTTCAGAACGGCTTGCATTGAAATTTACTATTTTTTGCCAGACATTCATTGTGGCAAGAAAGTGATTTTCTCGGCGAGTTAAGCATTTTCAGTAATTTGCAGATTGGTTTCAGAACGGCTTGCATTGAAATTTACTATATTTTGCCAGACATTCATTGAGGAACAAAAGTGCTTTTCTCGGCGAGTTAAGCATTTTGAGTAGTTTGCCGATTGCTTTCAGAACGGCTTGCATTGAAATTTACTATTTTTTGCCAGACATTCATTGTGGGAAAAAAGTAATTTTCTCGGCGAGTTAAGCATTTTGAGTAAATTGCCGATTGGTTTCAGAACAGCTTGCATCACAATTAACTATTTTTTGCCAGACATTCATTGTTGGGAAAAAAGTGATTTTCTCGGCGCGTTAAGCATTTTGAGTAATTTGCCGATCGGTTTCAGAACGGCTTGCATCACAATTTACTATTTTTTGCCAAATATTCATTGTGGAACCAAAGTGATTTTCTCGGCGAGTTAAGCATTTTGAGTAATTTGCCGATGGCCTTCAGAACGGCTTGCATCAAAATTAACTATTTTTTGCCAGACATTTATTTGTGGAAAAATGTGATTTTTTTCGGCGCGTTAAGCATTTTGAGTAGTTTGCCGATTGCTTTCAGAACGGCTTGCATTGAAATTTACTATTTTTTGCCAGACATTCATTGTGGGAAAAAAGTAATTTTCTCGGCGAGTTAAGCATTTTGAGTAAATTGCCGATTGGTTTCAGAACAGCTTGCATCACAATTAACTATTTTTTGCCAGACATTCATTGTTGGGAAAAAAGTGATTTTCTCGGCGCGTTAAGCATTTTGAGTAATTTGCCGATCGGTTTCAGAACGGCTTGCATCACAATTTACTATTTTTTGCCAAATATTCATTGTGGAACCAAAGTGATTTTCTCGGCGAGTTAAGCATTTTGAGTAATTTGCCGATGGCCTTCAGAACGGCTTGCATCAAAATTAACTATTTTTTGCCAGACATTTATTTTTGGAAAAATGTGATTTTTTTCGGCGCGTTAAGCATTTTGAGTAATTTGCCGATTGGTTTCAGAACGGCTTGCATCAAAATTAATTATTTTTTGCCAAACATTCATTTGGGAAAAAAGTTATTTTCTCGGCGCGTTAAGCATTTTCAGTAATTTACCGATTGCTTTCAGAACTGCTTGCATTGAAATTTACTATTTTTTGCCAGACATTCATTGTGGAACAACAGTGATTTTCACGGCGCGTTCAGCATTTTGAGCAATATGCCGGTTGGTTTCAGAACGGCTTGCATTGAAATTTACTATTTTTTGCCAGACATTCATTGTGGCAATAAAGTGATTTTTTCGGCGAGTTAAGCATTTTCAGTAATTTGCCGATTGGTTTCAGAACGGCTTGCATCACAATTAACTATTTTTTGCCAGGCGTTCATTGTGGAACAAAAGTGATTTTCTCGGCGAGTTAAACATTTTGCGTAATTTGCCGATTGGTTTCAGAACGGCTAGCATTGAAATTAACTATTTTTTGCCAGACATTCATTGTGGAACAAAAGTGATTTTCTCGGCGAGTTAAGCATTTTGAGTAATTTGCCGGTGGCCTTCAGAACGGCTTGCATCAAAATTAACTATTTTTTGCCAGACATTTATTTTTGGAAAAATGTGATTTTTTCGGCGCGTTAAGCATTTTGAGTAATTTGCCGATTGGTTTCAGAACGGCTTGCATCAAAATTAATTATTTTTGCCAAACATTCATTTGGGAAAAAAGTTATTTTCTCGGCGCGTTAAGCATTTTGAGTAATTTGCCGATTTCTTTCAGAACTGCTTGCATTGAAATTTACTATTTTTTGCCAGACATTCATTGTGGAACAAAAGTGATTTTCACGGCGCGTTCAGCATTTTGAGCAATTTGCCGGTTGGTTTCCGAACGGCTTGCATTGAAATTTACTATTTTTTGCCAGACATTCATTGTGGCAAGAAAGTGATTTTCTCGGCGAGTTAAGCATTTTCAGTAATTTGCCGATTGGTTTCAGAATGGCTTGCATTGAAATTTACTCTTTTTTGCCAGACATTCATTGTGGAAAAAAACTTATTTTATCAGCGAGTTAAGCATTTTGAATAATTTGCCGATTAGTTTCAGAACGTCATGCATCAATATTAACTATTGTTTGCCAGACATTTATTTGGGAAAAAAACTTATTTTCTCGGCGAGTTAAGCATTTTAGGGAATTTGCCGATTGGTTTCAGAACGTCTTGCGTCAAAATGAACTATTTTTTGCCAAACATTCATTGTGGAACAAAAGCGATTTTCTCAGCGAGTTAAGCATTTTGAGTGATTTGGCGATTGGTTTCAGAACTGCTTGCATCAAAATGAACTATTTTTTGCCAGACTTTCATTTTGGAAAAAAAGTGATTTTCTAGGTGAGTTAAGCATTTTGAATGAATTGCCGATTGGTTTCATAACGTCTTGCATTGAAATTTACTATTTTTGCCAGCCATTCATTGTGGGAAAAAAGTGATTTTCTCGGCCAGATAAGCATTTTGAGTAATTTGCCGATGGCTTTCAGAACGGCTTGCATCAAAATTAACTATTTTTTGCCAGACATTCATTTTGGAAAAAAAGTGAATTTCTCGCCGAGTTAAGCATTTTGAGTAATTTGCCGATTGGTTTCAGAACGCTTTGCATTAAAATTAACTATTTTTTGCCAGACATTCAATTTGAGAAAAAAGAGATTTTCTCGGCAAGTTAAGCATTTTGAGTAATTTGCTGATTGGTTTCAGAACGCCTTGCGTCAAAATTAACTATTTTTGCCAGACATTCATTGTGGAAAAAAATGAATTTCTCCTCGCGTTAAGCATTTTGAGTAATTTGCCGATTGGTTGTAGAACGTCTTGCGTCAAAATTAACTATTTTTGCCAGACATTCATTGTGGGAAAAAAGTGATTTTCTCGGCCAGTTAAGCATTTTGAGTAATTTGCCGATGGCTTTCAGAACGGCTTGCATCAAAATTAACTATTTTTTGCCAGACATTCATTTTGGAAAAAAAGTGAATTTCTCGCCGAGTTAAGCATTTTGAGTAATTTGCCGATTGGTTTTCGAACGGCTTGCATCAAAATGAACTATTTTTTGCCAGACTTTCATTTTGGAAAAAAAGTGATTTTCTAGGTGAGTTAAGCATTTTGAATGAATTGCCGATTGGTTTCATGACGTCTTGCATTGAAATTTACTATTTTTGCCAGCCATTCATTGTGGGAAAAAAGTGATTTTCTCGGCCAGTTAAGCATTTTGAGTAATTTGCCGATGGCTTTCAGAACGGCTTGCATCAAAATTAACTATTTTTTGCCAGACATTCATTTTGGAAAAAAAGTGAATTTCTCGCCGAGTTAAGCATTTTGAGTAATTTGCCGATTGGTTTCAGAACGCTTTGCATCAAAATTAACTATTTTTTGCCAGACATTCAATTTGAGAAAAAAGAGATTTTCTCGGCAAGTTAAGCATTTTGAGTAATTTGCCGATTGGTTTCAGAACGCCTTGCGTCAAAATTAACTATTTTTGCAAGACATTCATTGTGGAAAAAAATGAATTTCTCCTCGCGTTAAGCATTTTGAGTAATTTGCCGATTGGTTTTAGAACGTCTTGCGTCAAAATTAACTATTTTTGCCAGACATTCATTGTGGGAAAAAAGTGATTTTCTCGGCCAGTTAAGCATTTTGAGTAATTTGCCGATGGCTTTCAGAACGGCTTGCATCAAAATTAACTATTTTTTGCCAGACATTCATTTTGGAAAAAAAGTGAATTTCTCGCCGAGTTAAGCATTTTGAGTAATTTGCCGATTGGTTTTAGAACGGCTTGCATCAAAATTAACTATTTTTTGCCAGCCATTCAATTTGAGAAAAAAGAGATTTTCTCGGCGAGTTCAGCATTTTGAGTAATTTGCCGATTGGTTTCAGAACGTCTTGCGTCAAAATTAACTATTTTTGCCAGACATTCATTGTGGAAAAAAATGAGTTTCTCGCCGAGTTAAGCATTTTGAGTAATTTGCAGATTGGTTTCAGAACGTCTTGTATCAAAATTTACTATTTTTTGCCAGACATTCATTGTGGAAAAAAAGTGATTTTCTCAGCGAGTTAAGCATTTTGAGTAATCTGCCGATTGGTTTCAGAACTGCTTGCATCAAAATGTAGTAATTTTTGCCAGACATTCATTTTGGAAAAAAATTGATTTACTAGGTGAGTTAAGCATTTTGAGTAAATTGCCGATTGGTTTCAGAACGTCTTGCATTGAAATTTACTCTTTTTGCCAGCCATTCATTGTGGGAAAAAAGTGATTTCCTCGACCAGTTAAGCATTTTGAGTAATTTGGCGATTGATTTCAGAACGCCTTGCATCCATATTAACTATTGTTTGCCAGACATTAATTGTGGAAAAAGTGATTTTCTCGGCGAGTTAAGCATTTTGAGTCCTTTGTCGGTTGGTTTCAGAACGTCTTGCATCAAAATTAACTATTTTTTGCCAGACATTGATTTTCGAAAAAAGCGATTTCTCGGCGAGTTAAGCATTTTGAGTAATTTGCCGATTGGTTTCAGAACGGCTTGCTTCAAAATTAACTATTTTTGCCAGGCATTGTCTGTGGGAAACAACTGATTTTCTCAGCGAGTTAAGCATTTTGAGTAATCTGCCGATTGGTTTCAGAACTGCTGGCATCAAAATGAACTATTTTTTGCCAGACTTTCATTTTGGAAAAAAAGTGATTTTCTAGGTGAGTTAAGCATTTTGAATGAATTGCCGATTGGTTTCATAACGTCTTGCATTGAAATTTACTATTTTTGCCAGCCATTCATTGTGGGAAAAAAGTGATTTTCTCGGACAGTTAAGCATTCTGAGTAATTTGCCGATGGCTTTCAGAACGGCTTGCATCAAAATTAACCATTATTTGCCAGACATTCATTTTGGAAAAAAAGTGAATTTCTCGGCGAGTTAAGCATTTTGAGCAATTTGCCGATTGGTTTCAGAGCGGCTTGCATCAAAATTAACTATTGTTTGCCAGACATTAATTGTCGAAAAAGTGATTTTCTCGGCGAGTTTAGCATTTTGAGTACTTTGCCGGTTGGTTTCAGAAAGTCTTGCATCAAAATTAACTATTTTTTGCCAGACTTTCATTTTCGAAAAAAGCGATTTTCTCGGCGAGTTAAGCATTTTCAGTAATTTGCCGATTGGTTTCAGAACGGCTTGCTTCAAAATTAACTATTTTTGCCAGGCATTGTCTGTGGGAAAAAAGTGATTTTCTCGGCGAGTTAAGCATTTTGAGTAATTTGCCGATTGGTTTCAGAACGGCTTGCATTGAAATTTACTCTTTTTTGCCAGACGTTCATTTTGGAAAAAAAGTGAATTTCTCGGCGAGTTCAGCATTTTGAGTAATTTGCCGATTGGTTTCAGAACGTCTTGCATCAAAATTATATATTTTTTGCCAGACATTAATTGTGGAATAAAGCTGATTTTCTCGGCGAGTTAAGCATTTTGAGTACTTTGCCTGTCGATTTCAGGACGGCTTGGATCAAAATGAACTATTTTTTGCCAAACATTCATATTGGGAAAAAGTGATTTTCTCAGCGAGTTAAGAATTTTGAGTAATTTGCCGATTGGTTTCAGAGCGGCTTGCATCAAAATTAACTATTTTTTGCCAAACATTCATTGTGGAACAAAAGTGATTTTCTCGGCGCGTTCAGCATTTTGAGTAATTTGCCGATTGGTTTCAGAACGGCTTGCATTGAAATTGTATATTTTTTGCCAGACATCCATTGTGGGAAAAAAGTGATTTCCTCGGCGCGTTAAGCATTTTGAGTAATTTGCCGATTGGTTTCAGAACGTCTTGCGTCAAAATTAACTATTTTTGCCCGACATTCATTGTGGAAAAAACTGATTTTCTCGGCGACTTAAGCATTTTGAGTAATTTGCCGATTGGTTTCAGAACGTCTTGCGTCAAAATTAACTATTTTTGACAGACATTCATTGTGGAAAAAAAAATGAATTTCTCTGCGCGTTAAGCATTTTGACTAATTTGCCAATTGGTTTCAGAACGTCTTGCGTCAAAATTAACTATTTTTGCCAGACATTCATTGTGGCAAGAAAGTGATTTTTTCGGCGAGTGAAGCATTTTGAGTAATTTGCCGATTGGTTTCGGAACGTCTTGCATCAAAATTAACTATTTTTTACCAGACATTCATTTTGGAAAAAAGTGAATTTATCGGCGAGTTAAGCATTTTGAGTACTTTGCCGGTTGGTTTCAGAACGGCTTGGATCAAAATGAACTATTTTTTGCCAAACATTCATAATGGAAAAAAAGTGATTTTCTCGGCGAGTTAAGCATTTTGAGTGATTTGCCGATTGGTTTCAGAACGGCTTGCATCAAAATTAACTATTTTTTGCCAGACATTCATTTTGGAAAAAAAGTGAATTTCTCGCCGAGTTAAGCATTTTGAGTAATTTGCCGATTGGTTTTAGAACGGCTTGCATCAAAATTAACTATTTTTTGCCAGCCATTCAATTTGAGAAAAAAGAGATTTTCTCGGCGAGTTCAGCATTTTGAGTAATTTGCCGATTGGTTTCAGAACGTCTTGCGTCAAAATTAACTATTTTTGCCAGACATTCATTGTGGAAAAAAATGAGTTTCTCGCCGAGTTAAGCATTTTGAGTAATTTGCAGATTGGTTTCAGAACGTCTTGTATCAAAATTTACTATTTTTTGCCAGACATTCATTGTGGAAAAAAAGTGATTTTCTCAGCGATTTAAGCATTTTGAGTAATCTGCCGATTGGTTTCAGAACTGCTTGCATCAAAATGTAGTAATTTTTGCCAGACATTCATTTTGGAAAAAAATTGATTTACTAGGTGAGTTAAGCATTTTGAGTAAATTGCCGATTGGTTTCAGAACGTCTTGCATTGAAATTTACTCTTTTTGCCAGCCATTCATTGTGGGAAAAAAGTGATTTCCTCGACCAGTTAAGCATTTTGAGTAATTTGGCGATTGATTTCAGAACGCCTTGCATCCATATTAACTATTGTTTGCCAGACATTAATTGTGGAAAAAGTGATTTTCTCGGCGAGTTAAGCATTTTGAGTCCTTTGTCGGTTGGTTTCAGAACGTCTTGCATCAAAATTAACTATTTTTTGCCAGACATTCATTTTCGAAAAAAGCGATTTCTCGGCGAGTTAAGCATTTTGAGTAATTTGCCGATTGGTTTCAGAACGGCTTGCTTCAAAATTAACTATTTTTGCCAGGCATTGTCTGTGGGAAACAACTGATTTTCTCAGCGAGTTAAGCATTTTGAGTAATCTGCCGATTGGTTTCAGAACTGCTGGCATCAAAATGAACTATTTTTTTCCAGACTTTCATTTTGGAAAAAAAGTGATTTTCTAGGTGAGTTAAGCATTTTGAATGAATTGCCGATTGGTTTCATAACGTCTTGCATTGAAATTTACTATTTTTGCCAGCCATTCATTGTGGGAAAAAAGTGATTTTCTCGGACAGTTAAGCATTCTGAGTAATTTGCCGATGGCTTTCAGAACGGCTTGCATCAAAATTAACCATTATTTGCCAGACATTCATTTTGGAAAAAAAGTGAATTTCTCGGCGAGTTAAGCATTTTGAGCAATTTGCCGATTGGTTTCAGAGCGGCTTGCATCAAAATTAACTTTTGTTTGCCAGACATTAATTGTCGAAAAAGTGATTTTCTCGGCGAGTTTAGCATTTTGAGTACTTTGCCGGTTGGTTTCAGAAGGTCTTGCATCAAAATTAACTATTTTTTGCCAGACATTCATTTTCGAAAAAAGCGATTTTCTCGGCGAGTTAAGCATTTTCAGTAATTTGCCGATTGGTTTCAGAACGGCTTGCTTCAAAATTAACTATTTTTGCCAGGCATTGTCTGTGGGAAAAAAGTGATTTTCTCGGCGAGTTAAGCATTTTGAGTAATTTGCCGATTGGTTTCAGAACGGCTTGCATTGAAATTTACTCTTTTTTGCCAGACGTTCATTTTGGAAAAAAAGTGAATTTCTCGGCGAGTTCAGCATTTTGAGTAATTTGCCGATTGGTTTCAGAACGTCTTGCATCAAAATTATATATTTTTTGCCAGACATTAATTGTGGAATAAAGCTGATTTTCTCGGCGAGTTAAGCATTTTGAGTACTTTGCCTGTCGATTTCAGGACGGCTTGGATCAAAATGAACTATTTTTTGCCAAACATTCATATTGGGAAAAAGTGATTTTCTCAGCGAGTTAAGAATTTTGAGTAATTTGCCGATTGGTTTCAGAGCGGCTTGCATCAAAATTAACTATTTTTTGCCAAACATTCATTGTGGAACAAAAGTGATTTTCTCGGCGCGTTCAGCATTTTGAGTAATTTGCCGATTGGTTTCAGAACGGCTTGCATTGAAATTGTATATTTTTTGCCAGACATCCATTGTGGGAAAAAAGTGATTTCCTCGGCGCGTTAAGCATTTTGAGTAATTTGCCGATTGGTTTCAGAACGTCTTGCGTCAAAATTAACTATTTTTGCCCGACATTCATTGTGGAAAAAACTGATTTTCTCGGCGACTTAAGCATTTTGAGTAATTTGCCGATTGGTTTCAGAACGTCTTGCGTCAAAATTAACTATTTTTGACAGACATTCATTGTGGAAAAAAAATGAATTTCTCTGCGCGTTAAGCATTTTGACTAATTTGCCAATTGGTTTCAGAACGTCTTGCGTCAAAATTAACTATTTTTGCCAGACATTCATTGTGGCAAGAAAGTGATTTTTTCGGCGAGTGAAGCATTTTGAGTAATTTGCCGATTGGTTTCGGAACGTCTTGCATCAAAATTAACTATTTTTTACCAGACATTCATTTTGGAAAAAAGTGAATTTATCGGCGAGTTAAGCATTTTGAGTACTTTGCCGGTTGGTTTCAGAACGGCTTGGATCAAAATGAACTATTTTTTGCCAAACATTCATAATGGAAAAAAAGTGATTTTCTCGGCGAGTTAAGCATTTTGAGTGATTTGCCGATTGGTTTCAGAACGGCTTGCATCAAAATTAACTATTTTTTGCCAGACATTCAATTTGAGAAAAAAGAGATTTTCTCGGCGAGTTAAGCATTTTGAGTAATTTGCCGATTGGTTTCAGAACGTCTTGCATCAAAATTAACTATTTTTTGCCAGACATTCATATTGGAAAAAAAGTGAATTTCTCGGCGAGTTCAGCAATTTGAGTAATTTGCCGATTGGTTTCAGAACGGCTTGCATTGAAATTTACTCTTTTTTTGCCAGACACTCATTGTGGAAAAAACTTATTTTCTCGGCGAGTTAAGCATTTTGAGTAATTTGCCGATTGGTTTCAGAACGTCTTGCATCAAAATTAACTATTTTTTGCCAGACATTCATATTGGAAAAAAAGTGAATTTCTCGGCGAGTTCAGCAATTTGAGTAATTTGCCGATTGGTTTCAGAACGGCTTGCATTGAAATTTACTCTTTTTTTGCCAGACACTCATTGTGGAAAAAACTTATTTTCTCGGCGAGTTAAGCATTTTGAATAATTTGCCGATTGGTTTCAGAACGTCTTGCATCAAACTTAACTATTGTTTGCCAGACTTTCATTTTGGAAAAAACTTATTTTCTCGGCGAGGTAAGCATTTTGAGTCATTTGCCGATTGGTTTCAGAACAGCTTGCATCAAAATTAACTATTTTTAGCCAGGCATTCAATTTGGGGAAAAAGAGATTTTCTCGGCGAGTTAAGCACTTTGAGTAATTTGCCGGTTGGTTTCAGAACGGCTTGGATCAAAATGAACTATTTTTTGCCAAAGATTCATAATGGAAAAAAAAAGATTTTCTCGGCGAGTTAAGCACTTTGAGTAATTTGCCGATTGGTTTCAGAACGGCTTGCATTGAAATTTACTCTTTTTTGCCAGACATTCATTGTGGAAAAAATCTTATTTTATCGGCGAGTTAAGCATTTTGAATAATTTGCCGATTAGTTTCAGAACGTCTTGCATCAATATTAACTATTGTTTGCCAGACATTAATTTTGGAAAAAAACTTATTTTAGCGGCGAGTTAAGCATTTTGAGTATTTTGCCGATTGGTTTCAGAACGTCTTGCGTCAAAATGAACTATTTTTTGCCAAACATTCATAATGGAAAAAAAGAGATTTTCTCGGCGAGTTGAGCACTTTGAGTGATTTGCCGATTGGTTTCAGAACGGCTTGCATCAAAATTAACTATTTTTTGCCAAACATTCATTGTGGAACAAAAGTGATTGTCTCGGCGCGTTCAGCATTTTGAGTAATTTGCCGATTGGTTTCAGAACGGCTTGCATTGAAATTGTACATTTTTTGCCAGACATCCATTGTGGGAAAAAAGTGATTTCCTCGGCGCGTTAAGCATTTTGAGTAATTTGCCGATTGGTTTCAGAACGTCTTGCGTCAAAATTAACTATTTTTGCCCGACATTCATTGTGGAAAAAACTGATTTTCTCGGCGACTTAAGCATTTTGAGTAATTTGCCGATTGGTTTCAGAACGACTTGCGTCAAAATTAACTATTTTTGACAGACATACATTGTGGAAAAAAAATGATTTCTCTGCGCGTTAAGCATTTTGACTAATTTGCCAATTGGTTTCAGAACGTCTTGCGTCAAAATTAACTATTTTTGCCAGACATTCATTGTGGGAAAAAGTGATTTTCTCGGCCAGTTAAGCATTTTGAGTAATTTGCCGATGGCTTTCAGAACGGCTTGCATCAAAATTAACCATTTTTTGCCAGACATTCATTTTGGAAAAAAAGTGAATTTCTCGCCGAGTTAAGCATTTTGAGTAATTTTCCGATTGGTTTCAGAACGGCTTGCATCAAAATTAACTATTTTTTGCCAGACATTCAATTAGAGAACAAAGAGATTTTCTCGGCGAGTTAAGCATTTTGAGTAATTTGCCGATTGGTTTCAGAACGTCTTGCGTCAAAATTAACTATTTTTGCCAGACATTCATTGTGGAAAAAAATGAATTTCTCGCCGAGTTAAGCATTTTGAGTAATTTGCCGATTGGTTTCAGAACGTCTAGTATCAAAATTTACTATTTCTTGCCAGATATTCATTGTGGAAAAAAGTGATTTTCTCAGCGAGTTAAGCATTTTGAGTAATCTGCCGATTGGTTTCAGAACTGCTTGCATCAAAATGAACTAATTTTTGCCAGACATTCATTTTGGAAAAAAGTGATTTACTCGGTGAGTTAAGCATTTTGAGTAAATTGCCGATTGGTTTCAGAACGTCTTGCATTGAAATTTACTATTTTTGCCAGCCAATCATTCTGGGGAAAAAGTGATTTCCTCGACCAGTTAAGCATTTTGAGTAATTTGGCGATTGGTTTCAGAACGCCTTGCATCCATATTAACTATTGTTTGTCAGACATTAATTGTGGAAAAAGTGATTTTCTCAGCGAGTTAAGCATTTTGAGTACTTTGCCGGTTGGTTTCAGAACGTCTTGCATCAAAATTAACTATTTTTTGCCAGACATTCATTTTCGAAAAAAGCGATTTTCTCGGAGAGTTAAGCATTTTCAGTAATTTGCCGATTGGTTTCAGAACGGCTTGCTTCAAAATTAACTATTTTTGCCAGGCATTGTCTGTGGGAAAAAAGTGAATTTCTCGGCGAGTTAAGCATTTTGAGTAATTTGCCGATTGGTTTCAGGCCGTCTTGCATCTAAATTAACTATTTTTTGCCAGACATTCATTGTGGCAAGAAAGTGATTTTCTCGGCGAGTTAAGCATTTTGAGTAATTTGCCGATTGGTTTCAGAACGTCTTGCATCCAAATTAACTATTTTTTACCAGACATTCATTTTGGAAAAAAGTGAATTTATCGGCGAGTTAAGCATTTTGAGTACTTTGCCGGTTGGTTTCAGAACGGCTTGGATCAAAATGAACGATTTTTTGCCAAAGATTCATAATGGAAAAAAAGTGATTTTCTCGGCGAGTTAAGCTTTTTGAGTAATTTGCCGATTGGTTTCAGAACGGCTTGCATCAAAATTAACTATTTTTTGCCAGACATTCAATTTGAGAAAAAAGAGATTTTCTCGGCGAGTTAAGCATTTTGTGTAATTTGCCGATTGGTTTCAGAACGTCTTGCATCAAAATTAACTATTTTTTGCCAGACATTCATATTGGAAAAAAAGTGAATTTCTCGGCGAGTTAAGCAATTTGAGTAATTTCCCGATTGGTTTCAGAACGGCTTGCATTGAAATTTACTCTTTTTTGCCAGACACTCATTGTGGAAAAAACTTATTTTCTCGGCGAGTTAAGCATTTTGAATAATTTGCCGATTGGTTTCAGAACGTCTTGCATCAATATTAACTATTGTTTGCCAGACATTAATTTTGGAAAAAAACTTATTTTCTCGGCGAGTTAAGCATTTTGAGTAATTTGCCGATTGGTTTCAGAACGGCTTGCATCAAAATTAACTATTTTTTGCCAGACATTCATTGTGGAACAAAAGTGATTTTCTCGGCGCGTTCAGCATTTTGAGTAATTTGCCGATTGGTTTCAGAACGGCTTGCATTGAAATTGACTATTTTTTGCCAGACATCCATTGTGGGAAAAAAGTGATTTCCTCGGCGCGTTAAGCATTTTGAGTAATTTGCCGATTGGTTTCAGAACGTCTTGCGTCAAAATTAACTATTTTTGCCCGACATTCATTGTGGAAAAAACTGATTTTCTCGGCGACTTAAGCATTTTGAGTAATTTGCCGATTGGTTTCAGAACGGCTTGCATTGAAATTGACTATTTTTTGC
Source organism: Scyliorhinus torazame (assembly GCF_047496885.1). Classification (NCBI taxonomy): domain Eukaryota; kingdom Metazoa; phylum Chordata; class Chondrichthyes; order Carcharhiniformes; family Scyliorhinidae; genus Scyliorhinus; species Scyliorhinus torazame. Next base: position 43,512,676 of record NC_092725.1, read on the forward strand.
CAGGCACTCATTGTGGAAAAAATGAATTTCTCTGCGCGTTAAGCATTTTGAGTAATTTGCCGATTGGTTTCAGAACGTCTTGCGTCAAAATTAACTATTTTTGCCAGACATTCATTGTGGGAAAAAGTGATTTTCTCGGCCAGTTCAGCATTTTGAGTAATTTGCCGATGGCTTTCAGAACGGCTTGCATAAAAATTAACTATTTTTTGCCAGACATTCAATTTGAGAAAAAAGAGATTTTCTCGGCGAGTTAAGCATTTTGAGTAATTTGCCAATTGGTTTCAGAACGTCTTGTATCAAAATTTACTATTTTTTGCCAGACATTCATTGTGGAAAAAAAGTGATTTTCTCAGCGAGTTAAGCATTTTGAGTAATCTGCCGATTGGTTTCAGAACTGCTTGCATCAAAATGAACTAATTTTTGCCAGACATTCATTTTGGAAAAAAGTGATTTACTAGGTGAGTTAAGCATTTTGAGTAAATTGCCGATTGGTTTCAGAACGTCTTGCATTGAAATTTACTATTTTTGCCAGCCATTCATTGTGGGAAAAAAGTGATTTCCTCGACCAGTTAAGCATTTTGAGTAATTTGGCGATTGGTTTCAGAACGCCTTGCATCCATATTAACTATTGTTTGCCAGACATTAATTGTGGAAAAAGTGATTTTCTCAGCGTGTTAAGCATTTTGACTACTTTGCCGGTTGGTTTCAGAACGTCTTGCATCAAAATTAACTATTTTTTGCCAGACATTCATTTTCGAAAAAAGCGATTTCTCGGCGAGTTAAGCATTTTGAGTAATTTGCCGATTGGTTTCAGAACGGCTTGCTTCAAAATTAACTATTTTTGCCAGACATTCATTTTCGAAAAAAGCGATTTCACGGCGTGTTAAGCATTTTGAGTAATTTGCCGATTGGTTTCAGAACGGCTTGCATCAAAATGAACTATTTTTTGCCAGACTTTCATTTTGGAAAAAAAGGGATTTTCTAGGCGAGTTAAGCATTTTGAGTGAATTGCCGCTTGGTTTCATAAAGTCTTGCATTGAAATTTGCTATTTTTGCCAGCCATTCATTGTGGGAAAAAATTGATTTTCTCGGACAGTTAAGCATTCTGAGTAATTTGCCGATGGCTTTCAGAACGGCTTGCATCAAAATTAACCATTATTTGCCAGACATTCATTTTGGAAAAAAAGTGAATTTCTCGGCGAGTTAAGCATTTTGAGCAATTTGCCGATTGGTTTCAGAGCGGCTTGCATCAAAATTAACTATTGTTTGCCAGACATTAATTGTCGAAAAAGTGATTTTCTCGGCGAGTTTAGCATTTTGAGTACTTTGCCGGTTGGTTTCAGAACGTCTTGCATCAAAATTAACTATTTTTTGCCAGACATTCATTTTCGAAAAAAGCGATTTTCTCGGCGAGTTAAGCATTTTCAGTAATTTGCCGATTGGTTTCAGAACGGCTTGCTTCAAAATTAACTATTTTTGCCAGGCATTGTCTGTGGGAAAAAAGTGATTTTCTCGGCGAGTTAAGCATTTTGAGTAATTTGCCGATTGGTTTCAGAACGGCTTGCATTGAAATTTACTCTTTTTTGCCAGCCGTTCATTTTGGAAAAAAAGTGAATTTCTCGGCGAGTTCAGCATTTTGAGTAATTTGCCGATTGGTTTCAGAACGTCTTGCATCAAAATTATATATTTTTTGCCAGACATTAATTGTGGAATAAAGCTGATTTTCTCGGCGAGTTAAGCATTTTGAGTACTTTGCCTGTCGATTTCAGGACGGCTTGGATCAAAATGAACTATTTTTTGCCAAACATTCATATTGGGAAAAAGTGATTTTCTCAGCGAGTTAAGAATTTTGAGTAATTTGCCGATTGGTTTCAGAGCGGCTTGCATCAAAATTAACTATTTTTTGCCAAACATTCATTGTGGAACAAAAGTGATTTTCTCGGCGCGTTCAGCATTTTGAGTAATTTGCCGATTGGTTTCAGAACGGCTTGCATTGAAATTGTATATTTTTTGCCAGACATCCATTGTGGGAAAAAAGTGATTTCCTCGGCGCGTTAAGCATTTTGAGTAATTTGCCGATTGGTTTCAGAACGTCTTGCGTCAAAATTAACTATTTTTGCCCGACATTCATTGTGGAAAAAACTGATTTTCTCGGCGACTTAAGCATTTTGAGTAATTTGCCGATTGGTTTCAGAACGTCTTGCGTCAAAATTAACTATTTTTGACAGACATTCATTGTGGAAAAAAAATGAATTTCTCTGCGCGTTAAGCATTTTGACTAATTTGCCAATTGGTTTCAGAACGTCTTGCGTCAAAATTAACTATTTTTGCCAGACATTCATTGTGGGAAAAGGTGATTTTCTCGGCCAGTTAAGCATTTCGAGTAATTTGCCGATGCCTTTCAGAACGGCTTGCATCAAAATTAACCATTTTTTGCCAGACATTCATTTTGGAAAAAAAGTGAATTTCTCGCCGAGTTAAGCATTTTGAGTAATTTTCCGATTGGTTTCAGAACGGCTTGCATAAAAATTAACTATTTTTTGCCAGACATTCAATTTGAGAAAAAAGAGATTTTCTCGGCGAGTTAAGCATTTTGAGTAATTTGCCGATTGGTTTCAGAACGTCTTGTATCAAAATTTACTATTTTTTGCCAGACATTCATTGTGGAAAAAAAGTGATTTTCTCAGCGAGTTAAGCATTTTGAGTAATCTGCCGATTGGTTTCAGAACTGCTTGCATCAAAATGAACTAATTTTTGCCAGACATTCATTTTGGAAAAAAGTGATTTACTAGGTGAGTTAAGCATTTTGAGTAAATTGCCGATTGGTTTCAGAACGTCTTGCATTGAAATTTACTATTTTTGCCAGCCATTCATTGTGGGAAAAAAGTGATTTCCTCGACCAGTTAAGCATTTTGAGTAATTTGGCGATTAGTTTCAGAACGCCTTGCATCCATATTAACTATTGTTTGCCAGACATTAATTGTGGAAAAAGTGATTTTCTCAGCGTGTTAAGCATTTTGACTACTTTGCCGGTTGGTTTCAGAACGTCTTGCATCAAAATTAACTATTTTTTGCCAGACATTCATTTTCGAAAAAAGCGATTTCTCGGCGAGTTAAGCATTTTGAGTAATTTGCCGATTGGTTTCAGAACGGCTTGCTTCAAAATTAACTATTTTTGCCAGACATTCATTTTCGAAAAAAGCGATTTCACGGCGTGTTAAGCATTTTGAGTAATTTGCCGATTGGTTTCAGAACGGCTTGCATCAAAATGAACTATTTTTTGCCAGACTTTCATTTTGGAAAAAAAGGGATTTTCTAGGCGAGTTAAGCATTTTGAGTGAATTGCCGCTTGGTTTCATAAAGTCTTGCATTGAAATTTGCTATATTTGCCAGCCATTCATTGTGGGAAAAAATTGATTTTCTCGGACAGTTAAGCATTCTGAGTAATTTGCCGATGGCTTTCAGAACGGCTTGCATCAAAATTAACCATTATTTGCCAGACATTCATTTTGGAAAAAAAGTGAATTTCTCGGCGAGTTAAGCATTTTGAGCAATTTGCCGATTGGTTTCAGAGCGGCTTGCATCAAAATTAACTATTGTTTGCCAGACATTAATTGTCGAAAAAGTGATTTTCTCGGCGAGTTTAGCATTTTGAGTACTTTGCCGGTTGGTTTCAGAACGTCTTGCATCAAAATTAACTATTTTTTGCCAGACATTCATTTTCGAAAAAAGCGATTCTCTCGGCGAGTTAAGCATTTTCAGTAATTTGCCGATTGGTTTCAGAACGGCTTGCTTCAAAATTAACTATTTTTGCCAGGCATTGTCTGTGGGAAAAAAGTGATTTTCTCGGCGAGTTAAGCATTTTGAGTAATTTGCCGATTGGTTTCAGAACGGCTTGCATTGAAATTTACTCTTTTTTGCCAGCCGTTCATTTTGGAAAAAAAGTGAATTTCTCGGCGAGTTCAGCATTTTGAGTAATTTGCCGATTGGTTTCAGAACGTCTTGCATCAAAATTATATATTTTTTGCCAGACATTAATTGTGGAATAAAGCTGATTTTCTCGGCGAGTTAAGCATTTTGAGTACTTTGCCTGTCGATTTCAGGACGGCTTGGATCAAAATGAACTATTTTTTGCCAAACATTCATATTGGGAAAAAGTGATTTTCTCAGCGAGTTAAGAATTTTGAGTAATTTGCCGATTGGTTTCAGAGCGGCTTGCATCAAAATTAACTATTTTTTGCCAAACATTCATTGTGGAACAAAAGTGATTTTCTCGGCGCGTTCAGCATTTTGAGTAATTTGCCGATTGGTTTCAGAACGGCTTGCATTGAAATTGTATATTTTTTGCCAGACATCCATTGTGGGAAAAAAGTGATTTCTTCGGCGCGTTAAGCATTTTGAGTAATTTGCCGATTGGTTTCAGAACGTCTTGCGTCAAAATTAACTATTTTTGCCCGACATTCATTGTGGAAAAAACTGATTTTCTCGGCGACTTAAGCATTTTGAGTAATTTGCCGATTGGTTTCAGAACGTCTTGCGTCAAAATTAACTATTTTTGACAGACATTCATTGTGGAAAAAAAATGAATTTCTCTGCGCGTTAAGCATTTTGACTAATTTGCCAATTGGTTTCAGAACGTCTTGCGTCAAAATTAACTATTTTTGCCAGACATTCATTGTGGGAAAAGGTGATTTTCTCGGCCAGTTAAGCATTTCGAGTAATTTGCCGATGCCTTTCAGAACGGCTTGCATCAAAATTAACCATTTTTTGCCAGACATTCATTTTGGAAAAAAAGTGAATTTCTCGCCGAGTTAAGCATTTTGAGTAATTTTCCGATTGGTTTCAGAACGGCTTGCATCAAAATTAACTATTTTTTGCCAGACATTCAATTAGAGAAAAAAGAGATTTTCTCGGCGAGTTAAGCATTTTGAGTAATTTGCCGATTGGTTTCAGAACGTCTTGCGTCAAAATTAACTATTTTTGCCCGACATTCATTGTGGAAAAAAATGAATTTCTCGCCGAGTTAAGCATTTTGAGTAATTTGCCGATTGGTTTCAGAACGTCTTGTATCAAAATTTACTATTTTTTGCCAGATATTCATTGTGGAAAAAAGTGATTTTCTCAGCGAGTTAAGCATTTTGAGTAATCTGCCGATTGGTTTCAGAACTGCTTGCATCAAAATGAACTAATTTTTGCCAGACATTCATTTTGGAAAAAAGTGATTTACTCGGTGAGTTAAGCATTTTGAGTAAATTGCCGATTGGTTTCAGAACGTCTTGCATTGAAATTTACTATTTTTGCCAGCCAATCATTCTGGGGAAAAAGTGATTTCCTCGACCAGTTAAGCATTTTGAGTAATTTGGCGATTGGTTTCAGAACGCCTTGCATCCATATTAACTATTGTTTGTCAGACATTAATTGTGGAAAAAGTGATTTTCTTAGCGAGTTAAGCATTTTGAGTACTTTGCCGGTTGGTTTCAGAACGTCTTGCATCAAAATTAACTATTTTTTGCCAGACATTCATTTTCGAAAAAAGCGATTTTCTCGGAGAGTTAAGCATTTTCAGTAATTTGCCGATTGGTTTCAGAACGGCTTGCTTCAAAATTAACTATTTTTGCCAGGCATTGTCTGTGGGAAACAACTGATTTTCTCAGCGAGTTAAGCATTTTGAGTAATCTGCCGATTGGTTTCAGAACTGCTTGCATCAAAATGAACTATTTTTTGACAGACTTTCATTTTGGAAAAAAAGTGATTTTCTAGGTGAGTTAAGCATTTTGAATGAATTGCCGATTGGTTTCATAACGTCTTGCATTGAAATTTACTATTTTTGCCAGCCATTCATTGTGGGAAAAAAGTGATTTTCTCGGCCAGTTAAGCATTTTGAGTAATTTGCCGATGGCTTTCAGAACGTCTTGCATCAAAATTAACTATTTTTTACCAGACATTCATTTTGGAAAAAAGTGAATTTATCGGCGAGTTAAGCATTTTGAGTACTTTGCCGGTTGGTTTCAGAACGGCTTGGATCAAAATGAACGATTGTTTGCCAAAGATTCATAATGGAAAAAAAGTGGTTTTCTCGGCGAGTTAAGCATTTTGAGTAATTTGCCGATTGGTTTCAGAACGGCTTGCATCAAAATTAACTATTTTTTGCCAGACATTCAATTTGAGAAAAAAGAGATTTTCTCGGCGAGTTAAGCATTTTGTGTAATTTGCCGATTGGTTTCAGAACGTCTTGCATCAAAATTAACTATTTTTTGCCAGACATTCATATTGGAAAAAAAGTGAATTTCTCGGCGAGTTAAGCAATTTGAGTAATTTCCCGATTGGTTTCAGAACGGCTTGCATTAAAATTAACTATTGTTTGCCAGACACTCATTGTGGAAAAAACTTATTTTCTCGGCGAGTTAAGCATTTTGAATAATTTGCCGATTGGTTTCAGAACGTCTTGCATCAAAATTAACTATTGTTTGCCAGACATTCATTTTGGAAAAAACTTATTTTCTCGGCGAATTAAGCATTTTGAGTAATTTGCCGATTGGTTTCAGAACAGCTTGCATCAAAATTAACTATTTTTAACCAGGCATTCAATTTGGGAAAAAGAGATTTTCTCGGCGAGTTAAGCACTTTGAGTAATTTGCCGGTTGGTTTCAGAACGGCTTGGATCAAAATGAACTATTTTTTGCCAAACATTCATAATGGAAAAAAAGAGATTTTCTCGGCGAATTAAGCACTTTGAGTAATTTGCCGATTGGTTTCAGAACGGCTTGCATTGAAATTTACTCTTTTTTGCCAGACATTCATTGTGGAAAAAAACTTATTTTATCGACGAGTTAAGCATTTTGAATAATTTGCCGATTAGTTTCAGAACGTCTTGCATCAATATTAACTATTGTTTGCCAGACATTAATTTTGGAAAAAAACTTATTTTCTCGGCGAGTTAAGCATTTTGAGTAATTTGCCGATTGGTTTCAGAACGTCTTGCGTCAAAATGAACTATTTTTTGCCAAACATTCATAATGGAAAAAAAGAGATTTTCTCGGCGAGTTAAGCACTTTGAGTAATTTGCCGATTGGTTTCAGAACGGCTTGCATCAAAATTAACTATTTTTTGCCAGACATTCATTGTGGAACAAAAGTGATTTTCTCGGCGCGTTCAGCATTTTGAGTAATTTGCCGATTGGTTTCAGAACGGCTTGCATTGAAATTGACTATTTTTTGCCAGACATCCATTGTGGGAAAAAAGTGATTTCCTCGGCGCGTTAAGCATTTTGAGTAATTTGCCGATTGGTTTCAGAACGTCTTGCGTCAAAATTAACCATTTTTGCCCGACATTCATTGTGGAAAAAACTGATTTTCTCGGCGACTTAAGCATTTTGAGTAATTTGCCGATTGGTTTCAGAACGGCTTGCATTGAAATTGACTATTTTTTGCCAGACACTCTTTGTGGAAAAATTGAATTTCTCTGCGCGTTAAGCATTTTGAGTAATTTGCCGATTGGTTTCAGAACGTCTTGCGTCAAAATTAACTATTTTTGCCAGACATTCATTGTGGGAAAAAGTGATTTTCTCGGCCAGTTCAGCATTTTGAGTAATTTGCCGATGGCTTTCAGAACGGCTTGCATAAAAATTAACTATTTTTTGCCAGACATTCAATTTGAGAAAAAAGAGATTTTCTCGGCGAGTTAAGCATTTTGAGTAATTTGCCGATTGGTTTCAGAACGTCTTGCGTCAAAATTAACTATTTTTGCCAGACATTCATTGTGGAAAAAAATGAATTTCTCGCCGAGTTAAGCATTTTGAGTAATTTGCCGATTGGTTTCAGAACGTCTTGTATCAAAATTTACTATTTTTTGCCAGACATTCATTGTGGAAAAAAAGTGATTTTCTCAGCGAGTTAAGCATTTTGAGTAATCTGCCGATTGGTTTCAGAACTGCTTGCATCAAAATGAACTAATTTTTGCCAGACATTCATTTTGGAAAAAAGAGATTTACTAGGTGAGTTAAGCATTTTGAGTAAATTGCCGATTGGTTTCAGAACGTCTTGCATTGAAATTTACTATTTTTGCCAGCCATTCATTGTGGGAAAAAAGTGATTTCCTCGACCAGTTAAGCATTTTGAGTAATTTGGCGATTGGTTTCAGAACGCCTTGCATCCATATTAACTATTGTTTGCCTGACATTAATTGTGGAAAAAGTGATTTTCTCAGCGTGTTAAGCATTTTGACTACTTTGCCGGTTGGTTTCAGAACGTCTTGCATCAAAATTAACTATTTTTTGCCAGACATTCATTTTCGAAAAAAGCGATTTCTCGGCGAGTTAAGCATTTTGAGTAATTTGCCGATTGGTTTCAGAACGGCTTGCTTCAAAATTAACTATTTTTGCCAGACATTCATTTTCGAAAAAAGCGATTTCTCGGCGAGTTAAGCATTTTGAGTAATTTGCCGATTGGTTTCAGAACGGCTTGCTTCAAAATTAACTATTTTTGCCAGGCATTGTCTGTGGGAAACAACTGATTTTCTCAGCGAGTTAAGCATTTTGAGTAATTTGCCGATTGGTTTCAGAACTGCTTGCATCAAAATGAACTATTTTTTGCCAGACTTTCATTTTGGAAAAAAAGGGATTTTCTCGGCGAGTTAAGCATTTTGAGTGAATTGCCGCTTGGTTTCATAACGTCTTGCATTGAAATTTGCTATTTTTGCCAGCCATTCATTGTGGGAAAAAAGTGATTTTCTCGGACAGTTAAGCATTCTGAGTAATTTGCCGATGGCTTTCAGAACGGCTTGCATCAAAATTAACCATTTTTTGCCAGACATTCATTTTGGAAAAAAAGTGAATTTCTCGGCGAGTTAAGCATTTTGAGCAATTTGCCGATTGGTTTCAGAGCGGCTTGCATCAAAATTAACTATTGTTTGCCAGACATTAATTGTCGAAAAAGTGATTTTCTCGGCGAGTTTAGCATTTTGAGTACTTTGCCGGTTGGTTTCAGAACGTCTTGCATCAAAATTAACTATTTTTTGCCAGACATTCATTTTCGAAAAAAGCGATTTTCTCGGCGAGTTAAGCATTTTCAGTAATTTGCCGATTGGTTTCAGAACGGCTTGCTTCAAAATTAACTATTTTTGCCAGGCATTGTCTGTGGGAAAAAAGTGATTTTCTCGGCGAGTTAAGCATTTTGAGTAATTTGCCGATTGGTTTCAGAACGGCTTGCATTGAAATTTACTCTTTTTTGCCAGCCGTTCATTTTGGAAAAAAAGTGAATTTCTCGGCGAGTTCAGCATTTTGAGTAATTTGCCGATTGGTTTCAGAACGTCTTGCATCAAAATTATATATTTTTTGCCAGACATTAATTGTGGAATAAAGCTGATTTTCTCGGCGAGTTAAGCATTTTGAGTACTTTGCCTGTCAGTTTCAGGACGGCTTGGATCAAAATGAACTATTTTTTGCCAAACATTCATATTGGGAAAAAGTGATTTTCTCAGCGAGTTAAGAATTTTGAGTAATTTGCCGATTGGTTTCAGAGCGGCTTGCATCAAAATTAACTATTTTTTGGCAAACATTCATTGTGGAAAAAAGTGATTTTCTCGGCGAGTTAAGCATTTTGAGTAATTTGCCGATTGGTTTCAGAAAGTCTTGCGTCAAAAGTAACTATTTTTTTGCCAGACATTCATATTGGAAAAAAAGTGAATTTCTCGGCGAGTTAAGCATTTTGAGTAATTTGTCGATTGGTTTCAGAACGTCTTGCATTGAAATTTACTCTTTTTTGCCAGACACTCATTGTGGAAAAAACTTAATTTCTCGGCGAGTTAAGCATTTTGAACAATTTGCCGATTGGTTTCAGAACGTCTTGCATCAAAATTAACTATTGTTTGCCAGCCATTCATTTTGGAAAAAAACTTATTTTCCCGGCGAGTTAAGCATTTTGAGTTATTTGCCGATTGGTTTCAGAACGTCTTCCGTCAAAAGTAACTATTTTTTGCCAGACATCCATAGTGGAAAAAAGGTGAATTTCTCGGCGAGTTAAGCATTTTGAGTAATTTGCCGTATTGGTTTCAGAACGTCTTGCATCAAAATTAACTATTTTTTTGCCAGTCATTCATTGTGGCAAGAAAGTGATTTTCTCGGCGAGTTAAGCATTTTGAGTAATTTGCCGATTGGTTTCAGAACGGCTTGCATTGAAATTTACTCTTTTTTGCCAGACACTCATTGTGGAAAAAACTTATTTTCTCGGCGAGTTAAGCATTTTGAATAATTTGCCGATTGGTTTCAGAAGGTCTTGCATCAAAATTAACTATTTTTTGCCAGACATTCATTGTGGAACAAAAGTGATTTTCTCGGCGCGTTCAGCATTTTGAGTAATTTGCCGATTGGTTTCAGAACGGCTTGCATTGAAATTGACTATTTTTTGCCAGACATTCATTGTTGGAAAAAAGTGATTTCCTCGGCGCGTTAAGCATTTTGAGTAATTTGCCGATTGGTTTCAGAACGTCTTGCGTCAAAATTAATTATTTTTGCCCGACATTCATTGTGGAAAAAAAACTGATTTTCTCGGCGACTTAAGCATTTTGAGTAATTTGCCGATTGGTTTCAGAACGGCTTGCATTGAAATTGACTATTTTTTGCCAGACATTCATTGTGGGAATAAAGTTATTTTCTCGGCGCGTTAAGCATTTTGAGTAATTTGCCGATTGGTTTCAGAACGTCTTGCGTCAAAATTGACTATTTTTGCCAGACATTCATTGTGGAAAAAAATGAATTGCTCTGCGCGTTAAGCATTTTGAGTAATTTGCCGATTGGTTTCCGAACGTCTTGCGTCAAAATTAACTATTTTTGCCAGACATTCATTGTGGGAAAAAGTGATTTTCTCGGCCAGTTAAGCATTTTGAGTAATTTGCCGATGGCTTTCAGAACGGCTTGCATCAAAATTAACCATTTTTTGCCAGACATTCATTTTGGAAAAAAAGTTAATTTCTCGGCGAGTTAAGCATTTTGAGTAATTTGCCGATTGGTTTCAGAGTGGCTTGCATCAAAATTAACTATTGTTTGCCAGACATTAATTGTCGAAAAAGTGATTTTGTCGGCGAGTTAAGCATTTTGAGTACTTAGCCGGTTGGTTTCAGAACGTCTTGCATCAAAATTAACTATTTTTTGCCAGACATTCATTTTCGAAAAAAGCGATTTTCTCGGAGAGTTAAGCATTTTCAGTAATTTGCCGATTGGTTTCACCCCGTCTTGCATCTAAATTAACTATTTTTTGCCAGACATTCATTGCGGCAAGAAAGTGATTTTCTCGGCGAGTTAAGCATTTTGAGTAATTTGCCGATTGGTTTCAGAACGTCTTGCGTCAAAATTAACTATGTTTGCCAGACATTCATTGTGGGAAAAAGTGATTTTCTCGGCCAGTTAAGCATTTTGAGTAATTTGCCGATGGCTTTCAGAACGGCTTGCATCAAAATTAACTATTTTTTACCAGACATTCATTTTGGAAAAAAGTGAATTTATCGGCGAGTTAAGCATTTTGAGTACTTTGCCGGTTGGTTTCAGAACGGCTTGGATCAAAATGAACGATTGTTTGCCAAAGATTCATAATGGAAAAAAAGTGGTTTTCTCGGCGAGTTAAGCATTTTGAGTAATTTGCCGATTGGTTTCAGAACGGCTTGCATCAAAATTAACTATTTTTTGCCAGACATTCAATTTGAGAAAAAAGAGATTTTCTCGGCGAGTTAAGCATTTTGTGTAATTTGCCGATTGGTTTCAGAACGTCTTGCATCAAAATTAACTATTTTTTGCCAGACATTCATATTGGAAAAAAAGTGAATTTCTCGGCGAGTTAAGCAATTTGAGTAATTTCCCGATTGGTTTCAGAACGGCTTGCATTGAAATTTACTCTTTTTTGCCAGACACTCATTGTGGAAAAAACTTATTTTCTCGGCGAGTTAAGCATTTTGAATAATTTGCCGATTGGTTTCAGAACGTCTTGCATCAAAATTAACTATTGTTTGCCAGACATTCATTTTGGAAAAAACTTATTTTCTCGGCGAATTAAGCATTTTGAGTAATTTGCCGATTGGTTTCAGAACAGCTTGCATCAAAATTAACTATTTTTAACCAGGCATTCAATTTGGGAAAAAGAGATTTTCTCGGCGAGTTAAGCACTTTGAGTAATTTGCCGGTTGGTTTCAGAACGGCTTGGATCAAAATGAACTATTTTTTGCCAAACATTCATAATGGAAAAAAAGAGATTTTCTCGGCGAATTAAGCACTTTGAGTAATTTGCCGATTGGTTTCAGAACGGCTTGCATTGAAATTTACTCTTTTTTGCCAGACATTCATTGTGGAAAAAAACTTATTTTATCGGCGAGTTAAGCATTTTGAATAATTTGCCGATTAGTTTCAGAACGTCTTGCATCAATATTAACTATTGTTTGCCAGACATTAATTTTGGAAAAAAACTTATTTTCTCGGCGAGTTAAGCATTTTGAGTAATTTGCCGATTGGTTTCAGAACGTCTTGCGTCAAAATGAACTATTTTTTGCCAAACATTCATAATGGAAAAAATGAGATTTTCTCGGCGAGTTAAGCACTTTGAGTAATTTGCCGATTGGTTTCAGAACGGCTTGCATCAAAATTAACTATTTTTTGCCAGACATTCATTGTGGAACAAAAGTGATTTTCTCGGCGCGTTCAGCAATTTGAGTAATTTGCCGATTGGTTTCAGAACGGCTTGCATTGAAATTGACTATTTTTTGCCAGACATCCATTGTGGGAAAAAAGTGATTTCCTCGGCGCGTTAAGCATTTTGAGTAATTTGCCGATTGGTTTCAGAACGTCTTGCGTCAAAATTAACTATTTTTGCCCGACATTCATTGTGGAAAAAACTGATTTTCTCGGCGACTTAAGCATTTTGAGTAATTTGCCGATTGGTTTCAGAACGGCTTGCATTGAAATTGACTATTTTTTGCCAGACACTCTTTGTGGAAAAATTGAATTTCTCTGCGCGTTAAGCATTTTGAGTAATTTGCCGATTGGTTTCAGAACGTCTTGCGTCAAAATTAACTATTTTTGCCAGACATTCATTGTGGGAAAAAGTGATTTTCTCGGCCAGTTCAGCATTTTGAGTAATTTGCCGATGGCTTTCAGAACGGCTTGCATAAAAATTAACTATTTTTTGCCAGACATTCAATTTGAGAAAAAAGAGATTTTCTCGGCGAGTTAAGCATTTTGAGTAATTTGCCGATTGGTTTCAGAACGTCTTGCGTCAAAATTAACTATTTTTGCCAGACATTCATTGTGGAAAAAAATGAATTTCTCGCCGAGTTAAGCATTTTGAGTAATTTGCCGATTGGTTTCAGAACGTCTTGTATCAAAATTTACTATTTTTTGCCAGACATTCATTGTGGAAAAAAAGTGATTTTCTCAGCGAGTTAAGCATTTTGAGTAATCTGCCGATTGGTTTCAGAACTGCTTGCATCAAAATGAACTAATTTTTGCCAGACATTCATTTTGGAAAAAAGAGATTTACTAGGTGAGTTAAGCATTTTGAGTAAATTGCCGATTGGTTTCAGAACGTCTTGCATTGAAATTTACTATTTTTGCCAGCCATTCATTGTGGGAAAAAAGTGATTTCCTCGACCAGTTAAGCATTTTGAGTAATTTGGCGATTGGTTTCAGAACGCCTTGCATCCATATTAACTATTGTTTGCCAGACATTAATTGTGGAAAAAGTGATTTTCTCAGCGTGTTAAGCATTTTGACTACTTTGCCGGTTGGTTTCAGAACGTCTTGCATCAAAATTAACTATTTTTTGCCAGACATTCATTTTCGAAAAAAGCGATTTCTCGGCGAGTTAAGCATTTTGAGTAATTTGCCGATTGGTTTCAGAACGGCTTGCTTCAAAATTAACTATTTTTGCCAGACATTCATTTTCGAAAAAAGCGATTTCTCGGCGAGTTAAGCATTTTGAGTAATTTGCCGATTGGTTTCAGAACGGCTTGCTTCAAAATTAACTATTTTTGCCAGGCATTGTCTGTGGGAAACAACTGATTTTCTCAGCGAGTTAAGCATTTTGAGTAATTTGCCGATTGGTTTCAGAACTGCTTGCATCAAAATGAACTATTTTTTGCCAGACTTTCATTTTGGAAAAAAAGGGATTTTCTCGGCGAGTTAAGCATTTTGAGTGAATTGCCGCTTGGTTTCATAACGTCTTGCATTGAAATTTGCTATTTTTGCCAGCCATTCATTGTGGGAAAAAAGTGATTTTCTCGGACAGTTAAGCATTCTGAGTAATTTGCCGATGGCTTTCAGAACGGCTTGCATCAAAATTAACCATTTTTTGCCAGACATTCATTTTGGAAAAAAAGTGAATTTCTCGGCGAGTTAAGCATTTTGAGCAATTTGCCGATTGGTTTCAGAGCGGCTTGCATCAAAATTAACTATTGTTTGCCAGAAATTAATTGTCGAAAAAGTGATTTTCTCGGCGAGTTTAGCATTTTGAGTACTTTGCCGGTTGGTTTCAGAACGTCTTGCATCAAAATTAACTATTTTTTGCCAGACATTCATTTTCGAAAAAAGCGATTTTCTCGGCGAGTTAAGCATTTTCAGTAATTTGCCGATTGGTTTCAGAACGGCTTGCTTCAAAATTAACTATTTTTGCCAGGCATTGTCTGTGGGAAAAAAGTGATTTTCTCGGCGAGTTAAGCATTTTGAGTAATTTGCCGATTGGTTTCAGAACGGCTTGCATTGAAATTTACTCTTTTTTGCCAGCCGTTCATTTTGGAAAAAAAGTGAATTTCTCGGCGAGTTCAGCATTTTGAGTAATTTGCCGATTGGTTTCAGAACGTCTTGCATCAAAATTATATATTTTTTGCCAGACATTAATTGTGGAATAAAGCTGATTTTCTCGGCGAGTTAAGCATTTTGAGTACTTTGCCTGTCAGTTTCAGGACGGCTTGGATCAAAATGAACTATTTTTTGCCAAACATTCATATTGGGAAAAAGTGATTTTCTCAGCGAGTTAAGAATTTTGAGTAATTTGCCGATTGGTTTCAGAGCGGCTTGCATCAAAATTAACTATTTTTTGGCAAACATTCATTGTGGAAAAAAGTGATTTTCTCGGCGAGTTAAGCATTTTGAGTAATTTGCCGATTGGTTTCAGAAAGTCTTGCGTCAAAAGTAACTATTTTTTTGCCAGACATTCATATTGGAAAAAAAGTGAATTTCTCGGCGAGTTAAGCATTTTGAGTAATTTGTCGATTGGTTTCAGAACGTCTTGCATTGAAATTTACTCTTTTTTGCCAGACACTCATTGTGGAAAAAACTTAATTTCTCGGCGAGTTAAGCATTTTGAACAATTTGCCGATTGGTTTCAGAACGTCTTGCATCAAAATTAACTATTGTTTGCCAGCCATTCATTTTGGAAAAAAACTTATTTTCCCGGCGAGTTAAGCATTTTGAGTTATTTGCCGATTGGTTTCAGAACGTCTTCCGTCAAAAGTAACTATTTTTTGCCAGACATCCATAGTGGAAAAAAGGTGAATTTCTCGGCGAGTTAAGCATTTTGAGTAATTTGCCGAATTGGTTTCAGAACGTCTTGCATCAAAATTAACTATTTTTTTGCCAGTCATTCATTGTGGCAAGAAAGTGATTTTCTCGGCGAGTTAAGCATTTTGAGTAATTTGCCGATTGGTTTCAGAACGGCTTGCATTGAAATTTACTCTTTTTTGCCAGACACTCATTGTGGAAAAAACTTATTTTCTCGGCGAGTTAAGCATTTTGAATAATTTGCCGATTGGTTTCAGAAGGTCTTGCATCAAAATTAACTATTTTTTGCCAGACATTCATTGTGGAACAAAAGTGATTTTCTCGGCGCGTTCAGCATTTTGAGTAATTTGCCGATTGGTTTCAGAACGGCTTGCATTGAAATTGACTATTTTTTGCCAGACATTCATTGTTGGAAAAAAGTGATTTCCTCGGCGCGTTAAGCATTTTGAGTAATTTGCCGATTGGTTTCAGAACGTCTTGCGTCAAAATTAATTATTTTTGCCCGACATTCATTGTGGAAAAAAAACTGATTTTCTCGGCGACTTAAGCATTTTGAGTAATTTGCCGATTGGTTTCAGAACGGCTTGCATTGAAATTGACTATTTTTTGCCAGACATTCATTGTGGGAATAAAGTTATTTTCTCGGCGCGTTAAGCATTTTGAGTAATTTGCCGATTGGTTTCAGAACGTCTTGCGTCAAAATTGACTATTTTTGCCAGACATTCATTGTGGAAAAAAATGAATTGCTCTGCGCGTTAAGCATTTTGAGTAATTTGCCGATTGGTTTCCGAACGTCTTGCGTCAAAATTAACTATTTTTGCCAGACATTCATTG